>NC_140583.1:103524856-104893254 GCF_964204655.1 Triturus cristatus | reverse complement strand
ATATTAGCCTGATCAATAGCTCTCAATCGTGACGCTGCCTCTATTTGTGACAGTTTCCATACTTCGTTGTAAATAGCATATGCCCACCTTTTGGATCTGCCACCCACAGGACCTTTAACAAAATCATTCAAATCTATTTTGTCATGTAATCTTGATAAATGAACTTTGACAGATGCCAAGGTGGAATGTCGCAGCCAGGATTGACATTACTTTCCTTCAGAGTATGTAGTTACGGTATGTGACGACTCAAACCGAGGGTCCACTCGTTGCTGAGTATACCCCGGTTTCAGACCTAGAAAACGACGTTGACATGTATCTGAACTGCTTTGCCAAACTAACCATCCATCACTACTAAATTTCGAAATATTGAAAGATGTATTAGAAATCAATGACTGCAAAGCAGGAAGGGACAGATCTGTGTGGTTATCCCAATTGGGGTAAGCACCCAGATCCGGCACAGAAGGTGACTTTAGTTGTTTAGAAGTGTCCAATCCGAAACAGGTGGTTCGGAAGATGGTTGAATTTAAAAACCACATATGATTTGGTACAAGATAGGCACGATGCAAAGCTTCAGTTCCCTGAACCTGCCATGGTTTGGAACCCCAAACCGATTTAAGATCAATAGTAGCCTTCCATAGATCATAACCTTTGATTGACAACTCGTCCATAAAGGACTTAGAATAAAGTAACTTGGTGTGTGTGAGTCTAACCTTTGTGGCAGACTCAGGCATAACCTTAAAATAAAAGGAAGCCGGGTTGGAAACAATGAAATCAGTAAAATAAGTATACTTATCAACTAATGTAGGAGAACTGCCGAAAGAGGGAGTGGGACAGTGTTCCCATTGGGTAAAATTTACAAAATTACGAAAAGTGTTTGCTTTATGCAGAAAGTGATTGCCATAATGTTGAAAACAATATTGTTCCGCATAATTAGCCGCATTTTCATATAAATCTTCAGCATCAAAAGCGGCATAATATTTTAAATCTGAAAATAGTGCTGCAATGGCGTGAACATCCCAATCATTAGAACGTATGTTTTGCTTAACCACATCACCCATAGAAACACGAAATACATTAGGTACAATATTTTCTTTCGGTGTTTGGAGAAAAATCTGTAGTGGAAACATAAAGAGATGGAATATATACGTTAGTTATTTATTTGAGTAAAGATAAATTAGTGTTTTAGTTTAATTTGGCAGTTTAGTTAGAAAATAATATTTACTTACGTTTTTAGAATAGTAGTAGGATGTAGGTTTCTTCTGTTTAGCAGAGTTTCTTCTTCGTTCAATGCTTTGGTTTAAGGCACAGTAGAAGACTTGTTTTAATTGGTTTATATAGTGGTTTTAAATTGTTTCTTGAATGTTATTGGTTGTTTTCTGTATGTGGCCTTTCTATTGGATAGTTTGAATTTTTTTTAGTTAATTGGTTTCCTTTTATGGAAAATGCTAAGTAAGAGTATATTTAGTTTTAAAGGAGGAGAGTTTTAAATCATTATATATAAAAAGATTGTTTATAATGTGTAGTGAATGTTTTTTAAATGTGTTCGAAATGTCAATGTGATAATTATTTCAGTGTTTTTTTATTATGTTGTTAAATATTGAGATCGCTATAAATGTTATGTTTATGTTTAAGTAGAATCTCATTTGAAAAAAGTGTGTTTTGGGAAAATATTGTCTTTATGTTGTTTAAAATATTAGTTTTATTAGTGTTAGAATTGTCGATATATTTTAAAAAAACGATATTATTGATGTCTGTATTTTGGTTATCGATATTTGTGACATTTGTCATATTTATTTACTCATGTCGATATTTAGTATTGCGATATTTATGTGTGCGATTTTTTGTGTGATTGATATAATTGTATTTCGATATTGTAGTGTCGATATTAGTGTCGTTTTTTAAATAAGTATACAATGTCGATATTTTTGATGTCGATACATTTGATGCGATATTTGTGTAGTTCGATAATGTGTCTGTCGATAATATGTCAGAGATCCACTTTTAACACCCTAAAAAGTAATGACAAGATCAGGTCTATAAAAGGCAAAGAGTTATCATCATTCCATGAGATGGTTGAATACTATAGAAAGTTTGTAAAAGATTTTGCTGGTACAACATACAATATGAGGAAGTTGTTAAAAGCAAAAATAGAATTTCTGCAGGAGAGTGAATATTGAAAGGAATTTGAGTGGGGAAAGGAAGAACTAAGTCATGCTCCTTCTTTGCAAGCTTATGATCCAATGTGTGATGCAAAGGTGGTCTGTGATGCAAGTGCAAATGGCTTAAGGTCCCATCTAATTCATACAAGAAATGGCCAAAAGAAACTCACTGTGTGTGTGTCACAAGCCTTCAATGAATCTTAATGTAAATATTCAGTTATAGAGAGAGTCTTTGGTAGTTTTCTGGGCAGTAAACAGATTCAAACTTTTTTTGTGAGGGATGAAATTTGCAGTTCAGACAGACCACAAACCTTTGGTAGAATATTTTGCACAAAAGGAACTTGATTGTATACACTCTTGCATTTGAAGGTGGGTTGTATGTCTACAGGAATACTGCTTCACAGTGCAGTTTATACCAGGAGCAGGAAATGGACTGTTTGCCAAGACTGGTTAAAGTGTGATCTCCACCATATGAGGAGGTGGAAGACTCAGTAGAGGAAGATGTCAGTGTTTGCCAAGTTACCCAAGGGAGCTTTAAAGAGAGTAAATGTTTTAAAGAATTAGAGACCGATGAGGAACTAAACGATGTAATTGATTTGTTATCTGAATTGAAACCAAGCAAGAGGTTGTTGAAAAAGTGTAGCAGAAGTTGGAGTAAGCTAGAACATGAACTTACAGTTGACAAAGGGTTTCTATTGCTAGGGACGAGATTAGTACCACCAAGGATTTGAATTGGAAAAAACAGCAACTGGCACTTGTGTGCAATTTAGGAATAGTAAATACAAAAGAGAGATTTTGAAGATATTCCTGGTGGCCAGTGCTTGATCATGATGTTGCGTGTATGGCTAGGAAGTGTCGAGTGTGTGGCGTGTGACACAGGTTTGAGAACTACTAGTATCCCTGTGCTTTGAAAACAATTTGAGAGAGAAAGTTACCTTTGCTATTTGTTCACATATAATAGAGCACAATGCTGTTCCAGAGAGACAGAAAATTATTTGAAAATGTGTGGAGTAGAGCATAAAATATCAGCTTTGTATCACCCACAGACCAATGGTCCTACTAAGAGAGTGGTAAAAACATTGAAGGAGGGGATACAATTGGCCAGAGCAAATGGCCTTGATGGGAAAATTGATTTGTCTCGGAGGATAACTGGATATTGTATGTTTCCACAATCCACCACCAGAAAGTCTCTTTTTGAGCTGTTCAAAGACAGACCTCCATTCAGAAAAGTGTGTTCAGGGTGGATGTTTTGGGGTAAAGGTTGCGTGAGCAATGCACTGGGAGATTGGAGAGAATAATAAACATTTCACAAAAGAAAATTAAAGTTGAGCCATGACAAGCAAAATAATGCAAGGAATTAGGTGGTCAAATTGGAAGACTTTCTAAAAATAAGAGCTACCAAAGGGTGTGCTGAGTGGTCCGAATTTATGAGTTAGTTTGAGGTAGTCACATTTTTTTTAAATGCAGTGACCACACATGCTGGCAGGATCTGGAACAAAAACAGAGTAGCGATTATTCATCATGTTCCAGTGGAAATTGAGAAACTCAATACAGACAATCAAAATAGTGAGCTGGCTCAGCCAGGGATGGTAGGAAATAAAAATGTTTATCGAGCAGAAGAGTGGGAGAATAATGAAGAAAACATCCTTTTTGAAGATTTTGATAATAAAATAGTCATGTTATTGTTACATGATGTACTTTATTATGGTTTATTATGTCTAATTACTTTTCACTGTTTTTAAGGGTTTTTATTTGTGTTATCTTGCTGTTAGTTATCGGTTCAGGAAGGGAGCAATGTGGCAGAAATAAAGTGACTTACTTATAGACTATGGCGCTAAGTTTATTGCTCACAGAGTGCACTGTCCATGGAATAGGAACTTAGAATGTGATGAGGTAATGGAATCAGAATGTGGGGAGCTGTGAGGGACAGGTAAAGAGCAGCTTGTGAGTGGTGGTTGATATGTCTGGAAATAAATACAAGTCCCCTGTCATTTTTGTGGAGGAACAATGCAGTAACCAAACAAAAGACATGGAAAGGAGTAGTACTTCATGGCAGGGGAAAACAGAAGATTGACAAGCTGGGTCAAGAATGAGAAGTAGGAAAATGAGTGACGAGGAAAAGTCAACCAAAGATAAGCCACTTAGGAGAGGGGAGGCTCCAATGTTGTGGTTCTTGAAGAGCCACAATATGTTTTGCAACAGAAAGCATATGTGGTTTCCTAGGATTTGAGATAAAAATGATAACTTGATAAAATAATACAATCACAAAATGTGATGCTTGATTCCATATAATTTGTCTTTTTTGCCACATAATTTAGTCAACCCTGCTGTATAATTTGGTCCTCTTCTGCCACATAATTCACTGGCCCTGGTAGATACATTGTATCCTGACCTGTTATTCATCGTTTAGCGTGTCAGTCTCCAAGAGTAGCTCAAACTACATTTCCTTGTGATGTCATAGTATGGTATTTACTCAGAACTTGTGGAAAATAGCTGTGAAACAGCTCATTCATACTGTTGTGTATGTTCATGCTTTGCATTTCTGATACACTTTTACTGGTAAGAAAATTATGCGGCAAGCAACAACAAACACTTGCTTCGAGATTTCATTAGACTTTTAACACCTTAAAAAGTCATGACAAGATCAGGTCTATAAAAGGCAAAGAGTTATCATCATTCCATGAGATGGTTGAATACTATAGAAAGTTTGTAAAAGATTTTGCTGGTACAACATACAAAATGAGGAAGTTGTTAAAAGAAAAAATAGTTTTTCTGTGGGAGAGTGAATATTGAAAGGAATTTGAGTGGGGAAAGGAAGAACTAAGTCATGCTCCTTCTTTGCAAGCTTATGATCCAATGTGTGATGCAAAGGTGGTCTGTGATGCAAGTGCAAATGGCTTAAGGTCCCATCTAATTCATACAAGAAATGGCCAAAAGAGACTCACTGTGTGTGTGTCACAAGCCTTGAACGAATCTTAATGTAATTATTCAGTTATAGAGAGAGTCTTTGGTAGTTTTCTGGGCAGTAAATAGATTCAAACTTTTTTTGTGGGGGATGAAATTTGCAGTTCAGACAGACCACAAACTTTTGGTAGAATATTTTGCACGAAGGGAACTTGATTGTATACACTCTTGAATTTGAAGGTGGGTTGTATGTCTACGGGAATACTGCTTCACAGTGCAGTATAGACCAGGAGCAGGAAATGGACTGTTTGCCAAGACTGGTTAAAGTGTGAGCTCCACCTTATGTGGAGGTGGAAGACTCAGTAGAGGAAGATGTCAGTGTTTGCCAAGTTACCCAAGGGAGCTTTAAAGAGAGTAAATGTTTTGAAGAATTAGAGACCGATGAGGAACTAAAAGATGTAATTGGTTTGTTATCTGAAGAGAAACCAAGCAAGAGGTTGTTGAAAAAGTGTAGCAGAAGTTGGTGAAAGCTAGGATATGAACTTACAGTTGACAAAGGGTTTCTATTGCTAGGGACGAGATTAGTACCACCATGGGGTTTGAATTAGAAAAAACAGCAACTGGCACATGTGGGCAATTTAGGAATAGTAAATACAAAAGAGAGATTTTGAAGATACTCCTGGTGGCCAGTGCTTGATCATGATGTTGCGTGTATGGCTAGGAAGTGTCGAGTGTGTGGCATGTGACACAGGTTTGAGAACTACCAGTATCACTGTGCTTTGAAAACAGTTTGAGAGAGAAAGTAACCTTTGCTATTTGTTCACATATAATACAGTACAATGCTGTCCCAGAGAGACAGAAAATTATTTGAAAATGTGTGGAGTAGAGCATAAAATATCAGCTTTGTATCACCCACAGACCAATGGTCCTACTAAGAGAGTGGTAAAAACATTGAAGAAGGGGATATAATTGGCCAGAGCAAATGGCCTTGATGGGAAAATTGATTTGTCTCGGAGGATAACTGGATATTGTATGTTTCCACAATCCACCACCGGAAAGTCTCTTTTCGAGCTGTTCAAAGACAGAGCTCCATTCAGAAAAGTGTGTCCAGGGTGGATGTTTTGGGGTAAAGGTTGCGTGAACAATGCACTGGGAGAATGGAGAGAATAATAAACATTTCACAAAAGAAAATTAAAATTGAGTTATGACAAACAAAAAAATGCAAGGAATTAGGTGGTCAAATTGGAAGATTTTGTAAAAATAAGAGCTACCAAAGGGTGCGCTGAGTGGTCCGAATTTATGAGTTGGTTTGAGGTAGGCAAATTTTTTTAAAATGCAGTGAACACACATGCTGGCAGGATCTGGAACAAAAACAGAGTAGTGGTTCTTCATCATGTTCCAGTGGAAAATGAGAAACTCAATACAGACAATCAAAATGGTGGGCTGGCTCAGCCAGGGATGGTAGGAAACAAAAACGTCTATCGAGCAGAAGAGTGGGAGAATAATGAAGAAAATATCCTTTTTGAAAATTTTGATAATAAAATAGTCATGTTATTGTTACATGATGTACTTTAATATGGTTTATTATGTCTAATTTCTTTTCACTGTTTTTAAGGGTTTTTATTTGTGTTATCTTGCTGTTAGTTATCTGTTAAGGGAGGGAGCAATGTGGCATAAATAAAGTGACTTACTTATAGACTATGACACTAAGTTTATTGCTCACAGAGTGCACTGTACATGGAATTGGAACTTAGAATGTGATGAGGTAATGGAATCAGAATATGGGGAGCTGTGAGGGACAGGTAAAGAGCTTCTTGTGAGTAGTGGTTGATATGTCTGGAAATAAATACAAGTCCCATGTCATCTTTGTGGAGGAACAATGCAGTAACCAATCAAAAGACATGGAAAGGAGTAGTACTTCATGGCAGGGGAAAACAGAAGATTGACATGCTGGGTCAAGAATGAGAAGTAGGAAAATGAGTGACGAGGAAAAGTCAACCAAAGATAAGCCACTTAGGAGAGGGGAGGCTCCAATGTTGTGGTTCTTGATGAGCCACAAAATGTTTTGCAACAGAAAGCATATGTGGTTTCCTAGGATTTGAGATAAAAATGATAACATGATAAAATAATACAATCACAAAATGTGCTGCTTGATTCCATATAATTTGTATTTTTTGCCACATAATTTAGTCAACCCTGCTGTATAATTTGGTCCTCTTCTGCCACATAATTCACTGGCCCTGGTAGATACATCGTATCCTGACCTGTTATTCATCGTTTAGCGTGTCAGTCTCCAAGAGTAGCTCAAACTACACTTCCTTGTGATGTCATAGTATGGTATTCACTCAGAACTTGTGGAAAATAGCTGTGAAACAGCTCATGCATACTGTTGTGTATGTTTATGCTTTGCATTTCTGATACACTTTTACTGGTAAAAAAATTGTGCGGCAAGCAACAACAAACACTTGCTTCGAGATTTCATTAGACTTTTAACACCATAAAAAGTAATGACAAGATCAGGTCTATAAAAGGCAAAGAGTTATCATCATTCCATGAGATGGTTGAATACTATAGAAAGTTTGTAAAAGATTTTGCTGGTACAACATACAATATGAGGAAGTTGTTAAAAGAAAAAATAGAATTTCTGTGGGAGAGTGAATATTGAAAGGAATTTGAGTGGGGAAAGGAAGAACTAAGTCATGCTCCTTCTTTGCAAGCTTATGATCCAATGTGTGATGCAAAGGTGGTCTATGATGCAAGTGCAAATGGCTTAAGGTCCCTTCTAATTCATGCAATAAATGGCCAAAAGAAACTCACTGTGTGTGTGTCACAAGCCTTGAACGAATCTTAATGTAAATATTCAGTTATAGAGAGAGTCTTTGGTAGTTTTCTGGGCAGTAAACAGATTCAAACTTTTTTGTGGGGGATGAAATTTGCAGTTCAGACAGACCACAAACCTTTGGTAGAATATTTTGCATGAAAGGAACTTGATTGTATACACTCTTGCATTTGAAGGTGGGTTTTATGTCTACTGGAATACTGCTTCACAGTGCAGTTTATACCAGGAGCAGGAAATGGACTGTTTGCCAAGACTGGTTAAAGTGTGAGCTCCACCTTATGTGGAGGTGGAAGACTCAGTAGAGGAAGATGTCAGCGTTTGCCAAGTTATCCAAGGGAGCTTTAAAGAGAGTAAATGTTTTGAAGAATTAGAGACCGATGAGGAACTAAAAGATGTAATTGATTTGTTATCTGAAGAGAAACCAAGCAAGAGGTTGTTGAAAAAGTGTAGCAGAAATTGGTGTAAGCTAGGATATGACCTTACAGTTGACAAAGTGTTTCTATTGCTAGGGACGAGATTAGTACCACCATGGAGTTTGAATTAGAAAAAACAGCAACTGGCACATGTGGGCAATTTAGGAATAGTAAATACAAAAGAGAGATTTTGAAGATATTCCTGGTGGCCAGTGCTTGATCATGATGTTGCGTGTATGGCTAGGAAGTGGCGAGTGTGTGGCGTGTGACACAGGTTTGAGAACTACTAGTATCCCTGTGCTTTTAAAACAGTTTGAGAGAGAAAGTTACCTTTGCTATTTGTTCACATATAATAGAGTACAATGCTGTTCCAGAGAGACAGAAAATTATTTGAAAATGTGTGGACTAGAGCATAAAATATCAGCTTTGTATCACCCACAGACCAATGGTCCTACTAAGAGAGTGGTAAAAACATTGAAGGAGGGGATACAATTGGCCAGAGCAAATGGCCTTGATGGGAAAATTGATTTGTCTCGGAGGATAACTGGATATTGTATGTTTCCACAATCCACCACTGGAAAGTCTCTTTTAGAGCTGTTCAAAGACAGAGCTCCATTCAGAAAAGTGTGTTCAGGGTGGATGTTTTGGGGTAAAGGTTGCGTGAACAATGCACTGGGAGATTGGAGAGAATAATAAACATTTCACAAAAGAAAATTAAAGTTGAGCTATGACAAACAAAAAAATGCAAGGAATTAGGTGGGCAAATTGGAAGATTTTGTAAAAATAAGAGCTACCAAAGAGTGTGCTGAGTGGTCCGAATTTATGAGTTAGTTTGAGGTAGTCAATTTTTTTTTAAATGCAGTGAACACACATGCTGGCAGGATCTGGAAAAAAAATCAGAGTAGCAGTTCTTCATCATGTTCCAGTGGAAAATGAGAAACTCAATACAGACAATGAAAATGGTGGGCTGGCTCAGCCAGGGATGGTAGGAAACAAAAATGTCTATCGAGCAGAAGAGTGGGAGAATAATGAAGAAAACATCCTTTTTGAAGATTTTAATAATAAAATTGTCACGTTATTGTTACATGATGTACTTTAATATGGTTTATTATGTCTAATTTCTTTTCACTGTTTTTAAGGGTTTTTATTTGTGTCATCTTGCTGTTAGTTATCTGTTAAGGGAGGGAGCAATGTGGCATAAATAAAGTGACTTACTTAGAGACTATGACGCTAAGTTTATTGCTCACAGAGTGCACTGTCCATGGAATGGGAACTTAGAATGTGATGAGGTAATGGAATCAGAATGTGGGGAGCTGTGAGGGACAGGTAAAGAGCTGATTGTGAGTGGTGGTTGATATGTCTGGAAAAAAATACAAGTCCCCTGTCATCTTTGCGGAGGAACAATGCAGTAACCAATCAAAAGACATGGAAAGGAGTAGTACTTCATGGCAGGGGAAAACAGAAGATTGACAAGCTGGGTCAGGAATGAGAAGTAGGAAAATGAGTGACGAGGAAAAGTCAACCAAAGATAAGCCACTTAGGAGAGGGGAGGCTCCAATGCTGTGGTTCTTGATGAGCCACAATATGTTTTGCAACAGAAAGCATATGTTTTTTCCTAGGATTTGAGATAAAAATGATAACATGATAAAATAATACAATCACAAAATGTGCTGCTTGATTCCATATAATTTGTATTTTTTGCCACATAATTTAGTCAACCCTGCTGTATAATTTGGTCCTCTTCTGCCACATAATTCACTGGCCCTGGTAGTTACATTGTATCCTGACCTGTTATTCATTGTTTAGCGTGTCAGTCTCCAAGAGTAGCTCAAACTACACTTCCTTGTGATGTCATAGTATGGTATTCACTCAGAACTTGTGGAAAATAGCTTTGAAACAGCTCATTCATACTGTTGTGTATGTTTATGCTTTGCATTTCTGATACACTTTTACTGGTAAGAAAATTGTGCGGCAAGCAACAACAAACACTTGCTTCGAGATTTCATTAGACTTCTAACACCATAAAAAGTCATAACAAGATCAGGTCTATAAAAGGCAAAGAGTTATCATCATTCCATGAGATGGTTGAATACTATAGAAAATTTGTAAAAGATTTTGCTGGTACAACATACAATATGAGGAAGTTGTTAAAAGAAAAATAGAATTTCTGTGGGAGAGTGAATATTGAAAGGAATTTGAGCGGGGAAAGGAAGAACTAAGTCATGCTCCTTCTTTGCAAGCTTATGATCCAATGTGTGATGCAAAGGTGGTCTGTGATGCTAGTGCAAATGGCTTAAGGTCCCATCTAATTCATACAAGAAATGGCCAAAAGAAACTCACTGCGTGTGTGTCACAAGCCTTGAACGAATCTTAATGTAATTATTCAGTTATAGAGAGAGTCTTTGGTAGTTTTCTGAGCAGTAAACAGATTCAAACTTTTTTTGTGGGGGATGAAATTTGCAGTTCAGACAGACCACAAACCTTTCGTAGAATATTTTGCACGAAAGGAACTTGATTGTATATACTCTTGCATTTGAAGGTGGGTTGTATGTCTACAGGAATACTGCTTCACAGTGCAGTTTATACCAGGAGCAGGAAATGGACTGTTTGCCAAGACTGGTTAAAGAGTGAGCTCCACCTTATGTAGAGGTGGAAGACTCAGTAGAGGAAGATGTCAGTGTTTGCCAAGATACCCAAGGGAGCTTTAAAGAGAGTAAATGTTTTGAAGAATTAGAGACCGATGAGGAACTAAAAGATGTAATTGATTTGTTATCTGAAGAGAAATCAAGCAAGAGGTTGTTGAAAAAGTGTAGCAGAAGTTGGAGTAAGCTAGGACATGAACTTACAGTTGACAAAGGGTTTCTATTGCTAGGGACGAGATTAGTACCACCATGGATTTGAATTAGAAAAAACAGCAACTGGCACATGAGGGCAATTTAGGAATAGTAAATAAAAAAGAGAGATTTTGAAGATATTCCTGGTGGCCAGTGCTTGATCATGATGTTGCGTGTATGGCTAGGAAGTGTTGAGTGTGTGGCGTGTGACACAGGTTTGAGAACTACTTGTATCCCTGTGTTTTGAAAACAGTTTGAGAGAGAAAGTTACCTTTGCTATTTTTTCACACATAATAGAGTACAATGCTGTTGCAGAGAGACAGAAAATTAATTGAAAATGTGTGGAGTAGAGCATAAAATATCAGCTTTTTATCACCCACAGACCAATGGTCCTACTAAGAGAGTGGTAAAAACATTGAAGGAGGGGCTACAATTGGCCAGAGCAAATGGCCTTGATGGAAAATTGATTTGTCTCGGAGGATAACTGGATATTGTATGTTTCCACAATCCACCACCGGAAAGTCTCTTTTCAAGCTGTTCATAGACAGAGCTCCATTCAGAAAAGTGTGTCAAGTGTGGATGTTTTGGGGTAAAGGTTGCGTGAACAATGCACTGGGAGATTGGAGAGAATAATAAACATTTCACAAAAGAAAATTAAAGTTGAGCCATGACAAACAAAAAAATGCAATGAATTAGGTGGTCAAATTGGAAGATTTTGTAAAAATAAGAGCTACCAAAGGGTGTGCTGAGTGGTCCGAATTCATGAGTTAGTTTGAGGTAGTCACATTTTTTAAAAATGCAGTGAACAGACATGCTGGCAGGATCTGGAACAAAAACAGAGTAGCGAATCTTCATCATGTTCCAGTGGAAAATTAGAAACTCAATACAGATAATCAAAATAGTGGGCTGGATCAGCCAGGGATGGTAGGAAACAAAAATGTCTAGTGAGCAAAAGAGTGGGAGAATAATCAAGAAAACATCCTCTTTGAAGATTTTGTTATAAAATAGTCATGTTATTGTTACATGATGTACTTTAATATGGTTTATTATATCTAATTTATTTTCACTGCTTTTAAGGGTTTTTATTTGTGTTATCTTGCTGTTAGTTATCTGTTAAGGGAGGGAGCAATGTGGCATAAAGAAAGTGACTTACTTATAGACTATGACGCTAAGTTTATTGCTCACAGAGTGCACTGTCCATGGAATGGGAACTTAGAATGTGATGAGGTAATGGAATCAGAATGTGGGGAGCTGTGAGGGACAGGTAAAGAGCTGCTTGTGAGTGGTGGTTGATATGTCTGTCCCCTGTCATCTTTGTGGAGGAACAATGCAGTAACCAATCAAAAGACATGGAAAGGAGTAGTACTTCATGGTAGGGGAAAACAGAAGATTGACAAGCTGGGTCAAGAATGAGAAGTAGGAAAATGAGTGACGAGGAAAAGTCAACCAAAGATAAGCCACTTAGGAGAGAGGAGGCTAAAATGTTGTGGTTCTTGATGAGCCACAATATGTTTTGCAACAGAAAGCATATGTGGTTTCCTAGGATTTGAGATAAAAATGATAACATGATAAAATAATACAATCACAAAATGTGCTGCTTGATTCCATATAATTTGTATTTTTTGCCACATAATTTAGTCAACCCTGCTGTATAATTTGGTCCTCTTCTGCCACATAATTCACTGGCCCTGGTAGATACATCGTATCCTGACCTGTTATTCATCGTTTAGCATGTCAGTATCCAAGAGTAGCTCAAACTACACTTACTTGTGATGTCATAGTATGGTATTCACTCAGAACTTGTGGAAAATAGCTGTGAAACAGCTCATTCATACTGTTGTGTATGTTTATGCTTTGCATTTCTGATACACTTTTACTGGTAAGAAAATTGTGCGGCAAGCAACAACAAACACTTGCTTCGAGATTTCATTAGACTTCTAACAACATAAAAAGTAATAACAAGATCAGGTCTATAAAAGGCAAAGAGTTATCATCATTCCATGAGATGGCTGAATACTATAGAATGTTTGTAAAAGATTTTGTTGGTACAACATACAATATGAGGAAGTTGTTAAAAGAAAAAACTAGAATTTCTGTGGGAGAGTGAATATTGAAAGGAATTTGAGTGGGGAAAGTAAGAACTGAGTCATGCTCCTTCTTTGCAAGTTTATGATTCAATGTGTGATGCAAAGGTGGTCTTTGATGCAAGTGCAAATGGCTTAAGGTCCCATCTAATTCATACAAGAAATGGCCAAAAGAAACTCACTATGTGTGTGTCACAAGCCTTGAACGAATCTTAATGTAATTATTCAGTTATAGAGAGAGTCTTTGGTATTTTTCTGGGCAGTAAACAGATTCAAACTTTTTTTGTGGGGGATGAAATTTGAAGTTCAGACAGACCACAAACATTTGGTAGAATATTTTGCGCGAAAGGAACTTGATTGTATACACTCTTGCATTTGAAGGTGGGTTGTATGTCTACAGGAATACTGCTTCACAGTGCAGTATATACCAGGAGCAGGAAATGGACTGTTTGCCAAGACTGGTTAAAGTGTGAGCTCCACCTTACGTGGAGGTGGAAGACTCAGTAGAGGCAAATGTCAGTGTTTGCCAAGTTACCCAAGGGAGATTTAAAGAGAGTAAATGGTTTGAAGAATTAGAGACCGATGAGGAACTAAAAGATGTAATTGATTTGTTATATGAAGAGAAACCAAGCAAGAGGTTGTTGAAAAAGTGTAGCAGAAGTTGGTGTAAGCTAGGACATGAACTTACAGTTGACAAAGGGTTTCTATTGCTAGGGATGAGATTAGTACCACCATGGAGTTTGAATTAGAAAAAACAGCAACTGGCACATGTGGGCAATTTAGGAATAGTAAATACAAAAGAGAGATTCTGAAGATATTCCTGGTGGGCAGTGCCTGATCATGATGTTGCGTGTATGGCTAGGAAGTGTCGAGTGTGTGGCGTGTGACACAGGTTTGAGAACTACTAGTATCCCTGTGCTTTGAAAACAGTTTGAGAGAGAAAGTTACCTTTGCTATTTGTTCACATATAATAGAGTACAATGCTGTTCCAGAGAGACAGAAAATTATTTGAAAATGTGTGGACTAGAGCATAAAATATCAGCTTTGTATCACCCACAGACCAATGGTCCTACTAAGAGAGTGGTAAAAACATTGAAGGAGGGGATACAATTGGCCAGATCAAATGGCCTTGATGGGAAAATGATTTGTCTCGGGGTATAACTGGATATTGTATGTTTCCACAATCCACCACCGGAAAGTCTCTTTTCGAGCTGTTCAAAGACAGAGCTCCATTCAGAAAAGTGTGTCCAGGGTGGATGTTTTGGGGTAAAGGTTACGTGAACAATGCACTGGGAGATTGGAGAGAATAATAAACATTTCACAAAAGAAAATTAAAGTTGAGCTATGACAAACAAAAAAATGCAAGGAATTAGGTGGTCAAATTGGAAGATTTTGTAAAAATAAGAGCTACCAAAGGGTGTGCTGAGTGGTCCGAATTTATGAGTTAGTTTGAGGTAGTCACATTTTTTTTAAATGCAGTGAACACACATAGTGGCAGGATCTGGAACAAAAACAGAGTAGCGATTCTTCATCATGTTCCAGTGGAAAATGAGAAACTCAATTCAGACCATCAAAATGGTGGGCTGGCTCAGCTAGGGATGGTAGGAAACAAAAATGTCTATCGAGCAGAAGAGTGGGAGAATAATGAAGAATACATCCTTTTTGAAGATTTTGATAATAAAATAGTCATGTTATTGTTACATGATGTACTTTACTATGGTTTATTATGTCTAATTTCTTTTCACTGTTTTTAAGGGTTTTTATTTGTGTTATCTTGCTGTTAGTTATCTGTTAAGGCAGGGAGCAATGTTGCATAAATAAAGTGACTTACTTATAGACTATGACGCTAAGTTTATTGCTCACAGACTGCACTGTCCATGGAATGGGAACTTAGAATGTGATGAGGTAATGGAATCAGAATGTGGGGAGCTGTGAGGGACAGGTAAAGATCTGCTTGTGAGTGGTGGTTGATATGTCTGGAAATAAATGCATCTCTGACATATTATCGAAAGACACATTATCGAACTACACAAATATTGCTTCAAAAATATCGACATCAAAATTATCGACATTGTATACTTAATTAAAAAACTACACTAATATCGACACTACAATATCGTAATACAATTATATCGATCACACAAAAATCGCACACATCAATATCGCAATACTAAATATCGACATAAATAAATAAATATAACACATGTAACAAATATCAATAACCAAAATATAGACATCAATAATATCGTTATTTTAAAATATATCGACAATTCTAATACTAATAAAACCAATACTTTAAACAACATAAATAAAATATTTTCCGAAAACATACATTTTCCAATTATATTCTACTTAAACATAAACATAACATTTATAACGATAAAAATATTTAACAACATAATAAAATAACACTGAAATAATTATCACATAGGCATTTCGAACACATTTAAAAAAATTAAAACACATTATAAACAATCTTTTTCTATATAATTATTTAAAACTCTCCTCCTTTAAAATTAAATATACTCTTACTTAGCATTTCCCATAAAAGGAAACCAATTAACTAAAAAAAATTCAAAACATCCAATAGAAAGGCCACATACAGAAAACAACCAATAACATTCAAGAAACAATTTAAAACCACTATATAAACCAATTAAAACAAGTCTTCTACTGTGCCTTAAACCAAAGCATTGAACGAAGAAGAAACTCTGCTAAACAGAAGAAACCTACATCCTACTACTATTCTAAAAATGTAAGTAAATTATCTTTTCTAACTAAACTGCCAAATTAAACTAAAACACTAATTTATCTTTACTCAAATAAATAACTAACTTATATATTCCATCTCTTTATGTTTCCACTACAGATATTACTCAAAACAGCTAAAGAAAATATTGAACATTGCCAGAAAGGACTCACTAAAAAAGTAAGTATACTATCAAAATACCTTCTAAATTATTAATTCAATCCTACTCAAACCCCAAAACATCCTAAACCCCTAAACTAATCCATGTTCTCTTTTTTAAGTTTTTAAAAACCTGTATAAATTAACACCTATAGTCTATACCACTCGGCATGAGGGAAGGCTCCATTTGCTTAGGGAGAGGTTGGGCTCCTGTATCCTATTTATTAGGGAGGAGGGGCACATCGGAAGACGGGTAGGGGACGGGGGTACACTGACATGGGGTGGGGGAGGGGGGGTAGAGGACTGGGTGGGAAGGTTGTTCCTTCTCCTGAATAATTGGTCTTGATGATAAATGTGTGGTACTTCCTGTACGGGTGAAGGCGGGGGGCTGTTTGTTGAGTTGTTGATTTGGAAAACAATAAAAAACGTTTCAACAAAAAAAATATAGTCTATACCAAACAGCAATACCACCCTACTTAAAAAAACTAAACCAACCAAAACAATATATGTTCTTTAACTTTCAGAGACTACATCAACTAAACAGCATTTTGTCTACAAAGTACATCTTCATTCAAATACAACCAAAAACACTTGGTAAGTATATATAAAAACGTTTTTTGTTTCCTATTTTCATAGAAATATATAAAGTACTATTGCATATATTTTCATATACATTTTTTCCAGATTTCTAACACATCACGATGACAGAAGAAGCCCAATTTATAACATCGCAGAAAGGAAAATTCCTATTGTGTTACATGGGTTACACATACACCCAAGAAAAGCAGACGGACCGAAAAGTGAACTGGAAGTGTTCTAAATATTATTCTAACAAATGCTACGGACGAGCAACAACAAGAGAAACAATTGTACTACATACAAGAGAGCATAACCATCCACCCAATCTCTCTGAAATAGAAGTCAGATCAACCCTTGAAAATATAAAAGAATTAAGCACTGGTTCACAAACTGCTACAAGTGTAATCCTAAAAGAACTATTACCTAGAGTGCCCAAAGAAGCAAGAGGCCAATTACCATCAATTGCTTCTATAAAAAGAACAATTGCTAGGACCAAAAAATCAACCACGACAACTATACCATCCCCTAAAACTTTTCAAGATATCATCATTCCACCAGAATTAACTATCACCCACAATAATGAACCTTTTATTTTTTTTTATAACAAAAGTACAGAAAAAAGAATCATAATGTTTGCTACTGCAAACAATATAACTAAACTCCAACAATGCCAAACATGGATGATGGATGGCACCTTTACAATATGCCCAAAACCATTCTACCAGCTTTACACAATACACGGTCAATAGCACAACACTTCCATACCTTTAATTTATGTACTATTACCTAACAAACAAAACACAACATATAATGAAATGCTAGGAAAACTAAAACAAGAATCAAATGATTTTTACCCTCAAAGAATTATCATAGACTTTGAGCAAGCCATGATAAATTGCATTCTAAAACTGTACCCCCATACAGCTATCCAAGGATGTTACTTCCATCTAAACCAATGTATATGGAGACATTTACAAAAATCTTCACTAAGTGTAGAATATGCCACAAACATAACTTTTGCACATCAAATAAAACTTCTAACAGCCCTAGCTTATGTACCAACCACAGATGTTGCAGAACATTACAATATTTTATTAGAAAGTCCATTCTACAAACAAAATGAAGTAAAGTTATCTCCCCTCTTAGATTATTTTGAGGATACCTGGGTGGGGAGACTACACAGATCAGGCCATAGACGTCAGCCCAAGTTCCAAATACCTTGGTGGAATGTATATGTAAGTACACTCAACCAACAAGCCAAAACTAACAATGCAGTTGAGGGCTGGCATAATGCATTCCTAACTTCTACTGGGAGAACAACTCCAACACTACAAAACCTACTAATTGCCATACAAAAGGAACAAAGTTTCCAAGAATTAAGAATGCAACAATCTGTCCTACAATTAAAACCAAAACAATCTAGACAAACTACTCAAATGTATAATTACCTACAACAACAGGTACAGCTATACCCATCCACAAGAGGACTTGAGTACTTAAATATAATAGCTCAAACTCTCTTCTAAACCCTTTCCAAAATATTAATCCACAATTCTACTAAAACAACTATCACAACATAAAGAAACCACTTTATTATATCACATATTTAATTATGTGGTCTAAAATATATAAATAATTTATATCTACATATATTTAGACAACATAATTAAACAAACCAAGTACACAACAACAATATTAAATATATAAGATTTGCCCACCCATAATTAAAATATTTAAATGAACTTACCTGTGTAGTTGCTCCAATGGGATAATAACATTCCTTCCAAATAAATCCAGGTAGTTCAAAATCCATAGGTATCAAAAATGAATCCAAATAAAATGGAAAAATACAACTGTTTTTGGAAAAAAACGTCTACGCCAAAAAACGACAATGAATTAACCATAAAAATCCCGAAAAATATAAAAAAGGTAAATAACCGCTCCTGGAAACCTGAACAATAAAGGAAGTGTAAAATAAATATTAGTAAACACAACTAATACACACTTACTTTAAAAAAAAAAAGATATTTGAAAGAGACGAAAATATCTTCTCCGTAAAACCTACAAAAGAGAAACAAACATTCCCACCCACACACAAACACACATAATGCACCTAAAAACATCACTACAAACATTATTCAAACACTATAAAACTTTAACACACCTAAATAACAAAACACTAACAAAGCCACAAACACGGAACACAACGTAAATTATAAAACCGTATACAAACTATTACTATCACCCTAACTTCTAAAACATCAATCCATACACACTTATTACAACATTACTACTTCCACAAAACACTTAAAACTATTTAATAATAAAGAAAATAACTCTTACCTTCTCAAACGCGAAACAGCTCCCGACCGCGACCTGGATTCTACCAAAATAACCCAAAACAACAGCGAGCGGTTGCAAAATAAAAGACCCAAACAAACATAACAACTAAAAAAATACCAATAAATGCCCTAACTATTTATTTAACATTACACATTACTTTAAAAATTAGTAAAACATTACAATAAAATACTCAAAAAGAATACCTATTTTTTTTATATATGTGAAAATTATTTAACTTATAAAAATAAATATAATAAAAAAATATATTTACTAATATAATAACAAAACTGTATATATTACCAAAAAAAATGTATGAACATGATATAATTAATATATTGTATTTACAACATACCAAAACTAAAAATAAAAAGAAATATTCTTAAATGTAAACATTTTCAATATTAATTATCTAATATAAACATTAATAATTAAAATATATTTATCATATATTTCAAAACATACAATTTCTTATAAATTCAAATAAAGTCTAAAAATATTGAGAGTACACAATATAAATTTAAAAATATTAAACAGCTATAAAAATCAGAATTATTTTTTTTAATTATTTTGTCAGTTCATATATTAATGTCCGAAATATACATTAAACAAATATATATCCATTATAAAAAAATTATTACAATAATAGAAATGTTAAATATTAAATATTTTATTACATGTTATTTCAATGATTTAATTATTATAATATGCGTAATAATAAACAATATTTTCTCTGAAATTAATATACATTCCAACAACTATAAAACAAATCTTATTTTCCTTTCTACTATTTTATACAAAAATTTAGAATTTGCATTCTGATATAACTTCTATCTTTTATCCAACCAAAACGAAAATCTACAGATTTATTGTAAATTAAAACAAATTATTTTAACTGTTCCTATTCAACTCTATATTTAATTATAATAATTGCTATTTACCAAACTTAATTAAAATACTACTCCCACCACAGACTGAACTTAATTAATTTACTATTCTCACTCCAAAATATATTTAATTAGGGTAGGTGCTAGACACTGAACTGAATTAATTTACTATTCCCACTCCAGTCTATATTTAATTAAGATAAGTGCTGGACACTGAACTTAATTAATTTACTATTCTCACTCCAACCTATATTAAATTAGAGTAGGTGCTGGACACTGAACTTAATTAATTTACTATTCCCACTCCAGTCTATATTTAATTAAGATAAGTGCTGGACACAGAACTTAATTAATTTACTATTCTCACTCCAACCTATATTAAATTAGAGTAGGTGCTGGAGACTGAACTGAATTAATTTACTAGTCCCACTCCACTCTATATTTAATTAAGATAAGTGCTGGACACTGAACTTAATTAATTTACTATTCTCACTCCAACCTATATTTAATTAGAGTATGTGCTGGACACTGAACTTAATTAATTTACTATTCCCACTCCAGTCTATATTTAATTAAGATAAGTGCTGGACACTGAACTTAATTAATTTACTATTCTCACTCCAATCTATATTTAATTAGGGTAGGTGCTGGACACTGAACTTAATTAATTTACTATTCCCACTCCAGTCTATATTTAATTAAGATAAATGCTGGACACTGAACATAATTAATTTACTATTCTCACTCCAACCTATATTAAATTAGAGTAGGTGCTGGACACTTAACTTAATAAATTTACTATTCCCACTCCAGTCTATATTTAATTAAGATAAGTGCTGGACACTGAACTTAATTAATTTACTATTCTCACTCCAAACTATATTAAATTAGGGTAGGTGCTGGACACTGAACTAAATTTATTTACTATTCCCACTCCAGTCTATATTTAATTAAGATAAGTGCTGGACACTGAACTTAATTAATTTACTATTCTCACTCCAACCTATATTTAATTAGAGTATGTGCTGGACACTGAACTGAATTAATTTACTATTCCCACTCCAGTCTATATTTAATTAAGATAAGTGCTGGACACTGAACCTAATTAATTTACTATTCTCACTCCAACCTATATTAAATTAGAGTAGCTGCTGGACACTGAACTTAATTAATTTACTATTCCCACTCCAGTCTATATTAAATTAAGATAAGTGCTGGGCACTGAACTTAATAAATTTACTATTCTCACTCTAACCTATATTTAATTAGAGTATGTGCTAGACACTGAACTGAATTAATTTACTATTCCCACTCCAGTCTATATTTAATTAAGATAAGTGCTGGACACTGAACTTAATTAATTTACTATTCTCACTCCAACCTATATTAAATTAGAGTAGGTGCTGGACACTGAACTGAATTAATTTACTATTCCCACTCCAGTCTATATTTAATTAAGTGCTGGACACTGAACTTAATTAATTTACTATTCTCACTCCAACCTATATTAAATTAGAGTAGCTGCTGGACACTGAACTTAATTAATTTACTATTCCCACTCCAGTCTATATTAAATTAAGATAAGTGCTGGACACTGAACTTAATAAATTTACTATTCTCACTCCAACCTATATTAAATTAGAGTAGGTGCTGAACACTGAACTTAATTAATTTACTATTCTCACTCCAACCTATATTAAATTAGAATAGGTGCTGAACACTGAACTTAATTAATTTACTATTCCCACTCCATTCTATATTTAATTAAGATAAGTGCTGGACACTGAACTTAATTAATTTACTATTCTCACTCCAACCTATATTTAATTAGAGTATGTGCTGGACACTGAACTTAATTAATTTACTATTCCCACTCCAGTCTATATTTAATTAAGATAAGTGCTGGACACTGAACTTAATTAATGTACTATTCTCACTCCAATCTATATTTAATTAGGGTAGGTGCTGGACACTGAACCTAATTAATTTACTATTCCCACTCCAGTCTATATTTAATTAAGATAAGTGCTGGACACTGAACATAATTAATTTACTATTCTCACTCCAACCTATATTAAATTAGAGTAGGTGCTGGACACTGAACTTAATAAATTTACTATTCCCACTCCAGTCTATATTTAATTAAGATAAGTGCTGGACACTGAACTTAATTAATTTACTATTCTCACTCCAACCTATATTAAATTAGGGTAGGTGCTGGACACTGAACTAAATTAATTTACTATTCCCACTCCAGTTTATATTAAATTAAGATAAGTGCTGGACACTGGACTTAAAAAATTTACTATTCTCACTCCAACCTATATTTAATTATAGTATGTGCTGGACACAGAACTGAATTAATTTACTATTCCCACTCCAGTCTATATTTAATTAAGATAAGTGCTGGACACTGAACTTAATTAATTTACTATCCTCACTCCAACCTATATTAAATTACAGTAGGTGCTGGACACTGAACTAAATTTATTTACTATTCCCACTCCAGTCTATATTTAATTAAGATAAGTGCTGGACACTGAACTTAATTAATTTACTATTCTCACTCCAACCTATTTTTAATTAGAGTATGTGCTGGACACTGAACTGAATTAATTTACTATTCCCACTCCAGTCTATATTTAATTAAGATAAGTGCTGGACACTGAACCTAATTAATTTACTATTCTCACTCCAACCTATATTAAATTAGAGTAGCTGCTGGACACTGAACTTAATTAATTTACTATTCCCACTCCAGTCTATATTAAATTAAGATAAGTGCTGGACACTGAACTTAATAAATTTACTATTCTCACTCTAACCTATATTTAATTAGAGTATGTGCTAGACACTGAACTGAATTAATTTACTATTCCCACTCCAGTCTATATTTAATTAAGATAAGTGCTGGACACTGAACTTAATTAATTTACTATTCTCACTCCAACCTATATTAAATTAGAGTAGGTGCTGGACACTGAACTGAATTAATTTACTATTCCCACTCCAGTCTATATTTAATTAAGATAAGTGCTGGACACTGAACTTAATTATTTACTATTCTCACTCCAACCTATATTAAATTAGAGTAGCTGCTGGACACTGAACTTAATTAATTTACTATTCCCACTCCAGTCTATATTAAATTAAGATAAGTGCTGGACACTGAACTTAATAAATTTACTATTCTCACTGCAACCTATATTTAATTAGAGTATGTGCTAGACACTGAACTGAATTAATTTACTATTCCCACTCCAGTCTATATTTAATTAAGATAAGTGCTGGACACTGAACTTAATTAATTTACTATTCTCACTCCAACCTATATTAAATTAGAGTAGGTGCTGAACACTGAACTTAATTAATTTACTATTCCCACTCCATTCTATATTTAATTAAGATAAGTGCTGGACACTGAACTTAATTAATTTACTATTCTCACTCCAACCTATATTTAATTAGAGTATGTGCTGGACACTGAACTTAATTAATTTACTATTCCCACTCCAGTCTATATTTAATTAAGATAAGTGCTGGACACTGAACATAATTAATGTACTATTCTCACTCCAATCTATATTTAATTAGGGTAGGTGCTGGACACTGAACTTAATTAATTTACTATTCCCACTCCAGTCTATATTTAATTAAGATAAGTGCTGGACACTGAACTTAATAAATTTACTATTCTCACTCTAACCTATATTTAATTAGAGTATGTGCTAGACACTGAACTGAATTAATTTACTATTCCCACTCCAGTCTATATTTAATTAAGATAAGTGCTGGACACTGAACTTAATTAATTTACTATTCTCACTCCAACCTATATTAAATTAGAGTAGGTGCTGGACACTGAACTGAATTAATTTACTATTCCCACTCCAGTCTATATTTAATTAAGATAAGTGCTGGACACTGAACTTAATTAATTTACTATTCTCACTCCAACCTATATTAAATTAGAGTAGCTGCTGGACACTGAACTTAATTAATTTACTATTCCCACTCCAGTCTATATTAAATTAAGATAAGTGCTGGACACTGAACTTAATAAATTTACTATTCTCACTGCAACCTATATTTAATTAGAGTATGTGCTAGACACTGAACTGAATTAATTTACTATTCCCACTCCAGTCTATATTTAATTAAGATAAGTGCTGGACACTGAACTTAATTAATTTACTATTCTCACTCCAACCTATATTAAATTAGAGTAGGTGCTGAACACTGAACTTAATTAATTTACTATTCCCACTCCATTCTATATTTAATTAAGATAAGTGCTGGACACTGAACTTAATTAATTTACTATTCTCACTCCAACCTATATTAAATTAGAGTAGGTGCTGGACACTGAACTGAATTAATTTACTATTCCCACTCCAGTCTATATTTAATTAAGATAAGTGCTGGACACTGAACATAATTAATTTACTATTCTCACTCCAACCTATATTAAATTAGAGTAGGTGCTGGACACTGAACTTAATAAATTTACTATTCCCACTCCAGTCTATATTTAATTACGATAATTGCTGGACACTGAACTTAATTAATTTACTATTCTCACTCCAACCTATATTAAATTAGGGTAGGTGCTGGACACTGAACTAAATAAATTTACTATTCCCACTCCAGTTTATATTAAATTAAGATAAGTGCTGGACACTGGACTTAATAAATTTACTATTCTCACTCCAACCTATATTTAATTATAGTATGTGCTGGACACAGAACTGAATTAATTTACTATTCCCACTCCAGTCTATATTTAATTAAGATAAGTGCTGGACACTGAACTTAATTAATTTACTATCCTCACTCCAACCTATATTAAATTACAGTAGGTGCTGGACACTGAACTACATTTATTTACTATTCCCACTCCAGTCTATATTTAATTAAGATAAGTGCTGGACACTGAACTTAATTAATTTACTATTCTCACTCCAACCTATATTTAATTAGAGTATGTGCTGGACACTGAACTGAATTAATTTACTATTCCCACTCCAGTCTATATTTAATTAAGATAAGTGCTGGACACTGAACCTAATTAATTTACTATTCTCACTCCAACCTATATTAAATTAGAGTAGCTGCTGGGCACTGAAATTAATTAATTTACTATTCCCACTCCAGTCTATATTAAATTAAGATAAGTGCTGGACACTGAACTTAATAAATTTACTATTCTCACTCTAACCTATATTTAATTAGAGTATGTGCTAGACACTGAACTGAATTAATTTACTATTCCCACTCCAGTCTATATTTAATTAAGATAAGTGCTGGACACTGAACTTAATTAATTTACTATTCTCACTCCAACCTATATTAAATTAGAGTAGGTGCTGGACACTGAACTGAATTAATTTACTATTCCCACTCCAGTCCATATTTAGTCAAGATAAGTGCTGGACACTGAACTTAATTAATTTACTATTCTCACTCCAACCTATATTAAATTAGAGTAGCTGCTGGACACTGAACTTAATTAATTTACTATTCCCACTCCAGTCTATATTAAATTAAGATAAGTGCTGGACACTGAACTTAATAAATTTACTATTCTCACTGCAACCTATATTTAATTAGAGTATGTGCTAAACACTGAACTGAATTAATTTACTATTCCCACTCCAGTCTATATTTAATTAAGATAAGTGCTGGACACTGAACTTAATTAATTTACTATTCTCACTCCAACCTATATTAAATTAGAGTAGGTGCTGAACACTGAACTTAATTAATTTACTATTCCCACTCCATTCTATATTTAATTAAGATAAGTGCTGGACACTGAACTTAATTAATTTACTATTCTCACTCCAACCTATATTTAATTAGAGTATGTGCTGGACACTGAACTTAATTAATTTACTATTCCCACTCCAGTCTATATTTAATTAAGATAAGTGCTGGACACTGAACTTAATTAATGTACTATTCTCACTCCAATCTATATTTAATTAGGGTAGGTGCTGGACACTGAACTTACTTAATTTACTATTCCCACTCCAGTCTATATTTAATTAAGATAAGTGCTGGACACTGAACTTAATTAATTTACTATTCTCACTCCAACCTATATTAAATTAGGGTAGGTGCTGGACACTGAACTAAATTAATTTACTATTCCCACTCCAGTTTATATTAAATTAAGATAAGTGCTGGACACTGAACTTAATAAATTTACTATTCTCACTCCAACCTATATTTAATTATAGTATGTGCTGGACACAGAACTGAATTAATTTACTATTCCCACTCCAGTCTATATTTAATTAAGATAAGTGCTGGACACTGAACTTAATTAATTTACTATCCTCACTCCAACCTATATTAAATTACAGTAGGTGCTGGACACTGAACTAAATTTATTTACTATTCCCACTCCAGTCTATATTTAATTAAGATAAGTGCTGGACACTGAACTTAATTAATTCACTATTCTCACTCCAACCTATATTTAATTAGAGTATGTCCTGGACACTGAACTGAATTAATTTACTATTCCCACTCCAGTCTATATTAAATTAAGATAAGTGCTGGACACTGAACTTAATAAATTTACTATTCTCACTCTAACCTATATTTAATTAGAGTATGTGCTAGACACTGAACTGAATTAATTTACTATTCCCACTCCAGTCTATATTTAATTAAGATAAGTGCTGGACACTGAACTTAATTAATTTACTATTCTCACTCCAACCTATATTAAATTAGAGTAGGTGCTGGACACTGAACTGAATTAATTTACTATTCCCACTCCAGTCTATATTTAATTAAGATAAGTGCTGGACACTGAACTTAATTAATTTACTATTCTCACTCCAACCTATATTAAATTAGAGTAGCTGCTGGACACTGAACTTAATTAATTTACTATTCCCACTCCAGTCTATATTAAATTAAGATAAGTGCTGGACACTGAACTTAATAAATTTACTATTCTCACTGCAACCTATATTTAATTAGAGTATGTGCTAGACACTGAACTGAATTAATTTACTATTCCCACTCCAGTCTATATTTAATTAAGATAAGTGCTGGACACTGAACTTAATTAATTTACTATTCTCACTCCAACCTATATTAAATTAGAGTAGGTGCTGAACACTGAACTTAATTAATTTACTATTCCCACTCCATTCTATATTTAATTAAGATAAGTGCTGGACACTGAACTTAATTAATTTACTATTCTCACTCCAACCTATATTTAATTAGAGTATGTGCTGGACACTGAACTTAATTAATTTACTATTCCCACTCCAGTCTATATTTAATTAAGATAAGTGCTGGACACTGAACTTAATTAATGTACTATTCTCACTCCAATCTATATTTAATTAGGGTAGGTGCTGGACACTGAACTTAATTAATTTACTATTCCCACTCCAGTCTATATTTAATTAAGATAAGTGCTGGACACTGAACATAATTAATTTACTATTCTCACTCCAACCTATATTAAATTAGAGTAGGTGCTGGACACTGAACTTAAGTAATGTACTATTCTCACTCCAATCTATATTTAATTAGGGTAGGTGCTGGACACTGAACTTAATTATTTACTATTCCCACTCCAGTCTATATTTAATTAAGATAAGTGCTGGACACTGAACTTAATTAATTTACTATTCTCACTCCAACCTATATTTAATTAGAGTATGTGCTGGACACTGAACTGAATTAATTTACTATTCCCACTCCAGTCTATATTTAATTAAGATAAGTGCTGGACACTGAACCTAATTAATTTACTATTCTCACTCCAACCTATATTAAATTAGAGTAGCTGCTGGACACTGAACTTAATTAATTTACTATTCCCACTCCAGTCTATATTAAATTAAGATAAGTGCTGGACACTGAACTTAATAAATTTACTATTCTCACTCTAACCTATATTTAATTAGAGTATGTGCTAGACACTGAACTGAATTAATTTACTATTCCCACTCCAGTCTATATTTAATTAAGATAAGTGCTGGACACTGAACTTAATTAATTTACTATTCTCACTCCAACCTATATTAAATTAGAGTAGGTGCTGGACACTGAACTGAATTAATTTACTATTCCCACTCCAGTCCATATTTAGTTAAGATAAGTGCTGGACACTGAACTTAATTAATTTACTATTCTCACTCCAACCTATATTAAATTAGAGTAGCTGCTGGACACTGAACTTAATTAATTTACTATTCCCACTCGAGTCTATATTAAATTAAGATAAGTGCTGGACACTGAACTTAATAAATTTACTATTCTCACTGCAACCTATATTTAATTAGAGTATGTGCTAGACACTGAACTGAATTAATTTACTATTCCCACTCCAGTCTATATTTAATTAAGATAAGTGCTGGACACTGAACTTAATTAATTTACTATTCTCACTCCAACCTATATTAAATTAGAGTAGGTGCTGAACACTGAACTTAATTAATTTACTATTCCCACTCCATTCTATATTTAATTAAGATAAGTGCTGGACACTGAACTTAATTAATTTACTATTCTCACTCCAACCTATATTTAATTAGAGTATGTGCTGGACACTGAACTTAATTAATTTACTATTCCCACTCCAGTCTATATTTAATTAAGATAAGTGCTGGACACTGAACTTAATTAATGTACTATTCTCACTCCAATCTATATTTAATTAGGGTAGGTGCTGGACACTGAACTTAATTAATTTACTATTCCCACTCCAGTCTATATTTAATTAAGATAAGTGCTGGACACTGAACATAATTAATTTACTATTCTCACTCCAAACTATATTAAATTAGAGTAGGTGCTGGACACTGAACTTAATAAATTTACTATTCCTACTCCAGTCTATATTTAATTAAGATAAGTGCTGGACACTGAACTTAATTAATTAACTATTCTCACTCCAACCTATATTAAATTAGGGTAGGTGCTGGACACTGAACTAAATTAATTTACTATTCCCACTCCAGTTTATATTAAATTAAGATAAGTGCTGGACACTGGCCTTAATAAATTTACTATTCTCACTCCAACCTATATTTAATTATAGTATGTGCTGGACACAGAACTGAATTAATTTACTATTCCCACTCCAGTCTATATTTAATTAAGATAAGTGCTGGACACTGAACTTAATTAATTTACTATCCTCACTCCAACCTATATTAAATTACAGTAGGTGCTGGACACTGAACTAAATTTATTTACTATTCCCACTCCAGTCAATATTTAATTAAGATAAGTGCTGGACACTGAACTTAATTAATTTACTATTCTCACTCCAACCTATATTTAATTAGAGTATGTGCAGGACACTGAACTGAATTAATTTACTATTCCCACTCCAGTCTATATTTAATTAAGATAAGTGCTGGACACTAAACCTAATTAATTTACTATTCTCACTCCAACCTATATTAAATTAGAGTAGCTGCTGGGCACTGAAATTAATTAATTTACTATTCCCACTCAAGTCTATATTAAATTAAGATAAGTGCTGGACACTGAACTTAATAAATTTACTATTCTCACTCTAACCTATATTTAATTAGAGTATGTGCTAGACACTGAACTGAATTAATTTACTATTCCCACTCCAGTCTATATTTAATTAAGATAAGTGCTGGACACTGAACTTAATTAATTTACTATTCTCACTCCAACCTATATTAAATTAGAGTAGGTGCTGGACACTGAACTGAATTAATTTACTATTCCCACTCCAGTCCATATTTAGTTAAGATAAGTGCTGGACACTGAACTTAATTAATTTACTATTCTCACTCCAACCTATATTAAATTAGAGTAGCTGCTGGACACTGAACTTAATTAATTTACTATTCCCACTTCAGTCTATATTAAATTAAGATAAGTGCTGGACACTGAACTTAATAAATGTACTATTCTCACTGCAACCTATATTTAATTAGAGTATGTGCTAGACACTGAACTGAATTAATTTACTATTCCCACTCCAGTCTATATTTAATTAAGATAAGTGCTGGACACTGAACTTAATTAATTTACTATTCTCACTCCAACCTATATTAAATTAGAGTAGGTGCTGAACACTGAACTTAATTAATTTACTATTCCCACTCCATTCTATATTTAATTAAGATAAGTGCTGGACACTGAACTTAATTAATTTACTATTCTCACTCCAACCTATATTTAATTAGAGTATGTGCTGGACACTGAACTTAATTAATTTACTATTCCCACTCCAGTCTATATTTAATTAAGATAAGTGCTGGACACTGAACTTAATTAATGTACTATTCTCACTCCAATCTATATTTAATTAGGGTAGTTGCTGGACACTGAACTTAATTAATTTACTATTCCCACTCCAGTCTATATTTAATTAAGATAAGTGCTGGACACTGAACATAATTAATTTACTATTCTCACTCCAACCTATATTAAATTAGAGTAGGTGCTGGACACTGAACTTAATAAATTTACTATTCCCACTCCAGTCTATATTTAATTAAGATAAGTGCTGGACACTGAACTTAATTAATTTACTATTCTCACTCCAACCTATATTAAATTAGGGTAGGTGCTGGACACTGAACTAAATTAATTTACTATTCCCACTCCAGTTTATATTAAATTAAGATAAGTGCTGGACACTGAACTTAATAAATTTACTATTCTCACTCCAACCTATATTTAATTATAGTATGTGCTGGACACTGAACTGAATTAATTTACTATTCCCACTCCAGTCTATATTAAATTAAGATAAGTGCTGGACACTGAACTTAATAAATTTACTATTCTCACTCTAACCTATATTTAATTAGAGTATGTGCTAGACACTGAACTGAATTAATTTACTATTCCCACTCCAGTCTATATTTAATTAAGATAAGTGCTGGACACTGAACTTAATTAATTTACTATTCTCACTCCAACCTATATTAAATTAGAGTAGGTGCTGGACACTGAACTGAATTAATTTACTATTCCCACTCCAGTCTATATTTAATTAAGATAAGTGCTGGACACTGAACTTAATTAATTTACTATTCTCACTCCAACCTATATTAAATTAGAGTAGCTGCTGGACACTGAACTTAATTAATTTACTATTCCCACTCCAGTCTATATTAAATTAAGATAAGTGCTGGACACTGAACTTAATAAATTTACTATTCTCACTGCAACCTATATTTAATTAGAGTATGTGCTAGACACTGAACTGAATTAATTTACTATTCCCACTCCAGTCTATATTTAATTAAGATAAGTGCTGGACACTGAACTTAATTAATTTACTATTCTCACTCCAACCTATATTAAATTAGAGTAGGTGCTGAACACTGAACTTAATTAATTTACTATTCCCACTCCATTCTATATTTAATTAAGATAAGTGCTGGACACTGAACTTAATTAATTTACTATTCTCACTCCAACCTATATTTAATTAGAGTATGTGCTGGACACTGAACTTAATTAATTTACTATTCCCACTCCAGTCTATATTTAATTAAGATAAGTGCTGGACACTGAACTTAATTAATGTACTATTCTCACTCCAATCTATATTTAATTAGGGTAGGTGCTGGACACTGAACTTAATTAATTTACTATTCCCACTCCAGTCTATATTTAATTAAGATAAGTGCTGGACACTGAACATAATTAATTTACTATTCTCACTCCAACCTATATTAAATTAGAGTAGGTGCTGGACACTGAACTTAAGTAATGTACTATTCTCACTCCAATCTATATTTAATTAGGGTAGGTGCTGGACACTGAACTTAATTAATTTACTATTCCCACTCCAGTCTATATTTAATTAAGATAAGTGCTGGACACTGAACTTAATTAATTTACTATTCTCACTCCAACCTATATTTAATTAGAGTATGTGCTGGACACTGAACTGAATTAATTTACTATTCCCACTCCAGTCTATATTTAATTAAGATAAGTGCTGGACACTGAACCTAATTAATTTACTATTCTCACTCCAACCTATATTAAATTAGAGTAGCTGCTGGACACTGAACTTAATTAATTTACTATTCCCACTCCAGTCTATATTAAATTAAGATAAGTGCTGGACACTGAACTTAATAAATTTACTATTCTCACTCTAACCTATATTTAATTAGAGTATGTGCTAGACACTGAACTGAATTAATTTACTATTCCCACTCCAGTCTATATTTAATTAAGATAAGTGCTGGACACTGAACTTAATTAATTTACTATTCTCACTCCAACCTATATTAAATTAGAGTAGGTGCTGGACACTGAACTGAATTAATTTACTATTCCCACTCCAGTCCATATTTAGTTAAGATAAGTGCTGGACACTGAACTTAATTAATTTACTATTCTCACTCCAACCTATATTAAATTAGAGTAGCTGCTGGACACTGAACTTAATTAATTTACTATTCCCACTCCAGTCTATATTAAATTAAGATAAGTGCTGGACACTGAACTTAATAAATTTACTATTCTCACTGCAACCTATATTTAATTAGAGTATGTGCTAGACACTGAACTGAATTAATTTACTATTCCCACTCCAGTCTATATTTAATTAAGATAAGTGCTGGACACTGAACTTAATTAATTTACTATTCTCACTCCAACCTATATTAAATTAGAGTAGGTGCTGAACACTGAACTTAATTAATTTACTATTCCCACTCCATTCTATATTTAATTAAGATAAGTGCTGGACACTGAACTTAATTAATTTACTATTCTCACTCCAACCTATATTTAATTAGAGTATGTGCTGGACACTGAACTTAATTAATTTACTATTCCCACTCCAGTCTATATTTAATTAAGATAAGTGCTGGACACTGAACTTAATTAATGTACTATTCTCACTCCAATCTATATTTAATTAGGGTAGGTGCTGGACACTGAACTTAATTAATTTACTATTCCCACTCCAGTCTATATTTAATTAAGATAAGTGCTGGACACTGAACATAATTAATTTACTATTCTCACTCCAAACTATATTAAATTAGAGTAGGTGCTGGACACTGAACTTAATAAATTTACTATTTCCACTCCAGTCTATATTTAATTAAGATAAGTGCTGGACACTGAACTTAATTAATTTACTATTCTCACTCCAACCTATATTTAATTAGAGTATGTGCTGGACACTGAACTTAATTAATTTACTATTCCCACTCCAGTCTATATTTAATTAAGATAAGTGCTGGACACTGAACTTAATTAATGTACTATTCTCACTCCAATCTATATTTAATTAGGGTAGGTGCTGGACACTGAACTTAATTAATTTACTATTCCCACTCCAGTCTATATTTAATTAAGATAAGTGCTGGACACTGAACATAATTAATTTACTATTCTCACTCCAACCTATATTAAATTAGAGTAGGTGCTGGACACTGAACTTAATAAATTTACTATTCCCACTCCAGTCTATATTTAATTAAGATAATTGCTGGACACTGAACTTAATTAATTTACTATTCTCACTCCAACCTATATTAAATTAGGGTAGGTGCTGGACACTGAACTAAATTAATTTACTATTCCCACTCCAGTTTATATTAAATTAAGATAAGTGCTGGACACTGGACTTAATAAATTTACTATTCTCACTCCAACCTATATTTAATTATAGTATGTGCTGGACACAGAACTGAATTAATTTACTATTCCCACTCCAGTCTATATTTAATTAAGATAAGTGCTGGACACTGAACTTAATTAATTTACTATCCTCACTCCAACCTATATTAAATTACAGTAGGTGCTGGACACTGAACTAAATTTATTTACTATTCCCACTCCAGTCTATATTTAATTAAGATAAGTGCTGGACACTGAACTTAATTAATTTACTATTCTCACTCCAACCTATATTTAATTAGAGTATGTGCTGGACACTGAACTGAATTAATTTACTATTCCCACTCCAGTCTATATTTAATTAAGATAAGTGCTGGACACTGAACCTAATTAATTTACTATTCTCACTCCAACCTATATTAAATTAGAGTAGCTGCTGGGCACTGAAATTAATTAATTTACTATTCCCACTCCAGTCTATATTAAATTAAGATAAGTGCTGGACACTGAACTTAATAAATTTACTATTCTCACTCTAACCTATATTTAATTAGAGTATGTGCTAGACACTGAACTGAATTAATTTACTATTCCCACTCCAGTCTATATTTAATTAAGATAAGTGCTGGACACTGAACTTAATTAATTTACTATTCTCACTCCAACCTATATTAAATTAGAGTAGGTGCTGGACACTGAACTGAATTAATTTACTATTCCCACTCCAGTCCATATTTAGTCAAGATAAGTGCTGGACACTGAACTTAATTAATTTACTATTCTCACTCCAACCTATATTAAATTAGAGTAGCTGCTGGACACTGAACTTAATTAATTTACTATTCCCACTCCAGTCTATATTAAATTAAGATAAGTGCTGGACACTGAACTTAATAAATTTACTATTCTCACTGCAACCTATATTTAATTAGAGTATGTGCTAGACACTGAACTGAATTAATTTACTATTCCCACTCCAGTCTATATTTAATTAAGATAAGTGCTGGACACTGAACTTAATTAATTTACTATTCTCACTCCAACCTATATTAAATTAGAGTAGGTGCTGAACACTGAACTTAATTAATTTACTATTCCCACTCCATTCTATATTTAATTAAGATAAGTGCTGGACACTGAACTTAATTAATTTACTATTCTCACTCCAACCTATATTTAATTAGAGTATGTGCTGGACACTGAACTTAATTAATTTACTATTCCCACTCCAGTCTATATTTAATTAAGATAAGTGCTGGACACTGAACTTAATTAATGTACTATTCTCACTCCAATCTATATTTAATTAGGGTAGGTGCTGGACACTGAACTTACTTAATTTACTATTCCCACTCCAGTCTATATTTAATTAAGATAAGTGCTGGACACTGAACATAATTAATTTACTATTCTCACTCCAACCTATATTAAATTAGAGTAGGTGCTGGACACTGAACTTAATAAATTTACTATTCCCACTCCAGTCTATATTTAATTAAGATAAGTGCTGGACACTGAACTTAATTAATTTACTATTCTCACTCCAACCTATATTAAATTAGGGTAGGTGCTGGACACTGAACTAAATTAATTTACTATTCCCACTCCAGTTTATATTAAATTAAGATAAGTGCTGGACACTGAACTTAATAAATTTACTATTCTCACTCCAACCTATATTTAATTATAGTATGTGCTGGACACAGAACTGAATTAATTTACTATTCCCACTCCAGTCTATATTTAATTAAGATAAGTGCTGGACACTGAACTTAATTAATTTACTATCCTCACTCCAACCTATATTAAATTACAGTAGGTGCTGGACACTGAACTAAATTTATTTACTATTCCCACTCCAGTCTATATTTAATTAAGATAAGTGCTGGACACTGAACTTAATTAATTCACTATTCTCACTCCAACCTATATTTAATTAGAGTATGTCCTGGACACTGAACTGAATTAATTTACTATTCCCACTCCAGTCTATATTAAATTAAGATAAGTGCTGGACACTGAACTTAATAAATTTACTATTCTCACTCTAACCTATATTTAATTAGAGTATGTGCTAGACACTGAACTGAATTAATTTACTATTCCCACTCCAGTCTATATTTAATTAAGATAAGTGCTGGACACTGAACTTAATTAATTTACTATTCTCACTCCAACCTATATTAAATTAGAGTAGGTGCTGGACACTGAACTGAATTAATTTACTATTCCCACTCCAGTCTATATTTAATTAAGATAAGTGCTGGACACTGAACTTAATTAATTTACTATTCTCACTCCAACCTATATTAAATTAGAGTAGCTGCTGGACACTGAACTTAATTAATTTACTATTCCCACTCCAGTCTATATTAAATTAAGATAAGTGCTGGACACTGAACTTAATAAATTTACTATTCTCACTGCAACCTATATTTAATTAGAGTATGTGCTAGACACTGAACTGAATTAATTTACTATTCCCACTCCAGTCTATATTTAATTAAGATAAGTGCTGGACACTGAACTTAATTAATTTACTATTCTCACTCCAACCTATATTAAATTAGAGTAGGTGCTGAACACTGAACTTAATTAATTTACTATTCCCACTCCATTCTATATTTAATTAAGATAAGTGCTGGACACTGAACTTAATTAATTTACTATTCTCACTCCAACCTATATTTAATTAGAGTATGTGCTGGACACTGAACTTAATTAATTTACTATTCCCACTCCAGTCTATATTTAATTAAGATAAGTGCTGGACACTGAACTTAATTAATGTACTATTCTCACTCCAATCTATATTTAATTAGGGTAGGTGCTGGACACTGAACTTAATTAATTTACTATTCCCACTCCAGTCTATATTTAATTAAGATAAGTGCTGGACACTGAACATAATTAATTTACTATTCTCACTCCAAACTATATTAAATTAGAGTAGGTGCTGGACACTGAACTTAATAAATTTACTATTCCCACTCCAGTCTATATTTAATTAAGATAAGTGCTGGACACTGAACTTAATTAATTTACTATTCTCACTCCAACCTATATTTAATTAGAGTATGTGCTGGACACTGAACTTAATTAATTTACTATTCCCACTCCAGTCTATATTTAATTAAGATAAGTGCTGGACACTGAACTTAATTAATGTACTATTCTCACTCCAATCTATATTTAATTAGGGTAGGTGCTGGACACTGAACTTAATTAATTTACTATTCCCACTCCAGTCTATATTTAATTAAGATAAGTGCTGGACACTGAACATAATTAATTTACTATTCTCACTCCAACCTATATTAAATTAGAGTAGGTGCTGGACACTGAACTTAATAAATTTACTATTCCCACTCCAGTCTATATTTAATTAAGATAATTGCTGGACACTGAACTTAATTAATTTACTATTCTCACTCCAACCTATATTAAATTAGGGTAGGTGCTGGACACTGAACTAAATTAATTTACTATTCCCACTCCAGTTTATATTAAATTAAGATAAGTGCTGGACACTGGACTTAATAAATTTACTATTCTCACTCCAACCTATATTTAATTATAGTATGTGCTGGACACAGAACTGAATTAATTTACTATTCCCACTCCAGTCTATATTTAATTAAGATAAGTGCTGGACACTGAACTTAATTAATTTACTATCCTCACTCCAACCTATATTAAATTACAGTAGGTGCTGGACACTGAACTAAATTTATTTACTATTCCCACTCCAGTCTATATTTAATTAAGATAAGTGCTGGACACTGAACTTAATTAATTTACTATTCTCACTCCAACCTATATTTAATTAGAGTATGTGCTGGACACTGAACTGAATTAATTTACTATTCCCACTCCAGTCTATATTTAATTAAGATAAGTGCTGGACACTGAACCTAATTAATTTACTATTCTCACTCCAACCTATATTAAATTAGAGTAGCTGCTGGGCACTGAAATTAATTAATTTACTATTCCCACTCCAGTCTATATTAAATTAAGATAAGTGCTGGACACTGAACTTAATAAATTTATTATTCTCACTCTAACCTATATTTAATTAGAGTATGTGCTAGACACTGAACTGAATTAATTTACTATTCCCACTCCAGTCTATATTTAATTAAGATAAGTGCTGGACACTGAACTTAATTAATTTACTATTCTCACTCCAACCTATATTAAATTAGAGTAGGTGCTGGACACTGAACTGAATTAATTTACTATTCCCACTCCAGTCCATATTTAGTCAAGATAAGTGCTGGACACTGAACTTAATTAATTTACTATTCTCACTCCAACCTATATTAAATTAGAGTAGCTGCTGGACACTGAACTTAATTAATTTACTATTCCCACTCCAGTCTATATTAAATTAAGATAAGTGCTGGACACTGAACTTAATAAATTTACTATTCTCACTGCAACCTATATTTAATTAGAGTATGTGCTAGACACTGAACTGAATTAATTTACTATTCCCACTCCAGTCTATATTTAATTAAGATAAGTGCTGGACACTGAACTTAATTAATTTACTATTCTCACTCCAACCTATATTAAATTAGAGTAGGTGCTGAACACTGAACTTAATTAATTTACTATTCCCACTCCATTCTATATTTAATTAAGATAAGTGCTGGACACTGAACTTAATTAATTTACTATTCTCACTCCAACCTATATTTAATTAGAGTATGTGCTGGACACTGAACTTAATTAATTTACTATTCCCACTCCAGTCTATATTTAATTAAGATAAGTGCTGGACACTGAACTTAATTAATGTACTATTCTCACTCCAATCTATATTTAATTAGGGTAGGTGCTGGACACTGAACTTACTTAATTTACTATTCCCACTCCAGTCTATATTTAATTAAGATAAGTGCTGGACACTGAACATAATTAATTTACTATTCTCACTCCAACCTATATTAAATTAGAGTAGGTGCTGGACACTGAACTTAATAAATTTACTATTCCCACTCCAGTCTATATTTAATTAAGATAAGTGCTGGACACTGAACTTAATTAATTTACTATTCTCACTCCAACCTATATTAAATTAGGGTAGGTGCTGGACACTGAACTAAATTAATTTACTATTCCCACTCCAGTTTATATTAAATTAAGATAAGTGCTGGACACTGAACTTAATAAATTTACTATTCTCACTCCAACCTATATTTAATTATAGTATGTGCTGGACACAGAACTGAATTAATTTACTATTCCCACTCCAGTCTATATTTAATTAAGATAAGTGCTGGACACTGAACTTAATTAATTTACTATCCTCACTCCAACCTATATTAAATTACAGTAGGTGCTGGACACTGAACTAAATTTATTTACTATTCCCACTCCAGTCTATATTTAATTAAGATAAGTGCTGGACACTGAACTTAATTAATTCACTATTCTCACTCCAACCTATATTTAATTAGAGTATGTCCTGGACACTGAACTGAATTAATTTACTATTCCCACTCCAGTCTATATTAAATTAAGATAAGTGCTGGACACTGAACTTAATAAATTTACTATTCTCACTCTAACCTATATTTAATTAGAGTATGTGCTAGACACTGAACTGAATTAATTTACTATTCCCACTCCAGTCTATATTTAATTAAGATAAGTGCTGGACACTGAACTTAATTAATTTACTATTCTCACTCCAACCTATATTAAATTAGAGTAGGTGCTGGACACTGAACTGAATTAATTTACTATTCCCACTCCAGTCTATATTTAATTAAGATAAGTGCTGGACACTGAACTTAATTAATTTACTATTCTCACTCCAACCTATATTAAATTAGAGTAGCTGCTGGACACTGAACTTAATTAATTTACTATTCCCACTCCAGTCTATATTAAATTAAGATAAGTGCTGGACACTGAACTTAATAAATTTACTATTCTCACTGCAACCTATATTTAATTAGAGTATGTGCTAGACACTGAACTGAATTAATTTACTATTCCCACTCCAGTCTATATTTAATTAAGATAAGTGCTGGACACTGAACTTAATTAATTTACTATTCTCACTCCAACCTATATTAAATTAGAGTAGGTGCTGAACACTGAACTTAATTAATTTACTATTCCCACTCCATTCTATATTTAATTAAGATAAGTGCTGGACACTGAACTTAATTAATTTACTATTCTCACTCCAACCTATATTTAATTAGAGTATGTGCTGGACACTGAACTTAATTAATTTACTATTCCCACTCCAGTCTATATTTAATTAAGATAAGTGCTGGACACTGAACTTAATTAATGTACTATTCTCACTCCAATCTATATTTAATTAGGGTAGGTGCTGGACACTGAACTTAATTAATTTACTATTCCCACTCCAGTCTATATTTAATTAAGATAAGTGCTGGACACTGAACATAATTAATTTACTATTCTCACTCCAACCTATATTAAATTAGAGTAGGTGCTGGACACTGAACTTAAGTAATGTACTATTCTCACTCCAATCTATATTTAATTAGGGTAGGTGCTGGACACTGAACTTAATTAATTTACTATTCCCACTCCAGTCTATATTTAATTAAGATAAGTGCTGGACACTGAACTTAATTAATTTACTATTCTCACTCCAACCTATATTTAATTAGAGTATGTGCTGGACACTGAACTGAATTAATTTACTATTCCCACTCCAGTCTATATTTAATTAAGATAAGTGCTGGACACTGAACCTAATTAATTTACTATTCTCACTCCAACCTATATTAAATTAGAGTAGCTGCTGGACACTGAACTTAATTAATTTACTATTCCCACTCCAGTCTATATTAAATTAAGATAAGTGCTGGACACTGAACTTAATAAATTTACTATTCTCACTCTAACCTATATTTAATTAGAGTATGTGCTAGACACTGAACTGAATTAATTTACTATTCCCACTCCAGTCTATATTTAATTAAGATAAGTGCTGGACACTGAACTTAATTAATTTACTATTCTCACTCCAACCTATATTAAATTAGAGTAGGTGCTGGACACTGAACTGAATTAATTTACTATTCCCACTCCAGTCCATATTTAGTTAAGATAAGTGCTGGACACTGAACTTAATTAATTTACTATTCTCACTCCAACCTATATTAAATTAGAGTAGCTGCTGGACACTGAACTTAATTAATTTACTATTCCCACTCGAGTCTATATTAAATTAAGATAAGTGCTGGACACTGAACTTAATAAATTTACTATTCTCACTGCAACCTATATTTAATTAGAGTATGTGCTAGACACTGAACTGAATTAATTTACTATTCCCACTCCAGTCTATATTTAATTAAGATAAGTGCTGGACACTGAACTTAATTAATTTACTATTCTCACTCCAACCTATATTAAATTAGAGTAGGTGCTGAACACTGAACTTAATTAATTTACTATTCCCACTCCATTCTATATTTAATTAAGATAAGTGCTGGACACTGAACTTAATTAATTTACTATTCTCACTCCAACCTATATTTAATTAGAGTATGTGCTGGACACTGAACTTAATTAATTTACTATTCCCACTCCAGTCTATATTTAATTAAGATAAGTGCTGGACACTGAACTTAATTAATGTACTATTCTCACTCCAATCTATATTTAATTAGGGTAGGTGCTGGACACTGAACTTAATTAATTTACTATTCCCACTCCAGTCTATATTTAATTAAGATAAGTGCTGGACACTGAACATAATTAATTTACTATTCTCACTCCAAACTATATTAAATTAGAGTAGGTGCTGGACACTGAACTTAATAAATTTACTATTCCCACTCCAGTCTATATTTAATTAAGATAAGTGCTGAACACTGAACTTAATTAATTAACTATTCTCACTCCAACCTATATTAAATTAGGGTAGGTGCTGGACACTGAACTAAATTAATTTACTATTCCCACTCCAGTTTATATTAAATTAAGATAAGTGCTGGACACTGGCCTTAATAAATTTACTATTCTCACTCCAACCTATATTTAATTATAGTATGTGCTGGACACAGAACTGAATTAATTTACTATTCCCACTCCAGTCTATATTTAATTAAGATAAGTGCTGGACACTGAACTTAATTAATTTACTATCCTCACTCCAACCTATATTAAATTACAGTAGGTGCTGGACACTGAACTAAATTTATTTACTATTCCCACTCCAGTCTATATTTAATTAAGATAAGTGCTGGACACTGAACTTAATTAATTTACTATTCTCACTCCAACCTATATTTAATTAGAGTATGTGCTGGACACTGAACTGAATTAATTTACTATTCCCACTCCAGTCTATATTTAATTAAGATAAGTGCTGGACACTGAACCTAATTAATTTACTATTCTCACTCCAACCTATATTAAATTAGAGTAGCTGCTGGGCACTGAAATTAATTAATTTACTATTCCCACTCCAGTCTATATTAAATTAAGATAAGTGCTGGACACTGAACTTAATAAATTTACTATTCTCACTCTAACCTATATTTAATTAGAGTATGTGCTAGACACTGAACTGAATTAATTTACTATTCCCACTCCAGTCTATATTTAATTAAGATAAGTGCTGGACACTGAACTTAATTAATTTACTATTCTCACTCCAACCTATATTAAATTAGAGTAGGTGCTGGACACTGAACTGAATTAATTTACTATTCCCACTCCAGTCTATATTTAGTTAAGATAAGTGCTGGACACTGAACTTAATTAATTTACTATTCTCACTCCAACCTATATTAAATTAGAGTAGCTGCTGGACACTGAACTTAATTAATTTACTATTCCCACTCCAGTCTATATTAAATTAAGATAAGTGCTGGACACTGAACTTAATAAATGTACTATTCTCACTGCAACCTATATTTAATTAGAGTATGTGCTAGACACTGAACTGAATTAATTTACTATTCCCACTCCAGTCTATATTTAATTAAGATAAGTGCTGGACACTGAACTTAATTAATTTACTATTCTCACTCCAACCTATATTAAATTAGAGTAGCTGCTGGACACTGAACTTAATTAATTTACTATTCCCACTCCAGTCTATATTAAATTAAGATAAGTGCTGGACACTGAACTTAATAAATTTACTATTCTCACTGCAACCTATATTTAATTAGAGTATGTGCTAGACACTGAACTGAATTAATTTACTATTCCCACTCCAGTCTATATTTAATTAAGATAAGTGCTGGACACTGAACTTAATTAATTTACTATTCTCACTCCAACCTATATTAAATTAGAGTAGGTGCTGAACACTGAACTTAATTAATTTACTATTCCCACTCCATTCTATATTTAATTAAGATAAGTGCTGGACACTGAACTTAATTAATTTACTATTCTCACTCCAACCTATATTTAATTAGAGTATGTGCTGGACACTGAACTTAATTAATTTACTATTCCCACTCCAGTCTATATTTAATTAAGATAAGTGCTGGACACTGAACTTAATTAATGTACTATTCTCACTCCAATCTATATTTAATTAGGGTAGGTGCTGGACACTGAACTTAATTAATTTACTATTCCCACTCCAGTCTATATTTAATTAAGATAAGTGCTGGACACTGAACATAATTAATTTACTATTCTCACTCCAACCTATATTAAATTAGAGTAGGTGCTGGACACTGAACTTAAGTAATGTACTATTCTCACTCCAATCTATATTTAATTAGGGTAGGTGCTGGACACTGAACTTAATTAATTTACTATTCCCACTCCAGTCTATATTTAATTAAGATAAGTGCTGGACACTGAACTTAATTAATTTACTATTCTCACTCCAACCTATATTAAATTAGAGTAGCTGCTGGACACTGAACTTAATTAATTTACTATTCCCACTCCAGTCTATATTAAATTAAGATAAGTGCTGGACACTGAACTTAATAAATTTACTATTCTCACTCTAACCTATATTTAATTAGAGTATGTGCTAGACACTGAACTGAATTAATTTACTATTCCCACTCCAGTCTATATTTAATTAAGATAAGTGCTGGACACTGAACTTAATTAATTTACTATTCTCACTCCAACCTATATTAAATTAGAGTAGGTGCTGGACACTGAACTGAATTAATTTACTATTCCCACTCCAGTCCATATTTAGTTAAGATAAGTGCTGGACACTGAACTTAATTAATTTACTATTCTCACTCCAACCTATATTAAATTAGAGTAGCTGCTGGACACTGAACTTAATTAATTTACTATTCCCACTCGAGTCTATATTAAATTAAGATAAGTGCTGGACACTGAACTTAATAAATTTACTATTCTCACTGCAACCTATATTTAATTAGAGTATGTGCTAGACACTGAACTGAATTAATTTACTATTCCCACTCCAGTCTATATTTAATTAAGATAAGTGCTGGACACTGAACTTAATTAATTTACTATTCTCACTCCAACCTATATTAAATTAGAGTAGGTGCTGAACACTGAACTTAATTAATTTACTATTCCCACTCCATTCTATATTTAATTAAGATAAGTGCTGGACACTGAACTTAATTAATTTACTATTCTCACTCCAACCTATATTTAATTAGAGTATGTGCTGGACACTGAACTTAATTAATTTACTATTCCCACTCCAGTCTATATTTAATTAAGATAAGTGCTGGACACTGAACTTAATTAATGTACTATTCTCACTCCAATCTATATTTAATTAGGGTAGGTGCTGGACACTGAACTTAATTAATTTACTATTCCCACTCCAGTCTATATTTAATTAAGATAAGTGCTGGACACTGAACATAATTAATTTACTATTCTCACTCCAAACTATATTAAATTAGAGTAGGTGCTGGACACTGAACTTAATAAATTTACTATTCCCACTCCAGTCTATATTTAATTAAGATAAGTGCTGGACACTGAACTTAATTAATTAACTATTCTCACTCCAACCTATATTAAATTAGGGTAGGTGCTGGACACTGAACTAAATTAATTTACTATTCCCACTCCAGTTTATATTAAATTAAGATAAGTGCTGGACACTGGCCTTAATAAATTTACTATTCTCACTCCAACCTATATTTAATTATAGTATGTGCTGGACACAGAACTGAATTAATTTACTATTCCCACTCCAGTCTATATTTAATTAAGATAAGTGCTGGACACTGAACTTAATTAATTTACTATCCTCACTCCAACCTATATTAAATTACAGTAGGTGCTGGACACTGAACTAAATTTATTTACTATTCCCACTCCAGTCTATATTTAATTAAGATAAGTGCTGGACACTGAACTTAATTAATTTACTATTCTCACTCCAACCTATATTTAATTAGAGTATGTGCTGGACACTGAACTGAATTAATTTACTATTCCCACTCCAGTCTATATTTAATTAAGATAAGTGCTGGACACTGAACCTAATTAATTTACTATTCTCACTCCAACCTATATTAAATTAGAGTAGCTGCTGGGCACTGAAATTAATTAATTTACTATTCCCACTCCAGTCTATATTAAATTAAGATAAGTGCTGGACACTGAACTTAATAAATTTACTATTCTCACTCTAACCTATATTTAATTAGAGTATGTGCTAGACACTGAACTGAATTAATTTACTATTCCCACTCCAGTCTATATTTAATTAAGATAAGTGCTGGACACTGAACTTAATTAATTTACTATTCTCACTCCAACCTATATTAAATTAGAGTAGGTGCTGGACACTGAACTGAATTAATTTACTATTCCCACTCCAGTCTATATTTAGTTAAGATAAGTGCTGGACACTGAACTTAATTAATTTACTATTCTCACTCCAACCTATATTAAATTAGAGTAGCTGCTGGACACTGAACTTAATTAATTTACTATTCCCACTCCAGTCTATATTAAATTAAGATAAGTGCTGGACACTGAACTTAATAAATGTACTATTCTCACTGCAACCTATATTTAATTAGAGTATGTGCTAGACACTGAACTGAATTAATTTACTATTCCCACTCCAGTCTATATTTAATTAAGATAAGTGCTGGACACTGAACTTAATTAATTTACTATTCTCACTCCAACCTATATTAAATTAGAGTAGGTGCTGAACACTGAACTTAATTAATTTACTATTCCCACTCCATTCTATATTTAATTAAGATAAGTGCTGGACACTGAACTTAATTAATTTACTATTCTCACTCCAACCTATATTTAATTAGAGTATGTGCTGGACACTGAACTTAATTAATTTACTATTCCCACTCCAGTCTATATTTAATTAAGATAAGTGCTGGACACTGAACTTAATTAATGTACTATTCTCACTCCAATCTATATTTAATTAGGGTAGTTGCTGGACACTGAACTTAATTAATTTACTTTTCCCACTCCAGTCTATATTTAATTAAGATAAGTGCTGGACACTGAACATAATTAATTTACTATTCTCACTCCAACCTATATTAAATTAGAGTAGGTGCTGGACACTGAACTTAATAAATTTACTATTCCCACTCCAGTCTATATTTAATTAAGATAAGTGCTGGACACTGAACTTAATTAATTTACTATTCTCACTCCAACCTATATTAAATTAGGGTAGGTGCTGGACACTGAACTAAATTAATTTACTATTCCCACTCCAGTTTATATTAAATTAAGATAAGTGCTGGACACTGAACTTAATAAATTTACTATTCTCACTCCAACCTATATTTAATTATAGTATGTGCTGGACACAGAACTGAATTAATTTACTATTCCCACTCCAGTCTATATTTAATTAAGATAAGTGCTGGACACTGAACTTAATTAATTTACTATCCTCACTCCAACCTATATTAAATTACAGTAGGTGCTGGACACTGAACTAAATTTATTTACTATTCCCACTCCAGTCTATATTTAATTAAGATAAGTGCTGGACACTGAACTTAATTAATTCACTATTCTCACTCCAACCTATATTTAATTAGAGTATGTCCTGGACACTGAACTGAATTAATTTACTATTCCCACTCCAGTGTATATTAAATTAAGATAAGTGCTGGACACTGAACTTAATAAATTTACTATTCTCACTCTAACCTATATTTAATTAGAGTATGTGCTAGACACTGAACTGAATTAATTTACTATTCCCACTCCAGTCTATATTTAATTAAGATAAGTGCTGGACACTGAACTTAATTAATTTACTATTCTCACTCCAACCTATATTAAATTAGAGTAGGTGCTGGACACTGAACTGAATTAATTTACTATTCCCACTCCAGTCTATATTTAATTAAGATAAGTGCTGGACACTGAACTTAATTAATTTACTATTCTCACTCCAACCTATATTAAATTAGAGTAGCTGCTGGACACTGAACTTAATTAATTTACTATTCCCACTCGAGTCTATATTAAATTAAGATAAGTGCTGGACACTGAACGTAATAAATTTACTATTCTCACTGCAACCTATATTTAATTAGAGTATGTGCTAGACACTGAACTGAATTAATTTACTATTCCCACTCCAGTCTATATTTAATTAAGATAAGTGCTGGACACTGAACTTAATTAATTTACTATTCTCACTCCAACCTATATTAAATTAGAGTAGGTGCTGAACACTGAACTTAATTAATTTACTATTCCCACTCCATTCTATATTTAATTAAGATAAGTGCTGGACACTGAACTTAATTAATTTACTATTCTCACTCCAACATATATTTAATTAGAGTATGTGCTGGACACTGAACTTAATTAATTTACTATTCCCACTCCAGTCTATATTTAATTAAGATAAGTGCTGGACACTGAACTTAATTAATGTACTATTCTCACTCCAATCTATATTTAATTAGGGTAGGTGCTGGACACTGAACTTAATTAATTTACTATTCCCACTCCAGTCTATATTTAATTAAGATAAGTGCTGGACACTGAACATAATTAATTTACTATTCTCACTCCAACCTATATTAAATTAGAGTAGGTGCTGGACACTGAACTTAAGTAATGTACTATTCTCACTCCAATCTATATTTAATTAGGGTAGGTGCTGGACACTGAACTTAATTAATTTACTATTCCCACTCCAGTCTATATTTAATTAAGATAAGTGCTGGACACTGAACTTAATTAATTTACTATTCTCACTCCAACCTATATTTAATTAGAGTATGTGCTGGACACTGAACTGAATTAATTTACTATTCCCACTCCAGTCTATATTTAATTAAGATAAGTGCTGGACACTGAACCTAATTAATTTACTATTCTCACTCCAACCTATATTAAATTAGAGTAGCTGCTGGACACTGAACTTAATTAATTTACTATTCCCACTCCAGTCTATATTAAATTAAGATAAGTGCTGGACACTGAACTTAATAAATTTACTATTCTCACTCTAACCTATATTTAATTAGAGTATGTGCTAGACACTGAACTGAATTAATTTACTATTCCCACTCCAGTCTATATTTAATTAAGATAAGTGCTGGACACTGAACTTAATTAATTTACTATTCTCACTCCAACCTATATTAAATTAGAGTAGGTGCTGGACACTGAACTTAATTAATTTACTATTCCCACTCCAGTCTATATTAAATTAAGATAAGTGCTGGACACTGAACTTAATAAATTTACTATTCTCACTGCAACCTATATTTAATTAGAGTATGTGCTAGACACTGAACTGAATTAATTTACTATTTCCACTCCAGTCTATATTTAATTAAGATAAGTGCTGGACACTGAACTTAATTAATTTACTATTCTCACTCCAACCTATATTAAATTAGAGTAGGTGCTGAACACTGAACTTAATTAATTTACTATTCCCACTCCATTCTATATTTAATTAAGATAAGTGCTGGACACTGAACTTAATTAATTTACTATTCTCACTCCAACCTATATTTAATTAGAGTATGTGCTGGACACTGAACTTAATTAATTTACTATTCCCACTCCAGTCTATATTTAATTAAGATAAGTGCTGGACACTGAACTTAATTAATGTACTATTCTCACTCCAATCTATATTTAATTAGGGTAGGTGCTGGACACTGAACTTAATTAATTTACTATTCCCACTCCAGTCTATATTTAGTTAAGATAAGTGCTGGACACTGAACATAATTAATTTACTATTCTCACTCCAAACTATATTAAATTAGAGTAGGTGCTGGACACTGAACTTAATAAATTTACTATTCCCACTCCAGTCTATATTTAATTAAGATAAGTGCTGGACACTGAACTTAATTAATTTACTATTCTCACTCCAACCTATATTAAATTAGGGTAGGTGCTGGACACTGAACTAAATTAATTTACTATTCCCACTCCAGTTTATATTAAATTAAGATAAGTGCTGGACACTGAACTTAATAAATTTACTATTCTCACTCCAACCTATATTTAATTATAGTATGTGCTGGACACAGAACTGAATTAATTTACTATTCCCACTCCAGTCTATATTTAATTAAGATAAGTGCTGGACACTGAACTTAATTAATTTACTATCCTCACTCCAACCTATATTAAATTACAGTAGCTGCTGGACACTGAACTAAATTTATTTACTATTCCCACTCCAGTCTATATTTAATTAAGATAAGTGCTGGACACTGAACTTAATTAATTCACTATTCTCACTCCAACCTATATTTAATTAGAGTATGTCCTGGACACTGAACTGAATTAATTTACTATTCCCACTCCAGTCTATATTAAATTAAGATAAGTGCTGGACACTGAACTTAATAAATTTACTATTCTCACTCTAACCTATATTTAATTAGAGTATGTGCTAGACACTGAACTGAATTAATTTACTATTCCCACTCCAGTCTATATTTAATTAAGATAAGTGCTGGACACTGAACTTAATTAATTTACTATTCTCACTCCAACCTATATTAAATTAGAGTAGGTGCTGGACACTGAACTGAATTAATTTACTATTCCCACTCCAGTCTATATTTAATTAAGATAAGTGCTGGACACTGAACTTAATTAATTTACTATTCTCACTCCAACCTATATTAAATTAGAGTAGCTGCTGGACACTGAACTTAATTAATTTACTATTCCCACTCCAGTCTATATTAAATTAAGATAAGTGCTGGACACTGAACTTAATAAATTTACTATTCTCACTGCAACCTATATTTAATTAGAGTATGTGCTAGACACTGAACTGAATTAATTTACTATTCCCACTCCAGTCTATATTTAATTAAGATAAGTGCTGGACACTGAACTTAATTAATTTACTATTCTCACTCCAACCTATATTAAATTAGAGTAGGTGCTGAACACTGAACTTAATTAATTTACTATTCCCACTCCATTCTATATTTAATTAAGATAAGTGCTGGACACTGAACTTAATTAATGTACTATTCTCACTCCAATCTATATTTAATTAGGGTAGGTGCTGGACACTGAACTTAATTAATTTACTATTCCCACTCCAGTCTATATTTAATTAAGATAAGTGCTGGACACTGAACATAATTAATTTACTATTCTCACTCCAACCTATATTAAATTAGAGTAGGTGCTGGACACTGAACTTAAGTAATGTACTATTCTCACTCCAATCTATATTTAATTAGGGTAGGTGCTGGACACTGAACTTAATTAATTTACTATTCCCACTCCAGACTATATTTAATTAAGATAAGTGCTGGACACTGAACTTAATTAATTTACTATTCTCACTCCAACTTATATTTAATTAGAGTATGTGCTGGACACTGAACTGAATTAATTTACTATTCCCACTCCAGTCTATATTTAATTAAGATAAGTGCTGGACACTGAACCTAATTAATTTACTATTCTCACTCCAACCTATATTAAATTAGAGTAGCTGCTGGACACTGAACTTAATTAATTTACTATTCCCACTCCAGTCTATATTAAATTAAGATAAGTGCTGGACACTGAACTTAATAAATTTACTATTCTCACTCTAACCTATATTTAATTAGAGTATGTGCTAGACACTGAACTGAATTAATTTACTATTCCCACTCCAGTCTATATTTAATTAAGATAAGTGCTGGACACTGAACTTAATTAATTTACTATTCTCACTCCAACCTATATTAAATTAGAGTAGGTGCTGGACACTGAACTGAATTAATTTACTATTCCCACTCCAGTCCATATTTAGTTAAGATAAGTGCTGGACACTGAACTTAATTAATTTACTATTCTCACTCCAACCTATATTAAATTAGAGTAGCTGCTGGACACTGAACTTAATTAATTTACTATTCCCACTCCAGTCTATATTAAATTAAGATAAGTGCTGGACACTGAACTTAATAAATTTACTATTCTCACTGCAACCTATATTTAATTAGAGTATGTGCTAGACACTGAACTGAATTAATTTACTATTCCCACTCCAGTCTATATTTAATTAAGATAAGTGCTGGACACTGAACTTAATTAATTTACTATTCTCACTCCAACCTATATTAAATTAGAGTAGGTGCTGAACACTGAACTTAATTAATTTACTATTCCCACTCCATTTTATATTTAATTAAGATAAGTGCTGGACACTGAACTTAATTAATTTACTATTCTCACTCCAACCTATATTTAATTAGAGTATGTGCTGGACACTTAACTTAATTAATTTACTATTCCCACTCCAGTCTATATTTAATTAAGATAAGTGCTGGACACTGAACTTAATTAATGTACTATTCTCACTCCAATCTATATTTAATTAGGGTAGGTGCTGGACACTGAACTTAATTAATTTACTATTCCCACTCCAGTCTATATTTAATTCAGATAAGTGCTGGACACTGAACATAATTAATTTACTATTCTCACTCCAAACTATATTAAATTAGAGTAGGTGCTGGACACTGAACTTAATAAATTTACTATTCCCACTCCAGTCTATATTTAATTAAGATAAGTGCTGGACACTGAACTTAATTAATTTACTATTCTCACTCCAACCTATATTAAATTAGGGTAGGTGCTGGACACTGAACTAAATTAATTTACTATTCCCACTCCAGTTTATATTAAATTAAGATAAGTGCTGGACACTGAACTTAATAAATTTACTATTCTCACTCCAACCTATATTTAATTATAGTATGTGCTGGACACAGAACTGAATTAATTTACTATTCCCACTCCAGTCTATATTTAATTAGGATAAGTGCTGGACACTGAACTTAATTAATTTACTATCCTCACTCCAACCTATATTAAATTACAGTAGGTGCTGGACACTGAACTAAATTTATTTACTATTCCCACTCCAGTCTATATTTAATTAAGATAAGTGCTGGACACTGAACTTAATTAATTCACTATTCTCACTCCAACCTATATTTAATTAGAGTATGTCCTGGACACTGAACTGAATTAATTTACTATTCCCACTCCAGTCTATATTAAATTAAGATAAGTGCTGGACACTGAACTTAATAAATTTACTATTCTCACTCTAACCTATATTTAATTAGAGTATGTGCTAGACACTGAACTGAATTAATTTACTATTCCCACTCCAGTCTATATTTAATTAGGATAAGTGCTGGACACTGAACTTAATTAATTTACTATTCTCACTCCAACCTATATTAAATTAGAGTAGGTGCTGGACACTGAACTGAATTAATTTACTATTCCCGCTCCAGTCTATATTTAATTAAGATAAGTGCTGGACACTGAACTTAATTAATTTACTATTCTCACTCCAACCTATATTAAATTAGAGTAGCTGCTGGACACTGAACTTAATTAATTTACTATTCCCACTCCAGTCTATATTAAATTAAGATAAGTGCTGGACACTGAACTTAATAAATTTACTATTCTCACTGCAACCTATATTTAATTAGAGTATGTGCTAGACACTGAACTGAATTAATTTACTATTCCCACTCCAGTCTATATTTAATTAAGATAAGTGCTGGACACTGAACTTAATTAATTTACTATTCTCACTCCAACCTATATTAAATTAGAGTAGGTGCTGAACACTGAACTTAATTAATTTACTATTCCCACTCCATTCTATATTTAATTAAGATAAGTGCTGGACACTGAACTTAATTAATTTACTATTCTCACTCCAACCTATATTTAATTAGAGTATGTGCTGGACACTGAACTTAATTAATTTACTATTCCCACTCCAGTCTATATTTAATTAAGATAAGTGCTGGACACTGAACTTAATTAATGTACTATTCTCACTCCAATCTATATTTAATTAGGGTAGGTGCTGGACACTGAACTTAATTAATTTACTATTCCCACTCCAGTCTATATTTAATTAAGATAAGTGCTGGACACTGAACATAATTAATTTACTATTCTCACTCCAACCTATATTAAATTAGAGTAGGTGCTGGACACTGAACTTAATAAATTTACTATTCCCACTCCAGTCTATATTTTATTAAGATAAGTGCTGGACACTGAACTTAATTAATTTACTATTCTCACTCAAATCTATATTTAATTATGGTAGGTGCAAAACACTAAACTTGATTAATTTAGTATTCCCACTCATAAATATATTTAATTACACTAGATCATGTATACTGATCTTAATTAATTTTGTATTCCCACTCCAATATGTATTTAATTACAGTAATTGCAATACAAATATATAAATATAAATATATAAAAAAAAAGTATGTTTTAATCATTATTACAATTTTTACATCAAACAATACCCACACTTATCCTCTACAAATCCAACTCCCCAATCTAAAAATTATCCCAAAATATTATATTACAATATATTTTTTTAATATAAATTACTCAATATTACTAATTTAAAATACATTTTTAAAACACTCCCCACCCTTATCCCCTATAAGCCAACATCTCAATCCCCAAAATTTTTTTAAATTGTACAATCAAAATCAAAATTTATACATACTTTTTATACAATATTACCAACATTTTACACAATTTTATCAAACTCCACACCCTTATCCCCATAACACAACATCCCACTCCTAAAATTAAATATAACATTCGAAATGTTATTCTAATTTTCAAAATTTTGTATACAAATTATTCCTACATAAATCAAAATTTTTCAAACACTCCCCACCCTCATCCCCTATAACCCAACATCCCACTCCTAAAAGATAATATAAAAAATATATTTTTATTCCAAATTTCAAATTAAATTTATTAAATATTCCAAATTAAAAAAATTTTTTTAAAACACTTCCCACCCTTATCCCCTATAACCCAACATCCCGCTCCTAAAATTAATTTTAAATTTCTAAATTAAATTTAAAATTTCTACATTAATTTTTTTAAACATTCTAAAATATATAAACATTTTTAAAACACTTCCCTCCCTTATCCCCTATAACCCAACATCCCGCTCCTACAATTATTTGTAAAATTCTAAACTATATTTAAATTTGCTAAATAATTTTTTTTAAAATTCAAAAATATATAAACATTTTTAAAACACTTCCCACCCTTATCCCCTATAACCCAACATCCCGCTCCTAAAATTATTGGTAAAATTCTAAATTTAATTTAAAATTTCTAAATAATTATTTTTAAAAATTCAAAAATATATAAACATTTTTAAAACCCTTCCCACCCTTATCCCCTATAACCCAACATCCTACTCCTAAAATTAATTTTAAAATTCTAAATTTAATTTAAAACTTCTAAATATTTTTTTTTTTTAATTCAAAAATATATAAACATTTTTAAATCACTTCCCACCCTTATCCCCTATAACCCGACATCCCCCTCCTAAAAATAATTTTAAAAATCTAAATTTATTCTAAAATTTCTAAACAAATATTTGTAAAAATTCAAAAATATATAAACATTTTTAAAACACTCCCCACCCTTATCCCCTATAACCCAACATCCCGCCCCTAAAACAATATAAATATTTCTCATATTATATACATTTTAACTATTTATACAAACAACTTCAAAATATTTACTAAACATACAATAACGATATTTTAACATGTCGATATTATTATTAACGATATTACTTACATCGACATATAATTTAAAAAAAAAACGATATTTTTCACATCAATATTATCTATTTCGATATTTTGTACTTTAGATATTTTTGACTCGATATTTATGTCCCTCGATATTAAAAAGTCGATATATAGACTGCTCACCGAAATAAATACAAGTCCCCTGTCATCTTTGTGGAGGAACAATGCAGTAACCAATCAAAAGACATGGAAAGGAGTAGTACTTCATGGCAGGGGAAAACAGAAGATTGACAAGCTGGGTCAAGAATGAGAAGTAGGAAAATGAGTGACGAGGAAAAGTTAATCAAAGATAAGCCACTTAGGAGAGCAGAGGCTCCAATGTTGTGGTTCTTGATGAGCCACAATATGTTTTGCAACAGAAAGCATATGTGGTTTCCTAGGATTTGAGATAAAAATGATAACATGATAAAATAATACAATCACAAAATGTGGTGCTTGATTCCATATAATTTGTATTTTTTGCTACATAAATTAGTCAACCCTGCTGTATAATTTGGTCCTCTTCTGCCACATAATTCACTGGCCCTTGTAGATACATCATATCCTGACCTGTTATTCATCGTTTAGCGTGTCAATCTCCAAGAGTAGCTCAAACTACACTTCCTTGTGATGTCATAGTATGGTATTCACTCAGAACTTGTGGAAAACAGCTGTGAAACAGCTCATTCATACTGTTGTGTATGTTTATGCTTTGCATTTCTGATACACTTTTACTGGTAAGAAAATTGTGTGGCAAGCAATAACAAACACTTGCATCGAGATTTCATTAGACTTTTAACACCGTAAAAAGTAAAGACAAGATCAGGTCTATAAAAGGCAACGAGTTATCATCATTCCATGAGATGGTTGAATACTATAGAAAGTGTGTAAAAGATTTTGCTGGTACAACATACAATATGAGGAAGTTGTTAAAAGAAAAAATAGAATTTCTGTGGGAGAGTGAATATTGATAGGAATTTGAGTGGGGAAAGGAAGAACTAAGTCATGCTCCTTCTTTGTAAGCTTATGATCCAATGGTGATGCAAAGGTGGTCTTTGATGCAAGTGCAAATGGCTTAAGGTCCCATCTAATTCATACAATTAATGGCCAAAAGAAACTCACTGTGTGTGTGTCACAAGCCTTGAACAAATCTTAATGTAATTATTCAGTTATAGAGAGAGTCTTTGGTAGTTTTCTGGGCAGTAAACAGATTTAAACTTTTTTGTGGGGTATGAAATTTGCAGTTCAGACAGACCACAAACCTTTGGTAGAATATTTTGCGAGAAAGGAACTTGATTGTATACACTCTTGCATTTGAAGGTGGGTTGTATGTCTACAGGAATGCTGCTTCACAGTGCAGTAAAGACCAGGAGCAGGAAATGGACTGTTTGCTAAGACTGGTTAAAGTGTGAGCTCCACCTTATGTGCAGATGGAAGACTCAGTAGAGGCAGATGTCAGAGTTTGCCAAGTTACCCAAGGGAGCTTTAAAGAGAGTAAATGGTTTGAAGAATTAGAGACCGATGAGGAACTAAAAGATGTAATTGATTTGTTATCTGAAGAGAAACCAAGCAAGAGGTTGTTGAAAAAGTGTAGCAGAAGTTGGTGTAAGCTAGGACATGAACTTACAGTTGACAAAGGGTTTCTATTGCTAGGGAAGAGATTAGTACCACCATGGAGTTTGAATCAGAAAAAACAGCAACTGGCACATGTGGGCAATTTAGGAATAGTAAATACAAAAGAGAGATTCTGAAGATATTCCTGGTGGGCAGTGCCTGATCATGATGTTGCGTGTATGGCTAGGAAGTGTCGAGTGTGTGGCGTGTGACACAGGTTTGAGAACTACTAGTATCCCTGTGCTTTGAAAACAGTTTGAGAGAGAAAGTTACCTTTGCTATTTGTTCACAAATAATAGAGTACAATGCTGTTCCAGAGAGACAGAAAATTATTTGAAAATGTGTGGACTAGAGCATAAAATATCAGCTTTGTATCACCCACAGACCAATGGTCCTACTAAGAGAGTGGTAAAAACATTGAAGGAGGGGATACAATTGGCCAGAGCAAATGGCCTTGATGGGAAAATTGATTTGTCTCGGGGGATAACTGGATATTGTATGTTTCCACAATCCACCTCCGGAAAGTCTCTTTTCGAGCTGTTCAAAGACAGAGCTCCATTCAGAAAAGTGTGTCCAGGCTGGATGTTTTGGGGTAAAGGTTGCGTGAACAATGCACAGGGAGATTGGAGAGAATAATAAACATTTCACAAAAGAAAATTAAAGTTGAGCTATGACAAACAAAAAAATGCAAGGAATTAGGTGGTCAAATTGGAAGATTTTTTAAAAATAAGAGCTACCAAAGGGTGTGCTGAGTGGTCCGAATTTATGAGTTAGTTTGAGGTAGTCACATTTTTTTTAAATGCAGTGAACACACATAGTGGCAGGATCTGGAACAAAAACAGAGTAGCGATTCTTCATCATGTTCCAGTGGAAAATGAGAAACTCAATACAGACAATCAAAATGATGGGCTGGCTCAGCCAGGGATGGTAGGATACAAAAATGTCTATCGAGCAGAAGAGTGGGAGAATAATGAAGAAAACATCCTTTTTGAAGATTTTGATAATAAAATAGTCATGTTATTGTTACATGATGTACTTTACTATGGTTTATTATGTCTAATTTCTTTTCACTGTTTTGAAGGGTTTTTATTTGTGTTATCTTGCTGTTAGTTATCTGTTAACCCCTTCGATGCTGCGCAGATTCCGCCGCTGTGCTGACGGAATCTTGCGCGGGCGTGGTCATGACGGAATGGTTCCGTCATGAGCACAGCTCAACCGTGGGTCATGACGGAACCATTCCGTCATGAGCACCGAAGGGGTTAAGGCAGGGAGCAATGTTGCATAAATAAAGTGACTTACTTATAGACTATGACGCTAAGTTTATTGCTCACAGACTGCACTGTCCATGGAATGGGAACTTAGAATGTGATGAGGTAATGGAATCAGAATGTGGGGAGCTGTGAGGGACAGGTAAAGATCTGCTTGTGAGTGGTGGTTGATATGTCTGGAAATAAATACAAGTCCCCTGTCATCTTTGTGGAGGAACAATGCAGTAACCAATCAAAAGACATGGAATGGAGTAGTACTTCATGGCAGGGGAAAACAGAAGATTGACAAGCTGGGTCAAGAATGAGAAGTAGGAAAATGAGTGACGAGGAAAAGTTAACCAAAGATAAGCCACTTAGGAGACGGGAGGCTCCAATGTTGTGGTTCTTGATGAGCCACAATATGTTTTGCAACAGAAAGCATATGTAGTTTCCTAGGATTTGAGATAAAAATGATAACATGATAAAATAATACAATCACAAAATGTGGTGCTGGATTCCATATAATTTGTATTTTTTGCTACATAATTTAGTCAACCCTGCTGTATAATTTGGTCCTCTTCTGCCACATAATTCACTGGCCTGGTAGATACATCATATCCTGACCTGTTATTCATCGTTTAGCGTGTCAATCTCCAAGAGTAGCTCAAACTACACTTCCTTGTGATGTCATAGTATGGTATTCACTCAGAACTTGTGGAAAATAGCTGTGAAACAGCTCATTCATACTGTTGTGTATGTTTATGCTTTGCATTTCTGATACACTTTTACTGGTAAGAAAATTGTGCGGCAAGCAACAACAAACACTTGCTTCGAGATTTCATTAGACTTTTAACACCGTAAAAAGTAAAGACAAGATCAGGTCTATAAAAGGCAAAGAGTTATCATCATTCCATGAGATGGTTGAATACTATAGAAAGTTTGTAAAAGATTTTGCTGGTACAACATACAATATGAGGAAGTTGTTAAAAGAAAAAGTAGAATTTCTGTGGGAGAGTGAATATTGATAGGAATTTGAGTGGGGAAAGGAAGAACTATGTCATGCTCCTTCTTTGTAAGCTTATGATCCAATGGTGATGCAAAGGTGGTCTTTGATGCAAGTGCAAATGGCTTAAGGTCCCATCTAATTCGTACAAGAAATGGCCAAAAGAAACTCACTGTGTGTGTGTCACAAGCCTTGAACGAATCTTAATGTAATTATTCAGTTATAGAGAGAGTCTTTGGTAGTTTTCTGGGCAGTAAACAGATTTAAACTTTATTTGTGGGGGATGAAATTTGCAGTTCAGACAGACCACAAACCTTTGGTAGAATATTTTGCGAGAAAGGAACTTGATTGTATACACTCTTGCATTTGAAGGTGGGTTGTATGTCTACAGGAATACTGCTTCACAGTGCAGTAAATACCAGGAGCAGGAAATGGACTGTGTGCTAAGACTGGTTAAAGTGTGAGCTCCACCTTATGTGGAGATGGAAGACTCAGTAGAGGCAGATGTCAGTGTTTGCCAAGTTACCCAAGGGAGCTTTAAAGAGAGTAAATGGTTTGAAGAATTAGAGACTGATGAGGAACTAAAAGATGTAATTGATTTGTTATCTGAAGAGAAACCAAGCAAGAGGTTGTTGAAAAAGTATAGCAGAAGTTGGTGTAAGCTAGGACATGAACTTACAGTTGACAAAGGGTTTCTATTGCTAGGGACGAGATTAGTACCACCATGGAGTTTGAATTAGAAAAAACAGCAACTGGCACATGTGGGCAATATAGGAATAGTAAATACAAAAGAGAGATTCTAAAGATATTCCTGGTGGGCAGTGCCTGATCATGATGTTGCATGTATGGCTAGGAAGTGTCGAGTGTGTGGCGTGTGACACAGGTTTGAGAACTACTAGTATCCCTGTGCTTTGAAAACAGTTTGAGAGAGAAAGTTACCTTTGCTATTTGTTCACATATAATAGAGTACAATGCTGTTCCAGAGTGACAGAAATTTTTTTGAAAATGTGTGGACTAGAGCATAAAATATCAGCTTTGTATCACCCACAGACCAATGGTCCTGCTAAGAGAGTGGTAAAAACATTGAAGGAGGGGATACAGTTGGCCAGAGCAAATGGCCTTGATGGGAAAATTGATTTGTCTCAGAGGATAACTGGATATTGTATGTTTCCACAATCCACCACCGGAAAGTCTCTTTTCGAGCTGTTCAAAGACAGAGCTCCATTCAGGAAAGTGTGTCCACGGTGGATGTTTTGGGGTAAAGGTTGCGTGAACAATGCACTTGGAGATTGGAGAGAATATTAAACATTTCACAAAAGAAAATTAAAGTTGAGCTATGACAAACAAAAAAATGCAAGGAATTAGGTGGTCAAATTGGAAGATTTTGTAAAAATAAGAGCTAACAAAGGGTGTGCTGAGTGGTCCGAATTTATGAGTTAGTTTGAGGTAGTCAAATTTTTTTTAAATGCAGTGAACACACATGCTGGCAGGATCTGGAACAAAAACAGAGTAGCGGTTCTTCATCATGTTCCAGTGGAAAATGAGAAACTCAATACAGACAATCAAAATGGTGGGCTGGCTCAGCCAGGGATGGTAGGAAACAAAAATGTCTATCGAGCAGAAGAGTGGGAGAATAATGAAGAAAACATCCTTTTTGAAGATTTTGATAATAAAATAGTCATGTTATTGTTACATGATGTACTTTAATATGGTTTATTATGTCTAATTTCTTTTCACTGTTTTAAGGGTTTTTATTTGTGTTATCTTGCTGTTAGTTATCTGTTAAGGGAGGGAGCAATGTGGCATAAATAAAGTGACTTACATATAGACTATGATGCTAAGTTAATTGCTCATAGAGTGCACTGTCCATGGAATGGGAACTTAGAATGTGATGAGGTAATGGAATCAGAATGTGGGGAGCTGTGAGGGACAGGTAAAGAGCTGCTTGTGAGTGGTGGTTGATATGTCTGGAAATAAATACAAGTCCCCTGTCATCTTTGTGGAGGAACAATGCAGTAACCAATCAAAAGACATGGAAAGGAATAGTACTTCATGGCAGGGGAAAACAGAAGATTGACAAGCTGGGTCAAGAATGAGAAGTAGGAAAATGAGTGACGAGGAAAAGTCAACCAAAGATAAGCCACTTAGGAGAGGGGAGGCTAAAATGTTGTGGTTCTTGATGAGCCACAATATGTTTTGCAACAGAAAGCATATGTGGTTTCCTAGGATTTGAGATAAAAATGATAACATGATAAAATAATACAATCAGAAAATGTGCTGCTTGATTCCATAAAATTTGTATTTTTTGCCACATAATTTAGTCAACCCTGCTGTATAATTTGGTCCTCTTCTGCCACATAATTCACTGGCCCTGGTAGATACATCGTATCCTGACCTGTTATTCATCGTTTAGCGTGTCAGTATCCAAGAGTAGCTCAAACTACGCTTCCTTGTGATATCATAGTATGGTATTCACTCAGAACTTGTGGAAAATAGCTGTGAAACAGCTCATTCATACTGTTGTGTATGTTTATGCTTTGCATTTATGATACACTTTTACTGGTAAGAAAATTGTGCGGCAAGCAACAACAAACACTTGCTTCGAGATTTCATTAGACTTCTAACAACATAAAAAGTAATAACAAGATCAGGTCTATAAAAGGCAAAGAGTTATCATCATTCCATGAGATGGTTGAATACTATAGAAAGTTTGTAAAACATTTTGTTGGTACAACATACAATATGAGGAAGTAGTTAAAAGAAAAAATATAATTTCTGTGGGAGAGTGAATATTGAAAGGAATTTGAGTGGGGAAAGGAAGAACTAAGTCATGCTCCTTCTTTGCAAGCTTATGATCCAATGTGTGATGCAAGCGTGGTCTGTGATGCAAGTGCAAATGGCTTAAGGTCCCATCTAATTCATACAAGAAATGGCCAAAAGAAACTCACTGTGTGTGTGTTACAAGCCTTGAACAAATCTTAATGTAATTATTCAGTTATAGAGAGAGCATTTGGTAGTTTTCTGGGCAGTAAACAGATTCAAACTTTTTTTGTGGAGGATGAAATTTGCAGTTCAGACAGACCACACACCTTTGGTAGTATTTTTTGCACGAAAGGAACTTGATTGTATATACTCTTGCATTTGAAGGTGGGTTGTATGTCTACAGCAATACTGCTTCACAGTGCAGTTTGTACCAGGAGCAGGAAATGGACTGTTGCCAAGACTGGTTAAAGAGTGAGCTCCACCTTATGTGGAGGTGGAAGACTCAGTAGAGGAAGATGTCAGTGTTTTCCAAGATACCCAAGGGAGCTTTAAAGAGAGTAAATGTTTTGAAGAATTAGAGACCGATGAGGAACTAAAAGATGTAATTGATTTGTTATCTGAAGAGAAACCAAGCAAGAGGTTGTTGAAAAAGTGTAGCAGAAGTTAGAGTAAGCTAGGACATGAACTTACAGTTGACAAAGGGTTTCTATTGCTAGGAACGAGATTAGTACCACCATGGATTTGAATTAGAAAAAACAGCAACTGGCACATGTGGGCAATTTAGGAATAGTAAATACAAAAGAGAGATTTTGAAGATATTCCTGGTGGCCAGTGCTTGATCATGATGTTGCGTGTATGGCTAGGAAGTGTCGAGTGTGTGGCGTGTGACACAGGTTTGAGAACTACTAGTATCCCTGTGCTTTGAAAACAGTTTGAGAGAGAAAGTTACCTTTGCTATTTGTTCACATATAATAGAGTACAATGCTGTTCCAGAGAGACAGAAAATTATTTGAAAATGTGTGGACTAGAGCATAAAATATCAGCTTTGTATCACCCACAGACCAATGATCCTACTAAGAGAGTGGTAAAAACATTGAAGGAGGGGATACAAATGGCCAGAGCAAATGGCCTTGATGGGAAAATTGATTTGTCTCGGGAGATAACTGGATATTGTATGTTTCCACAATCCACCACCGGAAAGTCTCTTTTCGAGCTGTTCAAAGACAGAGCTCCATTCAGAAAAGTGTGTCCAGGGTAGATGTTTTGGGGTAAAGGTTGCATGAACAATGCACTGGGAGATTGGAGAGAATAATAAACATTTCACAAAAGAAAATTAAAGTTGAGCTATGACAAACAAAAAAATGCAAGGAATTAGGTGGTCAAATTGGAAGATTTTTTAAAAATAAGAGCTACCAAAGGGTGTGCTGAGTGGTCCGAATTTATGAGTTAGTTTGAGGTAGTCACATTTTTTTTAAATGTAGTGAACACACATAGTGGCAGGATCTGGAACAAAAACAGAGTAGCGATTCTTCATAATGTTCCAGTGGAAAATGAGAAACTCAATACAGACAATCAAAATGGTGGGCTGGCTCAGCCAGGGATGGTAGGAAACAAAAATGTCTATCGAGCAGAAGAGTGGGAGAATAATGAAGAAAACATCCTTTTTGAAGATTTTGATAATAAAATAGTCATGTTATTGTTACATGATGTACTTTAATATGGTTTATTATGTTGTAGTGAATCAGCCACTTTTGTGGTCCGACACCCTATGATGACCCTTAACCACCACCATTCTGTACTGATTTAAGTGTGTTATGTTACCTTAGCCTTAATGTAGGATGGGTTTGCATATGCCTGCACTTCTTTTGTCTTTTAGTGGAATAGTCTTTCCAAGAATAGAAGGTATGGGATGTTGAGGTGCAGTCTTGTGGGTGGTGGTGCACACATGTGCTCAATGTTGTATACTGAGGGATTAAGTGTATAATGTTATTTGGGTTAGGTGAATTATTACTTTGACCTATTGGCTTTGACGTAGTCTAATGTCATTCTACCTTCTGACTTTACCTTGCTTCAAACTTTTCTGTGTGCACAGTGGTGCTTGTAAGTTGTGTGGATGAGAATTATAGGTGTGGACTATTGCCTTTGACAGGGCCTCATGTCGGACTCTGCCTTGCTGCTGTGTGCACAGCCGTGCTTGCAAGTTGTTTGGGTTATTCACATTCAAGGTCTTGGTGTTTTCCTGAGCGATTGTTTTTGTTTAGTGTACTGTGGAAGGCCTTTTGAGAGCTTCGTCAAGACAGAGGCTGGAAGAAGTGCGAATGGAGGAAGAGACTTGAGAGCTCCTTACTGCCATGGAGATGCTTGCTTGGAACTTGGCCAGTTCTGGTAAAATTCCTCTGGCGGTGGGAGGAGGTCTTTCACGAATCTTCTAGTGTGTTTATAGCTGAGGGTTGCAGGCTGAGAAACTGGGAGTTTGGATTCCGAGCGAGGGCAGACGTGTCTATCTCGGATTGAACCCTGGCTTGCTGAGCTCTGATCCCCGGCTGTAATTCCCCCAGTCAGAAGTGGGCAGTGTATGCACCAGGTGATGTATTGAGTTGTGTGGTTCTTTGATCATTGGAGGTGTTTTCTTTGTGGTGTGGGAGGTGCACATCCAGAGTACTCCTCTGCTCTATATATATGTATATCTTTCTGATCTCTTGCATGACGTCTAGTGTACCTTATCTTATATCAGTTATTGCTTGTTTATTCATCAGTATTATAGTTTGCTCAGTTATTGATTTATGCCTTTAGATTATAAGTTTGCTACATATATTTGAATATGTTCAATCATATTATTGATATGTTAGAGTCTGCTATGTTAGGTGCATTTGGCTTACTGTGTGATGCTATTTACTAATAAATACATCCCAGATATACCAATTCGTCTTTTCCTTGTAGCAGGAGGTGTGGACTCTTCTTGGCCAAGTATTCTGTTGTAGAAGGATGGGTGAATTCCCTTCTAGCAGGTAATTGTGTTATAGGAAGTTGGCGCTACTCCTCACAAGTGATGCGCAAATTATTGTTTTCTTGCCTTGCCTTTGGGGGAGTGTTGAAAGTTTGCCCACCTTAGGAAGTGCAAAGGTGTAGTATATTTGCCTCCCAGGTGGGAGTGCATGGATTGGGTGTGGCTTATTGGTGAGAAGCCACATTCAAAACATTTTGGCGTAGTCGGTTGCAGGATCTGAACATTGATTTAAAAGGGGAAGAAATACGTTTTTTTTTTTTTTTTTTGAAAATGAAAGCAGACTCTTAGATATCAATTGATTTATTTGCATGGGGGTGAAGGACTGGGTTATTCTAAGACCCAGCGGTGCCAGGGGACAACACCTGAAACCTTCGTGGGTTACCTGTTCTGGCGTACAAAACACAGAGACACGGGACACTTCCAGCGACGTCAAAGATCAGCGTTTATTTACTGCAGGGATACAGAAATCGCAAGAAGTACACAACGTGTAGGTTCTCGGAGACTGCTTCAAATTGCAAAAGTGGATCGCTCCTTTTATACACGTTTTTGCAATTGCTCAACATGGCAAACAAAGGTTACAACTCAGTTCCCACAATAAACTTCAAAAGAGTCGCGTTCATGTTTCAGGAGGCCGGAGCATAATTACAGCAGCATTGCCGGTTCCCAACTGTAAAAACATATCATCCCCACAGTTAAACACATTCCATTCTGACTGTAAACACATTAAGAGAAGGGACAGAAACAGATGCAAAGAAAGAACAAGGATGCACGACAGATTGGAAAAGAGTGTTGGGAGTAATAACGAAAACTTGATTACAGGATCAAAGACCTCGTGCCCAATGCATGCACGACTGAAACAATAGACCAGCACGGTAAGATGAGCCTAGAGCGGGGCCATCTGCCTTTGCCGTGTCATTTCCCCTATCATAAAAGTCACCCTCAAGGAAACACGTGTCCTTCGTGTAAGCTTGGGAATCCCAGGGTCACAGAGCGGACAAGGTCCGTTCGCTGGCTACTTGAGGGCAAGAAACACAATGGCTGCCGCATCTAAAATGGACCCCGAGGGTTCGGATGGACAAACCCAAAAATGAGACGAACCATGCGTGGTTGCGTAGCGAAAACGCGTACACCCACTAAACTCGTCATTTGCGGTTCGTAGACACCAAACTCATCCATATTCGCACAACACCCAAAAAGTGTCGTTCCGTCTCTCAGACGGAACCTCAGATGCTCCTTTTGCCCTCATGTAGGCAAGCACTAGTCAATATCAGAATCGATTTCGATATTCATCAGATCGTTCAGCTGTTGCTGGAACATCATTCTATCCATCAATGTCTCCTTGGTAACAGATGGCCGTCTTATACACGTTGTAGCACAAAGGCCACATAAGGCAGGACCACACTGTACACAAAGACAATACGTGAATAGAAACGTTACAACAACCCCTACGATCATCAGAATTTTCCAACCCCAAGTGGATATCAAGCCCCAAAACCATCCTAGAAGTGTCCAATTACCTTCGTCCACGTGTATGGACTCGGAAATCTTGTGCAACTTCGAGATGGCTTGGTAGACAGTTGGAGCGTTGTCAGGAATGAAAATGCAACAGCTCGAATGGATAACTTTACACACACCACCTCTATCTGCGAGAACAACATCTAGAACCATACGGTTCTGCAACGTCATGAGTCTATCCGCCTGAAGTTCAGCTGTTAAATTACCAAGGCCACTCGCAGTTATGTTAGCAGTCGACTCGACTACACGGGTGAAACAGAAGGTAATAACAACTGTATTCCAAAATACACTCCGCCCACCAATAACATAGACACAGTTAGAAACAGTAGGAACACCTGAAACAGAAAACATTTTGTTCGTACAATCTTATACAATTTTGATCTTTGCGCCGACATCCTTTCTACTTCCAACAGCTTAGAGAATGCCATCCTCTAAAACCGTCCGTGACATATTTGACGCACTTCGTTCTGAGTAGCGATTATCAATTCCCAGGAGTTCCCAGGAGTCGACAGAAGTAACCGACCTAGTGTCAGAAACCTGCTAAACAGAAAGGAGTACCCGCACGGCCCTACGGTAACCCGGATGATAGGTTTTCTGAAAACGTTCAGTTTTAATACAAATCTCTTAGCAAAGAAAAGCACATAATAAACTCAAAAAGAAAGGATGTAATCGTTCATAATGTCCGTAGCACCAGTAAAGAAAAAATATAAAACTAAATTGTATTAGTCCTTGCTACGTGGACGAAGAAAGTATCGATTTCTTCCAGGTCGAGTCTGCTCTACAAACAATTGTTCAGCTGGTGAAACAGTGTTCGGTGGAGTGGATGATGATTCAGACCTTGAGTTCTCTACGACTGATGACTCCACAAATGTGTCTGCCAGCGACAAATTGTCTCCTACAGGTTGAGCATCACTAAACGGCACAAAGCTTAAAGGGGTCTCAGTTTCCGTTGCCGCAATCCCAGTTCTCACCCAACCATCTGTTGGTGAGGGGATCGGTACTTTTTTCGTGTGGCCGGCATGAACCCAGTTCTTTCTGCCTTCCAATCGAACTGCAGTCCTCATTGTTAATAAGACTTGAAAGGGTCCCACGAATCTTGGCTCCAAGTTACGTTTTCGACCAAAATTTCGGGTAACGACCCAATCGCCTGGCCGGAGCTGATGTCCAGGACCCTCTGTCTGCGCCGGTAGAGCTTCAAAGACCTGTTGGTGAATTAACCTTAGTTTAGTGGTCAAATCATGAAGATAATCAATTAGCATTGGATACTCAAGACTATCAAAGGCCTTAGGTCTCGGGACTCCCCAAATGTTCGCAGGGCGGCCGAACACAATCTCATATGGGCTGAGCCCTACTCGAGAGTGTACAGTCGCTCTGGTTGATAGGAGGGCCAGAGGCAAGGCATCAGGCCATGATAGACCAGTCGTAGCTTGTATCTTTGCAAGTTTCAGCTTCAGGGTACCATTGTACCCTTCAACTAAACCCGCTGCTTGAGGATGATTAGCGCTATGGAATTTCTGCCGAATTCCAAGGCCCTTACATACACTCTGCATCACACTTCCCACGAACTCACTTCCATTATCTGACCACACAATCCGTGGCATTCCATACCGAGGAAAGTATTCCTTCAGTAGTATTTACGCTGTGGACAGGGCAGTGTTATCCTTAAGAGGATAGGCCTCAATCCATCTGGAGAACACACAAACCACAACTAAAACATACTTCAGATTATTGCATCTCTCCATATGGATGAAATCCAGTTGGATAACCTCAAAGGGACAAACAGGGGGAGCAAAATGACCAGGTGGAGTGGGGGTGCCCTTGCCAGGATTATGCATCAAACACACCATGCAATTCTTAACCACTCTCTCAGCACATTTAGTAATACCATCATTCTTCCATACAGGGGACAAGAACTTGCATATCCCTTTCGCACTAATATGTGACAACCCATGAGCCATCGTCACGACAGCTAATACGTACGCATCCGGTAACATCCACCTCTGACGTTCCGACAAGTCAACCCAACATCCATGCATATCCAACTTTCCCGTACTTTCTTTCCACTTGGTCTTTTCAGCTTCAGTGGCCTCGTTCTGAATTGCTTTTACACTCTCAACAGTGTCTTCACACATACCAGTTTCCGTCGACCATCTCGCTGAACCTGTCACATACATTCGGGTAGCAAGATTCTTAGCCGTTTCCTTAGCAATCTCATCCGCAAATGCATTACCACGACCAACATCATCCGTCACTTTCCGATGTGCACTACATTTAACGATCGCCACCTGTTTAGGCAGTGTAAGTGCATCCAAAAGATCATTCACGAGCTGCCCGTGTTGGATCTTCGTACCATGCGATGTCATAAATCCTCTTTCTCTCCACAATCGTCCAAAACTGTGCGAAACGCCGAATGCATACTGACTGTCGGTAAACACATTCACTCGCTTTCCCTTAGACAAAACAAATGCTCTTGTCAATGCAATCAACTCTGCCGCTTGCGCTGAATTCTGACTCAATCTCGCGGTCTCCACAACCGTGCTCAACGTCACTACAGCGTACGCAGTCGTCACATCGCCATTCGGCAATTTGAAACAGGAACCATCAACATACAAAGTGCCATCGGGATCTGTCGATGGAGTGTTTTTCAGGTCCACACGACCCTTTGTTTCCTCCTCAGTTCGTAAATAACAATCATGTGGTGGTACATCATCTGATTCCATATTAGTCGGCAACAACGTCGCCGGATTCAATACATTACAACGCTTGATCTGTATATGACTTGCCAAAAGGGTCAGCTCATACCCAGACAACCTTGCACTCGTCAGATGTTGAGTTTTTGTCCGATTCAAGAGAGTGTCAACTGCATGCGGAACCATCAGAATGAGCATATTATCCATGACCAAACCTGCGGATTGTCGAATAGACGCCGCAGCTGCCGTCGTCGCCCTCAAGCAACTCGGCAACGCTCTAGCTACCGGGTCCAAGGTCGAGGAAAAATATGCACACGGACGCTGCTTGCCACCAAATTGTTGCGTTAAAACGCTCAACGCACAACCTTCCCTCTCGTGGACATATAGTGTAAATGGCTTACTGTAATCAGGAGTACCTAACACAGGAGCCGAACACAACGCATCACGCAGTTCAGAAAAACTTTTCTGACATTCTTCCGTCCATGGCAAAGGAGTCGAAACATCCTTGCACGTGAGCGCTATCAATGGCTTCGCTAACAGTGAAAAATTTGGGATCCACTGTCTGCAGTATGACGTGATACCTAGAAAGGCACGCACATCTCTCTGAGTTGTTGGCACAGTCATTCGAGCAATTGCTGCAATTCTTTCAGGGGTCAACCTTCTTCCCACCTTTGACAATAAGTGACCTAGATAGGTTACTTCTTGACAACAATATTGCAGTTTAGAAGGTGACACTTTGTGATGTAAGTCACAAAGATGCTGTAACAATGACACTGTAGCAGTCTTGCAAATCTGTTCAGTGTCTGCAGCTACCAACAGATCGTCAACGTACTGAATCAAGGCCGCACCAGTTGGCAGCACGAACGCATCAAGTTGACTCTTAAGAGCTTGGCTGTAGATCGATGGACTCTCACAGTAGCCCTGAGGTGCACGTTTGAACCTGAAGCTACGACCACCTAATGAGAAACCGAATAAATCTCTGCTTTCCTCAGCAATCGGAATGCTAAAGAACGCATTCTTCAGATCGATTACCGAGAACCATGATGCAGAGGCTGGAATCAGAATCAGCAAAGCTGTAATGTCGGGTACCACGGGAAACTGTGGGACAACAATTTTATTGACCTCCCTTAAATCAATAACTAGACGGTACACAGGAGGCTTGGAGGGATCAGTTTGCTTCAAAATAGGCAACACAGGACTATTACACACGTTACCTCGTGTTTCCTCAATGACATCTTTATCGATCAAATCGTAAATGATCGCTAATAGTGCTCGTTCACCATCAAGGGAGATACGATACTGGGGTATGCGCGGCAGTCGCGCGTTGAATTTCAATTGAACAACATAAGGTGGTATATCCAGCAGGCCCACATCATTGGGACATGTCGCCCACAAAGAAGCCGGAAGAGAACTCAATTCCGGTGGGAGCTTATCAATCGACAAATACATAGGAGAGATCACTCTCTGACCCAATGTAAGCTCCACTCCCACAGGAGAGCAATACAAAGTCGCATGTAACCGTTTCAACAAATCCGAGCCCAAAAGATTCTCACCACAACCAGTAGTCAAAATCAACGGAGCTTCTAACTCAGAAGTCCCAATTGTAAGGGGCAAAGGGCTAGAAACTGGATTGCTAACGGGGGCACCAGAGAATCCAACGGAAACATTCGTTAAGCCAGACAAAGGCGCGCCAGGGAGTTTCGAATGCATGATGGAACTTTTCGCTGCACCAGTGTCCAACAGAAAAGGCTCGACTACGCCCAATGTGGCAACTGCGACATAAGGCCCTCTCTGATCAACCGGAACTGATACTTCTCCCTTCCTCTGTCTACGGCTGTCCTAGTAGATACCATCCGCATCAACATCATGCTCAACATAATAGTCATCCACATGATACTGTGCAGATCTCCCAGACGAGAGATCGCGTCGATCGAAACAATTTTGCGAGTCTGAGGAAGTGGCAAGACGCTCGGTCTGATTCTGAGTAACACCGCGACCTCTACCACGTGAAGCTTGTTGAGGACCACTACGACCTCCTCGAGCCGAAACACCATTGTTCCTGTCACGTAAAACTGGACAATTAAACTTCAAATGGCCCTCACCCCGACAATATGCGCATTGATTATACCCCAACACAAAACGAGGTGCAGAAGAGTCATTACGCAACTGTGATCTAGAAAACTGCGATTGTGATCGATTTGGCTGTTGCGAGTCATTGTAATTCGAGCGCGGAGGATACGCTTGCTGCAATAAGACCTAAGTTTTAAGATCCTTTGTTTTCTTGTCTGCGCGTTCGCTTTCTTCCTTCCCTCTGTTTTCGTAGTACTGGGCCGTGGCTAATATCTGAGCAGTGGTAGAAACAGCCCACGAACTTTCAGAATTCTTCAGCTTTTTGCTGAGTTCAGGCAACAAATTTGATACGAATTTATCAACGAACAACCGCTGACCACCCTCAGAGCTCATGTCCTGACCACTATGATCAACAAACGCCTCCTCAAATCTCGTAAAGAAATCGGAGACACTCTCATCCCTCTTTTGTTTGCACGCAGACAACTTGTCCCAATTAACGGGTATTGCTGGCATAAGTGTCTTCATAAGGGTAATTATCCTCTGGGGCAAATCCGCAATAAGCTGTTCAGGTTTAGCCCCACCAACTTGCTGGGCGTCTGCCGCCGCAAGAGCAGCCCAGTCACCGCCTAACTCAGCCACGTGATTCTCGTGACGGATTTTCGCCCAAACCGGCTGAGGCACTACATTGCCAAACAACATGTCAATATCGGCAAGGTTCATAACGGTAGCATCCACTAGTTGGGACAATTCCTTATAATAACCTGCAGGATTTTTACGGGGGTCGGGCAAGGTTTGCTTTACCTGCAAAACTTCCGATCGCTTCCAAGGGAGGTGTATCCAAACTCTCTGGAAACGTGCTGGAATAGCGGGATTAGCATTAGGATCACCTGGCATCCATACTGGGGGAACTTCCCGCATAGGATACTGACCAGGTTTTGCCAACCACTCTTCAGTCTCGTCCTTAAACAATGCTCGAGGTTGCACTGTACATCGAAAAGATAACAGACGCTCTAGAGCACATCGAACATTATCACCTACAATCACACCAGTCGTAAATTGATTCTGGAGCTCAGAGACCTCGGGCGGTACATTATCAACCGCATCATTATCCCACTCTTCTCTCAGAGATTTACACATTTCCTCAAACACGAATCGCTGTGTGGGCGCATTAAACTGGGAAAATGTCTCAAACACTATACGCGAAGTGTACTTCACAGGATGGCGAATCCATTTACGCGCCATTTTTACCAACGACTCACGTTCCCTACCATCAGGAATCTGACTGCGCCTCTGAGCAACATCAGAAAGAGTCGATCCGAGTATTGGCCCAAAAAGCGGAGAATAGAGAGTAGCAACAGCGTTAAAGAGACGGCTACGAACAGAAGGAGAAGAAGAAGGAGGTACAGGAGCAACAACAGTGGGAGTAGAGACGGTAGTAGTGGACGGGATAACAGGAGTAGTGGTAACAATAGGCTGATGAGGGACTGGCAAAGGAGCAGTAGGAAGAAGAACTGGTAAAGGAGGATGAACAATCTGCGGCACAAGAGGATTCGGGAGAGCAGGAGGAACAACGGGCTGACCAGCAGCCGCCAGAACAGCAGGTTGAGGAATAGGAAGAATCATAGGACCCACGGTATCTGGAGCATAGGGAGGTGGTGATTTCAATAGATAAGACAATAACGAATCTTCTATCACCTCCTCTCCCGTCTTATCAGAATTAGACGGTAACACCGGATAACACTTATCCACCGCCATGTGATGAAGTCGAGCACTGACTTCCTGCTCCTTCTCATCTTTGTCTCGCTGATACTGTTCTGCATTTCGCATCACCGTAATAACACCTTCTCTCTTATTTTTCTTAATCTGTTTGATTTCTTTCTGCTTGGCCTCCTTGCGCCATAACCGGAAGGAATCAAACATGGCCGGCCTAGCCTTCCTTTTAAACAATTTAGCTTCAAGATTATCTAAGACGGCAGTTTCGAAACTACCATGTGATGGCCAACTAAGAACACCATCATTTTTAGTGTAACAAACCCAATTTTCATTATATACGATAGGACCTACGCCATGGCGACTATAGAGCTCATAAATTGGAGTTCCAACCGGAGGTATCGGACATGAATCTTCCAGCCGGGAATCCGTGCTGCAACATTTAAGGAAACCAAACAAAGTACTACGGCCAGGCATCGTGCACACTAACCGAGTTTACAAACTTCGAGGGCTATCGAATTATGATGTCCTCGCACAAAAAAATGCAAGACCCTCAGTTTTTGGCAATTGCAATCGTCAAATAAAACCCAACAACTAAGAACCAACGACTAAGAACCACAAATGCAATGGAACCATGCAAACAACAAGGTAACTCTGGGAGCGACCCACAAATACTTAACTGAAAGAGCAATGGCGTCTCCAGGAAGGCCCGTCTATCGTCTCGCCGTACAAAGGACTACGCCAGGCGCCAAAACAGGTCGACAGTCAGGGCATCAGTCCGTCGCAGCCGTCTGGAAGCGGGAACTTCGCGGGAAAAGACGTCGGGCCGCTTATTTCGACAACTGGATCGATGAAGCGGGGTGTACCTTCCCTCGGAGATTTCACACGAAGTTCCTCACGATCGTCGGGCTTTGGACCGGTACCGCTGATGTCGCCCAACATTGGGCGCCAACTGAAGGACTGGGATATTCTAAGACCCAGCGGTGCCAGGGGACAACACCTGAAACCTTCGTGGGTTACCTGTTCTGGCGTACAAAACACAGAGACACGGGACACTTCCAGCGACGTCAAAGATCAGCGTTTATTTACTGCAGGGATACAGAAATCGCAAGAAGTACACAACGTGTAGGTTCTCGGAGACTGCTTCAAATTGCAAAAGTGGATCGCTCCTTTTATGCACGTTTTTGCCATTGCTCAACATGGCAAACAAAGGTTCAGTTCCCACAATAAACTTCAAAAGAGTCGCGTTCATGTTTCAGGAGGCCGGAGCATAATTACAGCAGCTTTGCCGGTTCCCAACTGTAAAAACATATCATCCCCACAGTTAAACACATTCCATTCTGACTGTAAACACATTAAGAAAAGGGACAGAAACAGATGCAAAGAAAGAACAAGGATGCATGACAGATTGGAAAAGAGTGTTGGGAGTAATAACGAAAACTTGATTACAGGATCAAAGACCTCGTGCCCAATGCATGCACGACTGAAACAATAGACCAGCACGGTAAGATGAGCCTCGAGCGGGGTTATCTGCATTTGCCGTGTCATTTCCCCTATCATAAAAGTCACCCTCAAGGAAACACGTGTCCTTCGTGTAAGCTTGGGAATCCCAGGGTCACAGAGCGGACAAGGTCCGTTCGCTGGCTACTTGAGGGCAAGAAACACAATGGCTGCCGCATCTAAAATGGACCCCGAGGGTTCGGATGGACAAACCCAAAAATGAGACGAACCATGCGTGGTTGCGTAGCGAAAACGCGTACACCCACTAAACTCGTCATTTGCGGTTCGTAGACACCAAACTCATCCATATTCGACAACACCCAAAAAGTGTTGTTCCGTCTCTCAGACGGAACCTCAGGGGTAGCCCATATGATGTACTGGCTCGTGAAGTGAGCTAATTGTGCTGAATTAGAATTGGTGAGTGTGTGTTTAAGTGTGTTTTGTAAAAAGTGCTTATAAATAGCTTGCTACGTGAGGCAGAAAGGGCTGGATCCCTTTTAAGTGTTTGTTAAGGAATGCATATCAAATGTTTTCAGTTGCAAAGTAATTGTAAAATGTCAGAGCATAACTCTGAAGCGTGGGACTCCTTCGAGTTTAAAGACTCCGGAGTTGCAATGAAGAGTGTTAATCAGCAGGAGATTTATGACATTTTAGACAGAGACAGCGGTGTTATTTTAAATGTGTTGGTTAATATGCATCAAACATGTGGGCATTTGCAAAAAGAGCGTAGTGAGTTGAAAACAGAGCTAGTTGATGCCCAGTTTGAAAATATATCTTTGAAGACAGAATTAAACGTGTACCAGGCTGTGAAGCTGTTTACTTTGACCAGCCAGAATGATTCAGATGTGATAAATGTTACAGAGAATGCAGTCAGTCTACGAGCTACACAGACAGTTTTAATTAATTCTTCTGATGAAGTTTTTCAGCTACAAAGGAATGTGAAGGAAGGTAAACAGACCAACGGTGAGTTCATTCAAGAGCAATGTGCCCTTTTTAGTTACAGGAAAGTGCAGGTACATGAAAGGTTACTTTTAAATTCAGATGCTGGACAAATGCAGATGATTTTGTGTGTTTGCGCACCACAAGATACTGGTAGAGAAAATGTGGTTTGCCTATGGGAGATTGCAATGGTTATTAAGTGGCATGTACAGACAGAAAAACTGTTTGCACAGGATTTGATAGAAAGTCCTGAAGTGGAGTTTGAAACACAAAATTTCCCAGTGAAGGTGCCCTATGTTATAAAGGAAATTAATTTGAAACAGTACAGAATGCCAGATGGGCGTGAAGGGATCAGTGAGATCATTCAGGGCTTGACAGATTGAGGTGGTGACAATTCTTGGCGCATGGCAGTTGATTATTGCGAATTGGACAAATATATACCTTCTTTGACTTATGCTGTCCCAGATATTGTTACAGAAGTAGCATGGGACTTGATATGTGACTTTTGATATTGCCAATGCTTTTTTCTTTTTGATATGTCATGAGCAGTTTAGTTTTTTTTTTTCATGAGGTTATAGACTAATGACAGTTAAGAATTTGCTTGAATTAGTTAGACAGAATGGGGGAGCATTTTCAGATTAAAGAATGTGAAGTCTTGCTGGAGGTCAGGAGAGGTTAAAGCTGCTTTTCCTCTCAGACATGTAAAGAGTTGTTCATTTGAAAGCGTCTTTGGAACTGTTGTTTGGGAGGCTTGCAGTGGCAGCAGGAGTTCAGAGCACGTTGACCTTGCAGAAAGGTGTGAGCTAGAGACAGCCGGAGAAGTCTCTGCTTGTTATGTTTGGCAAGGGGCCATTTAGTGTCCGCAGAGATTTGTGAAGGGGGGCAGCACCTGTGAGGGGTGCAGTGAGAGAAGTGAGAGAAGGAGACTGCCCCAGCCCTTCTTGCTGTGTATAGAAAAAGAGAGATTTTACCAATAATTCAGAGGCTAAAGCATTGGTAGTATTCTTAGACAATTCCCCAGAGCTAGAAGATAGCTATTTAAAAATGAAAGTGTGCTTTTGAAAAATGTTTTTTGCTAGAAGAGTGATGCTTGTTTCTTTTTCAGATTCGCCCAGTTCTCCGCGTGTGAGTGGGACTCCCTTCTCCCGTGTGAGTGGGGCCCTCCCTCTCCCCTCCCCTCCCCTCTCCCCTCCCCCCCCCAAGCCTGGAGTGATCGCCAGACCAGACGGTGGCGGCTGATGCCTGTGGCTGACCAGACTGGATGGGGTCCTCCCTTGTCAAGGAGATACAGATATATACCGGAGAACATGATGGACTGCTTCTTTTCAAGCAAAGAGGGATCAGCAGAGCGTGGAACTGTTTCCTTCACGTGAGGCCAACTTTACATGCATGAAGGCTGTGTGTCTTTCACACAGGGTGACTCCTTATATAAAAGTGAAGAAGAGGGAACTACAGGATGTGCTTTGCCAGAACTGTTTTATCAACGTGAAGTTCAGATGCGATGGGAGACGGCTGTGTGTTTTGTCACACAGAAGGACTGTTTTTGATTTTAGAGAGAAAAAACGATAGAGACGCTTTACTGCAACCAGACTAGATATTTTCTGAGTTAGAGACTGCAGAGTAATAACCAGTTGCTATTGTTACGATATATGAGTTTGGCAGTAGAGTTTCCAGTTTAACCATTAGAGGCATTAGGAGCATTCAAAAGGTTGATTCATTTATTTTGTGTATTCATTTCAACATGTATCCAGATATCTATGAGCTATTTCTAGATGCACCTGAGTTATTGTTTCTACATGTATTTAGAGAATGCAGACTTTATGTGCTCTAAAGTGATTCTCATATACTTTTGATGAGTTTTTCAGTTTTGCAATGGAGCATTTCGATCATAGTTGCTTTTTAGTGATGATTTGTTTTGAATTATGTATTCTTGTGTAGCCACTTCAACACATGAGTTGCTGTTTCAACATGTGCTTTTTAGTAGTTGTGCCTTTCAATTTAGAAATGTGGTTTTAAATGATTTTGCTTCCATTGAGATATGCAGTGCTTCAATGATAGTTTTGTTTTTCAGTTATGATATACAGTTTCTATTTGCTTTGCAATGATTTCATTTTTGCAGTTAAGAGATGCAGTGCTTCATTAGATTTTGTTTTTGACATATGTGAATGGTGATGATCAAGGGTCATGGGGTGCAATGTAGTGAATCAGCCACTTTTGTGGTCCGACACCCTATGATGACCCTCAACCACCACCATTCTGTACTGATTTAAGTGTGTTATGTTACCTTAGCCTTAATGTAGGATGGGTTTGCATATGCCTGCACTTCTTCTGTCTTTTAGTGGAATAGTCTCTCCAAGAATAGAAGGTATGGGATGTTGAGATGCAGTCTTGTGGGTGGTGGTGCACACATGTGCTCAATGTTGTATACTGAGGGATTAAGTGTATAATGTTATTTGGGTTAGGTGAATTATGACTTTGACCTATTGGCTTTGACGTAGTCTAATGTCATTTTACCTTCTGACTTTACCTTGCTTCAAACTTTTCTGTGTGCACAGTGGTGCTTGTAAGTTGTGTGGATGAGAATTATATGTGTGGACTATTGCCTTTGACAGGGCCTCATGTCTGACTCTGCCTTGCTGCTGTGTGCACAGCCGTGCTTGCAAGTTGTTTGGGTTATTCACATTGAAGGTCTTGGTGCTTTCCTGAGCGATTGTTTTTGTTTAGTGTACTGTGGAAGGCCTTGTGAGAGCTTCGTCAAGACAGAGGCTGGAAGAAGTGCGAATGGAGGAAGAGACTTGAGAGCTCCTTACTGCCATGGAGATGCTTGCTTGGAACTTGGCCAGTTCTGGTAAAATTCCTCTGGCGGTGGGAGGAGGTCTTTCACGAATCTTCTAGTGTGTTTAGAGCTGAGGGTTGCAGGCTGAGAAACTGGGAGTTTGGATTCCGAGCGAGGGCAGACATGTCTATCTCGGATTGAACCCTGGCTTGCTGAGCTCTGATCCCCGGCTGTAATTCCCCCAGTCAGAAGTGGGCAGTGTATGCACCAGGTGATGTATTGAGTTGTGTGGTTCTTTGATCATTGGAGATGTTTTCTTTGTGGTGTGGGAGGTGCACATCCAGAGTACTCCTCTGCTCTCTATATATGTATATCTTTCTGATCTCTTGCAGGACGTCCAGTGTACCTTATCTTATATCAGTTATTGCTTGTTTATTCATCAGTATTATAGTTTGCTCAGTTATTGATTTATGCCTTTAGATTATAAGTTTGCTACATATATTTGAATATGTTCAATCATATTATTGATATGATAGAGTATGCTATGTTAGGTGCATTTGGCTTACTGTGTGATGCTATTTACTAATAAATACATCCCAGATATACTAATTCGTCTTTTCCTTGTAGCAGGATGTGTGGACTCTTCTTGGCCAAGTATTCTGTTGTAGAAGGATGGGTGAATTCCCTTCTAGCAGGTAATTGTGTTATAGGAAGTTGGCGCTACTCCTCACAAGTGATGCGCCAATTATTGTTTTCTTGCCTTGCCTTTGAGGGAGTGTTGAAAGTTTGCCCACCTTAGGAAGTGCAAAGGTGTAGTATATTTGCCTCCCAGGTGGGAGTGCATGGATTGGGTGTGGCTTATTGGTGAGAAGCCACATTCAAAACATATGTCTAATTACTTTTCACTGTTTTTAAGGGTATTTATTTGTGTTATCTTGCTGTTAGTTATCTGTTAAGGGAGGGAGCAATGTTGCATAAATAAAGTGACTTACTTATAGACTATGACGCTAAGTTTATTGCTCACAGACTGCACTGTCCATGGAATGGGAACTTAGAATGTGATGAGGTAATGGAATCAGAATGTGGGGAGCTGTGAGGGACAGGTAAAGAGCTGCTTCTGAGTGGTGGTTGATATGTCTGGAAATAAATACAAGTCCCCTGTCATCTTTGTGGAGGAACAATGCAGTAACCAATCAAAAGACATGGAAAGGAGTAGTACTTCATGGCAGGGGAAAACAGAAGATTGACAAGCTGGGTCAAGAATCAGAAGTAGGAAAATGAGTGACGAGGAAAAGTCAACCAAAGGTAAGCCACTTAGGAGAGCGGGGGCTCCAATTTTATGGTTCTTGATGAGCCACAATATGTTTTGCAACAGAAAGCATATGTGGTTTCATAGGATTTGAGATAAAAATGATAACATGATAAAATAGTACAATCAAAAAATGTGCTGCTTGATTCCATATAATTTGTATTTTTTGCTACATAATTTAGTCAACCCTGCTGTATAATTTGGTCCTCTTCTGCCACATAATTCACTGGCCCTGGTAGATACATCGTATCCTGACCTGTTATTCATCGTTTAGCGTGTCAGTCTCCAAGAGTTGCTCAAACTACACTTCCTTGTGATGTCATAGTATGGTATTCACTCAGAACTTGTGGAAAAAAGCTGTGAAACAGCTCATTCATACTGTTGTGTATGTTTATGCTTTGCATTTCTGAAACACTTTTACTGGTAAGAAAATTGTGCGGCAAGCAACAACAAACACTTGCTTCGAGATTTCATTAGACTTTTAACACCATAAAAAGTAAAGACAAGATCAGGTCTATAAAAGGCAAAGAGTTATCATCATTCCATGAGATGGTTGAATACTATAGAAAGTTTGTAAAAGTTTTTGCTGGTACATCATACAATATGAGGAAGTTGTTTAAAGGAAAAATAGAATTTCTTTGGGAGAGTGAATATTGATTGGAATTTGAGTAGGGAAAGGAAGAACTAAATCATGCTCCTTCTTTGCCAGCTTATGATCCAATGTGTGATGCAAAGGTGGTCTGTGATGCAAGTACATATGGCTTAAGGTCCCATCTAATTCATACAAGAAATGGCCAAAAGAAACTCACTGTGTGTGTGTCACTAGCCTTGAATGAATCTTAATGTAATTATTCAGTAATAGAGAGAGTCTTTGGTAGTTTTCTGGGCAGTAAACAGATTCCAACTTTTTTTGTGGGGGATGAAATTTGCAGTTCAGACAGACCACAAACCTTTGGTAGAATATTTTGCACGAAAGGAACTTGTATACACTCTTGCATTTGAAGGTGGGTTGTATGTCTACAGGAATACTGTTTCACAGTGCAGTTTATACCAGGAGCAGGAAATGGACTGTTTGCCAAGACTGGTTAAAGAGTGAGCTCCACCTTATGTGGAGGTGGAAGACTCAGTAGAGGAAGATGTCAGTGTTTGCCAAGTTACCCAAGGGAGCTTTAAAGAGAGTAAATGTGTTGAAGAATTAGAGACCGATGAGGAACTAAAAGATGTAATTTTGTTCTCTGAAGAGAAACCAAGCAAGAGGTTGTTGAAAAAGTGTAGCAGAAGTTGGAGTAAGCTAGGACATGAACTTACAGTTGACAAAGGGTTTCTATTGCTATTGACAAGTTTAGTACCACCATGGATTTGAATTAGAAAAAACAGCAACTGGCACATGTGTGCAATTTAGGAATAGCAAATACAAAAGAGAGATTTTGAAGATATTCCTGGTGGCCAGTGCTTGATCATGATGTCGCGTGTATGGCTAGGAAGTGTCGAGTGTGTGGCGTGTGACAAAGGTTTAAGAACTACTAGTATCCCTGTGCTTTGAAAACAGTTTGAGAGAGAAAGTTACCTTTGATATTTGTTCCCATATAATAGAGCACAATGCTGTTCCAGAGAGACAGAAAATTATTTGAAAATGTGTGGAGTAGAGCATAAAATATCAGCTTTGTATCACCCACAGACCAATGGTCCTACTAAGAGAGTGGTAAAAACATTGAAGGAGGAGATACAATTGGCCAGAGCAAATGGCCTTGATGGGAAAATTGATTTGTCTCGGAGGATAACTGGATATTGTATGTTTCCACAATCCACCACCGGAAAGTCTCTTTTCGAGCTGTTCAAAGACAGAGCTCCATTCAGAAAAGTGTGTCCAGGGTGGATGTTTTGGGGTAAAGGTTGCGTGAACAATGCACTATGAGATTGGAGAGAATAATAAACATTTCACAAAAGGAAATTAAAGTTGAGCCATGACAAACAAAAAAATGCAAGGAATTAGGTGGTCAAATTGGAAGATTTTGTAAAAATAAGAGCTACCAAAGTGTGTGCTGAGTGGTCCGAATTTATGAGTTAGTTTGAGGTAGTCACATTTTTTAAAAATGCCGTGAAAAGACATGCTGGCAGGATCTGGAACAAAAACAGAGTAGCGATTCTTCATCATGTTCCAGTGGAAAATTAGAAACTCAATACAGATAATCAAAATAGTGGGCTGGATCAGCCAGGGATGGTAGGAAACAAAAATGTCTAGTGAGCAAAAGAGTGGGAGAATAATCAAGAAAACATCCTTTTTGAAGATTTTGTTATAAAATAGTCATGTTATTGTTACATGATGTACTTTAATATGGTTTCTTATGTCTAATTTATTTTCACTGTTTTTAAGGGTTTTTATTTGTGTTATCTTGCTGTTAGTAATCTGTTAAGGGAGGGAGCAATGTGGCATAAATAAAGTGACTTACTTATAGACTATGACGCTAAGTTTATTGCTCACAGTGCACTGTCCAGGGAATGGGAACTTAGAATGTGATGAGGTAATGGAATCAGAATGTGGGGAGCTGTGAGGGACAGGTAAAGAGCTGCTTCTGAGTGGTGGTTGATATGTCTGGAAATAAATACAAGTCCCCTGTCATCTTTGTGGAGGAACAATGCAGTAACCAATCAAAAGACATGGAAAGGAGTAGTACTTCATGGCAGGGGAAAACAGAAGATTGACAAGCTGGGTCAAGAATCAGAAGTAGGAAAATGAGTGACGAGGAAAAGTCAACCAAAGATAAGCCACTTAGGAGAGCGGGGGCTCCAATTTTATGGTTCTTGATGAGCCACAATATGTTTTGCAACAGAAAGCATATGTGGTTTCATAGGATTTGAGATAAAAATGATAACATGATAAAATAGTACAATCAAAAAATGTGCTGCTTGATTCCATATAATTTGTATTTTTTGCTACATAATTTAGTCAACCCTGCTGTATAATTTGGTCCTCTTCTGCCACATAATTCACTGGCCCTGGTAGATACATCGTATCCTGACCTGTTATTCATCGTTTAGCGTGTCAGTCTCCAAGAGTTGCTCAAACTACACTTCCTTGTGATGTCATAGTATGGTATTCACTCAGAACTTGTGGAAAAAAGCTGTGAAACAGCTCATTCATACTGTTGTGTATGTTTATGCTTTGCATTTCTGAAACACTTTGACTGGTCAGAAAATTGTGCGGCAAGCAACAACAAACACTTGCTTCGAGATTTCATTAGACTTTTAACACCATAAAAAGTAAAGACAAGATCAGGTCTATAAAAGGCAAAGAGTTATCGTCATTCCATGAGATGGTTGAATACTATAGAAAGTTTGTAAAAGTTTTTGCTGGTACATCATACAATATGAGGAAGTTGTTTAAAGGAAAAATAGAATTTCTGTGGGAGAGTGAATATTGATTGGAATTTGAGTAGGGAAAGGAAGAACTAAATCATGCTCCTTCTTTGCCAGCTTATGATCCAATGTGTGATGCAAAGGTGGTCTGTGATGCAAGTACATATGGCTTAAGGTCCCATCTAATTCATACAAGAAATGGCCAAAAGAAACTCACTGTGTGTGTGTCACTAGCCTTGAATGAATCTTAATGTAATTATTCAGTAATAGAGAGAGTCTTTGGTAGTTTTCTGGGCAGTAAACAGATTCCAACTTTTTTTGTGGGGGATGAAATTTGCAGTTCAGACAGACCACAAACCTTTGGTAGAATATTTTGCACGAAAGGAACTTGTATACACTCTTGCATTTGAAGGTGGGTTGTATGTCTACAGGAATACTGTTTCACAGTGCAGTTTATACCAGGAGCAGGAAATGGACTGTTTGCCAAGACTGGTTAAAGAGTGAGCTCCACCTTATGTGGAGGTGGAAGACTCAGTAGAGGAAGATGTCAGTGTTTGCCAAGTTACCCAAGGGAGCTTTAAAGAGAGTAAATGTGTTGAAGAATTAGAGACCGATGAGGAACTAAAAGATGTAATTTTGTTCTCTGAAGAGAAACCAAGCAAGAGGTTGTTGAAAAAGTGTAGCAGAAGTTGGAGTAAGCTAGGACATGAACTTACAGTTGACAAAGGGTTTCTATTGCTATTGACAAGTTTAGTACCACCATGGATTTGAATTAGAAAAAACAGCAACTGGCACATGTGGGCAATTTAGGAATTGCAAATACAAAAGAGAGATTTTGAAGATATTCCTGGTGGCCAGTGCTTGATCATGATGTCGCGTGTATGGCTAGGAAGTGTCGAGTGTGTGGCGTGTGACAAAGGTTTAAGAACTACTAGTATCCCTGTGCTTTGAAAACAGTTTGAGAGAGAAAGTTACCTTTGATATTTGTTCCCATATAATAGAGCACAATGCTGTTCCAGAGAGACAGAAAATTATTTGAAAATGTGTGGAGTAGAGCATAAAATATCAGCTTTGTATCACCCACAGACCAATGGTCCTACTAAGAGAGTGGTAAAAACATTGAAGGAGGAGATACAATTGGCCAGAGCAAATGGCCTTGATGGGAAAATTGATTTGTCTCGGAGGATAACTGGATATTGTATGTTTCCACAATCCACCACCGGAAAGTCTCTTTTCGAGCTGTTCAAAGACAGAGCTCCATTCAGAAAAGTGTGTCCAGGGTGGATGTTTTGGGGTAAAGGTTGCGTGAACAATGCACTATGAGATTGGAGAGAATAATAAACATTTCACAAAAGGAAATTAAAGTTGAGCCATGACAAACAAAAAAATGCAAGGAATTAGGTGGTCAAATTGGAAGATTTTGTAAAAATAAGAGCTACCAAAGTGTGTGCTGAGTGGTCCGAATTTATGAGTTAGTTTGAGGTAGTCACATTTTTTAAAAATGCCGTGAACAGACATGCTGGCAGGATCTGGAACAAAAACAGAGTAGCGATTCTTCATCATGTTCCAGTGGAAAATTAGAAACTCAGTACAGATAATCAAAATAGTGGGCTGGATCAGCCAGGGATGGTAGGAAACAAAAATGTCTAGTGAGCAAAAGAGTGGGAGAATAATCAAGAAAACATCCTTTTTGAAGATTTTGTTATAAAATAGTCATGTTATTGTTACATGATGTACTTTAATATGGTTTCTTATGTCTAATTTATTTTCACTGTTTTTAAGGGTTTTTATTTGTGTTATCTTGCTGTTAGTAATCTGTTAAGGGAGGGAGCAATGTGGCATAAATAAAGTGACTTACTTATAGACTATGACGCTAAGTTTATTGCTCACAGTGCACTGTCCAGGGAATGGGAACTTAGAATGTGATTAGGTAATGGAATCAGAATGTGCGGAGCTGTGAGGGACAGATAAAGAGCCGCTTGTGAGTGGTGGTTGATATGTCTGTCCCCTGTCATCTTTGTGGAGGAACAATGCAGTAACCAATCAAAAGACATGGAAAGGAGTAGTACTTCATGGCAGGGGAAAACAGAAGATTGACAAGCTGGGTCAAGAATGAGAAGTAGGAAAATGAGTGACGAGGAAAAGTCAACCAAAGATAAGCCACTTAGGAGAGGGGAGGCTCCAATGTTGTGGTTCTTGATGAGCCACAATGTGTTTTGCAACAGAAAGCATATGTGGTTTCCTAGGATTTGGGATAAAAATGATAACATGATAAAATAATACAATCACAAAATGTGCTGCTTGATTCCATATAATTTGTATTTTTTGCCACATAATTTAGTCAACCCTGCTGTATAATTTGGTCCTCTTCTGCCACATAATTCACTGGCCCTGGTAGATACATCGTATCCTGACCTGTTATTCATCGTTTAGAGTGTCAGTCTCCAAGAGTAGCTCAAACTACACTTTCTTGTGATGTCATAGTATGGTATTCACTCAGAACTTGTGGAAAATAGCTGTGAAACAGCTCATACATACTGTTGTGTAAGTTTACGCTTTGCATTTCTGATACACTTTTACTGGTAAGAAAATTGTGCGGCAAGCAACAACAAACACTTGCTTCGAGATTTCATTAGACTTTTAACACCATAAAAAGTAATAACAAGATCAGGTCTATAAAAGGCAAAGAGTTATCATCATTCCATGAGATGGTTGAATACTATAGAAAGTTTGTAAAATATTTTGCTGGTACAACATACAATATGAGGAAGTTGTTAAAATAAAAAATAGAATTTCTGAGGGAGAGTGAATATTGAAAGGAATTTGAGTGGGGAAAGGAAGAACTAAGTCATGCTCCTTCTTTGCAAGCTTATGATCCAATGTGTGATGCAAAGGTGGTCTGTGATGCAAGTGCAAATGGCTTAAGGTCCCATCTAATTAATTCAAGAAATGGCCAAAAGAAACTCACTGTGTGTGTGTTACAAGCCTTGCACACATCTTAATGTAATTATTCAGTTATAGAGAGAGTCTTTGGTAGTTTTCTGGGCAGTAAACAGATTCAAACTTTTTTTTGTGGGGGATGAAATTTGCAGTTCAGGCAGACCACAAACCTTTGGTAGAATATTTTGCACGAAAGGAACTTGATTGTATATACTCTTGCATTTGAAGGTGGGGTGTATGTCTACAGCAATACTGCTTCACAGTGCAGTTTGTACCAGGAGCAGGAAATGGACTGTTGCCAAGACTGGTTAAAGAGTGAGCTCCACCTTATGTGGAGGTGGAAGACTCAGTAGAGGAAGATGTCAGTGTTTTCCAAGATACCCAAGGGAGCTTTAAAGAGAGTAAATGTTTTGAAGAATTAGAGACCGATGAGGAACTAAAAGATGTAATTGATTTGTTATCTGAAGAGAAACCAAGCAAGAGGTTGTTGAAAAAGTGTAGCAGAAGTTAGAGTAAGCTAGGACATGAACTTACAGTTGACAAAGGGTTTCTATTGCTAGGAACGAGATTAGTACCACCATGGATTTGAATTAGAAAAAACAGCAACTGGCACATGTGGGCAATTTAGGAATAGTAAATACAAAATAGAGATTTTGAAGATATTCCTGGTGGCCAGTGCTTGATCATGATGTTGCGTGTATGGCTAGGAAGTGTCGAGTGTGTGGCGTGTGACACAGATTTGAGAAGTACTAGTATCCCTGTGCTTTGAAAACAGTTTGAGAGAGAAAGTTACCTTTGCTATTTGTTCACATATAACAGAGTACAATGCTGTTCCAGAGAGACAGAAAATTATTTGAAAATGTGTGGAGTAGAGCATAAAATATCAGCTTTGTATCACCCACAGACCAATGGTCCTACTAAGAGAGTGGTAAAAAAATTGAAGGAGGGGATACAATTGGCCAGAGCAAATGGCCTTGATGGGATAATTGATTTGTCTCGGAGGATAACTGGATATTGTATGTTTCCACAATCCACCACCGGAAAGTCTCTTTTCGAGCTGTTCAAAGACAGAGCTCCATTCAGAAAAGTGTGTCCAGGGTGGATGTTTTGGGGTAAAGGTTGCGTGAACAATGCACTGGGAGATTGGAGAGAATAATAAACATTTCACAAAAGAAAATTAAAGTTGAGCCATGACAAACAAAAAAATGCAAGGAATTAGGTGGTCAAATTGGAAGATTTTGTAAAAATAAGAGCTACCAAAGGGTGTGCTGAGTGGTCCGAATTTATGAGTTAGTTTGAGGTAGTCACATTTTTTTTAAATGCAGTGAACGCACATAGTGGCAGGATCTGGAACAAAAACAGAGTAGCGATTCTTCATCATGTTCCAGTGGAAAATGAGAAACTCAATACAGACAATCAAAATGGTGCCCTGGCTCAGCCAGGGATGGTAGGAAACAAAAATGTCTATCGAGCAGAAGAGTGGGAGAATAATGAAGAAAACATCCTTTTTTCAAGATTTTGATAATAAAATAGTCATGTTATTGTTACATGATGTACTTTACTATGGTTTATTATGTCTAATTTCTTTTCACTGTTTTTAAGTGTTTTTATTTGTGTTATCTTGCTGTTAGTTATCTGTTAAGGCAGGGAGCAATGTTGCATAAATAAAGTGACTTACTTATAGACTATGACGCTAAGTTTATTGCTCACAGACTGCACTGTCCATGGAATGGGAACTTAGAATGTGATGAGGTAATGGAATCAGAATGTGGGGAGCTGTGAGGGACAGGTAAAGAGCTGCTTGTGAGTGGTGGTTGATATGTCTGGAAATAAATACAAGTCCCCTGTCATCTTTGTGGAGGAACAATACAGTAACCAAACAAAAGACATGAAAAGGAGTAGTTCTTCATGGCAGGGGAAAACAGAAGATTGACAAGCTGGGTCAAGAATGAGAAGTAGGAAAATGAGTGACGAGGAAAAGTCAACCAAAGATAAGCCACTTAGGAGAGGGGAGGCTCCAATGTTGTGGTTCTTGATGAGCCACAATATGTTTTGCAACAGAAAGCATATGTGGTTTCCTAGGATTTGAGATAAAAATGATAACATGATAAAATAATACAATCACAAAATGTGCTGCTTGATTCCATATAATTTGTCTTTTTTGCCACATAATTTAGTCATCCCTGCTGTACAATTTGGTCCTCTTCTGCCACATAATTCACTGGCCCTGGTAGATACATCGTATCCTGAACTGATATTCATCGTTTAGCGTGTCAGTCTCCAAGAGTAGCTCGAACTACACTTCCTTGTGATGTCATAGAATGGTATTCACTCAGAACTTGTGGAAATTGCTGTGAAACAGCTCATTCATACTGTTGTGTATGTTTATGCTTTGCATTTCTGATACACTTTTACTGGTAAGAAAATTGTGCGGCAAGCAAAAACAAACACTTGCTTCGAGATTTCATCAGACTTTTAACACCATAAAAAGTAATGACAAGATCAGGTCAATAAAAGGCAAAGAGTTAACATCTTTCCATGAGATGGTTGAATACTATAGAAAGTTTGTAAAAGATTTTGCTGGTATAACATACAATATGAGGAAGTTGTTAAAAGAAAAAATAGAATTTCTGTGGGAGAGTGAATATTGAAAGGAATTTGAGTGGGGAAAGGAAGAACTAAGTCATGCTCCTTATTTGCAAGCTTATGATCCAATGTGTGATGCAAATATGGTCTGTGATGCAAGTGCAAATGGCTTAAGGTCCCATCTAATTCATACAAGAAATGGCCAAAAGAAACTCACTGTGTGTGTCACAAGCCTTGAACGAATCTTAATGTAATTATTCAGTTATAGAGAGAGTCTTTGGTAGTTTTCTGGGCTGTAAACAGATTCAAACTTTTTTTGTGGGTAATGAAATTTGCACTTCAGACAGACCACAAACCTTTGGTAGAATATTTTGCACGAAAGGGACTTGATTGTATACACTCTTGCATTTGAAGGTGGGTTGTATGTCTACAGGAATACTGCTTCACAGTGCAGTTTATACCAGGAGCAGGAAATGGACTGTTTGCCAAGACTGGTTAAAGTGTGAGCTCCACCTTATGTGGAGGTGGAAGACTCAGTAGAGGAAGATGTCAGTGTTTGCCAAGTTACCCAAGGGAGCTTTAAAGAGAGTAAATGTTTTGAAGAATTAGAGACCGATGAGGAACTAAAAGATGTAATTGATTTGTTATCTGAAGAGAAACCAAGCAAGAGGTTGTTGAAAAAGTGTAGCAGAAGTTGGAGTAAGCTAGGACATGAACTTACAGTTGACAAAGGGTTTCTATTGCTAGGGACGAGATTAGTACCACCATGGATTTGAATTAGAAAAAACAGCAACTGGCACATGTGGGCAATTTAGGAATAGTAAATACAAAATAGAGATTTTGAAGATATTCCTGGTGGCCAGTGCTTGATCATGATGTTGCGTGTATGGCTAGGAAGTGTCGAGTGTGTGGCGTGTGACACAGGTTTGAGAACTACTAGTATCCCTGTGCTTTGAAAACAGTTTGAGAGAGAAAGTTACCTTTGCTATTTGTTCACATATAACAGAGTACAATGCTGTTCCAGAGAGACAGAAAATTATTTGAAAATGTGTGGAGTAGAGCATAAAATATCAGCTTTGTATCACCCACAGACCAATGGTCCTACTAAGAGAGTGGTAAAAACACTGAAGGAGGGGATACAATTGGTCAGAGCAAATGGCCTTGATGGGAAAATTGATTTGTCTCGGAGGATAACTGGATATTGTATGTTTCCACAATCCACCACCGGAAAGACTCTTTTCGAGCTGTTCAAAGACAGCGCTCCATTCAGAAAAGTGTGTCCAGGGTGGATATTTTGGGGTAAAGGTTGCGTGAACAATGCACTGGGAGATTGGAGAGAATAATAAACATTTCACAAAAGAAAATTAAAGTTGAGCTGTGACAAACAAAAAAATGCAAGGAATTAGGTGGTCAAATTGGAAGATTTTGTAAAAATAAGAGCTACCAAAGGGTGTGCTAAGTGGTCCGAATTTATGAGTGAGTTTGAGGTAGTCAATTTTTTTTTAAATGCAGTGAACACACATGCTGGCAGGATCTGGAACAAAAACTGAGTAGCGGTTCTTCATCATGTTCCAGTGGAAAATGAGAAACTCAATACAGACAATCAAAATGGTGGGCTGGCTCAGCCAGGGGTGGTAGGAAACAAAAATGTCTATCGAGCAGAAGAGTGGGAGAATAATGAAAAAAACATCCTTTTTGAAGATTTTGATAATAAAATAGTCATGTTATTGTTACATGAGGTACTTTAATATGGTTTATTATGTCTAATTTTTTTTCACTGTTTTTAAGGGTTTTTATTTGTGTTATCTTGCTGTTAGTTATCTGTTAAGGGAGGGAGCAATGTTGCATAAATAAAGTGACTTACTTATAGACTAAGACGCTAAGTTTATTGCTCACAGAGTGCACTGTCCATGGAATGGGAACTTAGAATGTGGTGAGGTAATGGAATCAGAATGTGGGGAGCTGTGAGGGACAGGTAAAGAGCTGCTTGTGAGTGGTGGTTGATATGTCTGGAAATAAATACAAGTCCCCTGTCATCTTTGTGGAGGAACAATGCAGTAACCAATCAAAAGACATGGAAAGGAGTAGTACTTCATGGCAGGGGAAAACAGAAGATTGACAAGCTGGGTCAAGAATGAGAAGTAGGAAAATGAGTGACGAGGAAAAGTCAACCAAAGATAAGCCACTTAGGAGAGGGAAAGCTCCAATGTTGTGGTTCTTGATGTGCCACAATATGTTTTGCAACAGAAAGCATATGTGGTTTCCTAGGATTTGAGATAAAAATGATAACATGATAAAATAATACAATCACAAAATGTGCTGCTTGATTCCATATAATTTGTCTTTTTTGCCACATAATTTAGTCAACCCTGCTGTATAATTTGGTCCTCTTCTGCCACATAATTCACTGGCCCTGGAAGATACATTGTATCCTGACCCGTTATTCATCGTTTAGCGTGTCAGTCTCCAAGAGTAGCTCAAACTACACTTCCTTGTGATGTTATAGTATGGTATTCACTCAGAACTTGTGGAAAATAGCTGTGAAACAGCTCATTCATACTATTGTGTATGTTTATGCTTTGCATTTCTGATACACTTTTACTGGTAAGAAAATTATACGGCAAGCAACAACAAACACTTGCTTCGAGATTTCATTAGACTTTTAACACCATAAAAAGTAATGACAATATCAGGTCTATAAAAGGCAAAGAGTTATCATCATTCCAAGAGATGGTTGAATACTATAGAAAGTTTATAAAAGATTTTGCTGGTACAACATACAATATGAGGAAGTTGTTAAAAGAAAAAATAGAATTTCTGTGGGAGAGTGAATATTGAAAGGAATTTGAGTGGGGAAAGGAAGAACTAATTCATGCTCCTTCTTTGCAAGCTTATGATCCAATGTGTGATGCAAAGGTGGTCTGTGATGCAAGTGCAAATGGCTTAAGGTCCCATCTCATTCATACAAGAAATGGCCAAAAGAAACTCACTGTGTGTGTGTCACAAGCCTTGAACGAATCTTAATGTAATTATTCAGTTATAGAGAGAGTCTTTGGTAGTTTTCTGGGCAGTAAACAGATTCAAACTTTTTTGTGGGGGATGAAATTTGCAGTTCAGGCAGACCACAAACCTTTGGTAGAATATTTTGCACGAAAGGAACTTGATTGTATACACTCTTGCTTTTGAAGGTGGGTTGTATGTCTACAGGAATACTGCTTCACAGTGCAGTTTATACCAGGAGCAGGAAATGGACTGTTTGCCAAGACTGGTTAAAGAGTGAGCTCCACCTTATGTGGAGGCGGAAGACTCAGTAAACGAAGATGTCAGTGTTTGCCAAGTTACCCAAGGGAGCTTCAAAGAGAGTAAATGTTTTGAAGAATTAGAGACCGATGAGGAACTAAAAGATGTAATTGATTTGTTATCTGAAGAGAAACCAAGCAAGAGGTTGTTGAAAAAGTGTAGCAGAAGTTGGTGTAATCTATGATATGAACTTACAGTTGACAAAGGGTTTCTATTGCTAGGGACGAGATTAGTACCACCGTGGAGTTTGAATTAGAAAAAACAGCAACGGGCACATGTGGGCAATTTAGGAATAGTAAATACAAAAGAGAGATTTTGAAGATATTCCTGGTGGCCAGTGCTTGATCATGATGTTGCGTGTATGGCTAGGAAGTGTCGAGTGTGTGCCGTGTGACACAGGTTTGAGAACTACTAGTATCCCTGTGCTTTGAAAACAGTTTGAGAGAGAAAGTTACCTTTGCTATCTGTTCACATAGAATAGAGTACAATGCTGTTCCAGAGAGAAAGAAAATGATTTGAAAATGTGTGGAGTAGAGCAAAAAAAATAAGCTTTGTATCACCCACAGACCAATGGTCCTACTAAGAGAGTGGTATAAACATTGAAGGAGGGGATACAATTGGCCAGAGCAAATGGCCTTGATGGGAAAATTGATTTGTCTCGGAGGATAACTGGATATTGTATGTTTCCACAATCCACCACCGGAAAGTCTCTTTTCGAGCTGTTCAAAGACAGAGCTCCATTCAGAAAAGTGTGTCCAGGGTAGATGTTTTGGGGTAAAGGTTGCGTTAACAATGCACTGGGAGATTGGAGAGAATAATAATTATTTCACAAAAGAAAAATAAAGTTAAGCTGTGACAAACAAAAAAATGCAAGGAATTAGGTGGTCAAATTGGAAGATTTTGTAAAAATAAGAGCTACCAAAGTGTGTGCTAAGTGGTCCGAATTTATGAGTGAGTTTGAGGTAGTCAAATTTTTTTAAAATGCAGTGAACACACATGCTGGCAGGATCTGGAACAAAAACAGAGTAGCGGTTCTTCATCATGTTCCAGTGGAAAATGAGAAACTCAATACAGACAATCAAAATGGTGGGCTGGCTCAGCCAGGGGTGGTAGGAAATAAAAATGTCTATCGAGCAGAAGAGTGGGACAATAATGAAAAAAACATCCTTTTTGAAGATTTTGATAATAAAATAGTCATGTTATTGTTACATGAGGTACTTTAATATGGTTTATTATGTCTAATTTCTTTTCACTGTTTTTAAGGGTTTTTTTATTTGTGTTATCTTGCTGTTAGTTATCTGTTAAGGGAGGGAACAATGTTGCATAAATAAAGTGACTTACTTATAGACTATGACGCTAAGTTTATTGCTCACAGAGTGCACTGTCCATGGAATGGGAACTTAGAATGTGATGAGGTAATGGAATCAGAATGTGGGGAGCTGTGAGGGACAGGTAAAGAGCTGCTTGTGAGTGGTGGTTGATATGTCTGGAAATAAATACAAGTTCCCTGTCATCTTTGTGGAGGATCAATGCAGTAACCAATCAAAAGACATGGAAAGGAATAGTACTTCATGGCAGGGGAAAACAGAAGATTGACAAGCTGGGTCAAGAATGAGAAGTAGGAAAATGAGTGACGAGGAAAAGTCAACCAAAGATAAGCCACTTAGGAGAGGGGAGGCTCCAATGTTGTGGTTCTTGATGAGCCACAATATGTTTTGCAACAGAAAGCATATGTGGTTTCCTAGGATATGAGATAAAAATGATAACATGATAAAATAATACAATCACAAAATGTGCTGCTTGATTCCATATAATTTGTGTTTTTTGGCACATAATTTAGTCAACCCTGCTGTATAATTTGGTCCTCTTCTGCGACATAATTCACTGGCCCTGGTAGAAACATCGTATCCTGACCTGTTATTCATCGTTTAGCGTGTCAGTCTCCAAGAGTAGCTCAAACTACACTTCCTTGTGATGTCATAGTATGGTATTCACTCAGAACTTGTGGAAAATAGCTGTGAAACAGCTCATTCATACTGTTGTGTATGTTTATGCTTTGCATTTCTGATACACTTTTACTGGTAAGAAAATTGTGCGGCAAGCAACAACAAACACTTGCTTCGAGATTTCATTAGACTTTTAACACCATAAAAAGTAATGACAAGATCAGGTCTATAAAAGGCAAAGAGATATCATCATTCCATGAGATGGTTGAATACCATAGAAAGTTTGTAAAAGATTTTGCTGGTACAACATACAATATGAGGAAGTTGTTAAAAGAAAAAATAGAATTTCTATGGGAGAGTGAATATTGAAAGGAATTTGAATGGGGAAAGGAAGAACTAAGTCATGCTCCTTCTTTGCAAGCTTACGATCCATTGTGTGATTCAAAGGTGGTCTGTGATGCAAGTGCAAATGGCTTAAGGTCCCATCTAATTCATACAAGAAATGGCCAAAAGAAACTAATTATGTGTGTGTTACAAGCCTTGAATGAATCTTAATGTAATTATTCAGTTATAGAGAGAGTCTTTGGTTGTTTTCTGGGCAGTAAACAGATTCAAATTTTTTATGTGGGGGATGAAATTTGCAGTTCAGACAGACCACAAACCTTTGGTAGAATATTTTGCACGAAAGGCACTTGATTGTATACACTCTTGCATTTGAAGGTGGGGTGTATGTCTACATGAATACTGCTTCACAGTGCAATTTATACCAGGAGCAGGAAATGGACTGTTTGCCAAGACTGGTGAAAGTGTGAGCTCCACCTTATGTGGAGGTGGAAGACTCAGTAGAGGAAGATGTCAGTGTTTGCCAAGTTACCCAAGGGAGCTTTAAAGAAAGTAAATGTTTTGGAGAATTAGAGACCGATGAGGAACTAAAAGATGTAATTGATTTGTTATCTGGAGAGAAACCAAGCAAGAGGTTGTTGAAAAAGTGTAGCAGAAGTTGGTGTAATCTAGGATATGAACTTACAGTTGACAAAGGGTTTCTATTGCTAGGGACGAGATTAGTACCACCATGGATTTGAATTAGAAAAAACAGCAACTGGCACATGTGGGCAATTTAGGAATAGTAAATACAAAAGAGAGATTTTGAAGATATTCCTGGTGGCCAGTGCTTGATCATGATGTTGCGTGTATGGCTAGGAAGTGTCGAGTGTGTGGCGTGTGACACAGGTTTGAGAACTACTAGTATCCCTGTGCTTTGAAAACAGTTTGAGAGAGAACGTTATCTTTGCTATTTGTTCACATATAATAGAGTACAATGCTGTTCCAGAGAGACAGAAAATTATTGAAAATGTGTGGAGTAGAGCATAAAATATCAGCTTTGTATCACCCACAGACCAATGGTCCTTCTAAGAGAGTGGTAAAAACATTGAAGGAGGGGATACAATTGGCCAGAGCAAATGACCTTGATGGGAAAATTGATTTGTCTCGGAGGATAACTGGATATTGCATGTTTCCATAATCCACCACCGGAAAGTCTCTTTTCGAGCTGTTCAAAGACAGAGCTCCATTCAGAAAAGTGTGTCCAGGGTGGATGTTTTGGGGTAAAGGTTGCGTGAACAATGCACTGGGAGATTGGAGAGAATAATAAACATTTCACAAAAGAAAATTAAAGTTGAGCTATGACAAACAAAAAAATGCAAGGAATTAGGTGGTCAAATTGGAAGATTTTGCAAAAATAAGAGCTACCAAAGGGTGTGCTGAGTGGTCCGAATTTATGAGCTAGTTTGAGGTAGTCACATTTTTTTAAAATGCAGTGAACACACATGCTGGCAGGATCTGGAACAAAAACAGATTAGTGGTTCTTCATCATGTTCCAGTGGAAAATGAGAAACTCAATACAGACAATCAAAATGGTGGGCTGGCTCAGCCAGGGATGGTAGGAAACAAAAATGTCTATCGAGCAGAAGAGTGGGAGAATAATGAAGAAAACATCCTTTTTGAAGATTTTGATAATAAAATAGTCATGTTATTGTTACAGGATGTACTTTAATATGGTTTATTATGTCTAATTTCTTTTCACTGTTTTTAAGGGTTTTTATTTGTGTTATCTTGCTGTTAATTATCTGTTAAGGGAGGGAGCAATGTGGCATAAATTAAGTGACTTACTTATAGACTATGGGGCAGATTTATAATAAGTGGCGCATCCCTGCATATCAGCAGGGATGCGCCAGTTATTTTGCGCCCCAGCTCCGCCATCATGAATGAGCCGCATTTATAATGCGGCGCACCATGGGGCAAAAACGGCACAGATGCGTCACGCATCTGTGCCGTAAAAGTGGCGCATTGCTGGAGTTGCGTCGCAAGCGCGACGCAGCTCCAGCAATGCTCTGGGGGGCCCTATCTGCACAATGCTGCGTCAATCCTTACGCCTGCTTCAAGCAGGCGCAGGGTTTTGAAGCAGCATGGGCTCAAAAGTGACTGAGTGAAATCTTGTAGATTTCACTCAGCCACTTTTAGGAGGCGTTCCTGCGCCGGAACGCCCCCACCTGCCCTGGAACGCCTACATGTGGCGCAGGGCTTTACAACGTGACGCATCTCCCAGATGCGTCACGTTGTAAATACCCTGCACCATGGCGCAGGATTTGCGCCGCTGCTGCGTCACAAAAGTGACGCAACGGCGGCGCAAAAGTGGTGCAAATGCAACATAAATCTGCCCCTATGACGCTAAGTTTATTGCTCACAGAGTGCACTGTTCATGGAATGGGAACTTAGAATGTGGTGAGGTAATGGAATCAGAATGTGGGGAGCTGTGAGGGACAGGTAAAGAGCTGCTTGTGAGTGGTGGTTGAGATGTCTGGAAATAAATACAAGTCCCCTGTCATCTTTGTGGAGGAACAATGCAGTAACCAATCAAAAGACATGGAAAGGAGTAGTACTTCATGGCAGGGGAAAACAGAAGATTGACAAGCTGGGTCAAGAATGGGAAGTAGGAAAATGAGTGACGAGGAAAAGTCAACCAAAATAAGCCACTTAGGAAAGGGAACGCACCAATGTTGTGGTTCTTGATGAGCCACAATATGTTTTGCAACAGAAAGCATATGTGGTTTCCTAGGATTTGAGTTAAAAATGATAACATGATAAAATAATACAATCACAAAATGTGCTGCTTGATTCCATATAATTTGTATTTTTTGCCACATAATTTAGTCAACCCTGCTGTATAATTTGGTCCTCTTCTGCCACATAATTCACTGGCCCTGGAAGATACATCGTATCCTGACCCGTTATTCATCGTTTAGCGTGTCAGTCTCCAAGAGTAGCTCAAACTACACTTCCTTGTGATGTCATAGTATGGTATTCACTCAGAACTTATGGAAAATAGCTGTGAAACAGCTAATTCATACTGTTGTGTATGTTTATGCTTTGCATTTCTGATACACTTTTACTGGTAAGAAAATTGTGCGGCAAGCAACAACAAACACTTGCTTCGAGATTTCATTAGACTTTTAACACCATAAAAAGTAATGACAATATCAGGTCTATAAAATGCAAAGAGTTATCATCATTGCATGAGATGGTTGAGTACTATAGAACGTTTGTAAAAGATTTTGCTGGTACAACATACATTATGAGGAAGTTGTTAAAAGAAAAAATAGAATTTCTGTGGGAGAGTGAATATTGAAAGGAATTTGAGTGGGGAAAGGAAGAACTAAGTCATGCTCCTTCTTTCCAAGCTTATGATCCAATGTGTGATGCAAAGGTGGTCTGTGATGCAAGTGCAAATGGCTTAAAGTCCCATCTAATTCACACAAGAAATGGCCAAAAGAAACTCACTGTGTGTGTGTCACAAGCCTTGAACGAATCTTAATGTAATTATTCAGTTATAGAGATAGTCTTTGGTAGTTTTCTGGGCAGTAAACAGATTCAAACTTTTTTTGTGGGGGATGAAATTTGCAGTTCAGACAGACCACAAACCTTTGGTAGAATATTTTGCACGAAAGGAACTTGATTCTATACACTCTTGCATTTGAAGGTGGGTTGTATGTCTACAGGAATACTGCTTCACAGTGCAGTATATACTAGGAGCAAGAAATAGACTGTTTGCCTAGACTGGTTAAAGTGTGAGCTCCACCTTATGTGGAGGTGGAAGACTCATTAGAGGAAGATGTCAGTGTTTGCCAAGTTACCCAAGGGAGCTTTAAAGAGAGTAAATGTTTTGAAGAATTAGAGACCGATGAAGAACTAAAAGATGAAATTGATTTGTTATCTGGAGAGAAACCAAGCAAGAGGTTGTTGAAAAAGTGTAGCAGAAGTTGGTGTAATCTAGGATATGAACTTACAGTTGACAAAGGGTTTCTATTGCTAGGGACGAGATTAGTACCACCATGGAGTTTGAATTAGAAAAAACAGCAACGGGCACATGTGGGCAATTTAGGAATAGTAAATACAAAAGAGAGATTTTGAAGATACTCCTGGTGGCCAGTGCTTGATCATGATGTTGCGTGTATGGCTAGGAAGTGTCGAGTGTGTGGTGTGTGACACAGGTTTGAGAACTACTAGTATCCCTGTGCTTTGAAAACAGTTTGAGAGAGAAAGTTACCTTTGCTATTTGTTCACATATAATAGACTACAATGCTGTTCCAGAGAGACAGAAAATTATTTGAAAATGTGTGGAGTAGAGCATAAAATATCAGCTTTGTATCACCCACAGACCAATGGTCCTACTAAGAGAGAGGTAAAAACATTGAAGGAGGGGATATAATTGGCCAGAGCAAATGGCCTTGATGGGAAAATTGATTTGTCTCGGAGGATAACTGGATATTTTATGTTTCCACAATCCACCACCGGAAAGTCTCTTTTCGAGCTGTTCAAAGACAGAGCTCCATTCAGAAAAGTGTGTCCTGGGTGGATGTTTTGGGGTAAAGGTTGCGTGAACAATGCACTGGGAGATTGGAGAGAATAATAAACATTTCACAAAAGAAAATTAAAGTTGACCTATGTCAAACAAAAAAATGCAAGGAATTAGGTGGTCAAATTGGAAGATTTTGTAAAAATAAGAGCTACCAAAGGCTGTGCTGAGTGGTCCGAATTTATGAGTTAGTTTGAGGTAGTCACAGTTTTTTTTAAATGCAGTGAACACACATGCTGGCAGGATCTGGAACAAAAACCGAGTAGCGGTTCTTCATCATGTTCCAGTGGAAAATAAGAAACTCAATACAGACCATCAAAATGGTGGGCTGGCTCAGCCAGGGATGGTAGGAAACAAAAATGTCTATTGAACAGAAGAGTGGGAGAATAATGAAGAAAACATCCTTTTTGAAGATTTTGATAATAAAATAGTCATGTTATTGTTACATGATGTACTTTAATATGGTTTATTATGTCTAATTTCTTTTCACTGTTTTTAAGGGTTTTTATTTGTGTTATCTTGCTGTTAGTTATCTGTTAAGGGAGGGAGCAATGTTGCATAAATAAAGTGACTTACTTATAGACTATGACGCTAAGTTTATTGCTCACAGAGTGCACTGTCCATGGAATGGGAACTTAGAATGTGATGAGGTAATGCAATCAGAATGTGGGGAGATGTGAGGGACAGGTAAAGAGCTTATTGTGAGTGGTGGTTGATATGTCTGGAAATAAATACAGTCCCCTGTCATCTTTGTGGAGGAACAATGCAGTAACCAATCAAAAGACATGGAAAGGAGTAGTACTTCATGGCAGGGGAAAACAGAAGATTGACAAGCTGGGTCAAGTATGAGAAGTAGGAAAATGAGTGACGAGGAAGAGTCAACCAAAGATAAGCCACTTAGGAGAGGGGAGGCTCCAATGTTGTGGTTCTTGATGAGCCACAATATGTTTTGCAACAGAAAGCATATGTGGTTTCCTAGGATTTGAGATAAAAATGATAACATGTTAAAATAATACAATCACAAAATGTGCTGCTTCATTCCATATAATTTGTATTTTTTGCCACATAATTTAGTCAACCCTGCTGTATAATTTGGTCCTCTTCTGCCACATAATTCACTGGCCCTGGTAGATACATCGTATCCTGACCTGTTATTCATCGTTTAGCCTGTCAATCTCCAAGAGTAGCTCAAACTACAATTCCTTGTGATGTCATAGTATGGTATTCACTCAGAACTTGTGGAAAATAGCTGTGAAACATCTCATTCATGCTGTTGTGTATGTTTATGCTTTGCATTTCTGATACACTTTTACTGGTAAGAGAATTGTGCGGCAAGCAACAAAAAACACTTGCTTCGTGATTTCATTAGACTTTTAACACCATTACCAGTAATGACAAAATCAGGTCTATAAAAGGCAAAGAGATATCATCATTCCATGAGATGGTTGAATACTGTAGAAAGTTTGTAAAAGATTTTGCTGGTACAACATACAATATGAGGAAGTTGATAAAAGAAAAAACTAGAATTTCTGTGTGAGAGTGAATATTGAAAGGGATTTGAGTGGGGAAAGGAAGAACTAAGTCATGCTCCTTCTTTCCAAGCTTATGATCCAATGTGTGATGCAAAGGTGGTCTGTGATGCAAGTGCAAATGGCTTAAGGTCCCATCTAATTCATACAAGAAATGGCCAAAAGAAACTCACTGTGTGTGTGTCACAAGCCTTGAACGAATCTTAATGTAATTATTCAGTTATAGAGAGAGTCTTTGGTAGTTTTCTGGGCAGTAAACAGATTCAAACTTTTTTTGTGGGGGATGAAATTTGCAGTTCAGACAGACCACAAACCTTTGGTAGAATTTTTTGCACGAAAGGAACTTGATTGTATAAACTCTTGCATTTGAAGGTGGCTTGTATGTCTACAGGAATACTGCTTCACAGTGCAGTATATACCAGGAGCAGGAAATGGACTGTTTGCCAAGACTGGTTAAAGTGTGAGCTCCACCTTATGTGGAGGTGGAAGACTCAGTAGAGGCAGATGTCAGTGTTTGCCAAGTTACCCAAGGGAGCTTTAAAGAGAGTAAATGGTTTGAAGAATTGGTTTGAAGAATTAGAGACCGATGAGGAACTAAAAGATGTAATTGATTTGTTATCTGAAGAGAAACCAAGCAAGAGGTTGTTGAAAAAGTGTAGCAGAAGTTGGTGTAATCTAGAATATGAACTTACAGTTGACAAAGGGTTTCTATTGCTAGGGACGATATTAGTACCACCATGGAGTTTGAATTAGAAAAAACAGCAACGGGCACATGTGGGCAATTTAGGAATAGTAAATACAAAAGAGAGATTTTGAAGATATTCCTGGTGGCCAGTGCTTGATCATGATGTTGCGTGTATGGCTAGGAAGTGTTGAGTGTGTGGCGTGTGACACAGGTTTGAGAACTACTAGTATCCCTGTGCTTCGAAAACAGTTTGAGAGAGAAAGTTACCTTTGCTATTTGTTCACATATAGTAGAGTACAATGCTGTTCCAGAGAGACAGAAAATTATTTGAAAATGTGTGGAGTAGAGCATAGAATATCAGCTTTGTATCACCCACAGACCAATGGTCCTACTAAGAGAGTGGTAAAAACATTGAAGGAGGGGATACAATTGGCCAGAGCAAATGGCCTTGATGGGAAAATTGATTTGTCTCGGAGGATAACTGGATATTGTATGTTTCCACAATCCACCAACGGAAAGTCTCTTTTCAAGCTGTTCAAAGACAGAGCTCCATTCAGAAAAGTGTGGCCAGGGTGGATGTTTTGGGGTAAAGGTTGCGTGAACAATGCACTGGGAGATTGGAGAGAATAATAAACATTTCACAAAAGAAAATTAAAGTTGAGCTATGACAAACAAAAAAATGCAAGAAATTAGGTGGTCAAATTGGAAGACTTTGTAAAAACTAAGAGCTACCAAAGGGTGTGCTGAGTGGTCCGAATTTATGATTGAGCTTGAGGTAGTCACATTTTTATAAAATGCAGTGAACACACATGCTGGCAGGATCTGGAACAAAAACAGAGTAGCGGTTCTTCATCATGTTCCAGTGGAAAATGAGAAACTCAATACAGACAATCAAAATGGTGGACTGGCTCAGCCAGGGATGGTAGGAAACAAAAATGTCTATAGAGCAGAAGAGTGGGAGAATAATGAAAAAAACATCCTTTTTGAAGATTTTGATAATAAAATAGTCATGTTATTGTAACATGAGGTACTTTAATATGGTTTATTATGTCTAATTCCTTTTCACTGTTTTTAAGGGTTTTTATTTGTATTATCTTGCTGTTAGTTATCTGTTAAGGGAGGGAGCAATGTTGCATAAATAAAGTGACTTACTTATAGACTATGACGCTAAGTTTATTGCTCACAGAGTGCACTGTCCATGGAATGGGAACTTAGAATGTGATGAGGTAATGGAATCAGAATGTGGGGAGCTGTGAGGGACAGGTAAAGAGCTGCTTGTGAGTGGTGGTTGATATGTCTGGAAATAAATAGAAGTCCCCTGTCATCTTTGTGGAGGAACAATGCAGTAACCAATCAAAAGACATGGAAAGGAATAGTACTTCATGTCAGGGGAAAACAGAAGATTGACAAGCTGGGTCAAGAATGAGAAGTAGGAAAATGAGTGATGAGGAAAAGTCAACCAAAGATAAGCCACTTAGGAGACGGGAGGCTCCAATGTTGTGGTTCTTGATGAGCCACAATATGTTTTGCAACAGAAAGCATATGTGGTTTCCTAGGATTTGAGATAAAAATGATAACATGATAAAATAATACAATCACAAAATGTGCTGCTTGATTCCATATAAAGTGTGTTTTTTGCCACATAATGTAGTCAACCCTGCTGTATAATTTGGTCCTCTTCTGCCACATAATTCACTGGCCCTGATAGATACATCGTATCCTGACCTGTTATTCATCGTTTAGTGTGTCAGTCTCCAAGAGTAGTTCAAACTACACTTCCTTGTGATGTCATAGTATGGTATTCACTCAGAACTTGTGGAAAATAGCTGTGAAACAGCTCATTCATACTGTTGTGTATGTTTATGCTTTGCATTTCTGACAGACTTTTACTGGTAAGAAAATTGTGCGGCAAGCAACAACAAACACTTGCTTCGAGATTTCATTAGACTTTTAACACCATAAAAAGTATTGACAAGATCAGGTCTATAAAAGGCAAAGAGTTATCATCAGTCCATGAGATGGTTGAATACTATAGAAAGTTTGTAAAAGATTTTGCTGGTGCAACATACAATATGAGGAAGTTGTTAAAAAAATAGAATTTCTGTGGGAGAGTGAATATTGAAAGGAATTTGAATGGGGAAAGGAAGAACTAAGTCATGCTCCTTCTTTGCAAGCTTATGATCCATTGTGTGACGCAAAGGTGGTCTGTGATGCAAGTGCAAATGGCTTAAGGTCCCATCTAATTCATACAAGAAATGGCCAAAAGAAACTAATTATGTGTGTGTCACAAGCCTTGAACGAATCTTAATGTAATTATTCAGTTATAGAGAGAGTCTTTGGTAGTTTTCTGGGCAGTAAACAGATTCAACCTTTTTCTGTGGGGGATGAAATTTGCAGTTCAGACAGACCACAATCCTTTGGTAGAATATTTTGCACGAAAGGAACTTGATTGTATACACTCTTGCATTTGAAGGTGGGTTGTATGTCTACAGGAATACTGATTCACAGTGCAGTTTATACCAGGAGCAGGAAATGGACTTGTTAGATCTGGGGGTCTCTAGTTGGCAGGGTAGGTACCACCGTCCAAGTAGGGACCCTTGCTTCTAGTCAGGGAAAGGGGGATACACTGTTAAGATAACCCCTGCTCACCCTCTAGGTAGCTTGGCCTCACATCTCTGGGTGTTTGTACCTTTCTCTCAGCACTAGAAACTACAATCTTGCTGCCACCATCTGAGCTGGAATCCACCTCCAACTCAGCAAAGCTCACTTCTTGAGCTAACCATTCTTCTTCAGCTGAGACACTCATGGCCTCAAGCCTCTCGAGCTCCAAATCAAGCTCCCTCATTCTTAATTCATGTGCCAAGGTCAATTTCAATTCTTCCAAGGCATACATCTTCTTGCTCTCTTCTATTTTGTTTTGGGTTTCCATTTCCATCAGCTTCAACTCAAGCCTCATGACTTCTAACTCATGATCTCTAGCCCTTTGATTCTCCTCCAACTCCTCTGGAGTGAGACTCCTACTGGAATGGGAGCTGCCAGCCCTTGAGACTGGTCCGACCACGGGCAGAGCTTGGGAAACAAAACCATCCTCTTCATCTGCATCATCCTCTTCTTGGGCCTCCCACCAGGCCTTCAAGACTCTATGTAGCACATCCCTTCTAGATCCGCTTTTCACAGGGCAACCAAGGTCTTTGCAGAATTGCTTGAGCTCCTCAACCTTGTACGAATACAGATCCTCCATGGAAAACTCCAATTCTGCCCTCTCACTTGTTGCCACCTGAGACATGATGCTCTTGAAGAGTTACTCCAAAATAGAATCAAACATACAGCATGTGGTTGTCTATTGGTCTGCACTTAAACTAGTGATGTACACCAATTACTGTGCGTCAAGTACAAATACAAGTTCAATCCCACCGCTGCCACCAATGTTAGATCTGGGGGTCTCTAGTTGGCAGGGTAGGTACCACCGTCCAAGTAGGGACCCTTGCTTCTAGTCAGGGAAAGGGGGATACACTGTTAAGATAACCCCTGCTCACCCTCTAGGTAGCTTGGCCTGAGCAGTCTAGGCTATCAAAGGCAATGTGTAAAGTATTTGTACCAACACTCACAGTAACACAGTGAAAACACCACAGATTTACTCCACACCAGTTTTAGAAAAATAATGTATCTTTACTAAAAACTTCACAAGACCAAATATTACAGACAAACCAACATATAATTCAAAAAGGTTACTTTAAAGATAGTTCAGAGTTTGCAGAAAGTACTCCAGGATGTAAAAGTCAGTGTCCTGCACAATGCGACTCTCAATGCACAAAATGCGACACTTTCGTGCCCAACAGTACCTGTAGTTGCGATAAGGTTCCCAAAAGCTATAACAAGGAAGCTTGCAAAGGCGATGCGATACTCCTGAGATCCTGGGGAGGCTTTGCAGCAGCCCTGCTTCACGCAGCAGAGGTGGATGCGCCGGCTCCGATCTGTAAGGGGAGGATGCGATGACTTTGGCCTTCGTTGCGTAGGTTTCTTAGGGGGAAGCTTCACGCACAGGTTCAATGCGACACTCTTCGATGTGGTGCGATGCGTGGCGCAGCATTGCCTTCCGGCGCCGCAACTCTCGATGCGCCACGGAACGGGACTCTGCGTCGACGCACGCAGCGATTGGAGACTTTTCACGCACCGGCAGTGGTGCGGCCCGCAAACTGGTTCTGCGACAACCCTCACAATGGCAGGAAGCTTCACGCTTCGGGACGATGCTCGACGCACTCGGCGATGCGGAGACCCTGCGTGTTGCGATGGTGCCGCGATGAAATTTTCCACGCACTCTCGTCTTGCGACACGCAATCGGATGATGCGTTGGGTACCAGTCACTCTTGTTCACGCTTCTGCTTCCCAGCTCCCAAACACAGCAAAACGACCTCCTGAGGCCCCAAGACTGGGCAAGCACTCCAAGGCAGGTCAGAACTCTCTCAGCAGAGTTCCAGGGGAGCTGGTGGTGAAGTCCTTTTGTTCCTGGGACTTCTTAACAGGGAGCCAGCTCTTCTCAGGCCCTTGGAGATCAGAATCAAAAGAAGGGGACACAGCAAAGTCCTTCCCCTCTCCTTGGCAGCAAAGCAAAACAGCAAGCAGGCAGTCTTCTCCTCTTCGGTTTCTTCCAGCTTTCTCCTTGGCAGAGGTTTCTTCTTAGTTCCAAAGTGATCTAAAGTTTTAGGTGTCTGGGGTCCTCTTCTTATACCCCTCCAAGTCTTTGTCTCTCTTTGTTCCAGTGGGGGGATTCCCCTGCTCAAACCGGTTCCTGGGTGTGCTCTGCTCTGGAGCACCTGGTTCCTTTCAGAGTGAGGGGCAGGGTCGTTAGACGCTCAGCAGGAGGTGGAGCCTTCTTTGTGCCAGCAGAGGCAGAGTCATCAGCCTGGCCAGCAGGGGGTGGAGCCAGCTTTGTGTTTGGCAGGGACAGCCCTATTCAAACCCAGGGACTACTCCTCCCACCCATCTAAAGCAGATCTCCCTATTCACCCTGCTGCTGACTCATCCAGGCTCCTGGAGCCACCTGGCCCATCACATGACACCCTTCAGCCAACCAGCACACAGGCACACAGGAAGGTTAAACAGGAGAATAGCTACTTTCTAAAAAGTGCTATTCTCACACAGTGAATTTAAAAACCATCTTGCTAAAAAGATGTATAATTAAATTCTGAACACAGAGATACCAAACTTGGATTTTCTATCTTGCCCTTATGGGAAGATAGGCATGTAAACAGCCTTCCCCATTCTATCCTATGGGCAAGATAGCCTCTCAGCAGTGAAAAACGAAAATGGCTGTAATTCACTACCAGGGCATGTTACACACCTCAGTACATGCCCTACCTTTCAGATACACTGCACCCAGCCCAGGGGGGTACCTAGGGCCACCATAGGGATGCCTGACATGTACAGAAAGGGAAGGATAAGGCCTGGTCAGTGGGTGCACTGGCCAGGTCGACATGGCAGTCCTGGACTGCACATAGGCACTGCAAGTAGGCCTAAGACATCATTTTCGCGCTACTCCTGTGGGTGGCACAATCAGTGCTGCAGCCCACTAGTAGCATTTGAATCACCAGCCCTGGCACACGCAGTGCACTTTACTAGGGGCTAACAGGTGAAACAAATATGCCAATCATGGATAACCAATCAATATAACAATTTATACGGAGAGCATATGCACTTTAGCACTGATCAGCAGTGGTAAAGTGCCCAGAGTCCTATTGCCAACAACCACGGGTCAGAAAAAATAAAGGAGGAAGAAGCAAAAAGTTTGGGGATAACCCTGCAAAAAGGGCCGTTTCCAACAGGACTGTTTGCCAAGACTGGTTAAAGTGTGAGCTCCACCTTATGTGGAGGTGGAAGACTCAGTAGAGGAAGATGTCAGTGTTTGCCAAGTTAGCCAAGGGAGCTTTAAAGAGAGTAAATGTTTTGAAGAATTAGAGACCGATGAGGAACTAAAAGATGTAATTGATTTATTATCTGAAGAGAAACCAAGCAAGAGGTTGTTGAAAAAGTGTAGCAGAAGTTGGAGTAAGCTAGGACATGAACTTACAGTTGACAAAGGGTTTCTATTGCTAGGGACGAGATTAGTACCACCATGAAGTTTGAATTAGAAAAAACAGCAACTGCAACATGTGGGCAATTTAGGAATAGTAAATACAAAAGAGAGATTTTGAAGATATTCCTGCTGGCCAGTGCTTGATCATGTTGTTGCGTGTATGGCTAGCAAGTGTCGAGTGTGTGGCATGTGAGACAGGTTTGAGAACTACTAGTATCCCTGTGCTTTGAAAACAGTTTGAGAGAGAAAGTTACCTTTGCTATTTGTTCACATATAATAGAGTACAATGCTGTTCCAGAGAGACAGAAAATTATTTGAAAATGTGTGGAGTAGAGCATAAAATATCAGCTTTGTATCACCCACAGACCAATGGTCCTACTAAGAGAGTGGCAAAAACATTGAAGGAGGGGATACAATTGGCCAGAGCAAATGGCCTTGATGGGAAAATTGATTTGTCTCGGAGAATAACTGGATATTGTATGTTTCCACAATCCACCACCGGAAAGTCTCTTTTCGAGCTGTTCAAAGACAGAGATCCATTCAGAAAAGTGTGTCCTGGGTGGATGTTTTGGGGTAAAGGTTGCGTGAACAATGCACTGGGAGATTGGAGAGAATAATAAACATTTCACAAAAGAAAATTAAAGTTGAGCTATGAGAAACAAAAAAATGCAAGGAATTAGGTGGTCAAATTGGAAGACTTTGTAAAAATAAGAGCTACCAAAGGCTGTGCTGAGTGGTCCGAATTTATGAGTTAGTTTGAGGTAGTCACAGTTATTTTTAAATGCAGTGAACACACATGCTGGCAGGATCTGGAACAAAAACCGAGTAGCGGTTCTTCATCATGTTCCAGTGGAAAATAAGAAACTCAATACAGACCATCAAAATGGTGGGCTGGCTCAGCCAGGGATGGTAGGAAACAAAAATGTCTATTGAACAGAAGAGTGGGAGAATAATGAAGAAAACATCCTTTTTGAAGATTTTGATAATAAAATAGTCATGTTATTGTTACATGATGTACTTCTATATGGTTTATTATGTCTAATTTCTTTTCACTGTTTTTAAGGGTTTTTAGTTGTGTTATCTTGCTGTTAGTTATCTGTTAAGGGAGGGAGCAATGTTGCATAAATAAAGTGACTTACTTATAGACTATGACGCTAAGTTTATTGCTCACAGAGTGCACTGTCCATGGAATGGGAACTTAGAATGTGATGAGGTAATGCAATCAGAATGTGGGGAGATATGAGGGACAGGTAAAGAGCTTCTTGTGAGTGGTGGTTGATATGTCTGGAAATAAATACAGTCCCATGTCATCTTTGTGGAGGAACAATGCAGTAACCAATCAAAAGACATGGAAAGGAGTAGTACTTCATGGCAGGGGAAAACAGAAGATTGACAAGCTGGGTCAAGTATGAGAAGTAGGAAAATGAGTGACGAGGAAGAGTCAACCAAAGATAAGCCACTTAGGAGAGGGGAGGCTCCAATGTTGTGGTTCTTGATGAGCCACAATATGTTTTGCAACAGAAAGCATATGTGGTTTCCTAGGATTTGAGATAAAAATGATAACATGATAAAATAATACAATCACAAAATGTGCTGCTTCATTCCATATAATTTGTATTTTTTGCCACATAATTTAGTCAACCCTGCTGTATAATTTGGTCCTCTTCTGACACATAATTCACTGGCCCTGGTAGATACATCGTATCCTGACCTGTTATTCATCGTTTAGCCTGTCAATCTCCAAGAGTAGCTCAAACTACAATTCCTTGTGATGTCATAGTATGGTATTCACTCAGAACTTGTGGAAAATAGCTGTGAAACATCTCATTCATACTGTTGTGAATGTTTATGCTTTGCATTTCTGATACACTTTTACTGGTAAGAGAATTTTGCGGCAAGCAACAAAAAACACTTGCTTCGTGATTTCATTAGACTTTTAACACCATTACAAGTAATGACAAGATCAGGTCTATAAAAGGTAAAGAGATGGTATTCACTCAGAACTTGTGGAAAATGTAGATTTTCCACAGCCTTGGTGGGCTGAAAATCTGGATTTTATTAAGGACACGGAGGCTAATATTATGCAATAATTCCTTTATTGCCACCACTCAGCAGCAAGAAAAAACATTCATAAAGTTCTTAGAATAGAGAATACAGAATCTCTAAGAACATTCCATTACTAACAAAACTCTTCATCAACATCTGTTCTCCCTTCTGACATTGCCTGCTAAAAGAGAGAATTTATATATTTAAACATTTTCATATTTTGATTCCATGAACAGTAAATAAATCCATCCAAACGAAATCTTCTTTCTTTCTCAATGAAAAGATGATAGCCGTCCAAAAACGAACAATCCCAGTCAGTTTAACTTTGTCCTGCATAAAAACAAGATATAAGCATTAGGGCTCGGGAAACAGAAAAACGGGAGGGATAATATTAGCCTCCGTGTCCTTAATAAAATCCAGATTTTCAGCCCACCAAGGCTGTGGAAAATCTACATTTTATGGCACGACACAGAGGCCAACATTATGCAAGTTTAAAGCACATTAACAATACATTGAGCTGCATTCTCAATAGGCTTAAAATAATATTTCCTAAACACAGAATCTGATGACCAATCTGCACATTTTAAAATGTCTTGCAAGCTACCTCCCAAAATACGTGCTTTCTATGCAACTGCACCTCTCACTGAATGTGCACCAAACTTACTAATATCTATACCTGCTTTTTCCATTAATGTTTTCACCCATCTTGCCAAAGTTGGTGCAGAAACTGCTTTATATGGATACCTGAAAGAAATGAGTAATTGATCTACCCCAACTGGTCTTATAGACCTCGTTCTGCATTCATACTCTTTCACACAGCGTACCACACAAAGTTTCTCCTTATCTTGAAAATACGGATAAAAAATAACATTTGAGTTAGTTTTTGTTCTTTGTCTTACATAAAAACAAATACCCACAGGAGTAAAGCACCTGCTTGTTACTTCTAAAGCACGTACATCAGAAACCCTTCTAAATGAAAGAAGGCATAATAACATTGTGAGTTTAAAGGATAAATCTTTAACCCCTTCAGTGCCCGCCCCTTTCCCCGCCCTGTGCCGGCGCTTTCATTAGCGGGCGGGGTTTATGACGAGCTGGTCTCGTCATGGACACAGCGCAACCGCAGCCCATGACGAGACCAGCTCGTCATAGGCATTGAAGAGGTTAAGGTCCAAGAGACCATTATCATCCCATGACTCGAATAAACGTAATACTATAGACACATCCCAAAGAGAGGTATACCTTGGACCAGGAGATTTTGCCAACCTAATACTTCTCAATAATCTTCTGACCATAATGTCTTGACCAACAGTATTTCCATTTATCAAAATATGTCCTGCCGATATCGCAGATCTATACAAATTCACTGACCTATATGCCAAACCTCTTTGATACAAATCAGTCAAAAAATTCAAAACATGCACTACATCCGCTGACACGGGATCCACATTCCTTTCCACACACCAACCATTCCATTTATTCCATGCAGACTTATATACCCTCCTTGTTCCATGTGCCCAAGATTCCTCAATGAGTTTCGATGCTTTTGATGAAAGTCCTGGCTTACTCCAGACTCTCCTGAAAGTCTCCATGCCAACAGGTGAAGTTGACCTGATTCCACCAAACTGTGAACCTCCCCCAATGGGCCTCGCAAGATCCCTTGATACATTGGAATTAGAATTGGAAAATCCACGCTCATCTCCAGTAACATAGGATACCATGCTTGCGAGCAGCAGAACGGGGTGATCAACACCACCGTTTCTTTCCACTTCCATATTGTCCCTGACACTCTGCTTATCATTGAAAACGGAGGAAAAGCATATGGATGTAGACCTCTCCAATCCTGTAGAAATGCATCTATTCCCATTGACTCTGGGTCCGGATGCCAACTGAAAAATCTTTCTAGTTGAGTGTTTAGTCTGTTCGCAAAAAGATCTGTCTGAAAAGGACCCCAAAATTGGTTCAACTTCGCAAAAACTGATCGGTCTAACATCCAGTCGCTGGAATTGTAAAAATTCCTCGAAAACCAGTCTGCCACAGAATTTGAGATCCCTGGGATATGCTCTGCCTGAACATGAATATTCCTCTCCAAACAATACTCCCAAAAAACTCTCGCTAAATCTGCAAGGCCTTTTGATCTCGGTCCACCCATCCTGTTGACATATCGTACTGCAGAAATATTGTCCATCCTTAAGATGATAGAACATTTTGCAGTCCGTTCCCCAAAACACTTTATTGCAAAAGAACCTGCTAATAATTCTAAACAATTTATATGTAGATTCCTTACCTGACTTGTCCATCTCCCTCCAGTACTTACTAATCCGCATCTTGCACCCCAGCCTTCCAAGCTTGCATCTGACTCCACAATCAGATCTGCATTCTCTCCAAAAATTGCTCGCCCATTCCAAGCTTCCATATTCCTCAACCACCAAATCAACTCCTGCCTCGCTTCCTGCGAAAGACATACACTCTCTGAATATCTCAAACCATTCCTTAAATGGAAACCTTTTAATCTCTGTAATGCTCTGTAATGCAATGGACCTGGAAATATTGCCTGAATTGTTGAAGACAATAGCCCTACTACGCGGGCCAACATTCTCAAAGATATACTGTTTAATTTCAAAACATTTTTTAGTTCTTTTCGTATCCTCTTTAATTTTTCTTTCGGAAGTTTCAAAACTGCTTCTCTCGTATCCACTACAAAACCCAGAAACTGAGTCTGTTGATTGGGTACACATTGAGATTTCTTCCTGTTCACAACAAACCCCAAAGCCTCTAGCAACTCTATCGCCAACTTTGGTGCCAATTCCGATCCGGTAAAAAAATTCCCCGTCCGACTCGTATCCGGATTTTTTTCCGTCCGAATCGTCAAAGTAGCGTACAAACTGCCAAGTACGATTCGAAGGGAAAAAAGTCCATACGAATCGCATTGGGAAGATTTCCCCACACGTCCTCGGGTCGGGAAAAGTCACCGACACGTCCCCAGTCGAAAAACCCACCGTGCGGAAAAATAAAGTCCGACAGCGCAAGTACGATCCCTCCCGTCCTCCCCATTTCACAACCGTACGCAAAAAACACCGTCCGAACCGAACTCCCATAGCAACCATGGAGACATGTGCCCGCATACGCGCCGAACACCCCACCACCCCCCGCCCGTGTATGTACGCACCGAACCCCCACCCCAGCAGTGCATGTACGGCCCGAACCCCCACCCGTGTATGTACGCCCCGAACCCCCACCCCAGCAGTGTATGTACGCCCTGAACCCCCACCCTTGTATGTACGCCCCGAACCCCCACCCCAGCAGTGTATGTACGCCCCGAACCACCACGCGTGTATGTACGTACCGAACCCCCCCCAGCCGTGTATGTACGCACCGAGCCACCACCCGTGTATGTACGCCCCGAACCCCCCCCAGCCGTGTATGTACGCCCCGAACCCCCACCCGTGTATGTACGCACCTAACCCCCACCCGTGTATGTACGCACCGAACCCCCACCCCAGCAGTGTATGTACGCACCGAACCCCCACCCGTGTATGTACGCACCGAATCCCACCCCAGCAGTGTATGTACGCACCGAACCCCCACCCGTGTATGTACGCACCGAACCCCCACCCGTGTATGTACGCCCTGAACCCCCCCCAGCCGTGTATGTACGCCCCAAACCCCCACCCATGTATGTACGCACCTAACCCCCACCCGTGTATGTACGCACCGAACCCCCACCCCAGCAGTGTATGTACGCACCGAACCCCCACCCGTGTATGTACGCACCTAACCCCCACCCCAGCAGTGTATGTACGCACCGAACCCCCACCCGTGTATGTACGCACCGAACCCCCACCCGTGTATGTACGCCCCGAACCCCCACCCGTGTATGTACGCACCGAACCCCCACCCCCAGCCGTGTATGTACGGACCGAACCCCCCCCAGCCGTGTATGTACGCACCGAACCCCCCCCAGCAGTGTATGTACGCACCGAACCACCACCCGTGTATGTACGCACCGAACCCCCCCAGCCGTGTATGTACGCACCGAACCACCACCCGTGTATGTACGCCCCGAACCCCCCCCAGCCGTGTATGTACGCCCTGAACCCCCACCCGTGTATGTACGCACCTAACCCCCACCCGTGTATGTACGCACCGAACCCCCCCCAGCCGTGTATGTACGCCCCGAACCCCCACCCCAGCAGTGTATGTACGCCCCGAACCCCCACCCCAGCAGTGTATGTACGCACCGAACCACCACCCGTGTATGTACGCCCCGAACCCCCACCCCAGCAGTGTATGTACGCCCCGAACCCCCACCCTTGTATGTACGCACCGAACCACCACCCGTGTATGTACGCACCGAACCCCCACCCCACCCGTGTATGTACGCAACGAACCACCACCCGTGGAAGTACGGCCGTACCCACACCCCACCAGGGAATGTACGGACCGTACCCCCACCAGTGCATGTACGGACCGTACTGACGCCAAAAACACACGTACTGAACCAGGACAAACCATATTTACACAAGGAGAGTCAATTAGAGTTTCCCCACACCACCAAACATGCCCAACAACCCCACAAACATCACATACACTGACCTGCAACTGCCAAACTGCTAAACAGAGGCCCAAAACTCAATCACTCCTCATAACACACCCACACAAATTTCAAACACAGCCACACCCACAAATGGACCAATAAAAATGGACCACACACACAAACCATGAGCCTTTGCAACAGACCCACTGCTGCCAGAGCCCACAGACGACCCACACCACCATACTTGAACCTCACACTTGCATACCTTCACACAACCACCTACACAAACACCCCCTCATCACATTCACACACACACCTCCACTACCACACCCACACACCCACAACCATCCACACCCACACCCCCACAACCATCCACACCCACACCCCACGCAATGTCCACCACCAAGAATCCAAAGTTCACAAAGGAGGAGCTGGAGATCCTTGTCGACGAAATCCTCAGAGTCGAGCCACAGCTCTTCGGAACATTGGTCAGACAGACCAGCATATCCGAAAAAACGGCCATGTGGCAGAGGATTGTCGATTCTGTGAATGCTGTTGGGACCACCAGAAGGACCAGGCACGAGTGCCAATCCAGGTGGTACGATCTGCGGAGGACGGTCAAGAGGAAGATGACTGACAATCACAACCAGGGGAACATCACTGGAGGAGGGCCGCCCCCCAGACCGGTACAATACCATCCCTGGGAGGAGTAGGTGATGTCCACGTTGGCGGTGGAGGGACTACACGGACTACCAGGACTCCCAGACCCTGGTGAGTACACAAACAACTCACCTCACATGGGGGGGATGCCATACACAATCAATCATGGATGCCACCCCCCCCAAGCCACCACCGGACACAACAACACTCCACAAACACACACATGCCACTAGCGCCTCAATGCCCCATGCATCAATCAGGGCCATGCCAAGTCACAGGCCACACAAAACACCAACACAACACAGGATGTGGCCGATGCTGGGAGTGGGGGCATCAAAACTAACATTGAGCAACTCACAAGCACACAACAATGCCCTCAGCCCATATGGCCCAGGGCACAGCCATACAAACTGTGTGTACCCACACAGTACTGTCTTGCCTGCAAATGGTGGCTGCCATGCAGGATGACATGGGTCTGAAGGCACAATTTGCACATAACAGCAGACAATGAAGATGCATCGCTCTGATAGAGTCTCAGCACACACCGCCACAGCAGCAGCCTACACTCAGACACACTGCCCAATGGGTGCCCGGAGAACAGGAACTAACTCACATGAACAAGCCAATGGCCATTCAAAGACCGGCTAACTGTGTGTGCCCAGGAAGCTGGCCTGAGGTGACAGAGGGTGACAAATAGAGGGAGGATGAGGGGGAATGAGAGGGAAGGAGACAGAGGGGGACACAGGGAGACAGACAGAGGGAGGGAGTAGGGTGACAGAGGGAGACCGACAGAGGGAGGAGGGTGACAGAGGGAGGGAGGAAGGGAGACACAGGGAGACTAAATCACCCTTGGGTGGTGAGGCCATGTCCACTCGTCAGCCGGTGGACTGTGTGCATGCAGACAAGGTCTGGCAGTGCCTCAACCCCCCCCTACCGTAGATGAAGACCGGTCCATGTGTCAATATGTGCACGAGTCCGTGCTGCAGGCACAGACCTAACCACACACCCAGTATACCCACCCACTGTGTCGGTAAGAACCCTGTCACAAATGCTTCAGTCACCCACCTGCAACATCAAATTGCCTTGGCAAAACACCATTTGGCCACGTACAGTGCAACACGTAAGGCGCCTCTGCATGGCTCACTACGCCCGCACACCACACTGCTGACTGTGTACCCAAATAGATGCATCAACTAAGATTGTGTCACACATGCGTAAAGCCCTGACAGCTGTGGCCAAGGGACATACCCATGCACAAGTGCACTGTGAGAGGAATGCAAGACAGATCCAACTACCCAGAGGAAGAGTGCCAAATCAGAAATGCATGAAACATGGATGCCACATGTAACACTGTTAACATTGTCTCTCTCGCACACAGGTCAATGTCGACGATCACCCCCCAACACTGGGGGGGAAGTCTCACAGGACCAGGCTCCGCAGGATGAGGACCCCACCGCCAGCGACGACTCTCACCACTCCGTGGATGACCCAGACCAACCTGGCCCCTCTGGTGTCCAACCACCTGCAGCACCTGCTTCAGGTACAACTGTGCCAACCACCACCCCCATTGCTGCCACATCCCAGGAGATGTCCAGGAGCCCTGCCCGCACACGACCACCCAGCCAGTCTGCCCAGGAGGGACACGGTCCTCATGGCACCCAGGAGGAGGCAGGCGGCAACGCAGATGTCATCCCTCAGGGGTCCCGGAGACCCGATGCGCCCACAACGGCAGGCCAGGTGCACCTGGGCAGGGGTGGCAGGAGTGGAGTACGGCGGAGGCGCGGACCTGACCAGGGAGCTCAGGACCCAGTAGTGTCCCAGGTCAGCAACATCCTGGATACATACCGGCGCGACACCAGGGGCATGGACCAGATTGCGTCCACCCTCAATGACATCAAGGGGACCCTCGAGGAGATGAAGACCCTGCAGGCCCAGCAACATGCCTGTCAACTGCAACACCAAGGAAGGATGGAGGATAGACAGGCTGAGCTCGTGGCAGTGCAAACCCAAATGACCGGTGTACTCCGTCGGATTGCCGACAACATGGGCAACCTTCCCTGTGGCACCAGGCGAAGGCCATTACCAGACACAGGGAGGGATCAGGAGGAGGAGGATTCATCCGACGGAGCGTCACAGACATCGTCACGGCCTGCTTCCGAGGGTCCCCGCAGGAAGGTGGGTCGTCCACGAAAAAGACTGTGAGAGTCAGCAGAACATCACCATCTCCCAGGTCACCTGGCCTGGCACCTGGCCCTCTGGCCCAATAGCAGCACATGACATTCTCTGCCACATGGACTTGCTGGTCACTGTCTGACCTATGTTGACGAAGACTGTGGCATGGACTCTGACATTTTGCTACGGCAAGGATACCAACTCCCCCAGTGAACTTTGGATTCTACACTCCCGCTGTGCACCTCTTGTCATCCCCACAAACCCGTACCCCACCACAAATAAATTAATCACACTTACAAGATGATGCCTTGATTCTGCATTATTACAATACATGTGTGTGTCGTAAAGTCAAAGCATGCCTGATCTCAGAATTAACTCCAACCATCCAAACCGTGGGGTCTCAGTCTTGCCCAGGACACACATGGGTCCCAATGTATTATCTGATACAGACATGGAGTACCATACTCACCTGTGCTGGGCCCAACCAGCTGAGTGGTTCCCGCACAACTGTGGCTACAGACACATTCAGGGGAGCAACAGTCATGCGCAGAGGTCAGGGATCATGTGGAGTGACCTGGCTTGCCGCTCCCAGGTATGTCTAGACATGTGTCCCTACCATGTCCTGCATGCTAGCGTCAGGCGGATGTTGAGAATGGTGGCTAGGCCAAGGTTGGATGCATGGAGATGCTAGAATGCAGTTTTGGATCACAGTGCCACATGGTTGTGTTGGGGTTGTGGGCTGCATCATGAGTGTGGGCGTGGATCGAGAAGGTCATCCTGCAGCTGGCTGTGAATCATTCCCCCCATCCCGTATGGACGTTGATGTGGCCTGGTTGCCCGATGCAGTAGCAGAGCTGTGCAGATGCACTCCGGATATGGACAAGTATCATGGGTATTCGTAAGGCACATGTCCGTAGACTGCAGGGTAGGATTCGACACGGATGTTGTAGTTGCCCTGGGGGATGGTCTCTCTTGCCTTGAGGTGGATGGAACTGTGCATCTTGTGCATAATACAGTTTCCACTCCCTGACAAACCGCTAGCATCTTGTCACTCTACACATAGACACATATGCACCACCTCTGAAATCTATGCCAGACATGCCGCACGCACAGTGGCAACAGGCCACCATTGACAGGGAAGAGGCACCTTGGAGACAGAGGGACACATTTATTAGTCATGTGTGTTGGAATGACAATGATACTCTGTCAACACATACACAGGTCATGTGGATGAACATGTGGGAGCAACACTGGCACCCCCCATTGCAACACAGATGCTGGTATTCCATTGAACTGGCACACAAGTGACGGATAACAGCTAAACACCCCCTGCTGCCACGGAGAGGCTGCTATACACCATTGAGGCCCTGATGGGGCAATCACACACCATGTCAACCCGGTGCAACCTGTATGTTTCCGAGGCCAGTGTTACACACATTGATGGCCTCATCACAATCCCCAATCCCCTGACACATGACAGTCACCAAGTCTGACCATGGCTCCAGGTGAAGCCTGCCCCATGTCATGTTCCCCATGTAGGATCCACATGTATGCAAATTGACCACACATGAACCGGAGAAGTGCACACAGACTACAAACAATTTACACACCCAAAACGCCGTGAGGCATCCCTTACCCTAAGGAGATTTCCAAACTTGCCCGTGCATGTGACGCAGAATCAGCACATGTTGCTGTGTTCATGAGGAGTAACAGGAGCACAACAATGCCACCAGCAGACAGCATGCCCATGGACCTGTGGAAGAGAGACACACAAGGAGTCAGCCCAAAGGAGCACATCCGCAAGCATGTACTCAACACGTATCATGTTGTCAACATGACAGGTGACAATGATGACTCTCTGACAACATCCTTCCATTGCGCCATCACTCGAGTGACACTTCAATACACACCACTGACTCACTTGGCAGACATGCAGATGGACACACACATTGCAACACATGCCACACACGGCCCAATGCGTGCACACTCAGACACTGGAACTCACCACTAAGCAAAGAAGTTGCGTATGACCCGACTCCGCATGTCCTCCACAGCCTCCTCCTCCTCCACATCACTTGCCCCGTCACCAAGGCCTTCATCCTCCACGGGTGGATGGTCCTGGTCATCTTGATCCAGTATGAGTGGAACAGCTTCCTCCACTGCCATGTTGTGCAGCATGCAGCAGATGATGATCTTGCACACCTTCACCGGGGCATATGGGAGTGCCCCGCCGGTCTTGTGGAGGCACCTGAATCGGCTCTTCAGAAGTCCAAACGTCCTCTCAATGACTCTCCTGGTCCGCCCATGGGCGTTGTTGTAGCGGTGCTCGGCAGCCGTGCTGGGGTTGCGGACAGGCGTCATCAGCATGGCATGTTGGGATAGCCAGCGTCCCCTACAAGGAAACATCATGGACAGAAGTGTGTCAGCACAGGCAGTGAGATTGGAAGATGACGCCAAACACTGAACTGCCAGAGTCTACCCACCAACAATACATGCTCGCTCGTTCCGCAGCTGCAGCATCATTTCAGGCAGCCTGCTACGCCTCATGATGAAGGCATCGTGTGCTGATCCTGGAAAGCGAACACAGACATGTGAAATCACCATGTTGGACAGACACACCACAAGGGCATTAATGGAGTGATAATGTTTGCGATTCCTATACACCACCTCCTGTGCCTGTGGTGGTACCAACGCAACATGTGTCCCATCTATGGACCCAATGACATGGGGCATCCCTCCCAGGGCATAGAACTCACACTTGACATCTGTCAACTGCTCACGAATTGGGAATTTGATGTACTCATCCAGGTGAACCAACATGGCCTCTAAGAAATCATGCAGAACACGGCTGAACATCGTCTGGGACATGCCCCCGACGTCAGCAATGGTATGTTGGAACGTACCCGTGGCAAGGAAATGTAGGGCTGCCATCACCTTCAACTTGGGTGTCAGTGCACTGGGATACCTGTGGCGCGGGAGGAGTTGTGCTTCCAGCCGGCCAGTCAACTCATCAATCAACCGTTGGCTGAATCTGTAGCGGCGTATACAGTCCCGTTCATGCAGGGCAGCCATGTCTGGCATACGTCGAGGGAGAGGCGGAGCCCTGCAGTGAAATGGAAGGAACACCGAAGAGTGAGCACTGTACAACGACATTGTCAATGCACTGAGCACATGTTACACAGCCAATACACAAATGCCACATTCTGAGTCAGGTCTGTGCCACATTTCCTGGACACGTACGCCAGTCAGGTGACACTCCTACCAAGGGACAGCCACTAACGGAGTGGGGCAAGCTCACGATGACATGGCATGAGACTAGCTGTGGGCCAGTGTAAGTGAACATGCACACGCATCACAGGATTCACAGACATCCACACATGTGCAGAAGTAGTATGCGTATGGTACAGACAGGTTGGTGGATGCGATATGCACTGGTCACATGTCATAGGAAAAGGACAGGCCGCACACATTGCCTTGGAGGAGTACATGTCGAGACAGAACATACATAGAGAGCATGTGGATATGTACTTGTTTTGATACTCCGTGTAGTTGCATACATACACACCTCATGGCAGATCACATATGTGGGCTGGTGTGCGGAACAGTGTGCCATGGCCATCTACACACAGACACATGTTGGCAGCAGCAACTGCTGATGCATTGGACCACACACCTACAGCAAAATCATGGAAACACATGCCACACACATGACATGGTTGCAGCGTGCAACGCAGCCATACACATGTCATGTATAATATTGCGTGTACCTGGCATCAGGGGACAGGTGCGGGTGTCCGTGACAGGGACATGCAAGTGACTCATGGCTCCACTAGTGTGTACGACATGCACACATGTCAAAGGAGTGCAGGGGATGTGTGGTACAATGCGCACCATCACACACGACATGTGTACACAGCTCATCGTACATATGCTTTGCCCACACCTCAGGGGTAAAGTGCCACATCACATCCTGACACACCTGTGTCACACACATGTGGTATTGCACAGACAATGCATTGGTGTCCACCCTTGGCAAAATTTGACCGCTCCATTCCTGTCTGTGTGCCGCCTGTCACCACTGACAGGTGTGAAACGCACCGTACATACGCTCTGAGTGCGTGTATAGGGTCCCTGGGCCAATATGGGCGCTGGCGTATGCGTACGCCACAGTAGTACGGACTGTACATGTGCTTGTACGGTCCGGATCACAATATGGGCGCTGGCGTATGCGTACGCCACAGTAGTGCGGACTGTACACGCGCTTGTACGGTCCGGATCACAATATGGGCGCTGGCGTATGCGTACGCCACAGTAGTACGGACTGTACACGCGCTTGTACGGTCCGGATCACAATATGGGCGCTGGCGTATGCGTACGCCACAGTAGTACGGACTGTACACACGCTTGTACGGTCCGGATCACAATATGGGTGCTGGCGTATGCGTACGCCACAGTAGTACGGACCGTACAAGCGCTTGTACGGTCCGTACTACTGTGGATAATGTCCCTATGACAAAGGTGTAATCAGTTGCATGCATACCATGGCCTGTTCATAAAGAGGATTGTTCTATATGTGTGTCTCTGTGTCTTTGCTCATGTGGATTAATGTATTCTCACTTTTGCATCCTCACAGGTAGGCGCCATTGCCAAGGGGGAGATCTGGAGGGAAGCCGTCAGTGCCGTGAGGGATACAGAGGGTCGGAGGCGGAGCCTGTCTCAGGTGAGGAAACGCTGGCAGGACATCCGGTGCTGGACGAGGAGGATTGCACGGCTCCTGCTGGGGGACTCACCTGAGAGCCTTAAGAACCGTGGGCGCCGTCGTCTGACCCACATCCAGAAGCGTGTGCTGGCGGTGGTCTTCCCCGATATGGACAGGCGCCTACAGGAGAAGCAGCAGCAGGAAGGGGGTAGGTACATGTGTGTCAGTTGTGTGTCCCCAGCCAATGTAAGTGCGCAGTTGCATGGATACACTGCCAGGGTTTGATTGTGCAGTGCGTCAACTTCTCCCCAAAGTAGCCCGGTGCTGTTCTCACTCCCTCCCTTCCCCTCCTTGCCATGTGTTCCCTGGTCTGTGTGTAGCCACTCTTGCACAAGGTTATTTAGGCAGGCAGTTTATGCTGGTGCCCAATGCTAGCAGCATCATGTGTGGGGGTGATGTGTCACTGGTCTGGGGACCTTGTGTGTGCCATGGCCAATTTCAGTCATTGTGGGGTCCATGTCACTTGGCAATGATTGTGAATCACGACATAGGGGTGTGTCTCCAAAGTGTACAGCCTTCCAGCATGCATGTCCAATTGTGTGCCCTCTGACATGATGTGCCTGAGTGGGAGGCCTGCTAAGTGCAGGGACGGTTGCTTAATTTGCAGTCATGTCCATCCTGGACCATGGAGGAGTGTGGGCACTACTGTGCCCTGGGGCACCTCTTCCTAGGTATCATGTGCGTCATCCAACAATATGGACATTCACTGTGTCTTCGCCAGGGGTTGGGTAGGGTGGCATTGTACCCTGGGCTCAACTGTTATGACCTACAGGTTGCTACATGTGTCCACTGTACAGGGGGACCCATTTTGCTTGTGCATACTCACAGTGGGCATTACCTGTGTGTGTTGTTAAGACAATCTGATGATGTTTGCTTGTCAATGATGTGTGGACAGGCGCACCAGGGGCAGTGTGTGTACAGTCATGAATTAGTGGAGGCCATGTGTTTTCATCCCAGAGTAAGAGGTGTACATACTTTCTCCGTCTCCATGAGATTGTCTCAGGTGTGGGTGGTTTGTGCGTACAAGGCCTACATGTCAAGAGCTCCATCCTCCTTGCTGGGTTTGGCCTGTGTGTGATGTTTGACTGGACATACGCTCAAGGTGCAGTGACCCAGTCATGTTTGGCATGGTTTCATGTATTGCCTTTGCAGCATGTGCCAAGAGTAAATGGATATGATTCCTGCTCATCACTTTTTGACGACGCAGTGTGGTGCAGATGCTGTGCACATTTGTCCCCAGAGGCTGGCTCCTCTGTAAAATTTGAAGTGAAGTGATTTGCTGTTGTGTCATGCTCTCCATTGTTTCTCAGTGGCATGGTGGGTCGACAAACTGTGTGTTCCATGGCCTACATGTGTACATTGTTTTGTAGGTGTAACTCCTGTTGCTTTTCAGGCTATGCAATGTGACCTATGTATATTTGACTCATGTGACATATGTGTACAGGTGTCTGATTATCTCCTGTCTCTTCACCTTGCCCACAGCATCGCTGGGGGACACGGAAGGAGACACTAGCACGGACCGGGAGGAGTGATTGAGCACCAGTGCCAGCAGTGCTGTCCTGTCTGGCACATGGAGTGGCACGGAGGCCGAGGGGAGTGAGGCAGAGGACCTGTTGACTGCCAACACAGACTATGACGCAGACGGGTCCGAGGCTGAGCTCCCAGAGGTGGCGGAGTCTGCCCACCCAGCTGAAGGCAGCCCTCCACATCCCCCCGCCACCTCAGTTTCCATCACCGGCCTCCCACCTGCTCGTGGCCCTTCCCTCCGTGCTCGGTCCCCACATGTCTCCTTCCTGCCAGGCACCGCACCCCCTGCCCCTGTCACCACTGCTGCGGTGAGTGCGGAGTCTGTGGACATCCTGAGGCAGTTGCAGGTTGGTCAGACTGCGATGCTAAATGTCGGCTGCGCAGTCTGACCAACGGCAGTTGCTGAGGTCCATAGACTCCATACTGACTGCAGGACTGGATCTCCTGCAGCGCTGCCTACCCCCCCTACCCCTGCCCCATCCACAATTCCCACTCCCATGCCTGTCCCACGCACATCCAGACGTCAGCGTGCACGCACCCCAACAGACACAGGCACCACACCACCAGGGAAGTCGAAGCGCACACCTCCTGTCACGCACACACAGGGTGAGGTAGGCGCACCCACTGGGTCGGGGGGGAAACGTACAACACGCAGCCACAGTGGGAGTCCGCAGTCCACACAACCCACTCCCTCCAAATCCACTCCCCTTAGCTCTCCTGGCCAACAGTCGGTGACAGCATCATCCACTGCAAGTGTGCCCCCCAGCCCCAGGATGACACCACCCCGCAAGCGGTGGAGGCGGGACCCGGCCAGGGGAGTTGAGTCCCCCACCCTGTCCACACCCTCCCCCAGTGGCGCTGCGACCCATCCCTCTGCCCCCCCCTCCTTGGGGCCTGTGGTTCGATTGGGTGCGGGGGAGTCGCTGGGGGAACTTGCCGACGTGTGCAGCGCCATTCTGTCCTCCACCTTTGGCGCTGGCACCCCCCCTGTGGCAGAATCATCCCTCCCTGCACCCACAACACCTACCCTTGCCCCTCCTGTCCCTGCGGTGCCTGTTCCCACCCTCCCCCTGATGCCCCCTCTTCTGTGGATGAAATGGACATGTGAACTGTGCAGGCAAGCTAGAGGACACACGTCCCGATGTGTACCCCCCACGGACTTTGCTGCTGGCCTGGCCCATGGCCCTTGTACATAGTGGACATTTTCTCAGAGATATTTTCCTGCTGAATAAAGCTTTTTCTTTTGGTTTTGCACACTGATGCTTTCCTGGACTTGCTGTTGGTGCTGGTGCTCCCTGAGTTGGGGTGGTGATAATGTGTTAGGGGTCTGTGAAATGTTGGAGTGTGCTGCTCATGGGGTGTACCCTGCCATCTGCGTAAACATCACAAAGGTCTCTGCCAATGGTATTTGGTCATGTTTGCTCTCACTGTATGGTGACATTGTCCCAAGGTGTGTTCCATCCTCTGTGGAGCAGGCCAATTTCCCTGCAGGGTGTCTCCCAAATGCTGTGCTGTGCTGTGTCTACATTTCCTGGATGTGTGAGGGTTGCCTTTCAATATAGCCATGCTGGCTCAGCGATGGCTCCACCTGCATCTGGGGTATCACCCTTGTTGGTCACTGAACTTGTTGATGGGGTATATTGTCCTATGTCTGGGCACTGCTGGGAGGACTCTGCACCCACCCCTCCTGTGTCTGGGCACTGCTGGGAGGACTCTGCACACACCCCTCCTGTGTCTGGGCACTGCTGGGAGGACTCTGCACACACCCCTCCTGTCTCTGGGCACTGCTGGGAGGACTCTGCACCCACCCCTCCTGTCTCTGGGCACTGCTGGGAGGACTCTGCACCCACCCCTCCTGACTCTGGGCACTGCTGGGAGGACTCTGCACCCACCCCTCCTGTTTCTGGGCACTGCTGGGAGGACTCTGCACCCACCCCTCGTGTCTCTGGGCACTGCTGGGAGTGATAGGCACACACCCCTCCTGACTCTGAGCACTGCTGGGAGGACTCTGCACACACCCCTCCTGCCTCTGGGCACTGCTGAGAGTGATAGGCACACACCCCTCCTGTCTCTGGGCACTGCTGGGAGGACTCTGCACACACCCCTTCTGTCTCTGGGCACTGCTGGGAGGACTCTGCACCCACCCCTCCTGTCTCTGGGCACTGCTGGGGGGACTCTGCACCCACCCCTCCTGTCTCTGGGCACTGCTGGGAGGACTCTGCACCCACCCCTCCTGTCTCTGGGCACTGCTGGGAGGACTCTGCACCCACCCCTCCTGACTCTGGGCACTGCTGGGAGGACTCTGCACCCACCCCTCCTGTCTCTGGGCACTGCTGGGAGGACTCTGCACCCACCCCTCCTGTTTCTGGGCACTGCTGGGAGGACTCTGCACCCACCCCTCGTGTCTCTGGGCACTGCTGGGAGTGATAGGCACACACCCCTCCTGACTCTGAGCACTGCTGGGAGGACTCTGCACACACCCCTCCTGCCTCTGGGCACTGCTGAGAGTGATAGGCACACACCCCTCCTGTCTCTGGGCACTGCTGGGAGGACTCTGCACCCACCCCTCCTGTCTCTGGGCACTGCTGGGAGGACTCTGCACCCACCCCTCCTGACTCTGGGCACTGCTGGGAGGACTCTGCACCCACCCCTCCTGTTTCTGGGCACTGCTGGGAGGACTCTGCACCCACCCCTCGTGTCTCTGGGCACTGCTGGGAGTGATAGGCACACACCCCTCCTGACTCTGAGCACTGCTGGGAGGACTCTGCACACACCCCTCCTGCCTCTGGGCACTGCTGAGAGTGATAGGCACACACCCCTCCTGTCTCTGGGCACTGCTGGGAGGACTCTGCACACACCCCTCCTGTCTCTGGGCACTGCTGGGAGGACTCTGCACCCACCCCTCCTGTCTCTGGGCACTGCTGGGGGGACTCTGCACCCACCCCTCCTGTCTCTGGGCACTGCTGGGAGGACTCTGCACCCACCCCTCCTGTCTCTGGGCACTGCTGGGAGGACTCTGCACCCACCCCTCCTGACTCTGGGCACTGCTGGGAGGACTCTGCACCCACCCCTCCTGTCTCTGGGCACTGCTGGGAGGACTCTGCACCCACCCCTCCTGTTTCTGGGCACTGCTGGGAGGACTCTGCACCCACCCCTCGTGTCTCTGGGCACTGCTGGGAGTGATAGGCACACACCCCTCCTGACTCTGAGCACTGCTGGGAGGACTCTGCACACATCCCTCCTGCCTCTGGGCACTGCTGAGAGTGATAGGCACACACCCCTCCTGTCTCTGGGCACTGCTGGGAGGACTCTGCACACACCCCTCCTGTCTCTGGGCACTGCTGGGGGTGTTAGGCACACACCATTCTTATTGCAGGTTAGGTGCGTACATACACGGGTGGGGGTTAGGTGCGTACACACACAGGTGGGGGTTCGGTGCGTACATACACTGCTGGGGTGGGGATTCGGTGCGTACATACACGGGTGGGGGTTCGGTGCATACATACACGGGTGGGGGTTCGGTGCGTACATACACTGCTGGGGTGGGGGTTCGGTGCGTACATACACGGGTGGGGGTTCGGGGCATACATACACTGCTGGGGTGGGGATTCGGTGCGTACATACACGGGTGGGGGTTCTGTGCGTACATACACTGCTGGGGTGGGGGTTCGGTGCGTACAGACACGGGTGGGGGTTCGGTGCGTACATACACGGGTGGGGGGTCGGGGCGTACATACACTGCTGGGGTGGGGGTCGGGGCATACATACACTGCTGGGGTGGGGGTTCGGTGCGTACATACACGGGTGGGGGTTCGGGCGTACATACACTGCTGGGGTGGGGGTTCGGTGCGTACATACACGGGTGGGGGTTCGGGGCGTACATACACTGCTGGGGTGGGGATTTGGTGCGTACATACACGGGTGGGGGTTCGGGGCGTACATACACTGCTGGGGTGGGGGTTCGGTGCGTACATACACGGGTGGGGGTTCGGTGCGTACATACACGGGTGGGGGGTCGGGTCGTACATACACTGCTGGGGTGGGGGTCGGGGCATACATACACTGCTGGGGTGGGGGTTCGGTGCGTACATACACGGGAGGGGGTTCGGGGCGTACATACACTGCTGGGGTGGGGATTCGGTGCGTACATACAATGCTGGGGTGGGGGTTCGGGGCGTACATACACTGCTGGGGTGGGGGTTCGGGGCGTACATACAATGCTGGGGTGGGGGTTCGGTGCGTACATACACGGGTGGGGGTTCGGTGCGTACATACACGGGTGGGGGGTCGGGGCGTACATACACTGCTGGGGTGGGGGTCGGGGCATACATACACTGCTGGGGTGGGGGTTCGGTGCGTACATACACGGGTGGGGGTTCGGGGCGTACATACACTGCTGGGGTGGGGATTCGGTGCGTACATACACGGGTGGGGGTTCGGGGCGTACTTACACGAGTGGGGGTTCGGTGCGTACATACACGAGTGGGGGTACGGTGCGTACATACACTGCTGGGGTGGGGGTTCGGTGCGTACATACACGGGTGGGGGTACGGGCCGTACTTCCACGGGTGGGGGTACGGTCCGTACATACCCGTACCCACGCTCTGCGTGCCTGGGTACGGCCCGTACCCATGCCTTTGGTGGGTGGGTACGGTGCGTCCCCCCATTGTTGCGGTGCCGTGGGGTCCGCACCATACACAGGTCTTGGGGGCGTGGCTACGGGTCGTACCACGCGTACCCCTACATGACCCCAGCAATGCTGTTACGAGCCGTAGCAAGGCCTTTCTGACGTGGGTACGGGCCGTACCGCCATTGTTGGAGTGACGTAGGGGGACGCGTGGTACGTTCCGTACCCACGCTCTTGCGGCCTGGGTAGGGTACGTACCGGTTCGCGTGACCATCCACTTCCGTTGTGGCGGACGCTTGCGTTGCTGGCCTCGCCCCCACCCCCTGGAAGTGACCAGGAACTGATGGTCAGGTATGTCCAGGCCATGTGTGATTTGGTACCATGTGTTGGTGTTGTGTGTCCTGCCCCTGCCCCCCCCTTTGCCCCTGGTTGTTGTGCTGACCTTCTGCGGCGTCTGCGTCGGTTCCTGTACGCCAGGTGGACTGCTAGGAGGGCAGGGATGGCACGTAGGTTCGGGTCCATGTCTGTTCGTCGCGTCCAGCTGCTCCTTGCCTGTGTCGTCCTGATTTCCCGGCAGTTTTTGGCAGCTGGTAAATATTTTCCGTGCGGGATGACGTTGGTTCGATTCGTACTTCCTGGTTCGTGAAACGTAGGCTGGATGCGTACCAACGTCAGGTCGGCGCTTTTCAGGATCGGAATTGTGTTTCGATTCTGTTCGGTCGGTGTTTTGTTCGATTCGTACGGAAATGGTGTTTCCGTACGAATCGTACTTGCATTTTCGGATGGATTTCGCACCGGGTACGAGTCGGACGGAGAAAAGGCTCCATCCGACGGTTCGTACCCGGTTTTTACCGGATCGGAATTGGCACCTTTGTATGAGACAGAAGTGTATTCCTGTCCTGATCCCTTATAAGAATATCGTCTAAATAAATTATCAATCGTATACCCCTCTCTCTCAGAAAAGCTGCCACCGGACGTAATACCTTCCTGAAACACCACGGAGCGGATGACAGGCCGAAAGGTAGACACACAAATTTCCATATTTGGTCTCTCCATATAAATCTCAAATACCTCTGATGCTCTATCCATATTGGAATCGTCAGATAAGCATCTTTCAAATCCAACCTTGTCATCCAATCCCCTTTCAATAACACAACTTTCAACAGATGTATTCCCTCCATTTTGAAATGGTGATAAACCACCCAATCGTTTAATTGACGCAAATTTATTACAGGACGCATTCCCCCTTTGTCTTTCTTTTCCACCAGAAAAATATTGCTTAAGAATCCTTCCACATTCTCTTCCTCTTTCTCTATCGCCCCTTTCAACATTAATTCTTTTACTTCTATGTCTATCATTTTTATTTGATCTTTCCTGAATAGCATACGATTTGGAACCCTTCCTTGAACTGGTTTTGCTAAAAACTCTATCTTGAAACCCTGTACTGTTTCCAAAACCCATGGATCCTTTGTTATTGACCACCAAATCTCTTTGAATTGGGCAAGTCTGCCGCCCAACCTTAAGTGGATAACAGAAGGGTCTTGACTTACCAATCGCACCTCTGCCTCGTCTCTCTCCTCTATTATATCTTCCTCTTTGACGTTGTCTTTGTGGAAAAAATCCTCCTCCACGATTAAACTGTTGACCCTGGTAGCCTCTGCTTCCAAACCCTCGCAAGAAGGAGCCTCTTGAAAATCCTTGTCCTCGGCCGGGGAACCGACTCCGCGTTCTCCCGGCCGAACCAAAAACACGGTCACTAAACACCTTCTTTATCTCTCTTTGAGATTTCTGTAGGATGCTGAACGCCCCTACATATCTTGATAAATCTTTTATAAAATCGTCTCCAAAAAGAAGACCTTTAGCCAAAGCTCCTTCCTCTTTTGTTGCAAGGTCTACCAATTTCGGGTCAATTTTTAATAATAAACTCTTCCTTCTTTCAATAGATAAAGCTGTGTTTGCGTTTCCTAATAAAAACACCACTCTTTGGACCCATTCTCGAAGTTCTTGTACATCAACTTCGCTTTTCCCAATCTAGGCCTCTTCTGCCATATCAAATATTTTTGAAACTGGTCCAATCACATCCAGCAATCTATCCTGACAAGATTTTAACCCTCGATCAATTCCTTTCCTAGGGTCAGGACCAATGTTCCCCCTAATTTTTTTCCTCTGTGTGCGGCAGTGGAGGGTCTCTGTGCGCTGCAATCTTGGCTATGTGCGCCAGGAACCAGACCGCGTGCGTGTGCAGCGCCAAATGTCACTCCAAACGTTTACTTTAAAAAGTGAAAAGATGGTTGGCGCATTTTTACACATACAGCGCCACGTTAAGGGTTTTAAGGTCGGTTTGCAAATTGGATAAACACTCCATGACATTAATTGGTTACACAGGCAAGTACACTTCAGGTTTAGAAAAGCACAAGACTCCAAGGGGCATATTATCAAGAAAGGCGTAAAAATTATCGCCGCAGCTTGCAAAGAGAAGAGCAACTTTAAAAACACAGCGTGTACTTTCTGGAAGTACACGCTGGGTTTTTAAACTTGCTCTACTCTTTTGTTTGTAGAGCGCCATGTGGGGAACAGGACCGGCTCCCGGAATTTTTATTTGGGTGGGCCAAGGGTGCATTTGGGTTGGCCACTGCGGGCTTGATTTGTCGCATATATGTCTAGGCAGGCATGCTTCCGGGCCCTCCTTTATCTCTTCTTAGTCTTACAAGGCCCAGTAAAACACACTTTTTTCCAAATCTCTTTCTAAATATTATCACTCTCAAAAAGTGCTTTTTCCATGTAATGTTCTTTTATTGGGAAGAGGAGGTTTCTGAGGTGGGAGTATCAGGCAAGTGACACTTCTCGGGTTCCCTCTGCGCGAGCCTTCAGGGAGAATCCCTCTTCATTACTACCTCCGCCTGACCCCGGACTCTGCAACGCACTCCCTTACAGGCTTGATTATCCACTACTCCTCTCCAGTGCACCTTATCTCACAGCTGACCTTGGGCCCCAGCCCCATATCAGGCACCATAGGACTCCACTTTAATTTTTCCCGCTAAAAACATTAGTAAAATCGCCTACAAACTTAAAACATTGAATATAGCAGTAAATATAATTAGCACGCACTTTAAAGTATGTTCCACAGTAGCCCTTATGACCCGACTGCTAATTAAATAAACAAAAACAGAAAGGCCAGGACAGGGCCGGCTTCAGCGCTGATGCAAAAGTATTTTTTGGTGCCACACCAATAACATCTTTCTCCGTAAATACCTTTACTACCACCTTCCAACAGTGCCCCTCATCCCTCCATGGCCCCCTCTATTGACCTCCTCCTCGGATTCCCTCACTGCCACATGCCACAGGTGCCCCTCATCTCCCCATAGCCCCTCCCCCTTATGACCTCCTCCTCGCATTCCCTCATTGCCACCCTCCAACAGTGCCCCTCATCTTTACGTTGCCCCTCTCTCATATGCATTTCATTTGTTGTATAGCGCTACTCATATCAGTGTAGTGTGTGTCACACAAGTGAGATTTGGGCTCTGTGAATGATGATCAAGGCGTGGCGTCCCTTCCTTCCTGCAAATTAAATTCTGTATACGTGCCACAATTTTATAATGGAATGCTTGGTAGGTTTTTGATGTCATCTTATTCATCCGTGGTATTATGCCGCCTGCATATACTTTATCGAACAAAAGAAATGTCCACTGGCCTTGAGTCGGTAAAGCATACTTCATCAGGAAGTACCACAAACTTGGGAGTACTTTAAAGTTATGCGAAAGCAGTTACTTGTAGCTGGGAAACTGCTTGTCCTTTGATCTCCTTTTAAATGCTTTCCCCTCCGGGACATTTTAGGGGATTTAAAGATCAGACAGTTGGATGAACTATGTCTGCTTAAGACGTGGCCCGGATAGACCACTGGATTCCTTAAAAGAACAATCATTGTGTGGTTTCATAAGTAAATACCTCTTGGACAAAATCTGCTAATTATTCAAAATAATTCTGTCTTTATCATTTAGTCCACCAATCTGCCGCCAAACTGTAGTCAATTCGACACAGAAGGGCATCCCTTAATGCAGTGCAGTGTTCTGGTATGGTTTCAATTAGGTCTAATATCCACAGAAAATGCGGGATCTTTGCACACGTTATGTTTCAGAACCGCTGATGCTGCACATTTCTTCAGAGGATTAGCGTTGTGCCAAACAGGCACATTATGTGTTTTTAGCAGGTGAGCAGAGTTCCAACACAACTGGTAGGACGAGGCGTTTTTCATACTGATGCATACTCTGTTGATCAGACCACAGCACGGATGCCCTTTCACACATGACAGTAACCCGATTCAAATCTCCCACTTTGCTCTTATGAAATGTTGGCATGTATGAATTCAGTGCCAGATACTCCTTGCAATTTTATCTGCCTCTTGCATGTTTGTGCGTTCTCCCTTTGTGCTAGTAGGTAGTGTGGAGATGCAGGTGCTAAGAAGGGGTGAAATAAACCGACAAAGCTCATTAACGTGCAAAATGCCTTTTAAAAACCCGTGAAGTACTCGGGTACGGCTGTTGGGTGCCCGGGAAGCTGCCTCAGCACGGGGGCCCACACACGATGGTGGGGGGTGAGGAGGGGCTGAAGCTGAAGCACTTTGAGCACAATGGGCTTTGCGCGCCTGCAACACCATGTCTCTGCCTCCCGCATGGATTTCGCGCCGCTCGCGTTTTAAAAAGCGGCGGTGCGAACAGTCTCGTAGGGATGTCTGTGCGCGCTAAACCCAGGGCACTGCGCGCTCCGGCTGACCATCGTGCGCGCGCGCCCGCGCACGCGGTTTAGTGGGAACAGTGGTCAGGACCCCCTTTTGCAATAAATGCAATCATTTTCGGGTCAAGCTCGGGTGTCATCAACACCTTATTATCTACCATAGGACGCGGACACTCTGACCGAAGTCTTACTCTCACCTCCTTAGGAATTTCCCTTCTCATCCAGTATTCCAAATATTTTGAAACATGAATAGATGTCGACCACTCAGGGGAAAAAGGATGTTTTATAAGTAATGGGTCAAACATTTCTTTGCCCAATGGGTCTTTTATATTAATACTCTCTGATCTTTCATCTTTTTTCGCTTTTTTAACCTGTATTTCTTCGTCGGAATCAAACTCTTCACTACAACTCAGTTCTATCTCTGCACTCTCAGATGACTCGTCACATAGCACATATTTATGTCTGCGCTGTCTTTTATTTGTTTCTTCATTTGGGCCTCTTACTTGCCCTTCATTTATGCCCGCGGCATTTTCTTTTTTCCTGTCTAAACAGCAAACATCTTCACTTTCAATTCTTTTTGGTTTTTCAACATGTATTTCTTTTGAAGAAACATGTTTCCTTTTCCTCGAAACTTTCCTTCCACTACAATGTGCTGTTTCATTCTCAGGAGCCGACCAAAAACTCTCCTCCTCCTCTCTATTTGTTTTCGCTAACATTTCTAGCTTCTTTTCCATTCTTAAAGAAACTTCTGTAGTTATTTTCTCTATTGCCTTATTGAATTTTTCTTCTAATGCTCCTTCCCCTTGCTCCATATTTCTTATTTTTTACCTTGCCACTTCAAACTTCCAACTACAACTTATTTAAAAACCTATTTATAATTTTTTCTTAATTTTTTGCTCAGTAAACTGTCCTTTTCCTCTCAAAAAACCTCCTCACGATCATTTGTCTGTGCAAAATACTGTTTCTCCCGTTTTAAAAGTCGTTGCTTAGCAACCGGCGTCACTAAGGAGTCTTCAAAGGGACATTTCAGCTCATTTCTCGTGCGCGTTTTCAAAATAAACTAACGCGCGATCTCCACATTATTCTAATCACGTCGCATGATATACTGCATCGTTAAGGTAAGCGCGCTCGAGCGCGAGTCTTACATTCAAATCTTCACGTCGCATCACATACTGCATCGTTAAGGTAAGCGCGCGCGCGCTCGAGCACGAGTCTTACATTCAAATCTTCTTAATTTTCCGTTATAACTTACGCGTACTCAACCCTGTTAAAGCTAAACATGAACCAATCTAACCTAACTATCCGAACCCAACATCAATCCCAATATCTATCCTCCTTAAAATTATGCCAATGCGTGCCTTTCTTTCCGCCTTCTCCCATAAATCACTTCATTTTAATAACGCATCCACCGGAAAACGCTCAAAATTCCTTAAACTTCATAAGTTTAAACATCCTACACCTTCGTTTTTCCTAATCAGCATTTTCCTAATTTTCACTCGTTTTTAAAGTTCTCCTATTCAACTCACATTTACATTTCTCATAAATTAAAACAATTATTTTTTCACATATTTTAACATTCTTCTTCCTTCAACCATGTTATCATTATTTTGCTTTCAAATACTTTCATTCCCAAGCCTCTTAATAAATATGTAGTTCATAAGTAATTTATACTTATCTCTTTGAGCAGCAGCAATAAAAGAAGGGAGAGCAGATGTTGATGAAGAGTTTTGTTAGTAATGGAATGTTCTTAGAGATTCTGTATTCTCTATTCTAAGAACTTTATGAATGTTTTTTCTTGCTGCTGAGTGGTGGCAATAAAGGAATTATTGCATAATGTTGGCCTCCGTGTCGTGCCATAAAATAGCTGTGAAACAGCTCATTCATACTGTTGTGTATGTTTATGCTTTGCATTTCTGATACACTTTTACTGGTAAGAAAATTGTGCGGCAAGCAACAACAAACACTTGCTTCGAGATTTCATTAGACTTTTAACACCATAAAAAATAATGACAAGATCAGGTCTATAAAAGGCAAAGAGTTATCATCATTCCATGAGATGGTTGAATACTATAGAAAGTTTGTAGAAGATTTTGCTGGTACAACATACAATATGAGGAAGTTGTTAAAAGAAAAAATAGAATTTCTGTGGGAGAGTGAATATTGAAAGGAATTTGAGTGGGGAAGGGAAGAACTAAGTCATGCTCCTTCTTTGCAAGCTTATGATCCAATGTGTGATGCAAAGGTGGTCTGTGATGCAAGTGCAAATGGCTTAAGGTCCCATCTAATTCATACAAGAAATGGCCAAAAGAAACTCACTGTGTGTGTGTCACAAGCCTTGAACGAATCTTAATGTAATTATTCAGTTATAGAGAGAGTCTTTGGTAGTTTTCTGGGCAGTAAACAGATTCAAACTTTTTTTGTGGGGGATGAAATTTGCAGTTCAGACAGACCACAAACCTTTGGTAGAATATTTTGCACGAAAAGGAACTTGATTGTCTACACTCTTGCATTTGAAGGTGGGTTGTATGTCTACAGGAATACTGCTTCACAGTGCAGTTTATACCAAGAGCAGGAAATGGACTGTTTGCCAAGACTGGTTAAAGTGTGAGCTCCACCTTATGTGGAGGTGGAAGACTCAGTAGAGGAAGATGTCAGTGTTTGCCAAGTTACCCAAGGGAGCTTTAAAGAGAGTAAATGTTTTGAAGAATTAGAGACCGATGAGGAACTAAAATATGTAATTGATTTGTTATCTGAAGAGAAACCAAGCAAGAGGTTGTTGAAAAAGTGTAGCAGAAGTTGGAGTAAGCTAGGACATGAACTTACAGTTGACAAAGGGTTTCTATTGCTAGGGACGAGATTAGTACCACCATGGAGTTTCAATTAGAAAAAACAGCAACTGGCACATGTGGGCAATTTAGGAATAGTAAATACAAAAGAGAGATTTTGAAGATATTCCTGGTGGCCAGTGCTTGATCATGATGTTGCATGTATGGCTAGCAAGTGTCGAGTGTGTGGCGTGTGACACAGGTTTGAGAACTACTAGTATCCCTGTGCTTTGAAAACAGTTTGAGAGAGAAAGTTACCTTTGCTATTTGTTCACGTAAAATAGAGTACAATGCTGTTCCAGAGAGACAGAAAATTATTTGAAAATGTGTGGAGTAGAGCATAGAATATCAGCTTTGTATCACCCACAGACCAATGGTCCTACTAAGAGAGTGGTAAAAACATTGAAGGAGGGGATACAATTGGCCAGAGCAAAGTGCCTTGATGGGAAAATTGATTTGTCTCGGAGGATAACTGGATATTGTATGTTTCCACAATCCACCACCGGAAAGTCTCTTTTCGAGCTGTTCAAAGACAGAGCTCCATTCAGAAAAGTGTGTCCAGGGTGGATGTTTTGGGGTAAAGGTTGCGTGAACAATGCACTGGGAGATTGGAGAGAATAATAAACATTTCACAAAAGAAAATTAAAGTTGAGCTATGACAAACAAAAAAATGCAAGGAATTAGGTGGTCAAATTGGAAGATTTTGTAAAAATAAGAGCTACCAAAGGGTGTGCTAAGTGGTCCGAATTTATGAGTTAGTTTGAGGTAGTCACATTTTTTTAAAATGCAGTGAACACACATGCTGGCAGGTTCTGGAACAAAAACAGAGTAGCGGTTCTTCATCATGTTCCAGTGGAAAATGAGAAACTCAATACAGACAATCAAAATGGTGGGCTGGTTCAGCCAGGGATGGTAGGAAACAAAAATGTCTACCGAGCAGAAGAGTGGGAGAATAATGAAGAAAACATTCTTTTTGAAGATTTTGATAATAAAATAGTCATGTTATTGTTACATGATGTACTTTAATATGGTTTATTATGTCTAATTTCTTTTCACTGTTTTTAAGGGTTTTTATTTGTGTTATCTCTCTGTTAGTTATCTGTTAAGGGAGGGAGCAATGTGGCATAAATAAAGTTACTTACTTATAGACTATGATGCTAAGTTTATTGCTCACAGAGTGCACTGTCCATGGAATGGGAACTTAGAATGTGGTGAGGTAATGGAATCAGAATGTGGGGAGCTGTGAGGGACAGGTAAAGAGCTGCTTGTGAGTGGTGGTTGATATGTCTGGAAATAAATACAAGTCCCCTGTCATCTTTGTGGAGGAGCAATGCAGTAACCAATCAAAAGACATGGAAAGGAGTAGTACTTCATGGCAGGGGAAAACAGAAGATTGACAAGCTGGGTCAAGAATGAGAAGTAGGAAAATGAGTGACGAGGAAAAGTCAACCAAAGATAAGCCACTTAGGCGAGGGGAGGCTCCAATGTTGTGGTTCTTGATGAGCCACAATATGTTTTGCAACAGAAAACATATGTGGTTTCCTAGGATTTGAGATAAAAATGATAACATGATAACATAATACAATCACAAAATGTGCTGCTTGATTCCATATAATTTGTCTTTTTTGCCACATAATTTAGTCAACCCTGTTGTATAATTTGGTCCTCTTCTGCCACATAATTCACTGGCCGTGGTAGATACATCGTATCCTGACCTGTTATTCATCGTTTAGCGTGTCAGTCTCCAAGAGTAGCTCAAACTACTCTTCCTTGTGATGTCATAGTATGGTATTCACTCAGAACTTGTGGAAAATAGCTGTGAAACAGCTCATTCATACTGTTGTGTATGTTTATGCTTTGCATTTCTGATACACTTTTACTGGTAAGAGAATTGTGCGGCAAGCAACAACAAACACTTGCTTCAAGATTTCATTAGACTTTTAACACCCTTACAAGTAATGACAAGATCAGGTCTATAAAAGGCAAAGAGTTATCATCATTCCATGAGATGGTTGAATACTATAGAAAGTTTGTAAAAGATTTTGCTGGTACAACATACAATATGAGGAAGTTGTTAAAAGAAAAAATAGAATTTCTGTGGGAGAGTGAATATTGAAAGGAATTTGAGTGGGGAAAGGAAGAACTAAGTCATGCTCCTTCTTTGCAAGCTGATGATCCAATGTGTGATGCAAAGGTGGTCTGTGATGCAAGTGCAAATGGCTTAAGGTCCCATCTAATTCATACAAGACATGGCTAAAAGAAACTCACTGTGTGTGTGTCACAAGCCTTGAACGAATCTTAATGTAATTATTCAGTTATAGAGAGAGTCTTTGGTAGTTTTCTGGGCAGTAAACAGATTCAAACTTTTTTTGTGGGGGATGAAATTTGAGGTTCAGACAGCCCACAAACCTTTGGTAGAATATTTTGCATGAAAGGAACTTGATTGTATACACTTTTGCATTTGAAGATGGGTTGTATGTCTACAGGAATACTGCTTCACAGTGCAGTATATACTAGGAGCAAGAAATGGACTGTTTGTCTAGACTGGTTAAAGTGTGAGCTCCACCTTATGTGGAGGTGCAAGACTCAGTAGAGGAAGATGTCAGTGTTTGACAAGTTACCCAAGGGAGCTTTAAAGAGAGTAAATGTTTTGAAGAATTAGAGACCGATGAGGAACTAAAAGATGTAATTGATTTGTTATCTGAAGAGAAACCAAGCAAGAGGTTGTTGAAAAAGTGTAGCAGAAGTTGGTGTAATCTAGGATATGAACTTACAGTTGACAAAGGGTTTCTATTGCTAGGGACGAGATTAGTACCACCATGGAGTTTGAATTAGAAAAACCAGCAACGGGCACATGTGGGCAATTTAGGAAGAGAAAATACAAAAGAGAGATTTTGAAGATATTCCTGGTGGCCAGTGCTTGATCATGATGTTGCGTGTATGGCTAGGAAGTGTCGAGTGTGTGGCGTGTGACACAGGTTTGAGAACTACTAGTATCCTTGTGCTTTGAAAACAGTTTGAGAGAGAAAGTTACCTTTGCTATTTGTTCACATATAATAGAGTACAATGCTGTTCCAGAGAGACAGAACATTATTTGAAAATGTGTGGAGTAGAACATAGAATATCAGCTTTGTATCACTCACAGACCAATGGTCCTACTAAGAGAGTGGTAAAAACATTGAAGGAGGGGATACAATTGGCCAGAGCAAAGGGCCTTGATGGGAAAATTGATTTGTCTCGGAGGATAACTGGATATTGTATGTTTCCACAATCCACCACCGGAAAGTCTCTTTTCAAGCTGTTCAAAGACAGAGCTCCATTCAGAAAAGTGTGTCCAGGGTGGATGTTTTGGGGTAAAGGTTGCGTGAACAATGCACTGGGAGATTGGAGAGAATAGTAAACATTTCACAAAAGAAAATTAAAGTTGAGCTATGACAAACAAAAAAATGCAAGGAATTAGGTGGTCAAATTGGAAGATTTTGTAAAAATAAGAGCTACCAAAGGGTGTGCTGAGTGGTCCGCATTTATGAGTTAGTTTGAGGTAGTCACATTTTTTTAAAATGCAGTGAACACACATGCTGGCAGGATCTGGAACAAAAACAGAGTAGCGGTTCTTCATCATGTTCCAGTGGAAAATGAGAAACTCAATACAGACAATCAAAATGGTGGGCTGGCTCAGCCAGGGATGGTAGGAAACAAAAATGTCTATCGTGCAGAAGAGTGGGAGAATAATGAAGAAAACATTCTTTTTGAAGATTTTGATAATAAAATAGTCATGTTATTGTTACATGATGTACTTTAATATGGTTTATTATGTCTAATTTCTTTTCACTTTTTTTAAGGGTTTTTATTTGTGTTATCTTGCTGTTAGTTATCTGTTAAGGGAGGGAGCAATGTGGCATAAATAAAGTTACTTACTTATAGACTATGACGCTAAGTTTATTGCTCACAGAGTGCACTGTCCATGGAATGGGAACTTAGAATGTGGTGAGGTAATGGAATCAGAATGTGGGGAGCTGTGAGGGACAGATAAAGAGCTGCTTGTGAGTGGTGGTTGATATGTCTGGAAATAAATACAAGTCCCCTGTCATCTTTGTGGAGGAACAATGCAGTAACCAATCAAAAGACATGGAAAGGAGTAGCACTTCATGGCAGGGGAAAACAGAAGATTGACAAGCTGGGTCAAGAATGAGAAGTAGGAAAATGAGTGACGAGGAAAAGTCACCCAAAGATAAGCCACTTAGGAGAGGGGAGGCTCCAATGTTGTGGTTCTTGATGAGCCACAATATGTTTTGCAACAGAAAGCATATGTGGTTTCCTAGGTTTTGAGATAAAAATGATAACATGATAAAATAATACAATCACAAAATGTGCTGCTTCATTCCATATAATTTATCTTTTTTGCCACATAATTTAGTCAACCCTGCTGTATAATTTGGTCCTCTTCTGCCACATAATTCACTGGCCCTGGTAGATACCTCGTATCCTGACCTGTTATTCATCGTTTAGCGTGTCGGTCTCCAAGAGTAGCTCAAACTACACTTCCTTGTGATGTCATAGTATGGTATTCACTCAGACGTTGTGGAAAATAGCTGTGAAACAGCTCATTCATACTGTTGTGTATGTTTATGCTTTGCATTTCTGATACACTTTTACTGGTAAGAAAATTGTGCGGCAAGCAACAACAAACACTTGCTTCGAGATTTCATTAGACTTTTAACACCATAAAAAGTAATGACAAGATCAGGTCTATAAAAGGCAAAGAGTTATCATCATTGCATGAGATGGTTGAATACTATAGAAAGTGTGTAAAAGATTTTGCTGGTACAACATACAATATGAGGAAGTTGTTAAAATAAAAAATAGAATTTCTGTGGGAGAGTGAATATTGAAAGGAATTTGAGTGGGGAAAGGAAGAACTAAGTCATGCTCCTTCTTTGCAAGCTTATGATCCAATGTGTGATGCAAAGGTGGTCTGTGATGCAAGTGCAAATGGCTTAAGGTCCCATCTAATTCATACAAGACATGGCCAAAAGAAACTCACTGTGTGTGTGTCACAAGCCTTGAACTAATCTTAATGTAATTATTCAGTTATAAAGAGAGTCTTTGGTAGTTTTCTGGGCAGTAAACAGATTCAAACTATTTTGTGGGGGGATGAAATTTGCAGTTCAGACAGACCAAAAACCTTTGGTAGAATATTTTTGCACGAAAGGAACTTGATTGTATACACTCTTGCATTTGAAGGTGGGTTGTATGTCTACAGGAATACTGCTTCACAGTGCAGTTTATACCAGGAGCAGGAAATGGACTGTTTGCCAAGACTGGTTAAAGTGTGAGCTCCACCTTATGTGGAGGTGGAAGACTCAGTAGAGGTAGATGTCAGTGTTTGCCAAGTTACCCAAGGGAGCTTTAAAGAGAGTAAATGTTTTGAAGAATTAGAGACCGATGAGGAACTAAAAGATGTAATTGATTTGTTATCTGAAGAGAAACCAAGCAAGAGGTTGTTGAAAAAGTGTAGCAGAAGTTGGAGTAAGCTAGGACATGAACTTACAGTTGACAAAGGGTTTCTATTGCTAGGGACGAGATTAGTACCACCATGGAGTTTGAATTAGAAAAAAACAGCAACTGGCACATGTGGGCAATTTAGGAATAGTAAATACAAAAGAGTGATTTTGAAGATATTCCTGGTGGCCAGTGCTTGATCATGATGTGGCATGTATGGCTAGCAAGTGTCGAGTGTTGGGCGTGTGACACAGGTTTGAGAACTACTGGTATCCCTGTGCTTTGAAAACAGTTTGAGAGAGAAATTTACCTTTGCTATTTGTTCACATAGAGTAGAGTACAATGCTGTTCCAGGGAGACAGAAAATTATTTGAAAATGTGTGGAGTAGAGCATAAAATATCAGCTTTGTATCACCCACAGACCAATGGTCCTACTAACAGAGTGGTAAAAACACTGAAGGAGGGGATACAATTGGCCAGAGCAAATGGCCTTGATGGGAAAATTGATTTGTCTCGGAGGATAACTGGATATTGTATGTTTCCACAATCCACCACCGTAAAGTCTCTTTTCGAGCTGTTCAAAGACAGAGCTCCATTCAGAAAAGTGTGTCCAGGGTGGATGTTTTGGGGTAAAGGTTGCGTGAACAATGCACTGGGAGATTGGCGAGAATAATAAACATTTCACAAAAGAACATTAAAGTTGAGCTGTGACAAACAAAAAAATGCAAGAAATTAGGTGGTCAAATTGGAAGATTTTGTAAAAATAAGAGCTACCAAAGGGTGTGCTGAGTTGTCCGAATTTATGAGTGAGCTTGAGGTAGTCACATTTTTTTAAAATGCAGTGAACACACATGCTGGCAGGATCTGGAACAAAAACAGAGTAGCGGTTCTTCATCATGTTCCAGTGGAAAATGAGAAACTCAATGCAGACCATCAAAATGGTGGGCTGGCTCAGCCAGGAATGGTAGGAAACAAACATGTCTATCGACCAGAAGAGTGGGAGAATAATGAAGAAAACATCCTTTTTGAAGATTTTGATAATAAAATAGTCATGTTATTGTTACATGATGTACTTTACTATGGTTTATTATGTCTAATTTCTTTTCACTGTTTTTAAGTGTTTTTATTTGTGTTATCTTGCTGTTAGTTATCTGTTAAGGCAGGGAGCAATGTTGCATAAATAAAGTGACTTACTTATAGACTATGACGCTAAGTTTATTGCTCACAGACTGCACTGTCCATGGAATGGGAACTTAGAATGTGATGAGGTAATGGAATCAGAATGTGGGGAGCTGTGAGGGACAGGTAAAGAGCTGCTTGTGAGTGGTGGTTGATATGTCTGGAAATAAATACAAGTCCCCTGTCAGCTTTGTGGAGGAACAATGCAGTAACCAATCAAAATACATGGAAAGGAGTAGTACTTCATGGCAGGGGAAAACAGAAGATTGACAAGCTGGGTCAAGAATGAGAAGTTGGAAAATGAGTGACGAGGAAGAGTCAACCAAAGATAAGCCACTTAGGAGAGGGGAGGCTCCAATGTTGTGGTTCTTGATGAGCCACAATATGTTTTGCAACAGAAAGCATATGTGGTTTCCTAGGATTTGAGATAAAAATGATAACATGATAAAATAATACAATCACAAAATGTGCTGCTTGATTCCATATAATTTGTATTTTTTGCCACATAATTTAGTCAACCCTGCTGTATAATTTGGTCCTCTTCTGCCACATAATTCACTGGCCCTGGTAGATACCTCGTATCCTGACCTGTTATTCATCGTTCAGCGTGTCAGTCTCCAAGAGTAGCTCAAACTACACTTCCTTGTGATGTCATAGTATGGTATTCACTCAGAACTTGTGGAAAATAGCTGTAAAACAGCTCATTCATACTGTTGTGTATGTTTATGCTTTGCATTTCTGATACACTTTTACTGGTAATAACATTGTGCGGCAAGCAACAACAAACACTTGCTTCGAGATTTCATTAGACTTTTAAAACCATAAAAAGTAATGACAACATCAGGTATATAAAAGGCAAAGAGTTATCATCATTCCATGAGATGGTTGAATACTATAGAAAGTTTGTAAAAGATTTTGCTGGTACGACATACAATATGAGGAAGTTGATAAAAGAAAAAATAGAATTTCTGTGGGAGAGTGAATATTGAAAGGAATTTGAGTGGGGAAAGGAAGAACTAAGTCATGCTCCTTCCTTCCAAGCTTATGATCAAATGTGTGATGCAAAGGTGGTCTGTGATGCAAGTGCAAATGGCTTAAGGTCCCATCTAATTCATACAAGAAATGGCCAAAAGAAACTCACTGTGTGTGTGTCACAAGCCTTGAACGAATCTTAATGTAATTATTTAGTTATAGAGAGAGTCTTTGGTAGTTTTCTCGGCAGTAAACAGATTCAAACTTTTTTTGTGGGGAATGAAATTTGCAGTTCAGACAGACTACAAACCTTTGGTAGAATATTTTGCACGAAAGGAACTTGATTGTATACACTCTTACATTTGAAGGTGGGTTGTATGTCTACAGGAATACTGCTTCACAGTGCAGTATATACTAGGAGCAAGAAATGGACTGTTTGCCTAGACTGGTTAAAGTGTGAGCTCCACCTTATGTGGGGGTGGAAGACTCAGTAGAGGAAGATGTCAGTGTTTGCCAAGTTACCCAAGGGAGCTTTAAAGAGAGTAAATGTTTTGAAGAATTAGAGACCGATGAGGAACTAAAAGATGTAATTGATTTGTTATCTGAAGAGAAACCAAGCAAGAGGTTGTTGAAAAAGTGCAGCAGAAGTTGGAGTAAGCTAGGACATGAACTTACAGTTGACAAAAGGTTTCTATTGCTAGGGACGAGATTAGTACCACCATGGATTTGAATTAGAAAAAACAGCAACTGGCACATGTCGGCAATTTAGGAATAGTAAATACAAAAGAGAGATTTTGAAGATATTCCTGGTGGCCAGTGCTTGATCATGATGTTGCGTATATGGCTAGGAAGTGTCGAGTGTGTGGCGTGTGACAAAGGTTTTAGAACTACCAGTATCCCTGTGATTTGAAAACAGTTTGAGAGAGAAAGTTACCTTTGCTATTTGTTCACATATAATAGAGTACAATGCTGTTCCAGAGAGACAGAAAATGATTTGAAAATGTGTGGAGTAGAGCATAAAATATCAGCTTTGTATAACCCACAGACCAATGGTCCTACTAAGAGAGTGGTAAAAACATTGAAGGAGGGGATACAATTGGCCAGAGCAAATGGCATTGATGGGAAAATTGATTTGTCTCGGAGGATAACTGGATATTGTATGTTTAAACAATCCACCACCGGAAAGTCTCTTTTCGAGCTGTTCAAGACTTGAACAAATCTTAATGTAATTATTCAGTTATAGAGAGAGTGTTTGGTAGTTTTCTGGGCAGTAAACAGTGTTTGCCAAGTTACCCAAGGGAGCTTTAAAGAGAGTAAATGGTTTGAAGAATTAGAGACCGATGAGGAACTAAAAGATGTAATTGATTTGTTATCTGAAGAGAAACCAAGCAAGAGGTTGTTGAAAAAGTGTAGCAGAAGTTGGAGTAAGCTAGGATATGAACTTACAGTTGACAAAGGGTTTCTATTGCTAGGGACGAGATTAGTACCACCATGGATTTGAATTAGAAAAAACAGCAACTGGCACATGTGGGCAATTTAAGAATAGTCAACACAAAAGAGAGATTTTGAAGATATTCCTGGTGGCCAGTGCTTGATCATGATGTTGCGTGTATGGCTAGGAAGTGTCGAGTGTGTGGCGTGTGACACAGGTTTGAGAACTACTAGTATCCCTGATGCAGATCAGAGCTTCCAAATCCCCTCCACTTCCACGGACGGAATGATTTCACAGTCACACGCACACTCATACATCATACGCTGGTGGGGCCCATAACACCAACATTCATTCCAACCAATCTATCCGTGCCTGTAAAGTGGAAAATCACAACAACCAAATCTGCATTTATCACTCTGGAGGACGAACCACCTTCTTTAAATCACCCTAACAGTCCCTCCTTCAGATGGGTCGACTAGACCGTCTAGTTGCTGGTTTGATAATAGAATATACACTCAAATATATTCAAATAAATCATTCACTAAAATAATCACCCGACACATTTATTAAATAATACTTTCTTTTTATCTAAATCAATTGCAAGTTAAACCTAGCAAAATGCAGCATCATCTTCATCATATTTACCTATTCTGGCTATTTGTCATTTTCTAAGTCTGAACTGGTCCTCAAAGCATATGTCAGCATCTCTGGCTCTGTCATAGGCATCACCGTCCTCTCCGTCAGCGTCGGGACCTCGGGTCATAAATTCAACGACAGCTCTCTCCTAGATGACGACTACTTAACCTCTCTAAGCTACTCATTTTTATACAGAAAATTACAATATTAAAGTTACATTTCCGAATTCTTGTAAATCCTATTGGCTAACACAAATTTGGTGACCGGATTTCACTGCAACATGTGCAAAATTTCTCAGGCTCGTTTTCACGTAAAGTCTTGATTGTCTTCGTCTAATGTAACAACAAATGTTGCAAGCAGAAGGGACACGACCCTAGTAAATGTTTCTTTAGGCGGCACAGGTCCGGTTTTTACATCTCTAAATGTTCTTTATCTTTGTCATTTCTGCATGTTCAGGGTCGTCTTGGCACTTCTCCCAGACAGTCACCATGACATATCTTTCGGTTCAACTTGAGGGCAGGGTTTCAGCCAGTGCAGAACGCTTTTCTTTCAAAAATCATCTACTCGAATAGAGGCTTCGGATGGTGGCCATCTTGTAGCAGGCCACAATGGGCAACTTAATCAAAACAAACGAAAAATCATAATTAATACATGGAAATAATTAAAACAGTGTTATTCCCCAACTAATACCCATATGTGTATGCATTTATCTAGCCATATGCGACATGTAAAGCCATTAGTGCATGTTTATTTTAAGCGCAAATCACAATAACTGCACATAAGCAACGTATATCTTAGTCAGTATGCGTACAAAATTAATTTACTTATTATTCTAGCCATGCAGATGCATTCCCATGTGTAGTCTTTCTGTTAGTAAGGTTGGTTTAATCAAAACGACATCACACAATTAATCATTATGATTATTACTTAGTAATTTTAATATAAACATACGAAAATGGAACAGGAGTTTTACTTTAGCTTATTATACCTGCTCCAGCAATCCCCCCTTTGGTGATTTTATCACCAAATAACACCCAAAATTGTTCAAATTTCTTTGCCCTTTTGTCAAATTTCAAAATGTCTTTTTGCTGAGATTTTATAATCTAGTTTCTTTTTCATCTTCTTTTTTTTTGCTTCTATATACATACTTTCTCTCAATTCTTCTAATTCAATTTCTTGTACTTCTCTTTCATTTTTCTTTTCTCTTCTTTTTACTATTTCTCGTTTAGTTTTCTTTTTATTTCTTCTATATCTACAACACATACATCCTAGTCTAAGGATTAATAATGCAATAATCACACAAGTTAATGGAAATAATATTTTACCAAATATGGTACTACCTATCTTAGCTATGAAATTTTTAATAGCAATCAATTTATTTGCCATTCTAGTCCAAATATTCTCAGCTTCCAGTGGTACTAATTCTTCATACAAATCAGTAATATTTTTGATATAGACTTTTAAGTCTTTGCTTTCGTCAGGAATGCAAGTGCAACAATGTTGAACTTTCAGCATTCCACAGACTCCACCAATAAAATATCAAGGGCAAGTCGATTTTGCATCACCATAGCACGTAAGGCAACCAATTCAGTATCTACTAATAGGAAGCCTCCTGCTGTGTTTGTGGATAAACGATCCACAACTGCCGACAATTTCCGAATACTAAGTGCATTCAGAGTTATTCCCACTGCGGGTATCAATGCTCCAAAAATATCACCTATAATTTCTGTCCATGTTTCTCTTTTACCACGTTTTAGTATGTTAGTTTCTTCAGTGTTATCTACTCTATCCATGTGAAAGATTTTTGGAAAGACCAGGCCAACATAACATATGCCATACCAATGGTCAGGCAACCTGTAATAAGCCTTATTCCCACAAATATAATACAATCCAGGAAAGACTGGATCTTCTCCTCCTCTAAATCCCCAACGGGTTGCAATAAAATATGTATCATGGCACTCACTAGTCCCTACAAAATAAGTGTCATATTGGGATTTCCTTCTCGTGGTACATAATTTTCCCTTCTGTGATGCTTCTATGGCCAAAGTTGGACTGGCTCCACTTTTCAATTCTTTCTCTTTCCCTGTATCCCACAATGGGTCACTTATTCTTTTCCCATCAGTATTCTTATGCATCCCTAATCTCCTTTCCTCAACCATGTCTAGAAATGTTTTCTCTTCTCCCTTCAAACTGCAAGTTAAATTGTTTCTGTAAATGTATTCTAATGTTAATTCCTTAGTTTCTATAAAAAATTCACGTAAAATGTTAGCTTCCTTAGCAGGATTCAAACCTTTGTTCATTGGCAATTGCCCTAAAGTGTTATCTACATTAGATAAATTATAGTCTACTTTCCCTAATTGATAAAATATACTAAGTAATACACTACATGAAATTCCATACGTAGCTGGGAGGTGATGATAAGTCACTCCTTCTGAAACAGAAGCAGGTAATTGCATACATACGTAGCAATCCCTTACATCCATTGTCTTAACATATTCATACAACAATTTTGAAAACACATTGCTAGAAAAATCATTAATAGACCTATCCTTATGTACATGTGTGTTACTTATACTAGTTGGAACTACTTTCTGGAAACTTTTCCCTATGTTAGTCGTGTTCTCACTGTGTCCTCCTAAAGTGTCTATAGTTACTTTGAAAGAAATTAGTAGAGCAAGCACGCTCCACAAAAGCATTAATAATCCTGTACAACAGCAGCACATCTTGCACCACCTTTTCATGAAGGTACATCTATTCTGGTTATTCTCTGTATTAGCCATCTGGTCAATCTGACCGTGTCTTTTGACTTAGCCTCTTCTACTCCACTACTGTATTTTTAGGGCAGCAAGTACCCAACAGGTTATTACAATCTTTTAGTTTCTATTCAGTTTCTTTTCCAGCCGATTTCTTTGTATTTCTCAATCTGGTCTCTCATCACTTTTCACTCTTTCATTATTGTCATTAAACTGCAGAAAGTCCTGAACCTCCGCTTCTTCTCCAATATCGGACAAGATAACTCTCAGGATTCCCACAGCTTCTTCTTCTTCAACCACTCTTAGTAAAGTCTCCTATGGATTTCCTTGACTGTCTGCCTCTTCTCCTTGTTCAGGCAGTGCCACATACGTCCATTCTGGTGACTTGTACTTCTGGTTGGGTTTTCTGATTCTTTTGTTTTCTTCAGCTATTTCTGTTTCTCTTTCTTTAGCTTGGTTTTGACTCCACACTTCATTCACTTGTTTAGCTTTTGATGGTTCTAATCGTGTCAAACGATATCTCAGTCTCTTTATTTTGTGGGGCCAAAGATCTCCTTTAGCATTTCTCTTTGATTTTCCCTCTTTGGTGTTTTTCTCCTTGATCCAAGTTCTCTTTCTCAGAACTCGACCTTCAGGTGTCTCATTCTCACTTTCTTCAGATTCTGTCTCAATTGCCTCTTTTCCACCAACAGTTTCCTTTTCAACAGAAGTTTTCTTTTCAACCACTGTTTCTTTTTTAGCGACAGTCTCTTGTTCTTTAACCTGAGATTGCCCTACTTCTGTCCCTCCTCGGGTCTCCGGCACGCAGTCTTCTTTCTGACTACTTGTCCCTTCACCTAACTCAGTGTTGCTGTTCCCTACACGTCCTCGGGGTTTTTCCGCAGAAATCTGTCCCTCTCTTTCTACTTCTGTCCCTTCTTCATCTACTATGATTATCTCAGGTGAGACTTCTCCAGTTTCTTTGTTTGCTTCAAGGGTCACTTCTGTTGTAATGTTCTTTTCTTTTCTTTCTTTCTTTTTGTGTTCACTACTGATAGTTGGAATTTCAGGTAATTCCTCAAAATCTGGTCTGGTCTCTGGAACTTGCAATGTTTTCTTCAGAATCCCTTTTGGTGGGTGTGAAGCCGAACGTGGCCCTCTTTCCCCCCTTTCAGGATTTCTTCGTCTTCTTCTGGGGTTTTCTCTGTCTGAATCGTCACTTGAATCTGAATCATCAAAATACTCTCTTCCAATACCTTCTCCTGGGCTTGGAACTCTCAGAGTGTGACTTGCATGTATCCAGTTTTTCACTCCTGCACACTTCACAGCAGTTGTTGTGGTCAGGACAAATTGCCTTGGTCTTCCCCACCTTGGAACCAAGCAATTTCTTCTTCTGTGGACTTTTATTCTCACCCAGTCCCCTGGGCTCAAATCATGGGCTGGTTTCTTTTCAAGTGTGGTGGCGTCTTCTCCAACCTGGTGAAACACAGAATGGACTGCGTCAGCCAGGCCTTTACAGTAATCCAAAATCATGTCATCAGTTATTTTCATCAGCTTGTTGACAGGTACAAATGCATGTCTCATGGCATGTCCCATGATAATTTCATGTGGACTCAAACCTGTTGTTCTGTCAGGAGTAGATCTAATCGTCATCAAGACTAGAGGCAAGACATCAGGCCATTTCATTCCAGTGGCTAAACACATTTTACCAATTCTGTTTTTGATGGTACCATTCATTTGTTCAACCACACCAGAAGCCTCTGGTCGGTAGGCACAATGTAGCTTCTGCTGTATGCTCAATGCTTCACAGATCAAACCCATGATCTCATTATAGAAGTGTCCCCCTCTGTCTGATTCAATGGTCACTGGGAACCCGTACCTTGAGATGAATTCTCTCAGCAATAGCTTTGCTACTGTTATCCCATCATTCCTTCTTGTGGGGAAAGCCTCCACCCACCTGGAAAACAGACAAACTACCACCAGGACATACCTCAACCTGTTGACTTGTGGCATTTCAATGAAATCTACCTGCATTCTGGTGAAGGGTCCTCCTTCCCTGCCTATTGTTCCTAGGCTCACCACAGTTTTCTTTCCAGATTTGTACTGCTGACATATCAGGCATCTTTGACAGAGACTTTCTGCTATTAACCTGAACTTTGGATTGTACCAAGTTTGCTTAAAGGCTCTTATCATAGCATCCTTTCCCAGGTGTCCCTGGCCATGATACATCCTTGCCATGGTAGATAGCATGCTGTCTGGCATCACTGGTCTTCCATCTCTATAGACCCATACATGATCCTTTTCTCTTGGTGCACACCCTGCTTTTACCCATTGCTTCATTTCCTCATCTCCTACCTCATCCTGTAACTGCTTCACTTCTTCCCATGTCTCTACAACGTTAGTAAACATTAAAGAGCAAGAAGACAGTTCTCTTTGTTTTGCCCGATTGATTGAGTAATTGTTTCTCGCACAATACTGTGCCATGTCATTTGCAAACCTATTTCCTGTGGAAATAAAATCATCTCCTTGACTGTGAGCAGCACATTTAACAACAGCCAGTTCTTTAGGCAGCTGTATCGCCTCAAGCAATCTTCCGACCACTTCAGCATTCTTAATGGGAGTTCCACTTGAGGTCAGGAAACCTCTTTGTAGCCATAGCTGGCCAAAATCATGGACAACTCCGAATCCGTATTGGCTGTCAGTCATCACAGTCACTCTCAGATTCTTTACGATTTTACAGGCTTTTGTCAATGCCACCAATTCTGCCACTTGAGCGGATTTAACTCCTTTCAAGGGTGATGCTTCTACCACTCCTTCCACTGTGCATACTGCATAAGCTGCACTCAACACACCTTCATCCGTTCTCAAGCACGATCCATCCACAAAAAGCACATGGTCACTTTCAGGCAGTGGCAGATCTTTTATATCTGGTCTGGGCTTTGTACAGTAGTCAAGCACATCCAAGCAATCATGATCAATATCATCTCTTGCCCGCACACTTTCAGCATCTGGCAACAACGTTGCTGGATTCACATTCACACATCTCTCCAGACTCACATTTGATGCTCCTAGAATGACTTTCTCATATTTAGTCAGCCGACTATGTGACATGAACTGTGTCCGGCTCCTTGTTAAAAGGATTGCCACATCGTGAGGTATGAATACCCGTACAGGATATCCCATTATGATTCCCTCACTTTGTTCCAAACTTTTGCATGTAGCAGCTACTGCTTTTAGGCAAGCTGGTAAACCCACAGCTACTGGGTCAAGTATTGATGAGAAGTACGCAATTAGCCTCCTCAGACGTCCATGTTTCTGAATTAACACTGAGAGTGCACAACCATTTCTTTCACTGCAGTACAATTCAAATTCTTTTTCATAATCTGGCATACCCAGGGCAGGTGCTTCGCACAGCCTGGTTTTCAATTCTTTGAATGCTGCCATTTGTTCTTTGCTTAATTCAAAAGGGTCCTTTACTTCACTTTTGGTCAGTTTTATTAATGGCTTGGCAATCAGGGAAAAATTACTTATCCACTGACGACAATAGCCAACCATTCCCAAAAACATTCTCACTTCTCTTTGTGTCATCGGGGCTCTCATTCCTTTGATAATTCTGATTCTGTCAATTATCACTTTCCTCAGGCCTTTCTCAATGTTATGTCCGAGGTAATGGACTTCTTGTTTACAGAATTGCAATTTGGCTGGAGATACCTTTAATCCTCCATCTGCCAAGTGATTCAACAAAGCAATAGTGTCTACTTCGCAAGCTTCACGTGTTTTCGATGCCACAAGTAGGTCATCAATGTACTGAACCAATACTGAATTTTCAGGCATGGTCAGACTTTCCAGAGATTTCTTTAGCAACTGATTAAATATGGAGGGGCTCTCTGTGTACCCCTGTGGAATTCGACACCATGCCAAAATACGCTGTCCAAACCGAAATGCAAATATCTGTTGGCTGTCGTGGTGCAACGGAATTGAAAAGAAAGCATGGCACAAATCAATTACTGTGTACCATTCAGCATCATGGGGAATCTGATACAAAATCACTGATGGATTTGGTACAATAGGACAACAAGGCACAACAATTTTGTTAATTTTTCTCAAATCCTGCACTATTCTGAACTTCCCATTAGGTTTCTTCAGTCCCATGATCGGTGAATTACATGGACTGCTCAATATTTCTCTCAACACCCCTTGCTGGATCATTTTCTCAATTATAGGTGTTATTCCTTCAATTATTTCAGGTGTCAGTCTGTACTGTGGAATATTTGGGTAAGCTATCCCTTCTTTTACAGAAATTTTTACTGGATCAACATTTCTCATCAGGCCTACATCTTCTCCTGTGAAATCCCAGACTGATGCTTTTACAGTCTGTTTTAATTCCGGGGGCAACTCATCAGGATTGAATACTGCATAGGTTCCAACAGCCTCACTTTCTCTGTTGTCTATGGTCATTCTGTATAGGACATCCTCATCTGGTGTCTCAAAAGCTATTCCATCTGGAGTACAGAAAATGGTGCAATTCATCTTGCACAGTATGTCTCTGCCTAACAGATTCACAGGACTGGTGTCACACACCACAAATCGGTGCATGTCTGAAAATTTCCCTATTCTAACTCTTACTGGTTCAGTAAGATAAGTCTTAATCTGTGTGTTGGACACACCAACTACTTGGATTGTTTCATCCGAGAGAGGAAGGTTTTTAACATCAGTTGACCTGACAGTAGATCGTGTAGCACCAGTATCAACTAAGAAAGTGATGCTTTCATCATTAATTTTCCCATCTACAAAAGGTCCTGTCTGGTCTATTTCTAGAGATGCGCCAAGCACGCACTCTGCTTCCTCCCCTCGGCACCGTCAAACTTCCTCCTCAGTGTCACTTCCCTCATTCCTCAGCCAATATTGTGACACAGCACTCGCACGTTTTGATTTGTTTACCTGTCCTTCGTTGTAAAAACCCGTCTCCTGATTATACTTCTGAGGACCTTTGTTGTGCGGCAAGGGCGGCTTTGGCTCTTGATTCTGCGGCTTAACAGCCTTCTGCTGTTGCTGCTGCTGGCCACTCCCCTCACTCTGCACCTGTGGATTCAATGATTGATTTCCAATATTAGCACACAGAGGATTCTTACACTCGGATTTCCAATACCCTAATTCTCCGCAGTTGTGGCATGGGAACTTTTTCTTTGCTTCTTCAATATTACCCTTTCCATTTCCTGGGCCAGATCTTTGTCTATTTCCTGGGTTGTTGGCTTGTTCAATTAACTGGGCTTCCTGCCTTTCTGCAACCTTCACTTGTGCCCACATTGCCTTTTCTTTCAACTTTCTCTGTTTTGCCTCAATTTCATCACTAAAATATTTAGCATGTCTCAGGATTTCATCAATCTTTTTACTCTGCCAGTCCACTGTGTGCTGCCTAATCATTTCGCCAATCTCAGGACGCAAACCATATACAAATCTGTATACAAAATGGCTCAAATCCTTCTCACCTAGATGTTCATCTCCACTAAACTGCTTAAAAGCCAGTATTAGTCTTTCATAATAGGCATGAACTGATTCTTTCACTTCCTGCTGTGTTCTGTCTATTTTAACCCAGTCTGTTTCTTTTGGTGGTACCTTGTTCTTCAGGAAAACCATAACTTGCTCATATTTTTTCATGACCTCGGGATCTGGTGCTCCCGTTTTGGGATCTCTTGGGTATTCTTTTGTCGACCAATCTATGACTATCTTGCATTCTGCCCACAAGTCTGCTGGTACGATTATATCAAATAGACTATTCAGGTCAATCCACAACACCTTTGACAGTTTCACAAATCTGTCTACCTGTCTGTACCACTCGACGGGCTTCTCTCTCAATCGAGGGAAGTCATTAGTAAATGACAAAATGTCTTGTCTGGTCCACGGGACATGTACATATCCTCCTCCTGGAGTTTCTCTCATAGGAAATGCTGTTACTGATTTCTCCTTTTCTCTCATAGGGAATGCTGGGAAAGCTCTGCCTGATGATTCTTCTTGTTTTTTATACCACCTACTTTTCCATTTTTCAACATCTCCCCATTTTCTTAACAAGGCAATTATGTTCTTAATCTGCCCTATTCGGCCTAGGGTGTTCAAGTTTTCAATGTCTTTATCTGTAAAATCCACCCGGTAAGGCTTTTGTAAACCTTTACTCGGTCCATGTCAATTCCCATTTCACTTGCTATTTCCACCAGTCTATCATTTGTGCTTTTTGCTCTTCAGGTAACACTCTTGCACAAAAACAACAATTCCTCATCCTGGTAATTCTTCAGCTTGTCTATAGGGATCATCCCTACTATTAGCTCTTCTAGTACCATGCGCAATTTAGCTACATCAATTATTTGGGATTCCTTTTCTTTCTCCTGCAAGCCTTTCAACCATTCGCTCAAATCTTCTGTAGTTATTCCCAGGGATTTCTCTGTACTCACTGGTTCTGTCATTTTTTTGGGTTCTAGTATTGATCCTCCAATCATCCTGTTCTTATCCATACAATCGGGACTCAAAAATGTGTTAATTTGCGTATTTAATTCTCCTTCACATATGGTATGTCTCCACTGATTTTCTCCTGTCTTTATTGGGGTTTGTTCTAGCTGATCACTTTGCCTATTGTTCACATACGGAACTGTTAGACCATATTCATTAATTTTCTGCTTGTCAAACACAGGCATAACGGGACCTATTGTTACAGGAACCGTAACCGCTTCAAGATTTTTGGTCAATTCTCTTATTTTCTCTGTCAATTCTAGTGTGGTTCTGGATAGTTCCCTCGTCTTTTCATCCTCGATTTCGTCTTCTCTCTCTCTAATTGATTTATTCCCTTTCACTTCTGGTGTCATAACCTCTGTTTTTATTGTTCTCAGGGTATCTCTCATTGGGGCATTCGGAACCTCTGGTTCACGTCTATATGGAGGTGGATTCTTGAAAAATAGATCATCTAAGAGGTCATCATCAGACTCATTCGCTCCATACCTCCTAGTTTCCACATTATTTCTTTTCTCTGTACATTTTACCCCTTCTGTCACCCCTTCTGTTCTCACAGGAAACAACCCTTCAGTCATGCTAGCATCTCGCCACCTTCTCATCCGATCATGATGTGTTTCGCGATCACTAGTCCATCCGAACATGTGTCTGTACCTGTTCCCACTCCTCTGTCTTTCCCTTTGCACTTCATCTTCCCATTCAACCAATGCCTCGAATTGTGTCGGCCTCGGCCGAGGCTCTAGGCATATCATTCTTTCCCTCAAATTTCTTAACGTGGCCAAATTAAATGAGCCATGTTCTGGGAAAGCTAAAACTCCATCGTCCTTGGTATATTTCACCCAATTGTCCAACCAAATACAGGTATGATACCCATATTTCGCAACCATGAAGGATGCAGGGGTTCTTGTCGGAGGCAATAATTGCCCTTCCCTTGTCACTACGTCCTTGTCTTTATCGAACCAGGTTCGCATTTTATTAAACAAGGACTTTTTCTTCTTTTCTTCAACGTGGTAATACATTTTCTCGTTTACCGCAACTCTCTAGTCCTTTCTACAACTGTACGATCTTTTGTCCAATAACAGCGTGACTCACACCAACGCACCAATCCGGAGCGTCTACGTCACTGTCTCAGTCCACAAATCCCAGCGCGACTCACACCAACGCACCAATCCTGGAGCGTCTACGTCACCCTGTACTTCTTCCAATCCTTGCGCGGCGTACACTAACGCACCAATCAAAGCGCTTCCAGTGTTCTAACCCACTGTCCAATCACAGCCCGGTCTTCCTGACGTCAGCAGTCACTACAGCAGCTCCTGCTCCTGTCTTCTGTTACTCGTCTACCCCTCCTTTACAAACTTTTCGGTAGACTTTGTTTCAGATTCTACGAGTCTGTTAGTTACAACATATAAACATCTCCATTGTCTGCTCCGCTAACCACAGAATAGTAAAAGACCTTTCCCACGAGAATCCCACCTTTCCCGGGAGGAGCGCTTACCTCTGCTCCACTACGGAATCGTTACTTCCGTTGACAAAGTAGCACATCCCTCTACTCTGCCCTTCTAGCAAGCATCCATTAACTGTTTCCTCCCGGAATGCTCCTGGGAGTCCTACAATTAACCAAAATGCCTATACATTCACACACTTTCACACCAGAAAATGTAGCACATTCACACAGAATTCTGCCTTTCCCGAGAACAGCGAACAGTCTGTCCTACTACAGAATTATAACACACGTTAACAAAGCAGCGCTTACCTCTGCCCTGTCCTTCTAACAAGCTCAGAGAATACCTATTACCTTTCTGGTGAAAAGCGTTATCGGAATGCCAAAAGGATCCCTGGTACTTAAGACCAGAACTTCACAGGTAACCTCCGCTATCATACACACTTCTCATATACAGAAAATGTCTCTAATGGCAACACACAGCGGTGCCACCGAATCTAACAGAGACAATGCGACGCGCAACTTCACTTGTCACACGTTTTCCCCTGCATGCGTACAGGGCCAACAATTCCACCTTTCCCGAGAGCAGCGCTTCCCTCTGCCCTACTACGGAACTGTCGCCGACTTCCTACATCCCAGAAGCCGTACACACTACATAGAACTCAATACGACTTCAACATATAATGTTAGTACATATATCAATTCAAATCAATAATCAATAAGCCTATTTACACGCAAATCATCAAACCAAGACAATAGACAACCATTACTCTGCTACCAAGAAACTGATGCAGATCAGAGCTTCCAAATCCCCTCCACTTCCACGGACGGAATGATTTCACAGTCAAGCGCACACTCATACATCATACGCTGGTGGGGCCCATAACACCAACATTCATTCCAACCAATCTATCCGTGCCTGTAAAGGGGAAAATCACAACAACCAAATCTGCATTTATCACTCTGGAGGAAGAACCACCTTCTTTAAATCACCCTAACAGTCCCTCCTTCAGATGGGTCGACTAGACCGTCTAGTTGCTGGTTTGATAATAAAATATACACTCAAATATATTCAAATAAATCATTCACTAAAATAATCACCCGACACATTTATTAAATAATACTTTCTTTTTATCTAAATCAATTGCAAGTTAAACCTAGCAAAATGCAGCATCATCTTCATCATATTTACCTATTCTGGCTATTTGTCGTTTTCTAAGTCTGAACTGGTCCTCAAAGCATCTGTCAGCATCTCTGGCTCTGTCATAGGCGTCACCGTCCTCTCCGTCAGCGTCGAGACCTCGGGTCATAAATTCAACGACAGCTCTCTCCTAGATGACGACTACTTAACCTCTCTAAGCTACTCATTTTTATACAGAAAATTACAATATTAAAGTTACATTTCCGAATTCTTGTAAATCCTATTGGCTAACACAAATTTGGTGACGGAATTCACTGCAACATGTGCAAAATTTCTCAGGCTCGTTTTCACGTAAAGTCTTGATTGCCTTTGTGTAATGTAACAACAAATGTTTGTCATTTCTGCGTGTTCAGGGTCGTCTTGGAACTTCTCCCAGACAGTCACCATGACATATCTTTCGGTTCAACTTGAGGGCAGGGTTTCAGCCAGTGAAGAACGCTTTTCTTTTAAAAATCATCTACTCGAATACAGGCTTCGGATGGTGGCCATCTTGTAGCAGGCCACAATGGGCAACTTAAGCAGAACAAACAAAAATCATAATTAATACATGGAAATATTTAAAACAGTGTTATTCCCCAACTAATACCCATATGTGTATGCATTGATCTAGCCATATGCGAAATTTAAAGCCATTAGTGCATGTTTATTTTAAGCGCAAATCACAATAACTGCACATAAGCAACGTATATCTTAGTCAGTATGCGTACAAAATTAGTTTACTTATTATTCTAGCCATGCAGATGCATTCCCACATGTAGTCTTTCTGTTAGTAAGGTTGGTTTAATCAAAACGACATCACACAATTAATCATTATGATTATTACTTAGTAATTTTAATATAAACATACGAAAATGGAACAGGAGTTTCACTTTAGCTTATTATACCTGCTCCAGCATCCCTGTGCTTTGAAAACAGTTTGAGAGAGAAAGTTACCTTTGCTATTTGTTCACATATAATAGAGTACAATGCTGTTCCAGAGAGACAGAAAGTTATTTGAAAATGTGTGGAGTAGAGCAAAACATATCAGCTTTGTATCACCCACAGACCAATGGTCCTACTAAGAGAGTGGTAAAAACATTGAAGGAGGGGATACAATTGGCCAGAGCAAATGACCTTGATGGGAAAATTGATTTGTCTCGGAGGATAACTGGATATTGTATGTTTCCACAATCCACCACCGGAAAGTCTCTTTTCGAGCTGTTCAAAGACAGAGCTCCATTCAGAAAAGTGTGTCCAGGGTGGATGTTTTGGGGTAAAGGTTGCGTGAGCAATGCACTGGGAGATTGGAGAGAATATTAAACATTTCACAAAAGAAAATTAAAGTTCAGCCATGACAAACAAAAAAATGCAAGGAATTAGGTGGTCAAATTGGAAGACTTTGTAAAAATAAGAGCTACCAAAGGGTGTCCTGAGTGGTCCGAATTTATGAGTTAGTTTGAGGTAGTCAAATTTTTTTTAAATGCAGTGAACACACATGCTGGCAGGATCTGGAACAAAAACAGAGTAGCGATTATTCATCATGTTCCAGTGGAAAATCAATACAGACAATCAAAATGGTGAGCTGGCTCAGCCAGGGATGGTAGGAAATAAAAATGTCTATCGAGCAGAAGAGTGGGAGAATAATGAAGAAAACATCCTTTTTGAAGATTTTGATAATAAAATAGTCATGTTATTGTTACATGATGTACTTTAATATGATTTATTATGTCTAATTTCCTTTCACTGTTTTTAAGGGTTTTTATTTGTGTTATCTTGCTGTTCGTTATCTGTTAAGGGAGGGAGCAATGTGGCATAAATAAAGTGACTTACTTATAGACTATGACGCTAAGTTTATTGCTCACAGTGTGCACTGTCCATGGAATGGGAACTTAGAATGTGATGAGGTAATGGAATCAGAATGTGGGGAGCTGTGAGGGACAGGTAAAGAGCTGCTTGTGAGTGGTGGTTGATATGTCTGGAAATAAATACAAGTCCCCTGTCATCTTTGTTGAGGAACAATGCAGTAACCAAACAAAAGACATGGAAAGGAGTAGTACTTCATGGCAGGGGAAAACAGCAGATTGACAAGCTGGGTCAAGAATGAGAAGTAAGAAAATGAGTGACGAGGAAAAGTCAACCAAAGATAAGCCACTTAGGAGAGGGGAGGCTCCAATGTTGTGGTTCTTGATGAGCCACTATATGTTTTGCAACAGAAAGCATATGTGGTTTACTAGGATTTGAGATAAAAATGACAACATGATAAAATAATACAATCGCAAAATGTGCTGCTTGATTCCATATAATTTGTCTTTTTTGCCACATAATTTAGTCAACCCTGCTGTATAATTTGGTCCTCTTCTGCCACATAATTCACTGGCCCTGGTAGATACCTTGTATCCTGACCTGTTATTCATCGTTTAGCGTGTCAGTCTCCAAAAGTAGCTCAAACTACACTTCCTTGTGATGTCATAGTATGGTATTCACTCAGAACTTGTGGAAAATAGCTGTGAAACAGCTCATTCATACTGTTGTGTATGTTTATGCTTTGCATTTCTGATACACTTTTACTGGTAAGAAAATTGTGCGGCAAGCAACAACAAACACTTGCTTCGATATTTCATTAGACTTTTAACACCATAAAAAGTAATGACAAGATCAGGTCTATAAAAGGCAAAGAGTTATCATCATTCGATGAGATGGTTGAATACTATAGAAAGTTTGTAAAAGACTTTGCTGGTACAACATACAATATGAGGAAGTTGTTAAAAGAAAAAATAGAATTTCTGTGGGAGAGTGAATATTGAAAGGAATTTGAGTGGGGAAAGGAAGAACTAAGTCATGCTCCTTCTTTCCAAGCTTATGATCCAATGTGTGATGCAAAGGTGGTCTGTGATGCAAGTGCTAATGGCTTAAGGTCCCATCTAATTCATACAAGACATGGCCAAAAGAAACTCACTGTGTGTGTGTCACAAGCCTTGAACGAATCTTAATGTAATTATTCAGTTATAGAGAGAGTCTTTGGTAGTTTTCTGGGCAGTAAACAGATTCAAACTTTTTTTGTGGGGGATGAAATTTGCAGTTCAGACAGACCACAAACCTTTGGTAGAATATTTTGCACGAAAGGAACTTGATTGTATACACTCTTGCATTTGAAGGTGGGTTGTATGTGTCAGGACTGGAGTTGAGAGAGTCAGATTCCCCCGATTACAACTACTACACGGTAGTCAGACCAGAGTGGGAAGAAGGAAGCGGAGACGTGTGTCTGCTAGATCACTTTCCGCTTTCCTTCGGTTACTATTAGTTTAGGTAGTCGCTTAGTTCCATCCCCTTCCCCTCCTTAAGATGGCCGCTGGTTGGTTCATCACTTCCCAGTTACTTCCGCTGTGGCTGCGTTGCAGTGTTTCATTTTTGATTTAGTGCGCGCGTGGCCAATACGCGGCGCACTTCAACCGTCAAACTCTGTGAAGAGGCGGTTTTCGTCTGGAGATCCGCCTCTTTCCCTCAGGTTATTTTCAGTCGGATTCTTGGGAAGTAAAGCAAGTGTTTCCCTGTTTTGTGACTTCCATTTGGCTCTATGAGCGGAGCGTATTTTTCGAGGGAAATCTCCACAGTGTATCCAGAGAAGTTTTGTCAGCGAGAAGCGGAGATTTTAGTTGTCAGCATTTTCTGTGACTTCGTTCTTCTGAAAGTAAGGAGGCAAGGTGGCAAGAGGGAGGCTATGACTCTTGAGAAGTAAGTGCAGCCTCTCATTCAATTTGCTGTTGCCACATCTTTCCAGTGCCTTTATTCCAGAGACAGTTGTGTATTGAATTCAGTCATTCAGAATCAACTACGAGTTCCAGCCAAGTCCTGCAGTAGTTCGATTTTCTAGTAGAGAGGCGTTTTCCATCATCTTAACATTGACTCCAGAGTACCTGAAAATAAAGAGACTTGTGAGGAAAACTTTCTTCAAGTAGAGACCTATCTACTGGCCACAAAGAGCTTCTTAGTAGTATATTGATATATATATATATATATATAGAGTATACATTAGTTCAGTAACCTATTGTGGAGTACCAAACTCTAAAAGAAGATTCATTACTACTTCAACTCCACCTTCAAATTCAGCGATAGATTCAACTCTCTCAGATGGTAGCCAGGTAAAGATAGTTACTAGAAAGGGTAAAGGGTGGGGAAGGTCTTGGGTAGTTTTGGTTCTCACATGTGAATTTCTATTACAGGAAAAGTTGCATGCCATCCACCCACACCAACTTCCACCTATGAGAATCTCGCTGAAGTTGTATAGAGAGCAGCTACCCACTGTATCTGGACAGGTATAGTGTAGAAGGTGGTAATTAGAACTTTGTGAGTTAGAAGCAGTAGAGCAGTAGTTAATGAGTTTTCTTTGCAGGATCCTTGACGAAGAGGTTTCGAGGCCAGTCCAGGAAGAACGTACAGTGCTGTCTCTCTTGTCTGTCCAATTCCCCTTTCCCCCTCACTGCTGCTCGTGAGCCTTAGAGTTCGCGGTAGCGGAGTAGGGGAGTGGAGAACCAGCATCTGCTCCTGTGGATTAAGAACTCAGCTGAGGAACTTGACAGATTGAAGTGCCTTAAAACTGAATTTTCCACCTGAGCACGATGGCTGAGGGAATTGATGTCAAGGCCCTAGCCACAGTATTAGATAGTATCCAAAAACAGTTAACAGATACTATGGAAGAGAATAGGTCCCTGAGAGAAGAAGTTAGGAAGTCAGTCTCAGATGCTAGTCATTTGCGCCAACAGTTTGAAGAGTTTTCTGGGGGAATTCGTTTACCTGTCAAGGAAGATAAGTCCCCCTCTTTCGCTCCCGCCCCATCTGCGGCGGAACTCACTACACAGGTGATCCACGCAATCTCGCCAACTATCCCTTCGGCAGCCCCTGAGAGATATAGTGGGGACCCGAATAAGGCCCAAATTTTCCTCACACAATGCTCCTTACACTATCTCTGTCGGCCCATAATATTTAAGGAAGATCAGTCTAAGGTGGCGTTCATGCTGTCGTACCTGAGTGGAGATGCCGCCGCTTGGTCCATGCCTTTGGTAAATAACAATGATCCCATTTTATATGGTTTCGAAGAATTCAAGAAAGAGTTTCTACGGATTTTTGACAGGCGGTCCATCTCTCAATCTACAGATAATGAATTATTAGATCTGAAGCAGGGGAATCGAGAATTAGTTGCGTATTTGGCGCAATTTAATAAATTAATTGTTGAAACTAACTGGCCAGAAGCAAAACGTGCTGCAATCTTTTATCGAGGTCTCAAGGATGAGATCAAGGATGGCCTATCTCAGATCCCAAAACGTCCCACAGAGGTTTCCGAATTGATTGACCTCGTCCTTCAGATTGATCAGCGTCAGAATGAGAGGAAGAATGAGAGGAGAAGGGAAACTAGGTTTATCCCTCCTCGTTTCGACAGAATGAAGGCAGAAGGTGCTAAGTCAAGGGAAACGACTTCTGAAGATGAGCCCATGCAGATTGGTTCAGTGCGAGGACCCTTGTCAAAGGAAGAAAGAGAGAAGAGACGTCTGGGTAAGCTGTGCATGTACTGTGGGAATCCAGGTCATTTCGTGAAGGAATGCCAAAAGAAACCTAAGAACAATTCTTGGGTAAAAGATCGGCTCCACCAGTAGAAGGGGTTGCCCTGGTGGAAGCGAAGGAACAGCCAACTCCAGATTTGAAATTGGCGGCAAACACCTTGCAATCTTCGGCCCCACATTTGATCTTATTGGTACGGATAAGGTTTGGTGGGCAAGTCAAGGAGGGGATTTCTGTCATGATTGATTCAGGGGCCACAGGAAATTTTTGTGACATTGGTTTTGCTAAGGCTCTTGGAATCGCATTCGTGAGAAAAGAACGGCCAGAGCCGGTACGAGCAGTAGATGGAACGAGTCTGTCCTCTGGACCCATAGTCTATAATTCTGAGGAAATTTTGTTGTATGGTCCAGGAAGACATTTAAGCTCTGTCCAATTCAATTTGATTGATGCTCCGCAATTCCAATTTATCTTGGGTCTGCCCTGGCTCACTGAGCATAACCCTCAAATAGACTGGGCTCAACGATCCATTCGCATGAATTCAGACTACTGTCTGCAACATTGTTTCCATTCAATTCCAGATACATCAGTTGCAACACTAGTTTCTCAGTCCCAATGTTTAGCCAGTATAACTCAGACCATTTGTGCAGTAGATACACAAGAAATTCCCCAAGACTATGAAGATCTCGCCCCAGTGTTCGATAAAAGAGAAGCGGAACGTTTGCCCCCCCATCGAGAGTACGACTGTCGAATTGAGCTGGAGCCTGGTGCCTCACTGCCCTGTAGCCGAATATATGCACTGACCGAAGCAGAAAATGTCCATCTGAAGGAATATCTGAGTAGATACTTGGCCAATGGCTTCATACGCCCTTCTCAGTCTCCGGTTTCGTCTCCCCTCTTCTTCATTCCGAAGAAGGATGGCCAACTGCGTACTTGCATTGATTATCGTGCCCTCAACTTGGTGACCAAGAAGAATCGTTATCCACTACCTTTGATTTCTGAGCTCTTGGACCAGGTTAAGGGAGCGAAGTTATATACTAAATTGGATCTGAGAGGTGCCTATCATCTGGTACGCATGGCAGAAGGAGAGGAGTGGAAGACGGCTTTTCGTACTCGGTTTGGGTTGTACGAATACCAAGTCATGCCCTTTGGATTATGTAACGCCCCAGCTGCGTTTCAGCACTTCGTGAACGATGTGCTACGCGAATTTTTGGATCGTTGTGCAGTGGTGTATATTGACGACATCCTAATTTTTTCAGCCAGTTTAAAGGAACATGTCCAGCATGTCCGAGCCATCTTGAAGAAGTTGCTTGAGAACCAACTTTTTGTTAAATTGGAGAAGTGTGTATTTCATTCCACCCAAGTTGAGTTTTTAGGATTTGTGCTGTCACCAAATGGTGTGTCCATGGATGAATCCAAGGTTAGAGCCATCAAGGAGTGGCCCTCTCCGAGCTCAGTGAAGGAAGTTCAAAGTTTCCTCGGCTTCGCCAATTTCTACCGGCGTTTCATCGTCAACTTCTCTGAGCGAGTATGTCCTCTCACGAGACTACTCAAGAAAAAGACCAAGTTTGAGTGGAATGCAGAAACTGAATCGGCATTCAATGAACTTAAGAGAATTTTTGTATCCTCCCCTGTGCTGCTCCATCCAAATCCTGAAGAGCCATTTTTTGTGGAAGCAGATGCCTCCAATCTGGCCATTGGGGGTATCTTGTCTCAGCGCCATAAACAGACAGGTCAGTTGCATCCAGTTGCCTATCGTTCAAGGAAATTATCAGCTGCGGAAATCAACTATCCCATCGCTGATAAGGAGCTGTTGGCAGTCAAGGATGCGTTTTTAGAGTGGAGACATTACTTGTTGGGTGCCAAGCATGTAGTAACTGTCTTTACGGACCATCGAAATCTGCAGTTCCTAAAATCCGCTCGCACCCTAACTCCACGTCAATTGAGATGGTCTTTATTTTTTGCAGATTATGATTTTGTTTTAACCTACAAACCTGGAACAGCTAATGGAAAAGCGGACGCGCTTTCCCGTTTGAATGTGGGTGAAGAAGTCCACACCAGTGACAAAGGGGTAATTATCCCTGTAGAACGAATCATTGGAACACTCTCCTATGCTGACATTGAAAAGAAGTTAAGTGATTCGCAGTCCCCCGAAGAGGTGAAGATTTGGACAGCCAAGGGAAAAGAATTCCAAGTCAAAGAAGGGAAACTCCATTATCTTGACAAGGTGTTGGTGTTAAATTTGGATTTGCGAAGGCAGATCATAGAACATTTCCACGACGATCCACTGGCAGGACATAAAGGAGTGAAGAAGACGTTGGAGCTTATTCGGAGAGAATTTTGGTGGCCGGCAATGGAAGCTCAGGTGCGGCAGTATGTAGCCACTTGTGTGTTATGTATCAAGGGAAAGACACCTAGAAGGGCTCCTCAAGGTCTTGTACAGCCGTTGCCTATAGCCCCATACCCTTGGCATACCATTTCTATGGACTTCATAGTTGATCTTCCGTCCAGTGGAGGTCTTTCTGTCATCTGGGTGGTGGTGGATCATTTTTCTAAGATGAGCCATTTCGTCCCATTGAAAGCTCTCCCCAATGCCACACAACTGTCCAAATTGTTCACACAACACATTGTAAGGGCACATGGAATCCCTAAGACAGTTATTTCCGACAGGGGCCCGCAGTTTGTCTCTCGTTTTTGGAGATCCTTTTTGAAGAGGTTGGGTGTGGATTCTCGTCTGTCCACCAGTTTCCATCCAGAGACTGATGGACAGACAGAAAGAGTAAATCAGGAATTGGAACAATACCTGCGCCTGTTCTTGATGGATCAGGAGGGAGAATGGCCAGATTTGGTTTGGGCAGCTGAGTTTGCTTACAATAATGCTCAGCATGCTTCTACCGGTTACTCCCCATTTTATTTGAATCAAGGTAGGCATCCAAACACCCTAGTTGGGAAAGAATTCAGTGATGTTCCAGCAGTAGAAACAGTAGTACAGGAGTTACACTTGGCCTATCAGTCAGCTTCCAAAAATCTATCTAAGGCAAAAAGTTCTTTTAAGAAGCAGGCAGATAAGAAGAGGCGTCCAAATCCAGTTTACAAGAAGGGAGATCTGGTTTGGGTTTCTACTAGAAATCTACGTATGAAGGGGAACCGGAAGTTTCAACCAAGGTTCGTGGGTCCCTTTCGTGTAGACCGAATGGTGAATCCCGTCAGTGTCAAGGTTAGACTCCCACCTAGGTTAAAGATTCATCCAGTCTTTCATGCCTCCCTGCTCCAGCGTAGTCCCGAGGGTTGTAGGCTAAGGAAGTCTCCTTTGTCAATTCAAGTGCAGGGTAGTGAGGAATTTGAGGTGAAGAGAATCTTAGATTCTAGGCTACAGAGAGGGAAGATTTTCTACTTAGTGGATTGGAAGGGTTATGGTCCTGAAGAGAGATCATGGGAGCCATCATCCAATATTCATGCACCACGTTTGCTTCAAGAGTTCCATCGCACTTATCCCGCTAAACCCAAGGAGGGTAGGAGGGGGGTTTTGGTGGGAGGTACTGTCAGGACTGGAGTTGAGAGAGTCAGATTCCCCCGATTACAACTACTACACGGTAGTCAGACCAGAGTGGGAAGAAGGAAGCGGAGACGTGTGTCTGCTAGATCACTTTCCGCTTTCCTTCGGTTACTATTAGTTTAGGTAGTCGCTTAGTTCCATCCCCTTCCCCTCCTTAAGATGGCCGCTGGTTGGTTCATCACTTCCCAGTTACTTCCGCTGTGGCTGCGTTGCAGTGTTTCATTTTTGATTTAGTGCGCGCGTGGCCAATACGCGGCGCACTTCAACCGTCAAACTCTGTGAAGAGGCGGTTTTCGTCTGGAGATCCGCCTCTTTCCCTCAGGTTATTTTCAGTCGGATTCTTGGGAAGTAAAGCAAGTGTTTCCCTGTTTTGTGACTTCCATTTGGCTCTATGAGCGGAGCGTATTTTTCGAGGGAAATCTCCACAGTGTATCCAGAGAAGTTTTGTCAGCGAGAAGCGGAGATTTTAGTTGTCAGCATTTTCTGTGACTTCGTTCTTCTGAAAGTAAGGAGGCAAGGTGGCAAGAGGGAGGCTATGACTCTTGAGAAGTAAGTGCAGCCTCTCATTCAATTTGCTGTTGCCACATCTTTCCAGTGCCTTTATTCCAGAGACAGTTGTGTATTGAATTCAGTCATTCAGAATCAACTACGAGTTCCAGCCAAGTCCTGCAGTAGTTCGATTTTCTAGTAGAGAGGCGTTTTCCATCATCTTAACATTGACTCCAGAGTACCTGAAAATAAAGAGACTTGTGAGGAAAACTTTCTTCAAGTAGAGACCTATCTACTGGCCACAAAGAGCTTCTTAGTAGTATATTGATATATATATATATATATATATAGAGTATACATTAGTTCAGTAACCTATTGTGGAGTACCAAACTCTAAAAGAAGATTCATTACTACTTCAACTCCACCTTCAAATTCAGCGATAGATTCAACTCTCTCAGATGGTAGCCAGGTAAAGATAGTTACTAGAAAGGGTAAAGGGTGGGGAAGGTCTTGGGTAGTTTTGGTTCTCACATGTGAATTTCTATTACAGGAAAAGTTGCATGCCATCCACCCACACCAACTTCCACCTATGAGAATCTCGCTGAAGTTGTATAGAGAGCAGCTACCCACTGTATCTGGACAGGTATAGTGTAGAAGGTGGTAATTAGAACTTTGTGAGTTAGAAGCAGTAGAGCAGTAGTTAATGAGTTTTCTTTGCAGGATCCTTGACGAAGAGGTTTCGAGGCCAGTCCAGGAAGAACGTACAGTGCTGTCTCTCTTGTCTGTTCAATTCCCCTTTCCCCCTCACTGCTGCTCGTGAGCCTTAGAGTTCGCGGTAGCGGAGTAGGGGAGTGGAGAACCAGCATCTGCTCCTGTGGATTAAGAACTCAGCTGAGGAACTTGACAGTATGTCTACAGGAATACTGCTTCACAGTGCAGTTTATACCAGGAGCAGGAAATGGACTGTTTGCCAAGACTGGTGAAAGGGTGAGCTCCACCTTATGTGGAGGTGGAAGACGCAGTAGAGGAAGATGTCAGTGTTTGCCAAGTTACCCAAGGGAGCTTTAAAGAGAGTAAATGTTTTGAAGAATTAGAGACCGATGAGGAACTAAAAGATTTAATTGATTTGTTTTCTGAAGAGAAACCAAGCAAGAGGTTGTTGAAAAAGTGTAGCAGAAGTTGGAGTAAGCTAGGACATGAACTTACAGATGACAAAGGGTTTCTATTGCTAGGGACGAGATTAGTACCACCATGGATTTGAATTAGAAAAAACAGCAACTGGAACATGTGGGCAATTTAGGAATAGTAAATACAAAAGAGAGATTTTGAAGATATTCCTGGTGGCCAGTGCTTGATCATGATGTTGCATGTATGGCTAGGAAGTGTCCAATGTGTGATGCAAAGGTGGTCTGTGATGCAAGTGCAAATGGCTTAAGGTCCCATCTAATTCACACAAGAAATGGCCAAAAGAAACTCACTGTGTGTGTGTCACAACCCTTGAACGAATTTTAATGTAATTATTAAGTTATAGAGAGAGTCTTTGGTAGTTTTCTGGGCAGTAAACAGATTCAAACTTTTTTTGTTGGGGTTGAAATTTGCAGCTCAGACAGACCACAAACCTTTGGTAGAATATTTTGCACGAAAGGAACTTGATTGTATACACTCTTGCATTTGAAGGTGGGTTGTATGTCTACAGGAATACTGCTTCACAGTGCAGTATATACTAGGAGCAAAGTGTGAGCTCCACCTTATGTGGAGGTGGAAGACTCAGTAGAGGAAGATGTCATTGTTTGCCAAGTTACCCAAGGGAGCTTTAAAGAGTGTAAATGTTTTGAAGAATTAGAGACCGATGAGGAACTAAAAGATGTAATTGATTTGTTATCTGAAGAGAAACCAAGGAAGAGGTTGTTGAAAAAGTGTAGAAGAAGTTGGTGTAATCTAGGACATGAAATTGCAGTTGACAAAGGGTTTCTATTGCTAGGGACGAGATTATTACCACCATGGAGTTTGAATTAGAAAAAACAGCAATGGGCACATGTGGGCAATTTAGGAATAGTAAATACAAAAGAGAGATTTTGAAGATATTCCTGGTGGCCAGTGCTTGATCATGATGTTGTGTGTATGGCTAGGAAGTGTCGAGTGTGTGGCGTGTGACACAGGTTTGAGAACTACTAGTATCCCTGTGCTTTGAAAACAGTTTGAGAGAAAAAGTTACCTTTGCTATTTGTTTACATATAATTGAGTACAATGCTGTTCCAGAGAGACAGAAAATTGTTTGAAAATGTGTGGAGTAGAGCATAGAATATCAGCTTTGTATCACCCACAGACCAATGGTCCTACTAAGAGAGTGGTAAAAACATTGAAGGAGGGGATACAATTGGCCAGAGCAAATGGCCTTGATGGGAAAATTGATTTGTCTCGGAGGATAACTGGATATTGTATGTTTCCACAATCCACCACCGGAAAGTCTCTTTTCGAGCTGTTCAAAGACAGAGCTCCATTCAGAAAAGTTTGTCCATGGTGGATGTTTTGGGGTAAAGGTTGCGTGAAGAATGCACTGGGAGATTGGAGAGAATAATAAACATTTCACACAAGAAAGTTAAAGTTGAGCTATGACAAAAAAAAGCAAGGAATTAGGTGGTCAAATTGGAAGATTTTGTAAAAATAAGAGCTACCAAAGGGTGTGCTGAGTTGTCCGAATTTATGAGTTAGTTTGAGGTAGTCAAATTTTTTTAAAATGCAGTGAACACACATGCTGGCAGGATCTGGAACAAAAACAGAGTAGCGGTTCTTCATCATGTTCCAGTGGAAAATGAGAAACTCAATACAGACAATCAAAATGGTGGGCTGGCTCAGCCGGGGATGGTAGGAAACAAAAATGTCTATCGAGCAGAAGAGTGGGAGAATAATGAAATAAACATTCTTTTTGAAGATTTTGATGATAAAATAGTCATGTTATTGTTACATGATGTAGTTTAATATGGTTTATTATGTCTAATTTCTTTTCACTGTTTTTAAGGGTTTTTATTTGTGTTATCTTGCTGTTAGTTATCTGTTAAGGGAGGGAGCAATGTGGCATAAATAAAGTGACTTACTTATAGACTATGACGCTAAGTTTATTGCTCACAGTGTGCACTGTCCATGGAATGGGAACTTAGAATGTGATGAGGTAATGGAATCAGAATGTGGGGAGCTGTGAGGGACAGGTAAAGAGCTGCTTGTGAGTGGTGGTTGATATGTCTGGAAATAAATACAAGTCCCCTGTCATCTTTGTGGAGGAACAATGCAGTAACCAAACAAAAGACATGGAAAGGAGTAGTACTTCATGGCAGGGGAATACAGAAGATTGACAAGCTGGGTCAAGAATGAGAAGTAAGAAAATGAGTGAAGAGGAAAAGTCAACCAAAGATAAGCCACTTAGGAGAGGGGAGGCTCCAATGTTGTGGTTCTTGATGAGCCACAATATGTTTTGCAACAAAAAGCATATGTGGTTTCCTAGGATTTGAGATAAAAATGATAACATGATAAAATAATACAATCACAAAATGTGCTGCTTGATTCCATATAATTTGTATTTTTTGCCACATAATTTAGTCAACCCTGCTGTATAATTTGGTCCTCTTCTGCCACACAATTCACTGGCCCTGGTAGATACATCGTATCCTGACCTGTTATTCATCATTTAGCGTATCAGTCTCCAAGAGTAGCTCAAACAACACTTCCTTGTGATGTCATAGTATGGTATTCACTCAGAACTTGTGGAAAATAGCTGTGAAACAGCTCATTCATACTGTTGTGTATGTTTATGCTTTGCATTTCTGATACACTTTTACTGGTAAGAAAATTGTGCGGCAAGCAGCAACAAACACTTGCTTCGAGATTTCATTAGACTTTTAACACCATAAAAAGTAATGACAAGACCAGGTCTATAAAAGGCAAAGAGTTATCATCATTCCATGAGATGGTTGAATACTATAGAAAGTTTGTAAAAGATTTTGCTGGTACAACATACAATATGAGGAAGTTGTTAAAAGAAAAAATTGAATTTCTGTGGGAGAGTGAATATTGAAAGGAATTTGAGTGGGGAAAGGAAGAACTAAGTCATGCTCCTTCTTTGCAAGCTTATGATCCAATGTGTGATGCAAAGGTGGTCTGTGATGCAAGTGCAAATGGCTTAAGGTCCCATCTAATTCATACAAGACATGGCCAAAAGAAACTCACTGTGTGTGTGTCACAAGCCTTGAACGAATCTTAATGTAATTATTCAGTTATAGAGAGAGTCTTTGGTAGTTTTCTGGGCAGTAAACAGATTCAAACTTTTTTTGTGGGGGATGAAATTTGCAGTTCAGACAGACCACAAACCTTTGGTAGAATATTTTGCACGAAAGGAACTTGATTGTATACACTCTTGCATTTGAAGGTGGGTTGTATGTCTACAGGAATACTGCTTCACAGTGCAGTTTATACCAGGAGCAGGAAATGGACTGTTTGCCAAGACTGGTGAAAGGGTGAGCTCCACCTTATGTGGAGGTGGAAGACGCAGTAGAGGAAGATGTCAGTGTTTGCCAAGTTACCCAAGGGAGCTTTAAAGAGAGTAAATGTTTTGAAGAATTAGAGACCGATGAGGAACTAAAAGATTTAATTGATTTGTTTTCTGAAGAGAAACCAAGCAAGAGGTTGTTGAAAAAGTGTAGCAGAAGTTGGAGTAAGCTAGGACATGAACTTACAGATGACAAAGGGTTTCTATTGCTAGGGACGAGATTAGTAACACCATGGAGTTTGAATTAGAAAAAACAGCAACTGGAACATGTGGGCAATTTAGGAATAGTAAATACAAAAGAGAGATTTTGAAGATATTCCTGGTGGCCAGTGCTTGATCATGATGTTGCATGTATGGCTAGGAAGTTTCGAGTGTGTGGCATGTGACACAGGTTTGAGAACTACTAGTATCCCTGTGCTTTGAAAACAGTTTGAGAGAGAAAGTTACATTTGCTATTTGTTCACATCTAATAGAGTACAATACTGTTCCAGAGAGATAGAAAATTATTTGAAAATGTGTGGAGTAGAGCATAAAATATCAGCTTTGTATCACTCACAGACCAATGGTCCTACTAAGAGAGTGGTAAAAACATTGAAGGAGGGGATACAATTGGCCAGAGCAAATGGCCTTGATGGGAAAATTGATTTGTCTCGGAGGATAACTGGATATTGTATGTTTCCACAATCCACCACCGGAAAGTCTCTTTTCGAGCTGTTCAAAGACAGAGCTCCATTCAGAAAAGTGTGTCCAAGGTGGATGTTTTGGGGTAAAGGTTGCGTGAACAATGCACTGGGAGATTGGAGAGAATAATAAACATTTCACAAAAGAAAATTAAAGTTGAGCTATGACAAACAAAAAAATGCAAGGAATTAGGTGGTCAAATTGGAAGATTTTGTAAAAATAAGAGCTACCAAAGGGTGTGCTGAGTGGTCCAAATTGATGAGTTAGTTTGAGGTAGTCACATTTTTTTTAAATGCAGTGAACACACATGCTGGCAGGATCTGGAACAAAAACAGAGTAGCGATTCTTCATCATGTTCCAGTGGAAAATGAGAAACTCAATACAGACAATCAAATTGGTGGGCTGGCTCAGCCAGGGATGGTAGGAAACAAAAATGTCTATCGAGCAGAAGAGTGGGAGAATAATGAAGAAAACATCCTTTTTGAAGATTTTGATAATAAAATAGTCATGTTATTGTTACATGATGTACTTTAATATGGTTTATTATGTCTAATTTCTTTTCACTGTTTTTAACCCCTTGAGTGCCCGCCCCTTTCCCCGCCCTGTGCCGGCCGTTGCATTAGCGGGCGGGGTTTATGACGAGCTGGTCTCGTCATGGGCACAGCGCAACCGCGGCCCATGACGAGACCAGCTCGTCATGGGCACTCAAGAGGTTAAGGGTTTTTATTTGTGTTATCTTGCTGTTAGTTATCTGTTAAGGGAGGGAGCAATGTTGCATAAATAAAGTGACTTACTTCAGACTATGACGCTAAGTTTATTGCACACAGAGTGCACTGTCCATGGAATGGGAACTTAGAGAATGTGGTGAGGTAATGGAATTTGAATGTGGGGAGCTCTGAGGTAGAGTAAAGAGCTGCTTGTGAGTGGTGGTTGATATGTCTGGAAATAAATACAAGTCCCCTGTCATCTTTGTGGAGGAACAATGCAGTAACCAATTAAAAGACATGGAAAGGAGTAGTACTTCATGGCAGGGGAAAACAGAAGATTGACAAGCTGGGTCAAGAATGAGAAGTAGGAAAATGAGTGACGAGGAAAAGTCAACCAATGATAAGCCTCTTAGGAGAGGGGAGGCTCCAATGTTGTGGTTCTTGATGAGCCACAATATGTTTTGCAACAGAAAGCATATGTGGTTTCCTAGGATTTGAGATAAAAATGATAACATGATAAAATAATACAATCACAAAATGTGCTGCTTGATTCCATATAATTTGTATTTTTTGCCACATAATTTAGTCAACCCTGCTGTATAATTTGGTCCTCTTCTGCCACACAATTCACTGGCCCTGGTAGATACATCGTATCCTGACCTGTTATTCATCGTTTAGCGTGTCAGTCTCCAAGAGTAGCTCAAACAACACTTCCTTGTGATGTCATAGTATGGTATTCACTCAGAACATGTGTAAAATAGCTGTGAAACAGCTCATTCATACTGTTGTGTATGTTTATGCTTTGCATTTCTGATACACTTTTACTGGTAAGAAAATTGTGCGGCAAGCAACAACAAACACTTGCTTCGAGATTTCATTAGACTTTTAACACCATAAAAAGTAATGACAAGATCAGGTCTATAAAAGGCAAAGAGTTATCATCATTCCATGAGATGGTTGAATACTATAGAAAGTTTGTAAAAGATTTTGCTGGTACAACATACAATATGAGGAAGTTGTTAAAAGAAAAAATAGAATTTCTGTGGGAGAGTGAATATTGAAAGGAATTTGAGTGGGGAAAGGAAGAACTAAGTCATGCTCCTTCTTTGCAAGCTTATGATCCAATGTGTGATGCAAAGGTGGTCTGTGATGCAAGTGCAAATGGCTTAAGGTCCCATCTAATTCATACAAGAAATGGCCAAAAGAAACTCACTGTGTGTGTGTCACAAGCCTTGAATGGATCTTAATGTAATTATTCAGTTATAGAGAGAGTCTTTGGTAGTTTTCTGGGCAGTAAACAAATTCAAATTTTTTTTGTGAGGGATGAAATTTGCAGTTCAGACAGACCACAAATCTTTGGTAGAATATTTTGCACGAAAGGAACTTGATTGTATACACTCTTGCATTTGAAGGTGGGTTGTATGTCTACAGGAATACTGCTTCACAGTGCAGTATATACCAAGAGCAGGAAATGGACTGTTTGCCAAGACTGGTTAAAGTGTGAGCTCCACCTTATGTGGAGGTGGAAGACTCAGTAGAGGCAGATGTCAGTGTTTGCCAAGTTACCCAAGGGAGCTTTAAAGAGAGCAACTGTTTTGAAGAATTAGAGACCGATGAGGAACTAAAAGATGTAATTGATTTGTTATCTGAAGAAAAACCTAGCAAGAGGTTATTGAAAAAGTGTAGAAGTTGGTGTAAGCTAGGACATGAACTTACAGTTGACAAAGGGTTTCTATTGCTAGGGACGAGATTAGTAAAAACATGGAGTTTGAATTAGAAAAAACAGCAACTGGCACATGTGGGCAATTTAGGAATAGTATATACAAAAGAGAGATTTTGAAGATATTCCTGGTGGCCAGTGCTTGATCATGATGTTGCGTGTATGGCTAGGAAGGGTCGAATGTGTGGCGTGTGGCACAGGTTTGAGAACTACTAGTATCCCTGTGCTTTGAAAACAGTTTGAGAGAGAAAGTTACCTTTGCTATTTGTTCACATATAATAGAGTACAATGCTGTTCCAGAGAGACAGAAAATTATTTGAAAATGTGTGGAGTAGAGCATAAAATATCAGCTTTGTATCACCCACAGACCAATCGTCCTACTAAGAGAGTGGTAAAAACATTGAAGGAGGGGATACAATTGGCCAGAGCAAATGGCCTTGATGGGAAAATTGATTTGTCTCGGAGGATAACTAGATATTGTATGTTTCCACAATCCACCACTGGAAAGTCTCTTTTCAAGCTGTTCAAAGACAGAGCTCCATTCAGAAAAGTGTGCCCAGGGTGGATGTTTTGGGGAAAAGTTTGCGTGAACAATGCACTGGGAGATTGGAGAGAATAATAAACATTTCACAAAAGAAAATTAAAGTTGAGCCATGATAAACAAAACAAATACAAGGAATTAGGTGGTCAAATTGGAAGATTTTGTAAAAATAAGAGCTACCAAAGGGTATGCTGAGTGGTCCGAATTTATGAGTTAGTTTGAGGTAGTCAATTTTTTTTAAAATGCAGTGAACACACATGCTGGCAGGATCTGGAACAAAAACAGAGTAGCGATTCTTCATCATGTTCCAGTGGAAAATTAGAAACTCAATACAGATAATCAAAATAGTGGGCTGGATCATCCAGGGATGGTAGGAAACAAAAATGTCTAGTGAGCAGAAGAGTGGGAGAATAATCAAGAAAACATCCTTTTTGAAGATTTTGTTATAAAATAGTCATGTTATTGTTACATGATGTACTTTAATATGGTTTATTATATCAAATTTATTTTCACTGTTTTTAAGGGTTTTTGTTTGTGTTATCTTGCTGTTAGTTATCTGTTAAGGGAGGGAGCAATGTGGCATAAATAAAGTGACTTACTTATAGACTATGACGCTAAGTTTATTGCTCACAGAGTGCACTGTCTATGGAATGGGAACTTAGAATGTGATGAGGTAATGGAATCAGAATGTGGGGAGCTGTGAGGGACAGGTAAAGAGCTGCTTGTGAGTGGTGGTTGATATGTCTGGAAATAAATACAAGTCCCCTGTCATCTTTGTGGCGGAACAATGCAGTAACCAATCAAAAGACATGGAAAGGAGTAGTACTTCATGGCAGGGGAAAACAGAAGATTGACAAGCTGGGTCAAGAATGAGAAGTAGGAAAATGAGTGATGAGGAAAAGTCAACCAAAGATAAGCCACTTAGGAGAGGGGAGGCTCCAATGTTGTGGTTCTTGATGAGCCACAATATGTTTTGCATCAGAAAGCATATGTGGTTTCCTAGGATTTGAGATAAAAATGATAACATGATAAAATAATACAATCACAAAATGTGCTGCTTAATTCCATATAATTTTTATTTTTTGCCACATAATTTAGTCAACCCAGCTATATAATTTGGTCCTCTTCTGCCACATAATTCACTGGCCCTGTTAGATACATCGTATCCTGACCTGTTATTCATCGTTTAGCGTGTCAGTCTCCAAGAGTAGCTTAAACTACACTTCCTTGTGTTGTCATAGTATGGTATTCACTCATAACTTGTGGAAAATAGCTGTGAAACCGCTCATTCATACTGTTGTGTATGTTTATGCTTTGCATTTCTGATACACTTTTACTGGTAAGAAAATTTAGATTTTTCACAGCCTGCTGGGCAGAAAATCTGGATTTTATTAAGGACACGGAGGCTAAGATTATGCAAATCTCCTATATTGCGCAGCTCACAGCAGCAACAATGAAGAGATCTAGAACTTCAAAAACATTCCAATAGGATATATAGTCCATGACAACATAGACATCTCCCTTCTTTGTGCGGCGAACAAGATAGCTTCGACCAAGTAAAAACTTTATAAACTCCTTGAAGAAACTTTAAAGCAGTTAACCGGAAGTTCTCTGAACATTCTAATCTGAAAAGACAGAAACAAATAAATTATATTCCCAGGGAGGGAACAGTAGAGGAGGGATAATCTTAGCCTCCGTGTCCTTAATAAAATCCAGATTTTCTGCCCAGCAGGCTGTGAAAAATCTAAATTTTATGGCATGACACGGAGGCCAATATTATGCAAGTTCAAAGTGAGTTCAAAACATTATCAATAACATTTGAGACAGGTTTAAAGTAACATCTTTTGAAAGTGCATTCATTTGACCAATCGGCAGCCTTAAGGATATCTTGAAGGCCACCACCCAGGATAAAAGCTTTTGAAGCTGAGGCTCCTCTAAGGGAGTGAGCACCAAAAACAGAGATATTGATCCCAGCTTCTTTCATAACATCCTTAACCCATCTGGCTAGAGTGGGAGAGGAAACTGCTCTATGTGGAAACCTGTGAGATATCAATAATTGATCCGCACAACCCCTTAAACTTAAGGTTCTCTTTTCGTACTCCAACAAACACTTCACCACACATAAACCTTCGTTCTGGGGAAAGAAGGGGTAGAAGACACAAGAAGACATACTTTTAGTTCATCTTTTAAGGAAAAAACAAACTCCCTCAGGTTGATAAGCCCTTGAAGAGATATCCAAGGCTCTAACATCCGACGTACGCCTGAAGGAAACAAGGCAAAGTAAAACAGTGAGTTTATACGATAGTTTCTTAAGTGAGAGGGTGGAGTTCTCACCCCAATCAGTAATTAGTTTAAGGACATCCCTTACATCCCATAGTTTAGAATATTTGGGTAAAGGTGGATTTAAAACGCGCTTGCTTCTCATAAGTTTTTTAGTTAGCAAGTTCTGACCTACTGAGGTACCATCTATCAAGCAGTGACCTGCTGCGATGGCCGATCTATAGACATTATCGGTTCGATAAGCCAGACCTGAGGCAAAGATTTCAGCCAAAAAATTGAGAACTTGAACTATATCAGTTGAAATGGGATCGTAATTCCGTCGAAGGCACCAGCAAACCCATTTACGCCAAGCCAATCTATAGGCTTTCCTTGTTCCAGGTGCCCAGGATTCAGACATGAGTCTGAAAGCGCTCTCCGAAAGACCCGGGAGCTGCCATTGTCTCCTGAAATCTTCCATGCCATCAGAGACATGAGCCCCTGAAGAACAAGGGGGTGACACGCGCCCTGAGGATTTGTGATTATTTCGTCGAAGGTAGGAATGAGAATTGGAAAGTCCACACTCATTTCCAACAGGATGGGGAACCAACCCTGGGATCTCCAGAGAGGGGTTATCACTACCACTATTTCTTTGTTTCTCTGAATTTGAAGGAGAAGGCGTGGAAGCATGGCAAAGGGCGGGAAAGCATAAGGTTTCAGACCAAGCCAGTCCTGAAAGAAGGCGTCTATCCCCAAGGCCATCGGGTCCGGCCTCCAGCTGAAAAAGTTGGGGAGTTGAGTGTTGACTCTGTCTGCAAAGAGATCTATTCCAAAGGGACCCCATAAGGACTGGATGGTTAGAAAAACATCCCTGTTCAGTTTCCAGTTGCTCGAATCTTTGAAATTCCTCGAGAACCAGTCTGCAACCCCATTGTTCAAACCCGGAATATGTTCGGCAATGACTGAAATGCCCTTGCTGAGGCAGTAAGCCCAGAAATTCTTGGCCAGATCGGAGAGACCTTTGGAATGTGGGCCTCCCATCTTGTTCACGTATCTCACGGCAGAAATGTTGTCCATGCGAAGCATGACAGAGCATTTCATCAGACCCTTGGTAAAACTCTGGATTGCAAAGGAACCTGCCAGTAGTTCCAGGCAGTTGATGTGAAGTTCCTTCTCCTTTGGAGTCCAAAGTTCCCCTGTTGAAGAGTTGCCGCATGTGGCACCCCAACCTTGTAGGCTCGCATCCGAGTCTATTACTAAATCTGGTTCTTCCCCAAAGATTGCTCTGCCGTTCCAGGCCTCTGCATTCCTCAACCACCAGAGTATTTCTTTCCTTGAGTCCGAGTCTAGGTAAACAATTTGGGAATAGGACGTATTCCTCCTGAGGGCTTTCGCCTTGAGTCTCTGGAGGGCTCGGTAATATAGTGGACCCGGGTAAATGGCTTGAATAGACGAGGACAGCAGGCCCAATATCCTTGCTAAAGTCCTTAGAGGAAAGGAGTGGATCTTTAGGACTCTTCTTAACTCCTTCCTGAGTTTCCTGACTTTTTCCCCTGGTAATTTTAATACTGCTTCGACTGTGTTTACTGAGAACCCCAGGAATTGTGTATCTTGGGATGGAGTTGTCAAAGATTTTTTGGTGTTTATAACGAAACCTAGGTGTTCTAAAAGATCTATGGCAAGGTGTGTATGTTGTGAAGCAACCTCCCTGGACTGAGCAATTATTAAAATGTCGTCCAGATATATAATCAATCTTACTCCCTTGCTTCTCAGCCAACCCGCTATGGGACGAAGGACCTTGGTGAAACACCAAGGGGCCGATGAAAGGCCGAAGGGGAGGCTGCAAAACTGCCACAGATTTCCTTCCCAAAAGAATTGGAGAAACTTCTGATGCGGTGGCCAAATTGGGATGGTTAAATAAGCATCTTTCAGGTCTAGACGGGTAAGCCAATCCCCTTTCCTTAAGATATCTCTGAGAAGGTGGATCCCTTCCATTTTGAAATGGCGGTAAAGCACCCATTGGTTTAGGTCTTTTAGATTTATGACAGGTCTCATCTTTTTGTCCTTCTTTTCTACTAAAAAGACATTGCTTACAAATCCTATCTCCTGGGCTTCCCGGATAGCACCTTTGGCACAAAGGTCTTTTACTTCTTGGGAAACCAATGCGAAGTCTCTCTCCGAGAATCGAATTTTCCGTGGAGGCCTCTCTTGAAAAGGAAAGTCTATGAAATCTATCTTGAACCCTTTGACGGTGTCTAAAACCCAAGGATCTTGAGTCACCATGCTCCAGTTTCCAGAGAAAAGGGCTAGTCTCCCACCCACCTTTATAGGGATATCTGAAGGGTCTTTGGGTGGACTTACCTGTTGAGAAACCTCTGGGTTTTCTTTCCCCTCTGAAGCCTCTTCCGTGGAATCTTTGCCTCTGGGGAAAGAAGGAGGACTGGGATGTGTAGCCGGATTGAGGGAATCTCCCACCACGTCCCGCGAAGGGTCTTGATGAAAAATTTCCACGGCCGGGGAATCGACCCCGCATCCTCCCGGCCCGGGAAAAAAACTCTGTTGTTAAAGACTCTTTTAATGTCCTTTTGGGACTTTTTAATGGAGTTAAAGACTCCTACATATTTTGCCATATCTTTGATAAATTCCTCTCCAAAGAGAAGGCCCTGAGAGGAGGCTCACCCTTCCTTATTAGCCAGTTCGACTAGTTTTGGGTCGATTTTCAATAGTACGCTCTTTCGCCTTTCGTTGGAAAGCGCAGTGTTAGCATTGCCCAGTAGGCAAATCGCCCTTTGCGCCCATTGGCGCAGCTCTTTTGGGTCTATGGGATTAATGTTCAAATAGGCTCCTTCGGCTAGTTCAAATATTTTGGTGAGTGGACCCGTAATGTCAAGCAGTCTGTCTTGACATGACTTAAGACCTTTGTCGAGGCCTTTTCTGGGGTCTCTACCGGTTTTGGCAATGAATGCCACTACCTTGCTGTCCAGATCAGGAGTCGCGGTGATCTTGTCCGGTAGAGAAGGGCGAGGACATTCGGATCTAAGTCTAGATCTGACTTCTTTAGGTATTTCTTTGCGAAGACAGAAGGATAGATATTCTCCGATGTGGTGGGACGGGACCCATTCCGGAGAAAGAGGATGTTTGATGAGGAGGGGGTCGAACATGTATTCCCCAAAGGGGTCAAGGATTCCCATTTTAGACCCTGAGGCCCCTGAGGCCCCTGAAGCCTCACCCAGACTATCTCTGGTTTCGCCTTCCTCTTCAGAATTGAAGTCTGAGGAATAGGAGAGGTCAATCTCATCCTCTAGAGCATCGTCACTATCGATGGGGATAGGAAGGTTAGGGCCTTTGAACTGCCCATCTGTTGTGCCCGAGGCACTGTCATTGTCACCGCCAAATCGTGAAGTCAGGAGAGTAGGGTTGGAGCTCCTCTGTTTTTTTGTACCTTCAGGATGGTTCATTTTGAGTTGTCTTTTCCTCTGCGCTGTCGCAGTCTTAGTGGGCTCCTCCTGAGAGCTTGTGGATGGCCATCCTTTCTTAGTTATTTTTTCTAGTTTTTATTAATTGTGTCATCCAGGGACTCCATAACCTTATCCAAGGCCTTATTGATAAGCCCCTCTAATTTATCTTCCATAGTGCAGGGTTGAGGGTCTGAGGACATAGAGAAGGTTGAGGTAATAACTGCCAGCTCAGGAGAGGAAAAAAACAAAATGGTTGTCTGGTTGTTATGGGAACCGATAAACTAAGATGGATGCTAGTGTGTGCTAAGGGGCTTTCTTTTAAAGTAGGGATAGAGAGGATATGAAAGTCCTATCTCTGATTAGAAGTCGTTTGTCCTTCCTCTCTTTCATTAGTTAGCCTTGAGTCAGGTATGGTATAGACCTTCCTTTCTGTAGTCCTTTTTTAGTTGTAGTTCGTGTTTTCCACTTCTATTAGATGTCCCTTTTCAGTTTCTCCCCTTTTTTTTTTTTTTTAATGCTGACGACTATAAATCGCCGGGAGCAGGAAGGAGAGAAGGCGCGAGTGAGAGGTAAGGGAATGCGCCACCTTGAACAGATTTATTCGATCCTATTTAATATATTAGAGTCCCCGGGGTCTGAACGGGGATCTCTGTTGATTCTGACGGAGGTGAGAGTGTCTCCGTCCGGGTCCCTAGGTGAGAAAGAGACGGTGACGCGAGCTCTGAGTTAAAGAGCGAGTGGGGAGCGTAGTAAACAGCCCAGGGAGACTTTAACCATAGAGCACAGTACAGTACAGTGAGCGATATAGTGGGGGTAGAAGCGACCGCGTAAAGGATATAAAGTCAGAAGGAGTAAAAGGAAAGCGGACAAGTTCAGTGTGGAGCAAAGGGTGGGGAGAGGGGAGGGATATCCATCCAAACATAAGGCAGTCATAAGAAGCAGTCCTATAAATCAGTAAACATGTGCAGGCATCATAAGGCAGTCATATAAAACAATCCAAAAAATCAGTAAACATGTGCAGGCAAACGCAGGTCAAGGATAGATAAAAAGAAGTACTTATCTTGTGAGCAGCAGCAACAAAGAAGGGAGATGTCTACGTTGTCATGGACTATATATCCTATTGGAATGTTTTTGAAGTTCTAGATCTCTTCATTGTTGCTGCTTTGAGCTGCGCAATAAAGGAGATTTGCATAATATTGGCCTCCGTGTCATGCCATAAAATTGTGCGGCAAGCAACAACAAACACTTGCTTCGAGATTTCATTAGACTTTTAACACCATAAAAATTAATGACAAGATCAGGTCTTTAAAAGGCAAAGAGTTATCATCATTCCATGAGATGGTTGAATACTATAGAAAGTTTGTAAAAGATTTTACTGGTACAACATACAATATGAGGGAGTTGTTAAAAGAAAAAATTGAATTTCTGTGGGAGAGATAATATTGAAAGGAATTTGAGTGGGGAAAGGAAGAACAAAGTCATGCTCCTTCTTTGCAAGCTTATGATCCAATGTGTGATGCAAAGGTGGTCTGTGATGCAAGTGCAAATGGCTTAAGGTCCCATCTAATTCATACAAGAAATGGCCAAAAGAAACTCACTGTGTGTGTGTCACAAGCCTTAAATGAATCTTAATGTAATTATTCAGTTATAGAGAGAGTCTTTGGTAGTTTTCTGGGCAGTAAACAGATTCAATCTTTTTTTGTGGGGGATGAAATTTGCAGTTCAGACAGACCACAAACCTTTGGTAGAATATTTTGCACGAAAGGAACTTGATTGTATACACTCTTGCATTTGAAGGTGGGTTGTATGTCTACTTGAATACTGCTTCACAGTGCAGTATACACCAGGAGCAGGAAATGGACTGTTTGCCAAGACTGGTTAAAGTGTGAGCTCCACCTTATGTGGAGGTGGAAGACTCAGTAGAGGAAGATGTCAGTGTTTGCCAAGTTACCCAAGGGAGCTTTAAAGAGAGTAAATGTTTTGAAGAATTAGAGACCGATGAGGAACTAAAAGATGTAATTGATTTGTTATCTGAAGAGAAACCAAGCAAGAGGTTGTTGAAAAAGTGTAGCAGAAGTTGGTGTCAGCTGGGATATGAACTTACAGTTGACAAAGGGTTTCTATTGCTAGGGATGAGATTAATACCACCATGGAGTTTGAATTAGAAAAAACAGCCACTGGCACATGTGGGCAATTTAGGAATAGGAAAGTCGGCAGTTAGAGGGATTCGACAATGCCAGAACGTCACAGGAGAAGCTACGAAAGAACTTAAGGAGACCGTCGTGACAGGCGCGGACTTTACCTGGTTGCTGCTGTGGAGCTTTCCATCGTCGGAGGGACATCGGGGACATCAGGACCCTTGTGACTTTTACCCAGAGAAGGCTGACTCCCGCGGCTGGGACTGCGAGGCCCAGGGTGCTCTTGGTCATCGCACCTGGCGCCTCTTCCCGGCTCCTCCCCCTGATTATCTCCCCTTGATAACGCCTCACGGCCCCCGCTTCGCGGGAGCCGTTCGCAGGCGCGGACTTTACCTGGTTGCTGCTGTGGAGCTTTCCATCGTCGGAGGGACATCGGGGACATCGGGACCCTTGTGACTTTTACCCAGAGAAGGCTGACTCCCGCGGCTGGGACTGCGAGGCCCAGGGTGCTCTTGGTCATCGCACCTGGCGCCTCTTCCCGGCTCCTCCCCCTGATTATCTCCCCTTGATAACGCCTCACGGCCCCCGCTTCGCGGGAGCCGTTCGCAGGCGCGGACTTTACCTGGTTGCTGCTGTGGAGCTTTCCATCGTCGGAGGGACATCGGGGACATCGGGACCCTTGTGACTTTTACCCAGAGAAGGCTGACTCCCGCGGCTGGGACTGCGAGGCCCAGGGTGCTCTTGGTCATCGCACCTGGCGCCTCTTCCCGGCTCCTCCCCCTGATTATCTCCCCTTGATAACGCCTCACGGCCCCCGCTTCGCGGGGGCCGTTCACAGGCGCGGACTTTACCTGGTTGCTGCTGTGGAGCTTTCCATCGTCGGAGGGACATCGGGGACATCGGGACCCTTGTGACTTTTACCCAGAGAAGGCTGACTCCCGCGGCTGGGACTGCGAGGCCCAGGGTGCTCTTGGTCATCGCACCTGGCGCCTCTTCCCGGCTCCTCCCCCTGAATATCTCCCCTTGATAACCCCTCACGGCCCCCGCTTCGCGGGTGCCGTTCGCAGGCGCGGACTTTACCTGGTTGCTGCTGTGGAGCTTTCCATCGTTGGAGGGACATCGGGGACATCGGGACCCTTGTGACTTTTACCCAGAGAAGGTTGACTCCCGCGGCTGGGACTGCGAGGCCCAGGGTGCTCTTGGTCATCGCACCTGGCGCCTCTTCCCGGCTCCTCCCCCTGATTATCTCCCCTTGATAACGCCTCACGGCCCCCGCTTCGCGGGAGCCGTTCGCAGGCGCGGACTTTACCTGGTTGCTGCTGTGGAGCTTTCCATCGTCGGAGGGACATCGGGGACATCGGGACCCTTGTGACTTTTACCCAGAGAAGGCTGACTCCCGCGGCTGGGACTGCGAGGCCCAGGGTGCTCTTGGTCATCGCACCTGGCGCCTCTTCCCGGCTCCTCCCCCTGATTATCTCCCCTTGATAACCCCTCACGGCCCCCGCTTCGCGGGTGCCGTTCGCAGGCGCGGACTTTACCTGGTTGCTGCTGTGGAGCTTTCCATCGTCGGAGGGACATCGGGGACATCGGGACCCTTGTGACTTTTACCCAGAGAAGGCTGACTCCCGCGGCTGGGACTGCGAGGCCCAGGGTGCTCTTGGTCATCGCACCTAGCGCCTCTTCCCGGCTCCTCCCCTCTCTTCAATTTAAGTCACGCCTACTACCGCGATAGCGGGACGCGTGCGGGTCGTAGTCCGGGGCTAAGACCGGGCAAAGAGCGGGCCGTTTGAGGCCGTTCGAGAACGGGCGAGCCAGGCCCAGGGCCCCATTACTGTTATTGATTGTTTTTACTAAGGGGCCTCCAAGGCTCTTTGCCTGACCTGACCGCACCCATGTCTGCCAGGGAAACTAGAAGCAAATCTGCCCTCGCTGCCGGAGCTGCCTCTGGCACTTTAGATATGTACTTCGCCAAGGCGGGCTCTCTGCTCATCGATGAGATTAATGTCCTGGAAAGACGCATCTCCCAGGAGATTGACTGGGTAAGAAGATCCTCATTGGGTCCCCTTGCTCAGGCTCTATCTCCACCTCATGCGCAGGATTCTAATGTAGCTTCTGTTGCTCCAGATTCTGGCATCCCTGAGCCAGTTATCCCACCTATTTTTGACATCGACTCTGACATTTCAGCTTCAACTGAACTTAGTCTCCCCTCCCTTCCACCACCAAGGCCCCCTCTAACCCTAGAACAGACTAACACTCACTGTAGCAATCCCCCAATTAAACCATCCGGTCAGGGAGAGCGAGAGGGCGCAATCTCGAAGAGGAAAAGAAATGTACAAAATAATAAAGGGCAAAAGTCCAAGATCTCTAAGCCCAACATGAGGATCGCACCTAATCAATCAAGTTTAACCAAAACAGGGTCAGATCCCATAGATATATCCGCCCCTATATCTCAGGGACATAATCGTATCTCGTGTGGGGCTGGCCATTTCACTCCTGATCTTAGTTCTCTCCTGAAGAACCTACTTTTGCCACTGATGGATCGCTTGGCTTTAGTGGAAGCTTCTTTAGTGAATCTTCAGAAGGGAATTCAATCACTCTTAGAAATACCCAGACTAGCGAAGCACCATGTAAGCGATCCCCAAATTCCATGTTAGAAGGAAATCTGTTCTCCGCCCAAGTCCGTTCAGCTAGGCGTCCAAATTGCATCCACCCCGCACATACCTGAACTTTTGCCCACACCTTGTCCTCCTGATTCCAACTCTCGAGGGCCGACATTTGATCCTACACTAGGGACACGAGGTACTGACACTGGCTGTGGCCCAATTCATCTGCCCCCGGAGGCTGCTCCATATATTGTTGTTTTAACTGGTATTCCGGAACTCCGCCCTTTTGCCAAGGAGCCAGTGGATGCCCTGAAAAACAAGGTCATCCACTGGCTCTCTCAAAACAGACCTCTACCCCAGGGTATTCATAGCGAGGTTCTAATGGTGAGGAGGGTGCCATGGTTGGGGACTACCACCAAACTTACTAAGGGAGACTGTGTACTGATCAACTTCCGTGATCCACGGACGGTGGCACATATTTGTAACTGGCCCCACAACACCCAGGGATCCCTGATCCAACCCCAGCCTCTTACATTTTTCTATCCGAATATACTGTTGGCCCAGGAGCAAGAACGATGGACACTGGTTGGCAGGGGAGGGAAGCGGGGCGGCCCAGGGTTTAGTAGGGACTTCTCTTCTGTCGTCCCCCCATGTTACGACTACCCACGTACATACAACAGGTTTAGCCCTCTAGACATGGTGGATTGACCACCCACTCGGGGGGGTGGTGCAGCCTCGCATCAGATTTTTCCCATCTCCCCCCTGCCTTTTGATATTTTAATCGCACAGGAGCACCATTTTAATCTCCAAAATGCAGATGGTCGAGAGGGGACTACCTAATCTCCGCCCACCTTGGTTATGGGTAGCAATGCTCAAATCCCTAGTTTGTCTTCTGATCTGCATCTGGAGCCATGTCCAGACCAGCCATGCAGCCCAGAATCTCAAAACGTGACGGCTGCTCTGTTTCCCCTAAAGATTCTATCCTGGAATGTTGTGGGGCTAGCCAACAAATGGTCCAACCCGGCCTGGAGCTCCTTTATAGGGGGCAAAGATATCTGCCTCCTCCAGGAGACCTGGGCAAGAGAAGAGGTCCCACAATCCGGCTTCGCCACATTCTCAGTACATGCGACCTGGGGAGGGAGGGGCCGCCCGTCCGGCGGTCTAGCCATTTGGGTGGCTATAGATCTGGGCTGTAAGGCCACTATTTTTCCAACCGATTCAGAAGACATTCTAGCTGTATTGCTGGAATGGCCTAACTCCCATAATCTGCTCCTGGTCAATATTTATGCACGGCCAGTGAGCATCGCACAGGAATCGCCCACTATTGCAAAATTAGCGACGGTCTTAGAAACAATTCCCGAGGACATCCCCTTTATCATTGGTGGCGATTTAAATTGTCATTACGAGCCACTTCCAGGCATATTAGAGGGGCTGTCCTCGGAAGAAGATCTCCTGTGGTCCATTCCCCCTACGCAGGCTCCGGCCGTAAGAGCTTGCTCCCCTTTAGTTTTACAAATTACTTCTCTGTCCCTGAAATTTGGCCTTAGAGCTTGTAATGGTAGGCTAAAGTCGGATATCCCTTCTAGTTGTACATTTAACCGAAAGGGCTGCGAATCTCGCATAGACTATGTCATGGTCCCCCTCTCTTCATGGACACGCGCAAGGGACTTTAGTGTTCTATCTAGACAGGATAGTGATCATAACGCCCTCGAACTAGTCTATGACCATCCAGGACTGGACTCGAGAGGTACTCTGGGGACTGCAGAGGAGAACCTCTTGGCTCTCGCCAATAACAGGCGTAGAGTTAAATGGGAACATTTAGTCTCACACGAAGAGAAGGTCCCTCTACTTTACACACAGGTCATTCCTATTTTTGAAAAGCTTGAGGCACTTAGAATTGAAGGAGTTCCCCAGACCATTTTTATGCAACTTGGGCAGATCCATGAAGATCTGGTTAAACATCTTTCAGAGTGCCTAACCCAAAAAATAAACAGTCATGGTAGGAAAAGCCCCCTCCCCTTGTGGTACAATAAAGCTTGCCGAAGGGCATAAACCGACCTCTTACTTTCCATTAAAATGGGCAAGGACAAAGAGGATATTAGGGCAAGAAGAGTAGCTTATAAAACCCTAATTACTAATGCCAAAGGGGAATGGGAGCATGATAAGTGGGAAAGATTGACTACCTTCTTAGCCAGAGCTGACTCGCGCAAATTTTGGTGCTGTGTCAACTCTGGCCTAGAGGAACTGGCCCCGGCCACACTTTCCAATATTTCACCAAAAGTCTGGCAAGACCATTATCAGTCCCTTTACCAATCGCCACAGGATGCCCTAAATTGTACCATCTCCATTTTGGATCAAGAAGGGCTGGTGGTCCCTCTTAAAGTCGATGAGGTGCGTGTGGCTGTAGCTGCTCTGGCATCCGGGAAGGCACCTGGGTTGGATGGCATCCCAGGTGACCTATTTAAACAGGAGCCGGATGTTTGGGCGCCCTATCTTACGATCCTTTTCAATTCCATCCTCGAAGGCATGGCTATCCCTGGTACTTGGCTGGGCGCAGAGATTGTCCCAATCTTTAAGAAGGGTTCGCCTCTGCTCCCGGCCAACTACAGACCTATTAGCTTAATCGACGTCTCCCAGAAGATCTTTGGTAGACTCATTCTGAATCGCCTTCAGGACTGGATCGAAGCTAACGAGATTATGAGCCCATACCAGGCAGGGTTCCAAAGGGGATCTCGACAACTGACCAAATTTTCCGTTTGCACCTTATTTACTGGAAAACGGTCCTTCTTGAGGGTGGCAGTTTATTCACGATTTTCGTGGATTTACGGGCCGCCTTTGATTTGGTCCCAAGGGACAAGCTGTGGGCAGTCCTAATGGACCTAGGGGTCCCGGCTGACATATTATCAATTTTGAAGAGACTCCACCATGGAAATTTAGCCAGGGTCAGGTGTGGTAGGGACGGCTCCCTGTCTGATGCTTTCCCCGTTGACAGGGGGGTCCGTCAGGGGTGCGTTCTCGCACCCACTCTCTTTTGCCTCTTTGTCAACGGGGTCATTAGTTTCCTCAACCAGCTGAGTAACACCGACGCTCCCAAGCTTGATGGCAGCAGGGTTCCCGCAATTATGTTTGCGGATGATACCCTGCTGCTCTCTAAATCTCCCATGGGTCTCCAGAGAGTCCTGGATGGGTTTGTGCGTTTTTGTACAGACCGTGGATTGGAGATCAATGCCACAAAAACGAAATATATGATCTTCAATCCACCCTCCAGAACTCGAGCACCGCCCTCTATTGGAACAGTCAGGCTAGAACGGGTATTAACTTTTGAATACCTAGGGGTGGTCCTAAGCCAGTCCATGTCGTGGGACCCCCACTTGTCCAAGATGAATATGAAGCTTGTCCAGCTTGTGGGGGGCATTGCAAGGATGGATAGGGGTTTGACGTATAGGCCGTTTGCGCCCCGCTTGCAGGTCTATAAAACCCAAGCAAGAGCATCGGTGATATATGGAGCTGAATTATGGGGTCACACCTTGGGGCAGAAACTCCAGACAACGGAGAATGATTTTCTCAGACGGTTGACCGCATTACCAACTAGTACTCCACTTATGCCGCTCAGACTGGACCTGGGCCTGAGACCGATTTCAGAGGTCCTCGGTCTCAAACCCCTGACCTTTTGGCGTAAAATCTGGTCGTCTCAGGAACTCTGGAAATATAGAGCCGAACTGGTGGAGATTCTCCGTCTGTGCAAAAGTACTTCAATACCATGGTTCACTTACATCAAACGTACCTGCGAAGCACTTGGTAGACCAGAACTGTGGTCATATCCAGCACAGGCGTGCCCAAAGATTTCACGAGAGTCTCTTTCCAAGGCCTACTATGAGTATCACCTGAGTCTCTCCATTTCAAGCGCCCGCGAGGGCTCCCAAACAGCATACTTCCTGGGTTTTAAAGATACATTCTATCTAGAGCTTATTTATGATGATATGGGTCCCCCCCTAACGAGGAAACTATTTATGCAATGGCGATACAACACACAGCCATTAAGGGCCTATACAGCATGCTGGGCACATACAAATCATTCTGCTCAATGTCCCATATGTTTACTCCCTGAGGAAACGGATCTCCACATCATATTTTTCTGCCCGACCTACCGCAGAGCAAGGAACTATTGGCTTCGGCCCCTTCTTAAAAACATGGGTTTCAGCCAATGTGCTCCTGCTTTTAGAATATTGAAAACGGACCTCTCCCCTCCAGTAGTTTTTGCAGTGGCAAAATTTTTAACATCTATGTGGTTTACCCGCATGCGATACATCAAGTCTTTATAGACGAGTTTAATGCTGATGATTTTAAAATTGTATCAATGTAAATTTTATTGTTTATATTGTTTTGTATTGATGTACAGTGTTTCTTTTATGGCCCTGGCGGCCGAAATAAAGATTTGATGATGATGAATAGGAAATACAAAAGAGAGATTTTGAAGATACTCCTGGTGGCCAGTGCTTGATCATGATGTTGCGTGTATGGCTAGGAAGTGTCGAGTGTGTGGCGTGTGACACAGGTTTGAGAACTACCAGTATCCCTGTGCTTTGAAAAGAGTTTGAGAGAGAAAGTTACCTTTGCTATTTGTTCACATATAATAGAGTACAATGCTGTTCCAGAGAGACAGAAAATTATTTGAAAATGTGTGGAGTAGAGCATAAAATATCAGCTTTGCATCACCCACAGATCAATGGTCCTACTAAGAGAGTGGTAAAAACATTGAAGGAGGGGATACAATTGGCCAGAGCAAATGGCCTTGATGGGAAAATTGATTTGTCTCGGAGGATAACTGGATATTGTATGTTTCCACAATCCACCACCGGAAAGTCTCTTTTCGAGCTGTTCAAACACAGAGCTCCATTCAGAAAAGTGTGTCCAGGGTGGATGTTTTGGGGTAAAGGTTGCGTGAACAATGCACTGGGAGATTGGAGAGAATAATAAACATTTCACAAAAGAAAATTAAAGTTGAGCTGTGACAAACAAAAAAATGCAAGGAATTAGGTGGTCAAATTGGAAGATTTTGTAAAAATAAGAGCTACCAAAGGGTGTGCTGAGTGGTCCGAATTTATGAGTTAGTTTGAGGTAGTCACATTTTTTTAAAATGCAGTGAACACACATGCTGGCAGGATCTGGAACAAAAACAGAGTAGCGGTTCTTCATCATGTTCCAGTGGAAAATGAGAAACTCAATACAGACAATCAAAATGGTGGGCTGGCTCAGCCAGGGATGGTAGGAAACAAAAATGTCTATCGAGCAGAAGAGTGGGAGAATAATGAAGAAAACATCCTTTTTGAAGATTTTGATAATAAAATAGTCATGTTATTGTTACATGATGTACTTTAATATGGTTTATTATGTCTAATTTCTTTTCACTGTTTTTAAGGGTTTTTATTTGTGTTATCTTGCTGTTAGTTATCTGTTAAGGGAGGGAGCAATGTGGCATAAATGAAGTGACTTACTTATAGACTATGGCACTAAGTTTATTGCTCACAGAGTGCACTGTCCATGGAATGGGAACTTAGAATGTGATGAGGTAATGGAATCAGAATGTGGGTAGCTGTGAGGGACAGGTAAAGAGCTGCTTGTGAGTGGTGGTTGATATGTCTGGAAATAAATACAAGTCCCCTGTCATCTTTGTGGAGGAAAAATGCAGTAACCAATCAAAAGACATGGAAAGGAGTAGTACTTCATGGCAGGGGAAAACAAAAGATTGACAAGCTGGGTCAAGAATGAGAAGTAGAAAAATGAGTGACGAGGAAAAGTCAACCAAAGATACGCCACTTAGGAGAGGGGAGGATCCAATGTTGTGGTTTTTGATGAGCCACAATATGTTCTGCAACAGAAAGCATATGTGGTTTCCTAGGATTAGAGATAAAAATGACATCATGATAAAATAATACAATCACAAAATGTGCTGCTCGATTCCATATAATTTGTATTTTTTGCCTCATAATTTAGCCAACCCTGTTGTATAATTTGATCCTCTTCTGCCACATAATTCACTGGCCCTGGTAGATACATCGTATCCTGACCTGTTATTCATCGTTTAGCGTGTCAGTCTACAAGAGTAGCTCAAACTACACTTCCTTGTGATGTCATAGTATGGTATTCACTCAGAACTTGTGGAAAATAGCTGTGAAACAGCTCATTGATACTGTTGTGTATGTTTATGCTTTGCATTTCTGATACACTTTATAGGTAAGAAAATTGTGCGGCAAGCAACAACAAACACTTGCTTTGAGATTTCATTAGACTTTTAACACCATAAAAAGTAATGACAAGATCAGGTCTATAAAAGGCAAAGAGTTATCATCATTCCATGAGATGGTTGAATACTATAGAAAGTTTGTAAAAGATTTTGCTAGTACAACATGCAATATGAGGAAGTTGTTTAAAGAAAAAATAGAATTTCTGTGAGAGAGTGAATATTGAAAGGAATTTGAGTGGGGAAAGGAAGAACTAAGTCACGCTCCTTCTTTGCAAGCTTATGATCCAATGTGTGATGCAAAGGTGGTCTGTGATGCAAGCGCAAATGGCTTAAGGTCCCATCTAATTCATACAAGCAATGGCCAAAACAAACTCACTGTGTGTGTGTCACAAGCCTTGAACAAATCTTAATGTAATTATTCAGTTATAGAGAGAGTCTTTGGTAGTTTTCTGGGCAGTAAACAGATTCAAACTTTTTTTGTGGGGGATGAAATTTACAGTTCAGACAGACCACAAACCTTCGGTAGAATATTTTGCACAAAAGGAACTTGATTGTATCCACTCTTGCATTTGAAGGTGGGTTGTATGTCTACAGGAAAACTGCTTCACAGTACAGTTTATACCAGGAGCAGGAAATGGACTGTTTGCCAAGACTGGTTAAAGAGTGAGCTCCACCTTATGTGGAGGTGGAAGACTCAGTAGAGGAAGATGTCAGTGTTTACCAAGTTACCCAAGGGAGCTTTAAAGAGTGTAAATGTTTTGAAGAATTAGAGACTGATGAGGAACTAAAAGATGTAATTGATTTGTTATCTGAAGAGAAAACAAGCAAGAGGTTGTTGAAAAAGTGGAGCAGAAGTTGGAGTAAGCTAGAACAGAGTTGACAAAGGGTTTCTATTGCTAGGGACGAGATTAGTACCACCATGGATTTGAATTAGAAAAAACAGCAAATGGCACATGTGGGCAATTTAGGAATAGTAAATACAAAAGAGAGATTTTGAAGATATTCCTGGTGGCCAGTGCTTGATCATGATGTTGCGTTTATGGCTAGGAAGTGTCGAGTGTGTGGCGTGTGATACAGGTTTGAGAACTACTAGTATCCCTGTGCTTTGAAAACAGTTTGAGAGAGAAAGTTACCTTTGCTATTTGTTCACATATAATAGAGTACAATGCTGTTCCAAAGAGACAGAAAATTATTTGAAAATGTGTGGAGTAGAGCATAAAATATCAGCTTTGTATCACCCACAGACCAATGGTCCTACTAAGAGAGTGGTAAAAACATTGAAGGAGGGGATACAATTGGCCAGAGCAAATGGCCTTGATGGGAAAATTGATTTGTCTCAGAGGATAACTGGATATTGTATGTTTCCACAATCCACCACCGGAAAGTCTCTTTTCAAGCTGTTCAAAGACAGAGCTCCATTTAGAAAAGTGTGCCCAGGGTGGATGTTTTGGGGAAAAGTTTGCGTGAACAATGCACTGGAAGATTGGAGAGAATAATAAACATTTCACAAAAGAAAATTAAAGTTGAGCCATGATAAACAAAAAAAATACAAGGAATTAGGTGGTCAAATTGGAAGATTTTGTAAAAATAAGAGCTACCAAAGGATGTTCTGAGTGGTCCGAATTTATGAGTTAGTTTGAGGTAGTCAAATTTTTTTTAAATGCAGTGAACACACATGCTGGCAGGATCTGGAACAAAAACAGAGTAGCGATTCTTCATCATGTTCCAGTGGAAAATTAGAAACTCAATACAGATAATCAAAATAGTGGGCTGGATCAGCCAGGGATGGTAGGAAATAAAAATGTCTAGTGAGCAGAAGAGTGGGAGAATAATCAAGAAAACATCCTTTTTGAAGATTTTGTTATAAAATAGCCATGTTATTGTTACATGATGTACTTTAATATGGTTTATTATATCTAATTTATTTTCACTGTTTTTAAGGGTTTTTATTTGTGTTATCTTGCTGTTAGTTATCTGTTAAGGGAGGGAGGAATGTGGCATAAATAAAGTGATTTACTTATAGACTATGACGCTAAGTTTATTGCTCACAGAGTGCACTGTCTATGGAATGGGAACTTAGAATGTGATGAGGTAATGGAATCAGAATGTGGGGAGCTGTGAGGGACAGGTAAAGAGCTGCTTGTGAGTGGTGGTTGATATGTCTGGAAATAAATACAAGTCCTCTGTCATCTTTGTGGAGGAACAATGCAGTAACCAATCCAAAAGACATGGAAAGGAGTAGTACTTCATGGCAGGGGAAAACAGAAGATTGACAAGCTGGGTCAAGAATGAGAAGTAGGAAAATGAGTGATGAGGAAAAGTCAACCAAAGATAAGCCACTTAGGAGAGGGGAGGCTCCAATGTTGTGGTTCTTGATGAGCCACAATATGTTTTGCAACAGAAAGCATATGTGGTTTCCTAGGATTTGAGATAAAAATGATAACATGATAAAATAATACAATCACAAAATGTGCTGCTTAATTCCATATAATTTGTATTTTTTGCCACATAGTTTAGTCAACCCAGCTATATAATTTGGTCCTCTTCTGCCACATAATTCACTGGCCCTGGTAGATACATCGTATCCTGACCTGTTATTCATCGTTTAGCGTGTCAGTCTCCAAGAGTAGCTCAAACTACACTTCCTTGTGATGTCATAGTATGGTATTCACTCAGAACTTGTGGAAAATAGCTATGAAACAGCTAATTCATACTGTTGTTTATGTTTATGCTTTGCATTTCTGATATACTTTTACTGGTAAGAAAATTGTGCGGCAAGCAACAACAAACACTTGCTTCGAGATTTCATTAGACTTTTAACACCAAAAAAATAATGACAAGATCAGGTCTTTAAAAGGCAAAGAGTTATCATCATTCCATGAGATGGTTGAATACTATAGAAAGTTTGTAAAAGATTTTGCTGGTACAACATACAATATGAGGGAGTTGTTAAAAGAAAAAAAATAGAATTTCTGTGGGAGAGAGAATATTGAAAGGAATTTGAGTGGGGAAAGGAAGAACAAAGTCATGCTCCTTCTTTGCAAGCTTATGATCCAATGTGTGATGCAAAGGTGGTCTGTGATGCAAGTGCAAATGGCTTAAGGTCCCATCTAATTCATACAAGAAATGGCCAAAGGAAACTCACTGTGTGTGTGTCACAAGCCTTAAATGAATCTTAATGTAATTATTCAGTTATAGAGAGAGTCTTTGGTAGTTTTCTGGGCTGTAAACAGATTCAATCTTTTTTTGTGGGGGATGAAATTTGCAGTTCAGACAGACCACAAACCTTTGGTAGAATATTTTGCACGAAAGGAACTTGATTGTATACACTCTTGCATTTGAAGGTGGGTTGTATGTCTACGGGAATACTGCTTCACAGTGCAGTATATACTAGGAGCAGGAAATGGACTGTTTGCCAAGACTGGTTAAAGTGTGAGCTCCACCTTATGTGGAGGTGGAAGACTCAGTAGAGGAAGATGTCAGTGTTTGCCAAGTTACCCAAGGGAGCTTTAAAGAGAGTAACTGTTTTGAAGAATTAGAGACCGATGAGGAAATAAAAGATGTAATTGATTTGTTATCTGAAGAGAAACCAAGCAAGAGGTTGTTAAAAAAGAGTAGCAGAAGTTGGTGTCAGCTGGGATATGAACTTACAGTTGACAAAGGGTTTCAATTGCTAGGGATGAGATTAATACCACCATGGAGTTTGAATTAGAAAAAACAGCAACTGGCACATGTGGGCAATTTAGGAATAGGAAATACAAAAGAGAGATTTGGAAGATACTCCTGGTGGCAAGTGCTTGATCATGATGTTGCGTGTATGGCTAGGAAGTGTTGAGTGTGTGGCGTGTGACACAGGTTTGAGAACTACCAGTATCCCTGTGCTTTGAAAACAGTTTGAGAGAGAAAGTTACCTTTGCTATTTATTCACATATAATAGAGTACAATGCTGTTCCAGAGAGACAGAAAATTATTTGAAAATGTGTGGAGTAGAGCATAAAATATCAGCTTTGTATCACCCACAGACCAATGGTCCTACTAAGAAAGTGGTAAAAACATTGAAGGAGGGGATACAATTGGCCAGAGCAAATGGCCTTGATGGGAAAATTGATTTGTCTCGGAGGATAACTGGATATTGTATGTTTCCACAATCCACCACCGGAAAGTCTCTTTTCGAGCTGTTCAAACACAGAGCTCCATACAGAAAATTGTGTCCAGGGTGGATGTTTTGGGGTAAAGGTTGCATGAACAATGCACTGGGAGATTGGAGAGAATAATAAACATTTCACAAAAGAAAATTAAAGTTGAGCTGTGACAAACAAAAAAATGCAAGGAATTAGGTGGTCAAATTGGAAGATTTTGTAAAAATAAGAGCTACCAAAGGGTGTGCTGAGTGGTCCGAATTTATGAGTTAGTTTGAGGTAGTCACATTTTTTTAAAATGCAGTGAACACACATGCTGGCAGCATCTGGAACAAAAACAGAGTAGCGGTTCTTCATCATGTTCCAGTGGAAAATGAGAAACTCAATACAGACAATCAAAATGGTGGGCTGGCTCAGCCAGGGATGATAGGAAACAAAAATGTCTATCGAGCAGAAGAGTGGGAGAATAATGAAGAAAACATCCTTTTTGAAGATTTTGATAATAAAATAGTCATGTTATTGTTACATGATGTACTTTAATATGGTTTATTATGTCTAATTTCTTTTCACTGTTTTTAAGGGTTTTTATTTGTGTTATCTTGCTGTTAGTTATCTGTTAAGGGAGGGAGCAATGTGGCATAAATGAAGTGACTTACTTATAGACTATGGCACTAAGTTTATTGCTCACAGAGTGAACTGTCCATGGAATGGGAACTTAGAATGTGATGAGGTAATGGAATCAGAATGTGGGTAGCTGTGAGGGACAGGTAAAGAGCTGCTTGTGAGTGGTGGTTGATATGTCTGGAAAGAAATACAAGTCCCCTGTCATCTTTGTGGAGGAACAATGCAGTAACCAATCAAAAGACATGGAAAGGAGTAGTACTTCAAGGCAGGGGAAAACAGAAGATTGACAAGCTGGGTCAAGAATGAGAAGTAGAAAAATGAGTGACGAGGAAAAGTCAACCAAAGATTCGCCACTTAGGAGAGGGGAGGATCCAATGTTGTGGTTCTTGATGAGCCACAATATGTTCTGCAACAGAAAGCATATGTGGTTTCCTAGGATTAGAGATAAAAATGACATCATGATAAAATAATACCATAACAAAATGTGCTGCTTGATTCCATATAATTTGTATTTTTTGCCTCATAATTTAGCCAACCCTGTTGTATAATTTGATCCTCTTCTGCCACATAATTCACTGGCCCTGGTAGATACATCGTATCCTGACCTGTTATTCATCGTTTAGCGTGTCAGTCTACAAGAGTAGTTCAAACTACACTTCCTTGTGATGTCATAGTATGGTATTCACTCAGAACTTGTGGAAAATAGCTGTGAAACAGCTCATTCATACTGTTGTGTATGTTTATGCGTTGCATTTCTGATACACTTTTACTGGTAAGAAAATTGTGCGGCAAGCAACAACAAACACTTGCTTCGAGATTTCATTAGACTTTTAACACCATAAAAAGTAATGAAAAGATCAGGTCTATAAAAGGCAAAGAGTTATCATCATTCCATGAGATGGTTGAATACTATAGAAAGTTTGTAAAAGATTTTGCTGGTACAACATACAATATGAGGAAGTTGTTAAAAGAAAAAAATAGAATTTCTGTGGGAGAGTGAATATTGAAAGGAATTTGAGTGGGGAAAGGAAGAACTAAGTCATGCTCCTTCTTTGCAAGCTTATGATCCAATGTGTGATGCAAAGGTGGTCTGTGATGCAAGTGCAAATGGCTTAAGGTCCCATCTACCTCATACAAGAAATGGCCAAAAGAAACTCACTGTGTGTGTGTCACAAGCCTTGAACGAATCTTAATGTAATTATTCAATTATAGAGAGAGTCTTTGGTAGTTTTCTGGGCAGTAAACAGGTTCAAACTTTTTTTGTGGGGGATGAAATTTGCAGTTCAGACAGACCACAAACCTTTGCTAGAATATTTTGCGCGAAAGGAACTTGATTGTATACACTCTTACATTTGAAGGTGGGTTGTATGTCTACAGGAATACTGCTTCACAGTGCAGTCTATACCAGGAGTAGGAAATGGACTGTTTGCCAAGACTGGTTAAAGAGTGAGCTCCACCTTATGTGGAGGTGGAAGACTCAGTAGACGAAGATGTCAGTGTTTGCCAAGTTACCCAAGGGACCTTTAAAGAGAGTAAATGTTTTGAAGAATTAGAGACTGATGAGGAACTAAAAGATGTAATTTATTTGTTATCTGAAGACAAACAAAGCAAGAGGTTGTTGAAAAAGTGTAGCAGAAGTTGGAGTAAGCTAGGACATGAACTTACAGTTGACAAAGGGTTTCTATTGCTAGGGACGAGATTAGTACCACCATGGATTTGAATTTGAAAAAACAGCAACTGGCGCATGCGGGCAATATAGGAATAGTAAATACAAAAGAGAGATTTTGAAGATATTCCTGGTGGCCAGTGCTTGATCATGATGTTGCGTGTATGGCGAGGAAGTGTCGAGTGTGTGGCATGTGACACAGGTTTGAGAAATACTAGTATCCCTGTGCTTTGAAAACAGTTTGAGAGAGAAAGTTACCTTTGCTATTTATTCACATATAATAGAGTACAATGCTGTTCTAGAGAGACAGAAAATTATTTGAAAATGTGTGGAGTAGAGCATAAAATATCAGCTTTGTATCACCCACAGACCAATGGTCCTACTAAGAGAGTGGTAAAAACATTGAAGGAGGGGATACAATTGGCCGAAGCAAATGGCCTTGATGGGAAAATTGATTTGTCTCGGAGGATAACTGGATATTGTATGTTTCCACAATCCACCACCGGAAAGTCTCTTTTCGAGCTGTTCAAAGACAGAGCTCCATTCAGAAAAGTGTGTCCAGGGTGAATGTTTTGGGGTAAAGGTTGCGTGAACAATGAACTGGGAGATTGGAGAGAATAATAAACATTTCACAAAAGTAAATTAAAGTTGAGCTGTGACAAACAAAAAAATGCAAGGAATTAGGTGGTCAAATTGGAAGATTTTGTAAAATAACAGCTACCAAAGGGTGTGCTGAGTGGTCTGAATTTATGAGTGAGTTTGAGGTAGTCACATTTTTTTAAAATGCAGTGAACACACATGCTGGCAGGATCTGGAACAAAAACAGAGTAGCGGTTCTTCATCATGTTCCAGTGGAAAATGAGAAACTCTACAGACAATCAAAATGGTGGGCTGGCTCAGCCAGGGATGGTAGGAAACAAAAATGTCTATCGAGCAAAAGAGTGGGAGAATAATGAAGAAAACATCCTTTTTGAAGATTTTGATAATAAAATAGTCATGTTATTGTTACATGATGTACTTTAATATGGTTTATTATGTATAATTTCTTTTCACTCTTTTTAAGGGTTTTTATTTGTGTTATCTTGCTGTTAGTCATCTGATAAGGGAGGGAGCAATGTTACATAAATAAAGTGACTTACTTATAGACTATGACGCTAAGTTTATTGCTCACAGAGTGCACTGTCCATGGAATGGGAACTTAGAATGTGATGAGGTAATGGAATCAGAATATGGGGAGCTGTGAGGGACAGGTAAAGAGCTGATTGTGAGTGGTGGTTGATATGTCTGGAAATAAATACAAGTCCCCTGTCATCTTTGGGGAGGAACAATGCAGTAACCAATCAAAAGACATCGAAAGGAGTATTAGAACATTGGAATGTTGGGAGCTCCATTGAAAACAATGGAGTGCTCCGGGCTTATAATGGCTGGTATAAGCCCGGAGCACTAACATTCCAAAGTGTCTTTGTTCACAGCTCTGGCTGTGAACAAAGACTTCAGGGAGCCTGAGGGGATTTGAATCCCTTCGCGCTCCCTGAAGGCTTTGTTTTGTTAGAACATTCTGCCCTCTAGTGGCAGAATGTTCTAATAGCCTTATAGCCCTTCGTAGCAGGGCTATACCAGATTTTAAAGTCCCTCTGCTTTGTTAAAGTCCCTCGCCTTTGGCTCGGGCCTTTAACGCTGCAGCGGGCCTTTAACAGCCGGTATAGCCCGCTACGGCGGGGTATAAGGCTATAGTACTTCATGGCAGGGGAAAACAGAAGATTGACAAGCTGGGTCAAGAATGAGAAGTAGGAAAATGAGTGACGAGGAAAAGTCAACCAAAGATAAGCCACTTAGGAGAGGGGAGGCTTCAATGTTGTGGTTCTTGATGAGCCACAATATGTTTTGCAACAGAAAGCATATGTGGTTTCCTAGGATTTGAGATCAAAATGATAACATGGTAAAATAATGCAATCACAAAATGTGCTGCTTGATTCCATATAATTTGTATTTTTTGCCACATAATTTAGTCAACACTGCTGTATAATTTGGTCCTCTTCTGCCACATAATTCACTGGCCCTGGTAGATACATCGTATCCTGACCTGTTATTCATCGTTTAGCGTGTCAGTCTCCTAGAGTAGCTCAAACTACACTTCCTTATGATGTCATAGTATGGTATTCACTCAGAACTTGTGGAAAATAGCTGTGAAACAGCTCATTCATACTGTTGTGTATGTTTATGCTTTGCATTTCTGATACACTTTTACTGGTAAGAAAATTGTGCGGCAAGCAACAACAAACACTTGCTTCGAGATTTCATTAGACTTTTAACACCATAAAAAGTAATGACAAGATCAGGTCTATAAAAGGCAAAGAGTTATCATCATTCCATGAGGTGGTTGAATACTATAGAAAGTTTGTAAAAGATTTTGCTGGTACAACATACAATATGAGGAAGTTGTTAAAAGAAAAAATAGAATTTCTGTGGGAGAGTGAATATTGAAAGGAATTTGAGTGGGGGAAGGAAGAACTAAGTCATGCTCCTTCTTTGCAAGCTTATGATCCAATGTGTGATGCAAAGGTGGTCTGTGATGCAAGTGCAAATGGCTTAAGGTCCCATCTACCTCATACAAGAAATGGCCAAAAGAAACTCACTGTGTGTGTGTCACAAGCCTTGAACGAATCTTAATGTAATTATTCAGTTATAGAGAGAGTCTTTGGTAGTTTTCTGGGCAGTAAACAGATTCAAACTTTTTTTGTGGGGGATGAAATTTGCAGTTCAGACAGACCCCAAACCTTTGGTAGAATATTTTGCACGAAAGGAACTTGATTGTATACACTCTTGCATTTGAAGGTGGGTTGTATGTATACAGGAATACTGCTTCACAGTGCAGTATATACCAGGAGCAGGAAATGGACTGTTTGCCAAGACTGGTTAAAAAGTGAGCTCCACCTTATGTGGAGGTGGAAGACTCAGTAGACGAAGATGTCAGTGTTTGCCAAGTTACCCAAGGGACCTTTAAAGAGAGTAAATGTTTTGAAGAATTAGAGACCGATGAGGAACTAAAAGATGTAATTTATTTGTTATCTGAAGAGAAACCAAGCAAGAGGTTGTTGAAAAAGTGTAGCAGAAGTTGGAGTAAGCTAGGACATGAACTTACAGTTGACAAAGGGTTTCTATTGCTAGGGACGAGATTAGTACCACCATGGATTTGAAATAGAAAAAACAGCAACTGGCACTTGTGTGCAATTTAGGAATAGTAAATACAAAAGAGAGATTTTGAAGATATTCCTGGTGGCTAGTGCTTGATCATGATGTTGCGTGTATGGCTAGGAAGTGTCGAGTGTGTGGCGTGTGACACAGGATTGAGAACTACTAGTATCCCAGCGCTTTGAAAACAGTTTGAGAGAGAAAGTTACCTTTGCTATTTGTTCACATATAATAGAGTACAATGCTGTTGCAGAGAGACAGAAAATTATTTGAAAATGTGTGGAGTAGAGCAGAAAATATCAGCTTTGTATCACCCACAGACCAGTGGTCCTACTAAGAGAGTGGTAAAAACATTGAAGGAGGGGATACAATTGGCCAGAGCAAATGGCCTTGATGGGAAAATTGATTTGTCTCGGAGGATAACTGGATATTGTATGTTTCCACAATCAACCACCGGAAAGTCTCTTTTCGAGCTGTTCAAAGACAGAGCTCCATTCAGAAAAGTGTGTCCATGATGGATGTTTTGGGATAAAGGTTGCGTGAGCAATGCACTGGGAGATTGGAGAGAATAATAAACATTTCACAAAAGAAAATTAAAGTTGAGCCATGACAAACAAAAAAATGCAAGGAATTAGGTGGTCAAATTGGAAGATTTTGTAAAAATAAGAGCTACCAAAGGGTGTGCTGAGTGGTCCGAATTTATGAGTTAGTTTGAGGTAGTCACATTTTTTTTAAATACAGTGAACACACATGCTGGCAGGATCTAGAACAAAAACAGAGTAGCGGTTCTTCATCATTTTCCAGTGGAAAATGAGAAACTCAATACAGACAATCAAAATGGTGGTCTGGCTCAGCCAGGGATGGTAGGAAACAAAAATGTCTATCGAGCAGAAGAGTGGGAGAATAATGAAGAAAACATCCTTTTTGAAGATTTTGATAATAAAATAGTCATGTTATTGTTACATGATGTACTTTAATATGGTTTATTATGTCTAATTTCTTTTCACTCTTTTTAAGGGTTTTTATTTGTGTTATCTTGCTGTTTGTTATCTGTTAAGGGAGGGAGCAATGTTGCATAAATAAAGTGACTTACTTATAGACTATGACGCTAAACTTATTGCTCACAGAGTGCCTTGTCCATGGAATGGGAACTTAGAATGTGATGAGGTAATGGAATCAGAATGTGGGGAGCTGTGAGGGACAGGTAAAGAGCTGCTTGTGAGTGGTGGTTGATATGTCTGGAAATAAATACAATTCCCCTGTCATCTTTGTGGAGGAACAATGCAGTAACCTATCAAAAGACAGGGGAAGGAGTAGTACTTCATGGCAGGGGAAAACAGAAGATTGACAAGCTGAGTCAAGAATGAGAAGTAGGAAAATGAGTGACGAGGAAAAGTCAACCAAAGATAAGCCACTTAGGAGAGGGGAGGCTCCAATGTTGTGGTTCTTGATGAGCCACAATATGTTTGCAACAGAAAGCATATGTGGTTTCCTAGGAATTGAGATAAAAATGATAACATGATAAAATAATACAATCACAAAATGTGCTGCTTGATTCCATATAATTTGTAGTTTTTTGCCACATAATTTAGTCAACCCTGCTGTATAATTTGGTCCTCTTCTGCTACATAATTCACTGGCCCTGGTAGATACATCGTATCCTGACCTGTTATTCATCGTTTAGCGTGTCAGTCTCCAAGAGTAGCTCAAACTACACTTCCTTGTGATGTCATAGTATGGTATTCACTCAGAACTTGTGGAAAATAGCTGTGAAACAGCTCATTGATACTGTTGTGTATGTTTATGCTTTGCATTTCTGATACACTTTATAGGTAAGAAAATTGTGCGGCAAGCAGCAACAAACACTTGCTTCGAGATTTCATTAGACTTTTAACACCATAAAAAGTAATGACAAGATCAGGTCTATAAAAGGCAAAGAGTTATCATCATTCCATGAGATGGTTGAATACTATAGAAAGTTTGTAAAAGATTTTGCTAGTACAACATGCAATATGAGGAAGTTGTTAAAAGAAAAAATAGAATTTCTGTGAGAGAGTGAATATTGAAAGGAATTTGAGTGGGGAAAGGAAGAACTAAGTCACGCTCCTTCTTTGCAAGCTTATGATCCAATGTGTGATGCAAAGGTGGTCTGTGATGCAAGCGCAAATGGCTTACGGTCCCATCTAATTCATACAAGAAATGGCCAAAACAAACTCACTGTGTGTGTGTCACAAGCCTTGAACGAATCTTAATATAATTATTCAGTTATAGAGAGAGTCTTTGGTAGTTTTCTGGGCAGTAAACAGATTCAAACTTTTTTTGTGGGGGATGAAATTTACAGTTCAGACAGACCACAAACCTTTGGTAGAATATTTTGCACAAAAGGAACTTGATTGTATACACTCTTGCATTTGAAGGTGGGTTGTATGTCTACAGGAAAACTGCTTCACAGTGCAGTATATACCAGGAGCAGGAAATGGACTGTTTGCCAAGACTGGTTAAAGTGTGAGCTCCACCTTATGTGGAGGTGGAAGACTCAGTAGAGGAAGATGTCAGTGTTTGCCAAGATACCCAAGGGAGCTTTAAAGAGAGTAAATGTTTTGAAGAATTAGAGACCGATGAGGAACTAAAAGATGTAATTGATTTGTTATCTGAAGAGAAACCAAGCAAGAGGTTGTTGAAAAAGTGGAGCAGAAGTTGGAGTAAGCTAGGACATGAACTTACAGTTGACAAAGGGTTTCTATTGCTAGGGACGAGATTAGTACCACCATGGATTTGAATTAGAAAAAACAGCAAATGGCACATGTGGGCAATTTAGGAATAGTAAATACAAAAGAGAGATTTTGAAGATATTCCTGGTGGCCAGTGCTTGATCATGATGTTGCGTGTATGGCTACGATGTGTCGAGTGTGTGGCGTGTGACACAGGTTTGAGAACTACTAGTATCCCTGTGCTTTGAAAACAGTTTGAGAGAGAAAGTTACATTTGCTATTTGTTCACATATAACAGAGTACAATGCTGTTCTAGAGAGACAGAAAATTATTTGAAAATGTGTGGAGTAGAGCATAAAATATCAGCTTTGTATCACCCACAGACCAATGGTCCTACTAAGAGAGTGGTAAAAACATTGAAGGAGGGGATACAATTGGCCAGAGCAAATGGCCTTGATGGGAAAATCGATTTGTCTCGGAGGATAACTGGATATTGTATGTTTCCACAATCCACCACCGGAAAGTCTCTTTTCGAGCTGTTCAAAGACAGAGCTCCATTCAGAAAAGTGTGTCCAGGGTGGATGTTTTGGGGTAAAGGTTGCGTGAACAATGCACTGGGAGATTGGAGAGAATAATAAACATTTCACAAAATAAAATTAAAGTTGAGCCATGACAAACAAAAAAATGCAAGGAATTAGCTGGTCAAATTGGAAGATTTTGTAAAAATAAGATCTACCAAAGGGTGTGCTGAGTGATCCGAATTTATGAGTTAGTTTGAGGTAGTCACATTTTTTTAAAATGCAGTGAAGACACATGCTGGCAGGATCTGGAACAAAAACAGAGTAGCGATTCTTCATCATGTTCCAGTGGAAAATTTGAAACTCAATACAGATAATCAATATAGTGGGCTGGATCAGCCAGGGATGGTAGGAAACAAAAATGTCTATCGAGCAAAAGAGTGGGAGAATAATGAAGAAAACATCCTTTTTGAAGATTTTGATAATAAAATAGTCATGTTATTGTTACATGATGTACTTTAATATGGTTTATTATGTCTAATTTCTTTTCACTCTTTTTAAGGGTTTTTATTTGTGTTATCTTGCTGTTAGTTATCTGTTAAGGGAGGGAGCAATGTGGCATAAATAAAGTGACTTACTTATAGACTATGACGCTAAGTTTATTGCTCACAGAGTGCACTGTCCATGGAATGGGAACTTAGAATGTGATGAGGTAATGGAATCAGAATGTGGGGAGCTGTGAGGGACAGGTAAAGAGGTGCTTGTGAGTGGTGGTTGATATGTCTGGAAATACATACAAGTCCCCTGTCATCTTTGTGGAGGAACAATGCAGTAACCAATCAAAAGACATGGAAAGGAGTAGTACTTCATAGCAGGGGAAAACAGAAGATTGACAAGCTGAGTCAAGAATGAGAAGTAGGAAAATGAGTGACGAGGAAAAGTCAACCAAAGATAAGACACTTAGGAGAGGGGAGGCTCCAATGTTGTGGTTCTTGATGAGCCACAATATGTTTTGCAACAGAAAGCATATGTGGTTTCCTAGGATTTGAGATAAAAATGATAACTTGATAAAATAATACAATCACAAAATGTGCTGCTTGATTCCATATAATTTGTATTTTTTGCCACATAATTTAGTCAACCCTGCTGTATAATTTGGTCCTCTTCTGCCACCTAATTCACTGGCCCTGGTAGATACATCGTATCCTGACCTGTTATTCATCGTTTAGCATGTCAGTCTCCAAGAGTAGCTCAAACTACACTTCCTTGTGATGTCATAGTATGGTATTCACTCAGAACTTGTGGAAAATAGCTGTGAAACAGCTCATTCATACTGTTGTGTATGTTTATGCTTTGCATTTCTGATACACTTTTACTGGTAAGAAAATTGTGCGACAAGCAACAACAAACACTTGCTTCGAGATTTCATTAGACTTTTAACACCATAAAAAGTAATGACAAGTTCAGGTCTATAAAAGGCAAAGAGTTATCATCATTCCATGAGATGGTTGAATACTATAGAAAGTTTGTAAAAGATTTTGCTGGTACAACATACAATATGAGGAAGTTGTTAAAAGAAAAAATAGAATTTCTGTGGGAGAGTGAATATTGAAAGGAATTTGAGTGGGGAAAGGAAGAACTAAGTCCTGCTCCTTCTTTGCAAGCTTATGATCCAATGTGTGATGCAAAGGTGGTCTGTGATGCAAGTGCAAATCGCTTAAGGTCCCATCTAATTCATACAAGAAATGGCCAAATGAAACTCACTGTGTGTGTGTCACAAGCCTTGAACGAATCTTAATGTAATTATTCAGTTATAGAGAGAGTCTTTGGTAGTTTTCTGGGCAGAAACAGATTCAAACTTTTTTTGTGGGGGATGAAATTTGCAGTTCAGACAGACCACAAACCTTTGGTAGAAATTTTGCACGAAAGGAACTTGATTGTATATACTCTTGCATTTGAAGGTGGGTTGTATGTCTACAGGAATACTGCTTCACAGTGCAGTTTATACCAGGAGGAGGAAATGGACTGTTTTCCAAGACTGGTTAAAGAGTGAGCTCCGCCTTATGTGGAGGTGGAAGACTCAGTATAGGAAGATGTCAGTGTTTGCCAAGTTACCCAAGGGAGCTTTAAAGAGAGTAAATGTTTTGAAGATTTAGAGACCGATGAGGAACTAAAAGATGTAATTGATTTGTTATCTGAAGAGAAACCAAGCAAGAGGTTGTTAAAAAAGTGTAGCAGAAGTTGGAGTAAGCTAGGACATGAACTTACAGTTGACAAAGGGTTTCTATTGCTAGGGACGAGATTAGTTCCACCATGGATTTGAATTAGAAAAAACAGCAACTGGCACATGTGGTCAATTTAGGAATATTAAATACAAAAGAGAGATTTTGAAGATATTCCTGGTGGCCAGTGCTTGATCATGATGTTGCGTGTATGGCTAGGAAGTGTCGAGTGTGTGGCGTGTGACACAGGTTTGAGAACTACTAGTATCGCTGTGCTTTGAAAACAGTTTGAGAGAGAAAGTTACCTTTGCTATTTGTTCACATGTAATAGAGTACAATGCTGTTCCAGAGAGACAGAAAATTATTTGAAAATGTGTGGAGTAGAGCATAAAATATCAGCTTTGTATCACCCACAGACCAATGGTCCTACTAAGAGAGTGGTAAAAACATTGAAGGAGGGGATACAATTGGCCAGAGCAAATGGCCTTGATGGGAAAATTGATTTGTCTCGGAGGATAACTGGATATTGTATGTTTCCACAATCCACCACCGGAAAGTCTCTTTTCGAGCTGTTCAAAGACAGAGATCCATTCAGAAAAATGTGTCCAGGGTGGATGTTTTGGGGTAAAGGTTGCGTGTCAGGATCCCTAATGTGAGTTCCAAAGCGAAGCGCAAGAAATTAAGTTCAATAGGCGCTTCGGTTTCGAATGGACTTCAATGGTCGATTTTGTGGCATGCCCGCAATTCCAAGATAGCCGCTAAGGCGCTGGAGTCTGCAGTCTAGTTGTTAACAAATCCAGAGAGACGGTGTGACGCGCGCGCGCCTGAAGTAGTGCGCACTTCACTAAGACATTTCCTCAGAGAAGACGTGTTCACGTGTGTTCCCAGTTCTGAAGTGAATATTTTGAGTAAGAAGTTTTTCAGAGTAACGCTAGAGAGTTGTTCCGAGTCTAGAAACTGATACTTACCGAAGAGGACTGAAAAGCCGCTTGAGTCCGTAGTGGGCTACTTACCGGGAGTCGAGTACGGAGTCACCTCGGCTCTACAGGAAACGAGTGAAGACTTCAGCCGCACCTGAAAAGAAAACAGAAGAAAGCTAAGTGAATTACTGATAGATTATTCGGTCACATAAATATGTTAAGCAATGTTTGGTGACGCTATAAGTAATAAGACTTACCGTGGTCAGCAGAGATCAGCATACAGAGTCCTGTAACAGAAAAGAAGAACATTATAGAATATACTGTGAAAAGGGTTCTAAACGAGAAATTTACAGACAATACCAACAGTTAACTAGGAAAGTAAGGAGATAGACTTACCAGAGTTATAGCAGCTCCGCAGTAACCTAAGGAGAGGAAGCGAACAGGAAAAGTTTAAAAGCACAAAAGAAATAATCTAGAAGACGACAGTTTTAGAATAGCAAGAAGCAGGAAAAAGAAAGAAGACACACCACGAAAAGAAAGAAAAGGCAACAAACAGAAACATTAATGTTAGGTTTAAAAGAGAAAGAGTTAGAAGATGCTTAAACCAAAGAATAAATAGGTTTAATAAACAGATATATGTTTTACAGATAATTAGAGACATCAATAACAAGAAAAGAAGAAAGGCAGAGTTGAACAGGAAGAGAGGCACAGAGTTCAGGATCCTGGGTAGGTAGCAAATCATAAGAGAAGAGAAGAAAAAAGACAGGATAGAGTAGCGGAGAAATAATAAATTGTTGTGTGCTTAGTTAACCTTAGGAGTCTTCAGTAGCAGAGTGAAAGCTGAAGAAGAATTCCAGATAGGAAACCAGAAGGTCCAGAACCAGTCTCTTCTATTGTTTATTATTTTATCCAATTTCCCCCTTCTTCCTTGCTGATCAGTTAGAGCCAAAGACATTTCTTGGGGCTGAGTGATTGGTAGTGGGAGTCGGGAAGCTAGCGACTTCTGTTCCTGTGCAAGACAACGGTAACCAGCGAGAAGCTGAAGGTGAGCTCTGACAGAGTGAAGTGCCCACGTACTAATCTTGCACCCGAACAGAAAAGAAATGGTGGAGGGAATAAATTTACAGACCTTAGGGTCGGTCCTAGAGGCAATACGAAAGGAACTGGTAGGAGTTAAGGAAGAGAATCAAAGTCTAAGGCAGGAGGTCATGAATTCAAGGAAAGAAACGGCAGAATTAGCACAGAGGATTAGACAACCGTATTCAACTGTAAGGGAGGGTCCCACCACATCTATGGGAGACACAAAAAAGCTAAAAACACAAGTAATACATTCCTTATCGCCAGTGATACCGTTGGCAGCGCCGGTGAGATTTAGTGGGGACCCACAAAAGGCGCAGGTGTTGATTACACAATGTTCACTTCATTTCTTGTGTTGCCCTTCTATCTTTCCTGATGCGCAATCTAAGGTCGCCTTCATTTTGTCATATTTAAGTGGAGATGCAGCGGCATGGTCGATGCCGATAGTCTCAAGAGATGATCCATTATTGCAGAATTTTGATGAGTTCAAGAAAGAATTTCTGAGAATCTTTGACCGAAGACGGATATCTCAAGCAGTAGATAACGAACTCTTGGAATTGAAGCAGGGAAATAGAGACTTAGTGGCTTATCTAGCTCAATTCAACAAACTTGTAATGGAGACTGATTGGCCGGAGAACAAGAGGACAGCAATATTTTATCGAGGCCTGCGAGATGAACTAAAGGATGGTTTGGCTCAAATACCGAATCGTCCAACTGAAATTTCCGCCCTGATAGACCTAGTACTAGAACTGGATTTCCGTCAGGGAGAGCGAAGGGGAGAGAGAAGACGAGAGTACAGAAGTACGGTTCCGCGATTAGACCGAGCTAAGGCTGAAACAGGAAGGAGTACAGAAGGAACCTCAGGATCTGAACCTATGCAAATAGGAACGATTCGGGGACCGCTCACAAAGGAGGAGAAGGAAAAAAGGTGAGCCAACAACTTATGTACGTATTGTCGATCTAGTGGACATTTTGTGCGAAATTGTCCAAGAAAGCCAAAGGGTCCATTTAAGCCGAAGGAAAACTCGCAGCACCACCTGTAGAAGGAGTTGTGCAGGTGGATGCGAATCAGAAATCAACTCCTCAGGAACATCGGCTGGCGAATACATTACAGTCATCTACGCCCCATTTGATTTTATCTTTGACAATCCGATTTCGTGAAAAAATAATGAAAGGAGTGACTGTGATGGAAGACTCAGGAGCCACAGGTAATTTCTGCGATCTGAAATTCGCGGCTAAGATTGGGCTGCAAGCAATTGCCAAGGCTAGAAGTGAACCAGTTCGAGCAATCAATGGTACCAATCTATCCTCCGGGCCTATCACGAGTCACACAGAGTTGGTAGAGCTGATTCGAGAAGATGGGCATAGAGAAGCTATACACTTTAATTTAATTGATGCCCCCCAATTTCAACTTATATTGGGGCTTCCTTGGCTCACAGAGCACAATCCTTCCATCAATTGGAACAACAGAACAATTGAAATGAACTCAGCATATTGTAGAGAGAACTGTTTTAGGGCTTTCAAGGCAACGAGTAAACAAAACCCGGCTCACGCCTTATGTTCAGCTGGAGTCTCCGTGTGCGTAATAAATACGCAATCAATTCCACAAGAGTATCAAGATTTCGAGGACGTTTTCAACGAACAGGAAGCTGAGCAACTGCCGCCTCATCGTGTTTACGATTGCAAACTAGACTTGGAGCCAGGGGCGAATTTGCCTTGCAGTCGAGTGTACGACTTGACGGAACAAGAGAATCATCACCTGAGGGAGTATATCGACAAGTACCTGGCCAATGGATTTATACGTCCTTCCCAATCGCCAGTGTCCTCGCCACTATTTTTTGTGCCTAAGAAGGAGCAGGGCGAGTTGAGAACGTGCATTGATTATAGAGCCAGAAATCGAATAACAAAAAAGAACAGGTATCCTCTTCCCCTTATCTCCGTCTTATTGGACCAGATCAAAGGAGCACAGATGTTCACGAAGTTGGATTTAAGGGGAGCTTATCACCTTATTCGAGTTAGAGAGGGAGACGAGTGGAAGACAGCCTTCAGGACACGCCTTGGACTATTTGAATACCAGGTTATGCCCTATGGGTTGTGTAATGCGCCTGCAGCATTTCAGCACTTCATAAATGATGTACTCAGTGAATTCATTGATCAATGTGCAATTGTGTATATTGACGATATACTAATCTACTCAAATGATACGCAGGAGCAACAAACACAAGTTCGAGGAGTTTTACAAAAACTGCGAGAGAACAAATTATTTGTCAAGTTGGAGAAATGTGCTTTTGGAGTTTCACAGGTAGAGTTCTTGGGCTTTGTGATCTCGCCAGCAGGAATTCATATGGACAAACAGAAGATTCAAGCTGTACAAGAATGGAAGTCACCCACCTGTGTCAAAGAAGTCCAAGCGTTTATTGGGTTCGAAAATTTCTATGGGAGATTTATTGGAGAATTTTCTCGACGAATACTACCCTTGACACGACTACTGAAGAAAGGGACACAATTCGAATGGTCGGAGGAAGCAGAGCAAGCCTTTAAAGATTTGAAAATTGAGTTCACCACTGCACCTATCCTCCTTCATGGCGATCCGATGGAGCCCTTTTATGTCGAGACAGATGCCTCGGACCTTGCGATTGGTGGAGTTCTTTCTCAAAGGAATAAGGTAACGGGCCAATTACACCCGGTGGCTTATCGATCCAGGAAGTTGACACCAGCTGAAATCAATTATACCATTACGGAAAAAGAGTTGCTGGCGATAAAAGACGCCTTCAAGGAGTGGAGACATTATCTAATGGGGGCCCACCACGTGGTAACGGTCTACACGGACCATCGAAACTTAAAATTCCTGAAGTCAGCCAGAACCTTGACACCTCGCCAACTCCGTTGGTCACTGTACTCTGCCGAATACTATTTTGTGATAACTTATCGGCCAGGTGCACAGAATGGAAAGGCGGATGCTTTGTCTAGGTTGGGAACCGGAGAAGAAAGAAATCCACTAAGTGCTCAAGTGATCATACCGGATACCAAGATTATAGGCGCCACTGAGATACTGAACTTTAAAGAAAAAGTAATCCAAGCTCTAACCCCAGAGGAAATGCAGAAATGGGTGCAACTAGAACCTGGAAGAGAAATTTGTGATGAATTACCACTTAAAGAAGGTGCATTGTATCTGCCGACTACAGCATTGCAGAAGCAAGCCTTGCAGGAATGCCATGATCACCTGTTGGCTGGCCACAAGGGAGAGTTCAAGACAGCAGATCTAATTAAAAGGAAATATTGGTGGCCACAGATGAGTAAAGACATAGAACAATATGTAAAGACTTGTGAGATATGCGCTCAGGGAAAATCAGAACGGCACTCTCCCCAAGGGCAGTTGCAACCCCTGCCCATTCCGCCTCATCCTTGGCATACAATCATCCTAGACTTAATTACAGACTTACCATCCTGTCAAGGGACAAATACAATACTAGTAATAGTAGATGCATACACGAAAATGACACACTTCTTGGCCTTAAAGGGAATCCCTACAGCAAAACAGTTAGCAAGGCACTTTAGTACCCAGATTGTCAGGTTACATGGAATACCCAAGATCGTAATATCAGACCGTGGAACCCAATTTGTTTCACATTTCTGGAAGGCTTTTATGAAAGGGTTAGGAGGAGAAACTCGTTTTTCCACCAGTTTTCATCCGGAGACGGATGAACAAACGGAAAGGGTGAACCAGGAATTGGAGCAATATTTACGGTTGTTCTTGTTGAAACAGGAGGGAGAATGGCCGGACTACTTGTGGACAGCAGAATTCGCTCATAATAACGTGAAGAATGTGTCCACTGGGTATTCTCCGTTCTACTTAAACTATGGTACACATCCAAATTCAGCAGTACAAGATGTGGAGCTCTCAGTCCCAGCAGTCAAGGATTTGGTAGCTCATTTAAATTCAGTACATGAAATAGCATCAAAGAATCTAGTACAGGCTAAGGAAAAGTATAAGAAGTACGCAGATAAGAAAAGAAAGAAACCTCCTCCACTAGGAATTGGAGATAAAGTCTGGTTGAATAGAAAAAATTTAAGGCTAAAAGGGAACCGAAAATTTCAGCTACGATTTATCGGCCCTTACCCAATTGCAGAGCAGATTGGTCCAGTGACCTATAAATTGACTTTACCCTCCCAATTCAAAATTCACCCAGTGTTTCATGTTTCCCTTTTGAAGAAGGCAGTTCCTAATTTGAGAAAAGAATCGATTCCAAACCCACTTCAGCTAGATACAGGAGTGGAGTTTGAGGTGAAAGAAATTCTGGACTCAAAATTAGTTAGAGGTAAACTGTATTATTTGGTAGATTGGAAAGACTACGGTCCTGAGGAGCGGTCTTGGGAATTAGATTCAGATGTTCATGCTCCTAGGCTAATAAAACTTTTTTATCAGTGCAATCCAACCAAGCCCAGAGTGGAAGGACCATCCTTGGTGGGGGGTACTGTCAGGATCCCTAATGTGAGTTCCAAAGCGAAGCGCAAGAAATTAAGTTCAATAGGCGCTTCGGTTTTGAATGGATTTCAATGGTCGAGTTTGTGGCATGCCCGCAATTCCAAGATGGCCGCTAAGGCGCTGGAGTCTGCGGTCTAGTTGTTAACAAATCCAGAGAGACGGTGTGACGCACGCGCGCCTGAAGTAGTGCGCACTTCACTAAGACATTTCCTCAGAGAAGACGTGTTCACGTGTGTTCCCAGTTCTGAAGTGAATATTTTGAGTAAGAAGTTTTTCAGAGTAACGATAGAGAGTTGTTCCGAGTCTAGAAACCGATACATACCGAAGAGGACTGAAAAGCCGCTTGAGTCCGTAGTGGGCTACTTACCGGGAGTCGAGTACGGAGTCACCTCGGCTCTACAAGAAACGAGTGAAGACTTCAGCCGCACCTGAAAAGAAAACAGAAGAAAGCTAAGTGAATTACTGATAGATTATTCGGTCACATAAATATGTTAAGCAATGTTTGGTGACGCTATAAGTAATAAGACTTACCGTGGTCAGCAGAGATCAGCATACAGAGTCCAGAAAAGAAGAACATTATAGAATATACTGTGAAAAAGGTTCTAAAGGAGAAATTTACAGACAATACCAACATTTAACTAGGAAAGTAAGGAGATAGACTTCCCAGAGTTATAGCAGCTCCGCAGTAACCTAAGGAGAGGAAGCGAACAGGAAAAGTTTAAAAGCACAAAAGAAATAATCTAGAAGACGACAGTTTTAGAATAGCAAGAAGCAGGAAAAAGAAAGAAGAGATACCACGAAAAGAAAGAAAAGGCAACAAACAGAAACATTAATGGTAGGTTTAAAAGAGAAAGAGTTAGAAGATGCTTAAACCAAAGAATAAATGGGTTTAATAAACAGATATATGTTTTACAGATAATTAGAGACATAAATAACAAGAAAAGAAGAAAGGCAGAGTTGAACAGGAAGAGAGGCACAGAGTTCAGGATCCTGAGTAGGTAGCAAATCATAAGAGAAGAGGAGAAAAGAGACAGGATAGAGTAGCGGAGAAATAATAAATTGTTGTGTGCTTAGTTACCCATAGGAGTCTTCAGTAGCAGAGTGAAAGCTGAAGAAGAATTCCAGATAGGAAACCAGAAGGTCCAGAACCAGTCTCTTCTATTGTTTATTATTTTATCCAATTTCCCCCTTCCCCCTTGCTGATCAGTTAGAGACAAAGACATTTCTTGGGGCTGAGTGATTGGTAGTGGGAGTCGGGAAGCTAGCGACTTCTGTTCCTGTGCAGGACAACGGTAACCAGTGAGAAGCTGAAGGTGAGCTCTGACATTGCGTGAACAATGCACTGGGAGATTGGAGAGAATATTAAACATTTCACCAAAGAAAATTAAAGTTGAGCTATGACACACAAAAAAATGCAAGGAATTAGGTGGTCAAATTGGAAGATTTTGTAAAAATAAGAGCTACCAAAGGGTGTGCTGAGTGGTCCGAATTTATGATTTAGTTTGAGGTAGTCACATGTTTTTTAAAATGCAGTGAACACACATGCTGGCAGGATCTGGAACAAAAACAAAGTAGCGGTTCTTCATCATGTTCCAGTGGAAAATGAGAAACTCAGTACAGACAATCAAAATGGTGGGCTGGCTCAGCCAGGGATGGTAGGAAACAAAAATGTCTATCGAGCAGAAGAGTGCGAGAATAATGAAGAAAACATCCTTTTTGAAGATTTTGATCATAAAATAGTCATATTATTGTTACATGATGTACTTTAATATGGTTTATTATGTCTAATTTCTTTTCACTGTTTTTAAGGGTTTTTATTTGTGTTATCTTGCTGTTAGTTATCTGTTAAGGGAGGGAGCAATGTGGCATAAATAAAGTGACTTACTTATAGACTATGACGCTCAGTTTATTGCTCACAGAGTGCACTGTCCATGGAATGGGAACTTAGAATGTGATGAGGTAATGGAATCAGAATGTGGGGAGCTGTGAGGGACAGGTAAAGAGCTGCTTGTGAGTGGTGGTTGACATGTCTGGAAATAAATACAAGTCCCCTGTCAATTTTGTGGAGGAACAATGCAGTAACCAATCAAAGGACATTGAAAGGAGTAGTACTTCATGGCAGGGGAAAACAGAAGATTGACAAGCTGGGTCAAGAATCAGAAGTAGGAAAATGAGTGACGAGGAAAAGTCAACCAAAGATAAGCCACTTAGGAGAGGGGAGGCTCCAATGTTGTGGTTCTTGATGAGCCACAATATGTTTTGCAACAGAAAGCATATGTGGTTTCCTAGGATTTGAGATACAAATGATAACATGATAAAATAATACAATCACAAAATGTGGTGCTTGATTCCATATAATTTGTATTTTTTGCCACATAATTTAGTCAACCCTGCTGTATAATTTGGCCCTCTTCTGCCACATAATTCACTGGCCCTGGTAGATACATCGTATCCTGACCTGTTATTCATCGTTTAGCGTGTCAGTCTCCAAGAGTAGCTCAAACTACACTTCCTTGTGATGTCATAGTATGGTATTCACTCAGAACTTGTGGAAAATAGCTGTGAAACAGCTCATTAATACTGTTGTGTATGTTTATGCTTTGCATTTCTGATACACTTTTACTGGTAAGAAAATTGTGCGGCAAGCAACAACAAACACTTGCTTCGAGATTCCATTAGACTTTTATCACCATAAAAAGTAATGACTATATCAGGTCTATAAAAGGCAAAGAGTTATCATCATTCCATGAGATGGTTGAATACTATAGAAAGTTTGTAAAAGATTTTGCTGGTACAACATACAATATGAGGAAGTTGTTAAAAGAAAAAATAGAATTTCTGTGGGAGAGTGAATATTGAAAGGAATTTGAGTGGGGAAAGGAAGAACTAAGTCATGTTCCTTCTTTGCAAGCTTATGATCCAATGTGTGATGCAAAGGTGGTCTTTGATGCACGTGCAAATGGCTTAAGGTCCCATCGAATTCATAAAAGAAATGGCCAAAAGAAACTCACTGTGTGTGTGTCACAAGCCTTGAACGAATCTTAATGTAATTATTCAGTTATAGAGAGAGTATTTGGCAGTTTTCTGGGCAGTAAACAGATCCAACTTTTTTTGTGGGGGATGAAATTTGCAGTTCAGACAGACCACAAACCTTTGGTAGAATATTTTGCACGAAAGGAACTTGATTGTATACACTCTTGCATTTGAAGGTGGGTTGTATGTCTACAGGAATACTGCTTCACAGTGCAGTTTATACCAGGAGCAGGAAATGGACTGTTTGCCAAGACTGGTTAAAGAGTGAGCTCCACCTTATGTGGAGGTGGAAGACTCAGTAGAGGAAGATGTCAGTGTTTGTCAAGTTACCCAAGGGAGCTTTAAAGAGAGAAAATGGTTTGAAGAATTAGAGACCGATGAGGAACTAAAAGATGTAATTGATTTGTTATCTGAAGAGAAACCAAGCAAGAGGTTGTTGAAAAAGTGTAGCAGAAGTTGGTGTAAGCTAGGATATGACCTTACAGTTGACAAAGGGTTTCTATTGCTAGGGACGAGATTAGTGCCACCATGGAGTTTGAATTAGAAAAAACAGCAACTGGCACATGTGGGAAAGTTAGGAATAGGAAATACAAAAGAGAGATTTTGAAGATATTCCTGGTGGCCAGTGCTTGATCATGATGTTGCGTGTATGGCTAGGAAGTGTCGAGTGTGTGACGTGTGACACAGGTTTGAGAACTACTAGTATCCCTGTGCTTTGAAAACAGTTTGAGAGAGAAAGTTACCTTTGCTATTTGTTCACATATAATAGAGTAAAATGCTGTTCCAGAGAGACAGAAAATTATTTGAAAATGTGTGGACTAGAGCATAAAATATCAGCTTTGTATCACCCACAGACCAATGGTCCTACTAAGAGAGTGGTAAATACATTGAAGGAGGGGATACAATTGGCCAGAGCAAATGGCCTTGATGGGAAAATTGATTTGTCTCAGAGGATAACTGGATATTGTATGTTTCCACAATCCACCACCGGAAAGTCTCTTTTCGAGCTGTTCAAAGACAGAGCTCCATTCAGAAAAGTGTGTCCAGGGTGGATGTTTTGGGGTAAAGGTTGCGTGAACAATGCACTGGGAGATTGGAGAGAATAATAAACATTTCGCAAAAGAAAATTAAAGTTGAGCTATGAAAAAAAAAATGCAAGGAATTAGGTGGTCAAATTGGAAGATTTTGTAAAAATAAGAGCTTCCAAAGGGTGTGCTGAGTGGTCCAAATTTATGAGTTAGTTTGAGGTAGTCACATTTTTTTAAAATGCAGTGAACACACATGCTGGCAGGATCTGGAACAAAAACAGAGTAGCGGTTCTTCATCATGTTCCAGTGGAAAATGAGAAACTCAATACAGATAATCAAAGTAGTGGGCTGGATCAGCCAGGGATGGTAGGAAACAAAAATGTCTAGTGAGCTGAAGAGTGGGAGAATAATCATGAAAACATCCTTTTTGAAGATTTTGTTATAAAATAGTCATGTTATTGTTACATGATGTACTTTAATATGGTTTATTATATCTAATTTATTTTCACTGTTTTTAAGGGTTTTTATTTGTGTTCTCTTGCTGTTAGTTATCTGTTAAGGGAGGGAGCAATGTGGCATAAATAAAGTGACTTACTCATAGACTATGACGCTAAGTTTATTGCTCACACAGTGCACTGTCCATGGAATGGGAACTTAGAATGTGATGAGTTAATGGAATCAGAATGTGGGGAGCTGTGAGGGACCGGTAAAGAGCTTCTTGTGTGTGGTGGTTGATATGTCTGGAAATAAATACAAGTCCCCTGTCATCTTTGTGGAGGAACAATGCAGTAACCAATCAAAAGACATGGAAAGGAGTAGTACCTCATGGCAGGGGAAAATAGAAGATTAACAAGCTGGGTCGAGAATGAGAAGCAGGAAAATGAGTGACGAGGAAAAGTCAACCAAAGATAAGCCACTTAGGAGAGGGGAGGCTCCCATGTTGTGGTTCTTGCTGAGCCACAATATGTTTTGCAACAGAAAGCATATGTGGTTTCCTAGGATTTGAGATAAAAATGATAACATGATAAAATAATACAATCACAAAATGTGCTGCTTGATTCCATATAATTTGTATTTTTTGCCTCATAATTTAGCCAACCCTGTTGTATAATTTGATCCTCTTCTGCCACATAATTCACTGGCCCTGGTAGATACATCGTATCCTGCCCTGTTATTCATCGTTCAGCGTGTCAGTCTCCAAGAGTAGCTCAAACTACACTTCCTTGTGATGTCATAGTATGGTATTCACTCAGAACTTGTGGAAAATAGCTCTGAAACAGCTCATTCATACTGTTGTGTATGTTTATGCTTTGCATTTCTGATACACTTTTACTGGTAAGAAAATTGTGCGGCAAGCAACAACAAACACTTTCTTCGAGATTTCATTAGACTTTTAACACCATAAAAAGTAATGACAAGATCAGGTCTATAAAAGGCAAAGAGTTATCATCATTCCATGAGATGGTTGAATACTATAGAAAGTTTGTAAAAGATTTTGCTGGTACGACATACAATATGAGGAAGTTGTTAAAAGAAAAAATAGAATTTCTGTGGGAGAGTGAATATGGAAATGAATTTGAGTGGGGAAAGGAAGAACTAAGTCATGCTCCTTCTTTGCAAGCTTATGATCCAATGTGTGATGCAAAGGTGGTCTGTGATTCAAGTGCAAATGGCTTAAGGTCCCATCTAATTCATACAAGAAATGGCCAAAAGAAACTCACTGTGTGTGTGTCACAAGCCTTGAATGAATCTTAATGTAATTATTCAGTTATAGAGAGAGTCTTTGGTAGTTTTCTGGGCAGTAAACAGATTCAAACTTTTTTGTGGGGGATGAAATTTGCAGTTCAGACAGACCACAAACCTTTGGTAGAATATTTTGCACGAAAGGAGCTTGATTGTATACACTCTTGCATTTGAAGGTGGGTTGTATGTCTACAGGAATACTGCTTCACAGTGCAGTTTATACCAGGAGCAGGAAATGGACTGTTTGCCAAGACTGGTTAAAGAGTGAGCTCCACCTTATGTGGAGGTGGAAGACTCAGTAGAGGAAGATGTCAGTGTTTGCAAAGTTACCCAAGGGAGCTTTAAAGAGAGTAAATGTTTTGAAGAATTAGAGACCGATGAGGAACAAAAAGAATTAATTGATTTGTTATCTGAAGAGAAACCAAGCAAGAGGTTTTTGAAAAAGTGGAGCAGAAGTTGGAGTAAGCTAGGACATGAACTTACAGTTGACAAAGGGTTTCTATTGCTAGGGACGAGATTAGTACCACCATGGATTTGAATTAGAAAAAACAGCAACTGGCACATGTGGGCAATTTAGGAATAGTAAATACAAAAGAGAGATTTTGAAGATATTCCTGGTGGCCAGTGCTTGATCATGATGTTGCGTGTATGGCTCGGAAGTGTCGAGTGTGTGGCGTGTGACACAGGTTTGAGAACTACTAGTATCCCTATGCTTTGAAAACTGTTTGAGAGAGAAAGTTACCTTTGCTATTTGTTCACATATAATAGTGTACAATGCTGTTCCAGAGAGACAGAAAATTATTTGAAAATGTGTGGACTAGAGCATCAAATATCAGCTTTGTATCACCCACAGACCAATGGTCCTACTAAGAGAGTGGTAAAAACATTGAAGGAGGGGATACAATTGGCCAGAGCAAATGGCCTTGATGGGAAAATTGATTTGTCTCAGAGGATAACTGGATATTGTATGTTTCCACAATCCACCACCGGAAATTCTCTTTTCGAGCTGTTCAAAGACAGAGCTCCATTCAGAAAAGTATGTTCAGGGTGGATGTTTTGGGGTAAAGGTTGCGTGAACAATGCACTGGGAGATTGGAGAGAATAATAAACATTTCTCAAAAGAAAATTAAAGTTGAGCCATGACAAACAAAAAAATTGCAAGGAATTAGGTGGTCAATTTAGAAGATTTTGTAAAAATAAGAGCTACCAAAGGGTGTGCTGAGTGGTCCGAATTTATGAGTTAGTTTGAGGTAGTCACATTTTTTTAAAATGCAGTGAACACACATTCTGGCAGGATCTGGAACAAAAACAGAGTAGCGGTTCTTCATCATGTTCAAGTGGAAAATGAGAAACTCAATACAGACAATCAAAATGGTGGGCTGGCTCAGCCTGGGATGGTAGGAAACAAAAATGTCTATCGAGCAGAAGAGTGGGAGAATAATGAAGAAAACATCCTTTTTGAAGATTTTGATAATAAAATAGTCATGTTATTGTTACATGATGTACTTTAATATGGTTTATTATGTCTTTCACTGTTTTTAAGGGTTTTTATTTGTGTTATCTTGCTGTTAGTTATCTGTTAAGGGAGGGAGCAATGTGGCATAAATAAAGTGATTTACTTATAGACTATGACGTTAAGTTTATTGCTCACAGAGTGCAGTGTCCATGGGATGGGAACTTAGAATGTGATGAGGTAATGGAATCAGAATGTGGGGAGCTATGAGGGACAGGTAAAGAGCTGCTTGTGAGTGGTGGTTGATATGTCTGGAAATAAATACAAGTCCCCTGTCATCTTTGTGGAGGAACAGGGACAAATCTCTTTTCCCACACGCCGGAGATGAAGGTCCAGTTTTGCCCCCTTCCACAGCCGTGACGGACTTCAAGTGCGCACTTCGCGGGTTTTCCCACCAACTCCCTCAGGCCAACGAAGGAGACGGACTGCGACCAGGCATCCATACGAGGCGGTGAGGATTGCGGATCGTCCCGACCCAGAGCCCACCCTGCAAGAGAGCTGTGTCCGAGGTTTCTAGAGATCCACCAAAGATACGCCATTCCCTGCGCAGCGTCAAGTGTCCGAGGCCTTCAAGTTCAAGTTCAAGTTCTGCTTCCCGGTGAGTTTTTCATGGGGGTTGCAATAAAGACGGGTTCATTTAATGAACACGGTAAAGACGTGTCTCACTTGTGAGACCGGTATGTTCAAGAGCATGCATCAAGAATTAAAGAATTAAAGAATTAAAGTCCAAGTTTTCAGGTGCACCGATATAACTGTATGAATGTTATTGTCTTAGTCAGGTTCAGTTAGGTTTGAATGTGTCAGGTTTTTATGTAAGTTTGTTTCATTGTGATTTTTGTTTTTGGGTCATTGTGATTTTTGTTTTCGGTTACATTCCAACATGCCGTTGTTTTCAAAACTGCGTAAGATATGTACCAGAAAAGGTGTACTAGAGGAACCAGTTAACATTCCGCCTAGAGACACACCTGGACATTTCATGTACTGTAAGCATGGTTTAGATGCCGTGTTGTTTTTAGAACTATGGGTGGATTACACAAAGGATTTAGAGACAAAGTATAGATGGCCTATCACGGGAACGTGGGATGCGGAATGCATTATGAAGGTAGAGGAAGAGTTATGGAAGAGAAAATGTAGACCTGCTCAGAAAGATGCCATTGAGTTTTGGCGCAAGGAGTCACATAGAAGGACAGAGTAAGTGTTCCACAAAGCAGAGAGAAGTAGACAGGAGTCTGAAAAAGCCAAAGAAAAGAAGTTACAGGAGGAAGGGGAACGGGTAAAAAGAGAGCAGGCTGAAAGAGAAAGAAATACTGTCGTTGCTGGTATTTATCGCGTCCTTTCAGAGGAACTAGCAAGAGTGGCCCCAGTAGAAAGACCAGTTAGAGTGCCACCGCAAGTACCCCGATACATATAATAATGATATAGTAGCCCAAAGGTTCTTGAGCCTCCCACCAAAAGAACAGCGCATAGCTGGTGTTTACATGGTCCAATATTTGATTACGTTGTCAAAAGGAAATTGAGAGGGGTGTAGCTAGAGAAGGAGCAACCCCTGTGATTTGATGACACCCCTAATGTACAAAGTGTTAACGAAAAAATAATTAGTGATCGGTTAAAAGTTTAGCTTGAGAAAAAATTGTGGGTATTTCGAATTTGCAAATTGTTCAAGAATACAGGTTTGTGTTCTTGGTGGTTCAGTGAGCCAATGTGCTGGGTCCAGACGGTTGTGGGTCCTGATTCACGCTGAACATGCAGAGACTCCCACCTATTAGAGGTTGATAAAATAAGTACCATTGTGTGAAGTACTACCCAATATCTGCCCTGTACTAGTAAATTATGTGCTGTACATTATTCACAGTGAGCGTTTCTACTAAACTGAGATTAGAAAAATAAGATTACGACCCCCTGAGAACAAATCGTATATAAAAACGATCTTTCAATAGGGCGAATTATTGCAGTTTATATGGAATTGAGAAGACTTTTTGTCTTTGACAACTTCAGAGTGAGGTCCGTGCGCACCGCAGCGGCCCTCCTACTCGTCGCCGCTTAGCCCCCGCTTCAGAGTGAGGAGAGGGTGGGGGCTGAATAATGCAAAGCTATGCAGAAATCGGAGACAGATTCTGACCTTGAAGCCAAAGTGGGGGCCGGAAAAGGAGCAGAACAGAGACACTGCTTAGAAAGCTTCTCTGACATAGCATCTGTGTAATGCCTGCGGCCGGAGAGCCTTGAGGGCCAGGAGTAGATAAAAAAAAAACAGATGGCTGGCAGCCCAGGCTCAAGCCGCGCTGAGGGGCTATTTTTAGCTTCTCTGATAAGACAGGGCAGCTGAGAAATGAAAGTCGAGAAACATTTCCTTTGTTCGATTCTGTGCAAAACCAGTGCCCCGAGGAAATGTCTATGTTTTATTTTTTAGCAAATGTTACATTGCTTCTAGACAAAAAGTAAAATGATGCTCTTGCTTGAAATTTTAAGGGCTATATGCCTATATAAAAACGATTTTCAAATTCAGACAATTTTAAATTGTGGCCCAAAGCTGCCACCAGTTGGATTGGCAAAATGATCCAAAGGTTACAAGTATGAGAAGACACATGAGATATGCGCCTTCAAATAGGAAAGCAGGGTACATTGTGTTGAAATAAATGTATTTTTTTTGTCATAACACCTTTCCAAAAAGAAATGTTCGTGTGTTTTTCATTTTTGATTATTCTTGCTGGTCCTATGTGTCAGAAATAACACAGTCAGTCCAGCTGACAGTTGCTCATCATTAGGATGAGCTTCTGTCAGATGGGGGGTGAGTAAGGCAGGAAAGGAAAATCAGTTATTGATTATAAGCCTGACAAATTAAGCAGGCCAGAATGTTCGCCTCTGAGCTGTAGGTACGGTAATTGCGCATCACTGCTCATTTATATATGTTATTGGTTATTACTAAATTTCACAGACATGATATTACCATTATCATGCTGTCAAAATAGCAGACAACACGTTATCAGTGTATGTCTAATTGGTATTGGAGATGAATAAAATAAAAAAGGCTATGCAAGACTAAAATATGTATCACATGACTGCCTTTCTCTTATAGACAGGCAGCCTCGGTCATATGTTTCCAGATTGGACATTAAGGAACAATTATGATCTGTACACTCGCATCTTAACACTTGAAATGCCTGTTTTAAATAAGGACTGCCACCCCAGAGTGACAACTCTGCCTTTTAGAATGTTGTAAATGGGCTTCCACAAATGTGGTTCGGTATTTAGGGTAATGAGAAAATATCTGACAGGATTTCCTTTTTAAAGTTTGCTTTAGTAAGCTCATTCTTGTAAATGGTGGCGCCAAAAGTTGACATGTTTTTAAATTAGGCTATTGGGTTTGGGCTTCTGAAGGGAGACGTTTGAATATGAAAGGCGAGGGATGCAGCTTATTGTATAGGTGGAAATTATTGCAAAATGACTGGTTTCTTTAGCAGATAAATTATTAATTATGAAATTATCAACATTAATAAGTGTTCTTAAACTTGGTTTTCCAAATATTTAGGAAGCTTAGCATTCCTATTAGGGCCTCCTAGCATTAATATTGACTTCAGTTTGGTGTAGGTTCACATAATAGGGACATTTGCATATGAGATGTCATTTGGCCAGCCTATGAGCTGACACAATGATGTTTGTACATTTGCTAGAAGGATTTCTCGCCATTTCAAATGCGCTGTGTATCTCCTATAATTTTGCTTACGCCCAGTAGCTACACACAGGGATTAATAGTGTTGACAAGACACAGGGTTTGATAGTGTTTGACAGCAGTGAAATCTGTTTCAGATGTCCTCCTGTCAAAAAGGGGGGAAGGAGGAGAATATTGGCTCCTTGAGGAGAATATTGGCTTCCTGCTGGCCCCTGAGGAGGTTCGCTTCCCGCTAGCCCCTTAGAAATTAAGCCCCTTGGAAATTAAATTAGCCCCCTTAGAAATTAAGCCGAGGAAATAGGTATGTTGCTCTTCCCTTTTCTCATGTTTTATTGTGATCTTTCAGGGGAATTAGTTGTGAGCAGTTTCTTTTGTTCTACTAAGCTTAGGCGACTGACACCAGAACGTGTTCAATTGATTTCTGGCCTTTCACAGCCCAAGACACAAAAGGAGGTACGTGCATTCATTGGCCTCACTTCATATTGCAGGCAGTGGATCCCCCAGTATGCTTACATAGCCAAGCCCCTAATACAGTTGACGACACAGGAGGCATCTTCTACTAATGTCCTCCCTTGGACACAAGAACACACTGTGGCATTTGAAGAATTAAAAAGAGCTTTATGTCAAGCACCAGTTTTAGCAATCCCTGATTACAACAAATCTTTTATGCTTTTTGTGACAGAACGGGATGGAACAGCACTATCTGTCCTCACACAAGATCATGCAGGAAAACACAAGCCCTGTGCTTATTTTTCTAGTACATTGGACCCAGTAGCCCAGGCTTTGCCTGCGTGCCTAAAATCTGTTGCAGCAACAGCCTTAGCCATACGACAAAGTGACTCAATAGTGCTGGGCCACCCCCTGACAGTACAAGTACCGCACGCAGTGGAGGTTCTCTTGAACTGAACACAAACACAACACCTGACTGTAGCGAGACTGACAGGTTATGAGCTGACGTTATTTCAACCACACATAGAGATCAGACGATGCAACATATTGAATCCTGCTACTCTTTTGCCCTCTAGTACAGAAAACGTTTCCCCCCATGACTGTATTGAAGGCATACATACCGTGACTAAGCCAAGACAAGACTTGACAGATGTTGCACTCCCAGACCCTGACCTAACACTCTATGTTGACGGCTCATGCATGAGGACGGGGGCGGGAGAATTAGTGGCAGCGTATGCAGTGACCACTGCTACTGAAATCATAGAGACTAAAAGAATAGACATACTGTCAGCACAAGCAGCAGAGCTCATCGCTCTGACACAAGCGTGCATAAGAGCTAAGCACCTGAGAGTAAACATTTACACCGACTCACAATACGCATATGGGGTAGTTCATGACTTCGGAGTACTGTGGAGAGAAAGAGGTTTCTTGACCTCTCATGGGGCCAAGATACAGCATGGCCCCCTTATACAAGCCCTTCTGGAAGCGATACATTTGCCGACAGCCATAGCTATCCTGAAATGCAAAGCACATACTAAAGCCACAGATACCATTTCTCAAGGCAATGATCTGGCAGACCGAACTGCTAAACAGACAGCTCAGACCCCACTAGACATGACAAACTCACAGGTACCATCAATGACCAAAGCAATGACAGTCAGGGATCCTTCCAGGGATGTACAAGACATACAGACACATGCTACTCTAGATGAATTAAAGAAATGGTCGGAACAAGGAGGGGTACTGACTGATCAGGGTTGGATGACTAAGGGCAAAGCAACATGGTTTCTTCCTGATTCGATGGTACAAGTGATCATAAATACCGCACATAGTCCTGCACACTTAGGAGAGAAATCAATGCTAGACAGCTTACAGAATATATGGTTCAACAAGCACCTGCGTGCAGCAGCGAAACAAAAAGTCAGAACATGTATGATCTGTTGCCAATTCAATCCAGGTAAAGGCATTCCGGTGGAACAAGGTGGATTTCTCTCCACCTCACCATCCTTTTGAAGTCCTCCAAATGGACTATATCCAAATGAACAGATGTAGAGGTTACAAATATGTCCTGGTAGTAGTATGTTCACTATCAAGATGGACAGAGGCTTATCCAGTCCCTGATTATACTGCTGTAACTACCGCCAGACAATTGGTGCGAGAGTTTTTCCCACGTTATGGAGTACCGCGTGTCGTATATTCCGACAACGGTCAGCCTTTCTCCTCTGAACTTATGAAACAGGTGTCCCTTCTGTTAGGGTATACCTGGAAGTTTCATTGTGTGCGACATCCTGAGGCAGCAGGCCTTGTAGAAAGACACAATCAGACCTTAAAGATAAAACTAGCAAATATTTGCGCAGACAAAGGTGTAGATTGGATGGTAGCCCTGCCGGTTGCCCTCTTTTACATGCGAATGGTAGCCCATTCTAGAACAGGCTTATCTCCCTATGAAGTGGTCTTTGGTAGACCACCGAATATGTGGGGCACTCCGATGCCTGAAAAGATTACTGATGTTGATAGTAACATGCTGACAGATTACCTGGCTTCCTTGATGTCTGCACTACTCTCTTGTCGTTCGCAGGTTGCTGCCGCCTTCCCTGACAACACCCAGGTCAGGGAACACTCCATCGCTCCTGGATGGAAGGCGCCGAAGTCAGTGTTCTGGACCACGAGGACAGCCGTTAAAGTCAAAGGGCGGAAAGGATGGTTGCACCTTCACCACTCTTTTACAAAGGAAAAGAACTTTTCAGACTTTGAGCACCATTTTCTAGAGGAGACTCCCCAGCAGGAGTACAAAGCTAAACTTAGATCTAAAAAGTCAGAACCCGTTTGATCAATTAAGTCCACTAGGTGGTGAAGCGGTTGAACATGTATTCTGGCTTGCATAAGATCTTGGACACTAGTAATGATAGAAAGAGCAAGATGAAAAGCAAATATTGTAAAATATTACGTGGTAGATGTATAGTGACTTTGATTTTTCTATTTCTTCTGTGTATCACGATAATATGTATCAGCTTAATACTACATGCTATTTTTCCTCCTATTGCCTCACTCTTACACTCCTCCACTAATGATACCATAAAGCACACATTTAGTGATCTGCCATCCCATGAGCTATCATATCGACTTGCCTTACGCAACAATACCTTTATTCAGATGCTGCCCCATTCACATCAGACTAGCAATGCTACAGACTGCTGGGTCTGTGGCCGACTTCCCCCGTATCAGAAGGTGAAGGCAGTGTTGCCTCTTTTCCCTTTTCCATTCTCCCATAATGGTTCTTGCGGAGCATGGTTTGCCTTAATGACATCCATCAACGGTGATGCCAAAGAATGTCAAGACAAGGAGTGTAGAGGCGACTGGGTATGGGGTAACTTGACTAAAGTCATGAATGAAGCATGTTTCCCAGACGAAGAAGGTCTTCCCCAAAGGAAAGGTACAGATCTAGAAAATGAAGAGTATCTGCAAGGAAATGCGACCCTCGACTTTATAGTGTTGAATGTTAAGCCCATACAGAATTTAGGTCCATCCTCAATTACAGTCCTGCCAGTAAAAGGGAACTTGTGTGTCAGAAAAGAAGGCTCAGTACATTTGGGGCACAGCGAGTGTAATACTATAATAGAGTTTAAAGACAAAGGAAAGTCCTATTTCAGAGCATCACGACACACCTACTTTATTTGTGGCCAGACAGCCTATGTGCAACTGCCCTTAGACTGGGGTTGGACGTGCTACATATCATTTCTTTTATTCCTAATAACGCACCATCTGTATAAAAAGCAATACCAAGGCTCCACAAGATTGCCCAAAGCATACACCAAGACCCAGGCACGTGGACTTGGTCCAGTTGGCTCTGGGGAATAATATCGGCATGGGGATGGAAAGTGTTTACCGTCTGTGGGTTAATACTACTAAATGATATTCAGTTGTTGTCTATGTCTGCAGTGTGGCCCGGCCATTGCGGCCTATGTGCTACTGCATGTGTTCCACATCCCCATTTACAGAGCATTGAAAATGGAAAAATAATGCTGCAAGAACAGATCGACTGTCTCATGAGAATAGATGTGACATGAAGGGTCCACTAGGGGACAAGGAGGGAATGAGGAAATAAAAATTATGAGGCCTATGTGTCCCCATGTGCCCCCCAACGCTTATGTGCACATGCATGTAACCCATGCATTTCCCCTCCATGGCCTGTCTATAATGATGCTTATGCTATAACGTGGCCTGCCATCATCCAGTCTCGTATGAGAGAAACGACAACTCTGCATTGAGGCCTACACGTTTTGCATCATATTTTTCTGCACTCGTGTCATTTCATGAAAGCACGTTTTTAGTGGCTCAGCCAGGGCCTCAGACGCTCTGAGAGCTGCAGCTGCGTATCCTTGGCCTTGCACACTTGGGCCTCAGCCAAAGGGGCCCAGTCCGAGGTGCCGAGACAGTATTGAGCATGGTTATCTGCTTACTCCTACTGAAACCACATTCCTGCCTGGAGAAGGAGGAATAAACACGACCCGTCTGCAAAGGAGAAAGCCTAGCCTTTCTGTCTCTTTTCATGTGATTACAAAGCTCACGTCAGTGAAAAGCCCATAGCCCCCATGTAAGGCCTACGCAGTAAATGAAGAAATAGATGCCACATTGGCTCTTGGTGATGGGCAACCTATGTCACAAATCAGTCCCTGCTCCAGACTTCAGATATCAGATAATACAAGATGTACTGGTCGTCCTGACACTGAAGGCCTCTCTTCCAGACTCCCTGACTGCACAAGCAGCCTTCCCCCAGTCACACGTCAGTTACACGTCATGCTCGAGTTGAGCACAAGTAAGGCAAAGTTCCAGTAAAGTTCCAGCTGATCACGCAACCCCCTCCAGGTATCCACCCACCTATGACATTCACCAATGATCATCAAGTGGACGCCCACATGGACTCCCACCTTCACGCCTACTTACACGCCCACATGCTCTTATCTCATTCTCTCTTGCTCCGCCTGAAGCACTCCTGCTTACGTATAATATCAAATGTATATATACTGTACTCTGTGAATAAAGTTTGAGACTATTTTGAGAATTCTGACCAGAAGACCATTCCTGATCCCGTGTGGTGATGGAACTATTCTCCCTATAACTAGAGCTATTGGAATAAAGGCCTTTGAACCTGATACCACAGACTAAGCATCTTGCTTTATGCATGATCATATTGATATATAGAAATTCTGAGTGCGTAATACTTTATTTACGACATTTAATGGAAGAACTAAGTCATGCTCCTTCTTTGCAAGCTTATGATCCAATGTGTGATGCAAAGGTGGTCTGTGATGCAAGTGCAAATGGCTTAAGGTCCCATCTAATTCATACAAGAAATGGCCAAAATAAACTCACTGTGTGTGTGTCACAAGCCTTGAACGAATCTTAATGTAATTATTCAGTTATAGAGAGAGTCTTTGGTAGTTTTCTGGGCAGTAAACAGATTCAAACTTTTTTTGTGGGGGATGAAATTTGCAGTTCAGACAGACCACAAACCTTTGGTAGAATATTTTGCACGAAAGGAACTTGATTGTAAACACTCTTGCATTTGAAGTTGGGTTGTATGTCTACAGGAATACTGCTTCACAGTGCAGTATATACCAGGAGCAGGAAATGGACTGTTTGCCAAGACTGGTTAAAGTGTGAGCTCCACCTTATGTGGAGGTGGAAGACTCAGTAGAGGAAGATGTCAGTGTTTGCCAAGTTACCCAAGGGAGCTTTAAAGAGAGTAAATGTTTTGAAGAATTAGAGACCGATGAGGAACTAAAAGATGTAATTGATTTGTTATCTGAAGAGAAACCAAGCAAGAGGTTGTTGAAAAAGTGTAGCAGAAGTTGGTGTAATCTAGGATATGAACTTACAGTTGACAAAGGGTTTCTATTGCTAGGGACGAGATTAGTACCACCATGGAGTTTGAATTAGAAAAAACAGGAACGGGCACATGTGGGCAATTTTGGAATAGTAAATACAAAAGAGAGATTTTGAAGATATTCCTGGTGGCCAGTGCTTGATCATGATGTTGTGTGTATGGCTAGGAAGTGTCGAGTGTGTGGTGTGTGACACAGGTTTGAGAACTACTAGTATCCCTGTGTTTTGAAAACAGTTTGAGAGAGAAAGTTACCTTTGCTGTTTGTTTACATATAATAGAGTACAATGCTGTTCCAGAGAGACAGAAAATTATTTGAAAATGTGTGGAGTAGAGCATAAAATATCAGCTTTGTATCACCCACAGACCAATGGTCCTACTAAGAGAGTGATAAAAACATTGAAGGAGGGGATACAATTGGTCGGAGCAAATGGCCTTGATGGGAAAATTGATTTGTCTCGGAGGATAACTGGATATTGTATGTTTCCACAATCCACCACCGGAAAGTCTCTTTTCGAGCTGTTCAAAGACAGAGCTCCATTCAGAAAAGTGTGTCCAGGGTGGATGTTTTGGGGTAAAGGTTGCGTGAACAATGCACTGGGAGATTGGAGAGAATAATAAACATTTCACAAAAGAAAATTAAAGTTGAGCTATGACAAACAAAAAAATGCAAGGAATTAGGTGGTCAAATTGGAAGTTTTGTAAAAATAAGAGCTACCAAAGGGTGTGCTGAGTGGTCCGAATTTATGAGTTAGTTTTAGGTAGTCACATTTTTTTTAAATGCAGTGAAAACACATGCTGGCAGGATCTGGAACAAAAACAGAGTAGCGGTTCTTCATCATGTTCCAGTGGAAAATGAGAAACTCAATACAGACAATCAAAATGGTTGGCTGGCTCAGCCAGGGATGGTAGGAAACAAAAATGTCTATCGAGCAGAAGAGTGGGAGAATAATGAAGAAAACATCCTTTTTGAAGATTTTGATAATAAAATAGTCATGTTATTGTTACATGATGTACTTTAATATGGTTTATTATGTCTAATTTCTTTTCACTGTTTTTAAGGGTTTTTATTTGTGTTATCTTGCTGTTAGTTATCTGTTAAGGAAGGGAGCAATGTGGCATAAATAAAGTGACTTACTTATAGACTATGACGCTAAGTTTATTGCTCACAGAGTGCACTGTCCATGGAATGGGAACTTAGAATGTGAAGAGGTAATGGAATCAGAATGTGGGGAGCTGTGAGGGACAGGTAAAGAGCTGCTTGTGAGTGGTGGTTGACATGTCTGGAAATAAATACAAGTTCCCTGTCATCTTTGTGGATGAACAATGCAGTAACCAATCAAAAGACATGGAAAGGAGTAGTACTTCATGGCAGGGGAAAACAGAAGATTGACAAGCTGGGTCAAGAATGAGAAGTAGGAAAATGAGTGACGAGGAAAGTCAACCAAAGATAAGCCACTTAGGAGAGGGGAGGCTCCAATGTTGTGGTTCTTGATGAGCCACAATATGTTTTGCAACAGAAAGCATATGTGGTTTCCTAGGATTTGAGATAAAAATGATTACATGATAAAATAATACAATCACAAAATGTGTTGCTTGATTCCATGTAATTTGTCTTTTTTGCCACATATTTTAGTCAACCCTGCTGTATAATTTGGTCCTCTTCTGCCACATAATTCACTGGCCCTGGTAGATACATCGTATTTTGACCTGTTATTCATCGCTTAGCGTGTCAGTCTCCAAGAGTAGCTCAAACTACACTTCCTTGTGATGTCATAGTATGGTATTCACTCAGAACTTGTGGAAAATAGCTGTGAAACAGCTCATTCATACTGTTGTGTATGTTTATGCTTTGCATTTCTGATACACTTTTACTGGTAAGAAAATTGTGCGGCAAGCAACAACACACACTTGCTTCGAGATTTCATTAGACTTTTAACACCATAAAATGTAATGACAAGATCAGGTCTATAAAAGGCAAAGAGTTATCATCATTCCATGAGATGGTTGAATACTATAGAAAGTTTGTAAAAGATTTTGCTGGTACAACATACAATATGAGGAAGTTGTTAAAAGAAAAAGTAGAATTTCTGTGGGAGAGTGAATATTGAAAGGAATTTGAGTGGGGAAAGGAAGAACTAAGTCATGCTCCTTCTTTGCAAGCTTATGATCCAATGTGTGATGCAAAGGTGGTCTGTGATGCAAGTGCAAATGGCTTAAGGTCCCATCTAATTTATACAAGAGATGGCCAAAAGAAACTCACTGTGTGTGTGTCACAAGCCTTGAACGAATCTTAATGTAATTATTCAGTTATAGAGAGAGTCTCTGGTAGTTTTCTGGGCAGTAAAGAGATTCAAACTTTTTTTGTGGGGGATGAAATTTGCAGTTCAGACAGACCACAAACCTTTGGTAGAATATTTTGCACGAAAGGAACTTGATTGTATACAGTCTTGCATTTGAAGGTGGGTTGTATGTCTACAGGAATACTGCTTCACAGTGCAGTTTATACCAGGAGCAGGAAATGGACTGTTTGCCAAGACTGGTTAAAGTGTGAGCTCCACCTTATGTGGAGGTGGAAGACTCAGTAGAGGAAGATGTTAGTGTTTGCCAAGTTACCCAAGGGAGCTTTAAAGACAGTAAATGTTTTGAAGAATTAGAGACCGATGAGGAACTAAAAGATGTAATTGATTTGTTATCTGAAGAGAAACCAAGCAAGAGGTTGTTGAAAAAGTGTAGCAGAAGTTGGAGTAAGCTAGGACATGAACTTACAGTTGACAAAGTGTTTCTATTGCTAGGGACGAGATTAGTACCACCATGGATATGAATTAGAAAAAACAGCAATTGGCACTTGTGGGCAATTTAGGAATAGTAAATACAAAAGAGAGATTTTGAAGATATTCCTGGTGGCCAGTGCTTGATCATGATGTTGCGTGTATGGCTAGGACGTGTCGAGTGTGTGGCGTGTGACACAGGTTTGAGAACTACTAGTATCCCTGTGCTTTGAAAACAGTTTGCGAGAGAAAGTTACCTTTGCTATTTGTTCACATATAATAGAGTACAATGCTGTTCCAGAGAGACATAAAATTATTTGAAAATGTGTGGAGTAGAGCATAAAATATCAGCTTTGTATCACCCACAGACCAATGGTCCTACTAAGAGAGTGGTAAAAACATTGAAGGAGGGCATACAATTGGCCAGAGCAAATGGCCTTGATGGGAAAATTGATTTGTCTCGGAGGATAACTGGATATTGTATGTTTCCACAATCCACCACCGGAAAGTCTCTTTTCGAGCTGTTCAAAGACAGAGCTCCATTCAGAAAAGTGTGTCCAGGGTGGATGTTTTGGGGTAAAGGTTGCGTGAGCAATGCACTGGGAGATTGGAGAGAATAATAAACATTTCACAAAAGAAAATTAAAGTTGATCCATGATAAACAAAAAAATGCAAGGAATTAGGTGGTCAAATTGGAAGACTTTCTAAAAATAAGAGCTACCAAAGGGTGTGCTGAGTGGTCCGAATTTATGAGTTAGTTTGAGGTAGTCACATTTTTTTAAAATGCAGTGAACACACATGCTGGCAGGATCTGGAACAAAAACAGAGTAGCGATTATTCATCATGTTCCAGTGGAAAATGAGAAACTCAATACAGACAATCAAAATGGTGAGCTGGCTCAGCCAGGGATGGTAGAAAATAAAAATGTCTATCGAGCAGAAGAGTGGGAGAATAATGACGAAAACATCCTTTTTGAAGATTTTGATAATAAAATAGTCATGTTATTGTTACATGATGTACTTTAATATGGTGTATTATGTCTAATTTCTTTTCACTGTTTTTAAGGGTTTTTATTTGTGTTATCTTGCTGTTAGTTATCTGTTAAGGGAGGGAGCAATGTGGCATAAATAAAGTGACTTACTTATAGACTATTACGCTAAGTTTATTGCTCACAGTGTGCAATGTCCATGGAATGGGAACTTAGAATGTGATGAGGTAATAGAATCAGAATGTGGGGAGCTGTGAGGGACAGGTAAAGAGCAGCTTGTGAGTGGTGGTTGATATGTCTGGAAATAAATACAAGTCCCCTGTCATCTTTGTGGAGGAACAATGCAGTAGCCAAACCAAAGACATGGAAAGGAGCAGTACTTCATGGCAGGGGAAATCAGAAGATTGACAAGCTGGGTCAAGAATGAGAAGTAGGAAAATGAGTGACGAGGAAAAGTCAACCAAAGATAAGCCACTTAGGAGAGGGAAGGCTCCAATGTTGTGGTTCTTGATGAGCCACAATATGTTTTGCAACAGAAAGCATATGTGGTTTCCTAGGATTTGAGATGAAAATGATAACATGATAAAATAATACAATCACAAAATGTGCTGCTTGATTCCATATAATTTGTATTTTTTGCCACATAATTTAGTCAACCCTGCTGTATAATTTGGCACTCTTCTGCCACATAATTCACTGCCCCTGGTAGATACATCGTATCCTGACCTGTTATTCATCGTTTAGCGTGTCAGTCTCCAAGAGTAGCTCAAACTACATTTCCTTGTGATGTCATAGTATGGTATTCACTCAGAACTTGTGGAAAATAGCTGTGAAACAGCTCATTCATACTGTTGTGTATGTTTATGCTTTGCATTTCTGACACACTTTTACTGGTAAGAAAATTGTGCGGCAAGCAACAACAAACACTTGCTTCGAGATTTCATTAGACTTTTAACACCATAAAAAGTAATGACAAGATCAGGTCTATAAAAGGCAAAGAGTTATCATCATTCCATGAGATGGTTGAATACTATAGAAAGTTTGTAAAAGATTTTGCTGGTACAACATACAATATGAGGAAGTTGTTAAAAGAAAAAATAGAATTTCTGTGGGAGAGTGAATATTGAAAGAAATTTGAGTGGGGAAAGGAAGAACTAAGTCATGCTCCTTCTTTGCAAGCTTATGATCCAATGTGTGATGCAAAGGTGGTCTGTGATGCAAGTGCAAATGGCTTAAGGTCCCATCTAATTCATACAAGAAATGGCCAAAAGAAACTCACTGTGTGTGTGTAACAAGCCTTGAATGAATATTAATGTAATTATTCAGTTATAGAGAGAGTCTATGGTAGTTTTCTGGGCAGTAAACAGATTCAAACTTTTTTGTGAGGGATGAAATTTGCAGTTCAGACAGACCACAAACCTTTGGTAGAATATTTTGCACGAAAGGAACTTGATTGTATACACTCTTGCATTTGAAGGTGGGTTGTATGTCTACAGGAATACTGCTTCACAGTGCAGTATATACCAGGAGCAGGAAATGGACGGTTTGCCAAGACTGGTTAAAGTGTGAGCTCCACCTTATGTGGAGGTGGAAGACACAGTAGAGGAAGATGTCAGTGTTTGCCAAGTTACCCAAGGGAGCTTTAAAGCGAGTAAATGTTTTGAAGAATTAGAGACCGATGAGGAACTAAAAGATGTAATGGATTTGTTATCTGAAGAGAAACCAAGCAAGAGGTTGTTGAAAAAGTGTAGCAGAAGTTGGTGTAAGCTAGGACATGAACTTACAGTTGACAAAGGGTTTCTATTGCTAGGGACGAGATTAGTACCACCATGGAGTTTGAATTAGAAAAAACAGCAACTGGCACATGTGGGCAATTTAGGAATAGTAAATACAAAAGAGAGATTTTGAAGATATTCCTGGTGGCCAGTGCTTGATCATGATGTTGCGTGTATGGCTAGGAAGTGTGGAGTGTGTGGCGTGTGACACAGATTTGAGAACTACTAGTATCCCTGTGCTTTGAAAACAGTTTGAGAGAGAAAGTTACCTTTGCTATTTGTTCACATATAATAGAGTACAATGCTGTTCCAGAGAGACAGAAAATTATTTGAAAATGTGTGGAGTAGAGCATAAAATATCAGCTTTGTATCACCCACAGACCAATGGTCCTACTAAGAGAGTGGTAAAAACATTGAAGGAGGGGATACAATTGGCCAGAGCAAATGGCCTTGATGGGAAAATTGATTTGTCTCGGAGGATAACTGGATATTGTATGTTTCCACAATCCACCACCGGAAAGTCTCTTTTCAAGCTGTTCAAAGACAGAGCTCCATTCAGAAAAGTGTGTCCAGGGTGGATGTTTTGGGGTAAAGGTTGCGTGAGCAATGCACTGGGAGATTGGATAGAATAATAAACATTTCACAAAAGAAAATTAAAGTTGAGCCATGACAAACAAAAAAATGCAAGGAATTAGGTGGTCAAATTGGAAGACTTTCTAAAAATAAGAGCTACCAAAGGGTGTGCTGAGTGGTCCGAATTTATGAGTTAGTTTGAGGTAGTCACATTTTTTTTAAATGCAGTGAACACACATGCTGGCAGGATGTGGAACAAAAACAGAGTAGCGATTATTCATCATGTTCCAGTGGAAAATGAGAAACTCAATACAGACAATCAAAATGGTGAGCTGGCTCAGCCAGGGATGGTAGGTAATAAAAATGTCTATCGAGCAGAAGAGTGGGAGAATAATGAAGAAAACATCCTTTATGAAGATTTTGATAATAAAATAGTCATGTTATTGTTACATGATGTACTTTAATATGGTTTATTATGTCTAATTTCTTTTCACTGTTTGTAAGGGTTTTTATGTGTGTTATCTTGCTGTTAGTTATCTGTTAAGGGAGGGAGCAATGTGGCTTAAATAAAGTGACTTACTTATAGACTATGACGCTAAGTTTATTGCTCACAGTGTGCACTGTCCATGGAATGGGAACTTAGAATGTGATGAGGTAATGGAATCAGAATGTGGGGAGCTGTGAGGGACAGGTAAAGAGCAGCTTGTGAGTGGTGGTTGATATATCTGGAAATAAATACAAGTCCCCTGTCATCTTTGTATAGGAACATTGCAGTAACCAAAAAAAAAGACATGGAAAGGAGTAGTACTTCATGGCAGGGGAAAACAGAAGATTGACAAGCTGGGTCAAGAATGAGAAGTAGGAAAATGAGTGACGAGGAAAAGTCAACCAAAGATAAGCCACTTAGGAGAGGGGAGGCTCCAATGTTGTGGTTCTTGATGAGCCACAATATGTTTTGCAACAGAAAGCATATGTGGTTTCCTAGGATTTGAGATAAAAATGATAACATGATAAAATAATACAATCACAAAATGTGGTGCTTGATTCCATATAATTTGTCTTTTTTGCCACATAATTTAGTCAACCCTGCTGTATAATTTGGTCCTCTTCTACCACATAATTCACTGGCCCTGGTAGATACACCATATCCTGACCTGTTATTCATCGTTTAGCGTGTCAGTCTCCAAGAGTAGCTCAAACTGCACTTATTTGTGTTGTCATAGTATGGTATTCACTCAGAACTTGTGGAAAATAGCTGTGAAACAGCTCATTCATACTGTTGTGTATGTTTATGCTTTGCATTTCTGATACACTTTTACTGGTAAGAAAATTGTGCGGCAAGCAATGACAAACACTTGCTTCGAGATTTCATTAGACTTTTCACATCATAAAAAGTAATGACAAGATCAGGTCTATAAAAGGCAAAGAGTTATCATCACTCCATGAGATGGTTGAATACTATAGAAAGTTTGTAAAAGATTTTGCTGGTACAACATACAATATGAGGAAGTTGTTAAAATAAAAAATAGAATTTCTGTGGGAGAGTGAATATTGAAAGGAATTTGAGTGGGGAAAGGAAGAACTAAGTCATGCTCCTTCTTTGCAAGCTTATGATCCAATGTGTGATGCAAAGTTGGTCTGTGATGCAAGTGCAAATGGCTTAAGGTCTCATCTAATTCATACAAGAAATGGCCAAAAGAAACTTACTGTGTGTGTGTCACAAGCCTTGAATGAATCTTAATGTAATTATTCAGTTATAGAGAGAGTCTTTGGTAGTTTTCTGGGCAGTAAACAGATTCAAACTTTTTTTGTGAGGGATGAAATTTGCAGTTCAGACAGACCACAAACCTTTGGTAGAATATTTTGCACGAAAGGAACTGGATTGTATACACTCTTGCATTTGAAGGTGGGTTGTATGTCTACAGGAATACTGCTTCACAGTGCAGTATATACCAGGAGCAGGAAATGGACGGTTTGCCAAGACTGGTTAAAGTGTGAGCTCCACCTTATGTGGAGGTGGAAGACTCAGTAGAGGCAGATGTCAGTGTTTGCCAAGTTACCCAAGGGAGCTTTAAAGAGAGTAAATGTTTTGAAGAATTAGAGACCGATGAGGAACTAAAAGATGTAATTGATTTGTTATCTGAAGAGAAACCAAGCAATAGGTTGTTGAAAAAGTGTAGCAGAAGTTGGAGTAAGCTAGGACATGAACTTACAGTTGACAAAGGGTTTCTATTGCTAGGGACGAGATTAGTACCACCATGGAGTTTGAATTAGAAAAAACAGGAACTGGCACATGTGGGCAATTTAGGAATAGTAAATACAAAAGAGAGATTTTGAAGATATTCCTGGTGGCCAGTGCTTGATCATGATGTTGCATGTATGTCTAGGAAGTGTCGAGTGTGTGGCGTGTGACACAGGTTTGAGGACTACTAGTATCCCTGTGCTTTGAAAACAGTTTGAGAGAGAAAGTTACCTTTGCTATTTGTTCACATATAATAGAGTACAATGCTCTTCCAGAGAGACAGAAAATTATTTGAAAATGTGTGGAGTAGAGCATACAATATCAGCTTTGTATCACCCACAGACCAATGGTCCTACTAAGAGAGTGGTAAAAACATTGAAGGAGGGGATACAATTGGCCAGTGCAAATGGCCTTGATGGGAAAATTGATTTGTCTCGGAGGATAACTGGATATTGTATGTTTCCACAATCCACCACCGGGAAGTCTCTTTTCGAGCTGTTCAAAGACAGAGCTCCATTCAGAAAAGTGTGTCCAGGGTGGATGTTTTGGGGTAAAGGTTGCGTGAACAATGCACTGGGAGATTGGAGAGAATAATAAACATTTCACAAAAGATAATTAAAGTTGAGCTATGACAAACCAAAAAATGCAAGGAATTAGGTGGTCAAATTGGAAGACTTTCTAAAAATAAGAGCTACCAAAGGGTGTGCTGAGTGGTCCGAATTTATGAGTTAGTTTGAGGTAGTCACATTTTTTTTAAATGCAGTGAACACACATGCTGGCAGGATCTGGAACAAAAACAGAGTAGCGATTATTCATCATGTTCCAGTGGAAAATGAGAACCTAAATACAGACAATCAAAATGGTGAGCTGGCTCAGCCAGGGATGGTAGGAAATAAAAATGTCTATTGAGCAGAATAGTGGGAGAATAATGAAGAAAACATCCTTTTTGAAGATTTTGATAATAAAATAGTCATGTTATTGTTACATGATGTACTTTAATATGGTTTATTATGTCTAATTTCTTTTCACTGTTTTTAAGGGTTTTTATTTGTGTTATCTTGCTGTTAGTTATCTGTTAAGGGAGGGAGCAATGTGGCATAAATAAAGTTACTTACTTATAGACTATGACGCTAAGTTTATTGCTCACAGTGTGCACTGTCCATGGAATGGGAACTTAGAATTTGATGAGGTAATGGAATCAGAATGTGGGGAGCTGTGAGGGACAGGTAAAGAGCAGCTTGTGAGTGGTGGTTGATATGTCTGGAAATAAATACAAGTCCCCTGTCATCTTTGTGGAGGAACAATGCAGTAATCAAACAAAAGACATGGAAAGGAGTAGTACTTCATGGCAGGGGAAAACAGAAGATTGACAAGCTGGGTCAAGAATGAGAAGTAGGAAAATGAGTGACGAGGAAAAGTCAACCAAACATAAGCCACTTAGGAGAGGGGAGGCTCCAATGTTGTGGTTCTTGATGAGCCACAATATGTTTTGCAACAGAAAGCATATGTGGTTTCCTAGGATTTGAGATAAAAATGATAACATGATAAAATAATACAATCACAAAATGTGGTGCTTGATTCCATATAATTTGTCTTTTTTGCCACATAATTTAGTCAACCCTGCTGTATAATTTGGTCCTCTTCTGCCACATATTTCACTGGCCCTGGTAGATACATCGTATCCTGACCTGTTATTCATCGTTTAGCGTGTCAGTCTCCAAGAGTAGCTCAAACTACACTTCTTTGTGATGTCATAGTATGGTATTCTCTCTGAACTTGTGGAAAATAGCTGTGAAACAGCTCATTCATACTGTTGTAGTTTTCTGGGCAGTAAACAGATTCAAACTTTTTTTGTGAGGGATGAAATTTGCAGTTCAGACAGACCACAAACCTTTGGTAGAATATTTTGCACGAAAGGAACTTGATTGTATACACTCTTGCATTTGAAGGTGGGTTGTATGTCTACAGGAATACTGCTTCACAGTGCAGTATATACCAGGAGCAGGAAATGGACTGTTTGCCAAGACTGGTTAAAATGTGAGCTCCACCTTATGTGGAGGTGGAAGACACAGTAGAGGAAGATGTCAGTGTTTGCCAAGTTACCCAAGGGAGCTTTAAAGAGAGTAAATGTTTTGAAGAATTAGAGACCGATGAGGAACTAAAAGATGTAATTGATTTGTTATCTGAAGAGAAACCAAGCAAGAGGTTTTTGAAAAAGTGTAGCAGATGTTGATGTAAGCTAGGACATGAACTTACAGTTGACAAAGGGTTTCTATTGCTAGGGACGAGATTAGTACCACCATGGATTTGAATTAGAAAAAACAGCAACTGGCACTTGTGTGCAATTTAGGAATAGTAAATACAAAAGAGAGATTTTGAAGATATTCCTGGTGGCCAGTGCTTGATCATGATGTTGCGTGTATGGCTAGGAAGTGTCGAGTGTATGGCGTGTGACACAGGTTTGAGAACTACTAGTATCCCTGTGCTTTGAAAACAGTGTGAGAGAGAAAGTTACCTTTGCTATTTGTTCACATATAATAGTGTACAATGCTGTTCCAGAGAGACAGAAAATTATTTGAAAATGTGTGGAGTAGATCATAAAATATCAGCTTTGTATCACCCACAGACCAATGGTCCTACTAAGAGAGTGGTAAAAACATTGAAGTAGGAGATACAATTGGCCAGAGCAAATGGCCTTGATGGGAAAATTGATTTGTCTCGGAGGATAACTGGATATTGTATGTTTCCACAATCCACCCCCGGAAAGTCTCTTTTCGAGCTGTTCAAAGACAGAGCTCCATTCAGAAAAGTGTGTCCAGGGTGGATATTTTGGGGTAAAGGTTGCGTGAGCAATGCCCTGGGAGATTGGAGAGAATAATAAACATTTCACAAAAGAAAATTAAAGTTGAGCCATGACAAAAAAAAAATGCAAGGAATTAGGCGGTCAAATTGGAAGATTTTGTAAAAATAAGAGCTACCAAAGGGTGTTCTGAGTGGTCCGAATTGATGAGTTCGTTTGAGGTAGTCAAATTTTTTTTAAATGCAGTGAACACACATGCTGGCAGGATCTGGAACAAAAACAGAGTAGCGATTATTCATCATGTTCCAGTGGAAAATGAGAAACTCAATACAGACAATCAAAATGGTGAGCTGGCTCAGAAGGGATGGTAGGAAATGAAAATGTCTATCGAGCAGAAGAGTGGGAGAATAATGAAGAAAACATCCTTTTTGAAGATTATGATAATAAAATAGTCATGTTATTGTTACATGATGTACTTTAATATGGTTTATTATGTCTAATTTCTTTTACTGTTTTTAAGGGTTTTTATTTGTTTTATCTTGCTGTTAGTTATCTGTTAAGCGAGGGAGCAATGTGGCATAAATAAAGTGACTTACTTATAGACTATGACGCTCAGTTTATTGCTCACAGTGTGCACTGTCCATGGAATGGGAACTTAGAATGTGATGAGGTAATGGAATCAGAATGTGGGGAGCTGTGAGGGACAGGTAAAGAGCAGCTTGTTTGTTGTGGTTGATATGTCTGGAAATAAATACAAGTCCCCTGTCATCTTTGTGGAGGAACAATGCAGTAACCAATCAAAAGACATCGAAAGGAGTAGTACTTCATGGCAGGGGAAAACAGAAGATTGACAAGCTGGATCAAGAATGAGAAGTAGGAAAATGAGTGACGAGGAAAAGTCAACCAAATAAAAGCCACTTAGGAGAGGGGAGGATCCAATGTTGTGGTACTTGATGAGCCACAATATGTTTTGTAACAGAAAGCATATGTGGTTTCCTAGGATTTGAGATAAAAATGATAACATGATAAAATAATACAATCACAAAATGTGCTGCTTGATTCCATATAATTTGTATTTTTTGCCACATAATTTAGTCAACCCTGCTGTATAATTTGGTCCTCCTCTGCCACATAATTCACTGGCCCTGGTAGATTCATCGTATCCTGACCTGTTATTCTTCGTTTAGCGTGTCAGTCTCCAAGAGTAGCTCAAACTACACTTCCTTGTGATGTCATAGTATGGTATTTTGGAGTATTTGGAGAAGTATTTATAGAGCGCGGCGTTCGCTCCGGAAGGAGCATCATGGCGCTGAAAATCCTTGAAAACAGGTCACAGAGAGAAAGGGGGAAGACTAGATGGATGCTTTGGTCCAGTCGTCGGAGAGATTAAAAATCCAAGTTTTGAGAAATTTCCTAAAGGGTTTCTCAAGTGTCTGAAGTCTGAGGTGTCTCGGCATGCTGTTCCAGGCTCTAATAGCCAGGGTGCTAAGGGTTTTTCCGCCTTTGGATTTCAGGTTGAACTTGGTGGAGATCATGAAGTTTTCATGAGAAGATCGGAGGGAACGGCTCGGATTGTAATGTGGAAAACGCTTGGTAAGATAAGAGGGACCTGTTTTGTTAAAGGCTCGGAAGGCAACAATGAGAATCTTAAAGAGTATTCTCTTGTGCAAAGGGAGCCAATGTAAGGTCTTCAGGGCTGAGGAGATTGAGGATTTGCGAGGAAGTTTTAGGACGAGGCGGGCAGCAGTGTGTAGAACGCTTTGAAGTTTAGAGAGAGTAGACTTCTTGGTCCCTGCCAGAAGTCTGTTGCAGTAGTCTACATGTGAGAGTATGAGGGCTACAGTTACTGTCTTTCTAGAATCGAGGGGGAGAAAATCAAAGAATTTTCTCAGGGATTTGATTATGCCGAAGCATTTTCCTGCTACGGACGTGACATGGTGATCGAAAGAAAGTTCAGAGTCAAAAAGGACTCCGAGATTCCGGGCAGAGGTGACGGCCTGGGGGGGAGCAACAGAGTTATCAGGCCACCACAGGGCAGGACAGAAAGAGGCATTCTTTCCAATGGGGAGGATCTCAGTTTTGTTTGAGTTGCACCGAAGGTGGTTAGTGTCCATCCATTGGAATACTGCGGTTAGGCAGTGTTTCAGATTGAGCTCTGCCTTGTTGGAATTGTCGTCAAGGGGGATGATCAACTGAGTATCATCGGCATATGAAGTGACAGTTATGCCGAATGATTCAATCAGGGTGAGCAGAGGGATAAGATAGATGTTAAAGAGGAGGGGGCTTAAGATGGACCCTTGAGGGACTCCGGAGGACACCTTTTTCTCATTGGATTGAAAGGAACCCAAGGTGACAGTTTGGGACCTATCGCTGAGAAAAGATCTAATCCATGATAGGGCTGAGTTGGTGATGCCGATGTCCTTAAGTCTATTGATCAAGATGGAGTGGGATATGGCATCGAAAGCTGCCGTAAGGTCAAGAAGGATCAGAATGGCCTTCTTCCTTTGGTCTTGCAATGTTTTAATGGTGTCGGTCAGTTCGATTAGGGCAGTTTCGGTAGAATGTTTAGACCGGAACCCGGATTGCTGGGAATGGAGTATGTTGTGGGATTCCAGAAAGGTTTTAAGTTCTTTATGGACTAGCTGTTCAGTTATTTTGCCCAGGGCGGGGAGGAGGGTGATAGGGCGGAGGTTGGTCAAGTCCGTTGAGGATTTGTTGGCTTTTTTCATCAGTGGCTTGACCACGCCTTTTTTCCATGAGAGGGGAACGGAACCAGAACTGAGGGACAGGTTGATGATGTCATTGACGATAGGGTTGATCTCATCAATGATGAGATGAAGAATCTTAGGGGGGCAGGGGTCAGAGGGGGATCCAGATTTGCAGGAGAGGATCGCTTCTCTGGTCTGGGCCAGAGTCACCGGAGTGAAGTTTTTGAGACTGTTAACAGTCAGGCAAGGTTGGTCGGGGTCGAGGGATATGTGGGTTGAAGGGGGAGGGGGGAAGTTTTTTTGAATGGAGGTGATTTTATCGTCAAAGTAATCAGAAATTTTGTCACATAGCTCTTGGGATGGGGGGATTTCGGGTTGGAGAGCTTTGGGGTGGGTGAAAGTCTTCACAATTGAAAATAAGGTTTTTTGCTTTTGGCTGGCTTCTTTAATGGCATTTACGTAGTATGTTCTCTTCGCCGATTTGATGGTAGAGAGATAGCTTTTCCTCTGGAGAATATAGGTGTTTCGGTCATCATTATCGTAGGATCTACGCCATTTACATTCCGCTCAGTATTCACTCAGAACTTATGGAAAATATCTGTGAAACAGCTCATTCATACTGTTGTGTATGTTAATGCTTTGCATTTCTGATACACATTTACTGGTAAGAAAATTGTGCGGCAAGCAACAACAAACACTTGCTTCGAGATTTCATTAGACTTTTAACACCATAAAAAGATAGACAAGATCAGGTCTATAAAAGGCAAAGAGTTATCATCATTCCATGAGATGGTTGAATACTATAGAAAGTTTGTAAAAGATTTTGCTGGTACAACATACAATATGAGGAAGTTGTTAAAAGAAAAAATAGAATTTCTGTGGGAGAGTGAATATTGAAAGGAATTTGAGTGGGGAAAGGAAGAACTAAGTCATGCTCCTTCTTTGCAAGCTTATGATCCAATGTGTGATGCAAAGGTGGTCTATGATGCAAGTGCAAATGGCTTAAGGTCCCATCTAATTCATACAAGTAATGACCAAAAGAAACTCACTGTGTGTGTGTCACAAGCCTTGAACGAATCTTAATGTAATCATTCAGTTATGGAGAGAGTCTTTGGTAGTTTTCTGGGCAGTAAACAGATTCAAACTTTTTTGTGGGGGATGAAATTTGCAGTTCAGACAGACCACGAACCTTTGGTAGAATATTTTGCATGAAAGGAACTTGATTGTATACACTCTTGCATTTGAAGGTGGGTTGTATGTCTACAGGAATACTGCTTCACAGTTCAGTATATACCAGGAGCAGGAAATGGACTGTTTGCCAAGACTGGTTAAAGTGAGAGCTCCACCTTATGTGGAGGTGGAAGACTCAGTAGAGGAAGATGTCAGTGTTTGCCAAGTTACCCAAGAGAGCTTTAAAGAGAGTAAATGTTTTGAAGAATTAGAGACCGATGAGGAACTAAATGATGTAATTGATTTGTTATCTGAAGAGAAACCAAGCAAGAGGTTGTTGAAAAAGTGTAGCAGAAATTGGTGTAAGCTAGGATATGACCTTACAGTTGACAAAGGGTTTCTATTGCTAGGGACGAGATTAGTACCACCATGGAGTTTGAATTAGAAAAAACAGCAACTGGCACATGTGGGCAATTTAGGAATAGTAAATACAAAAGAGAGATTTTGAAGATATTCCTGGTGGCCAGTGCTTGATCATGATGTTGCGTGTATGGCTAGGAAGTGTCGAGTGTGTGGTGTGTGACAAAGGTTTGAGAACTACCAGTATCCCTGTGCTTTGAAAACAGTTTGAGAGAGAAAGTTACCTTTGCTATTTGTTCACATATAATAGAGTACAATGCTGTTCCAGAGAGACAGAAAATTATTTGAAAATGTGTGGAGTAGAGCATAAAATATCAGCTTTGTATCACCCACAGTCCAATGGTCCTACTAAGAGAGTAGTAAAAACATTGAAGGAGGTGATACAATTGGCCAGAGCAAATGGCCTTGATGGGAAAATTGATTTGTCTTGGAGGATAACTGGATATTGTATGTTTCCACAATCCACCACCGGAAAGTCTCTTTTCGAGCTGTTCAAAGACAGAGCTTCATTCAGAAAAGTGTGTCCAGGGTGGATGTTTTGGGGTAAAGGTTGCGTGAACAATGCACTGGGAGATTGGAGAGAATAATAAACATTTCACAAAAGATAATTAAAGTTGAGCTATGACAAACCAAAAAATGCAAGGAATTAGGTGGTCAAATTGGAAGACTTTCTAAAAATAAGAGCTACCAAAGGGTGTGCTGAGTGGTCCGAATTTATGAGTTAGTTTGAGGTAGTCACATTTTTTTTAAATGCAGTGAACACACATGCTGGCAGGATCTGGAACAAAAACAGAGTAGCGATTCTTCATCATGTTCCAGTGGAAAATTAGAAACTCAATACAGATAATCAAAATAGTGGGCTGGATCAGCCAGTGATGGTAGGAAACAAAAATGTCTAGTGAGCAAAAGAGTGGGAGAATAATCAAGAAAACATCCTCTTTGAAGATTTTGTTATAAAATAGTCATGTTATTGTTACATGATGTACTTTAATATGGTTTATTATATCTAATTTATATTCACTGTTTTTAAGGGTTTTTATTTGTGTTATCTTGCTGTTAGTTATCTGTTAAGAGAGGGAGCAATGTGGCATAAATAAAGTGACTTACTTATAGACTATGACGCTATGTTTATTGCTCACAGAGTGCACTGTCCATGGAATGGGAACTTAGAATGTGATGAGGTAATGGAATCAGAATGTGGGGAGCTGTGAGGGACAGGTAAAGAGCTGCTTGTGAGTGGTGGTTGATAAGTCTGGAAATAAATACAAGTCCCCTGTCATCTTTGTGGAGGAACAATGCAGTAACCAATCAAAAGACATCGAAAGGAGTAGTACTTCATGGCAGGGGAAAACAGAAGATTGACAAGATGGGTCAAGAATGAGAAGTAGGAAAATGAGTGACGAGCAAAAGTCAACCAAAGATAAGCCACTTAGGAGAGGGGAGGCTCCAATGTTGATGTTCTTGATGAGCCACAATATGTTTTGCAACAGAAAGCATATGTGGTTTCCTAGGATTTGAGATAAAAATGATAACATGATAAAATAATACAATCACAAAATGTGCTGCTTGATTCCATATAATTTGTATTTTTTGCTACATAATTTAGTCAACCCTGCTGTATAATTTGGTCCTCTTCTGCCACATAATTCACTGGCCCTGGTAGATACATCGTATCCTGACCTGTTATTCATCGTTTAGCGTGTCAGTCTCCAAGAGTAGCTCAAACTACACTTCCTTGTGATGTCATAGTATGGTATTCACTCAGAACTTGTGGAAAATAGCTGTGAAACAGCTCATTCATACTGTTGTGTATGTTTATGCTTTGCATTTCTGATACACTTTTACTGGTAAGAAATTTGTGCAGCAAGACACAACAATCACTTGCTTCGAGATTTCATTAGACTTTTAACACCATAAAAAGTAAAGACAAGATCAGGTCTATAAAAGGCAAAGAGTTATCATCATTCCATGAGATGGTTGAATACTATAGAAAGTTTGTAAAAGATGTTGCTGGTACAAAATACAATATGAGGAAGATGTTAAAAGAAAAAATAGAATTTCTGTGGGAGAGTGAATATTGAAAGGAATTTGAGTGGGGAAAGGAAGAACTAAGTAATGCTTCTTCTTTGCAAGCTTATGATCCAATGTGTGATGCAAAGGTAGTCTTTGATGCAAGTGCAAATGGCTTAAGGTCCCATCTAATTCATACAAGAAATGGCCAAAACAAACTCACTGTGTGTGTGTCACAAGCCTTGAACGAATCTTAATATAATTATTCAGTTATAGAGAGAGTCTTTGGTAGTTTTCTGGGCAGTAAACAGATTCAAACTTTTTTTGTGGGGGATGAAATTTACAGTTCAGACAGACCACAAACCTTTGGTAGAATATTTTGCACAAAAGGAACTTGATTGTATACACTCTTGCATTTGAAGGTGGGTTGTATGTCTACAGGAAAACTGCTTCACAGTGCAGTATATACCAGGAGCAGGAAATGGACTGTTTGCCAAGACTGGTTAAAGTGAGAGCTCCACCTTCTCTGGAGGTGGAAGACTCAGTAGAGGAAGATGTCAGTGTTTGCCAAGTTACCCAAGGGAGCTTTAAAGAGAGTAAATGTTTTGAAGAAGTAGAGACCGATGAGGAACTAAAAGATGTAATTGATTTGTTATCTGAAGAGAAACCAAGCAAGAGGTTGTTGAAAAAGTGTAGCAGAAGTTGGTGTAAGCTAGGATATGAACTTACAGTTGACAAAGGGTTTCTATTGCTAGGGACGAAATTAGTACCACCATGGAGTTTGAATTAGAAAAAACAGCAACTGGCACATGTGGGCAATTTAGGAATAGTAAATACAAAAGAGAGATTTTGAAGATATTCCTGGTGGCCAGTGCTTGATCATGATGTTGCGTGTATGGCCAGGAAGTGTCGAGTGTGTGGCGTGTGACACAGGTTTGAGAACTACTAGTATTCCTTTGCTTTGAAAACAGTTTGAGAGAGAAAGTTACCTTTGCTATTTGTTCACATATAATATAGTACAATGCTGTTCCAGAGAGACAGAAAATTATTTGAAAATGTGTGGAGTAGAGCATAAAATATCAGCTTTGTATCACCCACAGACCAATGGTCCTACTAAGAGAGTGGTAAAAACATTGAAGGAGGGGATACAATTGGCCAGAGCAAATGGCCTTGATGGGAAAATTGATTTGTCTCGGAGGATAACTGGATATTGTATGTTTCCACAATCCACCACCGGAAAGTCTCTTTTCGAGCTGTTCAAAGACAGAGCTGCATTCAGAAAAGTGTGTCCAGGGTGGATGTTTTGGGGTAAAGGTTGCTGGAACAATGCACTGGGAGATTGGAGAGAATAATAAACATTTCACAAAAGAAAATTAAAGTTGAGCCATGATAAACAAAAAAATGCAAGGAATTAGGTGGTCAAATTGGAAGATTTTGTAAAAATAAGAGCTACCAAAGGGTGTGCTGAGTCGTCCGAATTTATGAGTTAGTTTGAGGTAGTCACATTTTTTTAAAATGCAGTGAACACACATGCTGGCAGGATCTGGAACAAAAACAGAGTAGCGGTTCTTCATCATGTTCCAGTGGAAAATGAGAAACTCAATACAGACAATCAAAATGGTGGGCTGGCTCAGCCAGCGATGGTAGGAAACAAAAATGTCTATCGAGCAGAAGAGTGGGAGAATAATGAAGAAAACATCCTTTTTGAAGATTTTGATAATAAAATAGTCATGTTATTGTTACATGATGTACTTTAATATGGTTTATTATGTCTAATTTCTTTTCACTGTTTTAAGGGTTTTTATTTGCGTTATCTTGCTGTTAGTTATCTGTTAAGGGAGGGAGCAATGTGGCATAAATAAAGTGACTTACTTATAGACTATGACGCTAAGTTTATTGCTCACAGACTGCACAGTCCATGGAATGGGAACTTAGAATGTGATGAGGTAATGGAATCAGAATGTGGGGAGCTCTGAGGAACAGGTAAAGAGCTGCTTGTGAGTGGTGGTTGATATGTCTGGAAATAAATACAAGTCCCCTGTCATCTTTGTGGAGGAACAATGCAGTAACCAAACAAAAGACATGAAAATGAGAAGTTCTTCATGGCAGGGGAAAACAGAAGATTGACAAGCTGGGTCAAGAATGAGAAGTAGGAAAATGAGTGACGAGGAAAAGTCAACCAAAGATAAGCCATTTAGGAGAGGGGAGGCTCCAATGTTGTGGTTCTTGATGAGCCACAATATGTTTTGCAACAGAAAGCATATGTGGTTTCCTAGGATTTGAGATAAAAATGATAACATGATAAAATAATACAATCACAAAATGTGCTGCTTGATTCCATATAATTTGTCTTTTTTGCCACATAACTTAGTCAACCCTGCTGTATAATTTGGTCCTCTTCTGCCACATAATTTACTGGCCCTGGTAGATACATCGTATCCTGTCCTGTTATTCATCGTTTAGCGTGTCAGTCTCCAAGAGTAGCTCAAACTACACTTCCTTGTGATGTCATAGTATGGTATTCACTCAGAACTTGTGGAAAATAGCTGTGAAACAGCTCATTCATACTGTTGTGTATGTTTATGCTTTGCATTTCTGATACACTTTTACTGGTAAGAAAATTGTGCGGCAAGCAACAACAAACACTTGCTTCGAGATTTCATTAGACTTTTAACACCATAAAAAGTAATGACAAGATCAGGTCTATAAAAGGCAAAGAGTTATCATCATTCCATGAGATTATTGAATACTATAGAAAGTTTGTAAAAGATTTTGCTGGTACAACATACAATATGAGGAAGTTGTTAAAAGAAAAAATAGAATTTCTGTGGGAGAGTGAATATTGAAAGGAATTTGAGTGGGGAAAGGAAGAACTAAGTCATGCTCCTTCTTTGCAAGCTTATGATCCAATGTGTGATGCAAAGGTGGTCTGTGATGCAAGTGCAAATGGCTTAAGGTCCCATCTAATTCATACAAGAAATGGCCAAAAGAAACTCACTGTGTGTGCGTCACAAGCCTTGAACGAATCGTAATGTAATTTTTCAGTTATAGAGAGAGTCTTTGGTAGTTTTCTGGGCAGTAAACAGATTCAAACTTTTTTTGTGGGGGATAAAATTTGCAGTTCAGACAGACCACATACCTTTGGTAGAATATTTTGCATGAAAGGAACTTGATTGTATACACTCTTGCATTTGAAGGTGGGTTGTATGTCTACAGGAATACTGCTTCACAGTGCAGTATATGCCAGGAGCAGGAAATGGACTGTTTGCCAAGACTGGTTAAAGTGTGAGCTCCACCTTATGTAGAGGTGGAAGACTCAGTAGAGGAAGATGTCAGTGTTTGCCAAGTTACCCAAGGGAGCTTTAAAGAGAGTAAATGTTTTGAAGAATTAGAGACCAATGAGGAACTAAAAGTTGTAATTGATTTGTTATCTGAAGAGAAACCAAGCAAGAGGTTGTTGAAAAAGTGTAGCAGAAGTTGGAGTAAGCTAGGACATGAACTTACAGTTGACAAAGGGTTTCTATTGCTAGGGACGAGATTAAGCCTGGGCAAAGCACTACGCTATGCTCGCGTGATGAGGTAATGGAATCAGCATGTGGGGAGCTGTGAGGGACAGGTAAAGAGCTGCTTGTGAGTGGTGGTTGATATGTCTGGAAATAAATACAAGTTCCCTGTCATCTTTGTGGAGGAACAATGCAGTAACCAAACAAAAGACATGGAAAGGAGTAGTACTTCATGGCAGGGGAAAACAGAAGATTGACAAGCTGGGTCAAGAATGAGAAGTAGGAAAATGAGTGACGAGGAAAAGTCAACCAAAGATAAGCCACTTAGGAGAGGGGAGGCTCCAATGTTGTGGTTCTTGATGAGCCACGATATGTTTTGCAACAGAAAGCATATGTGGTTTCCTAGGATTTGAGATAAAAATGATAACATGATAAAATAATCCAATCACAAAATGTGCTGCTTGATTCCATATAATTTGTCTTTTTTGCCACATAATTTAGTCAACCCTGCTGTATAATTTGGTCCTCTTCTGCCACATAATTCACTGGCCCTGGTAGATACATCGTATCCTGACCTGTTCTTCATCGTTTAGCGTGTCAGTCTCCAAGAGTAGCTCAAACAACACTTCCTTGTGATGTCATTGTATGGTATTCACTCAGAACTTGTGGAAAATAGCTGTGAAACAGCTCATTCATACTGTTGTGTATGTTCATGCTTTGCATTTCTGATACACTTTTACTGGTAAGAAAATGGTGCGGCAAGCAACAACAAACACTTGCTACGAGATTTCATTAGACTTTTAACACCATAAAAAGTAATGACAAGATCAGGTCTATAAAAGGCAAAGAGTCATCACCATTCCATGAGATGGTTGAATACTATAGAAAGTTTGTAAAAGATTTTGCTGGTACAACATACAATATGAGGAAGTTGTTAAAAGAAAAAATAGAATTTCTGTGGGAGAGTGAATATTGAAAGGAATTTGAGTGGGGAAAGGAAGAACTAAGTCATGCTCCTTCTTTCCAAGCTTATGATCCAATGTGTGATGCAAAGGTGGTCTGTGATGCAAGTGCAAATGGCTTAAGGTCCCATCTAATTCATACAAGACATGGCCAAAAGAAACTCACTGTGTGTGTCACAAGCCTTGAACGAATCTTAATGTAATTATTCAGTTATAGAGAGAGTCTTTGGTAGTTTTCTGGGCAGTAAACAGATTCAAACTTTTTTTGTGGGGGATGAAATTTGCAGTTCAGACAGACCACAAACCTTTGGTAGAATATTTTGCACGAAAGGAACTTGATTGTATACACTCTTACATTTGAAGGTGGCTTGTATGTCTACAGGAATACTGCTTCACAGTGCAGTTTATACCAGGAGCAGGAAATGGACTGTTTGCCAAGACTGGTGAAAGGGTGAGCTCCACCTTATGTGGAGGTGGAAGACTCAGTAGAGGAAGATGTCAGTGTTTGCCAAGTTACCCAAGGGAGCTTTAAAGAGAGTAAATGTTTTGAGGAATTAGAGACCGATGAGGAACTAAAAGATGTAATTGATTTGTTTTCTGAAGAGAAACCAAGCAAGAGGTTGTTGAAAAAGTATAGCAGAAGTTGGAGTAAGCTAGGACATGAACTTACAGTTAACAAAGGGTTTCTATTACTAGGGACGAGATTAGTACCACCATGGATTTGAATTAGAAAAAACAGCAACTGGCACATGTGGGCAATTTAGGAATAGTAAATACAAAAGAGGGATTTTGAAGATATTCCTGGTGGCCAGTGCTTGATCATGATGTTGCGTGTATGGCTAGGAAGTGTCGAGTGTGTGGCGTGTGACACAGGTTTGAGAACTACTAGTATCCCTGTGCTTTGAAAACAGTTTGAGAGAGAAAGTTACCTTTGCTATTTGTTCACATATAATAGAGTACAATGCTGTTCCAGAGAGACAGAAAATTATTTGAAAATGTGTGGAGTAGAGCATAAAATATCAGCTTTGTATCACCCACAGACCAATGGTCCTACTAAGAGAGTGGTAAAAACATTGAAGGAGGGGATACAATTGGCCAGAGCAAATGGCCTTGATGGGAAAATTGATTTGTCTCGGAGGATAACTGGATATTGTATGTTTGAACAATCCACCACCGGAAAGTCTCTTTTCGAGCTGTTCAAAGACAGAGCTCCATTCAGAAAAGTGTGTCCAGGGTGGATGTTTTGGGGTAAAGGTTGCGTGAACAATGCACTGGGAGATTGGAGAGAATAATAAACATTTCACAAAAGAAAATTAAAGTTGAGCTATGACAAACAAAAAAATGCAAGGAATTAGGTGGTCAAATTGAAAGATTTTGTAAAAATAAGAGCTACCAAAGGGTGTGCTGAGTGGTCCGAATTTATGAGTTAGTTTGTGGTAGTCACATTTTTTTAAAATGCAGTGAACACACATGCTGGCAGGATCTGGAACAAAAACAGAGTAGCGGTTCTTCATCATGTTCCAGTGGAAAATGAGAAACTCAATACAGACAATCAAAATGGTGGGCTGGCTCAGCCAGGGATGGTAGGAAACAAAAATGTCTATCGAGCAGAAGAGTGGGAGAATAATGAAGAAAACATTCTTTTTGAAGATTTTGATAATAAAATAGTCATGTTATTGTTACATGATGTACTTTAATATGGTTTATTATGTCTAATTTCTTTTCACTGTTTTTAAGGGGTTTTATTTGTGTTATCTTGCTGTTAGTTATCTGTTTAGGGAGGGAGCAATGTGGCATAAATAAAGTTACTTACTTATAGACTATGACACTAAGTTTATTGCTCACCGAGTGCACTGTCCATGGAATGGTAACTTAGAATGTGGTGAGGTAATGGAATCAGAATGTGGGGAGCTGTGAGGGACAGGTAAAGAGCTGCTTGTGAGTGGTGGTTGATATGTCTGGAAATAAATACAAGTCCCCTGTCATCTTTGTGGAGGAACAATGTAGTAACCAATCAAAAGACATGGAAAAGAGTAGTACTTCATGGCAGGTGAAAACAGAAGATTGACAAGCTGGGTCAAGAATGAGAAGTAGGAAAATGAGTGACGAGGAAAAGTCAACCAAAGATAAGCCACTTAGGAGAGGGGAGGCTCCAATGTTGTGGTTCTTGATGAGCCAGAATATGTTTTGCAACAGAAAGCATATGTGGTTTCCTAGGATTTGAGATAAAAATGATAACAAGATAAAATAATACAATCACAAAATGTGCTGCTTGATTCCATATAATTTGTCTTTTTTGCCACATAATTTAGTCAACCCTGCTGTATAATTTGGTCCTCTTCTGCCACATAATACACTGGCCCTGGTAGATACATCGTATCCTGACCCGTTATTCATCGTTTAGCGTGTCAATCTCCAAGAGTAGCTCAAACTACACTTCCTTGTGATGTCATAGTATGGTATTCACTCAGAACTTGTGGAAAATAGCTGTGAAACAGCTCATTCATACTGTTGTGTATGTTTATGCTTTACATTTCTGATACACTTTTACTGGTAAGAAAATTGTGCGGCAAGCAACAACAAACACTTGCTTCGAGATTTCATTAGACTTTTAACACCATAAAAAGTAATGACAATATCAGGTCTATAAAAGGCAAAGAGTTATCATCATTCCATGAGATGGTTGAATACTATAGAAAGTTTGTAAAAGATGTTTCTGGTACAACATACAATATGAGGAAGTTGTTAAAAGAAAAAATAGAATTTCTGTGGGAGAGTGAATATTGAAAGGAATTTGAGTGGGGAAAGGAAGAACTAAGTCATGCACCTTCTTTCCAAGCTTATGATCCAATGTGTGATGCAAAGGTGGTCTGTGATGCAAGTGCAAATGGCTTAAGGTCCCATCTAATTCATACAAGAAATGGCCAAAAGAAATTCACTGTGCGTGTGTCACAAGCCTTGAACGAATCTTAATGTAATTATTCAGTTATAGAGAGAGTCTTTGGTAGTTTTCTGGGCAGTAAACAGATTCAAACATTTTTTGTGGGGGATGAAATTTGCAGTTCAGACAAACCACAAACCTTTGGTAGAATATTTTGCACGAAAGGAACTTGATTGTATACACTCTTGCATTTGAAGGTGGGTTGTATGTCTACAGGAATACTGCTTCACAGTGCAGTATATACTAGGAGCAAGAAATGGACTGTTTGCCTAGACTGGTTAAAGTGAGAGCTCCACCTTATATGGAGGTGGAAGACTCAGTGGAGGAAGATGTCAGTGTTTGCCAAGTTACCCAAGGGAGCTTTAAAGAGAATAAATGTTTTGAAGAATTAGAGACCGATGAGGAACTAAAAGATGTAATTGATTTGTTATCTGAAGAGAAACCAAGCAAGAGGTTGTTGAAAAAGTGAAGCAGAAGTTGGTGTAATCTAGGATATCAACTTACAGTTGACAAAGTGTTTCTATTGCTAGGGACGAGATTAGTACCACCATGGAGTTTGAATTAGAAAAAACAGCAACGGGCACATGTGGGCAATTTAGGAATAGTAAATACAAAAGAGAGATTTTGAAGATATTCCTGGTGGCCAGTGCTTGATCATGATGTTGCGTGTATGGCTAGGAAGTGTCGAGTGAGTGGCGTGTGACACAGGTTTGAGAACTACTAGTATTCCTTTGCTTTGAAAACAGTTTGAGAGAGAAAGTTACCTTTGCTATTTGTTCACATATAATATAGTACAATGCTGTTCCAGAGAGACAGAAAATTATTTGAAAATGTGTGGAGTAGAGCATAGAATATCAGCTTTGTATCACCCACAGACCAATGGTCCTACTAAGAGAGTGGTAAAAACATTGAAGGAGGGGATACAATTGGCCAGAGCAAATGGCCTTAATGGGAAAATTGATTTGTCTCGGAGGATAACTGGATATTGTATGTTTCCACAATCCACCACCGGAAAGTCTCTTTTCGAGCTGTTCAAAGACAGAGCTCCATTCAGAAAAGTGTGTCCAGGGTGGATGTTTTGGGGTAAAGGTTGCGTGAACAATGCACTGGGAGATTGGAGAGAATAATAAACATTTCACAAAAGAAAATTAAAGGTGAGCTATGACAAACAAAAAAATGCAAGGAATTAGGTGGTCAAATTGGAAGATTTTGTAAAAATAAGAGCTACCAAAGGGTGTGCTGAGTGTTCCGAATTTATGAGTTAGTTTGAGGTAGTCACATTTTTTTAAAATGCAGTGAACACACATGCTGGCAGGATCTGGAACAAAAACAGAGTAGCAGTTCTTCATCATGTTCCAGTGGAAAATGAGAAACTCAATGCAGACAATCAAAATGGTGGGCTGGCTCAGCCAGGGATGGTAGGAAACAAAAATGTCTATCGAGCAGAAGAGTGGGAGAATAATGAAGAAAACATTCTTTTTGAAGATTTTGATAATAAAATAGTCATGTTATTGTTACATAATGTACTTTAATATGTTTTATTATGTCTAATTTCTTTTCACTGTTTTTAAGGGTTTTTATTTGTGTTATCTTGCTGTTAGTTATCTCTTAAGGGAGGGAGCAATGTGGCATAAATAAAGTTACTTACTTATAGACTATGACACTAAGTTTATTGCTCACAGAGTGCACTGTCCATGGAATGGGAACTTAGAATGTGGTGAGGTAATGGAATCAGAATGAGGGAGCTGTGAGGGACAGGCAATGAGCTGCTTGTGAGTGGTGGTTGATATGTCTGGAAATAATTACAAGTCCCCTGTCATCTTTGTGGAGGAACAATGCAGTAACCAATCAAAAGACATGGAAAGGAGTAGTACTTCATGGCAGGGGAAAACAGAAGATTGACAAGCTGGGTCAAGAATGAGAAGTAGGAAAATGAGTGACTAGGAAAAGTCAACCAAAGATAAGCCAATTAGGAGAGGGGAGGCTCCAATGTTGTGGTTCTTGATGAGCCAGAATATGTTTTGCAACAGAAAGCATATGTGGTTTCTTAGGATTTTTGATAAAAATGATAACATGATAAAATAATACAATCACAAAATGTGCTGCTTGATTCCATATAATTTGTCTTTTTTGCCACATAATTTAGTCAACCCTGCTGTATAATTTGGTCCTCTTCTGCCACATAATTCACTGGCCCTGGTAGATACATCGTATCCTGACCCGTTATTCATCGTTTAGCGTGTCAGTCTCCAAGAGTAGCTCAAACTACACTTCCTGTGATGTCATAGTATGGTATTCACTCAGAACTTGTGGAAAATAGCTGTGAAACAGCTCATTCATACTGTTGTGTATGTTTATGCTTTGCATTTCTGATACACTTTTACAGGTAAGAAAATTGTGCGGCAAGCAACAACAAACACTTGCTTCGAGATTTCATTAGATTTTTAACACCATAAAAAGTAATGACAAGATCAGGTCTATAAAAGGCAAAGAGTTATCATCAGTCCATGAGATGGTTGAATACTATAGAAAGTTTGTAAAAGATTTTGCTGGTGCAACATACAATATGAGGAAGTTGTTAAAAAAAAAATAGAATTTTTGTGGGAGAGTGAATATTGAAAGGAATTTGAATGGGGAAAGGAAGAACTAAGTCATGCTCCTTCTTTGCAAGCTTATGATCCATTGTGTGATGCAAAGGTGGTCTGTGATGCAAGTGCAAATGGCTTAAGGTCCCATCTAATTCATACAAGAAATGGCCAAAAGAAACCCACTGTGTGTGTCACAAGCCTTGAACGAATCTTAATGTAATTCTTCAGTTATAGAGAGACTTTGGTAGTTTTCTGGGCAGGAAACAGATTCAAACTTTTTTTGTGGGGGATGAAATTTGCAGTTCAGACAGACCACAAACCTTTGGTAGAATATTTTGCACGAAAGGAACTTGATTGTATACACTCTTTCATTTGAAGGTGGGTTGTATGTCTACAGGAATACTGCTTCACAGTGTAGTATATACCAGGAGCAGGAAATGGACTGTTTGCCAAGACTGGTTAAAGTGTGAACTCCACCTTATGTGGAGGTGGAAGACTCAGTATAGGAAGATGTCAGTGTTTGCCAAGTTACCCAAGGGACCTTTAAAGAGAGTAAATGTTTTGAAGAATTAGAGATCGATGAGGAACTAAAAGATGTAATTGATGTGTTATCTGAAGAGAAACCAAGCAAGAGGTTGTTGAAAAAGTGTAGCAGAAGTTGGAGTAAGCTAGGACATGAACTTACCGTTGACAAAGGGTTTCTATTGCTAGGGACGAGATTAAGCCTGGGCAAAGCACTACGCTATGCTCGCGTGATGAGGTAATGGAATCAGCATGTGGGGAGCTGTGAGGGACAGGTAAAGAGCTGCTTGTGAGTGGTGGTGATATGTCTGGAAATAAATACAAGTTCCCTGTCATCTTTGTGGAGGAACAATGCAGTAACCAAACAAAAGACATGGAAAGGAGTAGTACTTCATGGCAGGGGAAAACAGAAGATTGACAAGCTGGGTCAAGAATGAGAAGTAGGAAAATGAGTGACCAGGAAAAGTCAACCAAAGATAAGCCACTTAGGAGAGGGGAGGCTCCAATGTTGTGGTTCTTGATGAGCCACAATATGTTTTGCAACAGAAAGCATATGTGGTTTCCTAGGATTTGAGATAAAAATGATAACATGATAAAATAATCCAATCACAAAATGTTCTGCTTGATTCCATATAATTTGTCTTTTTTGCCACATAATTTAGTCAACCCTGCTGTATAATTTGGTCCTCTTCTGCCACATAATTCACTGGCCCTGGTAGATACATCGTATCCTGACCTGTTATTCATCGTTTAGCGTGTCAGTCTCCAAGAGTAGCTCAAACAACACTTCCTTGTGATGTCATTGTATGGTATTCACTCAGAACTTGTGGAAGATAGCTGTGAAACAGCTCATTCATACTGTTGTGTATGTTCATGCTTTGCATTTCTGATACACTTTTACTGGTAAGAAAATGGTGCAGCAAGCAACAACAAACACTTGCTTCGAGATTTCATTAGACTTTTAACACCATAAAAAGTAATGACAAGATCAGGTCTATAAAAGGCAAAGAGTTATCACCATTCCATGAGATGGTTGAATACTATAGAAAGTTTGTAAAAGATTTTGCTGGTACAACATACAATATGAGGAAGTTGTTAAAAGAAAAAATAGAATTTCTGTGGGAGAGTGAATATTGAAAGGAATTTGAGTGGGGAAAGGAAGAACTAAGTCATGCTCCTTCTTTCCAAGCTTATGATCCAATGTGTGATGCAAAGGTGGTCTGTGATGCAAGTGCAAATGGCTTAAGGTCCCATCTAATTCATACAAGACATGGCCAAAAGAAACTCACTGTGTGTGTGTCACAAGCCTTGAACGAATCTTAATGTAATTATTCAGTTATAGAGAGAGTCTTTCGTAGTTTTCTGGGCAGTAAACAGATTCAAACTTTTTTTGTGGGGGATGAAATTTGCAGTTCAGACAGACCACAAACCTTTGGTAGAATATTTTGCACGAAAGGAACTTGATTGTATACACTCTTACATTTGAAGGTGGCTTGTATGTCTACAGGAATACTGCTTCACAGTGCAGTTTATACCAGGAGCAGGAAATGGACTGTTTGCCAAGACTGGTGAAAGGGTGAGCTCCACCTTATGTGGCGGTGGAAGACTCAGTAGAGGAAGATGTCAGTGTTTGCCAAGTTACCCAAGGGAGCTTTAAAGAGAGTAAATGTTTTGAAGAATTAGAGACCGATGAGGAACTAAAAGATGTAATTGATTTGTTTTCTGAAGAGAAACCAAGCAAGAGGTTGTTGAAAAAGTATAGCCGAAGTTGGAGTAAGCTAGGACATGAACTTACAGTTAACAAAGGGTTTCTATTACTAGGGACGAGATTAGTACCACCATGGATTTGAATTAGAAAAAACAGCAACTGGCACATGTGGGCAATTTAGGAATAGTAAATACAAAAGAGGGATTTTGAAGATATTCCTGGTGGCCAGTGCTTGATCATGATGTTGCGTGTATGGCTAGGAAGTGTCGAGTGTGTGGCGTGTGACACAGGTTTGAGAACTACTAGTATCCCTGTGCTTTGAAAACAGTTTGAGAGAGAAAGTTACCTTTGCTATTTGTTCACATATAATAGAGTACAATGCTGTTCCAGAGAGACAGAAAATTATTTGAAAATGTGTGGAGTAGAGCATAAAATATCAGCTTTGTATCACCCACAGACCAATGGTCCTACTAAGAGAGTGGTAAAAACATTGAAGGAGGGGATACAATTGGCCAGAGCAAATGGCCTTGATGGGAAAATTGATTTGTCTCGGAGGATAACTGGATATTGTATGTTTGAACAATCCACCACCGGAAAGTCTCTTTTCGAGCTGTTCAAAGACAGAGCTCCATTCAGAAAAGTGTGTCCAGGGTGGATGTTTTGGGGTAAAGGTTGCGTGAACAATGCACTGGGAGATTGGAGAGAATAATAAACATTTCACAAAAGAAAATTAAAGTTGAGCTATGACAAACAAAAAAATGCAAGGAATTAGGTGGTCAAATTGAAAGATTTTGTAAAAATAAGAGCTACCAAAGGGTGTGCTGAGTGGTCCGAATTTATGAGTTAGTTTGTGGTAGTCACATTTTTTTAAAATGCAGTGAACACACATGCTGGCAGGATCTGGAACAAAAACAGAGTAGCGGTTCTTCATCATGTTCCAGTGGAAAATGAGAAACTCAATACAGACAATCAAAATGGTGGGCTGGCTCAGCCAGGGATGGTAGGAAACAAAAATGTCTATAGAGCAGAAGAGTGGGAGAATAATGAAGAAAACATTCTTTTTGAAGATTTTGATAATAAAATAGTCATGTTATTGTTACATGATGTACTTTAATATGGTTTATTATGTCTAATTTCTTTTTACTGTTTTTAAGGGGTTTTATTTGTGTTATCTTGCTGTTAGTTATCTGTTAAGGGAGGGAGCAATGTGGCATAAATAAAGTTACTTACTTATAGACTATGACACTAAGTTTATTGCTCACCGAGTGCACTGTCCATGGAATGGTAACTTAGAATGTGGTGAGGTAATGGAATCAGAATGTGGGGAGCTGTGAGGGACAGGTAAAGAGCTGCTTGTGAGTGGTGGTTGATATGTCTGGAAATAAATACAAGTCCCCTGTCATCTTTGTGGAGGAACAATGCAGTAACCAATCAAAAGACATGGAAAAGAGTAGTACTTCATGGCAGGTGAAAACAGAAGATTGACAAGCTGGGTCAAGAATGAGAAGTAGGAAAATGAGTGACGAGGAAAAGTCAACCAAAGATAAGCCACTTAGGAGAGGGGAGGCTCCAATGTTGTGGTTCTTGATGAGCCAGAATATGTTTTGCAACAGAAAGCATATGTGGTTTCCTAGGATTTGAGATAAAAATGATAACATGATAAAATAATACAATCACAAAATTTGCTGCTTGATTCCATATAATTTGTCTTTTTTGCCACATAATTTAGTCAACCCTGCTGTATAATTTGGTCCTCTTCTGCCACATAATTCACTGGCCCTGGTAGATACATCGTATCCTGACCCGTTATTCCTCGTTTAGCGTGTCAATCTCCAAGAGTAGCTCAAACTACACTTCCTTGTGATGTCATAGTATGGTATTCACTCAGAACTTGTGGAAAATAGCTGTGAAACAGCTCATTCATACTGTTGTGTATGTTTATGCTTTACATTTCTGATACACTTTTACTGGTAAGAAAATTGTGCGGCAAGCAACAACAAACACTTGCTTCGAGATTTCATTAGACTTTTAACACCATAAAAAGTAATGACAATATCAGGTCTATAAAAGGCAAAGAGTTATCATCATTCCATGAGATGGTTGAATACTATAGAAAGTTTGTAAAAGATGTTTCTGGTACAACATACAATATGAGGAAGTTGTTAAAAGAAAAAATAGAATTTCTGTGGGAGAGTGAATATTGAAAGGAATTTGAGTGGGGAAAGGAAGAACTAAGTCATGCACCTTCTTTCCAAGCTTATGATCCAATGTGTGATGCAAAGGTGGTCTGTGATGCAAGTGCAAATGGCTTAAGGTCCCATCTAATTCATACAAGAAATGGCCAAAAGAAATTCACTGTGCGTGTGTCACAAGCCTTGAACGAATCTTAATGTAATTATTCAGTTATAGAGAGAGTCTTTGGTAGTTTTCTGGGCAGTAAACAGATTCAAACTTTTTTTGTGGGGGATGAAATTTGCAGTTCAGACAAACCACAAACCTTTGGTAGAATATTTTGCACGAAAGGAACTTGATTGTATACACTCTTGCATTTGAAGGTGGGTTGTATGTCTACAGGAATACTGCTTCACAGTGCAGTATATACTAGGAGCAAGAAATGGACTGTTTGCCTAGACTGGTTAAAGTGAGAGCTCCACCTTATATGGAGGTGGAAGACTCAGTGGAGGAAGATGTCAGTGTTTGCCAAGTTACCCAAGGGAGCTTTAAAGAGAATAAATGTTTTGAAGAATTAGAGACCGATGAGGAACTAAAAGATGTAATTGATTTGTTATCTGAAGAGAAACCAAGCAAGAGGTTGTTGAAAAAGTGAAGCAGAAGTTGGTGTAATCTAGGATATCAACTTACAGTTGACAAAGTGTTTCTATTGGTAGGGACGAGATTAGTACCACCATGGAGTTTGAATTAGAAAAAACAGCAACGGGCACATGTGGGCAATTTAGGAATAGTAAATACAAAAGAGAGATTTTGAAGATATTCCTGGTGGCCAGTGCTTGATCATGATGTTGCGTGTATGGCTAGGAAGTGTCGAGTGAGTGGCGTGTGACACAGGTTTGAGAACTACTAGTATTCCTTTGCTTTGAAAACAGTTTGAGAGAGAAATTTACCTTTGCTATTTGTTCACATATAATATAGTACAATGCTGTTCCAGAGAGACAGAAAATTATTTGAAAATGTGTGGAGTAGAGCATAGAATATCAGCTTTGTATCACCCACAGACCAATGGTCCTACTAAGAGAGTGGTAAAAACATTGAAGGAGGGGATACAATTGGCCAGAGCAAATGGCCTTAATGGGAAAATTGATTTGTCTCGGAGGATAACTGGATATTGTATGTTTCCACAATCCACCACCGGAAAGTCTCTTTTCGAGCTGTTCAAAGACAGAGCTCCATTCAGAAAAGTGTGTCCAGGGTGGATGTTTTGGGGTAAAGGTTGCGTGAACAATGCACTGGGAGATTGGAGAGAATAATAAACATTTCACAAAAGAAAATTAAAGGTGAGCTATGACAAACAAAAAAATGCAAGGAATTAGGTGGTCAAATTGGAAGATTTTGTAAAAATAAGAGCTACCAAAGGGTGTGCTGAGTGTTCCGAATTTATGAGTTAGTTTGAGGTAGTCACATTTTTTTAAAATGCAGTGAACACACATGCTGGCAGGATCTGGAACAAAAACAGAGTAGCAGTTCTTCATCATGTTCCAGTGGAAAATGAGAAACTCAATGCAGACAATCAAAATGGTGGGCTGGCTCAGCCAGGGATGGTAGGAAACAAAAATGTCTATCGAGCAGAAGAGTGGGAGAATAATGAAGAAAACATTCTTTTTGAAGATTTTGATAGTAAAATAGTCATGTTATTGTTACATGATGTACTTTAATATGTTTTATTATGTCTAATTTCTTTTCACTGTTTTTAAGGGTTTTTATTTGTTTTATCTTGCTGTTAGTTATCTCTTAAGGGAGGGAGCAATGTGGCATAAATAAAGTTACTTACTTATAGACTATGACACTAAGTTTATTGCTCACAGAGTGCACTGTCCATGGAATGGGAACTTAGAATGTGGTGAGGTAATGGAATCAGAATGAGGAAGCTGTGAGGGACAGGCAAAGAGCTGCTTGTGAGTGGTGGTTGATATGTCTGGAAATAATTACAAGTCCCCTGTCATCTTTGTGGAGGAACAATGCAGTAACCAATCAAAAGACATGGAAAGGAGTAGTACTTCATGGCAGGGGAAAACAGAAGATTGACAAGCTGGGTCAAGAATGAGAAGTAGGAAAATGAGTGACTAGGAAAAGTCAACCAAAGATAAGCCAATTAGGAGAGGGGAGGCTCCAATGTTGTGGTTCTTGATGAGCCAGAATATGTTTTGCAACAGAAAGCATATGTGGTTTCCTAGGATTTTTGATAAAAATGATAACATGATAAAATAATACAATCACAAAATGTGCTGCTTGATTCCATATAATTTGTCTTTTTTGCCACATAATTTAGACAACCCTGCTGTATAATTTGGTCCTCTTCTGCCACATAATTCACTGGCCCTGGTAGATACATCGTATCCTGACCCGTTATTCATCATTTAGCGTGTCAGTCTCCAAGAGTAGCTCAAACTACACTTCCTTGTGATGTCATAGTATGGTATTCACTCAGAACTTGTGGAAAATAGCTGTGAAATAGCTCATTCATACTGTTGTGTATGTTTATGCTTTGCATTTCTGATACACTTTTACTGGTAAGAAAATTGTGCGGCAAGCAACAACAAACACTTGCTTCGAGATTTCATTAGACTTTTAACACTATAAAAAGTAATGACAAGATCAGGTCTATAAAAGGCAAAGAGTTATCATCATTCCATGAGATGGTTGAATACTATAGAAAGATTGTAAAAGATTTTGCTGGTACAACATACAATATGAGGAAGTTGTTAAAAGAAAAAATAGAATTTCTGTGGGAGAGTGAATATTGAAAGGAATTTGAGTGGGGAAAGGAAGAACTAAGTCATGCTCCTTCTTTCCAAGCTTATGATCCAATGTGTGATGCAAAGGTGGTCTGTGATGCAAGTGCAAATGGCTTAAGGTCCCATCTAATTCATACAAGACATGGCCAAAAGAAACTCACTGTACGTGTGTCACAAGCTTTAAACGAATCTTAGTGTAATTATTCAGTTATAGAGAGAGTCTTTGGTAGTTTTCTGGGCAGTAAACAGATTCAAACTTTTTTTGTGGGGGATGAAATTTGCAGTTCAGACAAACCACAAACCTTTGGTAGAATATTTTGCACGAAAGGAACTTGATTGTATACACTCTTGCATTTGAAGGTGGGTTGTATGTCTACAGGAATACTGCTTCACAGTGCAGTATATACTAGGAGCAAGAAATGGACTGTTTGCCTAGACTGGTTAAAGTGTGAGCTCCACCTTATATGGAGGTGGAAGACTCAGTGGAGGAAGATGTCAGTGTTTGCCAAGTTACCCAAGGGAGCTTTAAAGAGAATAAATGTTTTGAAGAATTAGAGACCGATGAGGAACTAAAAGATGTAATTGATTTGTTATCTGAAGAGAAACCAAGCAAGAGGTTGTTGAAAAAGTGAAGCAGAAGTTGGTGTAATCTAGGATATCAACTTACAGTTGACAAAGGGTTTCTATTGCTAGGGACGAGATTAGTACCACCATGGAGTTTGAATTAGAAAAAACAGCAACGGGCACATGTGGGCCATTTAGGAATAGTAAATACAAAAGAGAGATTTTGAAGATATTCCTTGTGGCCAGTGCTTGATCATGATGTTGCATGTATGGCTAGGAAGTGTCGAGTGTGTGGCGTGTGACACAGGTTTGAGAAGTACTAGTATCCCTGTGCTTTGAAAACAGTTTGAGAGAGAAAGTTACCTTTGCTATTTGTTCACATATAGTAGAGTACAATGCTGTTCCAGAGAGATAGAAAATTATTTGAAAATGTGTGGAGTAGAGCATAGAATATCAGCTTTGTATCACCCACAGACCAATGGTCCTACTAAGAGAGTGGTAAAAACATTGAAGGATGGGATACAATTGGCCAGAGCAAATGGCCTTAATGGGAAAATTGATTTGTCTTGGAGGATAACTGGATATTGTATGTTTCCACAATCCACCACCGGAAAGTCTCTTTTCGAGCTGTTCAAAGACAGAGCTCCATTCAGAAAAGTGTGTCCAGGGTGGATGTTTTGGGGTAAAGGTTGCGTGAACAATGCACTGGTAGATTGGAGAGAATAATAAACATTTCACAAAAGAAAATTAAAGGTGAGCTATGGCAAACAAAAAAATGCAAGGAATTAGGTGGTCAAATTGGAAGATTTTTTAAAAATAAGAGCTACCAAAGGGTGTGCTGAGTGTTCCGAATTTATGAGTTAGATTGAGGTAGTCACATTTTTTAAAAATGCAGTGAACACACATGCTGGCAGGATCTGAAACAAAAACAGAGTAGCAGTTCTTCATCATGTTCCAGTGGAAAATGAGAAACTCAATACAGACAATCAAAATGGTGGGCTGGCTCAGCCAGGGATGGTAGGAAACAAAAATGTCTATCGAGCAGAAGAGTGGGAGAATAATGAAGAAAATATTCTTTTTGAAGATTTTGATAATAAAATAGTCATGTTATTGTTACATGATGTACTTTAATATGTTTTATTATGTCTAATTTCTTTTCACTGTTTTTAAGGGTTTTTATTTGTGTTATCTTGCTGTTAGTTATCTGTTACGGGAGGGAGCAATGTGGCATAAATAAAGTTACTTACTTATAGACTATGACACTAAGTTTATTGCTCACAGAGTGCACTGTCCATGGAATGGGAACTTAGAATGTGGTGAGGTAATGGAATCAGAATGAGGGAGCTGTGAGGGACAGGTAAAGAGCTGCTTGTGAGTGGTGGTTGATATGTCTGGAAATAAATACAAGTCCCCTGTCATCTTTGTGGAGGAACAATGCAGTAACCAATCAAAAGACATGGAAAGGAATAGTACTTCATGGCAGGGGAAAACAGAAGATTGACAAGCTGGGTCAAGAATGAGAAGTAGGAAAATGAGTGACTAGGAAAAGTCAACCAAAGATAAGCCAATAAGGAGAGGGGAGGCTCCAATGTTGTGGTTCGTGATGAGCCACAATTTGTTTTGCAACAGAAAGCATATGTGGGTTCCTAGGATTTTAGATAAAAATGATAACATGATAAAATAATACAATCACAAAATGTGCTGCTTGATTCCATATAATTTGTCTTTTTTGCCACATAATTTAGTCAACCCTGCTGTATAATTTGGTCCTCTTCTGACACATAATTCACTGGCCCTGTAGATACATCGTATCCTGACCCGTTATTCATCGTTTAGCGTGTCAGTCTCCAAGAGTAGCTCAAACTACACTTCCTGTGATGTCATAGTATGGTATTCACTCAGAACTTGTGGTAAATAGCTGTGAAACAGCTCATTCATACTGTTGTGTATGTTTATGCTTTGCATTTCTGATACACTTTTACTGGTAAGAAAATTGTGCGGCAAGCAACAACAAACACTTGCTTCGAGATTTCATTAGACTTTTAACACCATAAAAAGTAATGACAAGATCAGGTCTATAAAAGGCAAAGAGTTATCATCATTCCATGAGATGGTTGAATACTATAGAATGTTTGTAAAAGATTTTGCTGGTACAACATACAATATGAGGAAGTTGTTAAAAGAAAAATTAGAATTTCTGTGGGAGAGTGAATATTGAAAGGAATTTGAGTGGGGAGAACTAAGTCATGCTCCTTCTTTCCAAGCTTATGATCCAATGTGTGATGCAAAGGTGGTCTGTGATGCAAGTGCAAATGGCTTAAGGTCCCATCTAATTCATACAAGACATGGCCAAAAGAAACTCACTGTGTGTGTGTCACAAGCTTTGAATGAATCTTAGTGTAATTATTCAGTTATAGAGAGAGTCTTTGGTAGTTTTCTGGGCAGTAAACAGATTCAAACTTTTTTTGTGGGGGATGAAATTTGCAGTTCAGACAGACCACAAACCTTTGGTAGAATATTTTGCATGAAAGGAACTTGATTGTATATACTCTTACATTTGAAGGTGAGTTGTATGTCTACAGGAATACTGCTTCACAGTGCAGTTTATACCAGGAGCAGGAAATGGACTGTTTGCCAAGACTGGTTAAAGTGTGAGATCCACCTTATGTGGTGGTGGAAGACTCAGTAGAGGAAGATGTCAGTGTTTGCCAAGTTACCCAAGGGAGCTTTAAAGAGAGTAAATGTTTTGAAGAATTAGAGACCGATGAGGAACTAAAAGATGTAATTGATTTGTTTTCTGAAGAGAAACCAAGCAAGAGGTTGTTGAAAAAGTGTAGAAGAAGTTGGAGTAAGCTAGGACATGAACTTACAGTTGACAAAGGGTTTCTATTGCTAGGTACGAGATTAGTACCACCATGGAGTTTGAATTAGAAAAAACAGCAACTGGCACATGTTGGCAATTTAGGAATAGTAAATACAAAAGAGGGATTTTGAAGATATTCCTGGTGGTCAGTGCTTGATCATGATTTTGCGTGTATGGCTAGGAAGTGTCAAGTGTGTGGTGTGTGACACAGGTTAGAGAACTACTAGTATCCCTGTGCTTTGAAAACAGTTTGAGAGAGAAAGTTACCTTTGCTATTTGTTCACATATAATAGAGTACAATGCTGTTCCAGAGAGACAGAAAATATTTGAAAATGTGTGGAGTAGAGCATAGAATATCAGCTTTGTATCACCCACAGACCAATGGTCCTACTAAGAGAGTGGTAAAAACATTGAAGGAGGGGATACAATTGGCCAGAGCAAATGGCCTTAATGGGAAAATTGATTTGTCTCGGAGGATAACTGGATATTGTATGTTTCCACAATCCACCACCGGAAAGTCTCTTTTCGAGCTGTTTAAAGACAGAGCTCCATTCAGAAAAGTGTGTCCTGGGTGGATGTTTTGGGGTAAAGGTTGCGTGAACAATGCACTGGGAGATTGGAGAGAATAATAAACATTTCACAAAAGAAAATTAAAGGTGAGCTATGACAAACAAAAAAATGCAAGGAATTAGGTGGTCAAATTGGAAGATTTTGTAAAAATAAGAGCTACCAAAGGGTGTGCTGAGTGTTCCGAATTTATGAGTTAGTTTGAGGTAGTCACATTTTTTTAAAATGCAGTGAACACACATGCTGGCAGGATCTGGAACAAAAACAGAGTAGCGATTTTTCATCATGTTCCAGTGGAAAATGAGAAACTCAATACAGACAATCAAAATGGTGAGCTGGCTCAGCCAGGGATGGTAGGAAACAAAAATATCTATCGAGCAGAAGAGTGGGAGAATAATGAAGAAAACATCCTTTTTGAAGATTTTGATAATAAAATAGTCATGTTATTATTACATGATGTACTTTAATATGGTTTATTACGTCTAATTTCTTTTCACTGTTTTTAAGGGTTTTTATTTGTGTTATCTTGCTGTTAGTTATCTGTTAAGGGAGGGAGCAATGTTGCATAAATAAAGTGACTTACTTATAGACTATGACGCTAAGTTTATTGCTCACAGAGTGCACTGTCCATGGAATGGGAACTTAGAATGTGATGAGGTAATGGAATCAGAATGTAGGGAGCTGTGAGGGACAGGTAAAGAGCTGCTTGTGAGTGGTGGTTGATATGTCTGGAAATAAGTACAAGTCCCCTGTCATCTTTGTGGAGGAACAATGCAGTAACCAATCAAAAGACATGGAGTGAAGTAGTACTTCATGGCAGGGGAAAACAGAAGATTGACAAGCTGGGTCAAGAATGAGAAGTAGGAAAATGAGTGACGAGGAAAAGTCAACCAAAGATAAGCCACTTAGGAGAGGGGAGGCTCCAATGTTGTGGTTCTTGATGAGCCACAATATGTTTTGCAACAGAAAGCATATGTGGTTTCCTAGGATTTGAGATAAAAATGATAACATGATAAAATAATACAATCACAAAATGTGCTGCTTGATTCCATATAATTTGTCTTTTTTGCCACATAATTTAGTCAACCCTGCTGTATAATTTGGTCCTCTTCTGCCACATAATTCACTGGCCCTTGTAGATGCATCGTATCCTGACCCATTATTCATCGTTTAGCGTGTCAGTCTCCAAGAGTAGCTCAAACTACTCTTCCTTGTGATGTCATAGTATGGTATTCTCTCAGAACTTGTGGAAAATAGCTGCGAAACAGCTTATTCATACTGTTGTGTATGTTTATGCTTTGCATTTCTGATACACTTTTACTGGTAAGAAAATTGTGCGGCAAGCAACAACAAACACTTGCTTCGAGATTTCATTAGACTTTTAACACCATAAAAAGTAATGACAATATCAGGTCTATAAAAGGCAAAGAGTTATCATCATTCCATGAGATGGTTGAATACTATAGAAAGTTTGTAAAAGATTTTGCTGGTACAACATACAATATGAGGAAGTTGTTAAAAGAAAAAATAGAATTTCTGTGGGAGAGTGAATATTGAAAGGAATTTGAGTGGGGAGAACTAAGTCATGCTCCTTCTTTCCAAGCTTATGATCCAATGTGTGATGCAAAGGTGGTCTGTGATGCAAGTGCAAATGGCTTAAGGTCCCATCTAATTCATACAAGACATGGCCAAAAGAAACTCACTGTGTGTGTGTCACAAGCCTTGAACGAATCTTAATGTAATTATTCAGTTATAGAGAGAGTCTTTGGTAGTTTTCTGGCCAGTAAACAGATTCAAACTTTTTTTGTGGGGAATGAAATTTGCAGTTCAGACAGACCACAAACCTTTGGTAGAATATTTTGCACGAAAGGAACTTGATTGTATACACTCTTACATTTGAAGGTGGGTTGTATGTCTACAGAAATACTGCTTCACAGTGCACTTTATACCAGGAGCAGGAAATGGACTGTTTGCCAAGACTGGTGAAAGGGTGAGCTCCACCTTATGTGGAGGTGGAAGACTCAGTAGAGGAAGATGTCAGTGTTTGCCAAGTTACCCAAGGGAGCTTTAAAGAGAGTAACTGTTTTAATGAATTAGAGACCGATGAGGAACTAAAAGATGTAATTGATTTTTTTTCTGAAGAGAAACCAAGCAAGAGGTTGTTGAAAAAGTGTAGCAGACGTTGGAGTAAGCTAGGACATGAACTTACAGTTGACAAAGGGTTTCTATTGCTAGGGACGAGATTAGTACCACCATGGATTTGAATTAGAAAAAACAGCAACTGGCACATGTGGGCAATTTAGGAATAGTCAATACAAAAGAGAGATTTTGAAGATATTCCTGGTGGCCAGTGCTTGATCATGATGTTGCGTGTATGGCTAGGAAGTGTCGAGTGTGTGGTGTGTGACACATGTTTGAGAACTACTAGTATCCCTGATGCAGATCAGAGCTTCCAAATCCCCTCCACTTCCACGGACGGAATGATTTCACAGTCACACGCACACTCATACATCATACGCTGGTGGGGCCCATAACACCAACATTCATTCCAACCAATCTATCCGTGCCTGTAAAGTGGAAAATCACAACAACCAAATCTGCATTTATCACTCTGGAGGAAGAACCACCTTCTTTAAATCACCCTAACAGTGCCTCCTTCAGATGGGTCGACTAGACCGTCTAGTTGCTGGTTTGATAATAAAATATACACTCAAATATATTCAAATAAATCATTCACTAAAATAAGCACCCGACACATTTATTAAATAATACTTTCTTTTTATCTAAATCAATTGCAAGTTAAACCTAGCAAAATGCAGCATCATCTTCATCATATTTACCTATTCTGGCTATTTGTCGTTTTCTAAGTCTGAACTGGTCCTCAAAGCATCTGTCAGCATCTCTGGCTCTGTCATAGGCGTCACTGTCCTCTCCGTCAGCGTCGGGACCTCGGGTCATAAATTCAACGACAGCTCTCTCCTAGATGACGACTACTTAACCTCTCTAAGCTACTCATTTTTATACAGAAAATTACAATATTAAAGTTACATTTCTGAATTCTTGTAAATCCTATTGGCTAACACAAATGTGGTGACCGGATTTCACTGCAACATGTGCAAAATTTCTCAGGCTCGTTTTCACGTAAAGTCTTGATTGTCTTTGTCTAATGTAACAACAAATGTTGCAAGCAGAAGGGACACGACCCTAGTAAATGTTTCTTTAGGCGGCACAGGTCCGGTTTTTACATCTCTAAATGTTCTTTATCTTTGTCATTTCTGCATGGTCAGGGTCGTCTTGGCACTTCTCCCAGACAGTCACCATGACATATCTTTCGGTTCAACTTGAGGGCAGGGTTTCAGCCAGAGCAGAACGCTTTTCTTTTAAAAATCATCTACTCGAATACAGGCTTCGGATGGTGGCCATCTTGTAGCAGGCCACAATGGGCAACTTAAGCAGAACAAACGAAAAATCATAATTAATACATGGATATAATTAAAACAGTGTTATTCCCCAACTAATACCCATATGTGTATGCATTTATCTAGCCATATGCGACATTTAAAGCCATTAGTGCATGTTTATTTTAAGCGCAAATCACAATAACGGCACATAAGCAACGTATATCTTAGTCAGTATGCGTACAAAATTAGTTTACTTATTATTCTAGCCATGCAGATGCATTCCCACGTGTAGTCTTTCTGTTAGTAAGGTTCGTTTAATCAAAATGACATCACACAATTATTCATTATGATTATTACTTAGTAATTTTAATATAAACATACGAAAATGGAACAGGAGTTTCACTTTAGCTTATTATACCTGCTCCAGCCATCCCCCCTTTGGTGATTTTATCACCAAATAACACCCAAAATTGTTCAAATTTCTGTCCCCTTTTGTCAAATTTCAAAATGTCTTTTTGCTCAGATTTTATAATCATCTTCTTTTTTTTTGCTTCTATATACATACTTTCTCTCAATTCTTCTAATTCAATTTCTTGTACTTCTCTTTTATTTTTATTTTCTCTTCTTTTTACTATTTCTCGTTTAGTTTTCTTTTTATTTCTTCTATATCTACAACACATACATCCTAGTCTAAGGATTAATAATGCAATAATCACACAAGTTAATGGAAATAATATTTTACCAAATATGGTACTACCTATCTTATCTATGAAATTTTTAATAGCAATCAATTTATTTGCCATTCTAGTCCAAATATTCTCAGCTTCCAGTGGTACTAATTCTTCATGCAAATCAGTAATATTTTTGATATAGACTTTTAAGTCTTTGCTTTCGTCAGGAATGTAAGTGCAACAATGTTGAACTTTCAGCATTCCACAGACTCCACCCTCTTTTGCCAATAAAATATCAAGGGCAAGTCGATTTTGCATCACCATAGCACGTAAGGCAACCAGTTCAGTATCTACTAATAGGAAGCCTCCTGCTGTGTTTGTGGATAAACGATCCACAACTGTCGACAATTTCCGAATACTAAGTGCATTCAGAGTTATTCCCACTGCGGGTATCAATGCTCCAAAAATATCACCTATAATTTCTGTCCATGTTTCTCTTTTACCACGTTTTAGTATGTTAGTTTCTTCAGTGTTATCTACTCTATCCATGTGAAAGATTTTTGGAAAGACCAGGCCAACATAACATGTGCCATACCAATGGTCAGGCAACCTGTAATAAGCCTTATTCCCACAAATATAATACAATCCAGGAAAGACTGGATCTTCTCCTCCTCTAAATCCCCAACCGGTTGCAATAAAATATGTATCATGGCACTCACTAGTCCCTACAAAATAAGTGTCATATTGGGATTTCCTTCTCGTGATACATAATTTTCCCTTCTGTGATGCATCTATGGCCAAAGTTGGACTGTATCCCACAATGGGTCACTTATTCTTTTCCCATCAGTATTCTTATGCATCCCTAATCTCCTTTCCTCAAACATGTCTAGAAATGTTTTCTCTTCTCCCTTCAAACTGTAAGTTAAATTGTATCTGTAAATGTATTCTAATGTTAATTCCTTAGTTTCTATAAAAATTTCACCTAAAATGTTAGCTTCCTTAGCAGGATTCAAATCTTTGTTCATTGGCAATTGCCCTAAAGTGTTATCTACATTAGATAAATTATAGTCTACTTTCCCTAATTGATAAAATATACTAAGTAATACACTACATGAAATTCCATACGTAGCTGGGAGGTGATGATAAGTCACTCCTTCTGAAACAGAAGCAGGTAATTGCATACATACGTAGCAATCCCTTACATCCATTGTCTTAACATATTCATACAACAATTTTGAAAACACATTGCTAGAAAAATCATTAATAGACCTATCCTTATGTACATGTGTGTTACTTATACTAGTTGGAACTACTTTCTGGAAACTTTTCCCTATGTTAGTCGTGTTGTCAGTGTGTCCTCCTAAAGTGTCTATAGTTACTTTGAAAGAAATTAGTAGAGCAAGCACGCTCCACAAAAGCATTAATAATCTTGTACAACAGCAGCACATCTTGCACCACCTTTTCATGAAGGTACATCTATTCTGGTTATTCTCTGTATTAGCCATCTGGTCAATCTGACCGTGTCTTTTGACTTAGCCTCTTCTACTCCACTACTGTATTTTTAGGGCAGCAAGTACCCAACAGGTTATTACAATCTTTTAGTTTCTATTCAGTTTCTTTTCCAGCCGATTTCTTTGTATTTCTCAATCTGGTCTCTCATCACTTTTCACTCTTTCATTATTGTCATTAAATTGCAGAAAGTCCTGAACCTCCGCTTTTTCTCCAATATCGGACAAGATAACTCTCAGGATTCCCACAGCTTCTTCTTCTTCAACCACTCTGGATTTCCTTGACTGTCTGCCTCTTCTCCTTGTTCAGGCAGTGCCACATATGTCCATTCTGATGACTTGTACTTCTGGTTGGGTTTTCTGATTCTTTTGTTTTCTTCAGCTATTTCTGTTTCTCTTTCTTTAGCTTGGTTTTGACTCGACACTTCATTCACTTGTTCAGCTTTTGATGGTTCTAATCGTGTCAAACGATATCTCAGTCTCTTTATTTTGTGGGGCCAAAGATCTCCTTTAGCATTTCTCTTTGATTTTCCCTCTTTGGTGTTTTTCTCCTTGATCCAAGTTCTCTTTCTCAGAACTCCACCTTAAGGTGTCTCATTCTCACTTTCTTCAGATTCTGTCTCGATTGCCTCTTTTCCACCAACAGTTTCCTTTTCAACAGAAGTTTTCTTTTCAACCACTGTTTCTTTTTCAGCGACAGTCTCTTTTTCTTTAACCTGAGATTGCCCTACTTCTGTCCCTCCTCGGGTCTCCGGCACGCAGTCTTCTTTCTGACTACTTGTCCCTTCACCTAACTCAGTGTTGATGTTCCCTACACCTCCTCGGGGTTTTTCCGCAGAAATCTGTCCCTCTCTTTCTACTTCTGTCCCTTCTTCATCTACAATGATTATCTCAGGTGAGACTTCTCCAGTTTCTTTGTTTGCTTCAAGGGTCACTTCTGTTGTAATGTTCTTTTCTTTTCTTTCTTTCTTTTTGTGTTCACTACTGATAGTTGGAATTTCAGGCAATTCCTCAAAATCTGGTCTGGTCTCTGGAACTTGCAATGTTTTCTTCAGAATCCCTTTTGGTGGGTGTGAAGCCAAACGTGGCCCTCTTTCCCCCCTTTCAGGATTTCTTCTTCTTCTTCTGGGGTTTTCTCAGTCTGAATCATCACTTGAATCTGAATCATCAAAATACTCTCTTCCAATACCTTCTCCTGGGCTTGGAACTCTCAGAGTGTGACTTGCATGTATCCAGTTTTTTACTCCTGCACACTTCACAGCAGTTGTTGTGGTCAGGACAACTTGCCTTGGTCTTCCCCACCTTGGAACCAAGCAATTTCTTCTTCTGTGGACTTTTATTCTCACCCAGTCCCCTGGGCTCAAATCATGGGCTGGTTTCTTTTCAAGTGTGGTGGCGTCTTCTCCAACCTGGTAAAACATAGAATGGACTGCGTCAGCCAGGCCTTTACAGTAATCCAAAATCATGTCATCAGTTATTGTCATCAGCTTGTTGACAGGTACAAATGCATGTCTCATGGCACGTCCCATGATAATTTCATGTGGACTCAAACCTGTTGTTCTGTCAGGAGTAGATCTAATCGTCATCAAGACTAGAGGCAAGACCATTTCATTCCAGTGGCTAAACAAATTTTACCAATTCTGTTTTTGATGGTACCATTCATTTGCTCAACCACACCAGAAGCCTCTGGTCGATAGGCACAATGTAGCTTCTGCTGTATGCTCAATGCTTCACAGATCAAACCCATGATCTCATTATAGAAGTGTCCCCCTCTGTTTGATTCAATGGTCACTGGGAACCCGTACCTTGGGATGAATTCTCTCAGCAATAGCTTTGCTACTGTTATCCCATCATTCCTTCTTGTGGGGAAAGCCTCCACCCACCTGGAAAACAGACAAACTACCACCAGGACATACCTCAACCTGTTGACTTGTGGCATTTCAATGAAATCTACCTGCATTCTGGTGAAGGGTCCTCCTTCCCTGCCTATTGTTCCTAGGCTCACCACAGTTTTCTTTCCAGATTTGTACTGCTGACATATCAGGCATCTTTGACAGAGACTTTCTGCTATTAACCTGAACTTTGGATTGTACCAAGTTTGCTTAAAGGCTCTTATCATAGCATCCCTCCCCAGGTGTCCCTGGCCATGATACATCCTTGCCATGGTAGATAGCATGCTGTCTGGCATCACTGGTCTTCCATCTCTATAGACCCATACATGATCCTTTTCTCTTGGTGCACACCCTGCTTTTACCCATTGCTTCATTTCCTCATCTCCTACCTCATCCTGTAACTGCTTCACTTCTTCCCATGTCTCTACAACGTTAGTAAACATTAAAGAGCAAGAAGACAGTTCTCTTTGTTTTCCCCGATTGATTGAGTAATTGTTTCTCACACAATACTGTGCCATGTCATTTGCGAACCTATTTCCTGTGAAAATAAATTCATCTCCTTGACTGTGAGCAGCACATTTAACAACAGCCAGTTCTTTAGGCAGCTGTATCGCCTCAAGCAATCTTCTGACCACTTCAGCATTCTTAATGGGAGTTCCACTTGAGGTCAGGAAACCTCTTTGTAGCCATAGCTGGCCGAAATCATGGACAACTCCGAATCCGTATTGGCTGTCAGTCATCACAGTCACTCTCAGATTCTTTCCGATTTTACAGGCTTTTGTCAATGCCACCAATTCTGCCACTTGAGCGGATTTAACTCCTTTCAAGGGTGATGCTTCTACCACTCCTTCCACTGTGCATACTGCATAAGCTGCACTCAACACACCTTCATCCGTTCTCAAGCACGATCCATCCACAAAAAGCACATGGTCACTTTCAGGCAGTGGCAGATCTTTTATATCTGGTCTGGGCTTTGTACAGTAGTCAAGCACATCCAAGCAATCATGATCAATTTCATCTCTTACCTGCACACTTTCAGCATCTGGCAACAAAGTTGCTGGATTCACATTCACACATCTCTCCAGACTCACATTTGATGCTCCTAGAATGACTTTCTCATATTTAGTCAGCCGACTATGTGACATGAACTGTGTCCGGCTCCTTGTTAAAAGGATTGCCACATCGTGAGGTAGGAATACCCGTACAGGATATCCCATTATGATTCCCTCACTTTGTTCCAAACTTTGTTGTAGCAGCTACTGCTTTTAGGCAACCTGGTAAACCCACAGCTACTGGGTCAAGTGTTGATGAGAAGTACGCAACTGGCCTCCTCAGACGTCCATGTTTCTGAATTAACACTGAGAGTGCACAACCATTTCTTTCACTGCAGTACAATTCAAATTCTTTTTCATAAACTGGCCTACCCAGGGCAGGTGCTTCGCACAGCCTGGTTTTCAATTCTTTGAATGCTGCCATTTGTTCTTTGCTTAATTCAAAAGGGTCCTTTACTTCACTTTTGGTCAGTTTTATTAATGGCTTGGCAATCAGGGAAAAATTACTTATCCACTGACGACAATAGCCAACCATTCCCAAAAACATTCTCACTTCTCTTTGTGTCATCGGGGCTCTCATTCCTTTGATAATTCTGATTCTGTCAATTGTCACTTTCCTCAGGCCTTTCTCAATGTTATGTCTGAGATAATGGACTTCTTGTTTACAGAATTGCAATTTGGCTGGAGATACCTTTAATCCTCCATCTGCCAAGTGATTCAACAAAGCAATAGTGTCTACTTCGCAAGCTTCACGTGTTTTCGATGCCACAAGTAGGTCATCAATGTACTGAACCAATACTGAATTTTCAGGCATGGTCAGACTTTCCAGAGATTTCTTTAGCAACTGATTAAATATGGAGGGGCTCTCTGTGTACCCCTGTGGAATTCGACACCATGCCAAAATACGCTGTCCAAACCGAAATGCAAATATCGGTTGGCTGTCGTGGTGCAACGGAATTGAAAAGAAAGCATGGCACAAATCAATTACTGTGTACCATTCAGCATCATGGGGAATCTGATACAAAATCACTGATGGATTTGGTACAATAGGACAACAAGGCACAACAATTTTGTTAATTTTTCTCAAATCCTGCACTATTCTGAACTTCCCATTAGGTTTCTTCAGTCCCATGAACGGTGAATTACATGGACTGCTCAATATTTCTCTCAACACCCCTTGCTGGATTATTTTCTCAATTATAGGTGTTATTCCTTCAATTATTTCAGGTGTCAGTCTGCACTGTGGAATATTTGGGTAAGCTATCCCTTCTTTTACAGAAATTTTTACTGGATCAACATTTCTCATCAGGCCTACATCTTCTCCTGTGAAATCCCAGATTGATGCTTTTACAGTCTGTTTTAATTCCGGGGGCAACTCATCAGGATTGAATTCTGCATAGGTTCCAACAGCCTCACTTTCTCTGTTGTCTATGGTCATTCTGTATAGGACATCCTCATCTGGTGTCTCAAAAGCTATTCCATCTGGAGTACAGAAAATGGTGCAATTCATCTTGCACAGTATGTCTCTGCCTAACAGATTCACAGGACTGGTGTCACACACCACAAATCGGTGCATGTCTGAAAATTTCCCTATTCTAACTCTTACTGGTTCAGTAAGATGAGTCTTAATCTGTGTGTTGGACACACCAACTACTTGGATTGTTTCATCCGAGAGAGGAAGGTTTTTAACATCAGTTGACCTGACAGTAGATCGTGTAGCACCAGTATCAACTAAGAAAGTGATGCTTTCATCATTAATTTTCCCATCTACAAAAGGTCCTGTCTGGTCTATTTCTAGAGATGCGCCAAGCACGCACTCTGCTTCCTCCCCTCGGCACCGTCAAACTTCCTCCTCAGTGTCACTTCCCTCATTCCTTAGCCAATATTGTGACACAGCACTCGCACGTTTTGATTTGTTTACCTGTCCTTCGTTGTAAAATCCCGTCTCCTGATTATACTTCTGAGGACCTTTGTTGTGCGGCAAGGGCGGCTTTGGCTCTTGATTCTGCAGCTTAACAGCCTTCTGCTGTTGCTGCTGCTGGCCACTCCCCTCACTCTGCACCTGTGGATTCAATGATTGATTTCCAATATTAGCACACAGAGGATTCTTACACTCGGATTTCCAATACCCTAATTCTCCGCAGTTGTGGCATGGGAACTTTTTCTTTGCTTCTTCAATATTACCCTTTCCTTTTCCTGGGCCAGATCTTTGTCTATTTCCTGGGTTGTTGGCTTGTACAATTAACTGGGCTTCCTGCCTTTCTGCAACCTTCACTTGTGCCCACATTGCCTTTTCTTTCAACTTTCTCTGTTTTGCCTCAATTTCATCACTAAAATATTTAGCATGTCTCAGGATTTCATCAATCTTTTTACTCTGCCAGTCCACTGTGTGCTGCCTAATCATTTCGCCAATCTCAGGACGCAAACCATATACAAATCTGTATACAAAATGGCTCAAATCCTTCTCACCTAGATGTTCATCTCCACTAAACTGCTTAAAAGCCAGTATTAGTCTTACATAATAGGCATGAACTGATTCTTTCACTTCCTGCTGTGTTCTGTCTATTTTAACCCAGTCTGTTTCTTTTGGAGGTACCTTGTTCTTCAGGAAAACCATAACTTGCTCATATTTTTTCATGACCTCTGAATCTGGTGCTCCCGTTTTGGGATCTCTTGGGTATTCTTTTGTCGGCCAATCTATGACTATCTTGCATTCTGCCCACAAGTCTGCTGTTACGATTATATCAAATAGACTATTCAGGTCAATCCACAACACCTTTGACAGCTTCACAAATCTGTCTACCTGTCTGTACCACTCGACGGGCTTCTCTCTCAATCGAGGGAAGTCATTAGTAATAGACAAAATGTCTTTTCTGTTCCACGGGACATGTACATATCCTCCTCCTGCAATTTCTCTCATAGGAAATGCTGTTACTGATTTCTCCTTTTCTCACATAGGGAATGCTGGGAAAGCTCTGCCTGATGATTCTTCTTGTTTTTTATACCACCTACTTTTCTATTTTTCAACATCTCCCCATTTTCTTAACAAGGCAATTATGTCCTTAATCTGCCCTATTCGGCCTAGGGTGTTCAAGTTTTCAATGTCTTTATCTGTAAAATCCACCCGGTAAGGCTTTTGTAAACCTTTTACTCGGTCCATGTCAATTCCCATTTCACTTGCTATTTCCACCAGTCTATCATGTGTGCTTTTTGCTCTCCAGGTAACACTCTTGCACAAAAACAACAATTCCTCATCCTGGTAATTCTTCAGCTTGTCTATAGGGATCGTCCCTACTATTAGCTCTTCTAGTACCATGCTCAATTTAGCTACATCAATTATTTGGGATTCCTTTTCTTTCTCCTGCAAGCCTTTCAACCATTCGCTCAAATCTTCTGTAGTTATTCCCAGGGATTTTTCTGTACTCAGTGGTTCTGTCATTTTTTTGGGTTCTAGTATTGATCCTCCAATCATCCTGTTCTTATCCATACAATCGGGACTCAAAAATGTGTTAATTTGCGTATTTAAGTCTCCTTCACATATGGTATGTCTCCACTGATTTTCTCCTGTCTTTATTGGGGTTTGTTCTAGCTGATCACTTTGCCTATTGTTCACATACGGAACTGTTAGACCATATTCATTAATTTTCTGCTTGTCAAACACAGGCATAACGGGACCTATTGTTACAGGAACCGGAACCGCTTCAAGATTTTTGGTCAATTCTCTTATTTTCTCTGTCAATTCTAGTGTGGTTCTGGCTAGTTCCCACGTCTTTTCATCCTCGATTTCGTCTTCTCTCTCTCTAATTGATTTATTCCCTTTCACTTCTGGTGTCATGACCTCTGTTTTTATTGTTCTCAGGGTATCTCTCATTAGGGCATTCGGTACCTCTGGTTCACGTCTATATGGAGGTGGATTCTTGAAAAATAGATCATCTAAGAGGTCATCATCAGACTCATTCGCTCCATACCTCCTAGTTTCCACATTATTTCTTTTCTCTGTACATTTTACCCCTTCTGTCTCCCCTTCTGTTCTCACAGGAAACAGCCCTTCAGTCATGCTAGCATCTCGCCACCTTCTCATCCGATCATGATGTGTTTCGCGCTCCCTAGTCCGTCCGAACATGTGTCTGTACCTGTTCCCACTCCTCTGTCTTTCCCTTTCATGCACTTCATCTTCCCATTCAACCAATGCCTCGAATTGTGTCGGCCTCGGCCGAGGCTCTAGGCACATCATTCTTTCCCTCAAATTTCTTAACGTGGCCAAATTAAATGAGCCATGTTCTGGGAAAGCTAAAACTCCATCGTCCTTGGTATATTTCACCCAATTGTCCAACCAAATACAGGTATGATACCCATATTTCGCAACCATGAAGGATGCGGGGGTTCTTGTCGGAGGCAATAATTGCCCTTCCCTTGTCACTACGTCCTTGTCTTTATCGAACCAGGTTCGCATTTTATTAAACAAGGACTTTTTCTTCTTTTCTTCAACGTGGTAATACATTTTCTCGTTTACCGCAACTCTCTAGTCCTTTCTACAACTGTACGATCTTTTGTCCAATAACAGCGCGACTCACACCAACGCACCAATCCGGAGCGTCTACGTCACTGTCTCAGTCCACAAATCCCAGCGCGACTCACACCAACGCTCCAAACCTGGAGCCTCTACGTCACCCTGTACTTCTTCCAATCCTTGCGCGGCGTACACTAACGCACCAATCACAGTGCTTCCACTGTTCTAACCCACTGTCCAATCACAGCGCGGTCTTCCTGACGTCAGCAGTCGCTGCAGCAGCTCCTGCTCCTGTCTTCTGTTACTTGTCTACCCCTCCTTTACAAACTTTTCGGTAGACTTTGTTTCAGATTCTACGAGTCTGTTAGTTACAACATATAAACATCTCCATTGTCTGCTCCGCTAAAAACAGAATAGTAAAAGACCTTTCCCACGAGAATCCCGCCTTTCCCGGGAAGAGCGCTTACCTCTGCTCCACTACGGAATCGTTACTTCCGTTGACAAAGTAGCACATTCCTCTACTCTGCCCTTCTAGCAAGCATCCATTAACTGTTTCCTCCCGGAATGCTCCTGGGAGTCCTACAATTAACCAAAATGCCTATACATTTACGCACTTTCACACCAGAAAATGTAGCACATTCACACAGAATTCTGCCTTTCCCGAGAACAGCGAACAGTCTGTCCTACTACAGAATTATAACACACGTTAACAAAGCAGCGCTTACCTCTGCCCTGTCCTTCTAACAAGCTCAGAGAATACCTATTACCTTTCTAGTGAAAAGCGTTATCGGAATGCCAAAAGGATCCCTGGTACTCAAGACCAGAACTTCACAGGTAACCTTCGCTATCATACACACTTCTCATATACAGAAAATGTCTCTAATGGCAACACAAGGCGGTGCCACCGAATCGAACACAGACAATGCGACGCGCAACTTCACTTGTCACACGTTTTCCCCTGCATGCGTACAGGGCCAACAATTCCGCCTTTCCCGAGAGCAGCGCTTCCCTCTGCCCTACTACGGAACTGTCACCGACTTCCTACATCCCAGAAGCCGTACACACTACATAGAACTCAATACGACTTCAACATATAATGTTAGTACATATATCAATACAAATCAATAATCAATAAGCCTATTTACACGCAAATCATCAAACCAAGACAATAGACAACCATTACTCTGCTACCAAGAAACTGATGCAGATCAGAGCTTCCAAATCCCCTCCACTTCCACGGACGGAATGATTTCACAGTCACACGCACACTCATACATCATACGCAGGTGGGGCCCATTACACCAACATTCATTCCAACCAATCTATCCGTGCCTGTAAAGGGGAAAATCACAACAACCAAATCTGCATTTATCACTCTGGAGGAAGAACCACCTTCTTTAAATCACCCTAACAGTCCCTCCTTCAGATGGGTCGACTAGACCGTCTAGTTGCTGGTTTGATAATAAAATATACACTCAAATATATTCAAATAAATCATTCACTAAAATAATCACCCGACACATTTATTAAATAATACTTTCTTTTTATCTAAATCAATTGCAAGTTAAACCTAGCAAAATGCAGCATCATCTTCATCATATTTACCTATTCTGGCTATTTGTCGTTTTCTAAGTCTGAACTGGTCCTCAAAGCATCTGTCAGCATCTCTGGCTCTGTCATAGGCGTCACCGTCCTCTCCGTCAGCGTCGGGACCTCGGGTCATAAATTCAACGACAACTCTCTCCTAAATGACGACTACTTAACCTCTCTAAGCTACTCATTTTTATACAGAAAATTACAATATTAAAGTTACATTTCCGAATTCTTGTAAATCCTATTGGCTGACACAAATTTGTTAACCGGATTTCACTGCAACATGTGCAAAATTTCTCAGGCTCGTTTTCACGTAAAGTCTTGATTATCTTTGTCTAATGTAACAACAAATCTTGCAAGCAGAAGGGACACAACCCTAGTAAATGTTTCTTTAGGCGGCACAGGTCCGGTTTTTACATCTCTAAATGTTCTTTATCTTTGTCATTTCTGCATGTTCAGGGTCGTCTTGGCACTTCTCCCAGACAGTCACTATGACATATCTTTCGGTTCAACTTGAGGGCAGGGTTTCAGCCAGTGCAGAACGCTTTTCTTTCAAAAATCATCTACTCGAATACAGGCTTCGGATGGTGGCCATCTTGTAGCAGGCCACAATGGGCAACTTAAGCAAAACAAACGAAAAATCATAATTAATACATGGAAATATTTAAAACAGTGTTATTCCCCAACTAATACCCATATGTGTATGCATTTATCTAGCCATATGCGACATTTAAAGCCATTAGTGCATGTTTATTTTAAGCGCAAATCGCAATAACTGCACATAAGCAACGTATATCTTAGTCAGTATGCGTACAAAATTAGTTTACTTATTATTCTAGCCATGCAGATGCATTCCCACGTGTAGTCTTTCTGTTAGTAAGGTTGGTTTAATCAAAACGACATCACACAATTAATCATTATGATTATTACTTAGTAATTTTAATATAAACATACGAAAATGGAACAGGAGTTTCACTTTAGCTTCTTATACCTGCTCCAGCATCCCTGTGCTTTGAAAACAGTTTGAGAGAGAAAGTTACCTTTGCTATTTGTTCACATATAATAGAGTACAATGCTGTTCCAGAGAGACAGAAAATTATTTGAAAATGTGTGGAGTAGAGCATAAAATATCAGCTTTGTATCACCCACAGACCAATGGTCCTACTAAGAGAGTGGTAAACACATTGAAGGAGGGGATACAATTGGCCAGAGCAAATGGCCTTGATGGGAAAATTGATTTGTCTCGGAGGATAACTGAATATTGTATGTTTCCACAATCCACCACCGGAAAGTCTCTTTTCGAGATGTTCAAAGACAGAGCTCCATTCAGAAAAGTGTGTCCAGGGTGGATGTTTTGGGGTAAAGGTTGCGTGAGCAATGCACTGGGAGATTGGAGAGAATAATAAACATTTCACAAAAGAAAATTAAAGTTGAGCCATGACAAACAAAAAAATGCAAGGAATTAGGTGGTCAAATTGGAAGACTTTGTAAAAATAAGAGCTACCAATGGGTGTGCTGAGTGGTCCGAATTTATGAGTTAGTTTGAGGTAGTCAAATTTTTTTAAAATGCAGTGAACACACATGCTGGCAGGATCTGGAACAAAAACAGAGTAGCGATTATTCATCATGTTCCAGTGGAAAATGAGAAACTCAATACAGACAATCAAAATGGTGAGCTGGCTCAGCCAGGGATGGTAGGAAATAAAAATGTCTATCGAGCAGAAGAGTGGGAGAATAATGAAGAAAACATCCTTTTTGAAGATTTTGATGATAAAATAGTCATGTTATTGTTACATGATGTACTTTAATATGGTTTATTATGTCTAATTTCTTTTCACTGTTTTTAAGGGTTTTTATTTGTGTTATCTTGCTGTTAGTTATCTGTTAAGGGAGGGAGCAATGTGGCATAAATAAAGTGACTTACTTATAGACTATGACGCTAAGTTTATTGCTCACAGTGTGCACTGTCCATGGAATGGGAACTTAGAATGTGATGAGGTAATGGAATCAGAATGTGGGGAGCTGTGAGGGACAGGTAAAGAGCTGCTTGTGAGTGGTGGTTGATATGTCTGGAAATAAATACAAGTCCCCTGTCATCTTTGTGGAGGAACAATGCAGTAACCAAACAAAAGACATGGAAAGGAGTAGTACTTCATGGCAGGGGAAAACCGAAGATTGACAAGCTGGGTCAAGAATGAGAAGTAGGAAAATGAGTGACGAGGAAAAGTCAACCAAAGATAAGCCACTTAGGAGAGGGGAGGCTCCAATGTTGTGGTTCTTGATGAGCCACAATATGTTTTGCAACAGAAAGCATATGTGGTTTCCTAGGATTTGAGATAAAAATGATAACATGATAAAATAATACAATCACAAAATGTGCTGCTTGATTCCATATAATTTGTCGTTTTTTCCACATAATTTAGTCAACCCTGCTGTATAATTTGGTCCTCTTCTGCCACATAATTTACTGGCCCTGGAAGATACCTCGTATCCTGACCTGTTATTCATCGTTTAACGTGTCAGTCTCCAAGAGTAGCTCAAACTACACTTCCTTGTGATGTCATAGTATGGTATTCACTCAGAACTTGTGGAAAATAGCTGTGAAACAGCTCATTTATACTGTTGTGTATTTTTATGCTTTGCATTTCTGATACACTTTTACTGGTAAGAAAATTGTGCGGCAAGCAACAACAAACACTTGCTTCGAGATTTCATTAGACTTTTAACACCATAAAAAGTAATGACAAGATCAGGTCTATAAAAGGCAAAGAGTTATCATCATTCCATGAGATAGTTGAATACTATAGAAAGTTTGTAAAAGATTTTGCTGGTACAACATACAATATGAGGAAGTTGTTAAAAGAAAAAATAGAATTTCTTTAGGAGAGTGAATATTGAAAGGAATTTGAGTGGGGAAAGGAAGAACTAAGTCATGCTCCTTCTTTGCAAGCTTATGATCCAATGTGTGATGCAAAGGTGGTCTGTGATGCAAGTGCAAATGGCTTAAGAACCCATCTAATTCATACAAGAAATGGCCTAAAGAAACTCACTGTGTGTGTGTCACAAGCCTTGAAAGAATCTTAATGTAATTATACAGTTATAGAGAGAGTCTTTGGTAGTTTTCTGGGCAGTAAACAGATTCAAACTTTTTTTGTGGGGGATGAAATTTGCAGTTCAGACAGACCACAAACCTTTGGTAGAATATTTTGCACGAAAGGAACTTGATTGTATACAATCTTGCATTTGAAGGTGGGTTGTATGTCTACAGGAAAACTGCTTCACAGTGCAGTTTATACCAGGAGCAGGAAATGGACTGTTTGCCAAGACTGGTTAAAGTGTGAGCTCCACCTTATGTGGAGGTGGAAGACTCAGTAGAGGAAGATGTCAGTGATTGCCAAGTTACCCAAGGGAGCTTTAAAGAGAGTAAATGTTTTGAAGAATTAGAGACCAATGAGTAACTAAAAGATGTAATTGATTTGTTATCTGAAGAGAAACCAAGTAAGAGGTTGTTGAAAAAGTGTAGCAGAAGTTGGAGTAAGCTAGGACATGAACTTACAGTTGACAAAGGGTTTCTATTGCTAGGGACGAGATTAGTACCACCATGGAGTTTGAATTAGAAAAAACAGCAACTGGCACATGTGGGCAATTTAGGAATAGTAAATACAAAAGAGAGATTTTGAAGATATTCCTGGTGGCCAGTGCTTGATCATGATTTTGCGTGTATGGCTAGGAAGTGTCGAGTGTGTGGCGTGTGACACAGGTTTGAGAACTACCAGTATCCCTGTGCTTTGAAAACATTTTGAGAGAGAAAGTTACGTTTGCTATTTGTTCACATATAATAGAGTACAATGCTGTTCCAGAGAGACAGAAAATTATTTGAAAATGTGTGGAGTAGAGCATAAAATATCAGCTTTGTATTACCCACAGACCAATGGTCCTACTAAGAGAGTGGTAAAAACATTGATGGAGGGGATACAATTGGCCAAAGCAAATGGCCTTGATGGGAAAATTGATTTGTCTCGGAGGATAACTGGATATTGTATGTTTCCACAATCCACCACCGGAAAGTCTCTTTTCGAGCTGTTCAAAGACAGAGCTCCATTCAGAAAAGTGTGTCCAGGGTGGATGTTTTGGGGTAAAGGTTGCGTGAACAATGCACTGGAAGATTGGAGAGAATAATAAACATTTCACAAAAGAAAATTAAAGTTAGGCTGTGACAAACAAAAAAATGCAAGGAATTAGGTGGTCAAATTGGAAGATTTTGTAAAAATAAGAGCTACCAAAGGGTCTGCTGAGTGGTCCAAATTTATGAGTGAGCTTGAGGTAGTCACATTTTTTTAAAATGCAGTGAACACACATGCTGGCAGGATCTGGAACAAAAACAGAGTAGCGGTTCTTCATCATGTTCCAGTGGAAAATGAGAAACTCAATACAGACCATCAAAATGGTGGCCTGCTCAGCCAGGGATGGTAGGAAACAAAAATGTCTATCGAGCAGAAGAGTGGGAGAATAATGAAGAAAACATTCTTTTTGAAGATTTTGATAATAAAATAGTTATGTTATTGTTACATGATGTACTTTAATATGGTTTATCTTGTCTAATTTCTTTTCACTGTTTTTCAGGGGTTTTATTAGTGTTATCTTGCTGTTAGTTATCTGTTAAGGGAGGGAGCAATGTGGCATAAATAAAGTGACTTACTTATAGACTATGACGCTAAGTTTATTGCTCACAGAGTGCACTGTCCATGGAATGGGAACTTAGAATGTGGTGAGGTAATGGAATCAGAATGTGGGGAGCTGTGAGGGACAGGTAAAGAGCTGCTTGTGAGTGGTGGGTGATATGTCTGGAAATAAATACAAGTCCCCTGTCATCTTTGTGGAGGAACAATGCAGTAAGCAATCAAAAGACATGGAAAGGAGCAGTACTTCATGGCAGGGGAAAACAGAAGCTGGGTCAAGAATGAGAAGTAGGAAAATGAGTGACGTGGAAAAGTCAACCAAAGATAAGCCACTTAGGAGAGGGGAGGCTCCAATGTTGTGGTTCTTGATGAGCCACAATATGTTTTGCAATAGAAAGCATATGTGGTTTCCTAGGATTTGAGATAAAAATGATAACATGATAAAATAATACAATCACAAAAAGTGCTGCTTGATTCCATATAATTTTGTCTTTTTTGCCACATAATTTAGTCAACCCTGCTGTATGATTTGGTCCTCTTCTGCCACATAATTCACTGGCCCTGGTAGATACATCATATCCTGACCTGTTATTCATCGTTTAGCGTATCAGTCTCCAAGAGTAGCTCAAACTACACTTCCTTGTGATGTCATAGTATGGTATTCACTCAGAACTTGTGGAAAATAGCTGTGAAACAGCTCATTCATACTGTTGTGTATGTTTATGCTTTGCATTTCTGATATACTTTTACTGGTAAGAAAATTGTGCGGCAAGCAACAACAAACACTTGCTTCGAGATTTCATTAGACTTTTAACACCATAAAAAGTAATGACAATATAAGGTCTATAAAAGGCAAAGAGTTATCATCATTCCATGAGATGGTTGAATACTATAGAAAGTTTGTAAAAGATTTTGCTGGTACAACATACAATATGAGGAAGTTGTTAAAAGAAAAAACTAGAATTTCTGTGGGAGAGTGAATATTGAAAGGAATTTGAGTGGGGAAAGGAAGAACTAAGTCATGCTCCTTCTTTCCAAGCTTATGATCCAATGTGTGATGCAAAAGTGGTCTGTGATGCAAGTGCAAATGGCTTACGGTCCCATCTAATTCATACAATAAACGGCCAAAAGAAACTCACTGTGTGTGTGTCACAAGCCTTGAACAAATCTTTTTTTTTTTTTTAATTTCTTTATTGAGTTTTGCATCATCAGACAGCCAAGATACAAACAATACATTACATACAAACAAATTAACTATATCATCAACTAAATAAACACATGACCTATAAATGCATTAATAACATAACATAAAGTTCAATTCATAGCCAATTAGAAAGTGGGGTCCATAATTTTAGCCCATTTGCCCTTCTTTCCTTGCCCTTTGTTTTATAAACAGCAATTTCCAAATGATAAACAGACAATAATCTGGCTTGCCAATTGCTAAAAACGGGTGGTTCGATGTCAAGCCACTGCGTTGTAATGCAGCACCGAAAGATTGACATGCATATAAATACAAATCTATCCTCCAAATCTGTTCTTAAACTACTGCTACTAGTTTGTGCACCCAAAATAACAAGTTCTGCAGTAATTTGTGTTTGAACACCTAAATGATTCGACAAAAAGTTCTCTATATCTCTAATAAATTGGCTTAGTTTTGGGCACAGAAACAACATGTGTATAGTGTCTGCAGCAGTAAGACCACATCGATTACATTTGTTCACTCTACCATGTGCCCATCTCGCGAGTTTAGCAGGTGTATAGTATAAATCATAAATGGACATAAAATGTTGACTTATTAATGATCCATTATATAACGTTTTAATAGATATTTCTATAACTCTATGCATGTCAAGTCCTTCCACATCAAATTTCTTTTGCCATTTATCTTCCAACGTTGATAGGTCATCCTGATAATTGGCCAACATTAATTGATAGATATGGCCTATTCTCGTTTTTTTCCGAAGTGCTTCGATAATTTTAACTTTTTGAAGCAAAATTTGGTTATCAGAGCATTTTCTATCTAAAAAACTGCGAACCTGTAAAAACTTAAAAAATTCTATCCGAGAAAGACCATATTTTTGTTGTAGCGATAAAAAAGAGGCTATATGTTGACCATCCATTAAATCCCCCAATTGACTTATACCAGCCCGATACCATCTATGCATAATTGAGTCTTTAAAAATATCCGGTAACAAAGGGCAATTAATTAAAGGTGTATAGTAGTTTAAATTAGAGCTAAGTCCAATTCTTTTTTTTATTTATTTCCAAATCTCAAAAGCAGTTATAATGATTTTAAATTTGTTTTTTTTGTTGTAGCTCGGCTCAATAATGCGAACTAGGCATTGACGTGCCTCTTGTCCTAATACCATCTCATATATTGATGGTCTTACTGACTCATCCAAACATGTTTCGTTAACCAATAAAACACCCATATTCTGTAAAAAGATAGACCAAAAATATAATTGAAAATTAGGAATTGCCCAGCCCCCTCTATCTCTTGGTAAAGTACATTTTTTTAGAGCTCTTCTAGATCTATATTAACTCCAGAGAAACCTGGAAGACATTCTCTCAATTCGGTTGAATATAGAGATAGAAAAAAAAAGAGGGATAGTTCTAAATAAATACAAAAATTTAGGAAAAATAAGCATTTTCAAAACATTACTGCGGCCATATAACGATAAATGAAGATTATCGAGTTTCTCTAAAATTTTATTGGCAGAGGCAATTACTGTATCAGTATTTAAGCGAACAATTTTATCTATATCGGCAGATATTTTTATTCCCAAATATGTAGACTCCGCCTCAAAGTGCATATCTTGCGGGCGTCCAAACTCTGAGTGGAGAAGTTGGGTCTTAGCAACATTAAGCTTATATCCAGAATGCCTACCAAACTCTTCCGACGCTTCTATTAGCTTAGGAAGGGCAGACTTAATATCTGTTGTGACTATAGCAATATCGTCTGCATATGCGAACACCTTATAAGCAATATCGTGTATCCAAACCGGTTTAATTTCAGCATTATTATCCAAGCTGCTTAAAAAGGACTCGATATACAGAGCAAATAACAAAGGCGAGGTCAGACAGCCCTGCCTTGTCCCCCTAGTAATTGTTATGTTGCCAGAAAGCCGACCTGCAATACGAAGAGCTGCTTTTGGATTTTTATATAAGGCCTGAATAGCATTAATAAATTCAACAGGAAAGCCCTTCCAGACTAAAGTTGACCACAGAAACTTCCAACAGACCCGGTCAAATGCTTTTTCAGGGTCCAATCAAGCCACTGCAACTGGAGAGTCAGAAGCCTGTGCCCAATCTAATAAAGAAATAATCCTTTTAACATGATCCGTCGTGTCGCGCCGTGAGATCAATCCATGTTGTCTCTTAGATACCAACAGAGGCATGAGATTATTTAATCTATTTGCAATGATTTTGGAATACATTTTGCTATCCGCATTGAGGAGGGATATGGGTCTATAAGATCCCATATCCACTTCTTGCTTCCCTTTCTTTAAAAAGATTACTATAGTGGCCATTGACCATGAATCCGGGGGGCTACCCAAAAAGGATTGTTGACAAATTTCCAATAATTCATTTTTTAACATATTTCTAAAAGTACGATAGAACTCCAGAGGAATCTGATCCAGACCCATTGCTTTACCCAGAGCTAGTGCTAATATAGCTTTTTCGACTTCCTCCCACATTATTGAGGCTGATAAAAGTGTTTTCTGTAGTTCAGTAAGTCCTATAGTCGCAACTCCCGTCAGATAGTCCCTCCCATCATGATCAAAAATCTCACTGAGCAGGGCGTTGTAAAGAGATTGATAAAAATTTTGAAAGGCCTCCAGAACCCCCTCTCTCGTTTCAGGCAAAGCCCCATTGGCATCCATAATTTTCGTTATATCGTTATATGCAACTTTTGCCTTAGTCTTTTAGCCAGGACTTTTCCAGTTTTCTCACCAAATTCATATGCTAACTCCTTGTATTGTCTATATTTTAGAGCTATTTTATCCGCCAAATTAGAATATATTCTAGCCCTGTTCACAGCAAGTTCTCTTTGAGCCAATTCTGGGACCACGCCAGACCTAATTGCCTCAGCTAATTTATGTTCAGCTAACATGACCATCTTAAAATCATTTTTGTATTTAGTTAACAATTGTTTACGTCATGATAAAGAGAAACTGAGGGTTTCCCCCCGAACTACAGCTTTAAATGCATCCCATATAGTTTGAATGGATGCCGTACCTTTATTAAAGGAAAAAAACTCCTGTATAACTTTGAGCATAAATTGGCAATATTCCTTATCTGACAGCAGGCTTCGTTCAAATGACCATAAACGGTGTCCAGCCTCTATTTGTGGTTTAATTAAAAATTCCAGAACTAAAGGGTTATGGTCAGATATAAGTTTTGGCAAAATCTCTAGCTCAAGTTTACCTAAATATTGTAAGGAGATAAAAAAGTAATCTAATCTTACACATTTTTTGTGAGGAGCTGAATAAAAAGTATATCCTAAATCATCCCCATGGGTTGCATTCCAAGCATCGAACAGACCATGATCTATAATTAGATCCCTTAACGCTGTAAAGAAACGAGGCTTCCTGCCCTTGTATAGAGAGGTCATCCTAACATTTAGATTAGCATCAAGGTGAATATTCAAGTCTCCACATAAAACTAGAGGTTGTGGCCATTGAGCTAGCTCGAGGTTAAGAAAATGAATAAGTTCCGTATCATCCAGATTAGGTCCATATACATTACATACTGTAAATCGAAATTGTCCAATCTGAGATAAACTAATCAACCAACGCCCCCACTTATCTTCTGCCGACTTGACACATACGCCTAGACCTCGTCTCATGAGGGTTGCAACCCCTCTCTTCACCCCTGTCTGTTTAGAGCATGCGACCAGTTCTAATCCAAGTTTCCTCAAGCAGCCCCTTCTGGCCCATGCAACATGAGTTTCTTATAAATAAAGTAAATCAACATTTATAATCTGAATAAGTTTAGCAAACACCTCTCTTTTTTTCACGTCATTTAGCTCACAAATGTTAAGCGTACAGATTTTTAATTTCTTAGCCATAGAGCAAAGTTATTACAGACCATCATCTTATAAAAATAAACAGCTGAAATAGCTAAGATGATATATTGTTCGTGTATTTGTGTAACCTTAACATAGAATTTAATACTTTCCAAATCAACAAGATCATATGTCCAGGCTGTCGATGATTTTTCACCCCCCAAACACCCCTCACCCAGCACCAACCCCTCACCAAATCCCCTAAACCCTAAACCCCCCATCACCCCCCACCACCCACCCAGACCACCCAACCCACCCAATCCACCATATAAGGCATAGGGACAAACAGGCCCTAATAGAGATGGTCTGCCGCCCTCCCTCCCCTGACTGCAGGAAGAAAACTTAATAAAGACTAAATCCCCTGTATATACTAAATCCCACATTACAGAGAGTGTAGAAATTCTCTAGCCAGAATTTCAGAAAAGAAAAACCTAGTCTGGCCCTTAAACGTAACCTTGAGCTTGGCAGGATTTTGCAAATATACAGTGGCACCTTTCTCTTGAAACCCAGATATTAATTGACGCAAGTGCCAGCGTCTCGAAACAGTTTCTTTGCAAAAATCAGGTCTAGCGAAGAAATAACAATCTTTTGCCACTCTTTTCTTGTCAGGTCTAGCCAGGCCAAACACAGCTTCTCTAGCCAGAAAGTTATTAAATCGAACCAGGATAGCACGGGGTTTCTCTTCCTCTCCTAGCCTAGCTTTTCTAACATTGAAAGGAATCCTATGAGCCCTCTGAATCTCTATAGACCAGTCCCATGAGGTCAATTCCGGAAAATGCCTCAACAAATAAATCACACACAAATTTCCGAACATCAACTTCTTCTTTTTTCTCTGGAATGCCTAAGATATGAAGATTCTTTCTCCTAGCTTGATTTTCTAATTCTGCCAATTTAAACACTACATCATCCCTGTGATCATAGATAGTGCTTAATTCCGTTTTCTGCGTAGCTACAGTATCCTCTAAAGCAGAAATTCTTGACTCCGCTTCAGTCATTCTAAGAGCTGTATCCGAGCAGATCTTGATGACTCATCGCACAGAGTTTTGCACTTTCCGACAAGTAGCTTGCATACGAACATTCTCTGATTTGATCTCAGCTCTATGTTCCAACATAGTGTTATAAATTGTTGACAGCGTAATCTCGTGATCTAGTGATTGTATGGCAGAATCATTTTCTATATTAAGCCCAGAGACATTTTCAGAGATCGGCCCAATGTTCGTAGGTCCTAAGGATATCAGACCGCTAGGCATGTCACTACTAGCTAAACGCCTATTACTGTTAATGAAACATTCTTTTCCTTTTTTGGCTTTTTTCACTGTAGTCATCGGAGAGTCCTTGCTTAAATTGGCTTCATTCTCCGTGCTAGTTTCTGCTTCGTTTTCAGACCAATCCTTACTACTTTCATCTGACGAAAAATCAGACAGGGAATAAAAGTTATCGGTGATTTCTTGAGACCCAACGCTAGCCTGTAGGGGAATTTCCTTGCTCAATCCAGATACATCTGTTTGAGATGTCAAATCAGCAAAATCACCAGTTAATTCTTCAGACAAAGGAGTATCACATACTCCAACTCCCAGATTCTGAGGTAATGGAATCAGAATGTGGGGAGCTGTGAGGGACAGGTAAAGAGCTGCTTGTGAGGGGTGGTTGATATGTCTGGAAATAAATACAAGTCCCCTGTCATCTTTGTGGAGGAACAATGCAGTAACCAATCAAAAGACATGGAAAGGAGTAGTACTTAATGGCAGGGGAAAACAGAAGATTGACAAGCTGGGTCAAGAATGAGAAGTAGGAAAATGAGTGATGAGGAAAAGTCAACCAAAGATAAGCCACTTAGGAGAGGGGAGGCTCCAATGTTGTGGTTCTTGATGAGTCACAATCTGTTTTGCAACAGAAAGCATATGTGGTTTCCTAGGATTTGAGATAAAAATGATAACATGATAAAATAATACAATCACAAAATGTGCTGCTTGATTCCATATAATTTGTATTTTTTGCCACACAATTTAGTCAACCCTGCTGTATAATTTGGTCCTCTTCTGCCACATAATTCACTGGCCCTGGTAGATACTTTGTATCCTGACCTGTTATACATCGTTTAGCGTGTCAGTCTCCAAGAGTAGCTCAAACTACACTTCCTTGTGATGTCATAGTATGGTATTCACTCAGAACTTGTGGAAAATAGCTGTGAAACAGCTCATTCATACTGTTGTGTATGTTTATGCTTTGCATTTCTGATACACTTTTACTGGTAAGAAAATTGTGCGGCAAGCAACAACAAACACTTGCTTCGAGATTTCATTAGACTTTTAACACCATAAAAAGTAATGTCAAGATCAGGTCTATAAAAGGCAAAGAGTTATCATCATATCCATGAGATGGTTGAATACTATAGAAAGTTTGTAAAAGATTTTGCTGGTACAACATACAATATGAGGAAGTTGTTAAAAGAAAAAATAGAATTTCTGTGGGAGAGTAAATATTGAAAGGAATTTGAGTGGGGAAAGGAAGAACTAAGTCATGCTCTTTCTTTGCAAGCTTATGATCCAATGTGTGATGAAAGGTGGTCTGTGATGCAAGTGCAAATGGCTTAAGGTCCCATCTAATTCATACAAGAAATGGCCAAAAGAAACTCACTGTGTGTGTGTCACAAGCCTTGAATGAATCTTAATGTAATTATTCAGTTATAGAGAGAGTCTTTGGTAGTTTTCTGGGCAGTAAACAGATTCAAACTTTTTTTGTGAGGGATGAAATTTGCAGTTCAGACAGACCACAAACCTTTGGTAGAATATTTTGCACAAAAGGAACTTGATTGTATACACTCTTGCATTTGAAGGTGGGTTTTATGTCTACGGGAATACTGCTTCACAGTGCAGAATACACCAAGAGCAGGAAATGGACTGTTTGCCAAGACTGGTTAAAGTGTGAGCTCCACCTTATGTGGAGGTGGAAGACTCAGTAGAGGCAGATGTCAGTGTTTGCCAAGTTACCCAAGGGAGCGTTAAAGAGAGTAAATGTTTTGAAGAATTAGAGACCGATGAGGAACTAAAAGTTGTAATTGATTTGTTATCTGAAGAGAAACCAAGCAAGAGGTTGTTGAAAAAGTGTAGCAGAGGTTGGTGTAAGCTAGGACATGAACTTACAGTTGACAAAGGGTTTCTATTGCTAGGGACAAGACTAGTAACACCATGGAGTTTGAATTAGAAAAAACAGCAACTGGCACATGTGGGCAATTTAGGAATAGTAAATACAAAAGAGAGATTTTGAAGATATTCCTTGTGGCCAGTGCTTGATCATGATGTTGCGTGTATGGCTAGGAAGTGTCGAGTGTGTGGCATGTGACACAGGTTTGAGAACTACTACTATCCCTGTGCTTTGAAAACAGTTTGAGAGAGAAAGTTACCTTTGCTATTTGTTCACATATAATAGAGTACAATGCTTTTCCAGAGAGACAGAAAATTATTTGAAAATGTGTGGAGTAGAGCATAAAATATCAGCTTTGTATCACCCACAGACCAATGGTCCTGCTAAGAGAGTGGTAAAAACATTGAAGGAGGGGATACAATTGGCCAGAGCAAATGGCCTTGATGGGAAAATTGATTTGTCTCGGGTGATAACTGGATATTTTATGTTTCCACAATCCACCACCGGAAAGTCTCTTTTTGAGCTGTTCAAAGACAGAGCTCCATTCAGAAAAGTGTGTCCAGGGTGGATGTTTTGGGGTAATGGTTGCTTGAACAATGCACTGGGAGATTGGAGAGAATAATTAACATTTCACAAAAGAAAATTAAAGTTGAGCTATGACAAACAAAAAAATGCAAGGAATTAGGTGGTCAAATTGGAAGATTTTGTAAAAATAAGAGCTACCAAAGGGTGTGCTGAGTGGTCCGAATTTATGAGTTAGTTTGAGGTAGTCACATTTTTTTTAAAATGCAGTGAATACACATGCTGGCAGGATCTGAAACAAAAACAGAGTAGCAGTTCTTCATCATGTTCCAGTGGAAAATGAGAAACTCAATACAGACAATCAAAATGGTGGGCTGGCTCAGCCAGGGATGGTAGGAAACAAAAATGTCTATCGAGCAGAAGAGTGGGAGAATAATGAAGAAAACATCCTTGTTGAAGATTTTGATAATAAAATAGTCTTGTTATTGTTACATGATGTACTTTAATATGGTTTATTATGTCTAATTTCTTTTCACTGTTTTTAAGAGTTTTTATTTGTGTTATCTTGCTATGAGTTATCTGTTAAGGGAGGGAGCAATGTTGCATAAATAAAGTGACTTACTTCAGACTATGACGCTAAGTTTATTGCACACAGAGTGCACTGTCCATGGAATGGGAAGTTAGAATGTGGTGATGTAATGGAATCAGAATGTGAGGAGCTCTGAGGGAGAGTAAAGAGCTGCTTGTGAGTGGTGGTTAATATGTCTGGAAATAAATACAAGTCCCCTGTCATTTTTGAGGAGGAACAATGCAGTAACCAATTAAAAGACATGGAAAGGAGTAGTACTTCATGGCAGGGGAAAACGGAAGATTGACAAGCTGGGTCAAGAATGAGAAGTAGGAAAATGAGTGACGAGGAAACGTCAACCAAAGATAAGCCAATTAGGAGAGGGGAGGCTCCAATGCTTTGGTTCTTGATGAGCCACAATATGTTTTGCAACAGAAAGCATATGTGGTTTCCTAGGATTTGAGATAAAAATGATAACATGATAAAATAATACAATCAAAAAATGTGCTGCTTGATTCCATATAATTTGTATTTTTTGCCACATAATTTATTCAACCCTGCTGTATAATTTGGTCCTCTTCTGCCACACAATTCACTGTCCCTGGTAGATACATCGTATCCTGACCTGTTATTCATCGTTTAGCATGTCAGTCTCCAAGAGTAGCTCAAACAACACTTCCTTGTGATGTCATAGTATGGTATTCACTCAGAACTTGTGGAAAATAGCTGTGAAACAGCTCATTCATACTGTTGTGTATGTTTATGCTTTGCATTTCTGATACACTTTTACTGGTAAGAAAATTGTGTGGCAAGCAACAACAAACACTTGCTTCGAGATTTCATTAGACTTTTAACACCATAAAACGTAATGACAAGATCAGGTCTATAAAAGGCAAAGAGTTATCATCATTCAATGAGATGGTTGAATACTATAGAAAGTTTGTAAAAGATTTTCCAGGTACAACATACAATATGAGGAAGTTGTTAAAAGAAAAAATAGAATTTCTGTGGGAGAGTGAATATTGAAAGGAATTTGAGTGGGGAAAGGAAGAACTAAGTCATGCTCCTTCTTTGCAAGCTTATGATCCAATGTGTGATGCAAAGGTGGTCTGTGATGCAAGTGCAAATGGCTTAAGGTCCCATATAATTCTTACAAGAAATGGCCAAAAGAAACTCACTGAGTGTGTGTCACAAGCCTTGAATGGATCTTAATGTAATTATTCAGTTATAGAGAGAGTCTTTGGTAGTTTTCTGGGCAGTAAACACATTCAAACTTTTTTGGTGAGGGATGAAATTTGCAGTTCAGACAGATCACAAACCTTTGGTAGAATATTTTGCACAAAAGGAACTTGATTGTATACACTCTTACATTTGAAGGTGGGTTGTATGTCTACAGGAATACTGCTTCACAGTGCAGTATATACCAGGAGCAGGAAATGGACTGTTTGCCAAGACTGGTTAAAGTGTGAGCTTCACCTTATGTGGAGGTGGAAGACTCAGTAGAGGCAGATGTCAGTGTTTGCCAAGTTACCCAAGGGAGCTTTAAAGAGAGAAAATGTTTTGAAGAATTAGAGACCGATGAGGAACTAAAAGATGTAATTGATTTGTTATCTGAAGAAAAACCAAGCAAGATTTTTGAAAAAGTGTAGTAGAAGTTGGTGTAAGCTAGGACATGAACTTACAGTTGACAAAGGGTTTCTATTGCTGGGGACGAGATTAGTACCACCATGGAGTTTGAATTAGAAAAAACAGCAACTGGCACATGTTGGCAATTTAGGAATAGTAAATACAAAAGAGAGATTTTGAAGATATTCCTGGTGGCCAGTGCTTGATCATGATGTTGCGTGTATGGCTAGAAAGTGTCGAGTGCGTGGCGTGTGACACAGGTTTGAGAACTACTAGTATCCCTGTGCTTTGAAAACAGTTTGAGAGAGAAAGTTACCTTTGCTATTTGTTCACATATAATAGAGTACAATGCTGTTCCAGAGAGACAGAAAATTATTTGAAAATGTGTGGAGTAGAGCATAAAATATCAGCTTTGTATCACCCACAGACCAATGGTCCTACTAAGAGAGTGGTAAAAACATTGAAGTAGGGGATACAATTGGCCAGAGCAAAGGGCCTTGATGGGAAAATTGATTTGTCTCGGAGGATAACTGGATATTGTATGTTTCTACAATCCACCACCGAAAAGTCTCTTTCGAGCTGTTCAAAGACAGAGCTCCATTCAGAAAAGTGTGTCCAGGGTGGATGTTTTGGGGTAAAGGTTGCGTGAACAATGCACTAGGAGAATGGAGACAATAATAAACATTTCACAAAAGAAAATTAAAGTTGAGCCATGACAAACAAAAAAATGCAAGGAATTAGGTTGTCAAATTGGAAGATTTTATAAAAATAAGAGCTACCAAAGGGTGTGCTGAGTTGTCCGAATTGATGAGTTAGTTTGAGGTAGTTACATTTTTTTTAAATGCAGTGAGCACACATGCTTGCAGGATCTGGAACAAAAACAGAGTAGCGATTCTTCATCATGTTCCAGTGGAAAATGAGAAACTTAATACAGACAATCAAAATGGTGGGCTGGCTCAGCCTGGGATGGTAGGAAACAAAAATGTCTATCGAGCAGAAGAATGGGAGAATAATGAAGAAAACATCCTTTTTGAAGATTTTGATAATAAAATAGTCATGTTATTGTTACATGATGTACTTTAATATGGTTTATTATGTCTAATTTCTTTTCACTGTTTTTAAGGGTTTTTATTTGTGTTATCTTGCTGTTAGTTATCTGTTAAGGGAGGGAGCAATGTTGCATAAATAAAGTGACTTACTTCAGACTATGACGCTAAGTTTATTGCTCACAGAGTGCACTGTCCATGGAATGGGAACTTAGAATGTGAAGAGGTAATGGAATCAGAATGTGGAGAGCTCTGAGGGAGAGGTAAAGAGCTGCTTGTGAGTGCTGGTTGATATGTCTGGACATAAATACAAGTCCCCTGTCATTTTTGAGGAGGAACAATGCAGTAACCAATTAAAAGACATGGAAAGGAGTAGTACTTCATGGCAGGGGAAAACAGAAGATTGACAAGCTGGGTCAAGAATGAGAAGTAGGAAAATGAGTGACGAGGAAACGTCAACCAAAGATAAGCCAATTAGGAGAGGGGAGGCTCCAATGCTGTGGTTCTTGATGAGCCACAATATGTTTTGCAACAGAAAGCATATGTGGTTTCCTAGGATTTGAGATAAAAATGATAACATGATAAAATAATACAATCAAAAAATGTGCTGCTTGATTCCATATAATTTGTATTTTTTGCCACATAATTTATTCAACCCTGCTGTATAATTTGGTCCTCTTCTGCCACACAATTCACTGTCCCTGGTAGATACATCGTATCCTGACCTGTTATTCATCGTTTAGCGTGTCAGTCTCCAAGAGTAGCTCAAACAACACTTCCTTGTGATGTCATAGTATGGTATTCACTCAGAACTTGTGGAAAATAGCTGTGAAACAGCTCATTCATACTGTTGTGTATGTTTATGCTTTGCATTTCTGATACACTTTTACTGGTAAGAAAATTGTGTGGCAAGCAACAACAAACACTTGCTTCGAGATTTCATTAGACTTTTAACACCATAAAAAGTAATGACAAGATCAGGTCTATAAAAGGCAAAGAGTTATCATCATTCAATGAGATGGTTGAATACTATAGAAAGTTTGTAAAAGATTTTCCAGGTACAACATACAATATGAGGAAGTTGTTAAAAGAAAAAATAGAATTTCTGTGGGAGAGTGAATATTGAAAGGAATTTGAGTGGGGAAAGGAAGAACTAAGTCATGCTCCTTCTTTGCAAGCTTATGATCCAATGTGTGATGCAAAGGTGGTCTGTGATGCAAGTGCAAATGGCTTAAGGTCCCATATAATTCTTACAAGAAATGGCCAAAAGAAACTCACTGAGTGTGTGTCACAAGCCTTGAATGGATCTTAATGTAATTATTCAGTTATAGAGAGAGTCTTTGGTAGTTTTCTGGGCAGTAAACACATTCAAACTTTTTTGGTGAGGGATGAAATTTGCTGTTCAGACAGATCACAAACCTTTGGTAGAATATTTTGCACAAAAGGAACTTGATTGTATACACTCTTACATTTGAAGGTGGGTTGTATGTCTACAGGAATACTGCTTCACAGTGCAGTATATACCAGGAGCAGGAAATGGACTGTTTGCCAAGACTGGTTAAAGTGTGAGCTTCACCTTATGTGGAGGTGGAAGACTCAGTAGAGGCAGATGTCAGTGTTTGCCAAGTTACCCAAGGGAGCTTTAAAGAGAGAAAATGTTTTGAAGAATTAGAGACCGATGAGGAACTAAAAGATGTAATTGATTTGTTATCTGAAGAAAAACCAAGCAAGATTTTTGAAAAAGTGTAGTAGAAGTTGGTGTAAGCTAGGACATGAACTTACAGTTGACAAAGGGTTTCTATTGCTGGGGACGAGATTAGTACCACCATGGAGTTTGAATTAGAAAAAACAGCAACTGGCACATGTTGGCAATTTAGGAATAGTAAATACAAAAGAGAGATTTTGAAGATATTCCTGGTGGCCAGTGCTTGATCATGATGTTGCGTGTATGGCTAGGAAGTGTCGAGTGCGTGGCGTGTGACACAGGTTTGAGAACTACTAGTATCCCTGTGCTTTGAAAACAGTTTGAGAGAGAAAGTTACCTTTGCTATTTGTTCACATATAATAGAGTACAATGCTGTTCCAGAGAGACAGAAAATTATTTGAAAATGTGTGGAGTAGATCATAAAATATCAGCTTTGTATCACCCACAGACCAATGGTCCTACTAAGAGAGTGGTAAAAACATTGAAGGAGGGGATACAATTGGCCAGAGCAAAGGGCCTTGATGGGAAAATTGATTTGTCTCGGAGGATAACTGGATATTGTATGTTTCTACAATCCACCACCGGAAAGTCTCTTTCGAGCTGTTCAAAGACAGAGCTCCATTCAGAAAAGTGTGTCCAGGGTGGATGTTTTGGGGTAAAGTTTGCGTGAACAATGCACTAGGAGAATGGAGACAATAATAAACATTTCACAAAAGAAAATTAAAGTTGAGCCATGACAAACAAAAAAATGCAAGGAATTAGGTTGTCAAATTGGAAGATTTTGTAAAAATAAGAGCTACCAAAGGGTGTGCTGAGTTGTCCGAATTGATGAGTTAGTTTGAGGTAGTCACATTTTTTTTAAATGCAGTGAACACACATGCTGGCAGGATCTGGAACTAAAACAGAGTAGCGATTCTTCATCATGTTCCAGTGGAAAATGAGAAACTTAATACAGACAATCAAAATGGTGGGCTGGCTCAGCCTGGGATGGTAGGAAACAAAAATGTCTATCGAGCAGAAGAATGGGAGAATAATGAAGAAAACATCCTTTTTGAAGATTTTGATAATAAAATAGTCATGTTATTGTTACATGATGTACTTTAATATGGTTTATTATGTCTAATTTCTTTTCACTGTTTTTAAGGGTTTTTATTTGTGTTATCTTGCTGTTAGTTATCTGTTAAGGGAGGGAGCAATGTTGTATAAATAAAGTGACTTACTTCAGACTATGACGCTAAGTTTATTGCTCACAGAGTGCACTGTCCATGGAATGGGAACTTAGAATGTGATGAGGTAATGGAATCAGAATGTGGAGAGCTCTGAGGGAGAGGTAAAGAGCTGCTTGTGAGTGCTGGTTGATATGTCTGGACATAAATACAAGTCCCCTGTCATTTTTGAGGAGGAACAATGCAGTAACCAATTAAAAGACATGGAAAGGAGTAGTACTTCATGGCAGGGGAAAACAGAAGATTGACAAGCTGGGTCAAGAATGAGAAGTAGGAAAATGAGTGACGAGGAAACGTCAACCAAAGATAAGCCAATTAGGAGAGGGGAGGCTCCAATGCTGTGGTTCTTGATGAGCCACAATATGTTTTGCAACAGAAAGCATATGTGGTTTCCTAGGATTTGAGATAAAAATGATAACATGATAAAATAATACAATCAAAAAATGTGCTGCTTGATTCCATATAATTTGTATTTTTTGCCACATAATTTATTCAACCCTGCTGTATAATTTGGTCCTCTTCTGGCACACAATTCACTGGCCCTGGTAGATACATCGTATCCTGACCTGATATTCATCGTTTAGCGTGTCAGTCTCCAAGAGTAGCTCAAACAACACTTCCTTGTGATGTCATAGTATGGTATTCACTCAGAACTTGTGGAAAATAGCTGTGAAACAGCTCATTCATACTGTTGTGTATGTTTATGCTTTGCATTTCTGATACACTTTTACTGGTAAGAAAATTGTGTGGCAAGCAACAACAAACACTTGCTTCGAGATTTCATTAGACTTTTAACACCATAAAAAGTAATGACAAGATCAGGTCTATAAAAGGCAAAGAGTTATCATCATTCAATGAGATGGTTGAATACTATAGAAAGTTTGTAAAAGATTTTGCAGGTACAACATACAATATGAGGAAGTTGTTAAAAGAAAAAATAGAATTTCTGTGGGAGAGTGAATATTGAAAGGAATTTGAGTGGGGAAAGGAAGAACTAAGTCATGCTCCTTCTTTGCAAGCTTATGATCCAATGTGTGATGCAAAGGTGGTCTGTCATGGAAGTGCAAATGGCTTAAGGTCCTATCTAATTCATACAAGAAATGGCCAAAAGAAACTCACTGTGTGTGTGTCACAAGCCTTGAACGAATCCTAATGTAATTATTCAGTTATAGACAGAGTCTTTGGTAGTTTTCTGGGCAGTAAACAGATTCAAACTTTTTTTGGGGGGGGATTAAATTTGCAGTTCAGACAGACCACAAACCTTTGGTAGAATATTTTGCACGAAAGGAACTTGAGTGTATACACTCTTGCATTTGAAGGTGGGTTTTATGTCTACGGGAATACTGCTTCACAGTGCAGAATACACCAAGAGCAGGAAATGGACTGTTTGCCAAGACTGGTTAAAGTATGAGCTCCACCTTATGTGGAGGTGGAAGACTCAGTAGAGGCAGATGTCAGTGTTTGCCAAGTTACCCAAGGGAGCGTTAAAGAGAGTAAATGTTTTGAAGAATTAGAGACCGATGAGGAACTAAAAGTTGTAATTGATTTGTTATCTGAAGAGAAACCAAGCAGGAGGTTGTTGAAAAAGTGTAGCAGAGGTTGGTGTAAGCTAGGACATGAACTTACAGTTGACAAAGGGTTTCTATTGCTAGGGACAAGACTAGTAACACCATGGAGTTTGAATTAGAAAAAACAGCAACTGGCACATGTGGGCAATTTAGGAATAGTAAATACAAAAGAGGGATTTTGAAGATATTCCTGGTGGCCAGTGCTTGATCATGATGTTGCATGTATGGCTAGGAAGTGTCGAGTGTGTGGCGTGTGACACAGGTTTGAGAACTACTAGTATCCCTGTGCTTTGAAAACAGTTTGAGAGAGAAAGTTACCTTTGCTATTTGTTCACATATAATAGAGTACAATGCTGTTCCAGAGAGACAGAAAATTATTTGCAAATGTGTGGAGTAGAGCATAAAATATCAGCTTTGTATCACTCACAGACCAATGGTCCTACTAAGAGAGTGGTAAAAACATTGAAGGAGGGGATACAATTGGCCAGAGCAAATGGCCTTGATGGGAAAATTGATTTGTCTCGGAGGATAACTGGATATTTTATGTTTCCACAATCCACCACCGGAAAGTCTCTTTTTGAGCTGTTCAAAGACAGAGCTCCATTCAGAAAAGTGTGTCAGGGTGGATGTTTTGGGGTAATGGTTGCGTGAACAATGCACTGGGAGATTGGAGAGAATAATTACCATTTCACAAAAGAAAATTAAAGTTGAGCTATGACAAACAAAAAAATGCAAGGAATTAGGTGGTCAAATTGGAAGATTTTGTAAAAATAAGAGCTACCAAAGGGTGTGCTGAGTGGTCCGAATTTATGAGTTAGTTTGAGGTAGTCACATTTTTTTTTAAATGCAGTGAATACACATGCTGGCAGGATCTGAAACAAAAACAGAGTAGCAGTTCTTCATCATGTTCCAGTGGAAAATGAGAAACTCAATACAGACAATCAAAATGGTGGGCTGGCTCAGCCAGGGATGGTAGGAAACAAAAATGTCTATCGAGCAGAAGAGTGGGAGAATAATGAAGAAAACATCCTTTTTGAAGATTTTGATAATAAAATAGTCTTGTTATTGTTACATGATGTACTTTAATATGGTTTATTATGTCTAATTTCTTTTCACTGTTTTTAAGAGTTTTTATTTGTGTTATCTTGCTATGAGTTATCTGTTAAGGGAGGGAGCAATGTTGCATAAATAAAGTGACTTACTTCAGACTATGACGCTAAGTTTATTGCACACAGAGTGCACTGTCCATGGAATGGGAAGTTAGAATGTGGTGATGTAATGGAATCAGAATGTGAGGAGCTCTGAGGGAGAGTAAAGAGCTGCTTGTGAGTGGTGGTTGATATGTCTGGAAATAAATACAAGTCCCCTGTCATTTTTGAGGAGGAACAATGCAGTAACCAATTAAAAGACATGGAAAGGAGTAGTACTTCATGGCAGGGGAAAACAGAAGATTGACAAGCTGGGTCAAGAATGAGAAGTAGGAAAATGAGTGACGAGGAACCGTCAACCAAAGATAAGCCAATTAGGAGAAGGGAGGCTCCAATGCTGTGGTTCTTGATGAGCCACAATATGTTGTGCAACAGAAAGCATATGTGGTTTCCTAGGATTTGAGATAAAAATGATAACATGATAAAATAATACAATCAAAAAATGTGCTGCTTGATTCCATATAATTTGTATTTTTTGCCACATAATTTATTCAACCCTGCTGTATAATTTGGTCCTCTTCTGCCACACAATTCACTGTCCCTGGTAGATACCTCGTATCCTGACCTGTTATTCATCGTTTAGCGTGTCAGTCTCCAAGAGTAGCTCAAACAACACTTCCTTTTGATGTCATAGTATGGTATTCACTCAGAACTTGTGGAAAATAGCTGTGAAACAGCTCATTCATACTGTTGTGTATGTTTATGCTTTGCATTTCTGATACACTTTTACTGGTAAGAAAATTGTGTGGCAAGCAACAACAAACACTTGCTTCGAGATTTCATTAGACTTTTAACACCATAAAAAGTAATGACAAGATCAGGTCTATAAAAGGCAAAGAGTTATCATCATTCAATGAGATGGTTGAATACTATAGAAAGTTTGTAAAAGATTTTCCAGGTACAACATACAATATGAGGAAGTTGTTAAAAGAAAAAATAGAATTTCTGTGGGAGAGTGAATATTGAAAGGAATTTGAGTGGGGAAAGGAAGAACTAAGTCATGCTCCTTCTTTGCAAGCTTATGATCCAATGTGTGATGCAAAGGTGGTCTGTGATGCAAGTGCAAATGGCTTAAGGCCCCATATAATTCTTACAAGAAATGGCCAAAAGAAACTCACTGAGTGTGTGTCACAAGCCTTGAATGGATCTTAATGTAATTATTCAGTTATAGAGAGAGTCTTTGGTAGTTTTCTGGGCAGTAAACACATTCAAACTTTTTTGGTGAGGGATGAAATTTGCAGTTCAGACAGATCACAAACCTTTGGTAGAATATTTTGCACAAAAGGAACTTGATTGTATACACTCTTACATTTGAAGGTGGGTTGTATGTCTACAGGAATACTGCTTCACAGTGCAGTATATACCAGGAGCAGGAAATGGACTGTTTGCCAAGTCTGGTTAAAGTGTGAGCTTCACCTTATGTGGAGGTGGAAGACTCAGTAGAGTCAGATGTCAGTGTTTGCCAAGTTACCCAAGGGAGCTTTAAAGAGAGAAAATATTTTGAAGAATTAGAGACCGATGAGGAACTAAAAGATGTAATGGATTGGTTATCTGAAGAAAAACCAAGCAAGATTATTGAAAAAGTGTAGTAGAAGTTGGTGTAAGCTAGGACATGAACTTACAGTTGACAAAGGGTTTCTATTGCTGGGGACGAGATTAGTACCACCATGGAGTTTGAATTAGAAAAAACAGCAACTGGCACATGTTGGCAATTTAGGAATAGTAAATACAAAAGAGAGATTTGGAAGATATTCCTGGTGGCCAGTGCTTGATCATGATGTTGCGTGTATGGCTAGGAAGTGTCGAGTGCGTGGCGTGTGACACAGGTTTGAGAACTACTAGTATCCCTGTGCTTTGAAAACAGTTTGAGAGAGAAAGTTACCTTTGCTATTTGTTCACATATAATAGAGTACAATGCTGTTCCAGAGAGACAGAAAATTATTTGAAAATGTGTGGAGTAGAGCATAAAATATCAGCTTTGTATCACCCACAGACCAATGGTCCTACTAAGAGAGTGGTAAAAACATTGAAGGAGGGGATACAATTGGCCAGAGCAAAGGGCCTTGATGGGAAAATTGATTTGTCTCGGAGGATAACTGGATATTGTATGTTTCTACAATCCACCACCGGAAAGTCTCTTTCGAGCTGTTCAAAGACAGAGCTCCATTCAGAAAAGTGTGTCCAGGGTGGATGTTTTGGGGTAAAGGTTGCGTGAACAATGCACTGGGAGAATGGAGACAATAATAAACATTTCACAAAAGAAAATTAAAGTTGAGCCATGACAAACAAAAAAATGCAAGGAATTAGGTTGTCAAATTGGAAGATTTTGTAAAAATAAGAGCTACCAAAGGGTGTGCTGAGTTGTCCGAATTGATGAGTTAGTTTGAGGTAGTCACATTTTTTTTAAATGCAGTGAACACACATGCTGGCAGGATCTGGAACAAAAACAGAGTAGCGATTCTTCATCATGTTCCAGTGGAAAATGAGAAACTCAATACAGACAATCAAAATGGTGGGCTGGCTCAGCCTTGGATGGTAGGAAACAAAAATGTCTATCGAGCAGAAGAATGGGAGAATAATGAAGAAAACATCCTTTTTGAAGATTTTGATAATAAAATAGTCATGTTATTGTTACATGATGTACTTTAATATGGTTTATTATGTCTAATTTCTTTTCACTGTTTTTAAGGGTTTTTATTTGTGTTATCTTGCTGTTAGTTATCTGTTAAGGGAGGGAGCAATGTTGCATAAATAAAGTGACTTACTTCAGACTATGACGCTAAGTTTATTGCTCACAGAGTGCACTGTCCATGGAATGGGAACTTAGAATGTGATGAGGTAATGGAATCAGAATGTGGAGAGCTCTGAGGGAGAGGTAAAGAGCTGCTTGTGAGTGCTGGTTGATATGTCTGGACATAAATACAAGTCCCCTGTCATTTTTGAGGAGGAACAATGCAGTAACCAATTAAAAGACATGGAAAGGAGTAGTACTTCATGGCAGGGGAAAACAGAAGATTGACAAGCTGGGTCAAGAAAGAGAAGTAGGAAAATGAGTGACGAGGAAACGTCAACCAAAGATAAGCCAATTAGGAGAGGGGAGGCTCCAATGCTGTGGTTCTTGATGAGCCACAATATGTTTTGCAACAGAAAGCATATGTGGTTTCCTAGGATTTGAGATAAAAATGATAACATGATAAAATAATACAATCAAAAAATGTGCTGCTTGATTCCATATAATTTGTATTTTTTGCCACATAATTTATTCAACCCTGCTGTATAATTTGGTCCTCTTCTGGCACACAATTCACTGGCCCTGGTAGATACATCGTATCCTGACCTGTTATTCATCGTTTAGCGTGTCAGTCTCCAAGAGTAGCTCAAACAACACTTCCTTGTGATGTCATAGTATGGTATTCACTCAGAACTTGTGGAAAATAGCTGTGAAACAGCTCATTCATACTGTTGTGTATGTTTATGCTTTGCATTTCTGATACACTTTTACTGGTAAGAAAATTGTGTGGCAAGCAACAACAAACACTTGCTTCGAGATTTCATTAGACTTTTAACACCATAAAAAGTAATGACAAGATCAGGTCTATAAAAGGCAAAGAGTTATCATCATTCAATGAGATGGTTGAATACTATAGAAAGTTTGTAAAAGATTTTGCAGGTACAACATACAATATGAGGAAGTTGTTAAAAGAAAAAATAGAATTTCTGTGGGAGAGTGAATATTGAAAGGAATTTGAGTGGGGAAAGGAAGAACTAAGTCATGCTCCTTCTTTGCAAGCTTATGATCCAATGTGTGATGCAAAGGTGGTCTGTCATGGAAGTGCAAATGGCTTAAGGTCCTATCTAATTCATACAAGAAATGGCCAAAAGAAACTCACTGTGTGTGTGTCACAAGCCTTGAACGAATCTTAATGTAATTATTCAGTTATAGACAGAGTCTTTGGTAGTTTTCTGGGCAGGAAACAGATTCAAACTTTTTTTGGGGGGGGGATTAAATTTGCAGTTCAGACAGACCACAAACCTTTGGTAGAATATTTTGCACGAAAGGAACTTGATTGTATACACTCTTGCATTTGAAGGTGGGTTTTATGTCTACGGGAATACTGCTTCACAGTGCAGAATACACCAAGAGCAGGAAATGGACTGTTTGCCAAGACTGGTTAAAGTGTGAGCTCCACCTTATGTGGAGGTGGAAGACTCAGTAGAGGCAGATGTCAGTGTTTGCCAAGTTACCCAAGGGAGCGTTAAAGAGAGTAAATGTTTTGAAGAATTAGAGACCGATGAGGAACTAAAAGTTGTAATTGATTTGTTATCTGAAGAGAAACCAAGCAAGAGGTTGTTGAAAAAGTGTAGCAGAGGTTGGTGTAAGCTAGGACATGAACTTACAGTTGACAAAGGGTTTCTATTGCTAGGGACAAGACTAGTAACACCATGGAGTTTGAAATAGAAAAAACAGCAACTGGCACATGTGGGCAATTTAGGAATAGTAAATACAAATGAGGGATTTTGAAGATATTCCTGGTGGCCAGTGCTTGATCATGATGTTGCGTGTATTGCTAGGAAGTATCGAGTGTGTGGCGTGTGACACGGGTTTGAGAACTACTAGTATCCCTGTGCTTTGAAAACAGTTTGAGAGAGAAAGTTACCTTTGCTCTTTGTTCACATATAATAGAGTACAATGCTGTTCCAGAGAGACAGAAAATTATTTGAAAATGTGTGGAGTAGAGCATAAAATATCAGCTTTGTATCACTCACAGACCAATGGTCCTACTAAGAGAGTGGTAAAAACATTGAAGGAGGGGATACAATTGGCCAGAGCAAATGGCCTTGATGGGAAAATTGATTTGTCTCGGGTGATAACTGGATATTTTATGTTTCCACAATCCACCACCGGAAAGTCTCTTTTTGAGCTGTTCAAAGACAGAGCTCCATTCAGAAAAGTGTGTCCAGGGTGGATGTTTTGGGGTAATGGTTGCGTGAACAATGCACTGGGAGATTGGAGAGAATAATTAACATTTCACAAAAGAAAATTAAAGTTGAGCTATGACAAACAAAAAAATGCAAGGAATTAGGTGGTCAAATTGGAAGATTTTGTAAAAATAAGAGCTACCAAAGGGTGTGCTGAGTGGTCCGAATTTATGAGTTAGTTTGAGGTAGTCACATTTTTTTTTAAATGCAGTGAATACACATGCTGGCAGGATCTGAAACAAAAACAGAGTAGCAGTTCTTCATCATGTTCCAGTGGAAAATGAGAAACTCAATACAGACAATCAAAATGGTGGGCTGGCTCAGCCAGGGATGGTAGGAAACAAAAATGTCTATCGAGCAGAAGAGTGGGAGAATAATGAAGAAAACATCCTTTTTGAAGATTTTGATAATAAAATAGTCATGTTATTGTTACATGATGTACTTTAATATGGTTTATTATGTCTAATTTCTTTTCACTGTTTTTAAGGGTTTTTATTTGTGTTATCTTGCTGTTAGTTATCTGTTAAGGGAGGGAGCAATGTTACATAAATAAAGTGACTTACTTCAGACTATGACGCTAAGTTTATTGCACACAGAGTGCACTGTCCATGGAATGGGAAGTTAGAATGTGGTGATGTAATGGAATCAGAATGTGGGGAGCTCTGAGGGAGAGTAAAGAGCTGCTTGTGAGTGGTGGTTGATATGTCTGGAAATAAATACAAGTCCCCTGTCATCTTTGTGGAGGAACAATGCAGTAACCAATTAAAAGACATGGAAAGGAGTAGTACTTCATGGCAGGGGAAAACAGAAGATTGACAAGCTGGGTCAAGAATGAGAAGTAGGAAAATGAGTGACGAGGAAAAGTCAACCAATGATAAGCCTCTTAGGTAAGGGGAGGCTCCAATGTTGGGGTTCTTGATGAGCCACAATATGTTTTGCAACAGAAAGCATATGTGGTTTCCTAGGATTTGAGATAAAAAGGATAACATGATAAAATAATACAATCACAAAATGTGCTGCTTGATTCCATATAATTTGTATTTTTTGCCACATAATTTAGTCAAACCTGCTGTATAATTTGGTCCTCTTCTGCCACATAATTCACTGGCCCTGGTAGATACATCGTATCCTGACCTGTTATTCATCGTTTAGCATGTCAGTCTCCAAGAGTAGCTCAAATAACACTTCCTTGTGATGTCATAGTATGGTATTCACTCAGAACTTGTGGAAAATAGCTGTTAAACAGCTGATTCATACTGTTGTGTATGTTTATGCTTTGCATTTCTGATACACTTTTACTGGTAAGAAAATTGTGCGGCAAGCAACAACAAACACTTGCTTCGAGATTTCATTAGACTTTTAACACCATAAAAAGTAATGACAAGATCAGGTCTATGAAAGGCAAAGAGTTATCATCATTCCATGAGATGGTTGAATACTATAGAAAGTTTGTAAAAGATTTTGCTGGTACAACATACAATATGAGGAAGTTGTTAAAAGAAAAAATAGAATTTCTGTGGGAGAGTGAATATTGAAAGGAATTTGAGTGGGGAAAGGAAGAACTAAGTCATGCTCCTTCTTTGCAAGCTTATGATCCAATGTGTAATGCAAAGGTGGTCTGTCATGGAAGTGCAAATGGCTTAAGGTCCTATCTAATTCATACAAGAAATGGCCAAAAGAAACTCACTGTGTGTGTGTCACAAGCCTTGAACGAATCTTAATGTAATTATTCAGTTATAGAGAGAGTCTTTGGTAGTTTTCTGGGCAGTAAACAGATTCAAACTTTTTTTGTGGGGGATGAAATTTGCAGTTCAGACAGACCACAAACCTTTGGTAGAATATTTTGTACCAAAGGAACTTGATTGTATACACTCTTGCATTTGAAGGTGGGTTGTATGTCTACAGGAATACTGCTTCACAGTGCAATATACACCAGGAGCAGGAAATGGACTGTTTGCCAAGACTGGTTAAAGTGTGAGCTCCACCTTATGTGGAGGTGGAAGACTCAGTAGAGGAAGATGTCAGTGTTTGCCAAGTTACCTAAGGGAGCTTTAAAGAGAGTAAATGTTTTGAAGAATTAGAGACCGATGAGGAACTAAAAGATGTAATTGATTTGTTATCTGAAGAGAAACCAAGCAAGAGGTTGTTGAAAAAGTGTAGCAGAAGTTAGTGTAAGCTAGGATATAAACTTACAGTTGACGAAGGGTTTCTATTGCTAGGGACGAGATTAGTACCACCATGGAGTTTGAATTAGAAAAAACAGCAACTGGCACATGTGGGCAATTTAGGAATAGTAAATACAAAAGAGAGATTTTGAAGATATTCCTGGTGGCCAGTGCTTGATCATGATGTTGCGTGTATGGCTAGGAAGTGTCGAGTGTGTGGCGTGTGACACAGGTTTGAGAACTACCAGTATCCCTGTGCTTTGAAAACAGTTTGAGAGAGAAAGTTACCTTTGCTATTTGTTCACATATAATAGAGTACAATGCTGTTCCAGAGAGACAGAAAATTATTTGAAAATGTGTGGAGTAGAGCATAAAATTTAGAATTTTCACAGCCTGCTGGGCAGAAAATCTTGATTTTATTAAAGACACGGAGGCTAATATTATGCAAATTCTCCTTTATTGCCACAGCTTAGCAGTAACAATGAAGAGAATATAGAACTTGTGAAGATTCTAGAAACAGTATAATGTCCAGGAGCACACAGGCATCATCCTTCTTTGTCCGATGCTGCGAACCGAAAGAATAAAGTCAGTAAATCCAAACTTATAAAATATGACGTTGAAGGAGTCATTTCCATTAACCAACGAAGATATTCTTAATCTGAAAAAGAAGAAATATAAAAAACGTTAAATATGAAACCCTCAGGGAGGGATAATTAGAGGAGGGATAATATTAGCCTCCGTGTCTTTAATAAAATGCAGATTTTCTGCCCAGCAGGCTGTGAAAAATCTAAATTTTATGGCATGACACGGAGGCCAACATTATGCAAGTTTAAAGTGAATTGAGAAGAACATTATCAATCACATTATTGATTGGTCTAAAATAACACTTTTAAAACATACTCTCATTAGACCAGTCAGCGGCTCTAAGAATATCTTGGAGCCCACCGCCAAGCATAAAAGCTTTAGAGGCTGATGCACCTCTAAGAGAATGCGCTCCAAATATTGAAATGTCGACGCCACATTCATTCATCACATCCTTCACCCATCTCGCAAGAGAGGGGGAAGAAACTGGTTTATGAGGAGATCTATAGGAGATCAGGAGTTGTGTTTCAGTTCCTCTCAAGCTAATAGTTCTTTTTTCATATTCTTTAAGACATTTTACCACACACAGACTTTCATTCTCAGCAAAGAAAGGATAGAAGATAGAGGAAGACATGGTTTTAGTCCTTTTCTTAATATAAAAACAAACTCCCTCTGGTTGATAGGCTCTGCTAGAAACATCCGAAGCTTTGACATCTGATGTATGTCTAAAGGAGACCAAATAGAGTAAAACAGTAAGTTTATAAGAAATCCGCTTGAGAGAGAGAGAAGAATTATCTCCCCAAGAGGAGATAAGATGTAAAATGTCTCTCACATCCCATAAGGCTGTGTATTTTGAAGTAGGAGGGTTGAGGACCCGCATGCTTCTCATAATCTTTTTGGTTAAGAGAGATTGACCAACGGATACACCATCGATTAGGGAATGGCCTGCAGCTATTGCTGATCTATAGACATTAACGGTTCTATAAGAAAGACCAGAAGCAAATTTCTCTGAAAGGAAATTGAGTACGTGAACTAAATCAGCTGAAACGGGATCGAAATGTCGTTGAAGACACCAGCGAACCCATTTGTTCCATGCCAATCGATATGCCTTCCTTGTTCCAGGTGCCCAAGATTCAGATATGAGTCGGAAAGCATCGATCGAAAGGCCAGGGATCTCCCACTGTCGCCTGAAATCTTCCATGCCGTGAGGACTAGAGTTCCTTGATCTAAGAGGGGATGAGATTCGCCTTGAGGACCCAGGAGAAGATAACTGAAAGATGGAATTAGTATTGGGAAGTCGATGGTCATCTCCAAGATGACCGGGAACCATGCCTGAGACCTCCATAGGGGGGTTACTACCACCATACTCTGAAGGTATCGGCGAGCGTGTAAGAGGACTCGCGGAAGCATTACAAAGGGCGGGAAGGCATATGGTCTTAAGCCCTGCCAATTCTGGAGGAAGGCATCCACCCCTGATGCCTGAGGGTCCGGCCTCCAACTGAAAAAACTTGGTACCTGATAATTTAACCTGTCTGCGAAGAGGTCCGTCCCAAAGGGGCCCCAATGGTCTTGAATGATCAAAAATATTTCCCTGTTCAACCTCCAGTTGCTGGAATCCCTGAAATTCCTGGAAAACCAATCTGCTACTCCGTTGCTCAAACCCGGGATGTGTTCTGCCGTGACAGACAGTCCCTTGTTCAAACAATAGTCCCAAAAAACTTTCGCTATTTCGCTCAGACCTTTCGAACGAGGTCCCCCCATCTTGTTTACGTTTCTCACCGCAGAGACATTGTCCATACGGAGCATTATGGAAAACTTCATCGAATTCTGGGTAAAGCTTCGAACCGCAAAGGCACCCGCTAGAAGTTCTAGACAGTTGATGTGCAGATTCTTCTCCTTGTGTGTCCATCGTCCCCCCGTGGAAAGGTTGGTGCAATTGCACCCCAACCCTCCAGGCTCGCATCCGACTCTATTATCAAATCTTGTCTTTCCCCGAAGATGGCTTTCCCATTCCAGGCTTCTGCATTTTTCAGCCACCAAGAGAGTTCTTTCCTCGAATCTAGGTCCAAGGAAATCATCTGGGAATAAGACAGATTCGAATTCACGGCTTTTGCTTTGAGCCTCTGAAGGGCCCTGTAATGGAGAGGGCCCGGAAATATTGCCTGAATTGTTGAGGAGAGGAGACCTAGAATTCTTGCCAGAAGTCTCAAGGGAAAGGATTCCAGGGAAAGAATCTTTTTTAACTCTTTACTGAGTTTCTTTATCTTTTCCTTTGGTAACTTTAAGTCTCCTGAAATTGTGTTCACCATAAACACGAGAAATTGGGTTTCCTGAGAGGGGATAATGCAAGATTTCTTTGTATTTATGACAAAACCCAGATGTTCCAGGAGATGTATAGTGAGTTCCGTGTGGTAAGAAATTATCGACTTGGACTGTGCCATGATAAGGATGTCGTCTAGATATATTATTAGTCTTACACTCCTTTCCCTTAGCCACGCTACTACGGGGCGTAGGACCTTGGTGAAGCACCAAGGGGCCCGAAGATAGACTGAACGGAAGACTGCAGAATTCCCAGAGTTTTTTCTCCCATGTGAATTGGAGAATCTTCCTGTGTGGGGGCCAGATGGGAATTGTTAGGTAGGCGTCTTTTAAGTCTAGGCGTGTTAGCCAGTCGCCTTTCCTCAATACGTCTCTTAAGAGATGTATTCCTTCCATCTTGAAGTGACGGTAGGAAACCCAACCGTTCAGTCTTTTTATGTTTATGACAGGTCTCTGTGTCTTGTCTTTCTTTTTGACCAGGAAAATATTGCTGATGAAACCTATTTCGTAGCTTTCTCTTATAGCTCCTTTTGCGAGGAGATCGTTGACTTCGTGAGATACGAGTTTTTTCTGTTCCTGGGAGAGGAACATTTCGTGGGGTATTTGTGTTTGGAAGGGAAGGTCTATAAAGTTTATCTTGTAACCTTTTACTGTTTGTAAGACCCACGGATCTTGTGTTACCAATGTCCAGTTGCCAGAGAAAAGGGCGAGTCTCCCTCCCACCCTTATAGGGGTATCTGAAGGGTCTGTTGGAACACTTACCTGAAGAGAAGGCTCTGGTCCTCCTTTCTCCTCTAAATGATCTTCCTCTATTGCGTTGTCTTTGAGGGTAGAAGGTTTGATTCCCATAGAAGGAATTTTGATGGAATCTAGTTCCTCGTGCCAAAAAGGGTCTTGAGGTAGATTGTCCATGGCCGGGGAAACGACCCCGCATTCTCCCGGCCCGTCCAAAAATTCTGTCTTGGAAGACTTTTTTAATTTCGCGTTGGGACTTTTGAATCGAGCTGAAAGCCCGACACATTTGGCCATGTCGCGGATGAATTCATCCCCGAATAGGAGTCCTTGAGAGGTGGGACCTCCTTCTTTGTTGGCCAATTCTATTAGTTTGGGATCAATTTTAAGGAGTATCCCTTTTCTTTGTTCATTTGATATAGCAGTGTTCGCATTGCCAAGAAGGCAAATGGATCTTTGTACCCATTCTCGTAATTCCTTGGGGTCAATTGGAATACCACCAACGTATGCGATTTCCGCCATGGCAAATATTTTAGTTAGTGGGCCAATTAAATCAAGAAGACGATCTTGACAAGACCTAAGACTTTTGTCTATGCCCTTCCTTGGATCCTTCGCACCTTTAGCGATAAATGCGACCACCTTGGGGTCGAGTTCGGGTGTAATGGCGATTTTGTCAGGAAGGGAAGGACGAGGGCATTCCGATCTTAGTCTGGATCTGACTTCCAGGGATCTCCTTTCTTAGCCAGAAGGTAATATAGTCTGCTACGTGTTGTGATGGTAGCCATTCAGGAGATAGGGGATGTTTAATTAGCAGAGGGTCAAACATATTGTCTCCAAAAGGGTCAGTGATACCCATTTTAGACCCTGAGGCCTTGTTTGCCTCGTCAGAATTTTCAATTGAATTGTCTTTTTAGATTTCAATGTCCGAATCAAAATCGGATGAGTAGGAGAGATCTCTATCTCCACTTCGTTTTGTTCATCGCTATCAAAATGAACAGCAGTATCATGGCCTATTTCTTGCCTGTCTGTGATGCCCTCGGCATCGTTCTGGTCTCCGCCTTCGTAGCGAGATCGAGCCGATTTGGATGACACCTTTGATCTTTTTGCGTTTAAACCAGAATGTTCTGTTCCGGCTCTTTTCTTTGGGACCTTAGCTGTCCCTTCTTTGGTGTTTAAATTATATGCACCGCTAGTAGAGGGCCATCCCTTCGTAAAAGTATCAAACTTTTTGTTGATGGTGTCATTAAATTTTTTATTAATAATTTCATTGAATGAATCCATGGCTTTGTCCATGGCTTTCAAAACCATTAAGTCTAATTTGGTTTCCAGTGAGGATTCAGGGTTGGAAGACATAGTAAAAATAAATAATTAATTGATATAATTGATAATGAGGCAATGAAGAAAATGTAAGTCTAACCAGCCCTGACTTCTAATATTAAGATTCCTCTTCTTGTCTCTCTTCTTCTTTTTTTTTTTTTTTTATATTTGAGGGAATGATTTCCAGATAAAGAATATATCGATTCCGTATATGCCTTGGCTTGATCCGGTCGTGTTACAGCAGCAACTGTCAGTTTTGCTGTTGTAACCTGGACGACCACGCATTGTTTAGAAAGCGTGGTCGTTCCGAAGGTTCTTTCCTCTAGTATTTTCTTCCCCTCGCGCTACGTAATCCGACGTAGACCGCGAAGGGGAAGGCGAGAGCATCTAAATAATTACGGGCCGGAGTGACGAATTCCGAAGGTATAAGAAGTGCGGTAAGCGGTGGGAGGGGGTTACAAAGAGTAAGGTACATAATACGCGACCGGGATGAGCTCCGGTACGCGTTGAGGGGTTGCCAGGCAACCCGTGATTGCCGCGCGAGCGCCCATATGCGGGCCAAGTACTCGCGAGTATTTCAAAATGCGCATGATCCAAGATCGGGTACGCGTTGAGGCCTTGTCAGACGGGTCAAATCAAAGGGCGCTGCCTATAAAAAAACGGAATCTACCAAACGGCGTATTAGTAAGATACAAAGGTACAACGAAAAAAACGTTGAAAGACACAAAATAGAGACACAAGATCGAGAACAGCGCTATAAGCCCTTGAGTAAGGGCGAAAAAAGGTATAAAAGACACATAAGGTAGATAAGGTAGATAAGGGATCACATAGTAGGGTCAATAGGACCCAGTCATGTGATAGGGGAGAGAAATACCAACATAAGGCGTGGAAAAACATACAATTGAATAAGCGCGAATCAAGAGAGTACTTATCTTGGTGAGCAGCAGCAACAAAGAAGGATGATGCCTGTGTGCTCCTGGACCTTATACTGTTTCTAGAATCTTCACAAGTTCTATATTCTCTTCATTGTTACTGCTGAGCTGTGGCAATAAAGGAGAATTTGCATAATGTTGGCCTCCGTGTCATGCCATAAAATATCAGCTTTGTATCACCCACAGACCAATGGTCCTACTAAGAGAGTGGTAAAAACATTGAAGGAGGGGATACAATTGGCCAGAGCAAATGGCCTTGATGGGAAAATTGATTTGTCTCGGAGGATAACTGGATATTGTATGTTTCCACAATCCACCACCGGAAAGTCTCTTTTCGAGCTGTTCAAAGACAGAGCTCCATTCAGAAAAGTGTATCCAGGGTGGATGTTTTGGGGTAAATGTTGCGTGAGCAATGCACTGGGAGATTGGAGAGAATAATAAACATTTTACAAAAGAAAATTAAAGTTGAGCCATGACAAACAAAAAAATGCAAGGAATTAGGTGGTCAAATTGGAAGACTTTGTAAAAATAAGAGCTACCAAAGGGTGTGCTGAGTGGTCCGAATTTATGAGTTAGTTTGAGGTAGTCACATTTTTTTAAAATGCAGTGAACACACATGCTGGCAGGATCAGGAACAAAAACAGAGTAGCGATTATTCATCATGTTCCAGTGGAAAATGAGAAACTCAATACAGACAATCAAACTGGTGAGCTGGCTCAGCCAGGGATGGTAGGAAATAAAAATGTCTATCGAGCAGAAGAGTGGGATAATAATGAAGAAAACATCCTTTTTGAAGATTTTGATAATAAAATAGTCATGTTATTGTTACATGATGTACTTTAATATGGTTTATTATGTCTAATTTCTTTTCACTGTTTCTAAGGGTTTTTATTTGTGTTATCTTGCTGTTAGTTATCTGTTAAGGGAAGGAGCAATGTGGCAATAAAAAAGTGACTTGCTTATAGACTATGACGCTAAGTTTATTGCTCACAGTGTGCACTGTCCATGGAATGGGAACTTAGAATGTGATGAGGTAATGGACTCAGAATGTGGGGAGCTGTGAGGGACAGGTAAAGAGCTGCTTGTGAGTGGTGGTTGATATGTCTGGAAATAAATACAAGTCCCCTGGCATCTTTGTGGAGGAACAATGCAGTAACCAAACAAAAGACATGGAAAGGAGTAGTACTTCATGGCAGGGGAAAACCGAAGATTGACAAGCTGGGTCAAGAATGAGAAGTAGGAAAATGAGTGACGAGGAAAAGTGAACCAAAGATAAGCCACTTAGGAGAGGGGAGGCTCCAATGTTGTGGTTCTTGATGAGCCACAATATGTTTTGCAAAAGAAAGCATATGTAGTTTCCTAGGATTTGAGATAAAAATGATAACATGATAAAATAATACAATCACAAAATGTGCTGCTTGATTCCATATAATTTGAATTTTTTGCCACATAATTTAGTCAACCCTGCTGTATAATTTGGTCCTCTTCTGCCACATAATTCACTGGCCCTGGTAGATACATCGTATCCTGACCTGTTATTCATCGTTTAGCGTGTCAGTCTCCAAGAGTAGCTCAAACTACACTTCCTTGTGATGTCATAGTATGGAATTCATTCAGAACTTGTGGAAAATAGCTGTGAAACAGCTCATTCATACTGTTGTGTATGTTTATGCTTTGCATTTCTGATACACTTTTACTGGTAAGAAAATTGTGTGGCAAGCAACAACAAACACTTGCTTCGAGATTTCATTAGACTTTTAACACCATAAAAAGTAATGACAAGATCAGGTCTATAAAAGGCAAAGAGTTATCATCATTCCATGAGATGGTTGAATACTATAGAAAGTTTGTAAAGATTTTGCTGGTACAACATACAATATGAGGAAGTTGTTAAAAGAAAAAATAGAATTTCTGTGGGAGAGTGAATATTGAAAGGAATTTGAGTGGGGAAAGGAAGAACTAAGTCATGCTCCTTCTTTGTAAGCTTATGATCCAATGTGTGATGCAAAGGTGGTCTGTGATGCAAGTGCAAATGGCTTAAGGTCCCATATAATTTTTACAAGAAATGGCCAAAAGAAACTCACTGTGTGTGTGTCACAAGCCTTGAACGAATCTTAATGTAATTATTTAGTTATAGAGAGAGTCTTTGGTAGTTTTCTGGGCAGTAAACAGATTCAAACTTTTTTTGTGGGGGATGAAATTTGCAGTTCAGACAGACCACAAACCTTTGGTAGAATATTTTGCACGAAAGGAACTTGATTGTATACACTCTTGCATTTGAAGGTGGGTTTTATGTCTACGGGAATACTGCTTCACAGTGCAGTATACACCAGGAGCAGGAAATAGACTGGTTGCCAAGACTGGTTAAAGTGTGAGCTCCACCTTATGTGGAGGTGGAAGACTCAGTAGAGGCAGATGTCAGTGTTTGCCAAGTTACCCAAGGGAGCTTTAAATAGAGTAAATGTTTTGAAGAATTAGAGACCGATGAGGAACCAAAAGTTGTAATTGATTTGTTATCTGAAGAGAAACCAAGCAAGAGGTTGTTAAAAAAGCTTAGCAGAGGTTGGTGTAAGCTAGGACATGAACTTACAGTTGACAAAGGGTTTCTATTGCTAGGGACGAGATTAGTAACACCATGGAGTTTGAATTAGAAAAAACAGCAACTGGCACATGTGGGCAATTTAGGAATAGTAAATACAAAAGAGAGATTTTGAAGATATTCCTGGTGGCCAGTGCTTGATGTTGCGTGTATGGCTAGGAAGTTTCGAGTGAGTGGCATGTGACACAGGTTTGAGAACTACTAGTATCCCTGTGCTTTGAAAACAGTTTGAGAGAGAAAGTTACCTTTGCTATTTGTTCACATATAATAGAGTACAATGCTGTTCCAGAGAGATAGAAAATTATTTGAAAATGTGTGGAGTAGAGCATAACATATCAGCCTTGTATCACCCACAGACCAATGGTCCTACTAAGAGAGTGGTAAAAACATTGAAGGAGGGGATACAATTGGCCAGAGCAAATGGCCTTGATGGGAAAATTGATTTGTCTCGGAGGATAACTGGATATTGTATGTTTCCACAATCCACCACCGAAAAGTCTCTTTTCGAGCTGTTGAAAGACAGAGCTCCATTCAGAAAAGTGTGTCCAGGGTGGATGTTTTGGGGTAAAGGATGCGTGAACAATGCACTGGGAGATTGGAGAGAATAATAAACATTTCACAAAAGAAAATTCAAGTTGAGCTATGACAAACAAAAAAAATGCAAGGAATTAGGTGGTCAAATTGGAAGATTTTGTAAAAATAAGAGCTGTCAAAGGCTGTGCTGAGTGGTCCGAATTTATGAGTTAGTTTGAGGTAGTCACTTTTTAAAAAAATGCAGTGAACACACATGCTGGCAGGATCTGGAACAAAAACAGAGTAGCGGTTCTTCATCATGTTCCAGTGTAAAATGAGAAACTCAATACAGACAATCAAAATGGTGGGCTGGCTCAGCCAGGGATGGTAGGAAACAAAAATGTCTATTGAGCAGAAGAGTGGGAGAATAATGAAGAAAACATCCTTTTTGAAGATTTTGATAATAAAATAGTCATGTTATTGTTACATGATGTACTTTAATATGGTTTATTATGTCTAATTTCTTTTCACTCTTTTTAAGGGTTTTTATTTGTGTTATCTTGCTGTTAGTTATCTGTTAAGGGAGGGAGCAATGTTGCATAAATAAAGTGACTTACTTCAGACTATGACGCTAAGTTTATTGCACACAGAGTGCACTGTCCATGGAATGGGAACTTAGAATGTGGTGAGGTAATGGAATCAGAATGTGGGGAGCTCTGAGGGAGAGTAAAGAGCTGCTTGTAAATGGTGGTTGATATGTCTGGAAATAAATACAAGTCCCCTGTCATCTTTGTGGAGGACCAATGCAGTGACCAATTAAAAGACATGGAAAGGAGTAGTACTTCATGGCAGGGGAAAACAGAAGATTGACAAGCTGGGTCAAGAATGAGAAGTAAGAAAATGAGTGACGAGAAAAAGTCAACCAATGATAAGCCTCTTAGGAGAGGGGGGGCTCCAATGTTGTGGTTCTTGATGAGCCACAATATGTTTTGCAACAGAAAGCATATGTGGTTTCCTAGGATTTGAGATAAAAATGATAACATGATAAAATAATACAATCACAAAATGTGCTGCTTGATTCCATATAATTTATATTTTTTGCCACATAATTTAGTCAACCCTGCTGTATAATTTGGTCCTCTTCTGCCACATAATTCACTGGCCCTGGTAGATACATCGTATCCTGACCTGTTAATCATCGTTTAGCGTGTCAGTCTCCAAGAGTAGCTCAAACAACACTTCCTTGTGATGTCATAGTATGGTATTCACTCAGAACTTGTGGAAAATAGCTGTGAAACAGCTGATTCATACTGTTGTGTATGTTTATGCTTTGCATTTCTGATACACTTTTACTGGTAAGAATATTGTGCGGCAAGCAACAACAAACACTTGCTTCGAGATTTCATTAGACGTTTAACACCATAAAAAGTAATGACAAGATCAAGTCTATAAAAGGCAAAGAGTTATCATCATTCTATGAGATGGTTGAATACTATAGAAAGTTTGTAAAAGATTTTGCTGGTACAACATACAATATGAGGAAGTTGTTAAAAGAAAAAATAGAATTTCTGTGGGAGAGTGAATATTGAAAGGAATTTGAGTGGGGAAAGGAAGAACTAAGTCATGCTCCTTCTTTGTAAGCTTATGATCCAATGTGTGATGCAAAGGTGGTCTGTGATGCAAGTGCAAATGGCTTAAGGTCCCATATAATTCTTACAAGAAATGGCCAAAAGAAACTCACTGTGTGTGTGTCACAAGCCTTGAACGAATCTTAATGTAAATATTTAGTTATAGAGAGAGTCTTTGGTAGTTTTCTGGGCAGTAAACAGATTCAAACATTTTGTGGGGGATGAAATTTGCAGTTCAGACAGACCACAAACCTTTGGTAGAATATTTTGCACGAAAGGAACTTGATTGTATACACTCTTGCATTTGAAGGTGGGTTTTATGTCTACGGGAATACTGCTTCACAGTGCAGTATACACCAGGAGCAGGAAATAGACTGTTTGCCAAGACTGGTTAAAGTGTGAGCTCCACCTTATGTGGTGGTGGAAGACTCAGTAGAGGCAGATGTCAGTGTTTGCCAAGTTACCCAAGGGAGCTGTAAATAGAGTAAATGTTTTGAAGAATTAGAGACCGATGAGGAACTAAAAGTTGTAATTGATTTGTTATCTGAAGAGAAACCAAGCATGAAGTTGTTGAAAAAGTGTAGCAGAGGTTGGTGTAAGCTAGGACATGAACTTACAGTTGACAAAGAGTTTCTATTGCTAGGGACGAGATTAGTAACACCATGGAGTTTGAATTAGAAAAAACAGCAACTGGCACATGTGGGCAATTTAGGAATAGTAAATACAAAAGAGAGATTTTGAAGATATTCCTGGTGGCCAGTGCTTGATCATGATGTTGCGTGTATGGCTAGGAAGTTTCGAGTGTGTGGCATGTGACACAGGTTTGAGAACTACTAGTATCCCTGTGCTTTGAAAACAGTTTGAGAGAGAAAGTTACCTTTGCTATTTGTTCACATATAATAGAGTACAATGCTGTTCCAGAGAGATAGAAAATTATTTGAAAATGTGTGGAGTAGAGCATAAAATATCAGCTTTGTATCACCCACAGACCAATGGTCCTACTAAGAGAGTGGTAAAAACATTGAAGGAGGGGATACAATTGGCCAGAGCAAATGGCCTTGATGGGAAAATTGATTTGTCTCAGAGGATAACTGGATATTGTATGTTTCCACAATCCACCACCGGAAAGTCTCTTTTCGAGCTGTTGAAAGACAGAGCTCCATTCAGAAAAGTGTGTCCAGGGTGGATGTTTTGGGGTAATGGTTGCGTGAACAATGCACTGGGAGATTGGAGAGAATAATAAACATTTCACAAAAGAAAATTAAAATTGAGCTATGACAAACAAAAAAATGCAAGGAATTAGGTGGTCAAATTGGAAGATTTTGTAAAAATAAGAGCTATCAAAGGGTGTGCTGAGTGGTCCGAATTTATGAGTTAGTTTGAGGTAGTCACTTTTTTTAAAAATGCAGTGAACGCACATGCTGGCAGGATCTGGAACAAAAACAGAGTAGCGGTTCTTCATCATGTTCCAGTGGAAAATGAGAAACTCAATACAGACAATCAAAATGGTGGGCTGGCTCAGCCAGGGATGGTAGGAAACAAAAATGTCTATCGAGCAGAAGACTGGGAGAATAATGAAGAAAACATCCTTTTTGAAGATTTTGATAATAAAATAGTCATGGTATTGTTACATGATGTACTTTAATATGGTTTATTATGTCTAATTTCTTTTCACTCTTTTTAAGGGTTTTTATTTGTGTTATCTTGCTGTTAGTTATCTGTTAAGGGAGGGAGCAATGTTGCATAAATAAAGTGACTTACTTCAGACTATGACGCTAAGTTTATTGCACACAGAGTGCACTGTCCATGGAATGGGAACTTAGAATGTGGTGAGGTAATGGAATCAGAATGTGGGGAGCTCTGAGGGAGAGTAAAGAGCTGCTTGTGAGTGGTGGTTGATATGTCTGGAAATAAATACAAGTCCCCTGTCATCTTCGTGGAGGACCAATGCAGTGACCAATTAAAAGACATGGAAAGGAGTAGTACTTCATGGCATGGGAAAACAGAAGATTGACAAGCTGGGTCAAGAATGAGAAGTAGGAAAATGAGTGACGAGGAAAAGTCAACCAATGATAAGCCTCTTAGGAGAGGGGAGCCTCCAATGTTGTGGTTCTTGATGAGCCACAATATGTTTTGCAACAGAAAGCATATGTGGTTTCCTAGAATTTGAGATAAAAATGATAACATGATAAAATAATACAATCACAAAATGTGCTGCTTGATTCCATATAATTTGTATTTTTTGCCACATAATTTAGTCAACCCTGCTGTATAATTTGGTCCTCTTCTGCCACATAATTCACTGGCCCTGGTAGATACATCGTATCCTGACCTGTTATTCATCGTTTAGCGTGTCAGTCTCCAAGAGTAGCTCAAACAACACTTCCTTGTGATGTCATAGTATGGTATTCACTCAGAACTTGTGGAAAATATCTGTGAAACAGCTGATTCATACTGTTGTGTATGTTTATGCTTTGCATTTCTGATACACTTTTACTGGTAAGAATATTGTGCGGCATGCAACAACAAACACTTGCTTCGAGATTTCATTAGACTTTTAACACCATAAAAAGTAATGACAAGATCAGGTCTATAAAAGGCAAAGAGTTATCATCATTCCATGAGATGGTTGAATACTATAGAAAGTTTGTAAAAGATTTTGCTGGTACAACATACAATATGAGGAAGTTGTTAAAAGAAAAAATAGAATTTCTGTGGGAGAGTGAATATTGAAAGGAATTTGAGTGGGGAAAGGAAGAACTAAGTCATGCTCCTTCTTTGCAAGCTTATGATCCAATGTGTGATGCAAAGGTGGTCTGTGATGCAAGTGCAAATGGCTTAAGGTCCCATATAATTCTTATAAGAAATGGCCAAAAGAAACTCACTGTGTGTGTGTCACAAGCCTTGAACGAATCTTAATGTAATTATTCAGTTATAGAGAGAGTCTTTGGTAGTTTTCTGGGCAGTAAACAGATTCAAACTTTTTTAGTGGGGGATGAAATTTGCAGTTCAGACAGACCACAAACCTTTGGTAGAACATTTTGCACAAAAGGAACTTGATTGTATACACTCTTGCATTTGAAGGTGGGTTTTATGTCTACGGGAATACTGCTTCACAGTGCAGTATACACCAGGAGCAGGAAATGGACTGTTTGCCAAGACTGGTTAAAGTGTGAGCTCCACCTTATGTGGAGGTGGAAGACTCAGTAGAGGAAGATGTCAGTGTTTGCCAAGTTACCTAAGGGAGCTTTAAAGAGAGTAAATGTTTTGAAGAATTAGAGACCGATGAGGAACTAAAAGTTGTAATTGATTTGTTATCTGAAGAGAAACCAAGCAAGAGGTTGTTGAAAAAGTGTAGCAGAGGTTGGTGTAAGCTAGGACATGAACTTACAGTTGACAAAGGGTTTCTATTGCTAGGGGCGAGATTAATAACACCATGGAGTTTGAATTAGAAAAAACAGCAACTGGCACATGTGGTCAATTTAGGAATAGTAAATACAAAAGAGAGATTTTGAAGATATTCCTGGTGGCCAGTGCTTGATCATGATGTTGCGTGTATGGCTAGGAAGTTTCGAGTGTGTGGCATGTGACACAGGTTTGAGAACTGCTAGTATCCCTGTGCTTTGAAAACAGTTTGAGAGAGAAAGTTACCTTTGCTATTTGTTCACATATAATAGAGTACAATGCTGTTCCAGAGAGATAGAAAATTATTTGAAAATGTGTGGAGTAGAGCATAAAATATCAGCTTTGTATCACCCACAGACCAATGGTCCTACTAAGAGAGTGTATAAACATTGAAGGAGGGGATACAATTGGCCAGAGCAAATGGCCTTGATTGGAAAATTGATTTGTCTCGGAGGATAACTGGATATTGTATGTTTCCACAATCCACCACCGGAAAGTCTCTTTTCGAGCTGTTCAAAGACAGAGCTCCATTTAGAAAAGTGTGTCCAGGGTGGATGTTTTGGGGTAAAGGTTGCGTGAACAATGCACTGGGAGATTGGAGAGAATAATAAACATTTCACAAAAGAAAATTAAAGTTGAGCTATGACAAACAAAAAAATGCAAGGAATTATATGGTCAAATTGGAAGACTTTGTAAAAATAAGAGCTACCGAAGGAGTTCGAACAGAAGACGTACAGGTGAGTGCACTAGGCCTCACATTTGGTGTGCATGGAACACATGTAAGAAGCCCGAATTAGGACTCATAAGTAGGCTATATAAACACCATGCCCTGACGAAGGCCCCAGACCCGACTGGGCTATTTAGGGAGGGCCGAAACATGTTGGCATTGAGCAGAGGGTAAAATTGAACACACTAATGTTCAAAAAAACCCCAACATTAGGCTTTTATCGATATCACAAGTGCCTCAGAATAAAGAATCAAGAGGAGGTACACTTGTAGGTATTTTTAGCGTATTCACCAAAAAATCTGGTTCGCCTCTTAACCAGTGACCTACTTATCAGAACTCCCGGTATATCTATGGTTGAGTCCGCCCAGATAGTATCACCTTATCTGGGTGTGGAGGTAACGCCGATGATGAAGCATGTCACTATTATGTGAGTGAGGCGTTTCCGTCAATATCTTTGATATTCCAACTGACGCAAGTAGTGTAGGACCATCTCGAGGAAGAAACTGTAACCCCAGGTGGGGAATACAGTCTCAGGCAACAGTTGCCCTTAGTGAAAAAAAGTTGTATTGGGAGAACGCAACTGTTGGATTCATTCTCTCACTCTCCACACGTGAAAAAGGGTGAGAGAGAAAGTTACCTTTGCTATTTGTTCACATATAATAGAGTACAATGCTGTTCCAGTGAGACAGAAAATTATTTGAAAATGTGTGGAGTAGAGCATAAAATATCAGCTTTGTATCACCCACAGACCAATGGTCCTACTAAGAGAGTGGTAAAAACACTGAAGGAGGGCATACAATTGGCCAGAGCAAATGGCCTTGATGGGAAAAGTGATTTGTCTCGGAGGATAACTGGATATTGTATGTTTCCACAATCCACCACCGGAAAGTCTCTTTTCGAGCTGTTCAAAGACAGAGCTCCATTCAGAAAAGTGTGTCCAGGGTGGATGTTTTGGGGTAAAGGTTGCGTGAGCAATGCACTGGGAGATTGGAGGGAATAATAAACATTTCACAAAAGAAAATTAAAGTTGATCCATGACAAACAAAAAAATGCAAGGAATTAGGTGGTCAAATTGGAAGACTTTGTAAAAATAAGAGCTACCGAAGGGTGTGCTGAGTGGTCTGAATTTATGAGTTAGTTTGAGGTAGTCACATTTTTTTAAAATGCAGTGAACACACATGCTGGCAGGATCTGGAACAAAAACAGAGTAGCGATTATTCATCATGTTCCAGTGGAAAATGAGAAACTCAATACAGACAATCAAAATGGTGAGCTGGCTCAGCCAGGGATGGTAGGAAATAAAAATGTCTATCGAGCAGAAGAGTGGGAGAATAATGAAGAAAACATCCTTTTTGAAGATTTTGATAATAAAATAGTCATGTTATTGTTACATGATGTACTTTAATATGGTTTATTATGTCTCATTTCTTTTCACTGTTTTTGAGGGTTTTTATTTGTGTTATCTTGCTGTTAGTTATCTGTTAAGGGAGGGAGCAATGTGGCATAAATAAAGTGACCTATGTTGGACCCGGCCTCGTAACATGGCTCTACTGGTCCCCACACCACCTAACCTGGTGCTGGCGGCCCCAATCCCCCGGCCTCACCAAGCCTTTCCACCAGAACACACGCACTCAACCCGGACACCCGCGTCCATGGCCTCTCTCCTTTCGGCCACCCCGGGCCCGCGTGCCCCCTGCATGCACCAAGATGGCCGCCCGGCCCCAGCGCGACCCGGGCCTAGAGGCGCCACTCCGGCTGGAGGACATCACGCTTCCAGGGGTTGAGAGAGGGAGGAGCAGTTTCTATCGCACCTCTGAACTCCCCTGGGACGATGGGTTTCGATCGGCCCTCCGGCCTCCCTGAAGGCTGGCTCCACGCCTGCTGGGTGTCTGGGACTCCTCCCGACCCGTCCCTGAAAGGATCAAAAGACAATGGCAGGAAATCCCCAACAAGCGACCCCCAGTGACAAGACCCCTGCCTGCACAGACTCCGGACATCAAAGAGGGGTCGACCTATAACAAGGGGTGCTCTGGGACTGTCCGGCAGATTCGACGCTGGAACAACGAGAGCCTGCTGACGCGGCCGCGGCTCCTGGAACTTGGAACTACCTGAGCCCTGCTGACTGACTCGCGGCTCCCCGAAGATCGTAACACCTCGGAACTTGTACCTGAGCCCTGCTGAGTGACTCGCGGCTCCCTGAAGATCGTAAGACCTCCGAACTTGTACCTGAGCCCTGCTGAGTGACTCGCGGCTCCTTGAAGATCGTAAGACCTCCGAACTTGTACCTGAGCCCTGCTGAGTGACTCGCGGCTCCCTGAAGATCGTAAGACCTCCGAACTTGTACCTGAGCCCGCTGAGTGACTCGCGGCTTCCACAGACTCCACTGGTCCCGCAGGACCCCACGACAACCAGCCTACCCCCCAGCTCGAGGATTGTGAGCTGTGCACCGGGTACATCCTTACCTTGAACTTTTGTGCCAAAGACTGTCCCGCTACCCCCTATCCCTTCCGAGACTCATTGAGCCCGCGCTCTCCTTGTACATATTTGCAGTGCTAACCTACTTGATAAAGATTGGTTCCTAAGAACGCACAGTGTGTTGTTTCTGTGTCGTGTGGTGCCGGAAGTACGATCCTCGATACGAGACTTCTCCTCCTGAGGAGTCTCCCGTCAGTGCCCGGCTACGATACTTGAGGGTGGGTCTCAGGGTAGTCAGGACTCCCTTCCCGGGCTCCTCTGAGGTCACCGTCTAACATTGGTGGCAAGCGACGGGATTCGGGCCCATCACCGAGAGATCGTACTGTGAACGACGGACGCACTACCAACAAAGATGGCAGAAGGAAACACCGGGATCCCCGCAGAAATCAACGCCAACAGGGTGTTCCAGGTGGAACAACTAGAAGAATACACACACAAAGAACTAAAGCAATTCTGCAAAGAACTGAGAATCGCTACCACCGGTCTCAACACCAAGGAAGATTTGCAGAAAGCACTGAAAGCTTGGGTGGATACTGGGGCCTCCCGCCCGGAAAACACGGGGGAGCGCCCCGACGAGGCCGAACCTTCCCAAGGCGAAAGCAGCAACAATCAGGTGCGAAACATCGTACCAGACGGGGGCCTATCCCCGGAGGAACTCGCGGACAGAGAGAGAAGCCGCAATCACGAACTCGAGTTAGCTAAGCTCAAAATCGAAGGCGAATTAAAGTTAGCAGAGAAAAAGCTAGCAGTGGAGCAAATGCGCGTGCAAGGCGAGCTAGAAGAGAAGAAGCTCCAACGGGAACACGAAGGAAGGAAGCTCCAACTGGAGCACGAGCGCAGCTTGAAGGAAATCGAACTCAAGGCCAGAAGTGAGGAAGGGAGGCCCCCGGGAAACCGAGAGGCGACCTCCCCAGCGGAGCAGAAGGTCCACATCCCCAAAGATGTGGTCAAGGAATATTATAAAAACGATGACATTCAGCAATGGTTCAGGGCCTACGAGGTCGCCATGACCTCCCATCGGGTCCCGCAGAAGGACTGGGGGGCAGGGTTGTGGGGACGATTTCTGAGCGAAGGAAGAGACACCCTGCTCGACCTACCCCTCTCTCTGCAGACCTCCTACAGCCACATGAAAGAGGCTCTACTCACAAGGTACGGTCTCACCCCCGAGATGTACCGTCAACGATTCCGGGACTGCAGGAAAATCCCGGGCACCACCTGGGTAGAATATGTAAACTTTTTTAGTCGGGCCTTCGATGGGTGGGTCAAGGGCAGCAAAGTCACCACTCTTGAGGAGCTCACCGACCTCCTATTGTGGGAACACCTGGCTGCGAACTGCGCCAGCATCTGCTCGACAGCAAACTCACCGATCCCAGGAAGCTGGCGGTGGAAGCAGACCGCTGGACCAACACCCGGGTCACCCGGGGCATGGTAGGAGAATACCCCCGAGCCAGTCAGGGACCGCCCCGCCAGAGAGGGGGGGAACCAGGGAGGCCAGAGAGAGTCCCAGCCTAGTCCTCCGAAGACCCAATCTCCACCTTTCCCAGCGCCCCCCCACCAGTAACCGGACCCCCCGGGAGATGGGGACACAGGGTAACCGTCACTTGTTTCCGCTGCCAGAAGCCTGGGCACTACGCCAATGACCCAGAGTGCCCCATGGCCACCCAAAACCCCCCTGCAAGACAGATAGCCAACATAGCTCTGGGGGAGGAGGTTGAGGAAGCCGGGGAATGGGAACCCGCAGCCATGGCCCTAGTATCCCTGGGAGATAGGGAGATGGTCCCTGGTAGCCTCCTGCCCTCCAACACGAAGAAATACGGGCAGCTCGTTAAGATCAAAGGCCACCAAATAGAGGCCCTGCGGGACACCGGGGCTAGCATCACCGGTGTCCTCAGGCACTTAGTCCCCGAGGAGCAGATCCTCCCCAACGTCTTTTGCCCAGTCATTTCCGCCGATAATAGATAGAGTATGTGTCAGGTAGCTCTGGTGCCGTTTGAGTGGGGTGGAGTAATAGGTAAACTGAGGGTGGCCGTAAGAACCTCCCAGCCGGTCGACTGCCTCCTAGGGAACGACCTGGAGAGTTCGCCCTGGAAGCACGTCGAACGCAAGGCCCACCTAGGGATGATGGGGCTCCCCGAGTGGGTGTGCGCCACCACCTGATCTATGTCAGCCCGACTCAACCCCCTGGGAGAAGTCGAAGACGCCCCGACCGAAGAAGTCAGAGCAGTAACCCCCGAGGGTCCTCCCGTCCCCCCATCGGAGGGGCCCGTCGCCAGCGACGAGCCCTCCCTGTCCGATACCGCCCCGGTCCCTGAGTTAGGAGATCTACCCAAGTTGGCCCAATGGCGCCACGAGGGTGGACCCACCCGGGAGGAGTTTTGCCGGGAGCAAGCCACCTGTCCTTCCCTGGTCGGACTGCGGCGCCAGGCCGAGGGCCAAGCCGCAGGCGACCAAACTGGCACGCACCGAATTTATTGGGAAAATAGCATTTTGTATAGTGAGCATAAGTCGGTGGAGCTGGGATCCGGACGGGTGCTGGTGGTACCCCTCCGCTTCCGAGACTTCCTCCTGGGCTTAGCCCACGACGTCCCCCTTGCCGGCCACCTGGGTCAAGACAAGACCTACAGCCGTCTCGTGACCCATTTTTACTGGCCTAAGATGAGAGCAGCCGTAGAAGCCCACTGCAAGTCCTGTCCCACGTGCCAAGCTAGCGGGAAGAGTGGGGGGATGTGCAAGGCTCCCCTCCAACCCTTCCCGGTCGTCAGTACCCCCTTTGAACGAGTCGGGATCGACATCGTGGGGCCCCTGGACCCTCCCACCTCCCAAGGTCACCGTTTCATCCTGGTCCTGGTGGATCACGCCACCCGATACCCTGAGGCGATCCCCCTACGCACCGTCACGGCCCCCGTAGTGGGCCGGGCCCTGATGGGGATCTTTTCCCGGGTAGGGTTCCCCCGCGAGGTCGTGAGCGATCGCGGCACTAATTTTATCTCGAGGTACATGACGTCCCTGTGGCAACAATGTGGAGTGTCCTACAAATTCACTACCCCGTACCATCCCCAGGGGAACGGCCTAGTAGAGAGGTTTACCGGACTCTGAAAGGGATGATCACCGGCCTAGAAGAGCCCCTCCGGCGTAAGTGGGACGTCCTGCTCCCCTGCCTCTTGTTCGCTTACCGAGAGGTCCCCCAGAAGTCCCTAGGGTTCAGCCCGTTTGAGTTGCTCTATGGACACCCCGTCCGAGGTCCCCTCAGCTTGGTTAAGGAAGGGTGGGAGGCGGCACCCCAGACCACCCCACGAGATGTGTTCCACTATGTTCTGACCCTCCGGAACCAGACCAGGAAGTTCCGAGCACTGGCCGAGGCCAACCTAGAGACAAGCCAAGAAGAGATGAAGCGCTGGTACGACCAGAATGCCACTCTGGTCGAGTTCCAGCCGGGCCAACAAGTATGGGTCATGGCTCCCGTGAAGCCAGGCGCCCTCCAGGACAGGTGGACCGGGCCCTACAAAGTGATTGAGCGGAAGAGCCCAGTCACATACTTGGTGGACGTCCAGTCGCCTCGGGATCCCCTCCGGGTCCTTCACGTGAACCGCCTCAAGCCTCACTTCGTGCGGACAGAACTAAGCCTCCTGCTGGCCACCGATGACGGGGCCGAAGATGAGTCCGATCCCCTCCTGGACCTCCTGTGTGTCAAGGAGCAGGATGGCTCCGTGGAGGGAGTGAATCTCTCCCCAGCTCTCACTGCCCAGCAGCAAGAGGACTGCCGTCAGCTACTAGGACAATTTGCCGACCTCTTCTCCCTGATCCCCCGAGTCACCGACTGGTGTGTCCATGACGTGGACACCGGGGACAGCCCGCCGGTGAGACACCGAGCCTACCGGGTCCCCGACCGGGTCCGGTCCTGCATTCAAGCTGAAGTCTCAAAGATGTTGACTATGGGGGTGATCGAGCCATCTGACAGTCCCTGGGCCAGCCCCGTGGTCCTGGTCCCGAAGGCAGCGGCCCCCGGTGTCGCCCCCGAGCTCCGGTTCTGTGTGGACTACCGGGGGTCAATGACGTCACCCGAGCCGATGCCCACCCCATTCCACGAGCCGACGAGCTCATTGACCGACTCGGGGCAGCACGGTTCCTCAGCACCTTCGACCTCATCTGCGGATACTGGCAGATTGCGCTCACCGAGGGGGCCAAGGAGCGGTCTGCCTTCTCCACCCCAGATGGGCATTACCGCTTCCGTGTAATGCCCTTCGGAATGAAAAATGCCCCGGCCACCTTCCAGCGACTGGTAAATAGAGTCCAGGCCGGGCTAGAACAGTTCAGTGCGGCCTATCTGGACGACATAGCCGTTTTCAGTTCCGGATGGAGTGAGCACCTCCAGCACCTCCGGAGAGTGCTAACCGCCCTGCGCCAGGCAGGCCTGACAGTAAAAGCCAGCAAGTGCCAAATTGGACAAGGATCAGTAGTCTACCTGGGGCACCAGGTCGGGAGTGGCCAGGTCGCCCCTCTACAACCAAAGATCGACGCCATCGTGGCCTGGGAGCCCCCCACCACCCAAACGGAGGTCCGAGCCTTTCTGGGCCTCACTGGCTACTACCGCAGATTCATCAAGGGGTATGGCAGCTTTATCGGCCCCCTCACAGAACTCACATCCAAAAAACAGCCAAAAAAGGTTCAGTGGACACCCGCCTGCCAGGAGGCGTTCGATGCCCTAAAGAAGGCCATGTGCACGGCCCCCGTCCTCCAGGCTCCCGACTACTCCAAGGAGTTTGTAGTCCAGACCGATGCCTCCGAGCATGGCATTGGGGCCGTCCTGTCCCAGATGAATGACCAAGGCCTGGACCAGCCCGTCGCCTTCCTCAGTCGGCGGCTGTTACCCAGAGAACAGCGATGGAGTACCATTGAGCGCGAAGCCTTTGCTGTGGTCTGGGCACTCAAGAAACTACGCCCTTACCTGTTCGGCACCCATTTCAAAGTCCAAACCGATCATCGGCCCTTGCGATGGCTTATGCAGATGCGGGGAGAAAACCCCAAGCTACTGCGGTGGTCAATCTCCCTTCAGGGGATGGATTTCACAGTGGAACACCGTCCTGGGACGGACCACGCCAACGCCGATGGCCTCTCCCGGTTCTTCCGCCTCAGCGAAGAGAACCCCCCAAGATAATGGGCAGTTCTCTCCAGCTTTCAGCTGGGGGGGACGCGTGTTGGACCCGGCCTCGTAACATGGCTCTACTGGTCCCCACACCACCTAACCTGGTGCCGGCGGCCCCAATCCCCCGGCCTCACCAAGCCTTTCCACCAGAACACACGCACTCAACCCGGACACCCGCGTCCATGGCCTCTCTCCTTTCGGCCACCCCGGGCCCGCGTGCCCCCTGCATGCACCAAGATGGCCGCCCGGCCCCAGCGCGACCCGGGCCTAGAGGCGCCACTCCGGCTGGAGGACATCACGCTTCCAGGGGTTGAGAGAGGGAGGAGCAGTTTCTATCGCACCTCTGAACTCCCCTGGGACGATGGGTTTCGATCGGCCCTCCGGCCTCCCTGAAGGCTGGCTCCACGCCTGCTGGGTGTCTGGGACTCCTCCCGACCCGGCCCTGAAAGGATCAAAAGACAATGGCAGGAAATCCCCGACAAGCGACCCCCAGGTGACAAGACCCCTGCCTGCACAGACTCCGGACATCAAAGAGGGGTCGACCTATAACAAGGGGTGCTCTGGGACTGTCCGGCAGATTCGACGCTGGAACAACGAGAGCCTGCTGACGCGGCCGCGGCTCCTGGAACTTGGAACTACCTGAGCCCTGCTGAGTGACTCGCGGCTCCCCGAAGATCGTAACACCTCCGAACTTGTACCTGAGCCCTGCTGAGTGACTCGCGGCTCCCTGAAGATCGTAAGACCTCCGAACTTGTACCTGAGCCCTGCTGAGTGACTCGCGGCTCCTTGAAGATCGTAAGACCTCCGAACTTGTACCTGAGCCCTGCTGAGTGACTCGCGGCTCCCTGAAGATCGTAAGACCTCCGAACTTGTACCTGAGCCCGCTGAGTGACTCGCGGCTTCCACAGACTCCACTGGTCCCGCAGGACCCCACGACAACCAGCCTACCCCCCAGCTCAAGGATTGTGAGCTGTGCGCCGGGTACATCTTTACCTTGAACTTTTGTGCCAAAGACTGTCCCGCTACCCCCTATCCCTTCCGAGACTCATTGAGCCCGCGCTCTCCTTGTACATATTTGCAGTGCTAACCTACTTGATAAAGATTGGTTCCTAAGAACGCATAGTGTGTTGTTTCTGTGTCGTGTGGTGCCCGAAGTACGATCCTCGATACGAGACTTCTCCTCCTGAGGAGTCTCCCGCCAGTGCCCGGCTACGATACTTGAGGGTGGGTCTCAGGGTAGTCAGGACTCCCTTCCCGGGCTCCTCTGAGGTCGCCGTCTAACAACTTACTTATAGACTATGACGCTAAGTTTATTGTTCACAGTGTGCACTGTCCATGGAATGGGAACTTAGAATGTGATGAGGTAATGGAATCAGAATGTGGGGAGCTGTGAGGGACAGGTAAAGAGCTGCTTGTGAGTGGTGGTTGATATGTCTGGAAATAAATACAAGTCCCCTGGCATCTTTGTGGAGGAACAATGCAGTAACCAAACAAAAGACATGGAAAGGAGTAGTACTTCATGGCAGGGGAAAACAGAAGATTGACAAGCTGGGTCAAGAATGAGAAGTAGGAAAATGAGTGACGAGGAAAAGTCAACCAAAGATAAGCCACTTAGGAGAGGGGAGGCTCCAATGTTGTGGTTCTTGATGAGCCACATTATGTTTTAAACAGAAAGTATATGTGGTTTCCTAGGACTTGTAATAAAAATGATAACATGATAAAATAATACAATCACAAAATGTGCTGCTTGATTCCATATAATTTGTATTTTTTGCCACATAATTTAGTCAACCCTGCTGTATAATTTGGTCCTCTTCTGCCACATAATTCACTGGCCCTGGTGGATACATCGTATCCTGACCTGTTATTCATCGTTTAGCGTGTCAGTCTCCAAGAGTAGCTCAAACTACACTTCCTTGTGATGTCATAGTATGGTATTCACTCAGAAGTTGTGGAAAATAGCTGTGAAACAGCTCATTCATACTGTTGTGTATGTTTATGCTTTGCATTTCTGATACACTTTTACTGGTAAGAAAATTGTGCGACAAGCAACAACAAACACTTGTTTCGAGATTTCATTAGACTTTTAACACCATAAAAAGTAATGAGAAGATCAGGTCTATAAAAGGCAAAGAGTTATCATCATTCCATGAGATGGTTGAATACTATAGAAAGTTTGTAAAAGATTTTGCTGATACAACATACAATATGAGGAAGTTGTTAAAAGAAAAAATAGAATTTCTGTGGGAGAGTGAATATTGAAAGGAATTTGAGTGGGGAAAGGAAGAACTATGTCATTCTCCATCTTTGCAAGCTTAAGATCCAATGTGTGATGCAAAGGTGGTCTGTGATGCAAGTGCAAATGGCTTAAGGTCCCATCTAATTCATACAAGAAATGGCCAAAAGAAACTCACTGTGAGTGTGTCACAAGCCTTGAATGGATCTTAATGTAATTATTCAGTTATAGAGAGAGTCTTTGGTAGTTTTCTGGGCAGTAAACAGATTCAAACTTTTTTTGTGAGGGATGAAATTTGCAGTTCAGACAGACCACAAACCTTTGGTAGAATATTTTGCACGAAAGGAACTTGATTGTATACACTCTTGCATTTGAAGGTGGGTTGTATGTCTACAGGAATACTGCTTCACAGTGCAGTATATACCAGGAGCAGGAAATGGACTGTTTGCCAAGTCTGGTTAAAGTGTGAGCTCCACCTTATGTGGAGGTGGAAGACCCAGTAGAGGCAGATGTCAGTGTTTGCCAAGTTACCCAAGGGAGCTTTAAAGAGAGTAAATGTTTTGAAGAATTAGAGACCGATGAGGAACTAAAAGATGTAATTTATTTGTTATCTGAAGAAAAACCAAGCAAGAGGTTATTGAAAAAGTGTAGCAGAAGTTGGTGTAAGCTAGGACATGAACTTACAGTTGACAAAGGGTTTCTATTGCTAGGGACGAGATTAGTACCACCATGGAGTTTGAATTAGAAAAAACAGCAACTGGCACATGTGGGCAATTTAGGAATAGTAAATACAAAAGAGAGATTTTGAAGATATTCCTGGTGGCCATTGCTTGATCATGATGTTGCGTGTATGGCTAGGAAGTTTCGAGTGTGTGGCATGTGACACAGGTTTGAGAACTACTAATATCCCTGTGCTTTGAAAACAGTTTGAGAGAGAAAGTTACCTTTGCTATTTGTTCACATATAATAGAGTACAATGCTGTTCCAGAGAGATAGAAAATTATTTGAAAATGTGTGGAGTAGAGCATAAAATATCAGCTTTGTATCACCCACAGACCAATGGTCCTACTAAGAGAGTGGTATAAACATTGAAGGAGGGGATACAATTGGCCAGAGCAAATACCCTTGATGGGAAAATTGATTTGTCTCGGAGGATAACTGGATATTGTATGTTTCCACAATCCACCACCGGAAAGTCTCTTTTCGAGCTGTTCAAAGACAGAGCTCTTTTCAGAAAAGAGTGTCCAGGGTGGATGTTTTGGGGTAAAGGTTGCGTGAACAATGCACTGGGAGATTGGAGAGAATAATAAACATTTCACAAAAGAAAATTAAAGTTGAGCTATGACAAACAAAAAATGCAAGGAATTATGTGGTCAAATTGGAAGATTTTGTAAAAATAAGAGCTACCAAAGGGTGTGCTGAGTGGTCCGAATTGATGAGTTAGTTTGAGGTAGTCACATTTTTTAAAATGCAGTGAACACACATGCTGGCAGGATCTGGAACAAAAACAGAGTAGCGGTTCTTCATCATGTTCCAGTGGAAAATGAGAAACTCAATACAGACAATCAAAATGGTGGGCTGGCTCAGCCAGGGATGGTAGGAAACAAAAATGTCTATCGAGCAGAAGAGTGGGAGAATAATGAAGAAAACATCCTATTTGAAGATTTTGATAATAAAATAGTCATGTTATTGTTACATGATGTACTTTAATATGGTTTATTATGTCTAAATACTTTTCACTGTTTTTAAGGGTTTTTATTTGTGTTATCTTGCTGTTAGTTATCTGTTAAGGGAGGGAGCAATGTTGCATAAATAAAGTGACTTACTTCAGACTATGACGCTAAGTTTATTGCACACAGAGTGCACTGTCCATGGAATGGGAACTTAGAATGTGGTGAGGTAATGGAATCAGAATGTGGGGAGCTCTGAGGGAGAGTAAAGAGCTGCTTGTGAGTGGTGGTTGATATGTCTGGAAATAAATACAAGTCCCCTGTCATCTTTGTGGAGGAACAATGCATTGACCAATTAAAAGACATGGAAAGGAGTAGTACCTCATGGCAGGGGAAAACAGAAGATTGACAAGCTGGGTCAAGAATGAGAAGTAGGAAAATGAGTGACGAGGAAAAGTCAACCAATGATAAGCCTTTTTAGGAGAGGGGAGGCTCCAATTTTGTGGTTCTTGATGAGCCACAATATGGTTTGCAACAGAAAGCATATGTGGTTTCCTAGGATTTGAGATAAAAATGATAACATGATAAAATAATACAATCACAAAATGTGCTGCTTGATTCCTTATAATTTGTATTTTTTGCCACATAATTTAGTCAACCCTGCTGTACAATTTGGTCCTCTTCTGCCACATAATTCACTGGCCCTGGTAGATACATCGTATCCTGACCTGTTATTCATCGTTTAGCGTGTCAGTCTCCAAGAGTACCTCAAACAACACTTCCTTGTGATGTTATAGTATGGTATTCACTCAGAACTTGTGGAAAATAGCTGTGAAACAGCTGATTCATACTGTTGTGTATGTTTATGCTTTGCATTTCTGATACACTTTTACTGGTAAGAAAATTGTGCGGCAAGCAACAACAAACACTTGCGTCGAGATTTCATTAGACTTTTAACACCATAAAAAGTAATGACAAGATCAGGTCTATAAAAGGCAAAGAGTTATCATCATTCCATGAGATGGTTGAATTCTATAGAAAGTTTGTTAAAGATTTTGCTGGTACAACATACAATATGAGGAAGTTGTTAAAAGAAAAAATAGATTTTCTGTAGGAGAGTGAATATTGAAAGGAATTTGAGTGGGGAAAGGAAGAACTAAGTCATGCTCCTTCTTTGCAAGCTTATGATCCAATGTGTAATGCGAAGGTGGTCTGTCATGGAAGTGCAAATGGCTTAAGGTCCCATCTAATTCATACAAGAAATGGCCAAAAGAAACTCACTGTGTGTGTGTCACAAGCCTTGAACGAATCTTAATGTAATTATTCAGTTATAGAGAGAGTCTTTGGTAGTTTTCTGGGCAGTAAACAGATTCAAACTTTTTTTGTAGGGGATGCAATTTGCAGTTCAGACAGACCACATACCTTTGGGAGAATATTTTGTACCAAAGGAACTTGATTGTATACACTCTTGCATTTGAAGGTGGGTTGTATGTCTACGGGAATACTGCTTCACAGTGCAGTATACACCAGGAGCAGGAAATGGACTGTTTGCCAAGACTGGTTAAAGTGTGAGCTCCACCTTATGTGGAGGTGGAAGACTCAGTAGAGGAAGATGTCAGTGTTTGCCAAGTTACCTAAGGGAGCTTTAAAGAGAGTAAATGTTTTGAAGAATTAGAGACCGATGAGGAACTAAAAGATGTAATTGATTTGTTATCTGAAGAGAAACCAAGCAAGAGGTTGTTGAAAAAGTGTAGCAGAAGTTAGTGTAAGCTAGGATATAAACTTACAGTTGACTAAGGGTTTCTATTGCTAGGGACGAGATTAGTACCACCATGGAGTTTGAATTAGAAAAAACAGCAACTGAAACATGTGGGCAATTTAGGAATAGTAAATACAAAAGAGAGATTTTGAAGATATTCCTGGTGGCCAGTGCTTGATCATGATGGTGCGTGTATGGCTAGGAAGTGTCGAGTGTGTGGCGTGTGACACAGGTTTGAGAACTACCAGTATCCCTGTGCTTTGAAAACAGTTTGAGAGAGAAAGTTACCTTTGCTATTTATTCACATATAATAGAGTACAATGCTGTTCCAGAGAGACAGAAAATTATTTGAAAATGTGTGGAGTAGAGCATAAAATATCCGCTTTGTATCACCCACAGACCAATGGTCCTACTAAGAGAGTGGTAAAAACATTGAAGGAGGGCATACAATTGGCCAGAGCAAATGGCCTTGATGGGAAAAGTGATTTGTCTCGGAGGATAACTGGATATTGTATGTTTCCACAATCCACCACCGGAAAGTCTCTTTTCGAGCTGTTCAAAGACAGAGCTCCATTCAGAAAAGTGTGTCCAGTGTTGATGTTTTGGGGTAAAGGTTGCGTGAGCAATGCACTGGGAGATTGGAGGGAATAATAAACATTTCACAAAAGAAAATTAAAGTTGAGCCATGACAAACAAAAAAATGCAAGGAATTAGGTGGTCAAATTGGAAGACTTTGTAAAAATAAGAGCTACCGAAGGGTGTGCTGAGTGGTCTGAATTTAGGAGTTAGTTTGAGGTAGTCACATTTTTTTAAAATGCAGTGAACACACATGCTGGCAGGATCTGGAACAAAAACAGAGTAGCGATTACTCATCATGTTCCAGTGGAAAATGAGAAACTCAATACAGACAATCAAAATGGTGAGCTGGCTCAGCCAGGGATGGTAGGAAATAAAAATGTCTATCGAGCAGAAGAGTGGGAGAATAATGAAGAAAACATCCTTTTTGAAGATATTGATAATAAAATAGTCATGTTATTGTTACATGATGTACTTTAATATGGTTTATTATGTCTAATTTCTTTTCACTGTTTGTAAGGGATTTTATTTGTGTTATCTTGCTGTTAGTTATCTGTTAAGGGAGGGAGCAATGTGGCATAAATAAAGTGACTTACTTATAGACTATGACGCTCAGTTTATTGTATAGTTTATTGTGCACTGTCCATGGAATGGGAACTTAGAATGTGATGAGGTAATGGAATCAGAATGTGGGGAGCTGTGAGGGACAGGTAAAGAGCTGCTTGTGAGTGGTGGTTGATATGTCTGGAAATAAATACAAGTCCCCTGTCATCTTTGTGGAGGAACAATGCAGTAACCAATTAAAAGACATGGAAAGGAGTAGTACTTCATGGCAGGGGAAAACACAAGATTGACAAGCTGGGTCAAGAATGAGAAGTAGGAAAATGAGTGACGAGGAAAAGTCAACCAATGATAAGCCTCTTAGGAGCGGGGAGGCTCCAATGTTGTGGTTCTTGATGAGCCACAATATGTTTTGCAAAAGAAAGCATATGTGGTTTCCTAGGATTTGAGATAAAAATGATAACATGATAAAATAATACAATCACAAAAAGTGCTGCTTGATTCCATATAATTTGTAATTTTTGCCACATAATTTAGTCAACCCTGCTGTATAATTTGGTCCTCTTCTGCCACATAATTCACTGGCCCTGGAAGATACATCGTATCCTGACCTGTTATTCATCGTTTAGCGTGTCAGTCCCAAGAGTAGCTCAAACAACACTTCCTTGTGATGTCATAGTGTGGTATTCACTCAGAACTAGTGGAAAATAGCTGTGAAACAGCTGATTCATACTGTTGTGTATGTTTATGCTTTGCATTTCTGATACACTTTTACTGGTAAGAAAATTGTGCGGCAAGCAACAATAAACACTTGCTTCGAGATTTCATTAGACTTTTAACACCATAAAAAGTAATGACAAGATCAGGTCTATAAAAGGCAAAGAGTTATCATCAATCCATGAGATGGTTGAATACTATAGAAAGTTTGTAAAGGATTTTGCTGGTACAACATACAATATGAGGAAGTTGTTAAAAGAAAAAATAGAATTTCTGTGGGAGAGTGAATATTGAAAGGAATTTTAGTGGGGAAAGGAAGAACTAAGTTATGCTCCTTCTTTGCAAGCTTATGATCCAATGTGTGATGCAAAGGTGGTCTGTGATGCAAGTGCAAATGGCTTAAGGTCCCATCTAATTCATACAAGAAATGGCCAAAAGAAACTCACTGTGTGTGTGTGTCACAAGCCTTGAACGAACCTTAATGTAATTATTCAGTTATACAGAGAGTCTTTGGTAGTTTTCTGGGCAGCAAACAGATTCAAACTTTTTTGTGGGGGATGAAATTTGCAGTTCAGACAGACCACAAACCTTTGGTAGAATATTTTGCACAAAAGGAAGTTGATTGTATACGCTCTTGCATTTGAAGGTGGGTTGTATGTCTACGGGAATACTGCTTCACAGTGCAGTAAACACCAGGAGCAGGAAATGGACTGTGTGCCAAGTTTGGTTAAAGTGTGAGCTCCACCTTATGTGGAGGTGGAAGACTCAGTAGAGGAAGATGTCAGTGTTTGCCAAGTTACCCAAGGGAGCTTTAAAGAGAGTAAATGTTTTGAAGAATTAGAGACCGATGAGGAACTAAAAGATGTAATTGATTTGTTATCTGAAGAGAAACCAAGCAAGAGGTTGTTGAAAAAGTGTAGCTGAAGTTGGTGTAAGCTAGGATATGAACTTACAGTTGACAAAGGGTTTCTATTGCTAGGGACGAGATTAGTACCACCATGGAGTTTGAATTAGAAAAAACAGCAACTGGCACATGTGGGCAATTTAGGAATAGTAAATACAAAAGAGAGATTTTGAAGATATTCCTGGTGGCCAGTGCTTGATCATGATGTTGCGTGTATGGCTAGGAAGTGTCGAGTGTGTGGCGTGTGACAAAGGTTTGAGAACTACCAGTATCCCTGTGCTTTGAAAACAGTTTGAGAGAGAAAGTTACCTTTACTATTTGTTCACATATAATAGAGTACAAAGCTGTTACAGAGAGACAGAAAATTATTTGAAAATTATTTATTTATTTTATTTATTTTAGGCATTTATAAAGCGCACTGTCACCATTGCAGGCATCCTGGTGCTGACTGGATCAGAGGGAGGCGTAGAGTGAAGCAAAGAGACCGGGAGTTATCAGACAGATGTTTTGGGGAATAACCAGGTTTTGATCCTTCTCCTAAATGGGAGAAGTTCAGAGATGTGCCTAATATCGGCTGGGAGCGAGTTCCAGAGCTTGGCAGCAGTTACCTCGAAGGATCTGCCTCCAGATCTAACTCTCTTGAATCTGGGAACCACTGCCAGTTTGGCCTCAGAGGAGCAAAGCTGCCTAGCTGGAGTGTACCACGCAAATTTCGATTGTAGGGAGGCAGGGCCAGTTCCATGGAGCGCCCTAAATGCTATACAAAGGGCTTTGAATTGTATTTTCTGCCTCACCGGTAACCAGTGGAGTCTGCTCAGAGAGGACAACCCGTGTGCTCTTCTCGGAAGCCCCAAGGCCAGCTTAGCAGCGGCTGATTGAACCCTTTGGAGCCTATCCAGTAAGAATCCAGGGGATCCCAGCAGAAGGGCATTGCAATAGTCCAATCAGCTGAGGATGGTACATCTTACCACTTGAACACGAGCATGTGGGGGAAGGAGAGGAAGGACTTTCCTTAGGGAACGGAGGATGGCAAAGCAGCAAGCAGTAGTCTTATAGATATGCGACTCCAAACTGAGCTTATGATCCAGCATGACCCCTAGGTTACGGACTGATTCCACCGGCCGGACAGTAGTCCCAGTTTCAGGGGGCCAGAAATTATCTGGGAAGGGTCGGGGAACCTTAGTTCCAGCACAAAAGAGCACCTCCGTTTTCCCTGCGTTAAACTGAAGGGAGTTGTCCCTAAGCCAACGAGAGGTGGCACGCAGGCAGTTGTGAAAGATCTCAACCGAAGAAGAGTCCTCTCCCTCCAGGGAGAGGATCATTTGCGTATCATCGGCGTAGTTGACAATTTTAATATCAAAACTTTTAATTAGCGTAAGCAGGGGTCTAAGATAAAGGTTAAAAAGGATTGGGCTAATTGCTGAGCCCTGGGGGACCCCGTGTGAAATCAAAGTAAAGGCTGACTGAAAAGGAGGGATGGATACCGCCTGCTGCCTATCCAGTAGAAATGAGTGGAACCACTGCACTGCCGACCCTCGTACTCCCGCCTCAGACAGCCGCTTCAACAGAATCTTATGGTTCACAGTGTCGAAGGCGGCAGACGTGTCAAGCAGGATCAAAAACGTTGCCTGCATTCTATCTGCACGCCTTTGGAGTTCGTCCATAGCGGTGATTAGGGCGGTCTCGGTCCCGTGGGCGGGCCGGAAGACAAATTGATCAGCATCTAGTAGTTGAAGACGTTCCAGATGATTGGAGAAAGTGTTGTGAACCCATCTCTCAACAATCTTGGCTGGAAATGGTAACAGAGAGATGGGACGATAGTTTTTTGAGCAGTCCGGGTCGAGAGAGGGCTTTTTTAGCAAAGGAGATACTAGCGCCCGCTTCCATTGAGCTGGAACAGTCCCAGTTGCAAGAGATTGATTGCAAATAAGATAGAGGGATGGGAAAAGTTCCTTCTCAAATTCCTTCTATATTTTTTGTGGAACAGGGTCTAGGGGAGACCCCGAGGAAATCTCTCTGGCTAGTTTACCGAAAGCTTCATACGTAAGAGGTGGAAACTCGAGTAAAAGATCATTTGAAGCCAGGGTTGGACCTACAAGAAGGTCCACTGAGGATCCCAATCTCAGGTCGGGGGGAGGGATAAAGTCTGGCGAGACTTCCAAGTCCTTAATGATGAGCTCAATTTTTTCCTTGAAGAAAACAGCAAGGTTCTCACAAAGTTCTTGCGAGGGGATGATGGAATTTTTGGCGCATTCTGGATTGGTGACACTATTCAGTATATTAAAGATGTTTCTGGAGCTGTTGGTGGAATTACAGATCATAGAGGAATAATAATCCGCTTTTGATTTATTAATCAGGTTCTTATATTCACAAACTTTATTTTTCCACAGCTCCTTAAAAGTTTCTGAATAGTCACGTCTCCACCTTCTCTCGGCTTGTTTGCAACATTGCTTCAGATCTTTTAAGGATTCGTTGAACCAAGGAGCGGAGTCATTGCCCTTACAACTACGAGATTTTAAAGGGGCATGAACGTCAAGGATAGTTGTAATACCTGTGCAAAGTGAGGAATAGTTTTCATCTACCTGTTTTTCCTCATCAAAGAGTTGTTACAGCTGGAACACTACCCCTGAAGAGTGCAGACGAGAAAGAGCTTTCCAATCTCTACAGTTAATTTTTCTGGTCAACCCAGGAGCCTTGTGATGGCCATCCTTCAAGTGTATAAAAAATTTGATAAGTGAATGGTCCGTCCAATCCATAGGTAGGGTTTCCCCCATCACTACTAACTGGGGATCTGCGAACAATATATCTAAAAGGTGTCCGCCTTTATGGGTTGCTCCGGTGATCAACTGAGAGAGGCCAAAGCTTGCGCAAGAGTGAAGAAGGTTATTGAGACCAGAATCGAAAGCGCCACGCGCCAGAGGTTAAAATCCCCAAGAATGAACAGTTTGTGATGGGAAAGTGCGATATTAGTCAGGGTGACCAAGAGCGCTTGTTGATGCTGAAGGCTAAACGCCCCAGGTGGGCGATAACATACTATCCCGGTGACAGTAATGCCGGGGTGGGCCTGAATTGATAACCCCAACAATTCAATGCCTACGGTCGGGTCTAGAGCGAGAATTTTAATGCTACAGAATGCATTAAAAATGACACCTACCCCCCCCTCCTCTCCCACTAGACCTAGGGGTGTGTAACAATTCATACCCAGGAGGACATGTAAAGTCGGGATCAACCAGGCAATCAGGGCGAGTCCACATTTTAACAGATTATTGCCCAGAAAATCGGCTCGCGGAAGGGCTGTATGTAATAAGGTGAAAGTGCCTTTGTTTGCATGTAGCTTACCCAGTTGCAAGAGCGCCTCTCTGGAGTAGGTAGGACCAGCTGGAGGCATGCTGAAGTCTGTTGGGTCAAAACAGGCAGCGTAGCTGGCGCACGGCGCAACCTTAGCGCGGACGGGCGCAGATGGGCTTGCCTTAAGCGCGCCTTCGGCGCGCAAACGGCGCACCCGCTGCGCGCGTCCGCTGCGCGTCCGGAAATGGCACATGATTTATGGAGCAGGAATATAGGGGAGGGGGGGTGGCCTCGAAAAGGGGCATGGCCTCAGCGAACGCCTGTGATGGCGGCAAGAGTGAACCCTGTGCAGCTTCCGCGACAGCACTGAAACTGCTGCGCGGCCTGGTTAGGAGCACTCAAGTAGCTTGAAAAGTGCAGGAGGGAACGAGGGGTGAGTAAAAATACAATAATTAGTGACACTCAAAGTTTTTTAAAAATGCAAATCACGCTCACGGCTTTCCGCCTCAGGAGATCAAGTCAGTCTAAGCGGCGTATGTATTCCACGCCTTTAAAGGCTCGAAGGGGGCGTGGCCTCAAAAAGGGGCGTGGCCTCAGCGAACGCCGGTGATGGCGGCAAGAGTGAACCCTGTGCAGCTTCCGCGACAGCGCTGAAACTGCTGCGCGGCCTGGTTAGGAGCACTCAAGTAGCTTGAAAGGTGCAGGAGGGAACGAGAGGTGAGTAAAAATACAATAATTAGTGACACTCAAAGTTTTTAAAAAATGCAAATCACGCTCCAGGCTTTCCGCCTCAGGAGATCAAGTCAGTCAAAATGTGTGGAGTAGAGCATAAAATATCAGCTTTGTATCACCCACAGACCAATGGTCCTACTAAGAGAGTGGTAAAAACATTGAAGGAGGGGATACAATTGGCCAGAGCAAATGGCCTTGATGGGAAAATTGATTTGTCTTGGAGCATAACTGGATATTGTATGTTTCCACAATCCACCACCGGAAAGTCTCTTTTCGAGCTGTTCAAAGACAGAGCTCCATTCAGAAAAGTGTGTCCAGGGTGGCTATTTTGGGGTAAAGGTTGCGTGAACAATGCACTGGGAGATTGGAGAGAATAATAAACATTTCACAAAAGAAAATTAAAGTTGAGGTGTGACAAACAAAAAAATGCAAGGAATTAGGTGGGCAAATTGGAAGATTTTGTAAAAATAAGAGCTACCAAAGTGTGTGCTGAGTGGTCCGAATTTATGAGTTAGTTTGAGGTAGTCACATTTTTTTAAAATGCAGTGAACACACATGCTGGCAGGATCTGGAACAAAAACAGAGTAGAGGGTTCTTCATCATGTTCCAGTGGAAAATGAGAAACTCAATACAGACAATCAAAATGGTGGGCTGGCTCAGCCAGGGATGGTAGGAAACAAAAATGTCTATCGAGCAGAAGAGTGGGAGAATAATGAAGAAAACATCCTTTTTGAAGATTTTGATAATAAAATAGTCATGTTATTGTTGCATGATGTACTTTAATATGGTGTATTATGTCTAATTTCTTTTCACTGTTTTTAAGGGTTTTTATTTGTGTTATCTTGCTGTTAGTTATCTGTTAAGGGAGGGAGCAATGTGGCATACATAAAGTGACTTACTTATAGACTATGGCGCTATGTTTATTGCTCACAGAGTGCACTGTCCATGGAATGGTAACTTAGAATGTGATGAGGTAATGGAATCAGAATGTGGGGAGCTGTGAGGGACAGGTAAAGAGCTGCTTGTGAGTGGTGGTTGATATGTCTGGAAATAAATACAAGTCCCCTGTCATCTTTGTGGAGGAACAAAGCAGTAACCAATCGAAAGACATGGAAAGGAGTACTACTTCATGGCAGGGGAAAACAGAAGATTGACAAGCTGGGTCAAGAATGAGAAGTAGGAAAATGAGTGACAAGGAAAAGTCAACCAAAGATAAGCCACTTAGGAGAGGGGAGGCTCCAATGTTGTGGTTCTTGATGACCCACAATATGTTTAGCAACAGAAAGCATATGTGGTTTCCTAGGATTTGAGATAAAAATGATAACATGATAAAATAATACAAACACAAAATGTGCTGCTTGATTCCACATAATTTGGGTTTTTTGCCACATAATTTAGTCACCCCTGCTGTATAATTTGGTCCTCTTCTGCCACATAATTCACTGGCCCTGGTAGATACATCGTATCCTGACCTGTTATTCATCGTTTAGCGTGTCAGTCTCCAAGAGAAACTCGAACTACACTTCCTTGTGATGTCATAGTAAGGTATTCACTCAGAACTTGTGGAAAATAGCTGTGAAATAGCTCATTCATACTGTTGTGTATGTTTATGCTTTACATTTCTGATACACTTTTACTGGTAAGAAAATTGTGCGGCAAGTAACAACAAACACTTGCTTCGAGATTTCATTAGACTTTTAACACCATAAAAAGTAATGACAAGATCAGGTCTTTAAAAGGCAAAGAGTTATCATCATTCCATGAGATGGTTGAATACTATAGAAAGTTTGTAAAAGATTTTGCTGGTACAACATACAATATGAGGAAGTTGTTAAAAGAAAAAATAGAATTTCTGTGGGAGAGTGAATATTGAAAGGAATTTGAGTGGGAAAAGGAAGAACTAAGTCACGCTCCTTCTTTGCAAGCTTATGATCCAATGTGTGATGCAAAGGTGGTCTGTGATGCAAGTGCAAATGGCTTAAGGTCCCATCTAATTCATACAAGAAATGGCCAAAAGAAACTCACTGTGTGTGTGTCACAAGTCTTAAATGAATCTTAATGTAATTATTCAGTTATAGAGAGAGTCTTTGGTAGTTTTCTGGGCAGTAAACAGATTCAATCTTTATTTGTGGGGGATGAAATTTGCAGTTCAGACAGACCACAAACCTTTGGTAGAATATTTTGCACAAAAGGAACTTGATTGTATACACTCTTGCATTTGAAGGTGGGTTGTATGTCTACGGGTATACTGCTTCACAGTGCAGTATACACCAGGAGCAGGAAATGGACTGTTTGCCAAGACTGGTTAAAGTGTGAGCTCTACCTTATGTGGAGGTGGAAGACTCAGTAGAGGAAGATGTCAGTGTTTGCCAAGATACCCAAGGGAGCAATAAAGAGAGTAAATGTTTTGAAGAATTAGAGACCGATGAGGAACTAAAAGATGTAATTGATTTGTTATCTGCAGAGAAACCAAGCAAGAGGTTGTTGAAAAAGTGTAGCAGAAGTTGGAGTAAGCTAGGACATGAACTTACAGTTGACAAAGGGTTTCTATTGCTAGGGACGAGATTAGTACCACCATGGATTTGAATTAGAAAAAACAGCAACTGGCACATGTGGGAAATTTAGGAATAGTAAATACAGAAGAGAGATTTTGAAGATATTCCTGGTGGCCAGTGCTTGATCATGATGTTGCGTGAATGGCGAGGAAGTGTTGAGTGAGTGGCGTGTGACACAGGTTTGAGAACTACTACTATCCCTGTGCTTTGAAAACAGTTTGAGAGAGAAAGTTACCTTTGCTATTTATTCACATATAATAGAGTACAATGCTGTTCTAGAGAGACAGAAAATTATTTGAAAATGTGTGGAGTAGAGCATAAAATATCAGCCTTGTATCACCCACAGACCAATGGTCCTACTAAGAGAGTGGTAAAAACATTGAAGGAGAGGGTTACAATTAGGCCAAAGCAAATGGCCGTAATGGGAAAATTGATTTGACTTGGAGGATAACTGGATATTGTATGTTTCCACAATCCACCACCGGAAAGTCTCTTTTCGAGCTGTTCAAAGACAGAGCTCCATTCAGAAAAGTGTGTCCAGGGTGGATGTTTTGGGGTAAAGGTTGCGTGAACAATGCACTGGGAGATTGGAGAGAAAAATAAACATTTCACAAAAGAAAATTAAAGTTGAGCTGTGACAAACAAAAAAATGCAAGGAATTAGGTGGTCAAATTGGAAGATTTTGTAAAAATAAGAGCTACCAAAGGGTGTGCTGAGTGGTCCGAATTTATGAGTGAGTTTGAGGTAGTCACATTTTTTTAAAATGCAGTGAACACACTTGCTGGCAGGATCTGGAACAAAAACAGAGTAGCGGTTCTTCATCATGTTCCAGTGGAAAATGAGAAACTCAATACAGACAATCAAAATGGTGGGCTGGCTCAGCCAGGGATGGTAGGAAACAAAAATGTCTATCGAGCAGAAGAGTGGGAGAATAATGAAGAAAACATCCTTTTTGAAGATTATGATAATAAAATAGTCATGTTATTGTTACATGATGTACTTTAATATGGTTTATTATGTCTAATTTCTTTTCACTCTTTTTAAGGGTTTTTATTTGTGTTATCTTGCTGTTAGTTATCTGTTAAGGGAGGGAGCAATGTTACATTAATAAAGTGACTTACTTATAGACTATGACTCTAAGTTTATTGCTCACAGAGTGCACTGTCCATGGAATGGGAACTTAGAATGTCATGAGGTAATGGAATCAGAATGTGGGGAGCTGTGAGGGACAGGTAAAGAGCTGCTTGTGAGTGGTGGTTGATATGTCTGGAAATAAATACAAGTCCCCTGTCATCTTTGTGGAGGAACAATGCAGTAACCAATCAAAAGACATGGAAAGGAGTAGTACTTCGTGGCAGGGGAAAACAGAAGATTGACCAGCTGGGTCAAGAATGAGAAGTAGGAAAATGAGTGATGAGGAAAAGTCAACCAAAGATAAGCCACTTAGGAAAGGGGAGGCTCCAATGTTGTGGTTCTTGATGAGCCACAATATGTTTTGCAACAGAAAGCATATGTGGTTTCCTAGGATTTGAGATAAAAATGATAACATGATAAAATAATACAATCACAAAATGTGCTGCTTGATTCCATATAATTTGTATTTTTTGCCACATAATTTAGTCAACCCTGCTGTATAATTTGGTCCTCTTCTGCCACATAATTCACTGGCCCTGGTAGATACATCGTATCCTGACCTGTTATTCATCGTTTAGCGTGTCAGTCTCCAAGTGTAGCTCAAACTACACTTCCTTGTGATGTCATAGTATGGTATTTACTCGGAACTTGTGGAAAATAGCTGTGAAACAGCTCATTCATACTGTTGTGTATGTTTATGCTTTGCATTTCTGATACACTTTTACTGGTAAGAAAATTGTGCGGCAAGCAACAACAAACTCTTGCTTTGAGATTTCATTAGACTTTTAATACCATACAAAGTAATGACAAGATCAGGTCTATAAAAGGCAAAGAGTTATCATCATTCCATGAGATGGTTGAATACTATAGAAAGTTTGTAAAAGATTTTGCTGGTACAACATACAATATGAGGAAGTTGTTAAAAGAAAAAATAGAAGTTCTGTGAGAGAGTGAATATTGAAAGGAATTTGAGTGGGGAAAGGAAGAACTAAGTCACGCTCCTTCTTTGCAAGCTTATGATCCAATGTGTGATGCAAAGGTGGTCTGTGATGCAATTGCAAATGGCTTAAGGTCCCATCTAATTCATACAAGAAATGGCCAAAACAAACTCACTGTGTGTGTGTCACAAGCCTTGAACGAATCTTAATGTAATTATTCAGTTATAGAGAGAGTCTTTGGTAGTTTTCTGGGCAGTAAACAGATTCAAACTTTTTTTGTGGGGGATGAAATTTGCAGTTCAGACAGACCACAAACCTTTGGTAGAATATTTTGCACGAAAGGAACTTGATTGTATACACTCTTGCATTTGAAGGTGGGTTTTATGTCTACAGGAATACTGCTTCACAGTGCAGTTTATACCAGGAGCAGGAAATGGACTCTTTGCCAAGACTGGTAAAAGAGTGAGCTCCACCTTATGTGGAGGTGGAAGACTCAGTAGAGGAAGATGTCAGTGTTTGCCAAGTTACCCAAGGGAGCTTTAAAGAGTGTAAATGTTTTGAAGAATTAGAGACCGATGAGGAACTAAAAGATGTAATTGATTTGTTATCTGAAGAGAAACCAAGCAAGAGGTTGTTGAAAAAGTGGAGCAAAAGTTGGAGTAAGCTAGGACATGAACTTACAGTTGACAAAGGGTTTCTATTGCTAGGGACGAGATTAGTACCACCATGGATTTGAATTAGAAAAAACAGCAACTGGCACATGTGGGCAATTTAGGAATAGTAAATACAAAAGTGAGATTTTTAAGATATTCCTGGTGGCCAGTGCTTGATCATGATGTTGCGTGTATGGCTAGGAAGTGTCGAGTGTGTGGCGTGTGACACAGGTTTCAGAACTACTAGTATCCCTCTGCTTTGAAAACAGTTTGAGAGAGAAAGTTACCTTTGCTATTTGTTCACATATAATAGAGTACAATGCTGTTCCAGAGAGACAGAAAATTATTTGAAAATGTGTGGAGTAGAGCATAAAATATCAGCTTTGTATCACCCACAGACCAATGGTCCTACTAAGAGAGTGGTAAAATCATTGAAGGAGGGGATACAATTGGCCAGAGCAAATGGCCTTGATGGGAAAATTGATTTGTCTCAGAGGATAACTGGAGATTGTATATTTCCACAATCCACCACCGGAAAGTCTCTTTTCAAGCTGTTCAAAGACAGAGCTCCATTCAGAAAAGTCTGTCCAGGGTGGATGTTTTGGGGAAAAGGTTGCGTGAACAATGCACTGGGAGATTGGAGAGAATAATAAACATTTCACAAAAGAAAATTAAAGTTGAGCCATGACAAACAAAAAAATACAAGGAATTAGGTGGTCAAAAAGGAAGATTTTGTAAAAATAAGAGCTACCAAAGGGTGTGCTGAGTGGTCCGAATTTATGAGTTAGTTTTAGGTAGGCAAATTTTTTTAAAATGCAGTGAACACACATGCTGGCAGGATCTGGAACAAAAACAGAGTAGCGATTCTTCATCATGTTCCAGTGGAAAATTAGAAACTCAATACAGATAATTAAAATAGTGGGCTGGATCAGCCAAGGATGGTAGGAAACAAAAATATCTAGTGAGCAGAAGAGTGGGAGAATAATCAAGAAAACATCCTTTTTGAAGAATTTGTTATAAAATAGTCATATTATTATTACATGATGTACTTTAATATGGTTTATTATATCTAATTTATTTTCACTGTTTTTAAGGGTTTTTATTTGTGTTATCTTGCTGTTAGTTATCTGTTAAGGGAGGGAGCAATGTGCCATAAATAAAGTGACTTACTTATAGACTATGACGCTAAGTTTATTGCTCACAGAGTGCACTGTCCATGGAATGGGAACTTAGAATGTGATGAGGTAATGGAATCAGAATGTGGGGAGCTGAGAGGGACAGGTAAAGAGCTGCTTATGAGTGGTGGTTGATATGTCTGGAAATAAATACAAGTCCCCTGTCATCTTTGTGGAGGAACAATGCAGTAACCAATCAAAAGACATGGAAAGGAGTATTACTTCATGGCAGGGAAAAACAGAAGATTGACAAGCTGGGTCAAGAATGAGAAGTAGGAAAATGAGTGATAAGGAAAAGTCAACCAAAGATAAGCCACTTGGGAGAGGGGAGGTTCCAATGTTGTGGTTCTTGATGAGCTACAATATGTTTTGCAACAGAAAGCATATGTGGTTTCCTAGGATTTGAGATAAAAATGATAACATGATAAAATAATACAATCACAAAATGTGCTGCTTGATTCCATATAATTTGTATTTTTGCCACACAATTTAGTCAACCCTGCTGTATAATTTGGTCCTCTTCTGCCACGTAATTCACTGGCCCTGGTAGATACATCGTATCCTGACCTGTTATTCATCGTTTAGCGTGTCAGTCTCCAAGAGTACCTCAAACTACACTTCCTTGTGATATCATAGTATGGTATTCACTCAGAACTTGTGGAAAATAGCTGTGAAACAGCTCATTCATACTGTTGTGTATGTTTATGCTTTGCATTTCTGATACACTTTTACTGGTAAGAAAATCGTGCGGCAAGCAACAACAAACACTTGCTTCGAGATTTCATTAGACTTTTAACACCATAAAAAGTAATGACAAGATCAGGTCTATAAAAGGCAAAGAGTTATCATCATTCCATGAGATGGTTGAATACTATAGAAAGTTTGTAAAAGATTTTGCTGGTAAACCATACAATATGAGGAAGTTGTTAAAAGAAAAAATAGAATTTCTGTGGAAGAGTGAATATTGAAAAGAATTTGAGTGGGGAAAGGAAGAACTAAGTCATGCTCCTTCTTTACTAGCTTATGATCCAATGTGTGATGCAAAGGTGGTCTGTGATGCAAGTGGAAATGGCTTAAGGTCCCATCTAATTCATACAAGAAATGGCCAAAAGAAACTCACTGTGTGTGTGTCACAAGCCTTGAATGAATCTTAATGTAATTATTCAGTTATAGAGAGTGTCTTTGGTAGTTTTCTGGGCAGTAAACCGATTCAAACTTTTTTTGTGTGGAATGAAATTTGCAGTACAGACAGACCACAAACCTTTGGTAGAATATTTAGCACGAAAGGAACTTGATTGTATACACTCTTGCATTTGAAGATGGGTTGTATGTCTACAGGAATACTGCTTCACAGTGCAGTATATACCAGGAGCAGGAAATGGACTGTTTGCCAAGACTGGTTAAAGTGTGAGCTCCACCTTATGTGGAGGTGGAAGACTCAGTAGATGAAGTTGTCAGTGTTTTCCAAGTTACCCAAGGGAGCTTTAAAGAGAGTAAATGTTTTGAAGAATTAGAGACCGATGAGGAACTAAAAGATGTAATTTATTTGTTATCTGAAGAGAAACCAAGCAAGAGGTTGTTGAAAAAGTGTAGCAGAAGTTGGAGTAAGCTAGGACATGAACTTACAGTTGACAAAGGATTTCTATTGCTAGGGACGAGATTAGTACCACCATGGATTTGAATTAGAAAAAACAGCAACTGGCACATGTGGGCAATTTAGGAATAGTAAATACAAAAGAGAGATTTTGAAGATATTCCTGGTGGCCAGTGCTTGATCATGATGTTGCGTGTATGGCGAGGAAGTGTCAAGTGTGTGGCGTGTGACACAGGTTTGAGAACTACTAGTATCCCTGTGCTTTGAAAACAGTTTGAGAGAGAAAGTTACCTTTGCTATTTATTCACATATAATAGAGTACAATGCTGTTCTAGAGAGACAGAAAATTATTTGAAAATGTTTGGAGTAGAGCATAAAATATCAGCTTTGTATCACCCACAGACCAATCGTCCTACTAAGAGAGTGGTAAAAACATTGAAGGAGGGGATACAATTGGCCAAAGCAAATGGCCTTGATGGGAAAATTGATTTGTCTCGCAGGATAACAGGATATTGTATGTTTCCACAATCCACCACCGGAAAGTCTCTTTTCGAGCTGTTCAAAGACAGAGCTCCATTCATAAAAGTGTGTCCAGGGTGAATGTTTTGGGGTAAAGGTTGCGTGAACAATGCACTGGGAGATTGGAGAGAATAATAAACATTTCACAAAAGAAAATTAAAGTTGAGCTGTGACAAACAAAAACATGCAAGAAATTAGGTGGTCAAATTGGAAGATTTTGTATAAATAAGAGCTACCAAAAGGTGTGCTGAGTGGTCCGAATTTATGAGTGAGTTTGAGGTAGTCACATTTTTTTAAAATGCAGTGAACACACATGCTGGCAGAATCTGGAACAAAAACAGAGTAGCGGTTCTTCATCATGTTCCAGTGGAAAATTAGAAACTCAATACAGACAATCAAAATGGTGGGCTGGCTCAGCCAGGGATGGTAGGAAACAAAAATGTCTATCGAGCAGAAGAGTGGGAGAATAATGAAGAAAACATCCTTTTTGAAGATTTTGATAATAAAATAGTCATGTTATTGTTACATGATGCACTTTAATATGGTTTATTATGTCTAATTTCTTTTCACTCATTTTAAGGGTTTTTATTTGTGTTATCTTGCTGTTAGTTATCTGTTAAGGGAGGGAGCAATGTTGCATAAATAAAGTGACTTACTTATAGACTATGACGCTAAGTTTATTGCTCACAGAGTGCACTGTCCATGTAATGGGAACTTAGAATGAGATGAGGTAATGGAATCAGAATGTGGGGAGCTGTGAGAGACAGGTAAAGAGCTGCTTGTGAGTGGTGGTTGATATGTCTGGAAATAAATACAAGTCCCCTGTCATCTTTGTGGAGGAACAATGCAGTAACCAATCAAAAGACATCGAAATGAGTAGTACTTCATGGCAGGGGAAAACAGAAGATTGACAAGCTGGGTCAAGAATGAGAAGTAGGAAAATGAGTGACGAGGAAAAGTCAACCAAAGATAAGCCACTTAGGAGAGGGGAGGCTCCAATGTTGTGGTTCTTGATGAGCCACAATATGTTTTGCAACAGAAAGCATATGTGGTTTCCTAGGATTTGAGATAAAAATGATAACATGATAAAATAATACAATCACAAAATGTGCTGCTTGATTCCATATAATTTTTATTTTTTGCCACATAATTTAGTCAACCCTGCTATATAATTTCGTCCTCTTCTGCCACATAATTCACTGGCCCTGGTAGATACATCGTATCCTGACCTGTTATTCATTGTTTAGCGTGTCAGTCTCCAAGAGTAGCTCAAACTACACTTCCTTGTCATGTCATAGTATGGTATTCACTCAGAACTTGTGGAAAATAGCTGCGAAACATCTCATTCATTCTGTTGTGTATGTTTATGCTTTGCATTTCTGATACACTTTTACTGGTAAGAAAATTGTGCGGCAAGCAACAACAAACACTTGCTTCGAGATTTCATTAGACTTTTAACACCATAAAAAGTAATGACAAGATCAGGTCTATAAAAGGCAAAGAGTTATCATCATTCCATGAGATGGTTGAATACTATAGAAAGTTTGTAAAAGATTTTGCTGGTACAACATACATTATGAGGAAGTTGTTAAAAAGAAAAAATAGAATTTCTGTGGGAGAGTGAATATTGAAAGGAATTTGAGTGAGGAAAGGAAGAACTAAGTCATGCTCCTTCTTTGCAAGCTTATGATCCAATGTGTGATTCAAAGGTGGTCTGTGATGATAGTGCAAATGGCTTAAGGTCCCATCTACCTCATACAAGAAATGGCCAAAAGAAACTCACTGTGTGTGTGTCACAAGCCTTGAACGAATCTTATTGTAATTATTCAGTTATAGAGAGAGTCTTTGTTAGTTTTCTGGGCAGTAAACAGATTCAAACTTTTTTTGTGGGGGATGAAATTTGCAGTTCAGACAGACCACAAACCTTTGGTAGAATATTTTGCACGAAAGGAACTTAATTGTATACACTCTTGCATTTGAAGGTCGGTTGTATGTCTACAGGAATACTGCTTCACAGTGCAGTATATACCAGGAGCAGGAAATGGACTGTTTGCCAAGACTGGTTAAAGAGTGAGCTCCACCTTATGTGGAGGTGGAAGACTCAGTAGAGGAAGATGTCAGTGTTTGCCAAGTTACCCAAGGGAGCTTTAAAGAGAGTAAATGTTTTGAAGAATTAGAGACCGATGAGGAACTAAAAGATGTAATTGATTTGTTATCTGAAGAGAAACCAAGCAAGAGGTTGTTGAACAAGTGTAGCAGAAGTTGGAGTAAGCTAGGACATGAACTTACACTTGACAAAGGGTTTCAATTGCTAGGGACGAGATTAGTACCACCATGGATTTGAATTAGAAAAAACAGCAACTGGCACATGTGGGCAATTTAGGAATAGTAAATACAAAAGAGAGATTTTGAAGATATTCCTGGTGGCCAGTGCTTGATCATGATGTTGCGTGTATGGCTAGGAAGTGTCGAGTGTGTGGCGTGTGACACAGGTTTGAGAACTACTACTATCCCTGTGCTTTGAAAACAGTTTGAGAGAGAAAGTTACCTTTGCTATTTATTCACATATAATAGAGTACAATGCTGTTCTAGAGAGACAGAAAATTATTTGAAAATGTGTGGAGTAGAGCATAAAATATCAGCTTTGTATCACCCACAGACCAATGGTCCTACTAAGAGAGTGGTAAAAACATTGAAGGAGGGGATACAATTGGCCAAAGCAAATGGCCTTGATGGGAAAATTGATTTGTCTCGGAGGATAACTGGATATTGTATGTTTCCACAATCCACCACCGGAAAGTCTCTTTTCGAGCTGTTCAAAGACAGAGCTCCAGTCATAAAAGTGTGTCCAGGGTGAATGTTTTGGGGTAAAGGTTGCGTGAACAATGCATCGGGAGATTGGAGAGAATAATAAACATTTCACAAAAGAAAATTAAAGTTGAGCTGTGACAAACAAAAAAATGCAAGGAATTAGGTGGTCAAATTGGAAGATTTTGTATAAATAAGAGCTACCAAAGGGTGTGCTGAGTGGTCCGAATTTATGAGTGAGTTTGAGGTAGTCAAATTTTCTTAAAATGCAGTGAACACACATGCTGGCAGAATCTGGAACAAAAACAGAGTAGCGGTTCTTCATCATGTTCCAGTGGAAAATTAGAAACTCAATACAGACAATCAAAATGGTGGGCTGGCTCACCCAGGGATGGTAGGAAACAAAAATGTCTATCGAGCAGAAGAGTGGGAGAATAATGAAGAAAACATCCTTTTTGAAGATTTTGATAATAAAATAGTCATGTTATTGTTACATGATGTACTTTAATATGGTTTATTATGTCTAATTTCTTTTCACTCTTTTTAAGGGTTTTTATTTGTGTTATCTTGCTGTTAGTTATCTGTTAAGGGAGGGAGCAATGTTGCATAAATAAAGTGACTTACTTATAGACTATGACGCTAAGTTTATTGCTCACAGAGTGCACTGTCCATGTAATGGGAACTTAGAATGTGATGAGGTAATGGAATCAGAATGTGGGGAGCTGTGAGGGACAGGTAAAGAGCTGCTTGTGAGTGGTGGTTGATATGTCTGGAAATAAATACAAGTCCCCTGTCATCTTTGTGGAGGAACAATGCAGTAACCAATCAAAAGACATCGAAAGGAGTAGTACTTCATGGCAGGGGAAAACAGAAGATTGACAAGCTGGGTCAAGAATGAGAAGTAGGAAAATGAGTGACGAGGAAAAGTCAACCAAAGATAAGCCACTTAGGAGAGGGGAGGCTCCAATGTTGTGGTTCTTGATGAGCCACAATATGTTTTGCAACAGAAAGCATATGTGGTTTCCTAGGATTTGAGATAAAAATGATAACATGATAAAATAATACAATCACAAAATGTGCTGCTTGATTCCATATAATTTGTATTTTTTGCCACATAATTTAGTCAACCCTGCTGTATAATTTGGTCCTCTTCTGCCACATAATTCACTGGCCCTGGTAGATACATCGTATCCCGACCTGTTATTCATCGTTTAGCGTGTCAGTCTCCAAGAGTAGCTCAAACTACACTTCCTTGTGATGTCATAGTATGGTATTCACTCAGAACTTGTGGAAAATAGCTGTGAAACAGCTCATTCATTCTGTTGTGTATGTTTATGCTTTGCATTTCTGATACACTTTTACTGGTAAGAAAATTGTGCGGCAAGCAACAACAAACACTTGCTTCGAGATTTCATTAGACTTTTAACACCATAAAAAGTAATGACAAGATCAGGTCTATAAAAGGCAAAGAGTTATCATCATTTCATGAGATGGTTGAATACTATAGAAAGTTTGTAAAAGATTTTGCCTGTACAACATACAATATGAGGAAGTTGTTAAAAGAAAAAATAGAATTTCTGTGGGAGAGTGATTATTGAAAGGAATTTGAGTGGGGAAAGGAAGAACTAAGTCATGCTCCTTCTTTGCAAGCTTATGATCCAATGTGTGATGCAAAGGTGGTCTGTGATGCAAGTGCAAATGGCTTAAGGTCCCATCTAATTCATACAAGAAATGGCCAAAAGAAACTCACTGTGTGTGTGTCACAAGCCTTGAACGAACCCTTAATGTAATTATTCAGTTATAGAGAGAGTCTTTGGTAGTTTTCTGGGCAGTAAACAGATTCAAACTTTTTTTGTGGGGGATGAAATTTGCAGTTCAGACAGACCACAAACCTTTGGTAGAATATTATGCACGAAAGAAACTTGATTGTATACACTCTTGCATTTGATGGTGGGTTGTATGTCTACAGGAATACTGCTTCACAGTGCAGTTTATACCAGGAGCAGGAAATGGACTGTTTGCCAAGACTGGTTAAAGAGTGAGCTCCACCTTATGTGGAGGTGGAAGACTCAGTAGAGGAAGATGTCAGTGTTTGCCAAGTTACCCAAGGGAGCTTTAGAGAGAGTAAATGTTTTGAAGAATTAGAGACCGGTGAGGAACTAAAAGATGTAATTGATTTGTTATCTGAAGAGAAACCAAGCAAGAGGTTGTTAAAAAAGTGGAGCAGAAGTTGGAGTAAGCTACGACATGAACTTACAGTTGACAAAGGGTTTCTATTGCTAGGGACGAGATTAGTACCACCATGGATTTGAATTAGAAAAAACAGCACCTGGCACATGTGGGCAATTTAGGAATAGTAAATACAAAAGAGAGATTTTGAAGATATTCCTGGTGGCCAGTGCTTGATCATGATGTTGCGTGTATGGCTAGGAAGTGTCGAGTGTGTGGAATGTGACACAGGTTTGAGAACTACTAGTATCCCTGTGCTTTGAAAACAGTTTGAGAGAGAAAGTTACCTTTGCTATTTGTTCACATATAATAGAGTACAATGCTGTTCCAGAGAGACAGAAAATTATTTCAAAATGTGTGGAGTAGAGCATAAAATATCAGCTTTGTATCACCCACAGACCAATGGTCCTACTAAGAGAGTGGTAAAAACATTGAAGGAGGGGATACAATTGGCCAGAGCAAATGGCCTTGATGGGAAAATTGATTTGTCTCGGAGGATAACTGGATATTGTATGTTTCCACAATCCACCACCGGAAAGTCTCTTTTCAAGCTGTTCAAAGACAGAGCTCCATTCAGAAAAGTGTGTCCAGGGTGGATGTTTTGGGGAAAAGGTTGCGTGAACAATGCACTGGGAGATTGGAGAGAATAATTAACATTTCACAAAAGAAAATTAAAGTTGAGCCATGACAAACAAAAAAATACAAGGAATTAGGTGGTCAAATTGGAAGATCTTGTAAAAATAAGAGCTACCAAAGGGTGTGCTGAGTGGTCCGAATTTATGAGTTAGTTTGAGGTAGTCACATTTTTTTAAAATGCAGTGAACACACATGCTGGCAGGATCTGGAACAAAAACAGAGTAGCGATTCTTCATCATGTTCCAGTGGAAAATTAGAAACTCAATACAGATAATCAAAATAGTGGGCTGGATCAGCCAGGGATGGTAGGAAACAAAAATGTCTAGTGAGCAGAAGAGTGGGCGAATAATCAAGAAAACATCCTTTTTGAAGATTTTGTTATAAAATAGTCATGTTATTGTTACATGATGTACTTTAATATGGTTTATTATATCTAATTTATTTTCACTGTTTTTAAGGGTTTTTATTTGTGTTATCTTGCTGTTAGTTATCTGTTAAGGGAGGGAGCAATGTGGCATAAATAAAGTGACTTACTTATAGACTATGACGCTAAGTTTATTGCTCACAGAGTGCACTGTCCATGGAATGGGAACTTAGAATGTGATGAGGTAATGGAATCAGAATGTGGGGAGCTGTGAGGGACAGGTAAAGAGCTGCTTGTGAGTGGTGGTTGATATGTCTGGAAATAAATACAAGTCCCCTGTTATCTTTGTGGAGGAACAATGCAGTAACCAATCAAAAGACATGGAAAGGAGTAGTACTTCATGGCAGGGGAAAACAGAATATTGACAAGCTGGGTCAAGAATGAGAAGTAGGAAAATGAGTGATGAGGAAAAGTCAACCAAAGATAAGCCACTTAGGAGAGAGGAGGCTCCAATGTTGTGGTTCTTGATGAGCGACAATATGTTTTGCAACAGAAAGCATATGTGGTTTCCTAGGATATGAGATAAAAATGATAACATGATAAAATAATACAATCACAAAATGTGCTGCTTAATTCCATATAATTTGTATTTTTTGCCACATACTTTAGTCAACCCTGCTGTATAATTTGGTCCTCTTCTGCCACATAATTCACTGGCCCTTGTAGATACATCGTATCCTGACCTGTTATTCATCGTTTATCGTGTCAGTCTCCAAGAGTATCTCAAACTACACTTCCTTGTGTTGTCATAGTATGGTATTCACTCAGAACTTGTGGAAAATAGCTGTGAAACAGCTCATTCATACTGTTGTGTATGTTTATGCTTTGCATTTCTGATACACTTTTACTGGTAAGAAAATTGTGCGGCAAGCAACAACAAACACTTGCTTCGAGATTTCATTAGACTTTTAACACCATAAAAAGTAATGACAAGATCAGGTCTATAAAAGGCAAAGAGTTATCATCATTCCATGAGATGGTTGAATACTATAGAAAGTTTGTAAAAGATTTTGCTGGTACAACATACATTATGAGGAAGTTGTTAAAAGAAAAAATAGAATTTCTGTGGGAGAGTGAATATTGAAAGGAATTTGAGTGGGGAAAGGAAGAACTAAGTCATGCTCCTTCTTTGCAAGCTTATGATCCAATGTGTGATGCAAAGGTGGTCTGTGATGATAGTGCAAATGGCTTAAGGTCCCATCTACCTCATACAAGAAATGGCCAAAAGAAACTCACTGTGTGTGTGTCACAAGCCTTGAACGAATCTTAATGTAATTATTCAGTTATAGAGAGAGTCTTTGGTAGTTTTCTGGGCAGTAAACATATTCAAACTTTTTTCGTGGGGGATGAAATTTGCAGTTCCGACAGACCACAAACCTTTTGTGGAATATTTTGCACGAAAGGAACTTGATTGTATACACTCTTGCATTTGAAGGTGGGTTGTATGTCTACAGGAATACTGCTTCACAGTGCAGTATATACCAGGAGCAGGAAATGGACTGTTTGCCAAGACTGGTGAAAGGGTGAGCTCCACCTTATGTGGAGGTGGAAGACTCAGTAGAGGAAGATGTCAGTGTTTGCCAAGTTACTCAAGGGAGCTTTAAAGAGAGTAAATGTTTTGAAGAATTAGAGACCGATGAGGAACTAAAAGATGTAATTGATTTGTTATCTGAAGAGAAACCAAGCAAGAGGTTGTTGAACAAGTGTAGCAGAAGTTGGAGTAAGCTAGGACATGAACTTACACTTGATAAAGGGTTTCTATTGCTAGGGACGAGATTAGTACCACCAAGGATTTGAATTAGAAAAAAACACCAACTGGCACATGTGGGCAATTTAGGAATAGTAAATACAAAAGAGAGATTTTGAAGATATTCCTGGTGGCCAGTGCTTGATCATGATGTTGCGTGTATGGCTAGGAAGTGTCGAGTGTGTGGCGTGTGACACAGGTTTGAGAACTACTACTATCCCTGTGCTTTGAAAACAGTTTGAGAGAGAAAGTTACCTTTGCTATTTATTCACATATAATAGAGTACAATGCTGTTCTAGAGAGACAGAAAATTATTTGAAAATGTGTGGAGTAGAGCATAAAATATCAGCTTTGTATCACCCACAGACCAATGGTCCTACTAAGAGAGTGGTAAAAACATTGAAGGAGGGGATACAATTGGCCAAAGCAAATGGCCTTGATGGGAAAATTGATTTGTCTCGGAGGATAACTGGATATTGTATGTTTCCACAATCCACCACCGGAAAGTCTCTTTTCGAGCTGTTCAAAGACAGAGCTCCATTCATAAAAGTGTGTCCAGGGTGAATGTTTTTCGGTAAAGGTTGCGTGAACAATGCACTGGGAGATTGGAGAGAATAATAAACATTTCACAAAAGAAAATTAAAGTTGAGCTGTGACAAACAAAAAAATGCAAGGAATTAGGTGGTCAAATTGGAAGATTTTGTATAAATAAGAGCTACCAAAGGGTGTGCTGAGTGGTCCGAATTCATGAGTGAGTTTGAGGTAGTCACATTTTTTTTAAATGAAGTGAACACACATGCTGGCAGATTCTAGAACAAAAACAGAGTAGCGGTTCTTCATCATGTTCCAGTGGAAAATTAGAAACTCAATACAGACAATCAAAATGGTGGGCTGGCTCAGCCAGGGATGGAAGGAAACAAAAATGTCTATCGAGCAGAAGAGTGGGAGAATAATGAAGAAAACATCCTTTTTGAAGATTTTGATAATAAAATAGTCATGTTATTGTTACATGATGTACTTTAATATGGTTTATTATGTCTAATTTCTTTTCACTCTTTTTAAGTGTTTTTATTTGTGTTATCTTGCTGTTAGTTATCTGTTAAGGGAGGGAGCAATGTTGCATAAATAAAGTGACTTACTTATAGACTATGACGCTAAGTTTATTGCTCACAGAGTGCACCGTCCATGTAATGGGAACTTAGAATGTGATGAGGTAATGGAATCAGAATGTGGGGAGCTGTAAGGGACAGATAAAGAGCTGCTTGTGAGCGGTGGTTGATATGTCTGGAAATAAATACAAGTCCCCTGTCATCTTTGTGGAGGAACAATGCAGTAACCAATCAAAAGACATCGAAAGGAGTAGTACTTCATGGCAGGGGAAAACAGAAGATTGACAAGCTGGGTCAAGAATGAGAAGTAGGAAAATGAGTGACGAGGAAAAGTCAACCAACGATAAGCCACTTAGGAGAGGGGAGGCTCCAATGTTGTGGTTCTTGATGAGCCACAATATGTTTTGCAACAGAAAGCATTTGTGGTTTCCTAGGATTTGAGATAAAAATGATAACATGATAAAATAATACAATCACAAAATGTGCTGCTTGATTCCATATAATTTGTATTTTTTGCCACATAATTTAGTCAACCCTGCTGTATAATTTGGTCCTCTTCTCCCACATAATTCACTGGCCCTGGTAGATACATCGTATCCTGACCTGTTATTCATCGTTTAGCGTGTCAGTCTCCAAGAGTAGCTCAAACTACACTTCCTTGTGATGTCATAGTATGGTATACACTCAGAACTTGTGGAAAATAGCTGTGAAACAGCATATTCATACTGTTGTGTATGTTTATGCTTTGCATTTCTGATACACTTTTACTGGTAAGAAAATTGTGCGGCAAGCAACAACAAACACTTGCTTTGAGATTTCATTAGACTTTTAACACCATAAAAAGTAATGACAAGATCAGGTCTATAAAAGGCAAAGAGTTATCATCATTTTATGAGATGGTTGAATACTATAGAAAGTTTGTAAAAGATTTTGCCTGTACAACATACAATATGAGGAAGTTGTTAAAAGAAAAAATAGAATTTCTGTGGGAGAGTGATTATTGAAAGGAATTTGAGTGGGGAAAGGAAGAACTAAGTCATGCTCCTTCTTTGCAAGCTTATTATCCAATGTGTGATGCAAAGGTGGTCTGTGATGCAAGTGCAAATGGCTTAAGGTCCCATCTAATTCATACAAGAAATGGCCAAAAGAAACTCACTGTGTGTGTGTCACAAGCCTTGAACGAATCTTAATGTAATTATTCAGTTATAGAGAGAGTCTTTGGTAGTTTTCTGGGCAGTAAACAGATTCAAACTTTTTTTGTGGGGGATGAAATTTGCAGTTCAGACAGACCACAAACCTTTGGTAGAATATTTTGCACGAAAGGAACTTGATTGTATACACTCTTGCATTTGAAGGTGGGTTGTATGTCTACAGGAATATTGCTTCACAGTGCAGTTTATACCAGGAGCAGGAAATGGACTGTTTGCCAAGACTGGTTAAAGAGTGAGCTCCACCTTATGTGGAGGTGGAAGACTCAGTACAGGAAGATGTCAGTGTTTGCCAAGTTACCCAAGGGAGCTTTAGAGAGAGTAAATGTTTTGAAGAATTAGAGACCGGTGAGGAACTAAAAGATGTAATTGATTTGTTATCTGAAGAGAAACCAAGCAAGAGGTTGTTAAAAAAGTGGAGCAGAAGTTGGAGTAAGCTACGACATGAACTTACAGTTGACAAAGTGTTTCTATTGCTAGGGACGAGATTAGTACCACCATGGATTTGAATTAGAAAAAACAGCACCTGGTACGTGTGGGCAATTTAGGAATAGTAAATACAAAAGAGAGATTTTGAAGATATTCCTGGTGGCCACTGCTTGATCATGATGTTGCGTGTATGGCTAGGAAGTGTCGAGTGTGTGGCGTGTGACACAGGTTTGAGAACTACTAGTATCCCTGTGCTTTGAAAACAGTTTGAGAGAGAAAGTTACCTTTGCTATTTGTTCACATATAATAGAGAACAATGCTGTTCCAGAGAGACAGAAAATTATTTGAAAATGTGTGGAGTAGAGCATAAAATATCAGCTTTGTATCACCCACAGACCAATGGTCCTACTAAGAGAGTGGTAAAAACATTGAAGGAGGGGATACAATTGGCCTGAGCAAATGGCCTTGATGGGAAAATTGATTTGTTTCGGAGGATAACTGGATATTGTATGTTTCCACAATCCACCACCGGAAAGTCTCTTGTCAAGCTGTTCAAAGACAGAGCTCCATTCAGAAAAGTGTGTCCAGGGTGGATGTTTTGGGGAAAAGGTTGCGTGAACAATGCACTGGGAGATTGGAGAGAATAATAAACATTTCACAAAAGAAAATTAAAGTTGAGCCATGACAAACAAAAAAATACAAGGAATTAGGTGGTCAAATTGGAAGATTTTGTAAAAATAAGAGCTACCAAAGGGTGTGCTGGGTGGTCCGAATTTTTGAGTTAGTTTGAGGTACTCACATTTTTTTTAAATGTAGTGAACACACATGCTGACAGGATCTGGAACAAAAACAGAGTAGCGATTCTTCATCATGTTCCAGTGGAAAATTAGAAACTCAATACAGATAATCAAAATAGTGGGCTGGATCAGCCAGGGATGGTAGGAAACAAAAATGTGTAGTGAGCAGAAGAGTGGGAGAATGAGGGGCGCCACCCCACGTAAGGGGCGTGGCACCTTTAGTGGCATCAAAGGGCCCTAGAAAGCGTAGGAATCCCTTCCGGGACACGAGACCCGGAAGGGGGAGGACACGAGCAAAGTGACCGGAAGTGCGTAGGGAAGAGGTTTCGTTGTTAGCCCCAGGAAGCAGTTAGTTTATGGCGGGGGGTTTCAAAGGGAAAGGGGCGTGAACTTCGCCCTCTTTGTCCGCGATCCTGCTAAGGGGGTCGAGGTCGCGTCGGAGTTGAAGCAGCATCGGTGACGAGAAGGGCGACCGGAGCCTGATTGGCAGGTAAGCGGGCCTCACAGTGTGCGTGATAGTGTGGGCGAAACGTGCGCGAGCGAGGAACATGCAGGGGGTACACCGGCGAGCAAAGGGTGAGTCCGTGGGTTAAGAGGGTTTGTGAGGAAGCGGGCCCAAAAAATGCAATTAAAACAATGCTCTTAATAGTAGCGAGCGAAAGCGGAAACTAATAGAGAGAGACGCTACAGCGAGGAGCGGGACTGGGAACGAAAGAATGGAAAACGAAAACAGGAGGCTACACAAGGCGAATATAGGAGTCCCAGGGGCAGCAATTAAGGGATTAAGGACGGGGAGATTAGTGCAGCGCACTGCGGAGTTACTAGAACAGCTAACAGAAGGCAGCAATTAAGGGATTAGTGACTGAGAGCTTATTTATGGCGAGCCTTAGGAGAGCACATAACGAAGGCTAACATGCTTCATGATGCAGGCTAAGCATTAACTGGGTTAGGTCGCAGGGTTATCTTGCAGAATTCAACCTAGGCCTTCTTATGAGGGGCAAATAAATGCATGTAGCGAAGGGGGATAAGGGCCTGAAAGCGCAGAAAAGGGCGTGAGCTGAAGGGAAGGGTGGAATTCCTCGGAACCCAACTTACAGGGGAATGAATAGTTAAAACAGATGGTAACGAATTTTTTGTCTCTTAAGTGCAGCATGCCTCCACGACGCGCGCAGAAAGGGAAAGGAGCTAAAGCAACAAAGGATGAATACCTGGCATTGACCGAGCTGTTGGAGTTCACCAAGGAGAAGGGAGTGGATTGGGCGTTAAAGACCCTGAAAGAAGGGGCCGGTACAGGTACACAAGAGCAAACAGCGTACACCAGAGAGGTTCAAAGATGCGCCAATGGACAAACGCAATAGAACGAATGACGCTCAAGCCACATCCTCAGGTGAGGTAGAGGTTGCAGATGCAGCAAGTGTAGGATCGAACGCTGCACAAGTAGGGGCCTTGAAAGGGGGAGACAACAATATAAACAATGTGGCGCAGGGGGCGAAGATAACGGCATTAATGGTGGAAGCGCCCAAGGAGCAAATGGGCCCTCAAATCACGCCATCAGTGGTCGCACAGCCAGGCAGTGGAATAGCGCAGGTGTGGGTTCACTCAGGGGGTGTAGCGCAATCCCCAGGCGTAATAGCGGCAACGTCGCAGGGACAGGCACTGAGTAATTGCGCTGTAGGTTCAATGATTCCCGCAATGGCCTATACGGGGGGGTCAGGGCTAGTAGCTATGGGGCAATCCCCAATGGTAGTAACAGTGCCCTCACAAGGACAAACGCTCAACAATGGCGTAGGAGCCACAGCAGGACCCTTCCCAGGCGCATTGGGGACAGGCGTGACTGGGCAACCATCGTTAGCATACAGCCCTCTAATGTATGGATCTGCATCCATGGCGTTATCGCCCTCGACCGGTATCACATGGCATGTACCAATAGACCAAAGAAAAGATTTTGAAAGGAGAATATATAGATGTTTTTGATCTCATAAATGCCGGAGTGGTGCCAGGAAAAAGCAGAGTAGGAAAGGAAGGAGACTATAAGCAGAAGAAGGTATGGGTAGATTGGTCTATAAAAAATTGGATTACGGGCTTTGCAATTTACGCGGCTATTATTGCTGAGAGGTGCCCGGCAGTGGCCCCTCAATTAATTAGCTACATATCCTTAATACATGGGGCGGCGTCCGAATTCCCAGGGACAGGTTGGCTCCAATACGACACCAAGTTCAGGCAAATGAAGGCAGTGCACCCAGAGATGGCATGGGATCAGCGGGAAATTAATGTATGGCACACAGTATTTTACTCAACATTAGCGGGGAATAAGTCCAATCAAACTTTTCCCAATCAGTCCTTTCGCGGGGACAGCGGTGCGGGAGATAAAAAACAGGCCTGCTGGCAGTTTAACAAGAATGAATGCAATTGGGGCACATCATGCAGATTCAAACATTTTTGCGCCTTCTGTGGAGTGCCAGGACACTCAGAAATTAGATGTTATAAGAAATTGGGAAAGCCAAAAGAACAGCCTGCCCCCACACAACCTAAAAGTCGGCCTCCACAGGCCCCCTAAGGGCTTACCGACACCTATTAAATTGCATGTGCTAACATACCTCCTTAGCAAATATGACAAATTACAAGATGCACAGTTTTTACATGATGGTTTTCGGCTTGGATTTCGCATCCCATCGACGGCTACACCAACCGCCAATCCCCCACGCAACCAACGCTCGTTGCTTCAAAACATAGAAGTGACTAAGCAAAAAATCGCAAATGAGGTGGCGCTGGGGAGGGTGGCGGGACCATTCAAGCAATTACCTAAGCCTGACCTGGTATGTTCACCATTGGGGTTGATTCCAAAAAAGGAGGCAGGGAAATTCCGTCTAATTCACAACTTATCAAGCCCCCCAGGGTCATCCGTCAATGACAAACTTGACCCGGACCTCTGCACAGTGCGCTACACCACTTTTGACACCGCAATCCAGAAATTGCAGAGGCTAGGTGAGGGAGCATTGAAGGCTAAATCAGACATTGAGGCAGCCTTTCGTCTACTGCCGGTACACCCAGAAGACACCAAGTTCTTAGGTTTCACTTTCGGCGAGGTGTATTTCATTGATCTATGCATGCCAATGGGGTGTTCGATCACGTGCGCAGTATTTGAGACGTTCAGCAGGTTCCTGGAGTGGGCTGTGCAACAATTCTTAACCTCAGTTACATCATACGAGGTGGTACACTACTTGGATGATTTTTTATTCATGGGACCACAGGGCTCGCTAGCATGCAGGAAGGCCCTGCTGGGCTTCCAGCATCTGGCAAAAGCTCTGGGGGTGCCATTGGCGGCAGAGAAGACAGAAGGGCCAACTACGCGTCTAACATTCCTAGGCATAGAGATAGACACTCGAGAAGGGGTATGCAGGCTCCCGCAAGAGAAAGTGGTAGCTTTCAAGGCGGCTATTGAAACTTGCTTGTTGGCACGGAAAGTGACGTTACATCAATTGCAGGTTTTAGTGGGGCAGTTGAACTTTGCGCTGCGAGTTATACCAATGGGCAGGACCTTTTCTAGGAGCATAGCAAGGGCAATGGCAGGGCTGCGCGCAAAACACCATCATACAAGGTTATCAACTGAGGTGAAGAAGGACTTATCTATTTGGAAAGACTTCCTAGAAAATTTCAATGGCACAGAGTTTTGGCAAACGCCAAGTCGCCCCAATGTGGAATTGGAATTGTTCACAGATGCAGCTGGGAGTGTGGGTTTCGGGGCTATCTTAGGCCGCAAATGGTGCATGGAGCACTGGCCGGAAGAATGGGCATTGTCAGGTCTCACAAGGAATATTACCTTTCTTGATTTGTTCCCAATCATTGTGGCTTTGCATCTGTAGGGGGGCAGTTTGGCGAACAAGCATATTGTGTTTTGGTCAGACAGCATGTCAGTGGTGATGGCAATTGACAATCAGAGAGCAAAGTGCACCTGGGTCCTGCGCTTGTTGAAGGAGCTGGTGATGCAATGTTTGCGCCTTAATGTACACTTTACTGCCAGACACGTGCCAGGGATAGACAATTCAGTCGCTGGCGCTTTGTCCCGTTTTAAGTTGACAGAGTTTCGTGCCCGATGGCCGCAAGCAGACATAGAGATGACGGAATTCCCGGCCGGACTATGGAAGCTTGGTGTCCCACAGCCCCCGAGTTGATAACAGCTTCACTGGCCCCCAAGACAAAGAGTATGTATGAGAGGTCATGGCAGGCATATCAGGTTTTTGTCAAAGGATCAGGAAGATTAGAAGATTTTGCACCGTTAAGTATCTTAGAATTCATAGTACATCAGAAAGAGAGTGGGAAATCTACAGCAATGATTACAAGACAATTGTCGGCAATAGCATTCTATGCTGGGTTGAGAGGTGTAGCAGACCCGACAAAAGACCCGAGGGTGAGAAGAGCGATAAGGGGTTGGGAGCGATTGACACCAGGGGCAAAAGACGCTAGGAGACCCATAGATGCAAGCAGATTAACTAACATGCTGGAAATTTTGCCCAGAATTTGCTTTACACCATAGGAGACACAATTATTTAGAGTGGCATATTCGCTGGCCTTTTTTGGGGCATTCAGGGTATCAGAGTTAGTGGCGGCCTCAAAAACAGACAATGAAGGGGGCATACGAGTTGAGGATGTTATTCTGACAGGCGATTCTTTACAAGTCAGGGTGCGCAGATCAAAAACAGACCCGCTAGGGAAAGGGAGTTGGATCCAGTTAAGGCCAATGGCAGGGGCGACATGTTGCCCGGTGAACCTTACAAGGAATTTCCTGCACATCAGGCCAAATGGGGGCGACAGCAGATTGCTATTACATGACGATGGGTTACCCCTCACCAGATATCAGTTCACTAGAGTGTGCAAGCTAGCGCTGGTGGGACTGGGGGTAGACACGGCACATTATACCTCTCATTCATTCCGCATCGGCGCAGCCACAACAGCAGCGGCATTAGGCCTTCCAGATGAGATCAACGTTTAAGGGGTGTCTCCAAGGACCTGCAGGGCGCCATGGCTAGAGGCATGCCGGTCCCCGATATTTTAGTAATACGTTCAGGGGGTAACGATATGATCCCGGCAGGGAGGAGGGGAGTCAAAGAGACGTTGTTCTCAGTGCTGGCAGAAGTCAAGAACATTTTACCCAAAACAATTTTATTTTGGTCCGAGATCATACCACGACAACGTTGGGCGGAAGGGGCGCCTCCGAGGGCTATAAATAAGTCGGTGAGAAGGCTGAATCAGTCGGTAGCGGAAATTTTAAAGGGATCCAGCATACGTAACATCAGACACAAGTTGATACAACCAGCAAGGTTAGATCTATACGCAGAGGATGGAGTACACCTTTCTAAGGCAGGTAACGTGTTGTTCATACAGACGATCTTAGGAGCTATCGAGGAGGTATTAGATTGAGCAGGGGGGAGGGTGAGTCCGCCAGTGAGCGCCTCGCCCTGTGGCGGGGTCCTGGCCAAGAGAAATGACATGGACTCCGTTTGTCGGTGGCTCTTTTAGTACCAGAAGAGGTCTTGAAGTCTATCAGGGCTCCGGGCTGGCGAGAGAGGGAGGGCTGACCTGCTGGTGGCTTCGGACTCTCTGGCTCTACCCCAGGAAGCCAGCGGTTGTCACAAGAGGTGGCAGACTATTTACCTGCGGCTTTGTTGACCGGGGGGCGGTCAGCTTAAGGAGAGCAGGTTATCTTGGTTGGGGCCTACTGGCACAGCCCGAAGATCAAACCTAAAAATGTAGAATCTTACAGTCAGTTGGAGTGCTGTGGTGTGTTGAAGTAAAATTTATTAAAAGATGTTCACGAATAAGTAAAGTGGCCAATGAGTACATGGCCGGATCTGTATTAATAAAAGTTGCACTGTGAAGACCAAAAATGACTCAGGTGTTTCTATGTGGGGAAGAATGGAGGGAAGGAGGTCAAGTGCACTTTGTATGCCAGCTATAATCAAGAAAACATCCTTTTTGAAGATTTTGTTATAAAATAGTCATGTTATTGTTACATGATGTGCTTTAATATAGTTTATTATATCTAATTTATTTTCACTGTTTTTAAGGGTTTTTATTTGTGTTATCTTGCTGTCAGTTATCTGTTAAGGGAGGGAGCAATGTGGCATAAATAAAGTGACTTACTTATAGACTATGACGCTAAGTTTATTGCTCACAGAGTGCACTGTCCATGGAATGGGAACTTAGAATGTGATGAGGTAATGGAATCAAAATGTGGGGAGCTGTGAGGGACAGGTAAAGAGCTGCTTGTGAGTGGTGGTTGATATATCTGGAAATAAATACAAGTCCCCTGTCATCTTTGTGGAGGAACAATGCAGTAACCAATCAAAAGACATGGAAAGGAGTAGTACTTCATGGCAGGGGAAAACAGAAGATTGACAAGCTGGGTCAAGAATGAGAAGTAGGAAAATGAGTGATGAGGAAAAGTCAACCAAAGATAAGCCACTTAGGAGAGGGGAGGCTCCAATGTTGTGGTTCTTGATGAGCCACAATATGTTTTGCAACAGAAAGCATATGTGGTTTCCTAGGATTTGAGATAAAAATAATAACATGATAAAATAATACAATCACAAAATGTGCTGCTTAATTCCATATAATTTGTATTTTTTGCCACATAATTTAGTCAACCCTGCTGTATAATTTGGTCCTCTTCTGCCACATAATTCACTGGCCCTGGTAGATACATCGTATCCTGACCTGTTATTCATCGTTTAGCGTGTCAGTCTCCAAGAGTATCTCAAACTACACTTCCTTGTGTTGTCATAGTATGGTATTCACTCAGAACTTGTGGAAAATAGCTGTGAAACAGCTCATTCATACTGTTGTGTATGTTTATGCTTTGCATTTCTGATACACTTTTACTGGTAAGAAAATTGTGCGGCAAGCAACAACAAACACTTGCTTCGAGATTTCATTAGACTTTTAACACCATAAAAAGTAATGACAAGATCAGGTCTATAAAAGGCAAAGAGTTATCATCATTCCATGAGATGGTTGAATACTATAGAAAGTTTGTAAAAGATTTTGCTGGTACAACATACATTATGAGGAAGTTGTTAAAAGAAAAAATAGAATTTCTGTGGGAGAGTGAATATTGAAAGGAATTTGAGTGGGGAAAGGAAGAACTAAGTCATGCTCCTTCTTTGCAAGCTTATGATCCAATGTGTGATGCAAAGGAGGTCTGTGATGATAGTGCAAATGGCTTAAGGTCCCATCTACCTCATACAAGAAATGGCCAAAAGAAACTCACTGTGTGTGTGTCACAAGCCTTGAACGAATCTTAATGTAATTATTTAGTTATAGAGAGAGTCTTTGGTAGTTTTCTGGGCAGTAAACAGATTCAAACTTTTTTTGTGGGGGTTGAAATTTGCAGTTCAGACAGACCACAAACCTTTGGTAGAATATTTTGCACGAAAGGAACTTGATTGTATACACTCTTGCATTTGAAGGTGGGTTGTATGTCTACAGGAATACTGCTTCACAGTGCAGTATATACCAGGAGCAGGAAATGGACTGTTTGCCAAGACTGGTTAAAGAGTGAGCTCCACCTTATGTGGAGGTGGAAGACTCAATAGAGGAAGATGTCAGTGTTTGCCAAGTTACCCAAGGGAGCTTTAAAGAGAGTAAATGTTTTGAAGAATTAGAGACCGATGAGGAACTAAAAGATGTAATTGATTTGTTATCTGAAGAGAAACCAAGCAAGAGGTTGTTGAACAAGTGTAGCAGAAGTTGGAGTAAGCTAGGACATGAACTTACACTTGACAAAGGGTTTCTATTGCTAGGGACGAGATTAGTACCACCATGGATTTGAATTAGAAAAAACAGCAACTGGCACATGTGGGCAATTTAGGAATAGTATATACAAAAGAGAGATTTTGAAGATATTCCTGGTGGCCAGTGCTTGATCATGATGTTGCGTGTATGGCGAGGAAGTGTCGAGTGTGTGGCGTGTGACACAGGTTTGAGAACTACTAGTATCCCTGTGCTTTGAAAACAGTTTGAGAGAGAAAGTTACCTTTGCTATTTATTCACATATAATAGAGTACAATGCTGTTCTAGAGAGACAGAAAATTATTTGAAAATTTGTGGAGTAGAGCATAAAATATCAGCTTTGTATCACCCACAGACCAATCGTCCTACTAAGAGAGTGGTAAAAACATTGAAGGAGGGGATACAATTGGCCAAAGCAAATGGCCTTGATGGGAAAATTGATTTGTCTCGGAGGATAACTGGATATTGTATGTTTCCACAATCCACCACCGGAAAGTCTCTTTTCGAGCTGTTCAAAGACAGAGCTCCTTTCATAAAAGTGTGTCCAGGGTGAATGTTTTGGGGTAAAGGTTGCGTGAACAATGCACTGGGAGATTGGAGAGAATAATAAACATTTCACAAAAGAAAATTAAAGATGAGCTGTGACAAACAAAAAAATGCAAGGAATTAGGTGGTCAAATTGGAAGATTTTGTATAAATAAGAGCTACCAAAGGGTGTGCTGAGTGGTCCGAATTTATGAGTGAATTTGATTTAGTCACATTTTTTTAAAATGCAGTGAACACACATGCTGGCAGAATCTGGAACAAAAACAGAGTAGCGGTTCTTCATCATGTTCCAGTGGAAAATTAGAAACTCAATACAGACAATCAAAATGATGGGCTGGCTCAGCCAGGGATGGTAGGAAACAAAAATGTCTATCGAGCAGAAGAGTGGGAGAATAATGAAGAAAACATCCTTTTTGAAGATTTTGATAATAAAATAGTCATGTTATTGTTACATGATGTACTTTAATATGGTTTATTATGTCTAATTTCTTTTCACTCATTTTAAGGGTTTTTATTTGTGTTATCTTGCTGTTAGTTATCTGTTAAGGGAGGGAGCAATGTTGCATAAATAAAGTGACTTACTTATAGACTATGACGCTAAGTTTATTGCTCACAGAGTGCACTGTCCATGGAATGGGAACTTAGAATGTGATGAGGTAATGGAATCAGAATGTGGGGAGCTGGGAGGGACAGGTAAAGAGCTGCTTGTGAGTGGTGGTTGATATGTCTGGAAATAAATACAAGTCCCCTGTCATCTTTGTGGAGGAACAATGCAGTAACCAATCAAAAGACATGGAAAGGAGTAGTACTTCATGGCAGGGGAAAACAGAAGATTGACAAGCTGGGTCAAGAATGAGAAGTAGGAAAATGAGTGATGAGGAAAAGTCAACCAAAGATAAGCCACTTAGGAGAGGGGAGGCTCCAATGTTGTGGTTCTTGATGAGCCACAATATGTTTTGCAACAGAAAGCATATGTGGTTTCCTAGGATTTGAGATAAAAATGATAACATGATAAAATAATACAATCACAAAATGTGCTGCTTAATTCCATATAATTTGTATTTTTTGCCACATAATTTAGTCAACCCTGCTGTATAATTTGGTCCTCTTCTGCCACATAATTCACTGGCCCTGGTAGATACATCGTATCCTGACCTGTTATTCATCGTTTAGCGTGTCAGTCTCCAAGAGTATCTCAAACTACACTTCCTTGTGTTGTCATAGTATGGTATTCACTCAGAACTTGTGGAAAATAGCTGTGAAACAGCTCATTCATACTGTTGTGTATGTTTATGCTTTGCATTTCTGATACACTTTTACTGGTAAGAAAATTGTGCGGCAAGCAACAACAAACACTTGCTTCGAGATTTCATTAGACTTTTAACACCATAAAAAGTAATGACAAGATCAGGTCTATAAAGGCAAAGAGTTATCATCATTCCATGAGATGGTTGAATACTATAGAAAGTTTGTAAAAGATTTTGCTGGTACAACATACATTATGAGGAAGTTGGTAAAAGAAAAAATAGAATTTCTGTGGGAGAGTGAATATTGAAAGGAATTTGAGTGGGGAAAGGAAGAACTAAGTCATGCTCCTTCTTTGCAAGCTTATGATCCAATGTGTGATGCAAAGGTGGTCTGTGATGCAAGTGCAAATGGCTTAAGGTCCCATCTAATTCATACAAGAAATGGCCAAAAGAAAACACTGTGTGTGTGTCACAAGCCTTGAACGAATCTTAATGTAATTATTACAGTTATAGAGAGAGTCTTTGGTAGTTTTCTGGGCAGGAAACAGATTCAAACTTTTTTTGTGGGGGATGAAATTTGCAGTTCAGACAGACCACAAACCTTTGGTAGAATATTTTGCACGAAAGGAACTTGATTGTATACACTCTTGCATTTGAAGGTGGGTTGTATGTCTACAGGAATGCTGCTTCACAGTGCAGTATATACCAGGAGCAGGAAATGGACTGTTTGCCAAGACTGGTTAAAGTGTGAGCTCCACCTTATGTGGAGGTGGAAGACTCAGTAGAGGCAGATGTCAGTGTTTGCCAAGTTACCCAAGGGAGCTTTAAAGAGAGTAAATGTTTTGAAGAATTAGAGACCGATGAGGAACTAAAAGATGTAATTGATTTGTTATCTGAAGAGAAACCAAGCAAGAGGTTGTTGAAAAAGTGTAGCAGAAGTTGGAGTAAGCTAGGACATGAACTTACAGTTGACAAAGTGTTTCTATTGCTAGGGACGAGATTAGTACCACCATGGATTTGAATTAGAAAAAACAGCAACTGGCACATGTGGGCAATTTAGGAATAGTAAATACAAAAGAGAGATTTTGAAGATATTCCTGGTGGTCAGTGCTTGATCATGATGTTGCGTGTATGGCTAGGAAGTGTCAAGTGTGCTACTAGTATCCCTGTGCTTTGAAAACAGTTTGAGAGAGAAAGTTACCTTTGCTATTTGTTCACATATAATAGAGTACAATGCTGTTCCAGAGAGACAGAAAATTATTTGAAAATGTGTAGAGTAGAGCATAAAATATCAGCTTTGTATCACCCACAGACCAAGAGCTGTTCAAAGACAGAGCTCCATTCAGAAAAGTGTGTCCAGGGTGGATGTTTTGGGGTAAAGGTTGCGTGTCAGGATCCCTAATGTGAGTTCCAAAGCGAAGCGCAAGAAATTAAGTTCAATAGGCGCTTCGGTTTCGAATGGACTTCAAAGGTCGAGTTTGTGGCATGCCCGCAATTCCAAGACGGCCGCTAAGGCGCTGGAGTCTGCGGTCTAGTTGTTAACAAATCCAGAGAGACGGTGAGAAGCGCGCGCGCCTAAAGTAGTGCGCACTTCACTAAGACATTTCCTCAGAGAAGACGTGTTCACGTGTGTTCCCAGTTCTGAAGTGAATATTTTGAGTAAGAAGTTTTTCAGAGTAACGCTAGAGAGTTGTTCCGAGTCTAGAAACCGATACAAACCGAAGAGGACTGAAAAGCCGCTTGAGTCCGTAGTGGGCTACTTACTGGGAGTCGAGTACAGAGTCACGTCGGCTCTACAGGAAACGAGTGAAGACTTCAGCCGCACCTGAAAAGAAAACAGAAGAAAGCTAAGTGAATTACTGATAGATTATTCGGTCACATAAATATGTTAAGCAATGTTTGGTGACGCTATAAGTAATAAGACTTACCGTGGTGAGCAGAGATCAGCATACAGAGTCCTGTAAAAGAAAAGAAGAACATTATAGAATATACTGTGAAAAGGATTCTAAAGGAGAAATTTACAGACAATACCAACAGTTAACAAGGAAAGTAAGGAGATAGACTTACCAGAGTTATAGCAGCTCCGCAGTAACCTAAGGAGAGGAAGCGAACAGGAAAAGTTTAAAAGCACAAAAGAAATAATCTAGAAGACGACAGTTTTAAAATAGCAAGAAGCATGAAAAAGAAAGAAGAGCTACCACGAAAAGAAAGAAAAGGCAACAAACAGAAACATTAATGGTAGGTTTAAAAGAGAAAGAGTTAGAAGATGCTTAAACCAAAGAATAAATGGGTTTAATAAACAGATATATGTTTTACAGATAATTAGAGACATCAATAACAAGAAAAGAAGAAAGGCAGAGTTGAACAGGAAGAGAGGCACAGAGTTCAGGATCCTGGGTAGGTAGCAAATCATAAGAGAAGAGAAGAGAAGAGACAGGATAGAGTAGCGGAGAAATAATAAATTGTTGTGTGCTTAGTTACTGTTAGAATGGGGAACCTCTGGTTGGCACAGGTAGGTACTTGTGACAAGCAGTGGTCCCTTCTTCTATTCAGGGCGAGAGAATTACCCCTTCAGAACAACCCCTGCTCACCCTATAGGTAGTATGGCGCGAGCAGTCAGGGCTAAACTTCAGGGCGCTAGTCAGTTAAGCATTTATGATCACACACAGTAAACCACAACGATCCCCCACAAATGGACACCAGGCGTAAGTTGTATCAAAAATACGGATGCTTTATATAAAAGATTCTTTGTTACGCAGGCATGTACAAGACCATCAATAACGGTTGCGAAATGGAAGCCACAAGAGGATAATTCGGCACTGTTCTTTTCTTTGGTAACTTATTCGATCACGAGCGCTTCACAGGGCTCGGTTGAGTCGGTCCAGTCACGATGATGCGCAATGCACCCTGGGTACAGTGATACGGGGAAATCAGAACGTTGCGGACCCCGAGTCCGATAGAGAGTTCACTGTACCTGGGAACGTGCGATGTGCTTGGACGAGTCTTCGGAGGAGATGCAGGTTCTGCACCTCGCGGGTCTCCGGATCAAGAATTCAGCGGGCGGCTCTCGGTAGACAGGTGCGGCCCAGGGCCTCCGACACGGACTGTGCGGGAGGTCACTGCGGAGGGCGGCACGGTCAGACTCAGGCTGGGAGGTGAAGCGGGGCGGCCGGATACGTTACGACGTACGGGCGGCCGTCCGAGGCTTGATTTCACTTCCCAGGTAGAAATCCGGCGGGAGGGCGAGGGGGCACCAGGCACGCTCCAGTGGCAGGCAGGTGACAGGGAAGCGGGGCGGCCAGCCTCGATGGGTCCAGAGCGACTCAGGTAGAGCGGGGCTCTCGGCGAGGGGAGGCGGCCAGGCTTCTGGGTGTCACGGCCCTAGGAGGGGTGGCAAGGTGCGCAGAGCACTCCGGCGGGAGAAAGCACACGGCTCGAGTTCTCAGACGAGCGGAGACACGGTGAACCCACTGGTCCTGGGGTTCAATTCAGGGGGCAAGCTCTTCTTCCAAGCCCTTGGAGATAGTTGAAGAACAAAGTGCAAAAGTCTCTTTCAGTCTTTTTCCTCTCCTTCCTCAGCAAGGCACCTACTGCAGGCCAGTCCCTCAGGTCAGGGAAAGTTACTCCTCCTTCAGTTTTTTCCAGGTCCTTCTAGTCGGGCAGAGTTCCTTCGTGGTTCAATCTGGATCTGATTTCTTAGGAGCCAGGCTCCTACTTTTATAAAGTGATTCTTTTGTTCTTTAGCACCAGGGGGCCTGGGCCTGGCTCAGTCCAGTTCTGGAGTACTTTGTTTTGGTGACTCTGCTCTTTCCTTTCAGCAGCAGGGCAGAGACATCAGCCACTCCACAGGGGGGCGGAGCCGGCTTTGTGGTGGCAGAGCACAGGTCTATTCAAGAGTCAAGGTGTACTCCTCCCACCCATCCTGGTGTAATCTCTCTACCCACCACCTGGCAGCCAACCTGTCTCCTGGAATCCCCCAGCCCTGCTCCTGTACTGTTGCTAGGCAGAACACACATACACGCAGAGGCGGACTGGATGGTCAGATCAGTAAATACTAACTTTCTAAAAGCAGTATTTACAAACACAGGATATTAAAATAAACTTTGCTAAAAGAAGTATTTTATTATTCTGAGTTCAGGCATACCAAACATGACTTTCTACCATGCTCTCTGAGTCCACTGGGGTCACAGCATGTAGCGATCCCAGCAGCCCATTCTGGCCTATGGAGAGCAGGTAGCCTTCAATAGTGAAAAACGAAAATGGCTGTAATTCACTATTAAGACATGCCACACACATCAGGGCAGGTCTTACCTTATGCCTACAATGCACCCTGCGCTTAGGCCTACCAGAGGGGTGACTAACATGTAGTTAAGGGAAGGTTTAGGGACTGGCAAGTGGGGACACTTGCTCAGTCAGCGCGACGGTACCAGACCGCGCGCAGGTTCTGCAGTGGCAGACCCTAGACACATTTTACCCCGCTGCTTCGGTGGGTGGCACAAGCAGTGCTGCAAGCCCACTAGCAGCATTTGGATATACAAGCCCTTGGCACCCCTGGTGCACTCTACTAGGGACTGATAGTAAACCAAATAAACCAAACGTGGAAGTCAATTCACATAATACATTTTACCATAGGGAGCACTTGCACTGTGGCACTGGATGGCAGTGGCACAGTGCCCTGAGCAGCTAACACCAACACAAAAACACATTGAGGCACAGACAAAAATGGAAGGGTGACCCACGCCAATGGTGCCAGGTCTAACACGTGTCCCCTCCAGCTGAAAAGTGGGGAGAACTACCCTACCCCAGGGAGTTCTGCATCACTAAGGCGGAAAAACCTGGACAGACCGTCAGCATTGGCGTGATCTGTGCCAGGGCGATGCTCCACCGTAAAGTCCATACCCTGTAGGGAGATGGACCACCTCAACAGTTTTGGGTTCTCACCCCTCATTTGCATCAACCATCTGAGGGGCCTGTGGTCGGTCTGAACCCGGAAGTGAGACCCAAACAAGTAGGGTCTTAGCTTCTTCAGCGCCCAGACCACAGCAAATGCTTCTCGTTCTATCGCACTCCACCTTTGTTCCCGGGGAAGTAGCCTCCTGCTAATAAAGGCTACGGGTTGGTCAAAGCCCTCCTCAGTGATCTGTGAGAGAACAGCCCCTACACCATGCTCTGATGCATCCGTCTGCACCAGGAACTCTTTGGAGAAGTCAGGAGCCAAGAGCACGGGCGCCGTGCACATGGCAGTTTTCAGGGTGTCGAAGGCTTTCTGACAGGTGTCAGTCCATATCACTTTTCTGGGCTGCTTCTTCGAAGTCAGCTCTGTCAAGGGGGCAACGATGCTGCCATACCCCTTGACAAACCTCCTGTAGTACCCGGTGAGTCCTAAAAAGGCCCTCACCTCCGTCTGGGTCTTTGGGGGCTCCCATGCCAGGATGGTTTCAACTTTGGGTTGGAGGGGCGCCACCTGGCCGCTCCCCACTTGGTGTCCCAAGTACACTACTGAACCCTGCCCGATCTGACACTTGCTTGCCTTGATCGTGAGGCCTGCCTTGCGCAGCGCCATCAACACTTCCCAGAGATGTTGCAGGTGTCCTTCCCATGTGCCGCTGAACACTGCGATGTCATCCAGGTAGGCGGCGCTGAACTCGGTCAGCCCAGCCAACACCTGGTTGACCAACCTCTGGAAGGTGGTAGGGGCATTCTTCATCCCAAAGGGCATCACCCGGAACTGGTAATGCCCATCTGGTGTAGAGAATGCGGACCTCTCTTTGGCCCCGTCAGTTAAGGCGATCTGCCAGTACCCAGACGTTAAATCAAACGTGCTGAGGTACCGTGCAGCCCCTAACCGATCGATGAGCTCATCAGCTCTGGGGATGGGGTGCGCGTCAGTCTTCGTGACTGAGTTGAGTCCTCGGTAGTCCACACAGAACCGGAGTTCGGGCGTGGCACCCGGCGCTGCAGCCTTTGGGACCAAGACCACGGGGCTGGCCCAAGGACTGCTGGAGGACTCAACCACCCCTAGAGCAAGCATCTTCGAGACCTCCTCTTTGATGCAGGCTCTGACCCTGTCAGTTACCCGGTAGGCCTTGTGCTTCACAGGTAAGCTGTCTCCTGTATCTACATCATGGACGCACCAATTTGTGATACCAGGAACCAGGGAGAACAGGTCAGGGAACTGCCCCAGCAGCTGGCGGCAGTCACCCTGTTGCTCAGGGGTCAGGGTGGGTGAGAGGTTAACTCCATCCACTGACCCGTCTTGCTCTGAGGCTACCAAGAGGTCAGGAAGAGGCTCGGACTCCTCCTCCGTCCCATCATCGGTGGCCAAGAGCATGCCCACTTCAGACCTCTCCAAGTGGGGCTTCAGTCGATTGACATGTAGGACCCTTAAGGGGTTCCTAGGAGACCGCAAGTTCACCAAGTAGGTGACAGAACTCTTGCGCTCCACAATCTCAAAGGGTCCTGTCCACTTGTCCTGGAGTGCACAAGGCTCCACAGGGGCCAGGACCCACACTTTTTGGCCAGGTTGAAGCTCAACCAGAGTGGCGTTCTGGTCGTACCACCGCTTCATTTCCTCCTGGCTGGCTTCCAGGTTTGCCTCAGCAAGTTGCCTGAAACGCCTAGTCTGGTTCCGGAAACCCAGCATGTAACTGTATACATTCTGGGGAGGTTTCCTGGGAGATTGCTCCCAGCCTTCCTTGACCAGACTAAGAGGTCCTCGTACTGGGTGGCCATACAAAAGCTCAAAGGGACTGAACCCTAGAGACTTTTGTGGCACCTCGCGGTACGCAAAGAGAAGGCATGGTAAGAGGACGTCCCACTTACGCCTCATGGGTTCCTCGAGACCCATAATCATGCCCTTCAGGGTTCGGTTGAAGCGCTCAACCAACCCGTTTCCTTGGGGATGGTAAGGTGTGGTGAACTTGTAGGTTACACCACACTCTTGCCAAAGGGACTTCATATATTTCGATATGAAGTTGGTCCCCCTGTCAGACACCACCTCTAGAGGAAATCCTACTCGTGAGAAAATTCCCATCAGTGCCCGTCCCACCACGGGGGCCATCACTGTCCTCAGAGGGATGTCTTCAGGGTACCGGGTGGCATGGTCCACCAAGACCAGGATAAACCTGTTGCCCATGGCTGTCTTGGGGTCCAGTGGCCCCACAATGTCAATCCCCACCCGCTGGAATGGGGTACTGACCACAGGGAAGGGTTGGAGTGGAGCTCTCAGCTTCCTTCCACTCTTGCCACTTGCCTGGCAAGTCTGGCATGTCCTGCAGTGAGTGTCAGAACTCCTGCGCATTTGGGGCCAATAAAAGTGGGTGACAAGCCTTTCAAAGGTCTTGTCCTGCCCCAAATGTCCTGCTAACGGTACGTCGTGAGCCAGCCCCAGTAAGAAGGCTCTGAACTTCTGGGGTACCACCAGCGCACGGGCTGACCCAGGTTCAGCAACCTTAGGCTCTGAGTACAGGAGGTCGTTCTCCCAGTAGATCAAGTGAGTTCCGGACAGATCACCATTGGCATGGGCTGCAGCCTGCTGCCGCATACCCTCTAGAGAGGGGCACTCTTTCTGCTCCCTGCAGAATTCCTCCCTGGTGGGGCCTCCTTCTTGCTGCCAATGGGTCAGCTCAGGCAGGTCCTCCAGTTCGGCTATCTGTTCCCCGGTAGGCTCCAGGGCATCCCCCTCAAGGTCTGCTTCCTCCTGGGCCGTGGGAACTTCAGGAGCCGGATTCCCGTGCCTCCCTTGCCCTCTCTCTAAGGCCGGTTCCTGGGCCTCTCCCTCAGGCTCCAGGGTTCCTTCAACACCCCTACCGGCTGCCATCGACCGGGTGGTCACGCACGCCCAATCAGGCAAGCCCACCATCCGCAGGTGAGTTGTCTTCTCCACCTTTTCCCAAGGGGAGCTCTCCAAATCGTTACCTAGGAGACAATCAACAGGCATGGCCTCTCTCACAGCCACTTGCAGAGTACCAGAGACCCCCCCCACTCAAAGGGAACCTGAGCCATTGGACACTGACTCTCTGTGTTGTCGGCGTTGACAACACGGCAGAATGCGTGTGGGACAACCTGCTCTTGAGACACCAGGTGTTGCTTGACAGCAGTCACACTGGCTCCTGTATCTCTAAGAGCCCCCACCCTCTTGCCATTTATGGTCACCCACTGCCCATACTTTTGAGTATTGGGGGGCAGCTGGGCCTCAGCGACCATCTCACTGTCTCCTAATGAGACTAGGGTCATCTGTACGGGATCCCCCGCCCCTTGGACATCTGTCTCCCTCCCCAAGGCTACACTATTCACCTGCTTGGGGGGTGGAGCACCAGAGGGTGCTGGTTTACCATACAGGGGGCACTTGGGATCCACGGAAATGTGCCCCAGGTTGTTACACTTGTAACATCTGAGGGGCCCTCTTTGAACAGGGTTACCTGTCGGGGCCCCAGTCTGCTTCGGGGGTGGGGGTGGCTATGAACCTTTCCCTGGGTTCCCTTGGGAATTACTTTGGGGCCCTCTGTAGAACTCCCTCTGTTTACCCTTGTCCCCCCCACTCTTCTGCTGGGGACCCTGAACACCTTTGGCGGGGCCTCCCACGGGACCCTTGTGGACCCTGGTGCTGATCCAGCGGTCCGCCTCCTCAGCAAGCTTCCTCGGGTTGGACAGCTTGCTATCGATCAGGTGCTGGCGTAGCTCAGGAAAACAATTATCCGACAAGTGCTCCCATGCAATTAAATCAAACAGCCCTTGGTAATCATTCACTTTGCTACCCTTCACCCAACCATCCAGCGCTCTGCAAAAAAAGGTCACATATTCTACATAAGTGGTACCAGGTTTCTTGGTGCAATCCCTAAATCTCTGTCTGTACAATTCAGGAGTTAACCCATACCTTGTCATAAGAGCCTCCTTCATGTGTGGATAGGATGTGGTGACATCAGAGGGGAGATCCAGCAGTGTGTCCCGCCCCTCACTCAGGAACCTTCCCCACAACCCCGCTCCCCAATCCTTCTCAGGGACCCGGTGGGAGGACATGGCTACTTTATAGGCCCTGAACCACTGCCCAATATCATCCTGCTTATAATATTCTTTGACTACATCTTTAGGAATGTGCACCCTTGACTCTGTTGAATTGCTGCCACCAGAGGGTGAGTTGTCTAAACTCCTGGCCTTGAGATCCAACTCCGTCATTTTTACCTCATGCTCGATGGCCAGTTTTTGCCTTTCCATCTCCATTTGCAGTTTTGCCATCTCCACCTCATGTGCTCGTGCAGCACTCCTGTCGGCCATCTCCTCGGGCGACAGGCCTCTGCTAGGCTCAAAAACACCCTCTGGGGGTATCACCTCTCGGACATTCTCTGGAAACTTTGATTCGTGCCAGGCTCTCAGCGCCTTCACGTACTGATCCTTGGTTGTTAGTCCGCTTTGCTTAATTCTGTACTTGGAGAGATATCCCTTCAGGACATCATTTGTGCACTTCCTCAGTGCCTCGGGTTCCCAATCGATGTCATCCACTCCAGAGAATACAGAGGACGCTCCGCCTCCATTGACTGAGCTAGGCATGGTTTCTTAAGGTGGAGATTCTTCTTTAGCAACAACTGTCAATCAATCTGTGGCTGCGTTATAGGTCTGCTCTATGTGGTGATCAATAATTCACTGTATGTAAATCATAAATGCAAATTCGAAATCCCACCGCTGTCACCAATGTTAGAATGGGGAACCTCTGGTTGGCACAGGTAGGTACTTGTGACAAGCAGTGGTCCCTTCTTCTATTCAGGGCGAGAGAATTACCCCTTCAGAACAACCCCTGCTCACTCTATAGGTAGTGTGGCGCGAGCAGTCAGGGCTAAACTTCAGGGCGCTAGTCAGTTAAGCATTTATGATCACACACAGTAAACCACAACGATCCCCCACAAATGGACACCAGGCGTAAGTTGTATCAAAAATACGGATGCTTTATATAAAAGATTCTTTGTTACGCAGGCATGTACAAGACTATCAATAACGGTTGCGAAATGGAAGCCACAAGAGGATAATTCGGCACTGTTCTTTTCTTTGGTAACTTATTCGATCACGAGCGCTTCACAGGGCTCGGTTGAGTCGGTCCAGTCACGATGATGCGCAATGCACCCTGGGTACAGTGATACGGGGAAATCAGAACGTTGCGGACCCCGAGTCCGATAGAGAGTTCACTGTACCTGGGAACGTGCGATGTGCTTGGACGAGTCTTCGGAGGAAATGCAGGTTCTGCACCTCGCGGGTCTCCGGATCAAGAATTCAGCGGGCGGCTCTCGGTAGACAGGTGCGGCCCAGGGCCTCCGACACGGACTGTGCGGGAGGTCACTGCGGAGGGCGGCACGGTCAGACTCAGGCTGGGAGGTGAAGCGGGGCGGCCGGATACGTTACGACGTACGGGCGGCCATCCGAGGCTTGATTTCACTTCCCAGGTAGAAATCCGGCGGGAGGGCGAGGGGGCACCAGGCACGCTCCAGTGGCAGGCAGGTGACAGGGAAGCGGGGCGGCCAGCCTCGATGGGTCCAGAGCGACTCAGGTAGAGCGGGGCTCTCGGCGAGGGGAGGCGGCCAGGCTTCTGGGTGTCACGGCCCTAGGAGGGGTGGCAAGGTGCGCAGAGCACTCCGGCAGGAGAAAGCACACGGCTCGAGTTCTCAGACGAGCGGAGACACGGTGAACCCACTGGTCTTGGGGTTCAATTCAGGGGGCAAGCTCTTCTTCCAAGCCCTTGGAGATAGTTGAAGAACAAAGTGCAAAAGTCTCTTTCAGTCTTTTTCCTCTCCTTCCTCAGCAAGGCACCTACTGCAGGCCAGTCCCTCAGGTCAGGGAAAGTTACTCCTCCTTCAGTTTTTTCCAGGTCCTTCTAGTCGGGCAGAGTTCCTTCGTGGTTCAATCTGGATCTGATTTCCTTGGAGCCAGGCTCCTACTTTTATACAGTGATTCTTTTGTTCTTTAGCGCCAGGGGGCCTGGGCCTGGCTCAGTCCAGTTCTGGAGTACTTTGTTTTGGTGACTCTGCTCTTTCCTTTCAGCAGCAGGGCAGAGACATCAGCCGCTCCACAGGGGGGCGGAGCCGGCTTTGTGGTGGCAGAGCACAGGTCTATTCAAGAGTCAAGGTGTACTCCTCCCACCCATCCTGGTGTAATCTCTCTACCCACCACCTGGCAGCCAACCTGTCTCCTGGAATCCCCCAGCCCTGCTCCTGTACTAAAAGCAGTATTTACAAACACAGGATATTAAAATAAACTTTGCTAAAAGAAGTATTTTATTATTCTGAGTTCAGGCATACCAAACATGACTTTCTACCATGCTCTCTGAGTCCACTGGGGTCACAGCATGTAGCGATCCCAGCAGCCCATTCTGGCCTATGGAGAGCAGGTAGCCTTCAATAGTGAAAAACGAAAATGGCTGTAATTCACTATTAAGACATGCCACACACATCAGGGCAGGTCTTACCTTATGCCTACAATGCACCCTGCGCTTAGGCCTACCAGAGGGGTGACTAACATGTAGTTAAGGGAAGGTTTAGGGACTGGCAAGTGGGGACACTTGCTCAGTCAGCGCGACGGTACCAGACCGCGCGCAGGTTCTGCAGTGGCAGACCCTAGACACATTTTACCCCGCTGCTTCGGTGGGTGGCACAAGCAGTGCTGCAAGCCCACTAGCAGCATTTGGATATACAAGCCCTTGGCACCCCTGGTGCACTCTACTAGGGACTGATAGTAAACCAAATAAACCAAACGTGGAAGTCAATTCACATAATACATTTTACCATAGGGAGCACTTGCACTGTGGCACTGGATGGCAGTGGCACAGTGCCCTGAGCAGCTAACACCAACACAAAAACACATTGAGGCACAGACAAAAATGGAAGGGTGACCCACGCCAATGGTGCCAGGTCTAACAGTTACCCTTAGGAGTCTTCAGTAGCAGAGTGAAAGCTGAAGAAGAATTCCAGATAGGAAACCAGAAGGTCCAGAACCAGTCTCCTCTATTGTTTATTATTTTATCCAATTTCCCCCTTCCCCCTTGCTGATCAGTTAGAGCCAAAGACATTTCTTGGGGCTGAGTGATTGGTAGTGGGAGTCGGGAAGCTAGCGACTTCTGTTCCTGTGCAAGACAACGGTAACCAGCGAGAAGCTGAAGGTGAGCTCTGACATTGCGTGAACAATGCACTGGGAGATTGGAGAGAATAATAAACATTTCACAAAAGAAAATTAAAGTTGAGCTGTGACAAACAAAAAAATGCAAGGAATTAGGTGGTCAAATTGGAAGATTTTGTAAAAATAAGAGCTACCAAAGGGTGTGCTGAGTGGTCCGAATTTATGAGTGAGTTTGAGGTAGTCACATTTTTTTTAAATGCAGTAGACACACATGCTGGCAGGGTCTGGAACAAAAACAGAGTAGCGGTTATTTATCATGTTCCAGTGGAAAATGAGAAACTCAATGCAGACAATCAAAATGGTGGGCTGGCTCAGCCAGGGATGGTAGGAAACAAAAATGTCTATCGAGCAGAAGAGTGGGAGAATAATGAAGAAAACATCCTTTTTGAAGATTTTGATAATAAAATAGTCATGTTATTGTTACATGATGTACTTTAATATGGTTTATTATGTCTAATTTCTTTTCACTGTTTTTAAGGGTTTTTATTTGTGTTATCTTGCTGTTAGTTATCTGTTAAGGGAGGGAGCAATGTTGCATAAATAAAGTGACTTACTTATAGACAATGACGCTAAGTTTATTGCTCACAGAGTGCACTGTCCATGGAATGGGAACTTAGAATGTGATGAGGTAATGGAATCAGAATGTGGGGAGCTGTGAGGGACAGGTAAAGAGCTGCTTGTGAGTGGTGGTTGATATGTCTGGAAATAAATACAAGTCCCCTGTCATCTTTGTGGAGGAACAATGCAGTAACCAATCAAAAGACATGGAAAGGAGTAGTATTTCATGGCAGGGGAAAACAGAGGATTGACAAGCTGGGTCAAGAATGAGAAGTAGGAAAATGAGTGACGAGGAAAAGTCAACCAAAGATAAGCCACTTAGGAGAGGGGAGGCTACAATGTTGTGGTTCTTGATGAGCAGCCACAATATGTTTTGCAACAGAAAGCATATGTGGTTTCCTAGGATTTGAGAGAAAAATGATAACATGATAAAATAATACAATCACAAAATGTGCTGCTTGATTCCATATAATTTGTATTTTTTGCCACATAATTTAGTCAAACCTGCTGTATAATTTGGTCCTCTTCTGCCACATAATTCACTGGCCCTGGTAGATACATCGTATCCTGACCTGCTATTCATCGTTTAGCGTGTCAGTCTCCAAGAGTAGCTCAAACTACACTTCCTTGTGATGTCATAGAATGGTATTCACTCAGAACTTGTGGAAAATAGCTGTGAAACAGCATATTCATACTGTTGTGTATGTTTATGCTTTGCATTTCTGATACACTTTTACTGGTAAGAAAATTGTGCGGCAAGCAACAACAAACACTTGCTTCGAGATTTCATTAGACTTTTAACACCATTAAAGAAGTAATGACAAGATCAGGTCTATAAAAGGCAAAGCGTTATCATCATTCCATGAGATGGTTGAATACTATAGAAAGTTTGTAAAAGATTTTGCTGGTACAACATACAATATGAGGAAGTTGTTAAAAGAAAACATAGAATTTCAGTGGGAGAGTGAATATTAAAAGGAATTTGAGTGGGGAAAGGAAGAACTAAGTCATGCTCCTTCTTTGCAAGCTTATGATCCAATATGTGATGCAAAGGTGGTCTGTGATGCAAGTGCAAATAGCTTAAGGTCCCATCTACCTCATACAAGAAATGGCCAAAAGAAACTCACTGTGTGTGTGTCACAAGCCTTGAACGAATCTTAATGTAATTATTCAGTTATAGAGAGAGTCGTTGGTAGTTTTCTGGGCAGTAAACAGATTCAAACTTTTTTTGTGGGGGATGAAATTTGCAGTTCAGACAGACCACAAACCTTTGGTAGAATATTTTGCACGAAAGGAACTTAATTGTATACACTCTTGCATTTGAAGGTGGGTTGTATGTCTACAGGAATACTGCTTAACAGTGCAGTATATACCAGGAGCAGTAAATGGACTGTTTGCCAAGACTGGTTAAAGAGTGAGCTCCACCTTATGTGGAGGTGGAAGACTTTGAAAGGAAGATGTCAGTGTTTGCCAAGTTACCCAAGGGAGCTTTAAAGAGAGTAAATGTTTTGAAGAATTAGAGACCGATGAGGAACTAAAAGATGTAATTGATTTGTTATCTGAAGTGAAACCAAGCAAGAGGTTTTTGAAAAAGTGGAGCAGAAGTTGGAGTAAGCTAGGACAAGCCTTGAACGAATCTTAATGTAATTATTTAGTTATAGAGAGAGTCGTTGGTAGTTTTCTGGGCAGTAAACAGATTCAAACTTTTTTTGTGGGGGATGAAATTTGCAGTTCAGACAGACCACAAATATTTGGTAGAATATTTTGCACGACAGGAACGTAATTGTATACACTCTTGCATTTGAAAGTGGGTTGTATGTCAACAGGAATACTGCTTAACAGTGCAGTATATACCAGGAGCAGGAAATGGACTGTTTGCCAAGACTGGTTAAAGAGTGAGCTCCACCTTATGTGGAGGTGGAAGACTCAGTAGAGGAAGATGTCAGTGTTTGCCAAGTTACCCAAGGGAGCTTTAAAGAGAGTAAATGTTTTGAAGAATTAGAGACCGATGAGGAACTAAAAGATGTAATTGATTTGTTATCTGAAGAGAAACCAAGCAAGAGGTTGTTGAAAAAGTGTAGCAGAAGTTGGAGTAAGCTAGGACATGAACTTACAGTTGACAAAGGGTTTCTATTGCTAGGGACGAGATTAGTACCACCATGGATTTGAATAAGAAAAACAGCAACTGGCACATGTGGGCAATTTAGGAATAGTAAATACAAAAGAGAGATTTTGAAGATATTCCTGGTGGCCAGTGCTTGATCATGATGTTGCGTGTATGGCTAGGAAGTGTCGAGTGTGTGGCGTGTGACACAGGTTTGAGAACTACTAGTATCTCTGTGCTTTGAAAACAGTTTGAGAGACAAAGTTACCTTTGCTAGTTGTTCACATATAATAGAGTGCAATGCTGGTCCAGAGAGAAAGAAAATTATTTGAAAATGTGTGGAGTAGAACATAAAATATCAGCTTTGTATCACCCACAGACCAATGGTCCTACTAAGAGAGTGGTAAAAACATTGAAGGAGGGGATACAATTGGCCAGAGCAAATGGCCTTGATGGGAAAATTGATTTGTCTCGGAGGATAACTGGATATTGTATGTTTCCACAATCCACCACCGGAAAGTCTCTTGTCGAGCTGTTCAAAGACAGAGATCCATTCAGAAAAGTGTGTCCAGGGTGGATGTTTTGGGGTAAAGGTTGTGTGAACAATGCACTGGGTGATTGGAGAGAATAATAAACATTTCACAAAAGAAAATTAAAGTTGAGCTGTGACAAACAATAAAATGCAAGGAATTAGGTGGTCAAATTGGAAGATTTTGTAAAAATAGGAGCTACCAAAGGGTGTGCTGAGTGGTCCGAATTTATGAGTTGGTTTGAGGTAGTCAAATTTTTTTTAAAATGCAGTGAACACACATGCTGGCAGGATCTGGAACAAAAACAGAGTAGCGGTTCTTCATCATGTTCCAGTGGAAAATGAGAAACTCAATACAGACAATCAAAATGGTGGGCTGGCTCAGCCAGGGATGGTAGGAAACAAAAATGTCTATCGAGCAGAAGAGTGGGAGAATAATGAAGAAAACATCCTTTTTGAAGATTTTGATAATAAAATAGTCATGTTATTGTTACATGATCTACTTTAATATGATTTATTATGTCTAATTTATTTTCACTGTTTTTAAGGGTTTTCATTTGTGTTATCTTGCTGTTAGTTATCTGTTAATGGAGGGAGCAATGTGGCATAAATAATGTGACTTACTTATAGACTATGACGCTAAGTTTATTGCTCACAGAGTGCACTGTCCATGGAATGGGAACTTAGAATGTGATGAGGTAATACACTCAGAATGTGGGGAGCTCTGAGGGACAGGTAAAGAGCTGCTTGTGAGTGGTGGTTGATATGTCTGGAAATAAATACAAGTCCCCTGTCATCTTTGTGGAGGAACAATGCAGTAACCAATCAAAAGACATGGAAAGGAGTATTACTTCATGGCAGGGGAAAACAGAAGATTGACAAGCTGGGTCAAGAATGAGAAGTAGGAAAATGAGTGACGAGGAAAAGTCAACCAAAGATAAGCCACTTAGGAGAGGGGAAGCTCCAATGTTGTGGTTCTTGATGAGCCACAATATGTTTTGCAACAGAAAGCATATGTGGTTTCCTAGGATTTGAGATAAACATGATAACATGATAAAATATTACAATCACAAAATGTGCTGCTTGATTCCATATAATTTGTATTTTTTGCCACATAATTTAGTCAACCCTGCTGTATAATTTGGTCCTCTTCTGCCACATAATTCACTGGCCCTTGTGGATACATCGTATCCTGACCTGTTATTCATCGTTTAGCGTGTCAGTCTCCAAGAGTAGCTCAAACTACACTTCCTTGTGATGTCATAGTATGGTATTCACTCAGAAATTGTGGAAAATAGCTGTGAAACAGCTCATTCATACTGTTGTGTATGTTTATGCTTTGCATTTCTGATACACTTTTACTGGTAAGAAAATTGTGCGGCAAGCAACAACAAACACTTGCTTCGAGATTTCATTAGACTTTTAAAACCATAAAAAGTAATGAAAAGATCAGGTCTATAAAAGGCAAAGAGTTATCATCATTCCATGAGAGGGTTGAATACTATAGAAAGTTTGTAAAAGATTTTGCTGGTACAACATACAATCTGAGGATGTTGTTAAAAGAAAAAATAGATTTTCTGTGGGAGAGTGAATATTGAAAGGAATTTGAGTGGGGAAAGGAAGAACTAAGTCATGCTCCTTCTATGCAAGTTTATGATCCAATGTGTGATGCAAAGGTGGTCTGTGATGCAAGTGCAAATGGCTTAAGGTCCCATCTAATTCATACAAGAAATGTCCAAAAGAAACTCACTGTCTGTGTGTCACAAGCCTTGAACGAATCTTAATGTAATTATTCAGTTATAGAGAGAGTCTTTGGTAGTTTTCTGGGCAGTAAACAGATTCAAACTTTTTTTGTGGGGGATGAAATTTGCAGTTCAGACAGACCACAAACCTTTGGTAGAATATTTTGCACGAAAGGAACTTAATTGTATACACTCTTGCATTTGAAGGTGGGTTGTATGTCTACAGGAATACTGCTTAACAGTGCAGTATATACCAGGAGCAGTAAATGGACTGTTTGCCAAGACTGGTTAAAGAGTGAGCTCCACCTTATGTGGAGGTGGAAGACTTTGTAAAGGAAGATGTCAGTGTTTGCCAAGTTACCCAAGGGAGCTTTAAAGAGAGTAAATGTTTTGAAGAATTAGAGACCGATGAGGAACTAAAAGATGTAATTGATTTGTTATCTGAAGTGAAACCAAGCAAGAGGTTTTTGAAAAAGTGGAGCAGAAGTTGGAGTAAGCTAGGACAAGCCTTGAACGAATCTTAATGTAATTATTTAGTTATAGAGAGAGTCGTTGGTAGTTTTCTGGGCAGTAAACAGATTCAAACTTTTTTTGTGGGGGATGAAATTTGCAGTTCAGACAGACCACAAATATTTGGTAGAATATTTTGCACGACAGGAACGTAATTGTATACACTCTTGCATTTGAAAGTGGGTTGTATGTCAACAGGAATACTGCTTAACAGTGCAGTATATACCAGGAGCAGGAAATGGACTGTTTGCCAAGACTGGTTAAAGAGTGAGCTCCACCTTATGTGGAGGTGGAAGACTCAGTAGAGGAAGATGTCAGTGTTTGCCAAGTTACCCAAGGGAGCTTTAAAGAGAGTAAATGTTTTGAAGAATTAGAGACCGATGAGGAACTAAAAGATGTAATTGATTTGTTATCTGAAGAGAAACCAAGCAAGAGGTTGTTGAAAAAGTGTAGCAGAAGTTGGAGTAAGCTAGGACATGAACTTACAGTTGACAAAGGGTTTCTATTGCTAGGGACGAGATTAGTACCACCATGGATTTGAATTAGAAAAACAGCAACTGGCACATGTGGGCAATTTAGGAATAGTAAATACAAAAGAGAGATTTTGAAGATATTCCTGGTGGCCAGTGCTTGATCATGATGTTGCGTGTATGGCTAGGAAGTGTCGAGTGTGTGGCGTGTGACACAGGTTTGAGAACTACTAGTATCCCTGTGCTTTGAAAACAGTTTGAGAGACAAAGTTACCTTTGCTAGTTGTTCACATATAATAGAGTGCAATGCTGGTCCAGAGAGAAAGAAAATTATTTGAAAATGTGTGGAGTAGAACATAAAATATCAGCTTTGTATCACCCACAGACCAATGGTCCTACTAAGAGAGTGGTAAAAACATTGAAGGAGGGGATACAATTGGCCAGAGCAAATGGCCTTGATGGGAAAATTGATTTGTCTCGGAGGATAACTGGATATTGTATGTTTCCACAATCCACCACCGGAAAGTCTCTTGTCGAGCTGTTCAAAGACAGAGATCCATTCAGAAAAGTGTGTCCAGGGTGGATGTTTTGGGGTAAAGGTTGTGTGAACAATGCACTGGGTGATTGGAGAGAATAATAAACATTTCACAAAAGAAAATTAAAGTTGAGCTGTGACAAACAATAAAATGCAAGGAATTAGGTGGTCAAATTGGAAGATTTTGTAAAAATAGGAGCTACCAAAGGGTGTGCTGAGTGGTCCGAATTTATGAGTTAGTTTGAGGTAGTCAAATTTTTTTAAAATGCAGTGAACACACATGCTGGCAGGATCTGGAACAAAAACAGAGTAGCGGTTCTTCATCATGTTCCAGTGGAAAATGAGAAACTCAATACAGACAATCAAAATGGTGGGCTGGCTCAGCCAGGGATGGTAGGAAACAAAAATGTCTATCGAGCAGAAGAGTGGGAGAATAATGAAGAAAACATCCTTTTTGAAGATTTTGATAATAAAATAGTCATGTTATTGTTACATGATCTACTTTAATATGATTTATTATGTCTAATTTATTTTCACTGTTTTTAAGGGTTTTTATTTGTGTTATCTTGCTGTTAGTTATCTGTTAATGGAGGGAGCAATGTGGCATAAATAATGTGACTTACTTATAGACTATGACGCTAAGTTTATTGCTCACAGAGTGCACTGTCCATGGAATGGGAACTTAGAATGTGATGAGGTAATACACTCAGAATGTGGGGAGCTCTGAGGGACAGGTAAAGAGCTGCTTGTGAGTGGTGGTTGATATGTCTGGAAATAATTACAAGTCCCCTGTCATCGTTCTGGAGGAACAATGCAGTAACCAATCAAAAGACATGGAAAGGAGTATTACTTCATGGCAGGGGAAAACAGAAGATTGACAAGCTGGGTCAAGAATGAGAAGTAGGAAAATGAGTGACGAGGAAAAGTCAACCAAAGATAAGCCACTTAGGAGAGGGGAAGCTCCAATGTTGTGGTTCTTGATGAGCCACAATATGTTTTGCAACAGAAAGCATATGTGGTTTCCTAGGATTTGAGATAAACATGATAACATGATAAAATATTACAATCACAAAATGTGCTGCTTGATTCCATATAATTTGTATTTTTTGCCACATAATTTAGTCAACCCTGCTGTATAATTTGGTCCTCTTCTGCCACATAATTCACTGGCCCTTGTGGATACATCGTATCCTGACCTGTTATTCATCGTTTAGCGTGTCAGTCTCCAAGAGTAGCTCAAACTACACTTCCTTGTGATGTCATAGTATGGTATTCACTCAGAAATTGTGGAAAATAGCTGTGAAACAGCTCATTCATACTGTTGTGTATGTTTATGCTTTGCATTTCTGATACACTTTTACTGGTAAGAAAATTGTGCGGCAAGCAACAACAAACACTTGCTTCGAGATTTCATTAGACTTTTAAAACCATAAAAAGTAATGAAAAGATCAGGTCTATAAAAGGCAAAGAGTTATCATCATTCCATGAGAGGGTTGAATACTATAGAAAGTTTGTAAAAGATTTTGCTGGTACAACATACAATCTGAGGATGTTGTTAAAAGAAAAAATAGATTTTCTGTGGGAGAGTGAATATTGAAAGGAATTTGAGTGGGGAAAGGAAGAACTAAGTCATGCTCCTTCTTTGCAAGTTTATGATCCAATGTGTGATGCAAAGGTGGTCTGTGATGCAAGTGCAAATGGCTTAAGGTCCCATCTAATTCATACAAGAAATGTCCAAAAGAAACTCACTGTCTGTGTGTCACAAGCCTTGAACGAATCTTAATGTAATTATTCAGTTATAGAGAGAGTCTTTGGTAGTTTTCTGGGCAGTAAACAGATTTAAACTTTTTTTGTGGGGGATGAAATTTGCAGTTCAGACAGACGACAAACCTTTGGTAGAATATTTTGCACGAAAGGAACTTGATTGTATACACTCTTGCATTTGAAGGTGGGTTGTATGTGTACAGGAATACTGCTTCACAGTGCAGTTTATTCCAGGAGCAGGAAATGGACTGTTTGCCAAGACTGGTTAAAGAGTGAGCTCCACCTTATGTGGAGGTGGAAGACTCAGTAGAGGAAGATGTCAGTGTTTGCCAAGTTACCCAAGGGAGCTTTAAAGAGAGTAAATGTTTTGAAGAATTAGAGACCGATGAGGAACTAAAAGATGTAATTGATTTGTTATCTGAAGAGAAACAAAGCAAGAGGTTGTTGAAAAAGTGTAGCAGAAGTTGGAGTAAGCTAGGACATGAACTTACAATTGACAAAGGGTTTCTATTGCTAGGGACGAGATTAGTACCACCATGGATTTGAATTAGAAAAACAGCAACTGGCACATGTGGGCAATTTAGGAATAGTAAATACAAAAGAGAGATTTTGAAGATATTCCTGGTGGCCAGTGCTTGATCATGATGTTGCGTGTATGGCTAGGAAGTGTCGAGTGTGTGGCGTGTGACACAGGTGTGAGAACTACTAGTATCCCTGTGCTTTGAAAACAGTTTGAGAGACAAAGTTACCTTTGCTATTTGTTCACATATAATAGAGTACAATGCTGTTCCAGAGAGACAGAAAATTATTTGAAAATGTGTGGAGTAGAACATAAAATGTCAGCTTTGTATCACCCACAGACCAATGGTCCTACTAAGAGAGTGGTAAAAACATTGAAGGAGGGGATACAATTGGCCAGAGCAAATGGCCTTGATGGGAAAATTGATTTGTCTCGGAGGATAACTGGATATTGTATGTTTCCACAATCCACCACCGGAAAGTCTCTTTTCGAGCTGTTCAAAGACAGAGATCCATTCAGAAAAGTGTGTCCAGGGTGGATGTTTTGGGGTAAAGGTTGCGTGAACAATGCACTGGGAGATTTGAGAGAATAATAAACATTTCACAAAAGAAAATTAAAGTTGAGCTGTGACAAACAAAAAAATGCAAGGAATTAGGTGGTCAAATTGGAAGATTTTGTAAAAATAAGAGCTACCAAAGGGTGTGCTGAGTGGTCCGAATTTATGAGTGAGTTTGAGGTAGTCACATTTTTTTTAAATGCAGTAGACACACATGATGGCAGGATCTGGAACAAAAACAGAGTAGCGGTTCTTCATCATGTTCCAGTGGAAAATGAGAAACTCAATGCAGACAATCAAAATGGTTGGCTGGCTAAGCCAGGGATGGTAGGAAACAAAAATGTCTATCGAGCAGAAGAGTGGGAGAATAATGAAGAAAACATCCTTTTTGAAGATTTTGATAATAAAATAGTCATGTTATTGTTACATTATGTACTTTAATATGGTTTAATATGTCTAATTTATTTTCACTGTTTTTAAGGGTTTTTATTTGTGTTATCTTGCTGTTAGTCATCTGTTAAGGGAGGGAGCTATGTGGCATAAACAAAGTGACTTACTTTTAGACTATGATGCTAAGTTTATTGCTCACAGAGTGCACTGTCCATGGAATGGGAACTTAGAATGTGATGAGGTAATGGAATCAGAATGTGGGGAGCTGTGAGGGACAGGTAAAGAGCTGCTTGTGAGTGGTGGTTGATATGTCTGGAAATAATTACAAGTCCCCTGTCATCGTTCTGGAGGAACAATGCAGTAACCAATCAAAAGACATGGAAAGGAGTGGTACTTCATGGCAGGGGAAAACAGAAGATTAACAAGCTGGGTCAAGAATGAGAAGTAGGAAAATGAGTGACGAGGAAAAGTCAACCAAAGATAAGCCACTTAGGAGAGGGGAGGCTCCAATGTTGTGGTTCTTGCTGAGCCACAATATGTTTTGCAACAGAAAGCATATGTGGTTTCCTAGGATTAGAGATAAAAATGACATCATGATAAAATAATACAATCACAAAATTTGCTGCTTGATTCCATATAATTTGTATTTTTTGCCACATAATTTAGTCAACCCTGCTGTATAATGTGGTCCTCTTCTGCCACATAATTCACTGGCCCTGGTAGATACATCGTATCCTGACCTGTTATTCATCGTTTAGCGTGTCAGTCTCCAAGAGTAGCTCAAACTACACTTCCTTGTGATGTCATAGAATGGTATTCACTCAGAACTTGTGGAAAATAGCTGTGAAACAGCTCATTCACACTGTTGTGTATGTTTATGCTTTGCATTTCTGATACACTTTTACTGGTAAGAAAATTGTGCGGCAAGCCACAACAAACACTTGCTTCGAGATTTCATTAGACTTTTAACACCATAAAAAGTAATGACAAGATCAGATCTATAAAAGGCAAAGCGTTATCATCATTCCATGAGATGGTTGAATACTATAGAAAGTTTGTAAAAGATTTTGCTGGTACAACATACATTATGAGGAAGTTGTTAAAAGAAAAAATAGAATTTCTGTGGGAGAGTGAATATTGAAAGGAATTTGAGTGGGGAAAGGAAGAACTAAGTCATGCTCCTTCTTTGCAAGCTTATGATCCAATGTGTGATGCAAGGGGAACAACCTTTACAACGCAACTTTTACAACGCACTACCATTACAACGAAACTATTACAACGCAAAATCTGTTACAACGCATGCCATTACAACGCAAGTCTTTACATCGACTTGCACTAGATGGCGTGCTAACATTAAAAATAGTGTAGTTTACTATCCAAACACCTTCCCTACTGCAACGTGGACTGGAGTTAGAATAGTAAATTACCCTTTTTTAATGTTAGCACGCCATCTACTGCAAGTCGATGTTAAGACTTGCGTTGTAAAGGATTGAGTTGTAACAGATTTTGCGTTGTAAAAAATGCGTTGTAACGGCATGCGTTGTAAAAGCATGCGTTGTAACGTCATACATCTGTGATGCAAAGGTGGTCTGTGATGCAAGTGCAAATGGCTTAAGGTCCCATCTAATTCATACAAGAAATGGCCAAAAGAAACTCACTGTGTGTGTGTCACAAGCCTTGAACAAATCTTAATGTAATTATTCAGTTATAGAGAGAGTCTTTGGTAGTTTTCTGGGCAGTAAACAGATTCAAACTTTTTTTGTGGGGGATGAAATTTGCAGTTCAGACAGACCACAAACCTTTGGTAGAATATTTTGCACGAAAGGAACTTGATTGTATACACTCTTGCATTTGAAGGTAGGTTGTGTGTCTACAGGAATACTGCTTCACAGTGCAGTTTATACCAGGAGCAGGAAATGGACTGTTTGCAAAGACTGGTTAAAGAGTGAGCTCCACCTTATGTGGAGGTGGAAGACTCAGTAGAGGAAGATGACAGTGTTTGCCAAGATACCCAAGGGAGCTTTAAAGAGAGTAAATGTTTTGAAGAATTAGAGACCAATGAGGAACTAAAAGATGTAATTGATTTGTTATCTGAAGAGAAACCAAGCAAGAGGTTGTTGAAAAAGTGTAGCAGAAGTTGGAGTAAGCTAGCACATGAACTTACAGTTGACAAATGGTTTCTATTGCTAGGGACGAGATTAGTACCACCATGGATTTGAATTAGAAAAAACAGCAACTGGCACATGTGGGCAATTTAGGAATAGTAAATACAAAAGAGAGATTTTGAAGATATTCCTGGTGGTCAGTGCTTGATCATGATGTTGCGGGTATGGCTAGGAAGTGTCGAGTGTGTGGCGTGTACACAGCTTTGAGAACTACTAGTATCCCTGTGCTTTGAAAACAGTTTGAGAGAGAAAGTTACCTTTGCTATTTGTTCACATATAATAGAGTACAATGCTGTTCCAGAGAGACAGAAAATTATTTGAAAATGTGTGGAGTAGAGCATAAAATATCAGCTTTGTATCACCCACAGACCAATGGTCCTACTAAGAGAGTGGTAAAAACATTGAAGGAGGGGATACAATTGGCCAGAGCAAATGGCCTTGATGGGAAAATTGATTTGTCTCGGAGGATAACTGGATATTGTATGTTTCCACAATCCACCACCGGAAAGTCTCTTTTCGAGCTGTTCAAAGACAGAGCTCCATTCAGAAAAGTGTGTTCAGGGTGGATGTTTTGGGGTAAAGGTTGCGTGAACAATGCACTGTGAGATTGGAGAGAATAATAAACATTTCACAAAAGAAAATTAAAGTTGAGCCATGACAAACAAAAAAATGCAAGGAATTAGGTGGTCAAATTGGAAGATTTTGTAAAAATAAGAGCTACGAAAGGGTGTGCTGAGTGGTCCGAATTTGTGAGTTAGTTTGAGGTAGTCACATTTTTTTTAAATGCAGTGAACACACATGCTGGCAAGATCTGGAACAAAAACAGAGTAGCGATTCTTCATCATGTTCCAGTGGAAAATTAGAAACTCAATACAGACAATCAAAATGGTGGACTGGCTCAGCCAGGGATGGTAGGAATCAAAAATGTCTATCGAGCAGAAGAGTGGGAGAATAATTAAGAAAACATCCTTTTTTGAAGATTTTGATAATAAAATAGTCATGTTATTGTTACATGATGTACTTTAATATGGTTTATTATGTCTAATTTCTTTTCACTGTTTTTAAGGGTTTTTATTTGTGTTATCTTGCTGTTAGTTATCAGTTAAGGGAGGGAGCAATGTTGCATAAATAAAGTGACTTACTTATAGACTATGACGTTAAGTTTATTGCTCACAGACTGCACTGTCCATGGAATGGGAACTTAGAATGTGATGAGGTAATGGAATCAGAATGTGGGGAGCTGTGAAGGACAGGTAAAGAGCTGCTTGTGAGTGGTGGTTGATATGTCTGGAAATAAATACAAGTTCCCTGTCATCTTTGTGGAGGAACAATGCAGTAACCAATCAAAAGACATGGAAAGGAGTAGTACTTCATGGCAGGGGAAAACAGAAGATTGACAAGCTGGGTCAAGAATGAGAAGTAGGAAAATGAGTGACGAGGAAAAGTCAACCAAAGATAAGCCACTTAGTAGAGGGGAGGCTCCAATGTTGTGGTTCTTGATGAGCCACAATATGTTTTGCAACAGAAAGCATATGTGGTTTCCTAGGATTTGAGATAAAAATGATAACATGATAAAATAATACAACCACAAAATGTGCTGCTTGATTCCATATAATTTGTATTTTTTGCTACATAATTTAGTCAATCCTGCTGTATAATTTGGTCGTCTTCTGCCACATAATTCACTGGCCCTGGTAATAACATCATATCCTGACCTATTATTCATCGTTTAGCGTGTCAGTCTCCAAGAGTAGCTCAAACTACACTTCCTTGTGATGTCATAGTATGGTATTCACTCAGAACTTGTGGAAAATAGCTGTGAAACAGCTCATTCATACTGTTGTGTATGTTTATGCTTTGCATTTCTGACACACTTTTACTGGTAAGAAAATTGTGCGGCAAGCAACAACAAACACTTGCTTCGAGATTTCATTAGACTTTTAACACCATAAAAAGTAAAGACAAGATCAGGTCTATAAAAGGCAAAGAGTTATCATCATTCCATGAGATGGTTGAATACTATAGAAAGTTTGTAAAAGATTTTGCTGGTACAACATACAATATGAGGAAGTTGTTAAAAGAAAAAATTGAATTTATGTGGGAGAGTGAATATTGAAAGGAATTTGAGTGGGGAAAGGAAGAACTAAGTCATGCTCCTTATTTGCAAGCTTATGATCCAATGTTTTATGCAAAGGTGGTCTTTGATGCAAGTGCAAATGGCTTAAGGTCCCATCTAATTCATACAAGAAATGGCCAAAAGAAACTCACTGTGTGTGTGTCACAAGCCTTGAACGAATCTTTTGGTAGTTTTCTGGGCAGTAAACAGATTCAAACTTTTTTTGTAGGGGATGAAATTTTCAGTTCAGACAGACCACAAACATTTGGTAGAATATTTTGCACAAAAGGAACTTGATTGTATACACTCTTGCATTTGAAGGTGGGTTGAATGTCTACAGGAATACTGATTCACAGTGCAGTATATACCAGAAGTACGAAATGGACTGTTTGCCAAGACTGGTTAAAGTGTGAGCTCCACCTTATGTGGAGGTGGAAGACTCAGTAGAGGCAGATGTCAGTGTTTGCCAAGTTACCCAAGGGATCTTTAAAGAGAGTAAATGTTTTGAAGAATTAGAGACTGATGAGGAACTAAAAGATGTAATTGATTTGTTATCTGAAGAGAAACCAAGCAAGAGGTTGTTGAAAAAGTGTAGCAGAAGTTGGTGTAATCTAGGACATGAACTTAAAGTTGACAAAGGGTTTCTATTGCTAGGGACGAGATTAGTACCACCATGGAGTTTGAATTAGAAAAAACAGCAACTGGCACATGTGGGCAATTTAGGAATAGTAAATACAAAAAAAGATTCTGAAGATATTCCTGGTGGGCAGTGCCTGATCATGATGTTTCGTGTATGGCTAGGAAGTGTCGAGTGTGTGGCGTGTGACACAGGTTCGAGAACTACTAGTATCCCTGTGCTTTGAAAACAGTTTGAGAGAGAAAGTTACCTTTGCTATTTGTTCACATATAATAGAGTACAATGCTGTTCCAGAGAGACAGAAAATTATTTGAAAATGTGTGGAGTGGAGCATAAAATATCAGCTTTGTATCACCCACAGACCAGTGGTCCTACTAAGAGAGTGGTAAAAACATTGAAGGAGGGGATACAATTGGCCAGAGCAAATGGCCTTGATGGGAAAATTGATTTGTCTCGGAGGATAACTGGATATTGTATGTTTCCACAATCCACCACCGGAAAGTCTCTTTTCAAGCTGTTCAAAGACAGAGCTCCATTCAGATAAGTGTGTCCAGGGTGGATGTTTTGGGGTAAAGGTTGCGTGAAGAATGCACTGGGAGATTGGAGAGAATAATAAACATTTCATAAAAGAAAATTAAAGTTGAGCTGTGACAAACAAAAAAATGCAATGAATTAGGTGGTCAAATTGGAAGATTTTGTAAAAATAAGAGCTACCAAAGGGTGTGCTGAGTGGTCCAAATTTATGAGTGAGTTTGAGGTAGTTACATTTTTTTAAAATGCAGTGAACACACATGCTGGCAGGATCTGGAACAAAAACAGAGTAGCGGGTCTTCATCATATTCCAGTGGAAAATGAGAAACTCAATACAGACAATCAAAATGGTGGGCTGGCTCAGCCAGGGATGGTAGGAAACAAAAATGTCGATCGAGCAGAAGAGTGGGAGAATAATGAAGAAAACATCCTTTTTGAAGATTTTGATAATAAAATAGTCATGTTATTGTTACATGATGTACTTTAATATGGTTTATTATGTCTAATTTCTTTTCACTGTTTTTAAGGGTTTTTATTTGTGTTATCTTGCTGTTAGTTACCTGTTAAGGGAGGGAGCAATGTGGCATAAATAAAGTGACTTACTTATAGACTATGATGCTAAGTTTATTGCTCACAGAGTGCACTGTCCATGGAATGGTAACTTAGAATGTGATGAGGTAATGGAATCAGAATGTGGGGAGCTGTGAGGGACAGGTAAAGAGCTGCTTGTGAGTGGTGGTTGATATGTCTGGAAATAAATACAAGTCCCCTGTCATCTTTGTGGAGGAACAATGCAGTAACCAATCAAAAGACATGGAAAGGAGTAGTACTTCATGGCAGGGGAAAACAGAAGATTGACAAGCTGGGTCAAGAATGAGAAGTAGGAAAATGACTGACGAGGAAAAAACAACCAAAGATAAGCCACTTAGGAGAGGGGAGGCTCCAATGTTGTGGTTCTTGATGAGCCACAATATGTTTTGCAACAGAAAGCATATGTGGTTTCCTAGGATTTGAGATAAAAATGATAACATGATAAAATAATACAATCACAAAATGTGCTGCTTGATTCCATATAATTTGTATTTTTTACCACATAATTTAGTCAACCCTGCTGTATAATTTGGTCCTCTTCTGCCACATAATTCCCTGGCCCTGGTAGATAGATTGTATCCTGACCTGTTATTCATCGTTTAGCGTGTCAGTCTCCAAGAGTAGCTCAAACTACACTTCCTTGTGATGTCATAGTATGGTATTCACTCAGAACTTGTGGAAAATAGCTGTGAATCAGCTCATTCATACTGTTGTGTATGTTTATGCTTTGCATTTCTGATACACTTTACTGGTAAGAAAATTGTGCGGCAAGCAACAACAAACACTTGCTTCGAGATTTCATTAGACTTTTAACACCATTAAAAGTAATAACAAGATCAGGTCTATAAAAGGCAAAGCGTTATCATCATTCCATGAGATGGTTGAATACTATAGAAAGTTTGTAAAAGATTTTGCTGGTACAACATACAATATGAGGAAGTTGTTAAAAGAAAAAATAGAATTTCTGTGGGAGAGTGAATATTGAAAGGAATTTGAGTGGGGAAAGGAAGAACTAGCCATGCTCCTTCTTTGCAAGCTTATGATCCAATGTGTGATGCAAAGGTGGTCTGTGATGCAAGTGCAAATGGCTTAAGGTCCCATCTAATTCATACAAGAAATGGCCAAAAGAAACTCACTGTATGTGTGTCACAAGCCTTGAACGAATCTTAATGTAATTATTCAGTTATAGAGAGAGTCTTTGGTAGTTTTCTGGGCAGTAAACAGATTCAAACTTTTTTGTGGGGGATGAAATTTGCAGTTCAGACAGACCACAAACCTTTGTTAGAATATTTTGCACGAAAGGAACTTGATTGTATACACTCTTGCATTTGAAGGTGGGTTGTATGTCTACAGGGATACTGCTTCACAGTGCAGTTTATACCAGGAGCAGGAAATGGACTGTTTGCCAAGACTGGTTAAAGAGTGAGCTCCACCTTATGTGGAGGTGGAAGACTCAGTAGAGGAAGATGTCAGTGTTTGCCAAGATACCCAAGGGAGCTTTAAAGAGAGTAAATGTTTTGAAGACTTAGAGACCGATGAGGAACTAAAAGATGTAATTGATGTGTTATCTGAAGAGAAACCAAGCAAGAGGTTTTTGAAAAAGTGTAGCAGAAGTTGGAGTAAGCTAGGACATGAACTTACAGTTGACAAAGGGTTTCTATTGCTAGGGATGAGATTAGTACCACCATGAATTTGAATTAGAAAAAACAGCAACTGGCACATGTGGGCAATTTAGGAATAGTACATAGAAAAGAGAGATTTTGAAGATATTTCTGGTGGCCAGTGCTTGATCATAATGTTGCTTGTATGGCTAGGAAGTGTCGAGTATGTGGCGTGTGACACAGGTTTGAGAACTAATAGTATCCCTGTGCTTTGAAAACAATTTGAGAGAGAAAGTTACCTTTGCTTTTTGTTCACATATAATAGAGTACAATGTTGTTCCAGAGAGACAGAAAATTATTTGAAAATGTGTGTACTAGAGCATAAAATATCAGCTTTGTATCACCCACAGACCAATGGTCCTACTAAGAGAGTGGTAAAAACATTGAAGGAGGGGATACAATTGGCCAGAGCAAATGGCCTTGATGGGAAAATTGATTTGTCTCGGAGGATAACTGGATATTGTATGTTTCCACAATCCACCACCGGAAACTCTCTTTTCGAGCTGTTCAAAGACAGAGCTCCATTCAGAAAAGTGTGTCCAGGGTGGATGTTTTGGGGTAAAGGTTGTGTGAACAATGCACTGGGAGATTGGAGAGAATAATAAACATTTCACAAAAGAAAATTAAAGTTGAGCTATGACAAACAAAAAAATGCAATGAATTAGGTGGTCAAATTGGAAGATTTTGTAAAAATAAGAGCTACCGAAGGGTGTGTTGAGTGGTCCGAATTTATGAGTTAGTTTGAGGTAGTCACATTTTTTTTAAATGCAGTGAACACACATAGTGGCAGGATCTGGAACAAAAACAGAGTAGCGATTCTTCATCATGTTCCAGTGGAAAATGAGAAACTCAATACAGACAATCAAAATGGTGGACTGGCTCAGCCAGGGATGGTAGGAATCAAAAATGTCTATCGAGCAGAAGAGTGGGAGAATAATTAAGAAAACATCCTTTTTTTAAGATTTTGATAATAAAATAGTCATGTTATTGTTACAAGATGTACTTTAATATGGTTTATTATGTCTAATTTCTTTTCACTGTTTTTAAGGGTTTTTATTTGTGTTATCTTGCTGTTAGTTATCAGTTAAGGGAGGGAGCAATGTTGCATAAATAAAGTGACTTACTTATAGACTATGACGTTAAGTTTATTGCTCACAGACTGCACTGTCCATGGAATGGGAACTTAGAATGTGATGAGGTAATGGAATCAGAATGTGGGGAGCCGTGAGGGACAGGTAAAGAGCTGCTTGTGAGTGGTGGTTGATATGTCTGGAAATAAATACAAGTTCCCTGTCATCTTTGTGGAGGAACAATGCAGTAACCAATCAAAAGACATGGAAAGGAGTAGTACTTCATGGCAGGGGAAAACAGAAGATTGACAAGCTGGGTCAAGAATGAGAAGTAGGAAAATGAGTGACGAGGAAAAGTCAACCAAAGATAAGCCACTTAGGAGAGGGGAGGCTCCAATGTTGTGGTTCTTGATGAGCCACAATATGTTTTGCAACAGAAAGCATATGTGGTTTCCTAGGATTTGAGATAAAAATGATAACATGATAAAATAATACAACCACAAAATGTGCTGCTTGATTCCATATAATTTGTATTTTTTGCTACATAATTTAGTCAACCCTGCTGTATAATTTGGTCGTCTTCTGCCACATAATTCACTGGCCCTGGTAATAACATCATATCCTGACCTATTATTCATCGTTTAGCGTGTCAGTCTCCAAGAGTAGCTCAAACTACACTTCCTTGTGATGTCATAGTATGGTATTCACTCAGAACTTGTGGAAAATAGCTGTGAAACAGCTCATTCATACTGTTGTGTATGTTTATGCTTTGCATTTCTGACACACTTTTACTGGTAAGAAAATTGTGCGGCAAGCAACAACAAACACTTGCTTCGAGATTTCATTAGACTTTTAACACCATAAAAAGTAAAGACAAGATCAGGTCTATAAAAGGCAAAGAGTTATCATCATTCCATGAGATGGTTGAATACTATAGAAAGTTTGTAAAAGATTTTGCTGGTACAACATACAATATGAGGAAGTTGTTAAAAGAAAAAATTGAATTTATGTGGGAGAGTGAATATTGAAAGGAATTTGAGTGGGGAAAGGAAGAACTAAGTCATGCTCCTTATTTGCAAGCTTATGATCCAATGTTTTATGCAAAGGTGGTCTTTGATGCAAGTGCAAATGGCTTAAGGTCCCATCTAATTCATACAAGAAATGGCCAAAAGAAACTCACTGTGTGTGTGTCACAAGCCTTGAACGAATCTTTTGGTAGTTTTCTGGGCAGTAAACAGATACAAACTTTTTTTGTAGGGGATGAAATTTTCAGTTCAGACAGACCACAAACCTTTGGTAGAATATTTTGCACAAAAGGAACTTGATTGTATACACTCTTGCATTTGAAGGTGGGTTGAATGTCTACAGGAATACTGCTTCACAGTGCAGTATATACCAGAAGTATGAAATGGACTGTTTCGCAAGACTGGTTAAAGTGTGAGCTCCACCTTATGTGGAGGTGGAAGACTCAGTAGAGGCAGATGTCAGTGTTTGCCAAGTTACCCAAGGGAGCTTTAAAGAGAGTAAATGTTTTGAAGAATTAGAGACCGATGAGGAACTAAAAGATGTAATTGATTTTTTATCTGAAGAGAAACCAAGCAAGAGGTTGTTGAAAAAGTGTAGCAGAAGTTGGTGTAATCTAGGACATGAACTTACAGTTGACAAAGGGTTTCTATTGCTAGAGACGAGATTAGTACCACCATGGATTTTGAATTAGAAAAAACAGCAACTGGCACATGTGGGCAATTTAGGAATAGTAAATACAAAAAAAGATTCTGAAGATATTCCTGGTGGGCAGTGCCTGATCATGATGTTGCGTGTATGGTTAGGAAGTGTCGAGTGTGTGGCGTGTGACACAGGTTTGAGAACTACTAGTATCCCTGTGCTTTGAAAAAATTTTGAGAGAGAAAGTTACCTTTGCTATTTGTTCACATATAATAGAGTACAATGCTGTTCCAGAGAGACAGAAAATTATTTGAAAATGTGTGGAGTGGAGCATAAAATATCAGCTTTGTATCACCCACAGACCAGTGGTCCTACTAAGAGAGTGGTAAAAACATTGAAGGATGGGATACAATTGGCCAGAGCAAATGGCCTTGATGGGAAAATTGATTTGTCTCGGAGGATAACTGGATATTGTATGTTTCCACAATCCACCACCGGAAAGTCTCTTTTCGAGCTGTTCAAAGACAGAGCTCCATTCAGAAAAGTGTGTCCAGGGTGGATGTTTTGGGGTAAAGGTTGCGTGAAGAATGCACTGGGAGATTGGAGAGAATATTAAACATTTCATAAAAGAAAATTAAAGTTGAGCTGTGACAAACAAAAAAATGCAAGGAATTAGGTGGTCAAATTGGAAGATTTTATAAAAATAAGAGCTACCAAAGGGTGTGCTGAGTGGTCCGAATTTATGAGTGAGTTTGAGGTAGTCACATGTTTTTTAAAATGCAGTGAACACACATGCTGGCAGGATCTTGAACAAAAACAGAGTTGCGGTTCTTCATCATGTTCCAGTGGAAAATGAGAAACTCAATACAGACAATCAAAATTGTGGGCTGGCTCAGCCAGGGATGGTAGGAAACAAAAATGTCGATCGAGCAGAAAAGTGGGAGAATAATGAAGAAAACATCCTTTTTGAAGATTTTGATAATAAAATAGTCATGTTATTGTTACATGATGTACTTTAATATGGTTTATTATGTCTAATTTCTTTTCACTGTTTTTAAGGGTTTTTATTTGTGTTATCTTGCTGTTAGTTATCTGTTAAGGGAGGGAGCATAAATAAAGTGACTTACTTATAGACTATGACGCTAAGTTTATTGCTTACAGAGTGCACTGTCAATGGAATGGGAACTTAGAATGTGATGAGGTAATGGAATCAGAATGTGGGGAGCTGTGAGGGACAGGTAAACATTTGCTTGTGAGTGGTGGTTGATATGTCTGGAAATAAATACAAGTCCCCTGTCATCTTTGTGGAGGAACAATGCAGTAACCAATCAAAAGACATGGAAAGGAGTAGTACTTCATGGCAGGGGAAAACAGAAGATTGACAAGCTGGGTCAAGAATGAGAAGTAGGAAAGTGAGTGACGAGGAAAAGTCAACCAAAGATAAGCCACTTAGGAGAGGGGAGGCTCCAATGTTGTGGTTCTTGATGAGCCACAATATGTTTTGCAACAGAAAACAAATGTGGCTTCCTAGGATTTGAGATAAAAATGATAACATGATAAAATAATACAACCATAAAATGTGCTGCTTGATTCCATATAATTTGTATTTTTTGCCACATAATTTAGTCAACCCTGCTGTATAATTTGGTCCTCTTCTGCCACATAATTCACTGGCCCTGGTAGATACATTGTATCCTGACCTGTTATTCATCGTTTAGCGTGTCAGTCTCCAAGAGTAGCTCAAACTACACTTCCTTGTGATGTCATAGTATGGTATTCACTCAGAACTTGTGGAAAATAGCTGTGAAACAGCTCATTCATACTGTTGTGTTTGTTTATGCTTTACATTTCTGATACACTTTTACTGGTAAGAAAATTGTGCGGCAAGCAACAACAAACACTTGCTTCGAGATTTCATTAGACTTCTAACACCATAAAAAGTAATAACAAGATCAGGTCTATAAAAGGCAAAGAGTTATCATCATTCCATGAGATGGTTGAATACTATAGAAAGTTTGTAAAAGATTTTTCTGGTACAACATACAATATGAGGAAGTTGTTAAAAGAAAATATAGAATTTCTGTGGGAGTTTGAATATTGAAAGGAATTTGAGTGGGGAATGGAAGAACTAAGTCATGCTCCTTCTTTGCAAGCTTATGATCCAATGTGTGATGCAAAGGAGGTCTGTGATGCAAGTGCAAATGGCTTAAGGTCCCATCTAACTCATACAAGAAATGGCCAAAAGAAACTCACTGTGTGTGTGTCACAAGCCTTGAACGAATCTTAATGTAATTATTCAGTTATAGAGAGAGTCTTTGGTAGTTTTCTGGGCAGTAAACAGATTCAAACTTTTTTTGTGGGGGATGAAATTTGCAGTTCAGACAGACCACAAACCTTTGGTAGAATATTTTGCACGAAAGGAACTTGATTGTATACACTCTTGCATTTGAAGTTGGGTTGTATGTCTACAGGAATACTGCTTCACAGTGCAGTTTATACCAGGAGCAGGAAATGGACTGTTTGCCAAGACTGGTTAAAGAGTGAGCTCCACCTTATGTGGACGTGGAAGACTCAGTAGAGGAAGATGTCAGAGTTTGCCAAGATAACCAAGGGAGCATTAAAGAGAGTAAATGTTTTGAAGAATTAGAGACCGATGAGGAACTAAAAGATGTAATTGATTTGTTATCTGAAGAGAAACCAAGCAAGAGGTTGTTGAAAAAGTGTAGTAGAAGTTGGAGTATGCTAGGACATTAACTTACAGTTGACAAAGGGCTTCTATTGCTAGGGATGAGATTAGTACCACCATGGATGTGATTTAGAAAAAACAGCAACTGGCACATGTGGGCAATTTAGGAATAGTAAATACAAAACAGAGATTTCAAAGATATTCCTGGTGGCCAGTGCTTGATCATGATGTTGCGTGTATGGCTAGGAAGTGTCCAGTGTGTGGCGTGTGACACAGGTTTGAGAACTACTAGTATCCCTGAGCTTTGAAAACAAATTTAGAGAGAAAGTTACCTTTGCTATTTGTTCACATATAATAGAGTACAATGCCCTTCCAGAGAGACAGAAAATTATTTGAAAATGTGTGGAGTAGAGCTTAAAATATCAGCTTTGTATCACCTACAGACCAATTGTCCTACTAAGAGAGTGGTAAAAACATTGAAGGAGGGGATACAATTGGCCAGAGCAAATGGCCTTGATGGGAAAATTGATTTGTCTTGGAGGATAACTGGATATTGTATGTTTCCACAATCCACCACCGGAAAGTCTCTTTTCGAGCTGTTCAAAGACAGAGCTCCATTCAGAAAAGTGTGTCCAGGGTGGATGTGGGGTAAAGGTTGCGTTAACAATGCACTGGGAGATTGGAGAGAATAATAAACATTTCACAAAAGAAAATTAAAGTTGAGCTATGACAAACAAAAAAATGCAAGGAATTAGGTGGTCAAATTGGAAGATTTTGGAAAAATAAGAGCTACCAAAGGGTGTGCTGAGTGGTCCGAATTTATGAGTTAGTTTGAGGTAGTCAAATTTTTTTTAAATGCAGTGAACACACATAGTGGCAGGATCTGGAACAAAAACAGAGTAGCGATTCTTCATCATGTTCCAGTGGAAAATGAGACACTCAATACAGACAATCAAAATGTTGGGCTGGCTCAGCCAGGGATGGTAGGAAACAAAAATGTATATCGGGCAGAAGAGTGGGAGAATAATGAAGAAAACATCCTTTTTGAAGATTTTGATAATAAAATAGTCATGTTATTGTTACATGATGTACTTTAATATGGTTTATTATGTCTAATTTCTTTTCACTGTTTTTAAGTGTTTTTATTTGTGTTATCTTGCTGTTAGTTATCTGTTAAGGGAGGGAGCAATGTTGCATAAATAAAGTGACTTACTTATAGACTATGACGCTAAGTTTATTGCTCACAGACTGCACTGTCCATGGACTGGGAACTTAGAATGTAATGAGGTAATGGAATCAGAATGTGGGGAGCTGTGAGGGTCAGGTAAAGAGCTGCTTGCGAGTGGTGGTTGATATGTCTGGAAATAAATACAAGTCCCCTGTCATCTTTGTGGAGGAACAATGCAGTAACCAATCAAAAGACATGGAAAGGAGTAGTACTTAATGGCAGGGGAAAACAGAAGATTGACAAGCTGGGTCAAGAAGGAGAAGTAGGAAAATGAGTGACGAGGAAAAGTCAACCAAAGATAAGCCACTTAGGAGAGGGGAGGCTCCAATGTTGTGGTTCTTGATGAGCCACAATATGTTTTGCGACAGAAAGCATATGTGGTTTCCTAGGATTTGAGATAAAAATGATAACATGATAAAATAATACAATCACAAAATGTGCTGCTTGATTCCATATAATTTGTATTTTTTGCTACATAATTTAGTCAACCCTGCTGTATAATTTGGTCCTCTTCTGTCACATAATTCATTGACCATGGTAGCTACATCGTATCCTGACCTGTTATTCATCGTTTAGCGTGTCAGTCTCCAAGAGTAGCTCAAACTACACTTCCTTGTGATGTCATAGTATGGTATTCACTCAGAACTTGGGAAAATAGCTGTGAAACATCTCATTTATACTGTTGTGTATGTTTATGCTTTGCATTTCTGATACACTTTTACTGGTAAGAAAATTGTGCGGCAAGCAACAACAAACACTTGCTTCGAGATTTCATTAGACTTTTAACACCATAAAAAGTAATGACAAGATCAGGTCTATAAAAGGCAAAGAGTTATCATCATTCCATGAGATGGTTGAATACTATAGAAAGTTTGTAAATGATTTTGCTGGTACAACATACAATATGAGGAAGTTGTTAAAAGAAAAAATAGAATTTCTGTGGGAGAGTGAATATTGAAAGGAATTTGAGTGGGGAAAGGAAGAACTAAGTCATGCTCCTTCTTTGCAAGCTTATGATCCAATGTGTGATGCAAAGGTGGTCTGTGATGCAAGTGCAAATGGCTTAAGGTCCCATCTAATTCATACAAGAAATGGCCAAAAGAAACTCACTGTGTGTGTGTCACAAGCCTTGAACGAATCTTAATGTAATTATTCAGTTATAGAGAGAGTATTTGGTAGTTTTCTGGGCAGCAAAACTGATTCAAACTTTTTTTGTGGGGGATTTAATTTGCAGTTCAGACAGACCACAAACCTTTGGTAGAATATTTTGCACGAAAGGAACTTGATTGTATACACTCTTGCATTTGAAGGTGGGTTGTATGTCTACAGGAATGCTGCTTCACAGTGCAGTATATACCAGAAGCAGGAAATGGACTGTTTGCCAAGACTGGTTAAAGTGTGAGCTCCACCTTATGGGGAGGTGGAAGACTCAGTAGAGGCAGATGTCAGTGTTTGCCAAGTTACCCAAGGGAGATTTAAAGAGAGTAAATGTTTTGAAGAATTAGAGACCGATGCGGAACTAAAAGATGTAATTGATTTGTTATCTGAAGAGAAACCAAGCAAGAGGTTGTTGAAAAAGTGTAGCAGAAGTTGGAGTAAGCTAGGACATGAACTTACAGTTGACAAAAGGCTTCTATTGCTAGGGACGAGATTAGTACCACCATGGATTTGAATTAGAAAAAACAGCAAGTGGCACATGTGGGCAATTTAGGAATAGTAAATACAAAAGAGAGATTTTGAAGATATTCGTGGTGGCCAGTGCTTGATCATGATGTTGCCTGTATGTCTATGAAGTGTCGAGTGTGTGGCATGTGACACAGGTATGAGAACTACGAGTATCCCTGTGCTTTGAAAAAAGTTTGAGAGAGAAAGTTACCTTTGCTTTTTGTTCACATATAATAGAGTACAATGCTGTTCAAGAGAGACAGAAAATTATTTGAAAATGTGTGGAGTAGAGCTTAAAACATCAGCTTTGTATCACCCACAGACCAATGGTCCTACTAAGAGAGTGGTAAAAACATTGAAGGAGGGGATACAATTGGCCAGAGCAAATGGCCTTGATGGGAAAATTGATTTGTCTTGGAGGATAACTGGATATTGTATGTTTCCACAATCCACCACCGGAAAGTCTCTTTTCAAGCTGTTCAAAGACAGAGCTCCATTCAGAAAAGTGTTTCCAGGGTGGATGTTTTGGGGTAAAGGTTGCCTGAACAATGCACTGGGAGATTGGAGAGAATAATAAACATTTCAGAAAAGAAAATTAAAGTTGAGCTATGACAAGCAAAAAAATGCAAGGAATTAGGTGGTCAAATTGGAAGATTTTGTAAAAATAAGAGCTACCAAAGGGTGTGCTGAGTGGTCCGAATTTATGAGTTAGTTTGAGTTAGTCGCATTTTTTTTAAATGCAGTGAACACACATAGTGGCAGGATCTGGAACATAAACAGAGTAGCGATCCTTCATCATGTTCCAGTGGAAAATGAGAAACTCAATACACACAATCAAAATGGTGGGCTGGCTCAGCCAGGGATGGTAGGAAACAAAAATGTCTATCGAGCAGAAGAGTGGGAGAATAATGAAGAAAACATCCTTTTTGAAGATTTTGATATTAAAATAGTCATGTTATTGTTACATGATGTACTTTAATATGGTTTATTATGTCTAATTTCTTTTCACTGTTTTTAAGGGTTTTTATTTGTGTTATCTTGCTGTTAGTTATCTGTTAAGGGAGGGAGCAATGTGGCATAAATAAAGTGACTTACTTATAGACTATGACGCTAAGTTTATTGCTCACAGAGTGCACTGTCCATGGAATGGGAACTTAGAATGTGATGAGGTAATGGAATCAGAATGTGGGGAGCTGTGAGGGACAGGTAAAGAGCTGCTTGTGAGTGGTGGTTGATATGTCTGGAAATAAATACAAGTTCCCTGTCATCTTTGTGGAGGAACAATGCAGTAACCAATCAAAAGACATGGAAAGGAGTAGTACTTCATGGCAGGGGAAAACAGAAGATAGACAAGCCTGGTCAAGAATGAGAAGTAGGAAAAGGACTGACGAGGAAAAGTCAACCAAAGAAAAGCCACTTAGGAGAGGGGAGGCTCCAATGTTGTGGTTCTTGATGAGCCACAATATGTTTTGCAACAGAAAGCATATGTGGTTTCCTAGGATTTGAGATAAAAATGAGAACATGATAAAATAATACAATCACAAAATGTGCTGCTTGATTCCATATAATTTGTATTTTTTGCCACATAATTTAGTCAACCCTGCTGTATAATTTGGTCCTCTTCTGCCATATAATTCACTGGCCCTGGTAGATACATCGTATCCTGACCTGTTATTCATCGTTTAGCGTGTCAGTCTCCAAGAGTAGCTCAAACTACACTTCCTTGTGATGTCATAGTATGGTATTCACTCAGAACTTGTGGAAAATAGCTGTGAAACAGCTCATTCATACTGTTGTGTATGTTTATGCTTTGCATTTCTGATACACTTGTACTGGTAAGAAAATTGTGCTGCAAGCAACAACAAACGCTTCGAGATCTCATTAGACTTTTAACACCATAAAAAGTAATAACAAGATCAGGTCTATAAAAGGCAAAGAGTTATCATCATTCCTTGAGATGGTTAAATACTATAGAAAGTTTGTAAAAGATTTTGCTGGTACAACATACAATATGAGGAAGTTGTTAAAAGAAAAAATAGAATTTCTGTGGGTGAGTGAATATTGAAAGGAATTTGAGTGGGGAAAGGAAGAACTAAGTCATGCTCCTTCTTTGCAAGCTTATGATCCAATGTGTGATGCAAAGGTGGTCTGTGATGCAAGTGCAACTGGCTTAAGGTCCCATCTAATTCATACAAGAAATGGCCAAAAGAAAACACTGTGTGTGTGTGACAAGCCTTGAACGAATCTTAATGTAATTATTCAGTTATAGAGAGAGTCTTTGGTAGATTTCTGGCCAGTAAACAGATTCAAACTTTTTTTGTGGGGGGATGAAATTTGCAGTCCAGACAGACCACAAACCTTTAGTAGAATATTTTGCACAAAAGGAACTTGATCGTATACACTCTTGCATTTGAAGGTGGGTTGCTTCACAGTGCAGTTTATACCAGGAGCAGGAAATGAACTGTTTGCCAAGACTGGTTAAAGAGTGAGCTCCACCTTATGTGGAGGTGGAAGACTCAGTAGAGGAAGATGTCAGTGTTTGCCAAGATACCCAAGGGAGCTTTAAAGAGAGTAAATGTTTTGAAGAATTAGAGACCGATGCGGAACTAAAAGATGTAATTGATTTGTTATCTGAAGAGAAACCAAGCAAGAGGTTGTTGAAAAAGTGTAGCAGAAGTTGGAGTGAGCTAGGAAATGAACTTACTGTTGACAAAAGGCTTCTATTGCTAGGGACCAGATTAGTACCACCATGGATTTGAATTAGAAAAAACAGCAACTGGCACATGTGGGCAATTTAGGAATAGTAAATACAAAAGAGAGATTTTGAAGATATTCCTGGTGGCCAGTGCTTGATCATGATGTTGCGTGTATGGCTAGGAAGTGTCGAGTGTGTGGCATGTGACACAGGTTTGAGAACTACGAGTATCCCTGTGCTTTGAAAACAGTTTGAGAGAGAAAGTTACCTTTGCTATTTGTTCACATATAATAGAGTACAATGCTGTTCCAGAGAGACAGAAAATTATTTGAATTAAAGGAGGGAATACAATTGGCCAGAGCAAATGGCCTTCATGGGAAAATTGATTTGTCTCGGAGGATAACTGGATATTGTATGTTTCCACAATCCACCACCGGAAAGTCTCTTTTCGAGCTGTTCAAAGACATAGCTCCATTCAGAAAAGTGTGTCCAGGGTGGATGTTTTGGGGTAAAGGTTGCGTGATCAATGCACTTTGAGATTGGAGAGAATAATAAACATTTCACAAAAGAAAATTGAAGTTGAGCTATGACAAACAAAAAAATGCAAGGAATTAGGTGGTCAAATTGGAAGATTTTGTAAAAATAAGAGCTACCAAAGGATGTGCTGAGTGGTCCGAATTTATGAGTTAGTTTGAGGTAGTCACATTTTTTTTAAATGCAGTGAACACACATAGTGGCAGGATCTGGTACAAAAAAAGAGTAGCGATTCTTCATCATGTTCCAGTGGAAAATGAGAAACTCAATACAGACAATCAAAATAGTGGGCTGGTTCAGCCAGGGATGGTAGGAAACAAAAATGTCTATTGAGCAGAAGGGTGGGAGAATAATGAAGAAAACATCCTTTTTGAAGATTTTGATAATAAAATAGTCATGTTATTGTTACATGATGTACTTTAATATGGTTTATTATGTCTAATTTCTTTTCACTGTTTTTAAGGGTTTTTATTTGTGTTATCTTGCTGTTAGTTATCTGTTAAGGGAGGGAGCAATGTTGCATAAATAAAGTGAATTACTTATAGACTATGACGCTAAGTTTATTGCTCACAGACTGCACTGTCCATGGAATGGGAACTTAGAATGTGATGAGGTAATGGAATTAGAATGTGGGGAGCTGTGAGGGACAGGTAAAGAGCTGCTTGTGAGTGGTGGTTGATATGTCTGGAAATAAATACAAGTCCCCTGTCATCTTTGTGGAGGAACAATGCAGTAACCAATCAAAAGACATTGAAAGGAGTAGTACTTCATGGCAGGGGAAAACAGAAGATTGACAAGCTGGGTCAAGAATGAGAAGTAGGAAAATGAGTGATGAGGTAAAGTCAACCAAAGATAAGCCACTTAGGAGAGGGGAGGCTCCAATGTTGTGGTTCTTGATGAGCCACAATATGTTTTGCAACAGAAAGCATATGTGGTTTCCTAGGATTTGAGATAAAAATGATAACATTATAAAATAATACAATCACAAAATGTGCTGCTTGATTCCATATAATTTGTATTTTTTGCTACATAATTTAGTCAACCCTGCTGTATAATTTGGTCGTCTTCTGCCACATAATTCACTGGCCCTTTTAGATACATCATATGCTGACCTGTTATTCATCGTTTAGCGTGTCAGTCTCTAAGAGTAGCTCAAACTACACTTCCTTGTGATGTCATAGTATGGTATTCACTCAGAACTTGTGGAAAATAGCTGTGAAACAGCTCATTCATACTGTTGTGTATGTTTATGCTTTGCATTTCTGATACACTTTTACTGGTAAGAAAATTGTGCGGCAAGCAACAACAAACACTTGCTTCGAGATTTCATTAGACTTTTAATACCATAAAAAGTAATAACAAGATCAGGTCTATAAAAGGCAAAGAGTTATCATCATTCCATGAGATTGTTGAATACTATAGAAAGTTTGTAAAAGATTTTGCTGGTACAACATACAATATGACGAAGTTGTTAAAAGAAAAAATAGAATTTCTGTGGGAGAGTGAATATTGATAGGAATTTGAGTGGGGAAAGGAAGAACTAAGTCATGCTCCTTCTTTGCAAGCTTATGATCCAATGTGTGATGCAAAGGTAGTGTTTGATGCAAGTGCAAATGGCTTAAGGTCCCATCTAATTCATACAAAAAATGGCCAAAAGAAACTCACTGTGTGTGTGTCACAAGCCTTGAACGAATCTTAATGTAATTATTCAGTTATAGAGAGAGTCTTTGGTAGTTTTCTGGGCAGTAACCAGATTCAAACTTTTTTTGTGGGGGATGAAATTTGCAGTTCAGACAGACCACAAACCTTTGGTACAATATTTTGCGTGAAAGGAACTTGATTGTATACACTCTTGCATTTGAAGGTGGGTTGTATGTCTACAGGAATACTGCTTCACAGTGCAGTAGATACCAGGAGCAGGAAATGGACTGTTTGCCAAGACTGGTTAAAGTGTGAGCTCCACCTTATGTGGAGGTGGAAGACTCAGTAGAGGCAGAAGTCAGTGTTTGCCAAGTTACCCAAGGGAGCTTTAAAGAGAGTAAATGTTTTGAAGAATTAGACACCGATGAGTAACTAAAAGATGTAATTGATTTGTTATCTGAAAAGAAACCAAGCAAGAGGTTGTTGAAAAAGTGTAGCAGAAGTTGGTGTAAGCTAGGACATGAACTTACAGTTGACAAAGGGTTTCTATTGCTAGTGACGAGATTAGTACCACCATGGAGTTTGAATTAGAAAAAACAGCAACTGGCACATGTGGGCAATTTAGGAATAGTAAATACAAAAAAAGATTCTGAAGATATTCCTGGTGGGCAGTGCCTGATCATGATGTTGCGTGTATGGCTAGGAAGTGTCGAGTGTGTGGCGTGTGACACAGGTTTGAGAACTACTAGTATCCCTGTGCTTTGAAAACAGTTTGAGAGAGAAAGTTACCTTTGCTATTTGTTCACATATAATAGAGTACAATGCTGTTCCAGAGAGACAGAAAAGTATTTGAAAATGTGTGGAGTGGAGCATAAAATATCAGCTTTGTATCACCCACAGACCAGTGGTCCTACTAAGAGAGTGGTAAAAACATTGAAGGAGGGGATACAATTGGCCAGAGCAAATGGCCTTGATGGGAAAATTGATTTGTCTCGGAGGATAACTGGATATTGTATGTTTCCACAATCCACCACCGGAAAGTCTCTTTTCAAGCTGTTCAAAGACATAGCTCCATTCAGAAAAGTGTGTCCAGGGTGGATGTTTTGGGGTAAAGGTTGCGTGATCAATGCACTTTGAGATTGGAGAGAATAATAAACATTTCACAAAAGAAAATTAAAGTTGAGCTATGACAAACAAAAAATTGCAAGGAATTAGGTGGTCAAATTGGAAGATTTTGTAAAAATAAGAGCTACCAAAGGGTGTGCTGAGTGGTCCGAATTTATGAGTGAGTTTGAGGTAGTCACATTTTTTTAAAATGTAGTGAACACACATGCTGGCAGCATCTGGAACAAAAACAGAGTAGCGGTTCTTCATCATGTTCCAGTGGAAAATGAGAAACTCAATACAGACAATCAAAAGGGTGGGCTGGCTCAGCCAGGGATGGTAGGTAACAAAAATATCGATCGAACAGAAGAGTGGGAGAATAATGAAGAAAACATCCTTTTTGAAGATTTTGATAATAAAAAAGTCATGTTATTGTTACATGATGTACTTTAATATGGTTTATTATGTCTAATTTCTTTTCACTGTTTTTAAGGGTTTTTATTTGTGTTATCTTGCTGTTAGTTATCTGTTAAGGGAGGGAGCAATGTGGCATAAATAAAGTGACTTACTTATAGACTATGACGCTAAGTTTATTGCTCACAGAGTGCACTGTCCATGGAATGGGAACTTAGAATGTGAGGAGGTAATGGAATCAGAATGTGGGGAGCTGTGAGGGACAGGTAAAGAGCTGCTTGTGAGTGGTGGTTGATATGTCTGGAAATAAATACAAGTCCCCTGTCATCTTTGTGGAGGAACTATGCAGTAACCAATCAAAAGACATGGAAAGGAGTAGTACTTCATGGCAGGGAAAAACAGAAGATTGACAAGCTGGGTCAAGAATGAGAAGTAGGAAAATGACTGATGAGGAAAAGTCAACCTAAGATAAGCCACTTAGGAGAGGGAAGGCTCCAATGTTGTGGTTCTTGATGAGCCACAATATGTTTTGCAACAGAAAGCATGTGTGGTTTCCTAGGATTTGAGATAAAAATGATAACATGATAAAATAATACAATCACAAAATGTGCTGCTTGATTCCATATAATTTGTATTTTTTGCCACATAATTTAGTCAACCCTGCTGTATAATTTGGTCCTCTTCTGCCACATAATTCACTGGCCCTGGTGGATACATCGTATCCTGACCTGTTATTCATCGTTTAGCGTGTCAGTCTCCAAGAGTAGCTCAAACTACACTTCCTTGTGATGTCATAGTATGGTATTCACTCAGAACTTGTGGAAAATAGCTGTGAAACACCTCATTCATACTGTTGTGTATGTTTATGCTTTGCATTTCTGATACACTTGTACTGGTAAGAAAATTGTGCGGCAAGCAACAACAAACACTTGCTTCGAGATTTCATTAGACTTTTAACACCATAAAAAGTAATAACAAAATCAGGTCTATAAAAGGCAAAGAGTTATCATCATTCCATGAGATGGTTGAATACTATAGAAAGTTTGTAAAAGATTATGCTGGTACAACATACAATATGAGGAAGTTGTTAAAAGAAAAAATCGAATTTCTGTGGGTGAGTGAATATTAAAAGGAATTTGAGTGGGGAAAGGAAGAACTAAGTCATGCTCCTTCTTTGCAAGCTTATGATCCAATGTGTGATGCAAAGGTGGTCTGTGATGCAAGTGCAAATGGCTTAAGGTCCCATCTAATTCATACAAGAAATGGCCAAAAGAAAACACTGTGTGTGTGTCACAAGCCTTGAACGAATCTTAATGTAATTATTCAGTTATAGAGAGAGTCTTTGGTAGTTTTCTGGGCAGTAAACAGATTCAAACTTTTTTTGTGGGGGATGAAATTTTCAGTTCAGACAGACCACAAACCTTCAGTAGAATATTTTGCACGAAAGGAACTTGATTGTATACACTCTTGCATTTGAAGGTGGGTTGTATGTCTACAGGAATACTGCTTCACAGTGCAGTTTATACCAGGAGCAGGAAATGGACTGTTTGCCAAGACTGTTGCCAAGACTGTTAAAGTGTGAGCTCCACCTTATGTGGAGGTGGAAGACTCAGTAGAGGAAGATGTCAGTGTTTGCCAAGTTACCCAAGGGAGCTTTAAAGAGAGTAAATGTTTTGAAGAATTAGAGACCGTTGAGGAACTAAAAGATGTAATTGATTTGTTATCTGAAGAGAAACCAAGCAAGAGGTTGTTAAAAAAGTGTAGCAGAAGTTGGAGTAAGCTAGGACATGAACTTACAGTTGACAAAGGGTTTCTATTGCTAGGGACGAGATTAGTACCACCATGGATTTGAATTAGAATAACCAGCAACTGGTACATGTGGGCAATTTAGGAATAGTAAATACAAAAGAGAGATTTTGAAGATATTCCTGGTGGCCAGTGCTTGATCATGATGTTGCGTGTATGGCTAGGAAGTGTCGAGTGTTTGGCGTGTGACACAGGTTTGAGAACTACTAGTATCCCTGTGCTTTGAAAACAGTTTGAGAGAGAAAGTTACCTTTGCTATTTGTTCACATATAATAGAGTACAATGCTGTTCCAGAGAGACTGAAAATTATTTGAAAATGTGTGGAGTAGAGCATAACACTATCAGCTTTGTATCACCCACAGACCAATGGTCCTACTAAGAGAGTGGTAAAACATTGAAGGAGGGGATACAATTGGCCAGAGCAAATGGCCTTGATGGGAAAATTGATTTGTCTCGGAGGATAACTGGATATTGTATGTTTCCACAATCCACCACCGGAAAGTCTCTTTTCGAGCTGTTCAAAGACAGAGCTCCATTCAGAAAAGTGTGTTCAGGGTGGATGTTTTGGGGTAAAGGTTGCGTGAACAATGCGCTGGGAGATTGGAGAGAATAATAAACATTTCACAAAAGAAAACTAAAGTTGAGCTATGACAAACAAAAAAATGCAAGGAATTAGGTGGTCAAATTGGAAGATTTTGTAAAAATAAGAGCTACCAAAGGGTGTGCTGAGTGGTCCGAATTTATGAGTTAGTTTGAGGTAGTCACATTTTTATAAAATGCAGTGAACACACATGCTGGCAGGACCTGGAACAAAAACAGAGTAGCGGTTCCTCATCAAGTTCCAGTGGAAAATGAGAAACTCAATACAGACAATCAAAATGCTGCGCTGGCTCAGCCAGGGATGGTAGGAAACCAAAATGTCTATCGAGCAGAAGAGTGGGAGAATAATGAAGAAAACATCCTTTTTGATGATTTTGATAATAAAATAGTTATGTTGTTGTTACATGATGTACTTTAATATGGGTTATTATGTCTAATTTCTTTTCACTGTTTTGAAGGGTTTTTATTTGTATCTTGCTGTTAGTTATCTGTTAAGGGAGGGAGCAATGTTGCATAAATAAAGTGACTTAATTATAGACTATGACGCTAAGTTTATTGCTCACAGAGTGCACTATCCATGGAATGGGAACTTAGAATGTGATGAGGTAATGGAATCAGAATGTGGGGAGCTGTGAGGGACTGGTAAAGAGCTGCTTGTGAGTGGTGGTTGATATGTCTGGAAATAAATACAAGTCCCCTGTCATCTTTGTGGAGGAACAATGCAGTAACCAATCAAAAGACATGGAAAGGAGTACTACTTCATAGCAGGGGAAAACAGAAAATTGACAAGCTGGGTCAAGAATGAGAAGTAGGAAAATGAGTGACGAGGAAAAGTCAACCAAAGATAAGCCACTTAGGAGAGGGGATGCTCCAATGTTGTGGTTCTTGACGAGCCACAATATGTTTTGCAACAGAAAGCATATGTGGTTTCCTAGGATTTGAGATAAAAATGATAACATGATAAAATAATACAATCACAAAATGTGTTGCAATTTGTATTTTTTGCCACATAATTTAGTCAACCCTGCTGTATAATTTGGTCCTCTTCTGCCACATAATTCACTGGCCCTGGTAGATACATCGTATCCTGACCTGTTATTCATCGTTTAGCGTGTCAGTCTCCAAGAGTAGCTCAAACTACACTTCCTTGTGATGTCATAGTATGGCATTCACTCAGAACTTTTGGAAAATAGCTGTGAAACAGCTCATTCATACTGTTGTGTATGTTTATGCTTTGCATTTCTGATACACTTTTAGTGGTAAGCAAATTGTGCGGCAAGCAAGAACAAACACTTGCTTCGAGATATCATTAGACTTTTAACACCATAAAAAGTAATGACAAGATCAGGTCTATAAAAGGCAAAGAGTTATCATCATTCCATGAGATGGTTGAATACTATAGAAAGTTTGTAAAAGATTTTGCTGGTACAACATACAATATGAGGAAGTTGTTAAAAGAAAAAATAGAATTTTTGTGTGAGAGTGAATATTGAAAGGAATTTGAGTGGGGAAAGAAAGAACTAAGTCATGCTCCTTCTTTGCAAGCTTATGATCCAATGTGTGATGCAAAGGTGGTCTGTGATGCAAGTGCAAATGGCTTAAGGTCCCATCTAATTCATACAAGAAATGGCCAAAAGAAACTCACTGTGTGTGTGTCACAAGCCTTGAACGAATCTTAATGTAATTATTCAGATATAGAGAGAGTCTTTGGTAGTTTTCTGGGCAGTAAACAGATTCAAACTTTTTTTGTGGGAATGAAATTTGCAGTTCAGACAGACCACAAACCTTTGGTAGAATATTTTGCACGTAAGGAACTTGATTGTAGACACTCTTGCATTTGAAAGTGGGTTGTATGTCTACAGGAATACTGCTTCACAGTGCAGTATATACCAGGAGCAGGAAATGGACTGTTTGCCAAGACTGGTTAAAGTGTGAGCTCCACCTTATGTGGAGGTGGAAGACTCAGTAGAGGAAGATGTCAGTGTTTGCCAAGTTACCCAAGGGAGCTTTAAAGAGAGTAAATGTTTTGAAGAATTAGAGACCGATGAGGAACTAAAAGATGTAATTGATTTGTTATCTGAAGAGAAACCAAGCAAGAGGTTGTTGAAAAAGTGTAGCAGAAGTTGGTATAAGCTAGGATATGACCTTACAGTTGACAGAGGGTTTCTATTGCTAGGGACGAGATTAGTACCACCATGGAGTTTGAATTAGAATAAACAGCAACTGGCACATGTGGGCAATTTAGGAATAGTGAATACAAAAGAGAGATTTTGAAGATATTCCTGGTGGCCAGTGCTTGATCATGATGTTGCGTGTATGGCTAGGAAGTGTCGAGTGTGTGGCGTGTGACACAGGTTTGAGAACTACTAGTATCCCTGTGCTTTGAAAACAGTTTGAGAGAGAAAGTTACCTTTGCTATTTGTTCACATATAATAGAGTACAATACTGTTCCAGAGAGACTGAAAATTATTTGAAAATGTGTGGAGTAGAGCATAACACTATCAGCTTGGTATCACCCACAGACCAATGGTCCTACTAAGAGAGTGGTAAAAACATTGAAGGAGGGGATACAATTGGCCAGAGCAAATGGCCTTGATGGGAAAATTGATTTGTCTCGGAGGATAACTGGATATTGTATGTTTCCACAATCCACCACCGGAAAGTCTCTTTTCGAGCTGTTCAAAGACAGAGCTCCATTCAGAAAAGTGTGTTCAGGGTGGATGTTTTGGGGTAAAGGTTGCGTGAACAATGCGCTGGGAGATTGGAGAGAATAATAAACATTTCACAAAAGAAAACTAAAGTTGAGCTATGACAAACAAAAAAATGCAAGGAATTAGGTGGTCAAATTGGATGATTTTGTAAAAATAAGAGCTACCAAAGGGTGTGCTGAGTGGTCCGAATTTATGAGTTAGTTTGAGGTAGTCACATTTTTTTAAAATGCAGTGAACACACATGCTGGCAGGATCTGGAACAAAAACAGAGTAGCGGTTCCTCATCAAGTTCCAGTGGAAAATGAGAAACTCAATACAGACAATCAAAATGGTGCGCTGGCTCAGCCAGGGATGGTAGGAAACCAAAATGTCTATCGAGCAGAAGAGTGGGAGAATAATGAAGAAAACATCCTTTTTGATGATTTTGATAATAAAATAGTCATGTTGTTGTTACATGATGTACTTTAATATGGGTTATTATGTCTAATTTCTTTTCACTGTTTTGAAGGGTTTTTATTTGTATCTTGCTGTTAGTTATCTGTTAAGGGAGGGAGCAATGTTGCATAAATAAAGTGACTTACTTATAGACTATGACGCTAAGTTTATTGCTCACAGAGTGCACTATCCATGGAATGGGAACTTAGAATGTGATGAGGTAATGGAATCAGAATGTGGGGAGCTGTGAGGGACTGGTAAAGAGCTGCTTGTGAGTGGTGGTTGATATGTCTGGAAATAAATACAAGTCCCCTGTCATCTTTGTGGAGGAACAATGCAGTAACCAATCAAAAGACATGGAAAGGAGTACTACTTCATAGCAGGGGAAAACAGAAAATTGACAAGCTGGGTCAAGAATGAGAAGTAGGAAAATGAGTGACGAGGAAAAGTCAACCAAAGATAAGCCACTTAGGAGAGGGGATGCTCCAATGTTGTGGTTCTTGATGAGCCACAATATGTTTTGCAACAGAAAGCATATGTGGTTTCCTAGGATTTGAGATAAAAATGATAACATGATAAAATAATACAATCACAAAATGTGCTGCAATTTGTATTTTTTGCCACATAATTTAGTCAACCCTGCTGTATAATTTGGTCCTCTTCTGCCACATAATTCACTGGCCCTGGTAGATACATCGTATCCTGACCTGTTATTCATCGTTTAGCGTGTCAGTCTCCAAGAGTAGCTCAAACTACACTTCCTTGTGATGTCATAGTATGGTATTCACTCAGAACTTGTGGAAAATAGCTGTGAAACAGCTCATTCATACTGTTGTGTATGTTTATGCTTTGCATTTCTGATACACTTTTACTGGTAAGCAAATTGTGCGGCAAGCAAGAACAAACACTTGCTTCGAGATTTCATTAGACTTTTAACACCATAAAAAGTAATGACAAGATCAGGTCTATAAAAGGCAAAGAGTTATCATCATTCCATGAGATGGTTGAATACTATAGAAAGTTTGTAAAAGATTTTGCTGGTACAACATACAATATGAGGAAGTTGTTAAAAGAAAAAATAGAATTTTTGTGGGAGAGTGAATATTGAAAGGAATTTGAGTGGGGAAAGGAAGAACTAAGTCATGCTCCTTCTTTCCAAGCTTATGATCCAATGTGTGATGCAAAGGTGGTCTGTGATGCAAGTGCAAATGGCTTAAGGTCCCATCTAATTCATACAAGACATGGCCAAAAGAAACTCACTGTGTGTGTGTCACAAGCCTTGAACGAATCTTAATGTAATTATTCAGTTATAGAGAGAGTCTTTCGTAGTTTTCCGGGCAGTAAACAGATTCAAACTTTTTTTGTGGGGGATGAAATTTGCAGTTCAGACAGACCACAAACCTTTGGTAGAATATTTTGCACGAAAGGAACTTGATTGTATACACTCTTACATTTGAAGGTGGCTTGTATGTCTACAGGAATACTGCTTCACAGTGCAGTTTATACCAGGAGCAGGAAATGGACTGTTTGCCAAGACTGGTGAAAGGGTGAGCTCCACCTTATGTGGCGGTGGAAGACTCAGTAGAGGAAGATGTCAGTGTTTGCCAAGTTACCCAAGGGAGCTTTAAAGAGAGTAAATGTTTTGAAGAATTAGAGACCGATGAGGAACTAAAAGATGTAATTGATTTGTTTTCTGAAGAGAAACCAAGCAAGAGGTTGTTGAAAAAGTGAAGCAGAAGTTGGTGTAATCTAGGATATCAACTTACAGTTGACAAAGGGTTTCTATTGCTAGGGACGAGATTAGTACCACCATGGAGTTTGAATTAGAAAAAACAGCAACAGGCACATGTGGGCCATTTAGGAATAGTAAATACAAAAGAGAGATTTTGAAGATATTCCTTGTGGCCAGTGCTTGATCATGATGTTGCATGTATGGCTAGGAAGTGTCGAGTGTGTGGCGTGTGACACAGGTTTGAGAAGTACTAGTATCCCTGTGCTTTGAAAACAGTTTGAGAGAGAAAGTTACCTTTGCTATTTGTTCACATATAGTAGAGTACAATGCTGTTCCAGAGAGATAGAAAATTATTTGAAAATGTGTGGAGTAGAGCATAGAATATCAGCTTTGTATCACCCACAGACCAATGGTCCTACTAAGAGAGTGGTAAAAACATTGAAGGACGGGATACAATTGGCCAGAGCAAATGGCCTTAATGGGAAAATTGATTTGTCTTGGAGGATAACTGGATATTGTATGTTTCCACAATCCACCACCGGAAAGTCTCTTTTCGAGCTGTTCAAAGACAGAGCTCCATTCAGAAAAGTGTGTCCAGGGTGGATGTTTTGGGGTAAAGGTTGCGTGAACAATGCACTGGGAGATTGGAGAGAATAATAAACATTTCACAAAAGAAAATTAAAGGTGAGCTATGGCAAACAAAAAAATGCAAGGAATTAGGTGGTCAAATTGGAAGATTTTGTAAAAATAAGAGCTACCAAAGGGTGTGCTGAGTGTTCCGAATTTATGAGTTAGATTGAGGTAGTCACATTTTTTAAAAATGCAGTGAACACACATGCTGGCAGGATCTGGAACAAAAACAGAGTAGCAGTTCTTCATCATGTTCCAGTGGAAAATGAGAAACTCAATACAGACAATCAAAATGGTGGGCTGGCTCAGCCAGGGATGGTAGGAAACAAAAATGTCTATCGAGCAGAAGAGTGGGAGAATAATGAAGAAAATATTCTTTTTGAAGATTTTGATAATAAAATAGTCATGTTATTGTTACATGATGTACTTTAATATGTTTTATTATGTCTAATTTCTTTTCACTGTTTTTAAGGGTTTTTATTTGTGTTATCTTGCTGTTAGTTATCTGTTACGGGAGGGAGCAATGTGGCATAAATAAAGTTACTTACTTATAGACTATGACACTAAGTTTATTGCTCACAGAGTGCACTGTCCATGGAATGGGAACTTAGAATGTGGTGAGGTAATGGAATCAGAATGAGGGAGCTGTGAGGGACAGGTAAAGAGCTGCTTGTGAGTGGTGGTTGATATGTCTGGAAATAATTACAAGTCCCCTGTCATCTTTGTGGAGGAACAATGCAGTAACCAATCAAAAGACATGGAAAGGAGTAGTACTTCATGGCAGGGGAAAACAGAAGATTGACAAGCTGGGTCAAGAATGAGAAGTAGGAAAATGAGTGACTAGGAAAAGTCAACCAAAGATAAGCCAATAAGGAGAGGGGAGGCTCCAATGTTGTGGTTCTTGATGAGCCACAATTTGTTTTGCAACAGAAAGCATATGTGGGTTCCTAGGATTTTAGATAAAAATGATAACATGATAAAATAATACAATCACAAAATGTGCTGCTTGATTCCATATAATTTGTCTTTTTTGCCACATAATTTAGTCAACCCTGCTGTATAATTTGGTCCTCTTCTGACACATAATTCACTGGCCCTGTAGATACATCGTATCCTGACCCGTTATTCATCGTTTAGCGTGTCAGTCTCCAAGAGTAGCTCAAACTACACTTCCTGTGATGTCATAGTATGGTATTCACTCAGAACTTGTGGTAAATAGCTCTGAAACAGCTCATTCATACTGTTGTGTATGTTTATGCTTTGCATTTCTGATACACTTTTACTGGTAAGAAAATTGTGCGGCAAGCAACAACAAACACTTGCTTCGAGATTTCATTAGACTTTTAACACCATAAAAAGTAATGACAAGATCAGGTCTATAAAAGGCAAAGAGTTATCATCATTCCATGAGATGGTTGAATACTATAGAATGTTTGTAAAAGATTTTGCTGGTACAACATACAATATGAGGAAGTTGTTAAAAGAAAAAATAGAATTTCTGTGGGAGAGTGAATATTGAAAGGAATTTGAGTGGGGAGAACTAAGTCATGCTCCTTCTTTCCAAGCTTATGATCCAATGTGTGATGCAAAGGTGGTCTGTGATGCAAGTGCAAATGGCTTAAGGTCCCATCTAATTCATACAAGACATGGCCAAAAGAAACTCACTGTGTGTGTGTCACAAGCTTTGAATGAATCTTAGTGTAATTATTCAGTTATAGAGAGAGTCTTTGGTAGTTTTCTGGGCAGTAAACAGATTCAAACTTTTTTTGTGGGGGATGAAATTTGCAGTTCAGACAGACCACAAACCTTTGGTAGAATATTTTGCATGAAAGGAACTTGATTGTATACACTCTTACATTTGAAGGTGAGTTGTATGTCTACAGGAATACTGCTTCACAGTGCAGTTTATACCAGGAGCAGGAAATGGACTGTTTGCCAAGACTGGTTAAAGTGTGAGATCCACCTTATGTGGTGGTGGAAGACTCAGTAGAGGAAGATGTCAGTGTTTGCCAAGTTACCCAAGGGAGCTTTAAAGAGAGTAAATGTTTTGAAGAATTAGAGACCGATGAGGAACTAAAAGATGTAATTGATTTGTTTTCTGAAGAGAAACCAAGCAAGAGGTTGTTGAAAAAGTGTAGAAGAAGTTGGAGTAAGCTAGGACATGAACTTACAGTTGACAAAGGGTTTCTATTGCTAGGTACGAGATTAGTACCACCATGGAGTTTGAATTAGAAAAAACAGCAACTGGCACATGTTGGCAATTTAGGAATAGTAAATACAAAAGAGGGATTTTGAAGATATTCCTGGTGGTCAGTGCTTGATCATGATTTTGCGTGTATGGCTAGGAAGTGTCAAGTGTGTGGTGTGTGACACAGGTTAGAGAACTACTAGTATCCCTGTGCTTTGAAAACAGTTTGAGAGAGAAAGTTACCTTTGCTATTTGTTCACATATAATAGAGTACAATGCTGTTCCAGAGAGACAGAAAATATTTGAAAATGTGTGGAGTAGAGCATAGAATATCAGCTTTGTATCACCCACAGACCAATGGTCCTACTAAGAGAGTGGTAAAAACATTGAAGGAGGGGATACAATTGGCCAGAGCAAATGGCCTTAATGGGAAAATTGATTTGTCTCGGAGGATAACTGGATATTGTATGTTTCCACAATCCACCACCGGAAAGTCTCTTTTCGAGCTGTTTAAAGACAGAGCTCCATTCAGAAAAGTGTGTCCTGGGTGGATGTTTTGGGGTAAAGGTTGCGTGAACAATGCACTGGGAGATTGGAGAGAATAATAAACATTTCACAAAAGAAAATTAAAGGTAAGCTATGACAAACAAAAAAATGCAAGGAATTAGGTGGTCAAATTGGAAGATTTTGTAAAAATAAGAGCTACCAAAGGGTGTGCTGAGTGTTCCGAATTTATGAGTTAGTTTGAGGTAGTCACATTTTTTTAAAATGCAGTGAACACACATGCTGGCAGGATCTGGAACAAAAACAGAGTAGCGATTATTCATCATGTTCCAGTGGAAAATGAGAAACTCAATACAGACAATCAAAATGGTGAGCTGGCTCAGCCAGGGATGGTAGGAAACAAAAATATCTATCGAGCAGAAGAGTGGGAGAATAATGAAGAAAACATCCTTTTTGAAGATTTTGATAATAAAATAGTCATGTTATTATTACATGATGTACTTTAATATGGTTTATTACGTCTAATTTCTTTTCACTGTTTTTAAGGGTTTTTATTTGTGTTATCTTGCTGTTAGTTATCTGTTAAGGGAGGGAGCAATGTTGCATAAATAAAGTGACTTACTTATAGACTATGACGCTAAGTTTATTGCTCACAGAGTGCACTGTCCATGGAATGGGAACTTAGAATGTGATGAGGTAATGGAATCAGAATGTAGGGAGCTGTGAGGGACAGGTAAAGAGCTGCTTGTGAGTGGTGGTTGATATGTCTGGAAATAAGTACAAGTCCCCTGTCATCTTTGTGGAGGAACAATGCAGTAACCAATCAAAAGACATGGAGTGAAGTAGTACTTCATGGCAGGGGAAAACAGAAGATTGACAAGCTGGGTCAAGAATGAGAAGTAGGAAAATGAGTGACGAGGAAAAGTCAACCAAAGATAAGCCACTTAGGAGAGGGGAGGCTCCAATGTTGTGGTTCTTGATGAGCCACAATATGTTTTGCAACAGAAAGCATATGTGGTTTCCTAGGATTTGAGATAAAAATGATAACATGATAAAATAATACAATCACAAAATGTGCTGCTTGATTCCATATAATTTGTCTTTTTTGCCACATAATTTAGTCAACCCTGCTGTATAATTTGGTCCTCTTCTGCCACATAATTCACTGGCCCTTGTAGATGCATCGTATCCTGACCAATTATTCATCGTTTAGCGTGTCAGTCTCCAAGAGTAGCTCAAACTACTCTTCCTTGTGATGTCATAGTATGGTATTCTCTCAGAACTTGTGGAAAATAGCTGCGAAACAGCTTATTCATACTGTTGTGTATGTTTATGCTTTGCATTTCTGATACACTTTTACTGGTAAGAAAATTGTGCGGCAAGCAACAACAAACACTTGCTTCGAGATTTCATTAGACTTTTAACACCATAAAAAGTAATGACAATATCAGGTCTATAAAAGGCAAAGAGTTATCATCATTCCATGAGATGGTTGAATACTATAGAAAGTTTGTAAAAGATTTTGCTGGTACAACATACAATATGAGGAAGTTGTTAAAAGAAAAAATAGAATTTCTGTGGGAGAGTGAATATTGAAAGGAATTTGAGTGGGGAGAACTAAGTCATGCTCCTTCTTTCCAAGCTTATGATCCAATGTGTGATGCAAAGGTGGTCTGTGATGCAAGTGCAAATGGCTTAAGGTCCCATCTAATTCATACAAGACATGGCCAAAAGAAACTCACTGTGTGTGTGTCACAAGCCTTGAACGAATCTTAATGTAATTATTCAGTTATAGAGAGAGTCTTTGGTAGTTTTTTGGCCAGTAAACAGATTCAAACTTTTTTTGTGGGGAATGAAATTTGCAGTTCAGACAGACCACAAACCTTTGGTAGAATATTTTGCACGAAAGGAACTTGATTGTATACACTCTTACATTTGAAGGTGGGTTGTATGTCTACAGAAATACTGCTTCACAGTGCACTTTATACCAGGAGCAGGAAATGGACTGTTTGCCAAGACTGGTGAAAGGGTGAGCTCCACCTTATGTGGAGGTGGAAGACTCAGTAGAGGAAGATGTCAGTGTTTGCCAAGTTACCCAAGGGAGCTTTAAAGAGAGTAACTGTTTTAATGAATTAGAGACCGATGAGGAACTAAAAGATGTAATTGATTTTTTTTCTGAAGAGAAACCAAGCAAGAGGTTGTTGAAAAAGTGTAGCAGACGTTGGAGTAAGCTAGGACATGAACTTACAGTTGACAAAGGGTTTCTATTGCTAGGGACGAGATTAGTACCACCATGGATTTGAATTAGAAAAAACAGCAACTGGCACATGTGGGCAATTTAGGAATAGTCAATACAAAAGAGAGATTTTGAAGATATTCCTGGTGGCCAGTGCTTGATCATGATGTTGCGTGTATGGCTAGGAAGTGTCGAGTGTGTGGTGTGTGACACATGTTTGAGAACTACTAGTATCCCTGATGCAGATCAGAGCTTCCAAATCCCCTCCACTTCCACGGACGGAATGATTTCACAGTCACACGCACACTCATACATCATACGCTGGTGGGGCCCATAACACCAACATTCATTCCAACCAATCTATCCGTGCCTGTAAAGTGGAAAATCACAACAACCAAATCTGCATTTATCACTCTGGATGAAGAACCACCTTCTTTAAATCACCCTAACAGTGCCTCCTTCAGATGGGTCGACTAGACCGTCTAGTTGCTGGTTTGATAATAAAATATACACTCAAATATATTCAAATAAATCATTCACTAAAATAAGCACCCGACACATTTATTAAATAATACTTTCTTTTTATCTAAATCAATTGCAAGTTAAACCTAGCAAAATGCAGCATCATCTTCATCATATTTACCTATTCTGGCTATTTGTCGTTTTCTAAGTCTGAACTGGTCCTCAAAGCATCTGTCAGCATCTCTGGCTCTGTCATAGGCGTCACTGTCCTCTCCGTCAGCGTCGGGACCTCGGGTCATAAATTCAACGACAGCTCTCTCCTAGATGACGACTACTTAACCTCTCTAAGCTACTCATTTTTATACAGAAAATTACAATATTAAAGTTACATTTCTGAATTCTTGTAAATCCTATTGGCTAACACAAATGTGGTGACCGGATTTCACTGCAACATGTGCAAAATTTCTCAGGCTCGTTTTCACGTAAAGTCTTGATTGTCTTTGTCTAATGTAACAACAAATGTTGCAAGCAGAAGGGACACGACCCTAGTAAATGTTTCTTTAGGCGGCACAGGTCCGGTTTTTACATCTCTAAATGTTCTTTATCTTTGTCATTTCTGCATGGTCAGGGTCGTCTTGGCACTTCTCCCAGACAGTCACCATGACATATCTTTCGGTTCAACTTGAGGGCAGGGTTTCAGCCAGAGCAGAACGCTTTTCTTTTAAAAATCATCTACTCGAATACAGGCTTCGGATGGTGGCCATCTTGTAGCAGGCCACAATGGGCAACTTAAGCAGAACAAACGAAAAATCATAATTAATACATGGATATAATTAAAACAGTGTTATTCCCCAACTAATACCCATATGTGTATGCATTTATCTAGCCATATGCGACATTTAAAGCCATTAGTGCATGTTTATTTTAAGCGCAAATCACAATAACGGCACATAAGCAACGTATATCTTAGTCAGTATGCGTACAAAATTAGTTTACTTATTATTCTAGCCATGCAGATGCATTCCCACGTGTAGTCTTTCTGTTAGTAAGGTTCGTTTAATCAAAATGACATCACACAATTATTCATTATGATTATTACTTAGTAATTTTAATATAAACATACGAAAATGGAACAGGAGTTTCACTTTAGCTTATTATACCTGCTCCAGCCATCCCCCCTTTGGTGATTTTATCACCAAATAACACCCAAAATTGTTCAAATTTCTTTCCCCTTTTGTCAAATTTCAAAATGTCTTTTTGCTCAGATTTTATAATCATCTTCTTTTTTTTTGCTTCTATATACATACTTTCTCTCAATTCTTCTAATTCAATTTCTTGTACTTCTCTTTTATTTTTCTTTTCTCTTCTTTTTACTATTTCTCGTTTAGTTTTCTTTTTATTTCTTCTATATCTACAACACATACATCCTAGTCTAAGGATTAATAATGCAATAATCACACAAGTTAATGGAAATAATATTTTACCAAATATGGTACTACCTATCTTATCTATGAAATTTTTAATAGCAATCAATTTATTTGCCATTCTAGTCCAAATATTCTCAGCTTCCAGTGGTACTAATTCTTCATGCAAATCAGTAATATTTTTGATATAGACTTTTAAGTCTTTGCTTTCGTCAGGAATGTAAGTGCAACAATGTTGAACTTTCAGCATTCCACAGACTCCACCCTCTTTTGCCAATAAAATATCAAGGGCAAGTCGATTTTGCATCACCATAGCACGTAAGGCAACCAGTTCAGTATCTACTAATAGGAAGCCTCCTGCTGTGTTTGTGGATAAACGATCCACAACTGTCGACAATTTCCGAATACTAAGTGCATTCAGAGTTATTCCCACTGCGGGTATCAATGCTCCAAAAATATCACCTATAATTTCTGTCCATGTTTCTCTTTTACCACGTTTTAGTATGTTAGTTTCTTCAGTGTTATCTACTCTATCCATGTGAAAGATTTTTGGAAAGACCAGGCCAACATAACATGTGCCATACCAATGGTCAGGCAACCTGTAATAAGCCTTATTCCCACAAATATAATACAATCCAGGAAAGACTGGATCTTCTCCTCCTCTAAATCCCCAACCGGTTGCAATAAAATATGTATCATGGCACTCACTAGTCCCTACAAAATAAGTGTCATATTGGGATTTCCTTCTCGTGATACATAATTTTCCCTTCTGTGATGCATCTATGGCCAAAGTTGGACTGTATCCCACAATGGGTCACTTATTCTTTTCCCATCAGTATTCTTATGCATCCCTAATCTCCTTTCCTCAAACATGTCTAGAAATGTTTTCTCTTCTCCCTTCAAACTGTAAGTTAAATTGTATCTGTAAATGTATTCTAATGTTAATTCCTTAGTTTCTATAAAAATTTCACCTAAAATGTTAGCTTCCTTAGCAGGATTCAAATCTTTGTTCATTGGCAATTGCCCTAAAGTGTTATCTACATTAGATAAATTATAGTCTACTTTCCCTAATTGATAAAATATACTAAGTAATACACTACATGAAATTCCATACGTAGCTGGGAGGTGATGATAAGTCACTCCTTCTGAAACAGAAGCAGGTAATTGCATACATACGTAGCAATCCCTTACATCCATTGTCTTAACATATTCATACAACAATTTTGAAAACACATTGCTAGAAAAATCATTAATAGACCTATCCTTATGTACATGTGTGTTACTTATACTAGTTGGAACTACTTTCTGGAAACTTTTCCCTATGTTAGTCGTGTTCTCAGTGTGTCCTCCTAAAGTGTCTATAGTTACTTTGAAAGAAATTAGTAGAGCAAGCACGCTCCACAAAAGCATTAATAATCTTGTACAACAGCAGCACATCTTGCACCACCTTTTCATGAAGGTACATCTATTCTGGTTATTCTCTGTATTAGCCATCTGGTCAATCTGACCGTGTCTTTTGACTTAGCCTCTTCTACTCCACTACTGTATTTTTAGGGCAGCAAGTACCCAACAGGTTATTACAATCTTTTAGTTTCTATTCAGTTTCTTTTCCAGCCGATTTATTTGTATTTCTCAATCTGGTCTCTCATCACTTTTCACTCTTTCATTATTGTCATTAAATTGCAGAAAGTCCTGAACCTCCGCTTTTTCTCCAATATCGGACAAGATAACTCTCAGGATTCCCACAGCTTCTTCTTCTTCAACCACTCTGGATTTCCTTGACTGTCTGCCTCTTCTCCTTGTTCAGGCAGTGCCACATATGTCCATTCTGATGACTTGTACTTCTGGTTGGGTTTTCTGATTCTTTTGTTTTCTTCAGCTATTTCTGTTTCTCTTTCTTTAGCTTGGTTTTGACTCGACACTTCATTCACTTGTTCAGCTTTTGATGGTTCTAATCGTGTCAAACGATATCTCAGTCTCTTTATTTTGTGGGGCCAAAGATCTCCTTTAGCATTTCTCTTTGATTTTCCCTCTTTGGTGTTTTTCTCCTTGATCCAAGTTCTCTTTCTCAGAACTCCACCTTCAGGTGTCTCATTCTCACTTTCTTCAGATTCTGTCTCGATTGCCTCTTTTCCACCAACAGTTTCCTTTTCAACAGAAGTTTTCTTTTCAACCACTGTTTCTTTTTCAGCGACAGTCTCTTTTTCTTTAACCTGAGATTGCCCTACTTCTGTCCCTCCTCGGGTCTCCGGCACGCAGTCTTCTTTCTGACTACTTGTCCCTTCACCTAACTCAGTGTTGATGTTCCCTACACCTCCTCGGGGTTTTTCCGCAGAAATCTGTCCCTCTCTTTCTACTTCTGTCCCTTCTTCATCTACAATGATTATCTCAGGTGAGACTTCTCCAGTTTCTTTGTTTGCTTCAAGGGTCACTTCTGTTGTAATGTTCTTTTCTTTTCTTTCTTTCTTTTTGTGTTCACTACTGATAGTTGGAATTTCAGGCAATTCCTCAAAATCTGGTCTGGTCTCTGGAACTTGCAATGTTTTCTTCAGAATCCCTTTTGGTGGGTGTGAAGCCAAACGTGGCCCTCTTTCCCCCCTTTCAGGATTTCTTCTTCTTCTTCTGGGGTTTTCTCAGTCTGAATCATCACTTGAATCTGAATCATCAAAATACTCTCTTCCAATACCTTCTCCTGGGCTTGGAACTCTCAGAGTGTGACTTGCATGTATCCAGTTTTTTACTCCTGCACACTTCACAGCAGTTGTTGTGGTCAGGACAACTTGCCTTGGTCTTCCCCACCTTGGAACCAAGCAATTTCTTCTTCTGTGGACTTTTATTCTCACCCAGTCCCCTGGGCTCAAATCATGGGCTGGTTTCTTTTCAAGTGTGGTGGCGTCTTCTCCAACCTGGTAAAACATAGAATGGACTGCGTCAGCCAGGCCTTTACAGTAATCCAAAATCATGTCATCAGTTATTGTCATCAGCTTGTTGACAGGTACAAATGCATGTCTCATGGCACGTCCCATGATAATTTCATGTGGACTCAAACCTGTTGTTCTGTCAGGAGTAGATCTAATCGTCATCAAGACTAGAGGCAAGACCATTTCATTCCAGTGGCTAAACAAATTTTACCAATTCTGTTTTTGATGGTACCATTCATTTGCTCAACCACACCAGAAGCCTCTGGTCGATAGGCACAATGTAGCTTCTGCTGTATGCTCAATGCTTCACAGATCAAACCCATGATCTCATTATAGAAGTGTCCCCCTCTGTTTGATTCAATGGTCACTGGGAACCCGTACCTTGGGATGAATTCTGTCAGCAATAGCTTTGCTACTGTTATCCCATCATTCCTTCTTGTGGGGAAAGCCTCCACCCACCTGGAAAACAGACAAACTACCACCAGGACATACCTCAACCTGTTGACTTGTGGCATTTCAATGAAATCTACCTGCATTCTGGTGAAGGGTCCTCCTTCCCTGCCTATTGTTCCTAGGCTCACCACAGTTTTCTTTCCAGATTTGTACTGCTGACATATCAGGCATCTTTGACAGAGACTTTCTGCTATTAACCTGAACTTTGGATTGTACCAAGTTTGCTTAAAGGCTCTTATCATAGCATCCCTCCCCAGGTGTCCCTGGCCATGATACATCCTTGCCATGGTAGATAGCATGCTGTCTGGCATCACTGGTCTTCCATCTCTATAGACCCATACATGATCCTTTTCTCTTGGTGCACACCCTGCTTTTACCCATTGCTTCATTTCCTCATCTCCTACCTCATCCTGTAACTGCTTCACTTCTTCCCATGTCTCTACAACGTTAGTAAACATTAAAGAGCAAGAAGACAGTTCTCTTTGTTTTCCCCGATTGATTGAGTAATTGTTTCTCACACAATACTGTGCCATGTCATTTGCGAACCTATTTCCTGTGAAAATAAATTCATCTCCTTGACTGTGAGCAGCACATTTAACAACAGCCAGTTCTTTAGGCAGCTGTATCGCCTCAAGCAATCTTCTGACCACTTCAGCATTCTTAATGGGAGTTCCACTTGAGGTCAGGAAACCTCTTTGTAGCCATAGCTGGCCGAAATCATGGACAACTCCGAATCCGTATTGGCTGTCAGTCATCACAGTCACTCTCAGATTCTTTCCGATTTTACAGGCTTTTGTCAATGCCACCAATTCTGCCACTTGAGCGGATTTAACTCCTTTCAAGGGTGATGCTTCTACCACTCCTTCCACTGTGCATACTGCATAAGCTGCACTCAACACACCTTCATCCGTTCTCAAGCACGATCCATCCACAAAAAGCACATGGTCACTTTCAGGCAGTGGCAGATCTTTTATATCTGGTCTGGGCTTTGTACAGTAGTCAAGCACATCCAAGCAATCATGATCAATTTCATCTCTTACCTGCACACTTTCAGCATCTGGCAACAAAGTTGCTGGATTCACATTCACACATCTCTCCAGACTCACATTTGATGCTCCTAGAATGACTTTCTCATATTTAGTCAGCCGACTATGTGACATGAACTGTGTCCGGCTCCTTGTTAAAAGGATTGCCACATCGTGAGGTAGGAATACCCGTACAGGATATCCCATTATGATTCCCTCACTTTGTTCCAAACTTTGTTGTAGCAGCTACTGCTTTTAGGCAACCTGGTAAACCCACAGCTACTGGGTCAAGTGTTGATGAGAAGTATGCAACTGGCCTCCTCAGACGTCCATGTTTCTGAATTAACACTGAGAGTGCACAACCATTTCTTTCACTGCAGTACAATTCAAATTCTTTTTCATAAACTGGCCTACCCAGGGCAGGTGCTTCGCACAGCCTGGTTTTCAATTCTTTGAATGCTGCCATTTGTTCTTTGCTTAATTCAAAAGGGTCCTTTACTTCACTTTGGGTCAGTTTTATTAATGGCTTGGCAATCAGGGAAAAATTACTTATCCACTGACGACAATAGCCAACCATTCCCAAAAACATTCTCACTTCTCTTTGTGTCATCGGGGCTCTCATTCCTTTGATAATTCTGATTCTGTCAATTGTCACTTTCCTCAGGCCTTTCTCAATGTTATGTCTGAGATAATGGACTTCTTGTTTACAGAATTGCAATTTGGCTGGAGATACCTTTAATCCTCCATCTGCCAAGTGATTCAACAAAGCAATAGTGTCTACTTCGCAAGCTTCACGTGTTTTCGATGCCACAAGTAGGTCATCAATGTACTGAACCAATACTGAATTTTCAGGCATGGTCAGACTTTCCAGAGATTTCTTTGGCAACTGATTAAATATGGAGGGGCTCTCTGTGTACCCCTGTGGAATTCGACACCATGCCAAAATACGCTGTCCAAACCGAAATGCAAATATCGGTTGGCTGTCGTGGTGCAACGGAATTGAAAAGAAAGCATGGCACAAATCAATTACTGTGTACCATTCAGCATCATGGGGAATCTGATACAAAATCACTGATGGATTTGGTACAATAGGACAACAAGGCACAACAATTTTGTTAATTTTTCTCAAATCCTGCACTATTCTGAACTTCCCATTAGGTTTCTTCAGTCCCATGAACGGTGAATTACATGGACTGCTCAATATTTCTCTCAACACCCCTTGCTGGATTATTTTCTCAATTATAGGTGTTATTCCTTCAATTATTTCAGGTGTCAGTCTGCACTGTGGAATATTTGGGTAAGCTATCCCTTCTTTTACAGAAATTTTTACTGGATCAACATTTCTCATCAGGCCTACATCTTCTCCTGTGAAATCCCAGATTGATGCTTTTACAGTCTGTTTTAATTCCGGGGGCAACTCATCAGGATTGAATTCTGCATAGGTTCCAACAGCCTCACTTTCTCTGTTGTCTATGGTCATTCTGTATAGGACATCCTCATCTGGTGTCTCAAAAGCTATTCCATCTGGAGTACAGAAAATGGTGCAATTCATCTTGCACAGTATGTCTCTGCCTAACAGATTCACAGGACTGGTGTCACACACCACAAATCGGTGCATGTCTGAAAATTTCCCTATTCTAACTCTTACTGGTTCAGTAAGATGAGTCTTAATCTGTGTGTTGGACACACCAACTACTTGGATTGTTTCATCCGAGAGAGGAAGGTTTTTAACATCAGTTGACCTGACAGTAGATCGTGTAGCACCAGTATCAACTAAGAAAGTGATGCTTTCATCATTAATTTTCCCATCTACAAAAGGTCCTGTCTGGTCTATTTCTAGAGATGCGCCAAGCACGCACTCTGCTTCCTCCCCTCGGCACCGTCAAACTTCCTCCTCAGTGTCACTTCCCTCATTCCTTAGCCAATATTGTGACACAGCACTCGCACGTTTTGATTTGTTTACCTGTCCTTCGTTGTAAAATCCCGTCTCCTGATTATACTTCTGAGGACCTTTGTTGTGCGGCAAGGGCGGCTTTGGCTCTTGATTCTGCAGCTTAACAGCCTTCTGCTGTTGCTGCTGCTGGCCACTCCCCTCACTCTGCACCTGTGGATTCAATGATTGATTTCCAATATTAGCACACAGAGGATTCTTACACTCGGATTTCCAATACCCTAATTCTCCGCAGTTGTGGCATGGGAACTTTTTCTTTGCTTCTTCAATATTACCCTTTCCTTTTCCTGGGCCAGATCTTTGTCTATTTCCTGGGTTGTTGGCTTGTACAATTAACTGGGCTTCCTGCCTTTCTGCAACCTTCACTTGTGCCCACATTGCCTTTTCTTTCAACTTTCTCTGTTTTGCCTCAATTTCATCACTAAAATATTTAGCATGTCTCAGGATTTCATCAATCTTTTTACTCTGCCAGTCCACTGTGTGCTGCCTAATCATTTCGCCAATCTCAGGACGCAAACCATATACAAATCTGTATACAAAATGGCTCAAATCCTTCTCACCTAGATGTTCATCTCCACTAAACTGCTTAAAAGCCAGTATTAGTCTTACATAATAGGCATGAACTGATTCTTTCACTTCCTGCTGTGTTCTGTCTATTTTAACCCAGTCTGTTTCTTTTGGAGGTACCTTGTTCTTCAGGAAAACCATAACTTGCTCATATTTTTTCATGACCTCGGAATCTGGTGCTCCCGTTTTGGGATCTCTTGGGTATTCTTTTGTCGGCCAATCTATGACTATCTTGCATTCTGCCCACAAGTCTGCTGTTACGATTATATCAAATAGACTATTCAGGTCAATCCACAACACCTTTGACAGCTTCACAAATCTGTCTACCTGTCTGTACCACTCGACGGGCTTCTCTCTCAATCGAGGGAAGTCATTAGTAATAGACAAAATGTCTTTTCTGTTCCACGGGACATGTACATATCCTCCTCCTGCAATTTCTCTCATAGGAAATGCTGTTACTGATTTCTCCTTTTCTCACATAGGGAATGCTGGGAAAGCTCTGCCTGATGATTCTTCTTGTTTTTTATACCACCTACTTTTCTATTTTTCAACATCTCCCCATTTTCTTAACAAGGCAATTATGTCCTTAATCTGCCCTATTCGGCCTAGGGTGTTCAAGTTTTCAATGTCTTTATCTGTAAAATCCACCCGGTAAGGCTTTTGTAAACCTTTTACTCGGTCCATGTCAATTCCCATTTCACTTGCTATTTCCACCAGTCTATCATGTGTGCTTTTTGCTCTCCAGGTAACACTCTTGCACAAAAACAACAATTCCTCATCCTGGTAATTCTTCAGCTTGTCTATAGGGATCGTCCCTACTATTAGCTCTTCTAGTACCATGCTCAATTTAGCTACATCAATTATTTGGGATTCCTTTTCTTTCTCCTGCAAGCCTTTCAACCATTCGCTCAAATCTTCTGTAGTTATTCCCAGGGATTTTTCTGTACTCACTGGTTCTGTCATTTTTTTGGGTTCTAGTATTGATCCTCCAATCATCCTGTTCTTATCCATACAATCGGGACTCAAAAATGTGTTAATTTGCGTATTTAAGTCTCCTTCACATATGGTATGTCTCCACTGATTTTCTCCTGTCTTTATTGGGGTTTGTTCTAGCTGATCACTTTGCCTATTGTTCACATACGGAACTGTTAGACCATATTCATTAATTTTCTGCTTGTCAAACACAGGCATAACGGGACCTATTGTTACAGGAACCGGAACCGCTTCAAGATTTTTGGTCAATTCTCTTATTTTCTCTGTCAATTCTAGTGTGGTTCTGGCTAGTTCCCACGTCTTTTCATCCTCGATTTCGTCTTCTCTCTCTCTAATTGATTTATTCCCTTTCACTTCTGGTGTCATGACCTCTGTTTTTATTGTTCTCAGGGTATCTCTCATTAGGGCATTCGGTACCTCTGGTTCACGTCTATATGGAGGTGGATTCTTGAAAAATAGATCATCTAAGAGGTCATCATCAGACTCATTCGCTCCATACCTCCTAGTTTCCACATTATTTCTTTTCTCTGTACATTTTACCCCTTCTGTCTCCCCTTCTGTTCTCACAGGAAACAGCCCTTCAGTCATGCTAGCATCTCGCCACCTTCTCATCCGATCATGATGTGTTTCGCGCTCCCTAGTCCGTCCGAACATGTGTCTGTACCTGTTCCCACTCCTCTGTCTTTCCCTTTCATGCACTTCATCTTCCCATTCAACCAATGCCTCGAATTGTGTCGGCCTCGGCCGAGGCTCTAGGCACATCATTCTTTCCCTCAAATTTCTTAACGTGGCCAAATTAAATGAGCCATGTTATGGGAAAGCTAAAACTCCATCGTCCTTGGTATATTTCACCCAATTGTCCAACCAAATACAGGTATGATACCCATATTTCGCAACCATGAAGGATGCGGGGGTTCTTGTCGGAGGCAATAATTGCCCTTCCCTTGTCACTACGTCCTTGTCTTTATCGAACCAGGTTCGCATTTTATTAAACAAGGACTTTTTCTTCTTTTCTTCAACGTGGTAATACATTTTCTCGTTTACCGCAACTCTCTAGTCCTTTCTACAACTGTACGATCTTTTGTCCAATAACAGCGCGACTCACACCAACGCACCAATCCGGAGCGTCTACGTCACTGTCTCAGTCCACAAATCCCAGCGCGACTCACACCAACGCTCCAAACCTGGAGCCTCTACGTCACCCTGTACTTTTTCCAATCCTTGCGCGGCGTACACTAACGCACCAATCACAGTGCTTCCACTGTTCTAACCCACTGTCCAATCACAGCGCGGTCTTCCTGACGTCAGCAGTCGCTGCAGCAGCTCCTGCTCCTGTCTTCTGTTACTTGTCTACCCCTCCTTTACAAACTTTTCGGTAGACTTTGTTTCAGATTCTACGAGTCTGTTAGTTACAACATATAAACATCTCCATTGTCTGCTCCGCTAAAAACAGAATAGTAAAAGACCTTTCCCACGAGAATCCCGCCTTTCCCGGGAAGAGCGCTTACCTCTGCTCCACTACGGAATCGTTACTTCCGTTGACAAAGTAGCACATTCCTCTACTCTGCCCTTCTAGCAAGCATCCATTAACTGTTTCCTCCCGGAATGTTCCTGGGAGTCCTACAATTAACCAAAATGCCTATACATTACGCACTTTCACACCAGAAAATGTAGCACATTCACACAGAATTCTGCCTTTCCCGAGAACAGCGAACAGTCTGTCCTACTACAGAATTATAACACACGTTAACAAAGCAGCGCTTACCTCTGCCCTGTCCTTCTAACAAGCTCAGAGAATACCTATTACCTTTCTAGTGAAAAGCGTTATCGGAATGCCAAAAGGATCCCTGGTACTCAAGACCAGAACTTCACAGGTAACCTTCGCTATCATACACACTTCTCATATACAGAAAATGTCTCTAATGGCAACACAAGGCGGTGCCACCGAATCGAACACAGACAATGCGACGCGCAACTTCACTTGTCACACGTTTTCCCCTGCATGCGTACAGGGCCAACAATTCCGCCTTTCCCGAGAGCAGCGCTTCCCTCTGCCCTACTACGGAACTGTCACCGACTTCCTACATCCCAGAAGCCGTACACACTACATAGAACTCAATACGACTTCAACATATAATGTTAGTACATATATCAATACAAATCAATAATCAATAAGCCTATTTACACGCAAATCATCAAACCAAGACAATAGACAACCATTACTCTGCTACCAAGAAACTGATGCAGATCAGAGCTTCCAAATCCCCTCCACTTCCACGGACGGAATGATTTCACAGTCACACGCACACTCATACATCATACGCAGGTGGGGCCCATTACACCAACATTCATTCCAACCAATCTATCCGTGCCTGTAAAGGGGAAAATCACAACAACCAAATCTGCATTTATCACTCTGGAGGAAGAACCACCTTCTTTAAATCACCCTAACAGTCCCTCCTTCAGATGGGTCGACTAGACCGTCTAGTTGCTGGTTTGATAATAAAATATACACTCAAATATATTCAAATAAATCATTCACTAAAATAATCACCCGACACATTTATTAAATAATACTTTCTTTTTATCTAAATCAATTGCAAGTTAAACCTAGCAAAATGCAGCATCATCTTCATCATATTTACCTATTCTGGCTATTTGTCGTTTTCTAAGTCTGAACTGGTCCTCAAAGCATCTGTCAGCATCTCTGGCTCTGTCATAGGCGTCACCGTCCTCTCCGTCAGCGTCGGGACCTCGGGTCATAAATTCAACGACAACTCTCTCCTAAATGACGACTACTTAACCTCTCTAAGCTACTCATTTTTATACAGAAAATTACAATATTAAAGTTACATTTCCGAATTCTTGTAAATCCTATTGGCTGACACAAATTTGTTAACCGGATTTCACTGCAACATGTGCAAAATTTCTCAGGCTCGTTTTCACGTAAAGTCTTGATTATCTTTGTCTAATGTAACAACAAATGTTGCAAGCAGAAGGGACACGACCCTAGTAAATGTTTCTTTAGGCGGCACAGGTCCGGTTTTTACATCTCTAAATGTTCTTTATCTTTGTCATTTCTGCATGTTCAGGGTCGTCTTGGCACTTCTCCCAGACAGTCACTATGACATATCTTTCGGTTCAACTTGAGGGCAGGGTTTCAGCCAGTGCAGAACGCTTTTCTTTCAAAAATCATCTACTCGAATACAGGCTTCGGATGGTGGCCATCTTGTAGCAGGCCACAATGGGCAACTTAAGCAAAACAAACGAAAAATCATAATTAATACATGGAAATATTTAAAACAGTGTTATTCCCCAACTAATACCCATATGTGTATGCATTTATCTAGCCATATGCGACATTTAAAGCCATTAGTGCATGTTTATTTTAAGAGCAAATCGCAATAACTGCACATAAGCAACGTATATCTTAGTCAGTATGCGTACAAAATTAGTTTACTTATTATTCTAGCCATGCAGATGCATTCCCACGTGTAGTCTTTCTGTTAGTAAGGTTGGTTTAATCAAAACGACATCACACAATTAATCATTATGATTATTACTTAGTAATTTTAATATAAACATACGAAAATGGAACAGGAGTTTCACTTTAGCTTCTTATACCTGCTCCAGCATCCCTGTGCTTTGAAAACAGTTTGAGAGAGAAAGTTACCTTTGCTATTTGTTCACATATAATAGAGTACAATGCTGTTCCAGAGAGACAGAAAATTATTTGAAAATGTGTGGAGTAGAGCATAAAATATCAGCTTTGTATCACCCACAGACCAATGGTCCTACTAAGAGAGTGGTAAACACATTGAAGGAGGGGATACAATTGGCCAGAGCAAATGGCCTTGATGGGAAAATTGATTTGTCTCGGAGGATAACTGAATATTGTATGTTTCCACAATCCACCACCGGAAAGTCTCTTTTCGAGATGTTCAAAGACAGAGCTCCATTCAGAAAAGTGTGACCAGGGTGGATGTTTTGGGGTAAAGGTTGCGTGAGCAATGCACTGGGAGATTGGAGAGAATAATAAACATTTCACAAAAGAAAATTAAAGTTGAGCCATGACAAACAAAAAAATGCAAGGAATTAGGTGGTCAAATTGGAAGACTTTGTAAAAATAAGAGCTACCAATGGGTGTGCTGAGTGGTCCGAATTTATGAGTTAGTTTGAGGTAGTCAAATATTTTTAAAATGCAGTGAACACACATGCTGGCAGGATCTGGAACAAAAACAGAGTAGCGATTATTCATCATGTTCCAGTGGAAAATGAGAAACTCAATACAGACAATCAAAATGGTGAGCTGGCTCAGCCAGGGATGGTAGGAAATAAAAATGTCTATCGAGCAGAAGAGTGGGAGAATAATGAAGAAAACATCCTTTTTGAAGATTTTGATGATAAAATAGTCATGTTATTGTTACATGATGTACTTTAATATGGTTTATTATGTCTAATTTCTTTTCACTGTTTTTAAGGGTTTTTATTTGTGTTATCTTGCTGTTAGTTATCTGTTAAGGGAGGGAGCAATGTGGCATAAATAAAGTGACTTACTTATAGACTATGACGCTAAGTTTATTGCTCACAGTGTGCACTGTCCATGGAATGGGAACTTAGAATGTGATGAGGTAATGGAATCAGAATGTGGGGAGCTGTGAGGGACAGGTAAAGAGCTGCTTGTGAGTGGTGGTTGATATGTCTGGAAATAAATACAAGTCCCCTGTCATCTTTGTGGAGGAACAATGCAGTAACCAAACAAAAGACATGGAAAGGAGTAGTACTTCATGGCAGGGGAAAACCGAAGATTGACAAGCTGGGTCAAGAATGAGAAGTAGGAAAATGAGTGACGAGGAAAAGTCAACCAAAGATAAGCCACTTAGGAGAGGGGAGGCTCCAATGTTGTGGTTCTTGATGAGCCACAATATGTTTTGCAACAGAAAGCATATGTGGTTTCCTAGGATTTGAGATAAAAATGATAACATGATAAAATAATACAATCACAAAATGTGCTGCTTGATTCCATATAATTTGTCGTTTTTTCCACATAATTTAGTCAACCCTGCTGTATAATTTGGTCCTCTTCTGCCACATAATTTACTGGCCCTGGTAGATACCTCGTATCCTGACCTGTTATTCATCGTTTAACGTGTCAGTCTCCAAGAGTAGCTCAAACTACACTTCCTTGTGATGTCATAGTATGGTATTCACTCAGAACTTGTGGAAAATAGCTGTGAAACAGCTCATTCATACTGTTGTGTATTTTTATGCTTTGCATTTCTGATACACTTTTACTGGTAAGAAAATTGTGCGGCAAGCAACAACAAACACTTGCTTCGAGATTTCATTAGACTTTTAACACCATAAAAAGTAATGACAAGATCAGGTCTATAAAAGGCAAAGAGTTATCATCATTCCATGAGATAGTTGAATACTATAGAAAGTTTGTAAAAGATTTTGCTGGTACAACATACAATATGAGGAAGTTGTTAAAAGAAAAAATAGAATTTCTTTAGGAGAGTGAATATTGAAAGGAATTTGAGTGGGGAAAGGAAGAACTAAGTCATGCTCCTTCTTTGCAAGCTTATGATCCAATGTGTGATGCAAAGGTGGTCTGTGATGCAAGTGCAAATGGCTTAAGAACCCATCTAATTCATACAAGAAATGGCCTAAAGAAACTCACTGTGTGTGTGTCACAAGCCTTGAAAGAATCTTAATGTAATTATACAGTTATAGAGAGAGTCTTTGGTAGTTTTCTGGGCAGTAAACAGATTCAAACTTTTTTTGTGGGGGATGAAATTTGCAGTTCAGACAGACCACAAACCTTTGGTAGAATATTTTGCACGAAAGGAACTTGATTGTATACAATCTTGCATTTGAAGGTGGGTTGTATGTCTACAGGAAAACTGCTTCACAGTGCAGTTTATACCAGGAGCAGGAAATGGACTGTTTGCCAAGACTGGTTAAAGTGTGAGCTCCACCTTATGTGGAGGTGGAAGACTCAGTAGAGGAAGATGTCAGTGTTTGCCAAGTTACCCAAGGGAGCTTTAAAGAGAGTAAATGTTTTGAAGAATTAGAGACCAATGAGTAACTAAAAGATGTAATTGATTTGTTATCTGAAGAGAAACCAAGTAAGAGGTTGTTGAAAAAGTGTAGCAGAAGTTGGAGTAAGCTAGGACATGAACTTACAGTTGACAAAGGGTTTCTATTGCTAGGGACGAGATTAGTACCACCATGGAGTTTGAATTAGAAAAAACAGCAACTGGCACATGTGGGCAATTTAGGAATAGTAAATACAAAAGAGAGATTTTGAAGATATTCCTGGTGGCCAGTGCTTGATCATGATTTTGCGTGTATGGCTAGGAAGTGTCGAGTGTGTGGCGTGTGACACAGGTTTGAGAACTACCAGTATCCCTGTGCTTTGAAAACATTTTGAGAGAGAAAGTTACGTTTGCTATTTGTTCACATATAATAGAGTACAATGCTGTTCCAGAGAGACAGAAAATTATTTGAAAATGTGTGGAGTAGAGCATAAAATATCAGCTTTGTATTACCCACAGACCAATGGTCCTACTAAGAGAGTGGTAAAAACATTGATGGAGGGGATACAATTGGCCAAAGCAAATGGCCTTGATGGGAAAATTGATTTGTCTCGGAGGATAACTGGATATTGTATGTTTCCACAATCCACCACCGGAAAGTCTCTTTTCGAGCTGTTCAAAGACAGAGCTCCATTCAGAAAAGTGTGTCCAGGGTGGATGTTTTGGGGTAAAGGTTGCGTGAACAATGCACTGGAAGATTGGAGAGAATAATAAACATTTCACAAAAGAAAATTAAAGTTAAGCTGTGACAAACAAAAAAATGCAAGGAATTAGGTGGTCAAATTGGAAGATTTTGTAAAAATAAGAGCTACCAAAGGGTCTGCTGAGTGGTCCAAATTTATGAGTGAGCTTGAGGTAGTCACATTTTTTTAAAATGCAGTGAACACACATGCTGGCAGGATCTGGAACAAAAACAGAGTAGCGGTTCTTCATCATGTTCCAGTGGAAAATGAGAAACTCAATACAGACCATCAAAATGGTGGCCTGCTCAGCCAGGGATGGTAGGAAACAAAAATGTCTATCGAGCAGAAGAGTGGGAGAATAATGAAGAAAACATTCTTTTTGAAGATTTTGATAATAAAATAGTTATGTTATTGTTACATGATGTACTTTAATATGGTTTATCTTGTCTAATTTCTTTTCACTGTTTTTCAGGGGTTTTATTAGTGTTATCTTGCTGTTAGTTATCTGTTAAGGGAGGGAGCAATGTGGCATAAATAAAGTGACTTACTTATAGACTATGACGCTAAGTTTATTGCTCACAGAGTGCACTGTCCATGGAATGGGAACTTAGAATGTGGTGAGGTAATGGAATCAGAATGTGGGGAGCTGTGAGGGACAGGTAAAGAGCTGCTTGTGAGTGGTGGGTGATATGTCTGGAAATAAATACAAGTCCCCTGTCATCTTTGTGGAGGAACAATGCAGTAACCAATCAAAAGACATGGAAAGGAGCAGTACTTCATGGCAGGGGAAAACAGAAGCTGGGTCAAGAATGAGAAGTAGGAAAATGAGTGACGTGGAAAAGTCAACCAAAGATAAGCCACTTAGGAGAAGGGAGGCTCCAATGTTGTGGTTCTTGATGAGCCACAATATGTTTTGCAATAGAAAGCATATGTGGTTTCCTAGGATTTGAGATAAAAATGATAACATGATAAAATAATACAATCACAAAAAGTGCTGCTTGATTCCATATAATTTTGTCTTTTTTGCCACATAATTTAGTCAACCCTGCTGTATGATTTGGTCCTCTTCTGCCACATAATTCACTGGCCCTGGTAGATACATCATATCCTGACCTGTTATTCATCGTTTAGCGTATCAGTCTCCAAGAGTAGCTCAAACTACACTTCCTTCTGATGTCATAGTATGGTATTCACTCAGAACTTGTGGAAAATAGCTGTGAAACAGCTCATTCATACTGTTGTGTATGTTTATGCTTTGCATTTCTGATACACTTTTACTGGTAAGAAAATTGTGCGGCAAGCAACAACAAACACTTGCTTCGAGATTTCATTAGACTTTTAACACCATAAAAAGTAATGACAATATAAGGTCTATAAAAGGCAAAGAGTTATCATCATTCCATGAGATGGTTGAATACTATAGAAAGTTTGTAAAAGATTTTGCTGGTACAACATACAATATGAGGAAGTTGTTAAAAGAAAAAACTAGAATTTCTGTGGGAGAGTGAATATTGAAAGGAATTTGAGTGGGGAAAGGAAGAACTAAGTCATGCTCCTTCTTTCCAAGCTTATGATCCAATGTGTGATGCAAAAGTGGTCTGTGATGCAAGTGCAAATGGCTTACGGTCCCATCTAATTCATACAATAAACGGCCAAAAGAAACTCACTGTGTGTGTGTCACAAGCCTTGAACAAATCTTTTTTTTTTTTTTAATTTCTTTATTGAGTTTTGCATCATCAGACAGCCAAGATACAAACAATACATTACATACAAACAAATTAACTATATCATCAACTAAATAAACACATGACCTATAAATGCATTAATAACATAACATAAAGTTCAATTCATAGCCAATTAGAAAGTGGGGTCCATAATTTTAGCCCATTTGCCCTTCTTTCCTTGCCCTTTGTTTAATAAACAGCAATTTCCAAATGATAAACAGACAATAATCTGGCTTGCCAATTGCTAAAAACGGGTGGTTCGATGTCAAGCCACTGCGTTGTAATGCAGCACCGAAAGATTGACATGCATATAAATACAAATCTATCCTCCAAATCTGTTCTTAAACTACTGCTACTAGTTTGTGCACCCAAAATAACAAGTTCTGCAGTAATTTGTGTTTGAACACCTAAATGATTCGACAAAAAGTTCTCTATATCTCTAATAAATTGGCTTAGTTTTGGGCACAGAAACAACATGTGTATAGTGTCTGCAGCAGTAAGACCACATCGATTACATTTGTTCACTCTACCATGTGCCCATCTCGCGAGTTTAGCAGGTGTATAGTATAAATCATAAATGGACATAAAATGTTGACTTATTAATGATCCATTATATAACGTTTTAATAGATATTTCTATAACTCTATGCATGTCAAGTCCTTCCACATCAAATTTCTTTTGCCATTTATCTTCCAACGTTGATAGGTCATCCTGATAATTGGCCAACATTAATTGATAGATATGGCCTATTCTCGTTTTTTTCCGAAGTGCTTCGATAATTTTAACTTTTTGAAGCAAAATTTGGTTATCAGAGCATTTTCTATCTAAAAAACTGCGAACCTGTAAAAACTTAAAAAATTCTATCCGAGAAAGACCATATTTTTGTTGTAGCGATAAAAAAGAGGCTATATGTTGACCATCCATTAAATCCCCCAATTGACTTATACCAGCCCGATACCATCTATGCATAATTGAGTCTTTAAAAATATCCGGTAACAAAGGGCAATTAATTAAAGGTGTATAGTAGTTTAAATTAGAGCTAAGTCCAATTCTTTTTTTTATTTATTTCCAAATCTCAAAAGCAGTTATAATGATTTTAAATTTGTTTTTTTTGTTGTAGCTCGGCTCAATAATGCGAACTAGGCATTGACGTGCCTCTTGTCCTAATACCATCTTATATATTGATGGTCTTACTGACTCATCCAAACATGTTTCGTTAACCAATAAAACACCCATATTCTGTAAAAAGATAGACCAAAAATATAATTGAAAATTAGGAATTGCCCAGCCCCCTCTATCTCTTGGTAAAGTACATTTTTTTAGAGCTCTTCTAGATCTATATTAACTCCAGAGAAACCTGGAAGACATTCTCTCAATTCGGTTGAATATAGAGATAGAAAAAAAAAGAGGGATAGTTCTAAATAAATACAAAAATTTAGGAAAAATAAGCATTTTCAAAACATTACTGCGGCCATATAACGATAAATGAAGATTATCGAGTTTCTCTAAAATTTTATTGGCAGAGGCAATTACTGTATCAGTATTTAAGCGAACAATTTTATCTATATCGGCAGATATTTTTATTCCCAAATATGTAGACTCCGCCTCAAAGTGCATATGTTGCGGGCGTCCAAACTCTGAGTGGAGAAGTTGGGTCTTAGCAACATTAAGCTTATATCCAGAATGCCTACCAAACTCTTCCGACGCTTCTATTAGCTTAGGAAGGGCAGACTTAATATCTGTTGTGACTATAGCAATATCGTCTGCATATGCGAACACCTTATAAGCAATATCGTGTATCCAAACCGGTTTAATTTCAGCATTATTATCCAAGCTGCTTAAAAAGGACTCGATATACAGAGCAAATAACAAAGGCGAGGTCAGACAGCCCTGCCTTGTCCCCCTAGTAATTGTTATGTTGCCAGAAAGCCGACCTGCAATACAAAGAGCTGCTTTTGGATTTTTATATAAGGCCTGAATAGCATTAATAAATTCAACAGGAAAGCCCTTCCAGACTAAAGTTGACCACAGAAACTTCCAACAGACCCGGTCAAATGCTTTTTCAGGGTCCAATCAAGCCACTGCAACTGGAGAGTCAGAAGCCTGTGCCCAATCTAATAAAGAAATAATCCTTTTAACATGATCCGTCGTGTCGCGCCGTGAGATCAATCCATGTTGTCTCTTAGATACCAACAGAGGCATGAGATTATTTAATCTATTTGCAATGATTTTGGAATACATTTTGCTATCCGCATTGAGGAGGGATATGGGTCTATAAGATCCCATATCCACTTCTTGCTTCCCTTTCTTTAAAAAGATTACTATAGTGGCCATTGACCATGAATCCGGGGGGCTACCCAAAAAGGATTGTTGACAAATTTCCAATAATTCATTTTTTAACATATTTCTAAAAGTACGATAGAACTCCAGAGGAATCTGATCCAGACCCATTGCTTTACCCAGAGCTAGTGCTAATATAGCTTTTTCGACTTCCTCCCACATTATTGAGGCTGATAAAAGTGTTTTCTGTAGTTCAGTAAGTCCTATAGTCGCAACTCCCGTCAGATAGTCCCTCCCATCATGATCAAAAATCTCACTGAGCAGGGCGTTGTAAAGAGATTGATAAAAATTTTGAAAGGCCTCCAGAACCCCCTCTCTCGTTTCTTGCAAAGCCCCATTGGCATCCATAATTTTCGTTATATCGTTATATGCAACTTTTGCCTTAGTCTTTTAGCCAGGACTTTTCCAGTTTTCTCACCAAATTCATATGCTAACTCCTTGTATTGTCTATATTTTAGAGCTATTTTATCCGCCAAATTAGAATATATTCTAGCCCTGTTCACAGCAAGTTCTCTTTGAGCCAATTCTGGGACCACGCCAGACCTAATTGCCTCAGCTAATTTATGTTCAGCTAACATGACCATCTTAAAATCATTTTTGTATTTAGTTAACAATTGTTTACGTCATGATAAAGAGAAACTGAGGGTTTCCCCCCGAACTACAGCTTTAAATGCATCCCATATAGTTTGAATGGATGCCGTACCTTTATTAAAGGAAAAAAACTCCTGTATAACTTTGAGCATAAATTGGCAATATTCCTTATCTGAGAGCAGGCTTCGTTCAAATGACCATAAACGGTGTCCAGCCTCTATTTGTGGTTTAATTAAAAATTCCAGAACTAAAGGGTTATGGTCAGATATAAGTTTTGGCAAAATCTCTAGCTCAAGTTTACCTAAATATTGTAAGGAGATAAAAAAGTAATCTAATCTTACACATTTTTTGTGAGGAGCTGAATAAAAAGTATATCCTAAATCATCCCCATGGGTTGCATTCCAAGCATCGAACAGACCATGATCTATAATTAGATCCCTTAACGCTGTAAAGAAACGAGGCTTCCTGCCCTTGTATAGAGAGGTCATCCTAACATTTAGATTAGCATCAAGGTGAATATTCAAGTCTCCACATAAAACTAGAGGTTGTGGCCATTGAGCTAGCTCGAGGTTAAGAAAATGAATAAGTTCCGTATCATCCAGATTAGGTCCATATACATTACATACTGTAAATCGAAATTGTCCAATCTGAGATAAACTAATCAACCAACGCCCCCACTTATCTTCTGCCGACTTGACACATACGCCTAGACCTCGTCTCATGAGGGTTGCAACCCCTCTCTTCACCCCTGTCTGTTTAGAGCATGCGACCAGTTCTAATCCAAGTTTCCTCAAGCAGCCCCTTCTGGCCCATGCAACATGAGTTTCTTATAAATAAAGTAAATCAACATTTATAATCTGAATAAGTTTAGCAAACACCTCTCTTTTTTTCACGTCATTTAGCTCACAAATGTTAAGCGTACAGATTTTTAATTTCTTAGCCATAGAGCAAAGTTATTACAGACCATCATCTTATAAAAATAAACAGCTGAAATAGCTAAGATGATATATTGTTCGTGTATTTGTGTAACCTTAACATAGAATTTAATACTTTCCAAATCAACAAGATCATATGTCCAGGCTGTCGATGATTTTTCACCCCCCAAACACCCCTCACCCAGCACCAACCCCTCACAAAATCCCCTAAACCCTAAACCCCCCATCACCCCCCACCACCCACCCAGACCACCCAACCCACCCAATCCACCATATAAGGCATAGGGACAAACAGGCCCTAATAGAGATGGTCTGCCGCCCTCCCTCCCCTGACTGCAGGAAGAAAACTTAATAAAGACTAAATCCCCTGTATATACTAAATCCCACATTACAGAGAGTGTAGAAATTCTCTAGCCAGAATTTCAGAAAAGAAAAACCTAGTCTGGCCCTTAAACGTAACCTTGAGCTTGGCAGGATTTTGCAAATATACAGTGGCACCTTTCTCTTGAAACCCAGATATTAATTGACGCAAGTGCCAGCGTCTCGAAACAGTTTCTTTGCAAAAATCAGGTCTAGCGAAGAAATAACAATCTTTTGCCACTCTTTTCTTGTCAGGTCTAGCCAGGCCAAACACAGCTTCTCTAGCCAGAAAGTTATTAAATCGAACCAGGATAGCACGGGGTTTCTCTTCCTCTCCTAGCCTAGCTTTTCTAACATTGAAAGGAATCCTATGAGCCCTCTGAATCTCTATAGACCAGTCCCATGAGGTCAATTCCGGAAAATGCCTCAACAAATAAATCACACACAAATTTCCGAACATCAACTTCTTCTTTTTTCTCTGGAATGCCTAAGATATGAAGATTCTTTCTCCTAGCTTGATTTTCTAATTCTGCCAATTTAAACACTACATCATCCCTGTGATCATAGATAGTGCTTAATTCCGTTTTCTGCGTAGCTACAGTATCCTCTAAAGCAGAAATTCTTGACTCCGCTTCAGTCATTCTAAGAGCTGTATCCGAGCAGATCTTGATGACTCATCGCACAGAGTTTTGCACTTTCCGACAAGTAGCTTGCATACGAACATTCTCTGATTTGATCTCAGCTCTATGTTCCAACATAGTGTTATAAATTGTTGACAGCGTAATCTCGTGATCTAGTGATTGTATGGCAGAATCATTTTCTATATTAAGCCCAGAGACATTTTCAGAGATCGGCCCAATGTTCGTAGGTCCTAAGGATATCAGACCGCTAGGCATGTCACTACTAGCTAAACGCCTATTACTGTTAATGAAACATTCTTTTCCTTTTTTGGCTTTTTTCACTGTAGTCATCGGAGAGTCCTTGCTTAAATTGGCTTCATTCTCCGTGCTATTTTCTGCTTCGTTTTCAGACCAATCCTTACTACTTTCATCTGACGAAAAATCAGACAGGGAATAAAAGTTATCGGTGATTTCTTGAGACCCAACGCTAGCCTGTAGGGGAATTTCCTTGCTCAATCCAGATACATCTGTTTGAGATGTCAAATCAGCAAAATCACCAGTTAATTCTTCAGACAAAGGAGTATCACATACTCCAACTCCCAGATTCTGAGGTAATGGAATCAGAATGTGGGGAGCTGTGAGGGACAGGTAAAGAGCTGCTTGTGAGGGGTGGTTGATATGTCTGGAAATAAATACAAGTCCCCTGTCATCTTTGTGGAGGAACTATGCAGTAACCAATCAAAAGACATGGAAAGGAGTAGTACTTCATGGCAGGGGAAAACAGAAGATTCACAAGCTGGGCTAAAAAATGAGAAGTAGGAAAATGAGTGACGAGGAAACGTCAACCAAAGATAAGCCAATTAGGAGAGGGGAGGCTCCAATGCTGTGGTTCTTGATGAGCCACAATATGTTTTGCAACAGAAAGCATATGTGGTTTCCTAGGATTTGAGATAAAAATGATAACATGATAAAATAATACAATCAAAAAATGTGCTGCTTGATTCCATATAATTTGTATTTTTTGCCACATAATTTATTCAACCCTGCTGTATAATTTGGTCCTCTTCTGCCACACAATTCACTGTCCCTGGTAGATACATCGTATCCTGACCTGTTATTCATCGTTTAGCGTGTCAGTCTCCAAGAGTAGCTCAAACAACACTTCCTTGTGATGTCATAGTATGGTATTCACTCAGAACTTGTGGAAAATAGCTGTGAAACAGCTCATTCATACTGTTGTGTATGTTTATGCTTTGCATTTCTGATACACTTTTACTGGTAAGAAAATTGTGTGGCAAGCAACAACAAACACTTGCTTCGAGATTTCATTAGACTTTTAACACCATAAAACGTAATGACAAGATCAGGTCTATAAAAGGCAAAGAGTTATCATCATTCAATGAGATGGTTGAATACTATAGAAAGTTTGTAAAAGATTTTCCAGGTACAACATACAATATGAGGAAGTTGTTAAAAGAAAAAATAGAATTTCTGTGGGAGAGTGAATATTGAAAGGAATTTGAGTGGGGAAAGGAAGAACTAAGTCATGCTCCTTCTTTGCAAGCTTATGATCCAATGTGTGATGCAAAGGTGGTCTGTGATGCAAGTGCAAATGGCTTAAGGTCCCATATAATTCTTACAAGAAATGGCCAAAAGAAACTCACTGAGTGTGTGTCACAAGCCTTGAATGGATCTTAATGTAATTATTCAGTTATAGAGAGAGTCTTTGGTAGTTTTCTGGGCAGTAAACACATTCAAACTTTTTTGGTGAGGGATGAAATTTGCAGTTCAGACAGATCACAAACCTTTGGTAGAATATTTTGCACAAAAGGAACTTGATTGTATACACTCTTACATTTGAAGGTGGGTTGTATGTCTACAGGAATACTGCTTCACAGTGCAGTATATACCAGGAGCAGGAAATGGACTGTTTGCCAAGACTGGTTAAAGTGTGAGCTTCACCTTATGTGGAGGTGGAAGACTCAGTAGAGGCAGATGTCAGTGTTTGCCAAGTTACCCAAGGGAGCTTTAAAGAGAGAAAATGTTTTGAAGAATTAGAGACCGATGAGGAACTAAAAGATGTAATTGATTTGTTATCTGAAGAAAAACCAAGCAAGATTTTTGAAAAAGTGTAGTAGAAGTTGGTGTAAGCTAGGACATGAACTTACAGTTGACAAAGGGTTTCTATTGCTGGGGACGAGATTAGTACCACCATGGAGTTTGAATTAGAAAAAACAGCAACTGGCACATGTTGGCAATTTAGGAATAGTAAATACAAAAGAGAGATTTTGAAGATATTCCTGGTGGCCAGTGCTTGATCATGATGTTGCGTGTATGGCTAGAAAGTGTCGAGTGCGTGGCGTGTGACACAGGTTTGAGAACTACTAGTATCCCTGTGCTTTGAAAACAGTTTGAGAGAGAAAGTTACCTTTGCTATTTGTTCACATATAATAGAGTACAATGCTGTTCCAGAGAGACAGAAAATTATTTGAAAATGTGTGGAGTAGAGCATAAAATATCAGCTTTGTATCACCCACAGACCAATGGTCCTACTAAGAGAGTGGTAAAAACATTGAAGGAGGGGATACAATTGGCCAGAGCAAAGGGCCTTGATGGGAAAATTGATTTGTCTCGGAGGATAACTGGATATTGTATGTTTCTACAATCCACCACCGAAAAGTCTCTTTCGAGCTGTTCAAAGACAGAGCTCCATTCAGAAAAGTGTGTCCAGGGTGGATGTTTTGGGGGTAAAGGTTGCGTGAACAATGCACTAGGAGAATGGAGACAATAATAAACATTTCACAAAAGAAAATTAAAGTTGAGCCATGACAAACAAAAAAATGCAAGGAATTAGGTTGTCAAATTGGAAGATTTTATAAAAATAAGAGCTACCAAAGGGTGTGCTGAGTTGTCCGAATTGATGAGTTAGTTTGAGGTAGTTACATTTTTTTTAAATGCAGTGAACACACATGCTGGCAGGATCTGGAACAAAAACAGAGTAGCGATTCTTCATCATGTTCCAGTGGAAAATGAGAAACTTAATACAGACAATCAAAATGGTGGGCTGGCTCAGCCTGGGATGGTAGGAAACAAAAATGTCTATCGAGCAGAAGAATGGGAGAATAATGAAGAAAACATCCTTTTTGAAGATTTTGATAATAAAATAGTCATGTTATTGTTACATGATGTACTTTAATATGGTTTATTATGTCTAATTTCTTTTCACTGTTTTTAAGGGTTTTTATTTGTGTTATCTTGCTGTTAGTTATCTGTTAAGGGAGGGAGCAATGTTGCATAAATAAAGTGACTTACTTCAGACTATGACGCTAAGTTTATTGCTCACAGAGTGCACTGTCCATGGAATGGGAACTTAGAATGTGAAGAGGTAATGGAATCAGAATGTGGAGAGCTCTGAGGGAGAGGTAAAGAGCTGCTTGTGAGTGCTGGTTGATATGTCTGGACATAAATACAAGTCCCCTGTCATTTTTGAGGAGGAACAATGCAGTAACCAATTAAAAGACATGGAAAGGAGTAGTACTTCATGGCAGGGGAAAACAGAAGATTGACAAGCTGGGTCAAGAATGAGAAGTAGGAAAATGAGTGACGAGGAAACGTCAACCAAAGATAAGCCAATTAGGAGAGGGGAGGCTCCAATGCTGTGGTTCTTGATGAGCCACAATATGTTTTGCAACAGAAAGCATATGTGGTTTCCTAGGATTTGAGATAAAAATGATAACATGATAAAATAATACAATCAAAAAATGTGCTGCTTGATTCCATATAATTTGTATTTTTTGCCACATAATTTATTCAACCCTGCTGTATAATTTGGTCCTCTTCTGCCACACAATTCACTGTCCCTGGTAGATACATCGTATCCTGACCTGTTATTCATCGTTTAGCGTGTCAGTCTCCAAGAGTAGCTCAAACAACACTTCCTTGTGATGTCATAGTATGGTATTCACTCAGAACTTGTGGAAAATAGCTGTGAAACAGCTCATTCATACTGTTGTGTATGTTTATGCTTTGCATTTCTGATACACTTTTACTGGTAAGAAAATTGTGTGGCAAGCAACAACAAACACTTGCTTCGAGATTTCATTAGACTTTTAACACCATAAAAAGTAATGACAAGATCAGGTCTATAAAAGGCAAAGAGTTATCATCATTCAATGAGATGGTTGAATACTATAGAAAGTTTGTAAAAGATTTTCCAGGTACAACATACAATATGAGGAAGTTGTTAAAAGAAAAAATAGAATTTCTGTGGGAGAGTGAATATTGAAAGGAATTTGAGTGGGGAAAGGAAGAACTAAGTCATGCTCCTTCTTTGCAAGCTTATGATCCAATGTGTGATGCAAAGGTGGTCTGTGATGCAAGTGCAAATGGCTTAAGGTCCCATATAATTCTTACAAGAAATGGCCAAAAGAAACTCACTGAGTGTGTGTCACAAGCCTTGAATGGATCTTAATGTAATTATTCAGTTATAGAGAGAGTCTTTGGTAGTTTTCTGGGCAGTAAACACATTCAAACTTTTTTGGTGAGGGATGAAATTTGCAGTTCAGACAGATCACAAACCTTTGGTAGAATATTTTGCACAAAAGGAACTTGATTGTATACACTCTTACATTTGAAGGTGGGTTGTATGTCTACAGGAATACTGCTTCACAGTGCAGTATATACCAGGAGCAGGAAATGGACTGTTTGCCAAGACTGGTTAAAGTGTGAGCTTCACCTTATGTGGAGGTGGAAGACTCAGTAGAGGCAGATGTCAGTGTTTGCCAAGTTACCCAAGGGAGCTTTAAAGAGAGAAAATGTTTTGAAGAATTAGAGACCGATGAGGAACTAAAAGATGTAATTGATTTGTTATCTGAAGAAAAACCAAGCAAGATTTTTGAAAAAGTGTAGTAGAAGTTGGTGTAAGCTAGGACATGAACTTACAGTTGACAAAGGGTTTCTATTGCTGGGGACGAGATTAGTACCACCATGGAGTTTGAATTAGAAAAAACAGCAACTGGCACATGTTGGCAATTTAGGAATAGTAAATACAAAAGAGAGATTTTGAAGATATTCCTGGTGGCCAGTGCTTGATCATGATGTTGCGTGTATGGCTAGGAAGTGTCGAGTGCGTGGCGTGTGACACAGGTTTGAGAACTACTAGTATCCCTGTGCTTTGAAAACAGTTTGAGAGAGAAAGTTACCTTTGCTATTTGTTCACATATAATAGAGTACAATGCTGTTCCAGAGAGACAGAAAATTATTTGAAAATGTGTGGAGTAGATCATAAAATATCAGCTTTGTATCACCCACAGACCAATGGTCCTACTAAGAGAGTGGTAAAAACATTGAAGGAGGGGATACAATTGGCCAGAGCAAATGGCCTTGATGGGAAAATTGATTTGTCTCGGAGGATAACTGGATATTGTATGTTTCTACAATCCACCACCGGAAAGTCTCTTTCGAGCTGTTCAAAGACAGAGCTCCATTCAGAAAAGTGTGTCCAGGGTGGATGTTTTGGGGTAAAGTTTGCGTGAACAATGCACTAGGAGAATGGAGACAATAATAAACATTTCCCAAAAGAAAATTAAAGTTGAGCCATGACAAACAAAAAAATGCAAGGAATTAGGTTGTCAAATTGGAAGATTTTGTAAAAATAAGAGCTACCAAAGGGTGTGCTGAGTTGTCCGAATTGATGAGTTAGTTTGAGGTAGTCACATTTTTTTTAAATGCAGTGAACACACATGCTGGCAGGATCTGGAACAAAAACAGAGTAGCGATTCTTCATCATGTTCCAGTGGAAAATGAGAAACTTAATACAGACAATCAAAATGGTGGGCTGGCTCAGCCTGGGATGGTAGGAAACAAAAATGTCTATCGAGCAGAAGAATGGGAGAATAATGAAGAAAACATCCTTTTTGAAGATTTTGATAATAAAATAGTCATGTTATTGTTACATGATGTACTTTAATATGGTTTATTATGTCTAATTTCTTTTCACTGTTTTTAAGGGTTTTTATTTGTGTTATCTTGCTGTTAGTTATCTGTTAAGGGAGGGAGCAATGTTGCATAAATAAAGTGACTTACTTCAGACTATGACGCTAAGTTTATTGCTCACAGAGTGCACTGTCCATGGAATGGGAACTTAGAATGTGATGAGGTAATGGAATCAGAATGTGGAGAGCTCTGAGGGAGAGGTAAAGAGCTGCTTGTGAGTGCTGGTTGATATGTCTGGACATAAATACAAGTCCCCTGTCATTTTTGAGGAGGAACAATGCAGTAACCAATTAAAAGACATGGAAAGGAGTAGTACTTCATGGCAGTGGAAAACAGAAGATTGACAAGCTGGGTCAAGAATGAGAAGTAGGAAAATGAGTGACGAGGAAACGTCAACCAAAGATAAGCCAATTAGGAGAGGGGAGGCTCCAATGCTGTGGTTCTTGATGAGCCACAATATGTTTTGCAACAGAAAGCATATGTGGTTTCCTAGGATTTGAGATAAAAATGATAACATGATAAAATAATACAATCAAAAAATGTGCTGCTTGATTCCATATAATTTGTATTTTTTGCCACATAATTTATTCAACCCTGCTGTATAATTTGGTCCTCTTCTGGCACACAATTCACTGGCCCTGGTAGATACATCGTATCCTGACCTGATATTCATCGTTTAGCGTGTCAGTCTCCGAGAGTAGCTCAAACAACACTTCCTTGTGATGTCATAGTATGGTATTCACTCAGAACTTGTGGAAAATAGCTGTGAAACAGCTCATTCATACTGTTGTGTATGTTTATGCTTTGCATTTCTGATACACTTTTACTGGTAAGAAAATTGTGTGGCAAGCAACAACAAACACTTGCTTCGAGATTTCATTAGACTTTTAACACCATAAAAAGTAATGACAAGATCAGGTCTATAAAAGGCAAAGAGTTATCATCATTCAATGAGATGGTTGAATACTATAGAAAGTTTGTAAAAGATTTTCCAGGTACAACATACAATATGAGGAAGTTGTTAAAAGAAAAAATAGAATTTCTGTGGGAGAGTGAATATTGAAAGGAATTTGAGTGGGGAAAGGAAGAACTAAGTCATGCTCCTTCTTTGCAAGCTTATGATCCAATGTGTGATGCAAAGGTGGTCTGTGATGCAAGTGCAAATGGCTTAAGGTCCCATATAATTCTTACAAGAAATGGCCAAAAGAAACTCACTGAGTGTGTGTCACAAGCCTTGAATGGATCTTAATGTAATTATTCAGTTATAGAGAGAGTCTTTGGTAGTTTTCTGGGCAGTAAACACATTCAAACTTTTTTGGTGAGGGATGAAATTTGCAGTTCAGACAGATCACAAACCTTTGGTAGAATATTTTGCACAAAAGGAACTTGATTGTATACACTCTTACATTTGAAGGTGGGTTGTATGTCTACAGGAATACTGCTTCACAGTGCAGTATATACCAGGAGCAGGAAATGGACTGTTTGCCAAGACTGGTTAAAGTGTGAGCTTCACCTTATGTGGAGGTGGAAGACTCAGTAGAGGCAGATGTCAGTGTTTGCCAAGTTACCCAAGGGAGCTTTAAAGAGAGAAAATGTTTTGAAGAATTAGAGACCGATGAGGAACTAAAAGATGTAATTGATTTGTTATCTGAAGAAAAACCAAGCAAGATTTTTGAAAAAGTGTAGTAGAAGTTGGTGTAAGCTAGGACATGAACTTACAGTTGACAAAGGGTTTCTATTGCTGGGGACGAGATTAGTACCACCATGGAGTTTGAATTAGAAAAAACAGCAACTGGCACATGTTGGCAATTTAGGAATAGTAAATACAAAAGAGAGATTTTGAAGATATTCCTGGTGGCCAGTGCTTGATCATGATGTTGCGTGTATGGCTAGGAAGTGTCGAGTGCGTGGCGTGTGACACAGGTTTGAGAACTACTAGTATCCCTGTGCTTTGAAAACAGTTTGAGAGAGAAAGTTACCTTTGCTATTTGTTCACATATAATAGAGTACAATGCTGTTCCAGAGAGACAGAAAATTATTTGAAAATGTGTGGAGTAGATCATAAAATATCAGCTTTGTATCACCCACAGACCAATGGTCCTACTAAGAGAGTGGTAAAAACATTGAAGGAGGGGATACAATTGGCCAGAGCAAATGGCCTTGATGGGAAAATTGATTTGTCTCGGAGGATAACTGGATATTGTATGTTTCTACAATCCACCACCGGAAAGTCTCTTTCGAGCTGTTCAAAGACAGAGCTCCATTCAGAAAAGTGTGTCCAGGGTGGATGTTTTGGGGTAAAGTTTGCGTGAACAATGCACTAGGAGAATGGAGACAATAATAAACATTTCACAAAAGAAAATTAAAGTTGAGCCATGACAAACAAAAAAATGCAAGGAATTAGGTTGTCAAATTGGAAGATTTTGTAAAAATAAGAGCTACCAAAGGGTGTGCTGAGTTGTCCGAATTGATGAGTTAGTTTGAGGTAGTCACATTTTTTTTAAATGCAGTGAACACACATGCTGGCAGGATCTGGAACAAAAACAGAGTAGCGATTCTTCATCATGTTCCAGTGGAAAATGAGAAACTTAATACAGACAATCAAAATGGTGGGCTGGCTCAGCCTGGGATGGTAGGAAACAAAAATGTCTATCGAGCAGAAGAATGGGAGAATAATGAAGAAAACATCCTTTTTGAAGATTTTGATAATAAAATAGTCATGTTATTGTTACATGATGTACTTTAATATGGTTTATTATGTCTAATTTCTTTTCACTGTTTTTAAGGGTTTTTATTTGTGTTATCTTGCTGTTAGTTATCTGTTAAGGGAGGGAGCAATGTTGCATAAATAAAGTGACTTACTTCAGACTATGACGCTAAGTTTATTGCTCACAGAGTGCACTGTCCATGGAATGGGAACTTAGAATGTGATGAGGTAATGGAATCAGAATGTGGAGAGCTCTGAGGGAGAGGTAAAGAGCTGCTTGTGAGTGCTGGTTGATATGTCTGGACATAAATACAAGTCCCCTGTCATTTTTGAGGAGGAACAATGCAGTAACCAATTAAAAGACATGGAAAGGAGTAGTACTTCATGGCAGTGGAAAACAGAAGATTGACAAGCTGGGTCAAGAATGAGAAGTAGGAAAATGAGTGACGAGGAAACGTCAACCAAAGATAAGCCAATTAGGAGAGGGGAGGCTCCAATGCTGTGGTTCTTGATGAGCCACAATATGTTTTGCAACAGAAAGCATATGTGGTTTCCTAGGATTTGAGATAAAAATGATAACATGATAAAATAATACAATCAAAAAATGTGCTGCTTGATTCCATATAATTTGTATTTTTTGCCACATAATTTATTCAACCCTGCTGTATAATTTGGTCCTCTTCTGGCACACAATTCACTGGCCCTGGTAGATACATCGTATCCTGACCTGATATTCATCGTTTAGCGTGTCAGTCTCCGAGAGTAGCTCAAACAACACTTCCTTGTGATGTCATAGTATGGTATTCACTCAGAACTTGTGGAAAATAGCTGTGAAACAGCTCATTCATACTGTTGTGTATGTTTATGCTTTGCATTTCTGATACACTTTTACTGGTAAGAAAATTGTGTGGCAAGCAACAACAAACACTTGCTTCGAGATTTCATTAGACTTTTAACACCATAAAAAGTAATGACAAGATCAGGTCTTTAAAAGGCAAAGAGTTATCATCATTCAATGAGATGGTTGAATACTATAGAAAGTTTGTAAAAGATTTTGCAGGTACAACATACAATATGAGGAAGTTGTTAAAAGAAAAAATAGAATTTCTGTGGGAGAGTGAATATTGAAAGGAATTTGAGTGGGGAAAGGAAGAACTAAGTCATGCTCCTTCTTTGCAAGCTTATGATCCAATGTGTGATGCAAAGGTGGTCTGTCATGGAAGTGCAAATGGCTTAAGGTCCTATCTAATTCATACAAGAAATGGCCAAAAGAAACTCACTGTGTGTGTGTCACAAGCCTTGAACGAATCCTAATGTAATTATTCAGTTATAGACAGTCTTTGGTAGTTTTCTGGGCAGTAAACAGATTCAAACTTTTTTTGGGGGGGGATTAAATTTGCAGTTCAGACAGACCACAAACCTTTGGTAGAATATTTTGCACGAAAGGAACTTGAGTGTATACACTCTTGCATTTGAAGGTGGGTTTTATGTCTACGGGAATACTGCTTCACAGTGCAGAATACACCAAGAGCAGGAAATGGACTGTTTGCCAAGACTGGTTAAAGTGTGAGCTCCACCTTATGTGGAGGTGGAAGACTCAGTAGAGGCAGATGTCAGTGTTTGCCAAGTTACCCAAGGGAGCGTTAAAGAGAGTAAATGTTTTGAAGAATTAGAGACCGATGAGGAACTAAAAGTTGTAATTGATTTGTTATCTGAAGAGAAACCAAGCAAGAGGTTGTTGAAAAAGTGTAGCAGAGGTTGGTGTAAGCTAGGACATGAACTTACAGTTGACAAAGGGTTTCTATTGCTAGGGACAAGACTAGTAACACCATGGAGTTTGAATTAGAAAAAACAGCAACTGGCACATGTGGGCAATTTAGGAATAGTAAATACAAAAGAGGGATTTTGAAGATATTCCTGGTGGCCAGTGCTTGATCATGATGTTGCATGTATGGCTAGGAAGTGTCGAGTGTGTGGCGTGTGACACAGGTTTGAGAACTACTAGTATCCCTGTGCTTTGAAAACAGTTTGAGAGAGAAAGTTACCTTTGCTATTTGTTCACATATAATAGAGTACAATGCTGTTCCAGAGAGACAGAAAATTATTTGCAAATGTGTGGAGTAGAGCATAAAATATCAGCTTTGTATCACTCACAGACCAATGGTCCTACTAAGAGAGTGGTAAAAACATTGAAGGAGGGGATACAATTGGCCAGAGCAAATGGCCTTGATGGGAAAATTGATTTGTCTCGGAGGATAACTGGATATTTTATGTTTCCACAATCCACCACCGGAAAGTCTCTTTTTGAGCTGTTCAAAGACAGAGCTCCATTCAGAAAAGTGTGTCAGGGTGGATGTTTTGGGGTAATGGTTGCGTGAACAATGCACTGGGAGATTGGAGAGAATAATTACCATTTCACAAAAGAAAATTAAAGTTGAGCTATGACAAACAAAAAAATGCAAGGAATTAGGTGGTCAAATTGGAAGATTTTGTAAAAATAAGAGCTACCAAAGGGTGTGCTGAGTGGTCCGAATTTATGAGTTAGTTTGAGGTAGTCACATTTTTTTTTAAATGCAGTGAATACACATGCTGGCAGGATCTGAAACAAAAACAGAGTAGCAGTTCTTCATCATGTTCCAGTGGAAAATGAGAAACTCAATACAGACAATCAAAATGGTGGGCTGGCTCAGCCAGGGATGGTAGGAAACAAAAATGTCTATCGAGCAGAAGAGTGGGAGAATAATGAAGAAAACATCCTTTTTGAAGATTTTGATAATAAAATAGTCTTGTTATTGTTACATGATGTACTTTAATATGGTTTATTATGTCTAATTTCTTTTCACTGTTTTTAAGAGTTTTTATTTGTGTTATCTTGCTATGAGTTATCTGTTAAGGGAGGGAGCAATGTTGCATAAATAAAGTGACTTACTTCAGACTATGACGCTAAGTTTATTGCACACAGAGTGCACTGTCCATGGAATGGGAAGTTAGAATGTGGTGATGTAATGGAATCAGAATGTGAGGAGCTCTGAGGGAGAGTAAAGAGCTGCTTGTGAGTGGTGGTTGATATGTCTGGAAATAAATACAAGTCCCCTGTCATTTTTGAGGAGGAACAATGCAGTAACCAATTAAAAGACATGGAAAGGAGTAGTACTTCATGGCAGGGGAAAACAGAAGATTGACAAGCTGGGTCAAGAATGAGAAGTAGGAAAATGAGTGACGAGGAACCGTCAACCAAAGATAAGCCAATTAGGAGAAGGGAGGCTCCAATGCTGTGGTTCTTGATGAGCCACAATATGTTTTGCAACAGAAAGCATATGTGGTTTCCTAGGATTTGAGATAAAAATGATAACATGATAAAATAATACAATCAAAAAATGTGCTGCTTGATTCCATATAATTTGTATTTTTTGCCACATAATTTATTCAACCCTGCTGTATAATTTGGTCCTCTTCTGCCACACAATTCACTGTCCCTGGTAGATACCTCGTATCCTGACCTGTTATTCATCGTTTAGTGTGTCAGTCTCCAAGAGTAGCTCAAACAACACTTCCTTGTGATGTCATAGTATGGTATTCACTCAGAACTTGTGGAAAATAGCTGTGAAACAGCTCATTCATACTGTTGTGTATGTTTATGCTTTGCATTTCTGATACACTTTTACTGGTAAGAAAATTGTTTGGCAAGCAACAACAAACACTTGCTTCGAGATTTCATTAGACTTTTAACACCATAAAAAGTAATGACAAGATCAGGTCTATAAAAGGCAAAGAGTTATCATCATTCAATGAGATGGTTGAATACTATAGAAAGTTTGTAAAAGATTTTCCAGGTACAACATACAATATGAGGAAGTTGTTAAAAGAAAAAATAGAATTTCTGTGGGAGAGTGAATATTGAAAGGAATTTGAGTGGGGAAAGGAAGAACTAAGTCATGCTCCTTCTTTGCAAGCTTATGATCCAATGTGTGATGCAAAGGTGGTCTGTGATGCAAGTGCAAATGGCTTAAGGCCCCATATAATTCTTACAAGAAATGGCCAAAAGAAACTCACTGAGTGTGTGTCACAAGCCTTGAATGGATCTTAATGTAATTATTCAGTTATAGAGAGAGTCTTTGGTAGTTTTCTGGGCAGTAAACACATTCAAACTTTTTTGGTGAGGGATGAAATTTGCAGTTCAGACAGATCACAAACCTTTGGTAGAATATTTTGCACAAAAGGAACTTGATTGTATACACTCTTACATTTGAAGGTGGGTTGTATGTCTACAGGAATACTGCTTCACAGTGCAGTATATACCAGGAGCAGGAAATGGACTGTTTGCCAAGTCTGATTAAAGTGTGAGCTTCACCTTATGTGGAGGTGGAAGACTCAGTAGAGTCAGATGTCAGTGTTTGCCAAGTTACCCAAGGGAGCTTTAAAGAGAGAAAATATTTTGAAGAATTAGAGACCGATGAGGAACTAAAAGATGTAATAGATTGGTTATCTGAAGAAAAACCATGCAAGATTATTGAAAAAGTGTAGTAGAAGTTGGTGTAAGCTAGGACATGAACTTACAGTTGACAAAGGGTTTCTATTGCTGGGGACGAGATTAGTACCACCATGGAGTTTGAATTAGAAAAAACAGCAACTGGCACATGTTGGCAATTTAGGAATAGTAAATACAAAAGAGAGATTTTGAAGATATTCCTGGTGGCCAGTGCTTGATCATGATGTTGCGTGTATGGCTAGGAAGTGTCGAGTGCGTGGCGTGTGACACAGGTTTGAGAACTACTAGTATCCCTGTGCTTTGAAAACAGTTTGAGAGAGAAAGTTACCTTTGCTATTTGTTCACATATAAAAGAGTACAATGCTGTTCCAGAGAGACAGAAAATTATTTGAAAATGTGTGGAGTAGAGCATAAAATATCAGCTTTGTATCACCCACAGACCAATGGTCCTACTAAGAGAGTGGTAAAAACATTGAAGGAGGGGATACAATTGGCCAGAGCAAAGGGCCTTGATGGGAAAATTGATTTGTCTCGGAGGATAACTGGATATTGTATGTTTCTACAATCCACCACCGGAAAGTCTCTTTCGAGCTGTTCAAAGACAGAGCTCCATTCAGAAAAGTGTGTCCAGGGTGGATGTTTTGGGGTAAAGGTTGCGTGAACAATGCACTGGGAGAATGGAGACAATAATAAACATTTCACAAAAGAAAATTAAAGTTGAGCCATGACAAACAAAAAAATGCAAGGAATTAGGTTGTCAAATTGGAAGATTTTGTAAAAATAAGAGCTACCAAAGGGTGTGCTGAGTTGTCCGAATTGATGAGTTAGTTTGAGGTAGTCACATTTTTTTTAAATGCAGTGAACACACATGCTGGCAGGATCTGGAACAAAAACAGAGTAGCGATTCTTCATCATGTTCCAGTGGAAAATGAGAAACTCAATACAGACAATCAAAATGGTGGGCTGGCTCAGCCTTGGATGGTAGGAAACAAAAATGTCTATCGAGCAGAAGAATGGGAGAATAATGAAGAAAACATCCTTTTTGAAGATTTTGATAATAAAATAGTCATGTTATTGTTACATGATGTACTTTAATATGGTTTATTATGTCTAATTTCTTTTCACTGTTTTTAAGGGTTTTTATTTGTGTTATCTTGCTGTTAGTTATCTGTTAAGGGAGGGAGCAATGTTGCATAAATAAAGTGACTTACTTCAGACTATGACGCTAAGTTTATTGCTCACAGAGTGCACTGTCCATGGAATGGGAACTTAGAATGTGATGAGGTAATGGAATCAGAATGTGGAGAGCTCTGAGGGAGAGGTAAAGAGCTGCTTGTGAGTGCTGGTTGATATGTCTGGACATAAATACAAGTCCCCTGTCATTTTTGAGGAGGAACAATGCAGTAACCAATTAAAAGACATGGAAAGGAGTAGTACTTCATGGCAGGGGAAAACAGAAGATTGACAAGCTGGGTCAAGAATGAGAAGTAGGAAAATGAGTGACGAGGAAACGTCAACCAAAGATAAGCCAATTAGGAGAGGGGAGGCTCCAATGCTGTGGTTCTTGATGAGCCACAATATGTTTTGCAACAGAAAGCATATGTGGTTTCCTAGGATTTGAGATAAAAATGATAACATGATAAAATAATACAATCACAAAATGTGCTGCTTGATTCCATATAATTTGTATTTTTTGCCACATAATTTATTCAACCCTGCTGTATAATTTGGTCCTCTTCTGGCACACAATTCACTGGCCCTGGTAGATACATCGTATCCTGACCTGTTATTCATCGTTTAGCGTGTCAGTCTCCAAGAGTAGCTCAAACAACACTTCCTTGTGATGTCATAGTATGGTATTCACTCAGAACTTGTGGAAAATAGCTGTGAAACAGCTCATTCATACTGTTGTGTATGTTTATGCTTTGCATTTCTGATACACTTTTACTGGTAAGAAAATTGTGTGGCAAGCAACAACAAACACTTGCTTCGAGATTTCATTAGACTTTTAACACCATAAAAAGTAATGACAAGATCAGGTCTATAAAAGGCAAAGAGTTATCATCATTCAATGAGATGGTTGAATACTATAGAAAGTTTGTAAAAGATTTTGCAGGTACAACATACAATATGAGGAAGTTGTTAAAAGAAAAAATAGAATTTCTGTGGGAGAGTGAATATTGAAAGGAATTTGAGTGGGGAAAGGAAGAACTAAGTCATGCTCCTTCTTTGCAAGCTTATGATCCAATGTGTGATGCAAAGGTGGTCTGTCATGGAAGTGCAAATGGCTTAAGGTCCTATCTAATTCATACAAGAAATGGCCAAAAGAAACTCACTGTGTGTGTGTCACAAGCCTTGAACGAATCTTAATGTAATTATTCAGTTATAGACAGAGTCTTTGGTAGTTTTCTGGGCAGGAAACAGATTCAAACTTTTTTTGGGGGGGGGATTAAATTTGCAGTTCAGACAGACCACAAACCTTTGGTAGAATATTTTGCACGAAAGGAACTTGATTGTATACACTCTTGCATTTGAAGGTGGGTTTTATGTCTACGGGAATACTGCTTCACAGTGCAGAATACACCAAGAGCAGGAAATGGACTGTTTGCCAAGACTGGTTAAAGTGTGAGCTCCACCTTATGTGGAGGTGGAAGACTCAGTAGAGGCAGATGTCAGTGTTTGCCAAGTTACCCAAGGGAGCGTTAAAGAGAGTAAATGTTTTGAAGAATTAGAGACCGATGAGGAACTAAAAGTTGTAATTGATTTGTTATCTGAAGAGAAACCAAGCAAGAGGTTGTTGAAAAAGTGTAGCAGAGGTTGGTGTAAGCTAGGACATGAACTTACAGTTGACAAAGGGTTTCTATTGCTAGGGACAAGACTAGTAACACCATGGAGTTTGAAATAGAAAAAACAGCAACTGGCACATGTGGGCAATTTAGGAATAGTAAATACAAATGAGGGATTTTGAAGATATTCCTGGTGGCCAGTGCTTGATCATGATGTTGCGTGTATGGCTAGGAAGTATCGAGTGTGTGGCGTGTGACACGGGTTTGAGAACTACTAGTATCCCTGTGCTTTGAAAACAGTTTGAGAGAGAAAGTTACCTTTGCTCTTTGTTCACATATAATAGAGTACAATGCTGTTCCAGAGAGACAGAAAATTATTTGAAAATGTGTGGAGTAGAGCATAAAATATCAGCTTTGTATCACTCACAGACCAATGGTCCTACTAAGAGAGTGGTAAAAACATTGAAGGAGGGGATACAATTGGCCAGAGCAAATGGCCTTGATGGGAAAATTGATTTGTCTCGGGTGATAACTGGATATTTTATGTTTCCACAATCCACCACCGGAAAGTCTCTTTTTGAGCTGTTCAAAGACAGAGCTCCATTCAGAAAAGTGTGTCCAGGGTGGATGTTTTGGGGTAATGGTTGCGTGAACAATGCACTGGGAGATTGGAGAGAATAATTAACATTTCACAAAAGAAAATTAAAGTTGAGCTATGACAAACAAAAAAATGCAAGGAATTAGGTGGTCAAATTGGAAGATTTTGTAAAAATAAGAGCTACCAAAGGGTGTGCTGAGTGGTCCGAATTTATGAGTTAGTTTGAGGTAGTCACATTTTTTTTTAAATGCAGTGAATACACATGCTGGCAGGGTCTGAAACAAAAACAGAGTAGCAGTTCTTCATCATGTTCCAGTGGAAAATGAGAAACTCAATACAGACAATCAAAATGGTGGGCTGGCTCAGCCAGGGATGGTAGGAAACAAAAATGTCTATCGAGCAGAAGAGTGGGAGAATAATGAAGAAAACATCCTTTTTGAAGATTTTGATAATAAAATAGTCATGTTATTGTTACATGATGTACTTTAATATGGTTTATTATGTCTAATTTCTTTTCACTGTTTTTAAGGGTTTTTATTTGTGTTATCTTGCTGTTAGTTATCTGTTAAGGGAGGGAGCAATGTTACATAAATAAAGTGACTTACTTCAGACTATGACGCTAAGTTTATTGCACACAGAGTGCACTGTCCATGGAATGGGAAGTTAGAATGTGGTGATGTAATGGAATCAGAATGTGGGGAGCTCTGAGGGAGAGTAAAGAGCTGCTTGTGAGTGGTGGTTGATATGTCTGGAAATAAATACAAGTCCCCTGTCATCTTTGTGGAGGAACAATGCAGTAACCAATTAAAAGACATGGAAAGGAGTAGTACTTCATGGCAGGGGAAAACAGAAGATTGACAAGCTGGGTCAAGAATGAGAAGTAGGAAAATGAGTGACGAGGAAAAGTCAACCAATGATAAGCCTCTTAGGTAAGGGGAGGCTCCAATGTTGGGGTTCTTGATGAGCCACAATATGTTTTGCAACAGAAAGCATATGTGGTTTCCTAGGATTTGAGATAAAAAGGATAACATGATAAAATAATACAATCACAAAATGTGCTGCTTGATTCCATATAATTTGTATTTTTTGCCACATAATTTAGTCAAACCTGCTGTATAATTTGGTCCTCTTCTGCCACATAATTCACTGGCCCTGGTAGATACATCGTATCCTGACCTGTTATTCATCGTTTAGCATGTCAGTCTCCAAGAGTAGCTCAAATAACACTTCCTTGTGATGTCATAGTATGGTATTCACTCAGAACTTGTGGAAAATAGCTGTTAAACAGCTGATTCATACTGTTGTGTATGTTTATGCTTTGCATTTCTGATACACTTTTACTGGTAAGAAAATTGTGCGGCAAGCAACAACAAACACTTGCTTCGAGATTTCATTAGACTTTTAACACCATAAAAAGTAATGACAAGATCAGGTCTATGAAAGGCAAAGAGTTATCATCATTCCATGAGATGGTTGAATACTATAGAAAGTTTGTAAAAGATTTTGCTGGTACAACATACAATATGAGGAAGTTGTTAAAAGAAAAAATAGAATTTCTGTGGGAGAGTGAATATTGAAAGGAATTTGAGTGGGGAAAGGAAGAACTAAGTCATGCTCCTTCTTTGCAAGCTTATGATCCAATGTGTAATGCAAAGGTGGTCTGTCATGGAAGTGCAAATGGCTTAAGGTCCTATCTAATTCATACAAGAAATGGCCAAAAGAAACTCACTGTGTGTGTGTCACAAGCCTTGAACGAATCTTAATGTAATTATTCAGTTATAGAGAGAGTCTTTGGTAGTTTTCTGGGCAGTAAACAGATTCAAACTTTTTTTGTGGGGGATGAAATTTGCAGTTCAGACAGACCACAAACCTTTGGTAGAATATTTTGTACCAAAGGAACTTGATTGTATACACTCTTGCATTTGAAGGTGGGTTGTATGTCTACAGGAATACTGCTTCACAGTGCAATATACACCAGGAGCAGGAAATGGACTGTTTGCCAAGACTGGTTAAAGTGTGAGCTCCACCTTATGTGGAGGTGGAAGACTCAGTAGAGGAAGATGTCAGTGTTTGCCAAGTTACCTAAGGGAGCTTTAAAGAGAGTAAATGTTTTGAAGAATTAGAGACCGATGAGGAACTAAAAGATGTAATTGATTTGTTATCTGAAGAGAAACCAAGCAAGAGGTTGTTGAAAAAGTGTAGCAGAAGTTAGTGTAAGCTAGGATATAAACTTACAGTTGACGAAGGGTTTCTATTGCTAGGGACGAGATTAGTACCACCATGGAGTTTGAATTAGAAAAAACAGCAACTGACACATGTGGGCAATTTAGGAATAGTAAATACAAAAGAGAGATTTTGAAGATATTCCTGGTGGCCAGTGCTTGATCATGATGTTGCGTGTATGGCTAGGAAGTGTCGAGTGTGTGGCGTGTGACACAGGTTTGAGAACTACCAGTATCCCTGTGCTTTGAAAACAGTTTGAGAGAGAAAGTTACCTTTGCTATTTGTTCACATATAATAGAGTACAATGCTGTTCCAGAGAGACAGAAAATTATTTGAAAATGTGTGGAGTAGAGCATAAAATTTAGAATTTTCACAGCCTGCTGGGCAGAAAATCTTGATTTTATTAAAGACACGGAGGCTAATATTATGCAAATTCTCCTTTATTGCCACAGCTCAGCAGTAACAATGAAGAGAATATAGAACTTGTGAAGATTCTAGAAACAGTATAATGTCCAGGAGCACACAGGCATCATCCTTCTTTGTCCGATGCTGCGAACCGAAAGAATAAAGTCAGTAAATCCAAACTTATAAAATATGACGTTGAAGGAGTCATTTCCATTAACCAACGAAGATATTCTTAATCTGAAAAAGAAGAAATATAAAAAACGTTAAATATGAAACCCTCAGGGAGGGATAATTAGAGGAGGGATAATATTAGCCTCCGTGTCTTTAATAAAATGCAGATTTTCTGCCCAGCAGGCTGTGAAAAATCTAAATTTTATGGCATGACACGGAGGCCAACATTATGCAAGTTTAAAGTGAATTGAGAAGAACATTATCAATCACATTATTGATTGGTCTAAAATAACACTTTTAAAACATACTCTCATTAGACCAGTCAGCGGCTCTAAGAATATCTTGGAGCCCACCGCCAAGCATAAAAGCTTTAGAGGCTGATGCACCTCTAAGAGAATGCGCTCCAAATATTGAAATGTCGACGCCACATTCATTCATCACATCCTTCACCCATCTCGCAAGAGAGGGGGAAGAAACTGGTTTATGAGGAGATCTATAGGAGATCAGGAGTTGTGTTTCAGTTCCTCTCAAGCTAATAGTTCTTTTTTCATATTCTTTAAGACATTTTACCACACACAGACTTTCATTCTCAGCAAAGAAAGGATAGAAGATAGAGGAAGACATGGTTTTAGTCCTTTTCTTAATATAAAAACAAACTCCCTCTGGTTGATAGGCTCTGCTAGAAACATCCGAAGCTTTGACATCTGATGTATGTCTAAAGGAGACCAAATAGAGTAAAACAGTAAGTTTATAAGAAATCCGCTTGAGAGAGAGAGAAGAATTATCTCCCCAAGAGGAGATAAGATGTAAAATGTCTCTCACATCCCATAAGGCTGTGTATTTTGAAGTAGGAGGGTTGAGGACCCGCATGCTTCTCATAATCTTTTTGGTTAAGAGAGATTGACCAACGGATACACCATCGATTAGGGAATGGCTTGCAGCTATTGCTGATCTATAGACATTAACGGTTCTATAAGAAAGACCAGAAGCAAATTTCTCTGAAAGGAAATTGAGTACGTGAACTAAATCAGCTGAAACGGGATCGAAATGTCGTTGAAGACACCAGCGAACCCATTTGTTCCATGCCAATCGATATGCCTTCCTTGTTCCAGGTGCCCAAGATTCAGATATGAGTCGGAAAGCATCGATCGAAAGGCCAGGGATCTCCCACTGTCGCCTGAAATCTTCCATGCCGTGAGGACTAGAGTTCCTTGATCTAAGAGGGGATGAGATTCGCCTTGAGGACCCAGGAGAAGATAACTGAAAGATGGAATTAGTATTGGGAAGTCGATGGTCATCTCCAAGATGACCGGGAACCATGCCTGAGACCTCCATAGGGGGGTTACTACCACCATACTCTGAAGGTATCGGCGAGCGTGTAAGAGGACTCGCGGAAGCATTACAAAGGGCGGGAAGGCATATGGTCTTAAGCCCTGCCAATTCTGGAGGAAGGCATCCACCCCTGATGCCTGAGGGTCCGGCCTCCAACTGAAAAAACTTGGTACCTGATAATTTAACCTGTCTGCGAAGAGGTCCGTCCCAAAGGGGCCCCAATGGTCTTGATTGATCAAAAATATTTCCCTGTTCAACCTCCAGTTGCTGGAATCCCTGAAATTCCTGGAAAACCAATCTGCTACTCCGTTGCTCAAACCCGGGATGTGTTCTGCCGTGACAGACAGTCCCTTGTTCAAACAATAGTCACAAAAAACTTTCGCTATTTCGCTCAGACCTTTCGAACGAGGTCCCCCCATCTTGTTTACGTATCTCACCGCAGAGACATTGTCCATACGGAGCATTATGGAAAACTTCATCGAATTCTGGGTAAAGCTTCGAACCGCAAAGGCACCCGCTAGAAGTTCTAGACAGTTGATGTGCAGATTCTTCTCCTTGTGTGTCCATCGTCCCCCCGTGGAAAGGTTGGTGCAATTGCACCCCAACCCTCCAGGCTCGCATCCGACTCTATTATCAAATCTTGTCTTTCCCCGAAGATGGCTTTCCCATTCCAGGCTTCTGCATTTTTCAGCCACCAAGAGAGTTCTTTCCTCGAATCTAGGTCCAAGGAAATCATCTGGGAATAAGACAGATTCGAATTCACGGCTTTTGCTTTGAGCCTCTGAAGGGCCCTGTAATGGAGAGGGCCCGGAAATATTGCCTGAATTGTTGAGGAGAGGAGACCTAGAATTCTTGCCAGAAGTCTCAAGGGAAAGGATTCCAGGGAAAGAATCTTTTTTAACTCTTTCCTGAGTTTCTTTATCTTTTCCTTTGGTAACTTTAAGTCTCCTGAAATTGTGTTCACCATAAACACGAGAAATTGGGTTTCCTGAGAGGGGATAATGCAAGATTTCTTTGTATTTATGACAAAACCCAGATGTTCCAGGAGATGTATAGTGAGTTCCGTGTGGTAAGAAATTATCGACTTGGACTGTGCCATGATAAGGATGTCGTCTAGATATATTATTAGTCTTACACTCCTTTCCCTTAGCCACGCTACTACGGGGCGTAGGACCTTGGTGAAGCACCAAGGGGCCGAAGATAGACTGAACGGAAGACTGCAGAATTCCCAGAGTTTTTTCTCCCATGTGAATTGGAGAATCTTCCTGTGTGGGGGCCAGATGGGAATTGTTAGGTAGGCGTCTTTTAAGTCTAGGCGTGTTAGCCAGTCGCCTTTCCTCAATACGTCTCTTAAGAGATGTATTCCTTCCATCTTGAAGTGACGCTAGGAAACCCAACCGTTCAGTCTTTTTATGTTTATGACAGGTCTCTGTGTCTTGTCTTTCTTTTTGACCAGGAAAATATTGCTGATGAAACCTATTTCGTAGCTTTCTCTTATAGCTCCTTTTGCGAGGAGATCGTTGACTTCGTGAGATACGAGTTTTTTCTGTTCCTGGGAGAGGAACATTTCGTGGGGTATTTGTGTTTGGAAGGGAAGGTCTATAAAGTTTATCTTGTAACCTTTTACTGTTTGTAAGACCCACGGATCTTGTGTTACCAATGTCCAGTTGCCAGAGAAAAGGGCGAGTCTCCCTCCCACCCTTATAGGGGTATCTGAAGGGTCTGTTGGAACACTTACCTGAAGAGAAGGCTCTGGTCCTCCTTTCTCCTCTAAATGATCTTCCTCTATTGCGTTGTCTTTGAGGGTAGAAGGTTTGATTCCCATAGAAGGAATTTTGATGGAATCTAGTTCCTCGTGCCAAAAAGGGTCTTGAGGTAGATTGTCCATGGCCGGGGAAACGACCCCGCATTCTCCCGGCCCGTCCAAAAATTCTGTCTTGGAAGACTTTTTTAATTTCGCGTTGGGACTTTTGAATCGAGCTGAAAGCCCGACACATTTGGCCATGTCGCGGATGAATTCATCCCCGAATAGGAGTCCTTGAGAGGTGGGACCTCCTTCTTTGTTGGCCAATTCTATTAGTTTGGGATCAATTTTAAGGAGTATCCCTTTTCTTTGTTCATTTGATATAGCAGTGTTTGCATTGCCAAGAAGGCAAATGGATCTTTGTACCCATTCTCGTAATTCCTTGGGGTCATTTGGAATACCACCAACGTATGCGATTTCCGCCATGGCAAATATTTTAGTTAGTGGGCCAATTAAATCAAGAAGACGATCTTGACAAGACCTAAGACTTTTGTCTATGCCCTTCCTTGGATCCTTCGCACCTTTAGCGATAAATGCGACCACCTTGGGGTCGAGTTCGGGTGTAATGGCGATTTTGTCAGGAAGGGAAGGACGAGGGCATTCCGATCTTAGTCTGGATCTGACTTCCAGGGATCTCCTTTCTTAGCCAGAAGGTAATATAGTCTGCTACGTGTTGTGATGGTAGCCATTCAGGAGATAGGGGATGTTTAATTAGCAGAGGGTCAAACATATTGTCTCCAAAAGGGTCAGTGATACCCATTTTAGACCCTGAGGCCTTGTTTGCCTCGTCAGAATTTTCAATTGAATTGTCTTTTTAGATTTCAATGTCCGAATCAAAATCGGATGAGTAGGAGAGATCTCTATCTCCACTTCGTTTTGTTCATCGCTATCAAAATGAACAGCAGTATCATGGCCTATTTCTTGCCTGTCTGTGATGCCCTCGGCATCGTTCTGGTCTCCGCCTTCGTAGCGAGATCGAGCCGATTTGGATGACACCTTTGATCTTTTTGCGTTTAAACCAGAATGTTCTGTTCCGGCTCTTTTCTTTGGGACCTTAGCTGTCCCTTCTTTGGTGTTTAAATTATATGCACCGCTAGTAGAGGGCCATCCCTTCGTAAAAGTATCAAACTTTTTGTTGATGGTGTCATTAAATTTTTTATTAATAATTTCATTGAATGAATCCATGGCTTTGTCCATGGCTTTCAAAACCATTAAGTCTAATTTGGTTTCCAGTGAGGATTCAGGGTTGGAAGACATAGTAAAAATAAATAATTAATTGATATAATTGATAATGAGGCAATGAAGAAAATGTAAGTCTAACCAGCCCTGACTTCTAATATTAAGATTCCTCTTCTTGTCTCTCTTCTTCTTTTTTTTTTTTTTTTATATTTGAGGGAATGATTTCCAGATAAAGAATATATCGATTCCGTATATGCCTTGGCTTGATCCGGTCGTGTTACAGCAGCAACTGTCAGTTTTGCTGTTGTAACCTGGACGACCACGCATTGTTTAGAAAGCGTGGTCGTTCCGAAGGTTCTTTCCTCTAGTATTTTCTTCCCCTCGCGCTACGTAATCCGACGTAGACCGCGAAGGGGAAGGCGAGAGCATCTAAATAATTACGGGCCGGAGTGACGAATTCCGAAGGTATAAGAAGTGCGGTAAGCGGTGGGAGGGGGTTACAAAGAGTAAGGTACATAATACGCGACCGGGATGAGCTCCGGTACGCGTTGAGGGGTTGCCAGGCAACCCGTGATTGCCGCGCGAGCGCCCATATGCGGGCCAAGTACTCGCGAGTATTTCAAAATGCGCATGATCCAAGATCGGGTACGCGTTGAGGCCTTGTCAGACGGGTCAAATCAAAGGGCGCTGCCTATAAAAAAACGGAATCTACCAAACGGCGTATTAGTAAGATACAAAGGTACAACGAAAAAAACGTTGAAAGACACAAAATAGAGACACAAGATCGAGAACAGCGCTATAAGCCCTTGAGTAAGGGCGAAAAAAGGTATAAAAGACACATAAGGTAGATAAGGTAGATAAGGGATCACATAGTAGGGTCAATAGGACCCAGTCATGTGATAGGGGAGAGAAATACCAACATAAGGCGTGGAAAAACATACAATTGAATAAGCGCGAATCAAGAGAGTACTTATCTTGGTGAGCAGCAGCAACAAAGAAGGATGATGCCTGTGTGCTCCTGGACCTTATACTGTTTCTAGAATCTTCACAAGTTCTATATTCTCTTCATTGTTACTGCTGAGCTGTGGCAATAAAGGAGAATTTGCATAATGTTGGCCTCCGTGTCATGCCATAAAATATCAGCTTTGTATCACCCACAGACCAATGGTCCTACTAAGAGAGTGGTAAAAACATTGAAGGAGGGGATACAATTGGCCAGAGCAAATGGCCTTGATGGGAAAATTGATTTGTCTCGGAGGATAACTGGATATTGTATGTTTCCACAATCCACCACCGGAAAGTCTCTTTTCGAGCTGTTCAAAGACAGAGCTCCATTCAGAAAAGTGTATCCAGGGTGGATGTTTTGGGGTAAATGTTGGGTGAGCAATGCACTGGGAGATTGGAGAGAATAATAAACATTTTACAAAAGAAAATTAAAGTTGAGCCATGACAAACAAAAAAATGCAAGGAATTAGGTGGTCAAATTGGAAGACTTTGTAAAAATAAGAGCTACCAAAGGGTGTGCTGAGTGGTCCGAATTTATGAGTTAGTTTGAGGTAGTCACATTTTTTTAAAATGCAGTGAACACACATGCTGGCAGGATCAGGAACAAAAACAGAGTAGCGATTATTCATCATGTTCCAGTGGAAAATGAGAAACTCAATACAGACAATCAAACTGGTGAGCTGGCTCAGCCAGGGATGGTAGGAAATAAAAATGTCTATCGAGCAGAAGAGTGGGATAATAATGAAGAAAACATCCTTTTTGAAGATTTTGATAATAAAATAGTCATGTTATTGTTACATGATGTACTTTAATATGGTTTATTATGTCTAATTTCTTTTCACTGTTTCTAAGGGTTTTTATTTGTGTTATCTTGCTGTTAGTTATCTGTTAAGGGAAGGAGCAATGTGGCAATAAAAAAGTGACTTGCTTATAGACTATGACGCTAAGTTTATTGCTCACAGTGTGCACTGTCCATGGAATGGGAACTTAGAATGTGATGAGGTAATGGAATCAGAATGTGGGGAGCTGTGAGGGACAGGTAAAGAGCTGCTTGTGAGTGGTGGTTGATATGTCTGGAAATAAATACAAGTCCCCTGGCATCTTTGTGGAGGAACAATGCAGTAACCAAACAAAAGACATGGAAAGGAGTAGTACTTCATGGCAGGGGAAAACCGAAGATTGACAAGCTGGGTCAAGAATGAGAAGTAGGAAAATGAGTGACGAGGAAAAGTGAACCAAAGATAAGCCACTTAGGAGAGGGGAGGCTCCAATGTTGTGGTTCTTGATGAGCCACAATATGTTTTGCAAAAGAAAGCATATGTAGTTTCCTAGGATTTGAGATAAAAATGATAACATGATAAAATAATACAATCACAAAATGTGCTGCTTGATTCCATATAATTTGAATTTTTTGCCACATAATTTAGTCAACCCTGCTGTATAATTTGGTCCTCTTCTGCCACATAATTCACTGGCCCTGGTAGATACATCGTATCCTGACCTGTTATTCATCGTTTAGCGTGTCAGTCTCCAAGAGTAGCTCAAACTACACTTCCTTGTGATGTCATAGTATGGAATTCATTCAGAACTTGTGGAAAATAGCTGTGAAACAGCTCATTCATACTGTTGTGTATGTTTATGCTTTGCATTTCTGATACACTTTTACTGGTAAGAAAATTGTGCGACAAGCAACAACAAACACTGGTTTCGAGATTTCATTAGACTTTTAACACCATAAAAAGTAATGACAAGATCAGGTCTATAAAAGGCAAAGAGTTATCATCATTCCATGAGATGGTTGAATACTATAGAAAGTTTGTAAAAGATTTTGCTGATACAACATACAATATGAGGAAGTTGTTAAAAGAAAAAATAGAATTTCTGTGGGAGAGTGAATATTGAAAGGAATTTGAGTGGGGAAAGGAAGAACTAAGTCATGCTCCTTCTTTGCAAGCTTATGATCCAATGTGTGATGCAAAGGTGGTCTGTGATGCAAGTGCAAATGGCTTAAGGTCCCATCTAATTCATACATGAAATGGCCAAAAGAAACTCACTGTGTGTGTGTCACAAGCCTTGAATGGATCTTAATGTAATTATTCTGTTATAGAGAGAGTCTTTGGTAGTTTTCTGGGCAGTACACAGATTCAAACTTTTTTTGTGAGGGATGAAATTTGCAGTTCAGACAGACCACAAACCTTTGGTAGAATATTTTGTACGAAAGGAACTTGATTGTATACACTCTTGCATTTGAAGGTGGGTTGTATGTCTACAGGAATACTGCTTCACAGTGCAGTATATACCAGGAGCAGGAAATGGACTGTTTGCCAAGACTGGTTAAAGTGTGAGCTCCACCTTATGTGGAGGTGGAAGACTCAGTAGAGGCAGATGTCAGTGTTTGCCAAGTTACCCAAGGGAGCTTTAAAGAGAGTAAATGTTTTGAAGAATTAGAGACCGACGAGGAACTAAAAGATGTAATTGATTTGTTATCTGAAGAAAAACCAAGCAAGAGGTTATTGAAAAAGTGTAGTAGAAGTTGGTGTAAGCTAGGACAGGAACTTACAGTTGACAAAGGGTTTCTATTGCTAGGGACAAGATTAGTACCACCATGGAGTTAGAATTAGAAAAAACAGCATCTGGCACATGTGGGCAATTTAGGAATAGTAAATACAAAAGAGAGATTTTGAAGATATTCTTGGTGGCCAGTGCTTGATCATGATGTTGCGTTTATGGCTAGAAAGTGTCGAGTGTGTGGCGTGTGACACAGGTTTGAGAACTACTAGTATCCCTGTGCTTTGAAAACAGTTTGAGAGAGAAAGTTACCTTTGCTATTTGTTCACATATAATAGAGTACAATGCTGTTCCAGAGAGACAGAAAATTATTTGAAAATGTGTGGAGTAGATCATAAAATATCAGCTTTGTATCACCCACAGACCAATGGTCCTACTAAGAGAGTGGTAAAAACATTGAAGGAGGGGATACAATTGGCCAGAGCAAATGGCCTTGATGGGAAAATTGATTTGTCTCGGAGGATAACTGGATATTGTATGTTTCTACAATCCACCACAGGAAAGTCTCTTTTCGAGCTGTTCAAAGACAGAGCTCCATTTAGAAAAGTGTGTCCAGGGTGGATGTTTTGGGGTAAAGGTTGCGTGAACAATGCACTGGGAGATTGGAGAGAAGAATAAACATTTCACAAAAGAATATTAAAGTTGAGCCATGACAAAAAAAAAATGCAAGGAATTAGGTGGTCAAATTGGAAGATTTTGTAAAAATAAGAGCTATCAAAGGGTGTGCTGAGTGGTCCGAATTGATGAGTTAGTTTGAGGTAGTCACATTTTTTTTAAATGTATTGAACACACATGCTGGCAGGATCTGGAACAAAAACAGAGTAGCGGTTCTTCATCATGTTCCAGTGGAAAATGAGAAACTCAATACAGACAATCAAAATGGTGGGCTGGCTCAGCCAGGGATGGTAGGAAACAAAAATGTCTATCGAGCAGAAGAGTGGGAGAATAATGAAGAAAACATCCTTTTTGAAGATTTTGATAATAAAATAGTCATGTTATTGTTACATGATGTACTTTAATATGGTTTATTATGTCTAATTTCTTTTCACTGTTTTTTAGGGTTTTTATTTGTGTTATCTTGCTGTTAGTTATCTGTTAAGGGAGGAAGCAATGTTGCATAAATGAAGTGACTTACTTCAGACTATGACGCTAAGTTTATTGCACACAGAGTGCACTGTCCATGGAATGTGAACTTAGAATGTGGTGAGATAATGGAATCAGAATGTGTGGAGCTCTGAGGGAGAGTAAAGAGCTGCTTGTGAGTGGTGGTTGATATGTCTGGAAATAAATACAAGTCCCCTGTCATCTTTGTGGAGCAACAATGCAGTAACCAATTAAAAGACATGGAAAGGAGTAGGACTTCATGGCAGGGGAAAACAGAAGATTGACAAGCTGGGTCAAGAATGAGAAGTAGGCAAATAAGTGACGAGGAAAAGTCAACCAATGATAAGCCTCTTAGGAGAGAGGAGGCTCCAATGTTGTGGTTCTTGATGAGCCACAATATGTTTTGCAACAGAAAGCATATGTGGTTTCCTAGGATTTGAGATAAAAATGATAACATGATAAAACAATACAATCACAAAATGCGCTGCTTGATTCCATATAATTTGTGTTTTTTGCCACATAATTTAGTCAACCCTGCTGTATAATTTGGTCCTCTTCTGCCACACAATTCACTGGCCCTGGTAGATACATCGTATCCTGACCTGTTATTCATCGTTTAGCGTGTCAGTCTCCAAGAGTAGCTCAAACAACACTTCCTTGTGATGTCATAGTATGGTAATCACTCAGAACTTGTGGAAAATAGCTGTGAAACAGCTCATTCATACTGTTGTGTATGTTCATGCTTTGCATTTCTGATACACTTTTACTGGTAAGAAAATTGTGCGGCAAGCAACAACAAACACTTGCTTCGAGATTTCATTAGACTTTTAACACCATAAAAAGTAATGATAAGATCAGGTCTATAAAAGGCAAAGAGTTATCATCATTCCATGAGATGGTTGAATACTATAGAAAGTTTGTAAAAGATTTTGCTGGTACAACATACAATATGAGGAAGTTGTTAAAAAAAAAAATAGAATTTCTGTGGGAGAGTGAATATTGAAAGGAATTTGAGTGGGGAAAGGAAGAACTAAGTCATGCTCCTTCTTTGCAAGCTTATGATCCAATGTGTAATGCAAAGGTGGTCTGTCATGGAAGTGCAAATGGCTTAAGGTTCTATCTAATTCATACAAGAAATGGCCAAAAGAAACTCACTGTGTGTGTGTCACAAGCCTTGAACGCATCTTAATGTAATTATTCAGTTATAGAGAGAGTCTTTGGTAGTTTTCTGGGCAGTAAACAGATTCAAACTTTTTTTGTGGGGGATGAAATTTGCAGATCAGACAGACCACAAACCTTTGGTAGAATATTTTGTACCAAAGGAACTTGATTGTATACACTCTTGCATTTGAAGGTGGGTTGTATGTCTACGGGAATACTGCTTCACAGTGCAGTATACACCAGGAGCAGGAAATGGACTGTTTGCCAAGACTGGTTAAAGTGTGAGCTCCACCTTATGTGGAGGTGAAAGACTCAGTAGAGGAAGATGTCAGTGTTTGCCAAGTTACCTAAGGGAGCTTTAAAGAGAGTAAATATTTTGAAGAATTAGAGACCGATGAGGAACTAAAAGATGTAATTGATTTGTTATCTGAAGAGAAACCAAGCAAGAGGTTGTTGAAAAAGTGTAGCAGAAGTTAGTGTAAGCTAGGATATAAACTTACAGATGACTAAGGGTTTCTATTGCTAGGGACGAGATTAGTACCACCATGGAGTTTGAATTAGAAAAAACAGCAACTGGCACATGTGGGCAATTTAGGAATAGTGAATACAAAAGAGAGATTTTGAAGATATTCCTGGCGGCCAGTGCTTGATCATGATGTTGCGTGTATGGCTAGGAAGTGTCGAGTGTGTGGCGTGTGACACAGGTTTGAGAACTACCAGTATCCCTGTGCTTTGAAAACAGTTTGAGAGAGAAAGTTACCTTTGCTATGTATTCACATATAATAGAGTACAATGCTGTTCCAGAGAGACAGAAAATTCTTTGAAAATGTGTTGGAGTAGAGCATAAAATATCAGCATTGTATCACTCACAGACCAATGGTCCTACTAAGAGAGTGGTAAAAACATTGAAGGAGGGGATACAATTGGCCAGAGCAAATGGCCTTGATGGGAAAATTGATTTGTCTCGGAGGATAACTGGATATTGTATGTTTCCACAATCCACCACCGGAAAGTCTCTTTTCGAGCTGTTCTTAGACAGAGCTCCATTCAGAAAAGTGTGTCCAGGGTGGAATTTTTGGGGTAAAGGTTGCGTGAACAATGCACTGGGAGATTGGAGAGAATAATAAACATTTCACAAAAGAAAATTAAAGTTGAGCTATGACAAACAAAAAAATGCAAGGAATTAGGCGGTAAAATTGGAAGACTTTGTAAAAATAAGAGCTACCAAAGGGTGTGCTGAGTGGTCCGAATTGATGAGTTAGTTTGAGGTAGTCACATTTTTTAAAATGCAGTGAACACACATGCTGGCAGGATCTGGAACAAAAACAGAGTAGCGATTCTTCATCATGTTCCAGTGGAAAATGAGAAACTCAATACAGACAATCAAAATGGTCGGCTGGCTCATTCAGGGATGGTAGGAAACAAAAATGTCTATCGAGCAGAAGAGTGGGAGAATAATGAAGAAAACATCCTTTTTGAAGATCTTGATAATAAAATAGTTATGTTATTGTTACATGATGTACTTTAATATGGTTTATTATGTCTAATTTCTTTTCACTGTTTTTAAGGGTTTTTATTTGTGTTATCTTGCTGTTAGTTATCTGTTAAGGGTGGGAGCAATGTTGCATAAATAAAGTGACTTACTTCAGACTATGACGCTAAGTTTATTGCTCACAGAGTGCACTGTCCTTGGAATGCGAAATTAGAATGTGATGAGGTAATGAAATCAGAATGTGGGGAGCTCTGAGGGAGAGGTAAAGAGCTGCTTGTGAGTGCTGGTTGATATGTCTGGAAATAAATACAAGTCCCCTGTCATCTTTGTGGAGGAACAATGCAGTAACCAATTAAAAGACATGGAAAGGAGTAGTACTTCATGGCAGGGGAAAACAGAAGATTGACAAGCTGGGTCAAGAATGAGAAGTAGGAAAATGAGTGACGAGGAAATGTCAACCAAAGATAAGCCACTTAGGAGAGGGGAGGCTCCAATGCTGTGGTTCTTGATGAGCCACAATATGTTTTGCAACAGAAAGCATATGTGGTTTCCTAGGATTTGAGATAAAAATGATAACATGATAAAATAATACAATCACAAAATGTGCTGCTTAATTCCATATAATTTGTATTTTTTGCCACATAATTTAGTCAACCCTGCTGTATAATTTGGTCCTCTTCTGCCACACAATTCTCTGGCCCTGGTAGATACATCGTATCCTGACCTGTTATTCATCGTTTAGCGTGTCAGTCTCAAATAGTAGCTCAAACAACACTTCTATGTGATGTCATAGTATGGTATTCACTCAGAACTTGTGGAAAATAGCTGTGAAACAGCTCATTCATACTGTTGTGTATGTTTATGCTTTGCATTTCTGATACACTTTTACTGGTAAGAAAATTGTGCGACAAGCAACAACAAACACTTGTTTCGAGATTTCATTAGACTTTTAACACCATAAAAAGTAATGACAAGATCAGGTCTATGAAAGGCAAAGAGTTATCATCATTCCATGAGATGGTTGAATACTATAGAAAGTTTGTAAAAGATTTTGCTGATACAACATACAATATGAGGAAGTTGTTAAAAGAAAAAATAGAATTTCTGTGGGAGAGTGAATATTGAAAGGAATTTGAGTGGGGAAAGGAAGAACTAAGTCATGCTCCTTCTTTGCAAGCTTATGATCCAATGTGTGATGCAAAGGTGGTCTGTGATGCAAGTGCAAAAGGCTTAAGGTCCCATCTAATTCATACAAGAAATGGCCAAAAGAAACTCACTGTGTGTGTGTCACAAGTCTTGAATGGATCTTAATGTAATTATTCAGTTATAGAGAGAGTCTTTGGTAGTTTTCTGGGCAGTAAACAGATTCAAACTTTTTTTGTGAGGGATGAAATTTGCAGTTCAGACAGACCACAGACCTTTGGTAGAATATTTAGCACGAAAGGAACTTGATTGTATACACTCTTGCATTTGAATGTGGGTTGTATGTCTACAGGAATACTGCTTCACAGTGCAGTATATACCAGGAGCAGGAAATGGACTGTTTGCCAAGACTGGTTAAAGTGTGAGCTCCACCTTATGTGGAGGTGGAAGACTCAGTAGAGGCAGATGTCAGTGTTTGCCAAGTTACCCAAGGGAGCTTTAAAGAGAGTAAATGTTTTGAAGAATTAGAGACCGACGAGGAACTAAAAGATGTAATTGATTTGTTATCTGAAGAAAAACCAAGCAAGAGGTTATTGAAAAAGTGTAGTAGAAGTTGGTGTAAGCTAGGACAGGAACTTACAGTTGACAAAGGGTTTCTATTGCTAGGGACAAGATTAGTACCACCATGGAGTTAGAATTAGAAAAAACAGCATCTGGCACATGTGGGCAATTTAGGAATAGTAAATACAAAAGAGAGATTTTGAAGATATTCTTGGTGGCCAGTGCTTGATCATGATGTTGCGTTTATGGCTAGGAAGTGTCGAGTGTGTGGCGTGTGACACAGGTTTGAGAACTACTAGTATCCCTGTGCTTTGAAAACAGTTTGAGAGAGAAAGTTACCTTTGCTATTTGTTCACATATAATAGAGTACAATGCTGTTCCAGAGAGACAGAAAATTATTTGAAAATGTGTGGAGTAGATCATAAAATATCAGCTTTGTATCACCCACAGACCAATGGTCCTACTAAGAGAGTGGTAAAAACATTGAAGGAGGGGATACAATTGGCCAGAGCAAATGGCCTTGATGGGAAAATTGATTTGTCTCGGAGGATAACTGGATATTGTATGTTTCTACAATCCACCACCGGAAAGTCTCTTTTCGAGCTGTTCAAAGACAGAGCTCCATTTAGAAAAGTGTGTCCAGGGTGGATGTTTTGGGGTAAAGGTTGCGTGAACAATGCACTGGGAGATTGGAGAGAAGAATAAACATTTCACAAAAGAATATTAAAGTTGAGCCATGACAAAAAAAAAATGCAAGGAATTAGGTGGTCAAATTGGAAGATTTTGTAAAAATAAGAGCTATCAAAGGGTGTGCTGAGTGGTCCGAATTGATGAGTTAGTTTGAGGTAGTCACATTTTTTTTAAATGTATTGAACACACATGCTGGCAGGATCTGGAACAAAAACAGAGTAGCGGTTCTTCATCATGTTCCAGTGGAAAATGAGAAACTCAATACAGACAATCAAAATGGTGGGCTGGCTCAGCCAGGGATGGTAGGAAACAAAAATGTCTATCGAGCAGAAGAGTGGGAGAATAATGAAGAAAACATCCTTTTTGAAGATTTTGATAATAAAATAGTCATGTTATTGTTACATGATGTACTTTAATATGGTTTATTATGTCTAATTTCTTTTCACTGTTTTTTAGGGTTTTTATTTGTGTTATCTTGCTGTTAGTTATCTGTTAAGGGAGGAAGCAATGTTGCATAAATGAAGTGACTTACTTCAGACTATGACGCTAAGTTTATTGCACACAGAGTGCACTGTCCATGGAATGGGAACTTAGAATGTGGTGAGATAATGGAATCAGAATGTGTGGAGCTCTGAGGGAGAGTAAAGAGCTGCTTGTGAGTGGTGGTTGATATGTCTGGAAATAAATACAAGTCCCCTGTCATCTTTGTGGAGCAACAATGCAGTAACCAATTAAAAGACATGGAAAGGAGTAGGACTTCATGGCAGGGGAAAACAGAAGATTGACAAGCTGGGTCAAGAATGAGAAGTAGGCAAATAAGTGACGAGGAAAAGTCAACCAATGATAAGCCTCTTAGGAGAGAGGAGGCTCCAATGTTGTGGTTCTTGATGAGCCACAATATGTTTTGCAACAGAAAGCATATGTGGTTTCCTAGGATTTGAGATAAAAATGATAACATGATAAAATAATACAATCACAAAATGCGCTGCTTGATTCCATATAATTTGTGTTTTTTGCCACATAATTTAGTCAACCCTGCTGTATAATTTGGTCCTCTTCTGCCACACAATTCACTGGCCCTGGTAGATACATCGTATCCTGACCTGTTATTCATCGTTTAGCGTGTCAGTCTCCAAGAGTAGCTCAAACAACACTTCCTTGTGATGTCATAGTATGGTAATCACTCAGACCTTGTGGAAAATAGCTGTGAAACAGCTCATTCATACTGTTGTGTATGTTCATGCTTTGCATTTCTGATACACTTTTACTGGTAAGAAAATTGTGCGGCAAGCAACAACAAACACTTGCTTCGAGATTTCATTAGACTTTTAACACCATAAAAAGTAATGATAAGATCAGGTCTATAAAAGGCAAAGAGTTATCATCATTCCATGAGATGGTTGAATACTATAGAAAGTTTGTAAAAGATTTTGCTGGTACAACATACAATATGAGGAAGTTGTTAAAAAAAAAAACAGAATTTCTGTGGGAGAGTGAATATTGAAAGGAATTTGAGTGGGGAAAGGAAGAACTAAGTCATGCTCCTTCTTTGCAAGCTTATGATCCAATGTGTAATGCAAAGGTGGTCTGTCATGGAAGTGCAAATGGCTTAAGGTTCTATCTAATTCATACAAGAAATGGCCAAAAGAAACTCACTGTGTGTGTGTCACAAGCCTTGAACGCATCTTAATGTAATTATTCAGTTATGGAGAGAGTCTTTGGTAGTTTTCTGGGCAGTAAACAGATTTAAACTTTTTTTGTGGGGGATGAAATTTGCAGATCAGACAGACCACAAACCTTTGGTAGAATATTTTGTACCAAAGGAACTTGATTGTATACACTCTTGCATTTGAAGGTGGGTTGTATGTCTACGGGAATACTGCTTCACAGTGCAGTATACAACAGGAGCAGGAAATGGACTGTTTGCCAAGACTGGTTAAAGTGTGAGCTCCACCTTATGTGGAGGTGAAAGACTCAGTAGAGGAAGATGTCAGTGTTTGCCAAGTTACCTAAGGGAGCTTTAAAGAGAGTAAATATTTTGAAGAATTAGAGACCGATGAGGAACTAAAAGATGTAATTGATTTGTTATCTGAAGAGAAACCAAGCAAGAGGTTGTTGAAAAAGTGTAGCAGAAGTTAGTGTAAGCTAGGATATAAACTTACAGATGACTAAGGGTTTCTATTGCTAGGGACGAGATTAGTACCACCATGGAGTTTGAATTAGAAAAAACAGCAACTGGCACATGTGGGCAATTTAGGAATAGTGAATACAAAAGAGAGATTTTGAAGATATTCCTGGCGGCCAGTGCTTGATCATGATGTTGCATGTATGGCTAGGAAGTGTCGAGTGTGTGGCGTGTGACACAGGTTTGAGAACTACCAGTATCCCTGTGCTTTGAAAACAGTTTGAGAGAGAAAGTTACCTTTGCTATGTGTTCACATATAATAGAGTACAATGCTGTTCCAGAGAGACAGAAAATTCTTTGAAAATGTGTGGAGTAGAGCATAAAATTTCAGCTTTGTATCACTCACAGACCAATGGTCCTACTAAGAGAGTGGTAAAAACATTGAAGGAGGGGATACAATTGGCCAGAGCAAATGGCCTTGATGGGAAAATTGATTTGTCTCGGAGGATAACTGGATATTGTATGTTTCCACAATCCACCACCGGAAAGTCTCTTTTCGAGCTGTTCTTAGACAGAGCTCCATTCAGAAAAGTGTGTCCAGGGTGGAATTTTTGGGGTAAAGGTTGCGTGAACAATGCACTGGGAGATTGGAGAGAATAAAAAACATTTCACAAAAGAAAATTAAAGTTGAGCTATGACAAACAAAAAAATGCAAGGAATTAGGCGGTCAAATTGGAAGACTTTGTAAAAATAAGAGCTACCAAAGGGTGTGCTGAGTGGTCCGAATTGATGAGTTAGTTTGAGGTAGTCACATTTTTTTAAAATGCAGTGAACACACATGCTGGCAGGATCTGGAACAAAAACAGAGTAGCGATTCTTCATCATGTTCCAGTGGAAAATGAGAAACTGAATACAGACAATCAAAATGGTCGGCTGGCTCATTCAGGGATGGTAGGAAACAAAAATGTCTATCGAGCAGAAGAGTGGGAGAATAATGAAGAAAACATCATTTTTGAAGATCTTGATAATAAAATAGTTATGTTATTGTTACATGATGTACTTTAATATGGTTTATTATGTCTAATTTCTTTTCACTGTTTTTAAGGGTTTTTATTTGTGTTATCTTGCTGTTAGTTATCTGTTAAGGGTGGGAGCAATGTTGCATAAATAAAGTGACTTACTTCAGACTATGACGCTAAGTTTATTGCTCACAGAGTGCACTGTCCTTGGAATGCGAAATTAGAATGTGATGAGGTAATGAAATCAGAATGTGGGGAGCTCTGAGGGAGAGGTAAAGAGCTGCTTGTGAGTGCTGGTTGATATGTCTGGAAATAAATACAAGTCCCCTGTCATCTTTGTGGAGGAACAATGCAGTAACCAATTAAAAGACATGGAAAGGAGTAGTACTTCATGGCAGGGGAAAACAGAAGATTGACAAGCTGGGTCAAGAATGAGAAGTAGGAAAATGAGTGACGAGGAAATGTCAACCAAAGATAAGCCACTTAGGAGAGGGGAGGCTCCAATGCTGTGGTTCTTGATGAGCCACAATATGTTTTGCAACAGAAAGCATATGTGGTTTCCTAGGATTTGAGATAAAAATGATAACATGATAAAATAATACAATCACAAAATGTGCTGCTTAATTCCATATAATTTGTATTTTTTGCCACATAATTTAGTCAACCCTGCTGTATAATTTGGTCCTCTTCTGCCACACAATTCTCTGGCCCTGGTAGATACATCGTATCCTGACCTGTTATTCATCGTTTAGCGTGTCAGTCTCAAATAGTAGCTCAAACAACACTTCTATGTGATGTCATAGTATGGTATTCACTCAGAACTTGTGGAAAATAGCTGTGAAACAGCTCATTCATACTGTTGTGTATGTTTATGCTTTGCATTTCTGATACACTTTTACTGGTAAGAAAATTGTGCGACAAGCAACAACAAACACTTGTTTCGAGATTTCATTAGACTTTTAACACCATAAAAAGTAATGACAAGATCAGGTCTATGAAAGGCAAAGAGTTATCATCATTCCATGAGATGGTTGAATACTATAGAAAGTTTGTAAAAGATTTTGCTGATACAACATACAATATGAGGAAGTTGTTAAAAGAAAAAATAGAATTTCTGTGGGAGAGTGAATATTGAAAGGAATTTGAGTGGGGAAAGGAAGAACTAAGTCATGCTCCTTCTTTGCAAGCTTATGATCCAATGTGTGATGCAAAGGTGGTCTGTGATGCAAGTGCAAATGGCTTAAGGTCCCATCTAATTCATACATGAAATGGCCAAAAGAAACTCACTGTGTGTGTGTCACAAGCCTTGAATGGATCTTAATGTAATTATTCTGTTATAGAGAGAGTCTTTGGTAGTTTTCTGGGCAGTACACAGATTCAAACATTTTTTGTGAGGGATGAAATTTGCAGTTCAGACAGACCACAAACCTTTGGTAGAATATTTTGTACGAAAGGAACTTGATTGTATACACTCTTGCATTTGAAGGTGGGTTGTATGTCTACAGGAATACTGCTTCACAGTGCAGTATATACCAGGAGCAGGAAATGGACTGTTTGCCAAGACTGGTTAAAGTGTGAGCTCCACCTTATGTGGAGGTGGAAGACTCAGTAGAGGCAGATGTCAGTGTTTGCCAAGTTACCCAAGGGAGCTTTAAAGAGAGTAAATGTTTTGAAGAATTAGAGACCGACGAGGAACTAAAAGATGTAATTGATTTGTTATCTGAAGAAAAACCAAGCAAGAGGTTATTGAAAAAGTGTAGTAGAAGTTGGTGTAAGCTAGGACAGGAACTTACAGTTGACAAAGGGTTTCTATTGCTAGGGACAAGATTAGTACCACCATGGAGTTAGAATTAGAAAAAACAGCATCTGGCACATGTGGGCAATTTAGGAATAGTAAATACAAAAGAGAGATTTTGAAGATATTCTTGGTGGCCAGTGCTTGATCATGATGTTGCGTTTATGGCTAGAAAGTGTCGAGTGTGTGGCGTGTGACACAGGTTTGAGAACTACTAGTATCCCTGTGCTTTGAAAACAGTTTGAGAGAGAAAGTTACCTTTGCTATTTGTTCACATATAATAGAGTACAATGCTGTTCCAGAGAGACAGAAAATTATTTGAAAATGTGTGGAGTAGATCATAAAATATCAGCTTTGTATCACCCACAGACCAATGGTCCTACTAAGAGAGTGGTAAAAACATTGAAGGAGGGGATACAATTGGCCAGAGCAAATGGCCTTGATGGGAAAATTGATTTGTCTCGGAGGATAACTGGATATTGTATGTTTCTACAATCCACCACAGGAAAGTCTCTTTTCGAGCTGTTCAAAGACAGAGCTCCATTTAGAAAAGTGTGTCCAGGGTGGATGTTTTGGGGTAAAGGTTGCGTGAACAATGCACTGGGAGATTGGAGAGAAGAATAAACATTTCACAAAAGAATATTAAAGTTGAGCCATGACAAAAAAAAAATGCAAGGAATTAGGTGGTCAAATTGGAAGATTTTGTAAAAATAAGAGCTATCAAAGGGTGTGCTGAGTGGTCCGAATTGATGAGTTAGTTTGAGGTAGTCACATTTTTTTTAAATGTATTGAACACACATGCTGGCAGGATCTGGAACAAAAACAGAGTAGCGGTTCTTCATCATGTTCCAGTGGAAAATGAGAAACTCAATACAGACAATCAAAATGGTGGGCTGGCTCAGCCAGGGATGGTAGGAAACAAAAATGTCTATCGAGCAGAAGAGTGGGAGAATAATGAAGAAAACATCCTTTTTGAAGATTTTGATAATAAAATAGTCATGTTATTGTTACATGATGTACTTTAATATGGTTTATTATGTCTAATTTCTTTTCACTGTTTTTTAGGGTTTTTATTTGTGTTATCTTGCTGTTAGTTATCTGTTAAGGGAGGAAGCAATGTTGCATAAATGAAGTGACTTACTTCAGACTATGACGCTAAGTTTATTGCACACAGAGTGCACTGTCCATGGAATGTGAACTTAGAATGTGGTGAGATAATGGAATCAGAATGTGTGGAGCTCTGAGGGAGAGTAAAGAGCTGCTTGTGAGTGGTGGTTGATATGTCTGGAAATAAATACAAGTCCCCTGTCATCTTTGTGGAGCAACAATGCAGTAACCAATTAAAAGACATGGAAAGGAGTAGGACTTCATGGCAGGGGAAAACAGAAGATTGACAAGCTGGGTCAAGAATGAGAAGTAGGAAAATGAGTGACGAGGAAATGTCAACCAAAGATAAGCCACTTAGGAGAGGGGAGGCTCCAATGCTGTGGTTCTTGATGAGCCACAATATGTTTTGCAACAGAAAGCATATGTGGTTTCCTAGGATTTGAGATAAAAATGATAACATGATAAAATAATACAATCACAAAATGTGCTGCTTGATTCCATATAATTTGTGTTTTTTGCCACATAATTTAGTCAACCCTGCTGTATAATTTGGTCCTCTTCTGCCACACAATTCACTGGCCCTGGTAGATACATCGTATCCTGACCTGTTATTCATCGTTTAGCGTGTCAGTCTCCAAGAGTAGCTCAAACAACACTTCCTTGTGATGTCATAGTATGGTAATCACTCAGAACTTGTGGAAAATAGCTGTGAAACAGCTCATTCATACTGTTGTGTATGTTCATGCTTTGCATTTCTGATACACTTTTACTGGTAAGAAAATTGTGCGGCAAGCAACAACAAACACTTGCTTCGAGATTTCATTAGACTTTTAACACCATAAAAAGTAATGATAAGATCAGGTCTATAAAAGGCAAAGAGTTATCATCATTCCATGAGATGGTTGAATACTATAGAAAGTTTGTAAAAGATTTTGCTGGTACAACATACAATATGAGGAAGTTGTTAAAAAAAAAAATAGAATTTCTGTGGGAGAGTGAATATTGAAAGGAATTTGAGTGGGGAAAGGAAGAACTAAGTCATGCTCCTTCTTTGCAAGCTTATGATCCAATGTGTAATGCAAAGGTGGTCTGTCATGGAAGTGCAAATGGCTTAAGGTTCTATCTAATTCATACAAGAAATGGCCAAAAGAAACTCACTGTGTGTGTGTCACAAGCCTTGAACGCATCTTAATGTAATTATTCAGTTATAGAGAGAGTCTTTGGTAGTTTTCTGGGCAGTAAACAGATTCAAACTTTTTTTGTGGGGGATGAAATTTGCAGATCAGACAGACCACAAACCTTTGGTAGAATATTTTGTACCAAAGGAACTTGATTGTATACACTCTTGCATTTGAAGGTGGGTTGTATGTCTACGGGAATACTGCTTCACAGTGCAGTATACACCAGGAGCAGGAAATGGACTGTTTGCCAAGACTGGTTAAAGTGTGAGCTCCACCTTATGTGGAGGTGAAAGACTCAGTAGAGGAAGATGTCAGTGTTTGCCAAGTTACCTAAGGGAGCTTTAAAGAGAGTAAATATTTTGAAGAATTAGAGACCGATGAGGAACTAAAAGATGTAATTGATTTGTTATCTGAAGAGAAACCAAGCAAGAGGTTGTTGAAAAAGTGTAGTAGAAGTTGGTGTAAGCTAGGACAGGAACTTACAGTTGACAAAGGGTTTCTATTGCTAGGGACAAGATTAGTACCACCATGGAGTTAGAATTAGAAAAAACAGCATCTGGCACATGTGGGCAATTTAGGAATAGTAAATACAAAAGAGAGATTTTGAAGATATTCTTGGTGGCCAGTGCTTGATCATGATGTTGCGTTTATGGCTAGGAAGTGTCGAGTGTGTGGCGTGTGACACAGGTTTGAGAACTACTAGTATCCCTGTGCTTTGAAAACAGTTTGAGAGAGAAAGTTACCTTTGCTATTTGTTCACATATAATAGAGTACAATGCTGTTCCAGAGAGACAGAAAATTATTTGAAAATGTGTGGAGTAGATCATAAAATATCAGCTTTGTATCACCCACAGACCAATGGTCCTACTAAGAGAGTGGTAAAAACATTGAAGGAGGGGATACAATTGGCCAGAGCAAATGGCCTTGATGGGAAAATTGATTTGTCTCGGAGGATAACTGGATATTGTATGTTTCTACAATCCACCACCGGAAAGTCTCTTTTCGAGCTGTTCAAAGACAGAGCTCCATTTAGAAAAGTGTGTCCAGGGTGGATGTTTTGGGGTAAAGGTTGCGTGAACAATGCACTGGGAGATTGGAGAGAAGAATAAACATTTCACAAAAGAATATTAAAGTTGAGCCATGACAAAAAAAAAATGCAAGGAATTAGGTGGTCAAATTGGAAGATTTTGTAAAAATAAGAGCTATCAAAGGGTGTGCTGAGTGGTCCGAATTGATGAGTTAGTTTGAGGTAGTCACATTTTTTTTAAATGTATTGAACACACATGCTGGCAGGATCTGGAACAAAAACAGAGTAGCGGTTCTTCATCATGTTCCAGTGGAAAATGAGAAACCCAATACAGACAATCAAAATGGTGGGGTGGCTCAGCCAGGGATGGTAGGAAACAAAAATGTCTATCGAGCAGAAGAGTGGGAGAATAATGAAGAAAACATCCTTTTTGAAGATTTTGATAATAAAATAGTCATGTTATTGTTACATGATGTACTTTAATATGGTTTATTATGTCTAATTTCTTTTCACTGTTTTTTAGGGTTTTTATTTGTGTTATCTTGCTGTTAGTTATCTGTTAAGGGAGGAAGCAATGTTGCATAAATGAAGTGACTTACTTCAGACTATGACGCTAAGTTTATTGCACACAGAGTGCACTGTCCATGGAATGGGAACTTAGAATGTGGTGAGATAATGGAATCAGAATGTGTGGAGCTCTGAGGGAGAGTAAAGAGCTGCTTGTGAGTGGTGGTTGATATGTCTGGAAATAAATACAAGTCCCCTGTCATCTTTGTGGAGCAACAATGCAGTAACCAATTAAAAGACATGGAAAGGAGTAGGACTTCATGGCAGGGGAAAACAGAAGATTGACAAGCTGGGTCAAGAATGAGAAGTAGGCAAATAAGTGACGAGGAAAAGTCAACCAATGATAAGCCTCTTAGGAGAGAGGAGGCTCCAATGTTGTGGTTCTTGATGAGCCACAATATGTTTTGCAACAGAAAGCATATGTGGTTTCCTAGGATTTGAGATAAAAATGATAACATGATAAAATAATACAATCACAAAATGCGCTGCTTGATTCCATATAATTTGTGTTTTTTGCCACATAATTTAGTCAACCCTGCTGTATAATTTGGTCCTCTTCTGCCACACAATTCACTGGCCCTGGTAGATACATCGTATCCTGACCTGTTATTCATCGTTTAGCGTGTCAGTCTCCAAGAGTAGCTCAAACAACACTTCCTTGTGATGTCATAGTATGGTAATCACTCAGACCTTGTGGAAAATAGCTGTGAAACAGCTCATTCATACTGTTGTGTATGTTCATGCTTTGCATTTCTGATACACTTTTACTGGTAAGAAAATTGTGCGGCAAGCAACAACAAACACTTGCTTCGAGATTTCATTAGACTTTTAACACCATAAAAAGTAATGATAAGATCAGGTCTATAAAAGGCAAAGAGTTATCATCATTCCATGAGATGGTTGAATACTATAGAAAGTTTGTAAAAGATTTTGCTGGTACAACATACAATATGAGGAAGTTGTTAAAAAAAAAACAGAATTTCTGTGGGAGAGTGAATATTGAAAGGAATTTGAGTGGGGAAAGGAAGAACTAAGTCATGCTCCTTCTTTGCAAGCTTATGATCCAATGTGTAATGCAAAGGTGGTCTGTCATGGAAGTGCAAATGGCTTAAGGTTCTATCTAATTCATACAAGAAATGGCCAAAAGAAACTCACTGTGTGTGTGTCACAAGCCTTGAACGCATCTTAATGTAATTATTCAGTTATGGAGAGAGTCTTTGGTAGTTTTCTGGGCAGTAAACAGATTCAAACTTTTTTTGTGGGGGATGAAATTTGCAGATCAGACAGACCACAAACCTTTGGTAGAATATTTTGTACCAAAGGAACTTGATTGTATACACTCTTGCATTTGAAGGTGGGTTGTATGTCTACGGGAATACTGCTTCACAGTGCAGTATACACCAGGAGCAGGAAATGGACTGTTTGCCAAGACTGGTTAAAGTGTGAGCTCCACCTTATGTGGAGGTGAAAGACTCAGTAGAGGAAGATGTCAGTGTTTGCCAAGTTACCTAAGGGAGCTTTAAAGAGAGTAAATATTTTGAAGAATTAGAGACCGATGAGGAACTAAAAGATGTAATTGATTTGTTATCTGAAGAGAAACCAAGCAAGAGGTTGTTGAAAAAGTGTAGCAGAAGTTAGTGTAAGCTAGGATATAAACTTACAGATGACTAAGGGTTTCTATTGCTAGGGACGAGATTAGTACCACCATGGAGTTTGAATTAGAAAAAACAGCAACTGGCACATGTGGGCAATTTAGGAATAGTGAATACAAAAGAGAGATTTTGAAGATATTCCTGGCGGCCAGTGCTTGATCATGATGTTGCATGTATGGCTAGGAAGTGTCGAGTGTGTGGCGTGTGACACAGGTTTGAGAACTACCAGTATCCCTGTGCTTTGAAAACAGTTTGAGAGAGAAAGTTACCTTTGCTATGTGTTCACATATAATAGAGTACAATGCTGTTCCAGAGAGACAGAAAATTCTTTGAAAATGTGTGGAGTAGAGCATAAAATTTCAGCTTTGTATCACTCACAGACCAATGGTCCTACTAAGAGAGTGGTAAAAACATTGAAGGAGGGGATACAATTGGCCAGAGCAAATGGCCTTGATGGGAAAATTGATTTGTCTCGGAGGATAACTGGATATTGTATGTTTCCACAATCCACCACCGGAAAGTCTCTTTTCGAGCTGTTCTTAGACAGAGCTCCATTCAGAAAAGTGTGTCCAGGGTGGAATTTTTGGGGTAAAGGTTGCGTGAACAATGCACTGGGAGATTGGAGAGAATAAAAAACATTTCACAAAAGAAAATTAAAGTTGAGCTATGACAAACAAAAAAATGCAAGGAATTAGGCGGTCAAATTGGAAGACTTTGTAAAAATAAGAGCTACCAAAGGGTGTGCTGAGTGGTCCGAATTGATGAGTTAGTTTGAGGTAGTCACATTTTTTTAAAATGCAGTGAACACACATGCTGGCAGGATCTGGAACAAAAACAGAGTAGCGATTCTTCATCATGTTCCAGTGGAAAATGAGAAACTCAATACAGACAATCAAAATGGTCGGCTGGCTCATTCAGGGATGGTAGGAAACAAAAATGTCTATCGAGCAGAAGAGTGGGAGAATAATGAAGAAAACATCCTTTTTGAAGATCTTGATAATAAAATAGTTATGTTATTGTTACATGATGTACTTTAATATGGTTTATTATGTCTAATTTCTTTTCACTGTTTTTAAGGGTTTTTATTTGTGTTATCTTGCTGTTAGTTATCTGTTAAGGGTGGGAGCAATGTTGCATAAATAAAGTGACTTACTTCAGACTATGACGCTAAGTTTATTGCTCACAGAGTGCACTGTCCTTGGAATGCGAAATTAGAATGTGATGAGGTAATGAAATCAGAATGTGGGGAGCTCTGAGGGAGAGGTAAAGAGCTGCTTGTGAGTGCTGGTTGATATGTCTGGAAATAAATACAAGTCCCCTGTCATCTTTGTGGAGGAACAATGCAGTAACCAATTAAAAGACATGGAAAGGAGTAGTACTTCATGGCAGGGGAAAACAGAAGATTGACAAGCTGGGTCAAGAATGAGAAGTAGGAAAATGAGTGACGAGGAAATGTCAACCAAAGATAAGCCACTTAGGAGAGGGGAGGCTCCAATGCTGTGGTTCTTGATGAGCCACAATATGTTTTGCAACAGAAAGCATATGTGGTTTCCTAGGATTTGAGATAAAAATGATAACATGATAAAATAATACAATCACAAAATGTGCTGCTTAATTCCATATAATTTGTATTTTTTGCCACATAATTTAGTCAACCCTGCTGTATAATTTGGTCCTCTTCTGCCACACAATTCTCTGGCCCTGGTAGATACATCGTATCCTGACCTGTTATTCATCGTTTAGCGTGTCAGTCTCAAATAGTAGCTCAAACAACACTTCTATGTGATGTCATAGTATGGTATTCACTCAGAACTTGTGGAAAATAGCTGTGAAACAGCTCATTCATACTGTTGTGTATGTTTATGCTTTGCATTTCTGATACACTTTTACTGGTAAGAAAATTGTGCGACAAGCAACAACAAACACTTGTTTCGAGATTTCATTAGACTTTTAACACCATAAAAAGTAATGACAAGATCAGGTCTATGAAAGGCAAAGAGTTATCATCATTCCATGAGATGGTTGAATACTATAGAAAGTTTGTAAAAGATTTTGCTGATACAACATACAATATGAGGAAGTTGTTAAAAGAAAAAATAGAATTTCTGTGGGAGAGTGAATATTGAAAGGAATTTGAGTGGGGAAAGGAAGAACTAAGTCATGCTCCTTCTTTGCAAGCTTATGATCCAATGTGTGATGCAAAGGTGGTCTGTGATGCAAGTGCAAAAGGCTTAAGGTCCCATCTAATTCATACAAGAAATGGCCAAAAGAAACTCACTGTGTGTGTGTCACAAGTCTTGAATGGATCTTAATGTAATTATTCAGTTATAGAGAGAGTCTTTGGTAGTTTTCTGGGCAGTAAACAGATTCAAACTTTTTTTGTGAGGGATGAAATTTGCAGTTCAGACAGACCACAGATCTTTGGTAGAATATTTAGCACGAAAGGAACTTGATTGTATACACTCTTGCATTTGAATGTGGGTTGTATGTCTACAGGAATACTGCTTCACAGTGCAGTATATACCAGGAGCAGGAAATGGACTGTTTGCCAAAACTGGTTAAAGTGTGAGCTCCACCTTATGTGGAGGTGGAAGACTCAGTAGAGGCAGATGTCAGTGTTTGCCAAGTTACCAAAGGGAGCTTTAAAGAGAGTAAATGTTTTGAAGAATTAGAGACCGATGAGGAACTAAAAGATGTAATTGATTTGTTATCTGAAGAAAAACCAAGCAAGAGGTTATTGAAAAAGTGCAGTAGAAGTTGGTGTAAGCTAGGACATGAACTTACAGTTGACAAAGGGTTTCTATTGCTAGGGACGAGATTAGTACCACCATGGAGTTTGAATTAGAAAAAACAGCAACTGGCACATGTGTGCAATTTAGGAATAGTAAATACAAAAGAGAGATTTTGAAGATATTCCTGGTGGCCAGTGCTTGATCATGATGTTGCGTGTATGGCTAGGAAGTGTCGAATGTGTGGCATGTGACACAGGTTTGAGAACTACTAGTATCCCTGTGCTTTGAAAACAGTTTGAGAGAGAAAGTTACCTTTGCTATTTGTTCACATATAATAGAGTACAATGCTGTTCCAGAGAGACAGAAAATTATTTGAAAATGTGTGGAGTAGAGCATAAAATATCAGCTTTGTATCACCCACAGACCAATGGTCCTACTAAGAGAGTGGTAAAAACATTGAAGGAGGGGATACAATTGGCCAGAGCAAATGGCCTTGATTGGAAAATTGATTTGTCTCAGAGGATAACTGGATATTGTATGTTTCCACAATCCACCACCGGAAAGTCTCTTTTCGAGCTGTTGAAAGACAGAGCTCCATTCAGAAAAGTGTGTGCAGGGTGGATGTTTTGGGGTAAAGGTTGCGTGAACAATGCACTGGGAGATTGGAGAGAATAATAAACATTTCACAAAAGAAAATTAAAGTTGAGCTGTGACAAACAAAAAAACGCAAGGAATTAGGTGGTCAAACTGGAAGATTTGGAAAAATAAGAGCTACCAAAGGGTGTGCTGAGTGGTCCGAATTTATGAGTTAGATTGAGGTAGTCACATTTTTTTAAAATGCAGTGAACACACATGCTGGCAGGATCTGGAACAAAAACAGAGTAGCGGTTCTTCATCATGTTCCAGTGGAAAATGAGAAACTCAATACAGACAATCAAAATGGTGTGCTGGCTCAGCCAGGGATGGTAGGAAACAAAAACGGTCTATCGAGCAGAAGAGTGGGAGAATAATGAAGAAAACATCCTTTTTGAAGATTTTGATAATAAAATAGTCATGTTATTGTTACATGATGTACTTTATTATGGTTTATTATGTCTAATTACTTTTCACTGTTTTTAAGGGTTTTTATTTGTGTTATCTTGCTGTTAGTTATCGGTTCAGGGAGGGAGCAATGTGGCAGAAATAAAGTGACTTACTTATAGACTATGGCGCTAAGTTTATTGCTCACAGAGTGCACTGTCCATGGAATGGGAACTTAGAATGTGATGAGGTAATGGAATCAGAATGTGGGGAGCTGTGAGGGACAGGTAAAGAGCAGCTTGTGAGTGGTGGTTGATATGTCTGGAAATAAATACAAGTCCCCTGTCATCTTTGTGGAGGAACAATGCAGTAACCAATCAAAAGACGTGGAAAGGAGTAGTACTTCATGGCAGGGGAAAACAGAAGATTGACAAGCTGGGTCAAGAATGAGAAGTAGGAAAATGAGTGACGAGGAAAAGTCAACCAATGGTAAGCCTCTTAGGAGAGGGGAGGCTCCAATGTTGTGGTTCTTGATGAGCCACAATATGTTTTGCAACAGAAAGCATATGTGGTTTCCTAGGATTTGAGATAAAAATGATAACATGATAAAATAATACAATCACAAAATGTGCTGCTTGATTTCATATAATTTGTATTTTTGCCACATAATTTAGTCAACCCTGCTGTATAATTTGGTCCTCTTCTGCCACACAATTCACTGGCCCTGGCAGATACATCGTATCCTGACCTGTTATTCATCGTTTAGCGTGTCAGTCTCCAAGAGTAGCTCAAACAACACTTCCTTTTGATGTCATAGTATGGTATTCACTCAGAACTTGTGGAAAATAGCTGTGAAACAGCTCATTCATACTGTTGTGTATGTTTATGCTTTGCATTTCTGATACACTTTTACTGGTAAGAAAATTGTGCAGCAAGCAACAACAAACACTTGCTTCGAGATTTCATTAGACTTTTAACACCATAAAAAGTAATGACAAGATCAGGTCTATAAAAGGCAAAGAGTTATCATCATTCCATGAGATGGTTGAATACTATAGAAAGTTTGTAAAAGATTTTGCTGGTACAACATACAATATGAGGAAGTTGTTAAAAGAAAAAATAGAATTTCTGTGGGAGAGTGAATATTGAAAGGAATTTGAGTGGGGAAAGGAAGAACTAAGTCATGCTCCTTCTTTGTAAGCTTATGATCCAATGTGTGATGCAAAGGTGGTCTGTGATGCAAGTGCAAATGGCTTAAGGTCCCATATAATTTTTACAAGAAATGGCCAAAAGAAACTCACTGTGTGTGTGTCACAAGCCTTGAACGAATCTTAATGTAATTATTTAGTTATAGAGAGAGTCTTTGGTAGTTTTCTGGGCAGTAAACAGATTCAAACTTTTTTTGTGGGGGATGAAATTTGCAGTTCAGACAGACCACAAACCTTTGGTAGAATATTTTGCACGAAAGGAACTTGATTGTATACACTCTTGCATTTGAAGGTGGGTTTTATGTCTACGGGAATACTGCTTCACAGTGCAGTATACACCAGGAGCAGGAAATAGACTGGTTGCCAAGACTGGTTAAAGTGTGAGCTCCACCTTATGTGGAGGTGGAAGACTCAGTAGAGGCAGATGTCAGTGTTTGCCAAGTTACCCAAGGGAGCTTTAAATAGAGTAAATGTTTTGAAGAATTAGAGACCGATGAGGAACCAAAAGTTGTAATTGATTTGTTATCTGAAGAGAAACCAAGCAAGAGGTTGTTAAAAAAGCTTAGCAGAGGTTGGTGTAAGCTAGGACATGAACTTACAGTTGACAAAGGGTTTCTATTGCTAGGGACGAGATTAGTAACACCATGGAGTTTGAATTAGAAAAAACAGCAACTGGCACATGTGGGCAATTTAGGAATAGTAAATACAAAAGAGAGATTTTGAAGATATTCCTGGTGGCCAGTGCTTGATGTTGCGTGTATGGCTAGGAAGTTTCGAGTGAGTGGCATGTGACACAGGTTTGAGAACTACTAGTATCCCTGTGCTTTGAAAACAGTTTGAGAGAGAAAGTTACCTTTGCTATTTGTTCACATATAATAGAGTACAATGCTGTTCCAGAGAGATAGAAAATTATTTGAAAATGTGTGGAGTAGAGCATAAAATATCAGCTTTGTATCACCCACAGACCAATGGTCCTACTAAGAGAGTGGTAAAAACATTGAAGGAGGGGATACAATTGGCCAGAGCAAATGGCCTTGATGGGAAAATTGATTTGTCTCAGAGGATAACTGGATATTGTATGTTTCCACAATCCACCACCGGAAAGTCTCTTTTCGAGCTGTTGAAAGACAGAGCTCCATTCAGAAAAGTGTGTCCAGGGTGGATGTTTTGGGGTAATGGTTGCGTGAACAATGCACTGGGAGATTGGAGAGAATAATAAACATTTCACAAAAGAAAATTAAAATTGAGCTATGACAAACAAAAAAATGCAAGGAATTAGGTGGTCAAATTGGAAGATTTTGTAAAAATAAGAGCTATCAAAGGGTGTGCTGAGTGGTCCGAATTTATGAGTTAGTTTGAGGTAGTCACTTTTTTTAAAAATGCAGTGAACGCACATGCTGGCAGGATCTGGAACAAAAACAGAGTAGCGGTTCTTCATCATGTTCCAGTGGAAAATGAGAAACTCAATACAGACAATCAAAATGGTGGGCTGGCTCAGCCAGGGATGGTAGGAAACAAAAATGTCTATCGAGCAGAAGACTGGGAGAATAATGAAGAAAACATCCTTTTTGAAGATTTTGATAATAAAATAGTCATGGTATTGTTACATGATGTACTTTAATATGGTTTATTATGTCTAATTTCTTTTCACTCTTTTTAAGGGTTTTTATTTGTGTTATCTTGCTGTTAGTTATCTGTTAAGGGAGGGAGCAATGTTGCATAAATAAAGTGACTTACTTCAGACTATGACGCTAAGTTTATTGCACACAGAGTGCACTGTCCATGGAATGGGAACTTAGAATGTGGTGAGGTAATGGAATCAGAATGTGGGGAGCTCTGAGGGAGAGTAAAGAGCTGCTTGTGAGTGGTGGTTGATATGTCTGGAAATAAATACAAGTCCCCTGTCATCTTCGTGGAGGACCAATGCAGTGACCAATTAAAAGACATGGAAAGGAGTAGTACTTCATGGCATGGGAAAACAGAAGATTGACAAGCTGGGTCAAGAATGAGAAGTAGGAAAATGAGTGACGAGGAAAAGTCAACCAATGATAAGCCTCTTAGGAGAGGGGAGCCTCCAATGTTGTGGTTCTTGATGAGCCACAATATGTTTTGCAACAGAAAGCATATGTGGTTTCCTAGAATTTGAGATAAAAATGATAACATGATAAAATAATACAATCACAAAATGTGCTGCTTGATTCCATATAATTTGTATTTTTTGCCACATAATTTAGTCAACCCTGCTGTATAATTTGGTCCTCTTCTGCCACATAATTCACTGGCCCTGGTAGATACATCGTATCCTGACCTGTTATTCATCGTTTAGCGTGTCAGTCTCCAAGAGTAGCTCAAACAACACTTCCTTGTGATGTCATAGTATGGTATTCACTCAGAACTTGTGGAAAATATCTGTGAAACAGCTGATTCATACTGTTGTGTATGTTTATGCTTTGCATTTCTGATACACTTTTACTGGTAAGAATATTGTGCGGCATGCAACAACAAACACTTGCTTCGAGATTTCATTAGACTTTTAACACCATAAAAAGTAATGACAAGATCAGGTCTATAAAAGGCAAAGAGTTATCATCATTCCATGAGATGGTTGAATACTATAGAAAGTTTGTAAAAGATTTTGCTGGTACAACATACAATATGAGGAAGTTGTTAAAAGAAAAAATAGAATTTCTGTGGGAGAGTGAATATTGAAAGGAATTTGAGTGGGGAAAGGAAGAACTAAGTCATGCTCCTTCTTTGCAAGCTTATGATCCAATGTGTGATGCAAAGGTGGTCTGTGATGCAAGTGCAAATGGCTTAAGGTCCCATATAATTCTTATAAGAAATGGCCAAAAGAAACTCACTGTGTGTGTGTCACAAGCCTTGAACGAATCTTAATGTAATTATTCAGTTATAGAGAGAGTCTTTGGTAGTTTTCTGGGCAGTAAACAGATTCAAACTTTTTTAGTGGGGGATGAAATTTGCAGTTCAGACAGACCACAAACCTTTGGTAGAACATTTTGCACAAAAGGAACTTGATTGTATACACTCTTGCATTTGAAGGTGGGTTTTATGTCTACGGGAATACTGCTTCACAGTGCAGTATACACCAGGAGCAGGAAATGGACTGTTTGCCAAGACTGGTTAAAGTGTGAGCTCCACCTTATGTGGAGGTGGAAGACTCAGTAGAGGAAGATGTCAGTGTTTGCCAAGTTACCTAAGGGAGCTTTAAAGAGAGTAAATGTTTTGAAGAATTAGAGACCGATGAGGAACTAAAAGTTGTAATTGATTTGTTATCTGAAGAGAAACCAAGCAAGAGGTTGTTGAAAAAGTGTAGCAGAGGTTGGTGTAAGCTAGGACATGAACTTACAGTTGACAAAGGGTTTCTATTGCTAGGGGTGAGATTAATAACACCATGGAGTTTGAATTAGAAAAAACAGCAACTGGCACATGTGGTCAATTTAGGAATAGTAAATACAAAAGAGAGATTTTGAAGATATTCCTGGTGGCCAGTGCTTGATCATGATGTTGCGTGTATGGCTAGGAAGTTTCGAGTGTGTGGCATGTGACACAGGTTTGAGAACTACTAGTATCCCTGTGCTTTGAAAACAGTTTGAGAGAGAAAGTTACCTTTGCTATTTGTTCACATATAATAGAGTACAATGCTGTTCCAGAGAGATAGAAAATTATTTGAAAATGTGTGGAGTAGAGCATAAAATATCAGCTTTGTATCACCCACAGACCAATGGTCCTACTAAGAGAGTGTATAAACATTGAAGGAGGGGATACAATTGGCCAGAGCAAATGGCCTTGATTGGAAAATTGATTTGTCTCGGAGGATAACTGGATATTGTATGTTTCCACAATCCACCACCGGAAAGTCTCTTTTCGAGCTGTTCAAAGACAGAGCTCCATTCAGAAAAGTGTGTCCAGGGTGGATGTTTTGGGGTAAAGGTTGCGTGAACAATGCACTGGGAGATTGGAGAGAATAATAAACATTTCACAAAAGAAAATTAAAGTTGAGCTATGACAAACAAAAAAATGCAAGGAATTATATGGTCAAATTGGAAGACTTTGTAAAAATAAGAGCTACCGAAGGAGTTCGAACAGAAGACGTACAGGTGAGTGCACTAGGCCTCACATTTGGTGTGCATGGAACACATGTAAGAAGCCCGAATTAGGACTCATAAGTAGGCTATATAAACACCACGCCCTGACGAAGGCCCCAGACCCGACTGGGCTATTTAGGGAGGGCCGAAACATGTTGGCATTGAGCAGAGGGTAAAATTGAACACACTAATGTTCAAAAAAACCCCAACATTAGGCTTTTATCGATATCACAAGTGCCTCAGAATAAAGAATCAAGAGGAGGTACACTTGTAGGTATTTTTAGCGTATTCACCAAAAAATCTGGTTCGCCTCTTAACCAGTGACCTACTTATCAGAATTCCCGGTATATCTATGGTTGAGTCCGCCCAGATAGTATCACCTTATCTGGGTGTGGAGGTAACGCCGATGATGAAGCATGTCACTATTATGTGAGTGAGGCGTTTCCGTCAATATCTTTGATATTCCAACTGACGCAAGTAGTGTAGGACCATCTCGAGGAAGAAACTGTAACCCCAGGTGGGGAATACAGTCTCAGGCAACAGTTGCCCTTAGTGAAAAAAAGTTGTATTGGGAGAACGCAACTGTTGGATTCATTCTCTCACTCTCCACACGTGAAAAAGGGTGAGAGAGAAAGTTACCTTTGCTATTTGTTCACATATAATAGAGTACAATGCTGTTCCAGTGAGACAGAAAATTATTTGAAAATGTGTGGAGTAGAGCATAAAATATCAGCTTTGTATCACCCACAGACCAATGGTCCTACTAAGAGAGTGGTAAAAACACTGAAGGGGGGCATACAATTGGCCAGAGCAAATGGCCTTGATGGGAAAAGTGATTTGTCTCGGAGGATAACTGGATATTGTATGTTTCCACAATCCACCACCGGAAAGTCTCTTTTCGAGCTGTTCAAAGACAGAGCTCCATTCAGAAAAGTGTGTCCAGGGTGGATGTTTTGGGGTAAAGGTTGCGTGAGCAATGCACTGGGAGATTGGAGGGAATAATAAACATTTCACAAAAGAAAATTAAAGTTGATCCATGACAAACAAAAAAATGCAAGGAATTAGGTGGTCAAATTGGAAGACTTTGTAAAAATAAGAGCTACCGAAGGGTGTGCTGAGTGGTCTGAATTTATGAGTTAGTTTGAGGTAGTCACATTTTTTTAAAATGCAGTGAACACACATGCTGGCAGGATCTGGAACAAAAACAGAGTAGCGATTATTCATCATGTTCCAGTGGAAAATGAGAAACTCAATACAGACAATCAAAATGGTGAGCTGGCTCAGCCAGGGATGGTAGGAAATAAAAATGTCTATCGAGCAGAAGAGTGGGAGAATAATGAAGAAAACATCCTTTTTGAAGATTTTGATAATAAAATAGTCATGTTATTGTTACATGATGTACTTTAATATGGTTTATTATGTCTCATTTCTTTTCACTGTTTTTGAGGGTTTTTATTTGTGTTATCTTGCTGTTAGTTATCTGTTAAGGGAGGGAGCAATGTGGCATAAATAAAGTGACCTATGTTGGACCCGGCCTCGTAACATGGCTCTACTGGTCCCCACACCACCTAACCTGGTGCTGGCGGCCCCAATCCCCCGGCCTCACCAAGCCTTTCCACCAGAACACACGCACTCAACCCGGACACCCGCGTCCATGGCCTCTCTCCTTTCGGCCACCCCGGGCCCGCGTGCCCCCTGCATGCACCAAGATGGCCGCCCGGCCCCAGCGCGACCCGGGCCTAGAGGCGCCACTCCGGCTGGAGGACATCACGCTTCCAGGGGTTGAGAGAGGGAGGAGCAGTTTCTATCGCACCTCTGAACTCCCCTGGGACGATGGGTTTCGATCGGCCCTCCGGCCTCCCTGAAGGCTGGCTCCACGCCTGCTGGGTGTCTGGGACTCCTCCCGACCCGTCCCTGAAAGGATCAAAAGACAATGGCAGGAAATCCCCAACAAGCGACCCCCAGTGACAAGACCCCTGCCTGCACAGACTCCGGACATCAAAGAGGGGTCGACCTATAACAAGGGGTGCTCTGGGACTGTCCGGCAGATTCGACGCTGGAACAACGAGAGCCTGCTGACGCGGCCGCGGCTCCTGGAACTTGGAACTACCTGAGCCCTGCTGACTGACTCGCGGCTCCCCGAAGATCGTAACACCTCGGAACTTGTACCTGAGCCCTGCTGAGTGACTCGCGGCTCCCTGAAGATCGTAAGACCTCCGAACTTGTACCTGAGCCCTGCTGAGTGACTCGCGGCTCCTTGAAGATCGTAAGACCTCCGAACTTGTACCTGAGCCCTGCTGAGTGACTCGCGGCTCCCTGAAGATCGTAAGACCTCCGAACTTGTACCTGAGCCCGCTGAGTGACTCGCGGCTTCCACAGACTCCACTGGTCCCGCAGGACCCCACGACAACCAGCCTACCCCCCAGCTCGAGGATTGTGAGCTGTGCACCGGGTACATCCTTACCTTGAACTTTTGTGCCAAAGACTGTCCCGCTACCCCCTATCCCTTCCGAGACTCATTGAGCCCGCGCTCTCCTTGTACATATTTGCAGTGCTAACCTACTTGATAAAGATTGGTTCCTAAGAACGCACAGTGTGTTGTTTCTGTGTCGTGTGGTGCCGGAAGTACGATCCTCGATACGAGACTTCTCCTCCTGAGGAGTCTCCCGCCAGTGCCCGGCTACGATACTTGAGGGTGGGTCTCAGGGTAGTCAGGACTCCCTTCCCGGGCTCCTCTGAGGTCACCGTCTAACATTGGTGGCAAGCGACGGGATTCGGGCCCATCACCGAGAGATCGTACTGTGAACGACGGACGCACTACCAACAAAGATGGCAGAAGGAAACACCGGGATCCCCGCAGAAATCAACGCCAACAGGGTGTTCCATGTGGAACAACTAGAAGAATACACACACAAAGAACTAAAGCAATTCTGCAAAGAACTGAGAATCGCTACCACCGGTCTCAACACCAAGGAAGATTTGCAGAAAGCACTGAAAGCTTGGGTGGATACTGGGGCCTCCCGCCCGGAAAACACGGGGGAGCGCCCCAACGAGGCCGAACCTTCCCAAGGCGAAAGCAGCAACAATCAGGTGCGAAACATCGTACCAGACGGGGGCCTATCCCCGGAGGAACTCGCGGACAGAGAGAGAAGCCGCAATCACGAACTCGAGTTAGCTAAGCTCAAAATCGAAGGCGAATTAAAGTTAGCAGAGAAAAAGCTAGCAGTGGAGCAAATGCGCGTGCAAGGCGAGCTAGAAGAGAAGAAGCTCCAACGGGAACACGAAGGAAGGAAGCTCCAACTGGAGCACGAGCGCAGCTTGAAGGAAATCGAACTCAAGGCCAGAAGTGAGGAAGGGAGGCCCCCGGGAAACCGAGAGGCGACCTCCCCAGCGGAGCAGAAGGTCCACATCCCCAAAGATGTGGTCAAGGAATATTATAAAAACGATGACATTCAGCAATGGTTCAGGGCCTACGAGGTCGCCATGACCTCCCATCGGGTCCCGCAGAAGGACTGGGGGGCAGGGTTGTGGGGACGATTTCTGAGCGAAGGAAGAGACACCCTGCTCGACCTACCCCTCTCTCTGCAGACCTCCTACAGCCACATGAAAGAGGCTCTACTCACAAGGTACGGTCTCACCCCCGAGATGTACCGTCAACGATTCCGGGACTGCAGGAAAATCCCGGGCACCACCTGGGTAGAATATGTAAACTTTTTTAGTCGGGCCTTCGATGGGTGGGTCAAGGGCAGCAAAGTCACCACTCTTGAGGAGCTCACCGACCTCCTATTGTGGGAACACCTGGCTGCGAAGTGCTTTGTGGAACTACGCCAGCATCTGCTCGACAGCAAACTCACCGATCCCAGGAAGCTGGCGGTGGAAGCAGACCGCTGGACCAACACCCGGGTCACCCGGGGCATGGTAGGAGAATACCCCCGAGCCAGTCAGGGACCGCCCCGCCAGAGAGGGGGGGGAACCAGGGAGGCCAGAGAGAGTCCCAGCCTAGTCCTCCGAAGACCCAATCTCCACCTTTCCCAGCGCCCCCCCACCAGTAACCGGACCCCCCGGGAGACGGGGACACAGGGTAACCGTCACTTGTTTCCGTTGCCAGAAGCCTGGGCACTACGCCAATGACCCAGAGTGCCCCATGGCCACCCAAAACCCCCCTGCAAGACAGATAGCCAACATAGCTCTGGGGGAGGAGGTTGAGGAAGCCGGGGAATGGGAACCCGCAGCCATGGCCCTAGTATCCCTGGGAGATAGGGAGATGGTCCCTGGTAGCCTCCTGCCCTCCAACACGAAGAAATACGGGCAGCTCGTTAAGATCAAAGGCCACCAAATAGAGGCCCTGCGGGACACCGGGGCCAGCATCACCGGTGTCCTCAGGCACTTAGTCCCCGAGGAGCAGATCCTCCCCAACGTCTTTTGCCCAGTCATTTCCGCCGATAATAGATAGAGTATGTGTCAGGTAGCTCTGGTGCCGTTTGAGTGGGGTGGAGTAATAGGTAAACTGAGGGTGGCCGTAAGAACCTCCCAGCCGGTTGACTGCCTCCTAGGGAACGACCTGGAGAGTTCGCCCTGGAAGCACGTCGAACGCAAGGCCCACCTAGGGATGATGGGGCTCCCCGAGTGGGTGTGCGCCACCACCTGATCTATGTCAGCCCGACTCAACCCCCTGGGAGAAGTCGAAGACGCCCCGACCGAAGAAGTCAGAGCAGTAACCCCCGAGGGTCCTCCCGTCCCCCCATCGGAGGGGCCCGTCGCCAGCGACGAGCCCTCCCTGTCCGATACCGCCCCGGTCCCTGAGTTAGGAGATCTACCCGAGTTGGCCCAATGGCGCCACGAGGGTGGACCCACCCGGGAGGAGTTTTGCCGGGAGCAAGCCACCTGTCCTTCCCTGGTCGGACTGCGGCGCCAGGCCGAGGGCCAAGCCGCAGGCGACCAAACTGGCACGCACCGAATTTATTGGGAAAATAGCATTTTGTATAGTGAGCATAAGTCGGTGGAGCTGGGATCCGGACGGGTGCTGGTGGTACCCCTCCGCTTCCGAGACTTCCTCCTGGGCTTAGCCCACGACGTCCCCCTTGCCGGCCACCTGGGTCAAGACAAGACCTACAGCCGTCTCGTGACCCATTTTTACTGGCCTAAGATGAGAGCAGCCGTAGAAGCCCACTGCAAGTCCTGTCCCACGTGCCAAGCTAGCGGGAAGAGTGGGGGGAAGTGCAAGGCTCCCCTCCAACCCTTCCCGGTCGTCAGTACCCCCTTTGAACGAGTCGGGATCAACATCGTGGGGCCCCTGGACCCTCCCACCTCCCAAGGTCACCGTTTCATCCTGGTCCTGGTAGATCACGCCACCCGATACCCTGAGGCGATCCCCCTACGCACCGTCACGGCCCCCGTAGTGGGCCGGGCCCTGATGGGGATCTTTTCCCGGGTAGGGTTCCCCCGCGAGGTCGTGAGCGATCGCGGCACTAATTTTATCTCGAGGTACATGACGTCCCTGTGGCAACAATGTGGAGTGTCCTACAAATTCACTACCCCGTACCATCCCCAGGGGAACGGCCTAGTAGAGAGGTTTACCGGACTCTGAAAGGGATGATCACCGGCCTAGAAGAGCCCCTCCGGCGTAAGTGGGACGTCCTGCTCCCCTGCCTCTTGTTCGCTTACCGAGAGGTCCCCCAGAAGTCCCTAGGGTTCAGCCCGTTTGAGTTGCTCTATGGACACCCCGTCCGAGGTCCCCTCAGCTTGGTTAAGGAAGGGTGGGAGGCGGCACCCCAGACCACCCCACGAGATGTGTTCCACTATGTTCTGACCCTCCGGAACCAGACCAGGAAGTTCCGAGCACTGGCCGAGGCCAACCTAGAGACAAGCCAAGAAGAGATGAAGCGCTGGTACGACCAGAATGCCACTCTGGTCGAGTTCCAGCCGGGCCAACAAGTATGGGTCATGGCTCCCGTGAAGCCAGGCGCCCTCCAGGACAGGTGGACCGGGCCCTACAAAGTGATTGAGCGGAAGAGCCCAGTCACATACTTGGTGGACGTCCAGTCGCCTCGGGATCCCCTCCGGGTCCTTCACGTGAACCGCCTCAAGCCTCACTTCGTGCGGACAGAACTAAGCCTCCTGCTGGCCACCGATGACGGGGCCGAAGATGAGTCCGATCCCCTCCTGGACCTCCTGTGTGTCAAGGAGCAGGATGGCTCCGTGGAGGGAGTGAATCTCTCCCCAGCTCTCACTGCCCAGCAGCAAGAGGACTGCCGTCAGCTACTAGGACAATTTGCCGACCTCTTCTCCCTGATCCCCCGAGTCACCGACTGGTGTGTCCATGACGTGGACACCGGGGACAGCCCGCCGGTGAGACACCGAGCCTACCGGGTCCCCGACCGGGTCCGGTCCTGCATTCAAGCTGAAGTCTCAAAGATGTTGACTATGGGGGTGATCGAGCCATCTGACAGTCCCTGGGCCAGCCCCGTGGTCCTGGTCCCGAAGGCAGCGGCCCCCGGTGTCGCCCCCGAGCTCCGGTTCTGTGTGGACTACCGGGGGTCAATGATGTCACCCGAGCCGATGCCCACCCCATTCCACGAGCCGACGAGCTCATTGACCGACTCGGGGCAGCACGGTTCCTCAGCACCTTCGACCTCATCTGCGGATACTGGCAGATTGCGCTCACCGAGGGGGCCAAGGAGCGGTCTGCCTTCTCCACCCCAGATGGGCATTACCGCTTCCGCGTAATGCCCTTCGGAATGAAAAATGCCCCGGCCACCTTCCAGCGACTGGTAAATAGAGTCCTGGCCGGGCTAGAACAGTTCAGTGCGGCCTATCTGGACGACATAGCCGTTTTCAGTTCCGGATGGAGTGAGCACCTCCAGCACCTCCGGAGAGTGCTAACCGCCCTGCGCCAGGCAGGCCTGACAGTAAAAGCCAGCAAGTGCCAAATTGGACAAGGATCAGTAGTCTACCTGGGGCACCAGGTCGGGAGTGGCCAGGTCGCCCCTCTACAACCAAAGATCGACGCCATCGTGGCCTGGGAGCCCCCCACCACCCAAACGGAGGTCCGAGCCTTTCTGGGCCTCACTGGCTACTACCGCAGATTCATCAAGGGGTATGGCAGCTTTATCGGCCCCCTCACAGAACTCACATCCAAAAAACAGCCAAAAAAGGTTCAGTGGACACCCGCCTGCCAGGAGGCGTTCGATGCCCTAAAGAAGGCCATGTGCACGGCCCCCGTCCTCCAGGCTCCCGACTACTCCAAGGAGTTTGTAGTCCAGACCGATGCCTCCGAGCATGGCATTGGGGCCGTCCTGTCCCAGATGAATGACCAAGGCCTGGACCAGCCCGTCGCCTTCCTCAGTCGGCGGCTGTTACCCAGAGAACAGCGATGGAGTACCATTGAGCGCGAAGCCTTTGCTGTGGTCTGGGCACTCAAGAAACTACGCCCTTACCTGTTCGGCACCCATTTCAAAGTCCAAACCGATCATCGGCCCTTGCGATGGCTTATGCAGATGCGGGGAGAAAACCCCAAGCTACTGCGGTGGTCAATCTCCCTTCAGGGGATGGATTTCACAGTGGAACACCGTCCTGGGACGGACCACGCCAACGCCGATGGCCTCTCCCGGTTCTTCCGCCTCAGCGAAGAGAACCCCCCAAGATGATGGGCAGTTCTCTCCGGCTTTCAGCTGGGGGGGACGCGTGTTGGACCCGGCCTCGTAACATGGCTCTACTGGTCCCCACACCACCTAACCTGGTGCCGGCGGCCCCAATCCCCCGGCCTCACCAAGCCTTTCCACCAGAACACACGCACTCAACCCGGACACCCGCGTCCATGGCCTCTCTCCTTTCGGCCACCCCGGGCCCGCGTGCCCCCTGCATGCACCAAGATAGCCGCCCGGCCCCAGCGCGACCCGGGCCTAGAGGCGCCACTCCGGCTGGAGGACATCACGCTTCCAGGGGTTGAGAGAGGGAGGAGAAGTTTCTATCGCACCTCTGAACTCCCCTGGGACGATGGGTTTCGATCGGCCCTCCGGCCTCCCTGAAGGCTGGCTCCACGCCTGCTGGGTGTCTGGGACTCCTCCTGACCCGGCCCTGAAAGGATCAAAAGACAATGGCAGGAAATCCCCGACAAGCGACCCCCAGGTGACAAGACCCCTGCCTGCACAGACTCCGGACATCAAAGAGGGGTCGACCTATAACAAGGGGTGCTCTGGGACTGTCCGGCAGATTCGACGCTGGAACAACGAGAGCCTGCTGACGCGGCCGCGGCTCCTGGAACTTGGAACTACCTGAGCCCTGCTGAGTGACTCGCGGCTCCCCGAAGATCGTAACACCTCCGAACTTGTACCTGAGCCCTGCTGAGTGACTCGCGGCTCCCTGAAGATCGTAAGACCTCCGAACTTGTACCTGAGCCCTGCTGAGTGACTCGCGGCTCCTTGAAGATCGTAAGACCTCCGAACTTGTACCTGAGCCCTGCTGAGTGACTTGCGGCTCCCTGAAGATCGTAAGACCTCCGAACTTGTACCTGAGCCCGCTGAGTGACTCGCGGCTTCCACAGACTCCACTGGTCCCGCAGGACCCCACGACAACCAGCCTACCCCCCAGCTCAAGGATTGTGAGCTGTGCGCCGGGTACATCCTTACCTTGAACTTTTGTGCCAAAGACTGTCCCGCTACCCCCTATCCCTTCCGAGACTCATAGAGCCCGCGCTCTCCTTGTACATATTTGCAGTGCTAACCTACTTGATAAAGATTGGTTCCTAAGAACGCACAGTGTGTTGTTTCTGTGTCGTGTGGTGCCCGAAGTACGATCCTCGATACGAGACTTCTCCTCCTGAGGAGTCTCCCGCCAGTGCCCGGCTACGATACTTGAGGGTGGGTCTCAGGGTAGTCAGGACTCCCTTCCCGGGCTCCTCTGAGGTCGCCGTCTAACAACTTACTTATAGACTATGACGCTAAGTTTATTGTTCACAGTGTGCACTGTCCATGGAATGGGAACTTAGAATGTGATGAGGTAATGGAATCAGAATGTGGGGAGCTGTGAGGGACAGGTAAAGAGCTGCTTGTGAGTGGTGGTTGATATGTCTGGAAATAAATACAAGTCCCCTGGCATCTTTGTGGAGGAACAATGCAGTAACCAAACAAAAGACATGGAAAGGAGTAGTACTTCATGGCAGGGGAAAACAGAAGATTGACAAGCTGGGTCAAGAATGAGAAGTAGGAAAATGAGTGACGAGGAAAAGTCAACCAAAGATAAGCCACTTAGGAGAGGGGAGGCTCCAATGTTGTGGTTCTTGATGAGCCACATTATGTTTTAAACAGAAAGTATATGTGGTTTCCTAGGATTTGTAATAAAAATGATAACATGATAAAATAATACAATCACAAAATGTGCTGCTTGATTCCATATAATTTGTATTTTTTGCCACATAATTTAGTCAACCCTGCTGTATAATTTGGTCCTCTTCTGCCACATAATTCACTGGCCCTGGTGGATACATCGTATCCTGACCTGTTATTCATCGTTTAGCGTGTCAGTCTCCAAGAGTAGCTCAAACTACACTTCCTTGTGATGTCATAGTATGGTATTCACTCAGAAGTTGTGGAAAATAGCTGTGAAACAGCTCATTCATACTGTTGTGTATGTTTATGCTTTGCATTTCTGATACACTTTTACTGGTAAGAAAATTGTGCGACAAGCAACAACAAACACTTGTTTCGAGATTTCATTAGACTTTTAACACCATAAAAAGTAATGAGAAGATCAGGTCTATAAAAGGCAAAGAGTTATCATCATTCCATGAGATGGTTGAATACTATAGAAAGTTTGTAAAAGATTTTGCTGATACAACATACAATATGAGGAAGTTGTTAAAAGAAAAAATAGAATTTCTGTGGGAGAGTGAATATTGAAAGGAATTTGAGTGGGGAAAGGAAGAACTATGTCATTCTCCATCTTTGCAAGCTTAAGATCCAATGTGTGATGCAAAGGTGGTCTGTGATGCAAGTGCAAATGGCTTAAGGTCCCATCTAATTCATACAAGAAATGGCCAAAAGAAACTCACTGTGAGTGTGTCACAAGCCTTGAATGGATCTTAATGGTAATTATTCAGTTATAGAGAGAGTCTTTGGTAGTTTTCTGGGCAGTAAACAGATTCAAACTTTTTTTGTGAGGGATGAAATTTGCAGTTCAGACAGACCACAAACCTTTGGTAGAATATTTTGCACGAAAGGAACTTGATTGTATACACTCTTGCATTTGAAGGTGGGTTGTATGTCTACAGGAATACTGCTTCACAGTGCAGTATATACCAGGAGCAGGAAATGGACTGTTTGCCAAGTCTGGTTAAAGTGTGAGCTCCACCTTATGTGGAGGTGGAAGACCCAGTAGAGGCAGATGTCAGTGTTTGCCAAGTTACCCAAGGGAGCTTTAAAGAGAGTAAATGTTTTGAAGAATTAGAGACCGATGAGGAACTAAAAGATGTAATTGATTTGTTATCTGAAGAAAAACCAAGCAAGAGGTTATTGAAAAAGTGTAGCAGAAGTTGGTGTAAGCTAGGACATGAACTTACAGTTGACAAAGGGTTTCTATTGCTAGGGACGAGATTAGTACCACCATGGAGTTTGAATTAGAAAAAACAGCAACTGGCACATGTGGGCAATTTAGGAATAGTAAATACAAAAGAGAGATTTTGAAGATATTCCTGGTGGCCATTGCTTGATCATGATGTTGCGTGTATGGCTAGGAAGTTTCGAGTGTGTGGCATGTGACACAGGTTTGAGAACTACTAATATCCCTGTGCTTTGAAAACAGTTTGAGAGAGAAAGTTACCTTTGCTATTTGTTCACATATAATAGAGTACAATGCTGTTCCAGAGAGATAGAAAATTATTTGAAAATGTGTGGAGTAGAGCATAAAATATCAGCTTTGTATCACCCACAGACCAATGGTCCTACTAAGAGAGTGGTATAAACATTGAAGGAGGGGATACAATTGGCCAGAGCAAATACCCTTGATGGGAAAATTGATTTGTCTCGGAGGATAACTGGATATTGTATGTTTCCACAATCCACCACCGGAAAGTCTATTTTCGAGCTGTTCAAAGACAGAGCTCCATTCAGAAAAGAGTGTCCAGGGTGGATGTTTTGGGGTAAAGGTTGCGTGAACAATGCACTGGGAGATTGGAGAGAATAATAAACATTTCACAAAAGAAAATTAAAGTTGAGCTATGACAAACAAAAAATGCAAGGAATTATGTGGTCAAATTGGAAGATTTTGTAAAAATAAGAGCTACCAAAGGGTGTGCTGAGTGGTCCGAATTGATGAGTTAGTTTGAGGTAGTCACATTTTTTAAAATGCAGTGAACACACATGCTGGCAGGATCTGGAACAAAAACAGAGTAGCGGTTCTTCATCATGTTCCAGTGGAAAATGAGAAACTCAATACAGACAATCAAAATGGTGGGCTGGCTCAGCCAGGGATGGTAGGAAACAAAAATGTCTATCGAGCAGAAGAGTGGGAAAATAATGAAGAAAACATCCTATTTGAAGATTTTGATAATAAAATAGTCATGTTATTGTTACATGATGTACTTTAATATGGTTTATTATGTCTAAATACTTTTCACTGTTTTTAAGGGTTTTTATTTGTGTTATCTTGCTGTTAGTTATCTGTTAAGGGAGGGAGCAATGTTGCATAAATAAAGTGACTTACTTCAGACTATGACGCTAAGTTTATTGCACACAGAGTGCACTGTCCATGGAATGGGAACTTAGAATGTGGTGAGGTAATGGAATCAGAATGTGGGGAGCTCTGAGGGAGAGTAAAGAGCTGCTTGTGAGTGGTGGTTGATATGTCTGGAAATAAATACAAGTCCCCTGTCATCTTTGTGGAGGAACAATGCATTGACCAATTAAAAGACATGGAAAGGAGTAGTACCTCATGGCAGGGGAAAACAGAAGATTGACAAGCTGGGTCAAGAATGAGAAGTAGGAAAATGAGTGACGAGGAAAAGTCAACCAATGATAAGCCTTTTTAGGAGAGGGGAGGCTCCAATTTTGTGGTTCTTGATGAGCCACAATATGGTTTGCAACAGAAAGCATATGTGGTTTCCTAGGATTTGAGATAAAAATGATAACATGATAAAATAATACAATCACAAAATGTGCTGCTTGATTCCTTATAATTTGTATTTTTTGCCACATAATTTAGTCAACCCTGCTGTATAATTTGGTCCTCTTCTGCCACATAATTCACTGGCCCTGGTAGATACATCGTATCCTGACCTGTTATTCATCGTTTAGCGTGTCAGTCTCCAAGAGTACCTCAAACAACACTTCCTTGTGATGTTATAGTATGGTATTCACTCAGAACTTGTGGAAAATAGCTGTGAAACAGCTGATTCATACTGTTGTGTATGTTTATGCTTTGCATTTCTGATACACTTTTACTGGTAAGAAAATTGTGCGGCAAGCAACAACAAACACTTGCGTCGAGATTTCATTAGACTTTTAACACCATAAAAAGTAATGAGAAGATCAGGTCTATAAAAGGCAAAGAGTTATCATCATTCCATGAGATGGTTGAATTCTATAGAAAGTTTGTTAAAGATTTTGCTGGTACAACATACAATATGAGGAAGTTGTTAAAAGAAAAAATAGATTTTCTGTAGGAGAGTGAATATTGAAAGGAATTTGAGTGGGGAAAGGAAGAACTAAGTCATGCTCCTTCTTTGCAAGCTTATGATCCAATGTGTAATGCGAAGGTGGTCTGTCATGGAAGTGCAAATGGCTTAAGGTCCCATCTAATTCATACAAGAAATGGCCAAAAGAAACTCACTGTGTGTGTGTCACAAGCCTTGAACGAATCTTAATGTAATTATTCAGTTATAGAGAGAGTCTTTGGTAGTTTTCTGGGCAGTAAACAGATTCAAACTTTTTTTGTAGGGGATGCAATTTGCAGTTCAGACAGACCACATACCTTTGGTAGAATATTTTGTACCAAAGGAACTTGATTGTATACACTCTTGCATTTGAAGGTGGGTTGTATGTCTACGGGAATACTGCTTCACAGTGCAGTATACACCAGGAGCAGGAAATGGACTGTTTGCCAAGACTGGTTAAAGTGTGAGCTCCACCTTATGTGGAGGTGGAAGACTCAGTAGAGGAAGATGTCAGTGTTTGCCAAGTTACCTAAGGGAGCTTTAAAGAGAGTAAATGTTTTGAAGAATTAGAGACCGATGAGGAACTAAAAGATGTAATTGATTTGTTATCTGAAGAGAAACCAAGCAAGAGGTTGTTGAAAAAGTGTAGCAGAAGTTAGTGTAAGCTAGGATATAAACTTACAGTTGACTAAGGGTTTCTATTGCTAGGGACGAGATTAGTACCACCATGGAGTTTGAATTAGAAAAAACAGCAACTGAAACATGTGGGCAATTTAGGAATAGTAAATACAAAAGAGAGATTTTGAAGATATTCCTGGTGGCCAGTGCTTGATCATGATGGTGCGTGTATGGCTAGGAAGTGTCGAGTGTGTGGCGTGTGACACAGGTTTGAGAACTACCAGTATCCCTGTGCTTTGAAAACAGTTTGAGAGAGAAAGTTACCTTTGCTATTTATTCACATATAATAGAGTACAATGCTGTTCCAGAGAGACAGAAAATTATTTGAAAATGTGTGGAGTAGAGCATAAAATATCCGCTTTGTATCACCCACAGACCAATGGTCCTACTAAGAGAGTGGTAAAAACATTGAAGGAGGGCATACAATTGGCCAGAGCAAATGGCCTTGATGGGAAAAGTGATTTGTCTCGGAGGATAACTGGATATTGTATGTTTCCACAATCCACCACCGGAAAGTCTCTTTTCGAGCTGTTCAAAGACAGAGCTCCATTCAGAAAAGTGTGTCCAGGGTTGATGTTTTGGGGTAAAGGTTGCGTGAGCAATGCACTGGGAGATTGGAGGGAATAATAAACATTTCACAAAAGAAAATTAAAGTTGAGCCATGACAAACAAAAAAATGCAAGGAATTAGGTGGTCAAATTGGAAGACTTTGTAAAAATAAGAGCTACCGAAGGGTGTGCTGAGTGGTCTGAATTTAGGAGTTAGTTTGAGGTAGTCACATTTTTTTAAAATGCAGTGAACACACATGCTGGCAGGATCTGGAACAAAAACAGAGTAGCGATTACTCATCATGTTCCAGTGGAAAATGAGAAACTCAATACAGACAATCAAAATGGTGAGCTGGCTCAGCCAGGGATGGTAGGAAATAAAAATGTCTATCGAGCAGAAGAGTGGGAGAATAATGAAGAAAACATCCTTTTTGAAGATATTGATAATAAAATAGTCATGTTATTGTTACATGATGTACTTTAATATGGTTTATTATGTCTAATTTCTTTTCACTGTTTGTAAGGGATTTTATTTGTGTTATCTTGCTGTTAGTTATCTGTTAAGGGAGGGAGCAATGTGGCATAAATAAAGTGACTTACTTATAGACTATGACGCTCAGTTTATTGTATAGTTTATTGTGCACTGTCCATGGAATGGGAACTTAGAATGTGATGAGGTAATGGAATCAGAATGTGGGGAGCTGTGAGGGACAGGTAAAGAGCTGCTTGTGAGTGGTGGTTGATATGTCTGGAAATAAATACAAGTCCCCTGTCATCTTTGTGGAGGAACAATGCAGTAACCAATTAAAAGACATGGAAAGGAGTAGTACTTCATGGCAGGGACACAAGATTGACAAGCTGGGTCAAGAATGAGAAGTAGGAAAATGAGTGACGAGGAAAAGTCAACCAATGATAAGCCTCTTAGGAGCGGGGAGGCTCCAATGTTGTGGTTCTTGATGAGCCACAATATGTTTTGCAAAAGAAAGCATATGTGGTTTCCTAGGATTTGAGATAAAAATGATAACATGATAAAATAATACAATCACAAAATGTGCTGCTTGATTCCATATAATTTGTAATTTTTGCCACATAATTTAGTCAACCCTGCTGTATAATTTGGTCCTCTTCTGCCACATAATTCACTGGCCCTGGAAGATACATCGTATCCTGACCTGTTATTCATCGTTTAGCGTGTCAGTCCCAAGAGTAGCTCAAACAACACTTCCTTGTGATGTCATAGTGTGGTATTCACTCAGAACTAGTGGAAAATAGCTGTGAAACAGCTGATTCATACTGTTGTGTATGTTTATGCTTTGCATTTCTGATACACTTTTACTGGTAAGAAAATTGTGCGGCAAGCAACAACAAACACTTGCTTCGAGATTTCATTAGACTTTTAACACCATAAAAAGTAATGACAAGATCAGGTCTATAAAAGGCAAAGAGTTATCATCAATCCATGAGATGGTTGAATACTATAGAAAGTTTGTAAAGGATTTTGCTGGTACAACATACAATATGAGGAAGTTGTTAAAAGAAAAAATAGAATTTCTGTGGGAGAGTGAATATTGAAAGGAATTTTAGTGGGGAAAGGAAGAACTAAGTTATGCTCCTTCTTTGCAAGCTTATGATCCAATGTGTGATGCAAAGGTGGTCTGTGATGCAAGTGCAAATGGCTTAAGGTCCCATCTAATTCATACAAGAAATGGCCAAAAGAAACTCACTGTGTGTGTGTGTCACAAGCCTTGAACGAACCTTAATGTAATTATTCAGTTATACAGAGAGTCTTTGGTAGTTTTCTGGGCAGCAAACAGATTCAAACTTTTTTGTGGGGGATGAAATTTGCAGTTCAGACAGACCACAAACCTTTGGTAGAATATTTTGCACAAAAGGAAGTTGATTGTATACGCTCTTGCATTTGAAGGTGGGTTGTATGTCTACGGGAATACTGCTTCACAGTGCAGTAAACACCAGGAGCAGGAAATGGACTGTGTGCCAAGTTTGGTTAAAGTGTGAGCTCCACCTTATGTGGAGGTGGAAGACTCAGTAGAGGAAGATGTCAGTGTTTGCCAAGTTACCCAAGGGAGCTTTAAAGAGAGTAAATGTTTTGAAGAATTAGAGACCGATGAGGAACTAAAAGATGTAATTGATTTGTTATCTGAAGAGAAACCAAGCAAGAGGTTGTTGAAAAAGTGTAGCTGAAGTTGGTGTAAGCTAGGATATGAACTTACAGTTGACAAAGGGTTTCTATTGCTAGGGACGAGATTAGTACCACCATGGAGTTTGAATTAGAAAAAACAGCAACTGGCATATGTGGGCAATTTAGGAATAGTAGATACAAAAGAGAGATTTTGAAGATATTCCTGGTGGCCAGTGCTTGATCATGATGTTGCGTGTATGGCTAGGAAGTGTCGAGTGTGTGGCGTGTGACACAGGTTTGAGAACTACCAGTATCCCTGTGCTTTGAAAACAGTTTGAGAGAGAAAGTTACCTTTGCTATTTATTCACATATAATAGAGTACAATGCTGTTCCAGAGAGACAGAAAATTATTTGAAAATGTGTGGAGTAGAGCATAAAATATCCGCTTTGTATCACCCACAGACCAATGGTCCTACTAAGAGAGTGGTAAAAACATTGAAGGAGGGCATACAATTGGCCAGAGCAAATGGCCTTGATGGGAAAAGTGATTTGTCTCGGAGGATAACTGGATATTGTATGTTTCCACAATCCACCACCGGAAAGTCTCTTTTCGAGCTGTTCAAAGACAGAGCTCCATTCAGAAAAGTGTGTCCAGGGTTGATGTTTTGGGGTAAAGGTTGCGTGAGCAATGCACTGGGAGATTGGAGGGAATAATAAACATTTCACAAAAGAAAACTAAAGTTGAGCTATGACAAACAAAAAAATGCAAGGAATTAGGTGGTCAAATTGGAAGATTTTGTAAAAATAAGAGCTACCAAAGGGTGTGCTGAGTGGTCCGAATTTATGAGTTAGTTTGAGGTAGTCACATTTTTATAAAATGCAGTGAACACACATGCTGGCAGGACCTGGAACAAAAACAGAGTAGCGGTTCCTCATCAAGTTCCAGTGGAAAATGAGAAACTCAATACAGACAATCAAAATGCTGCGCTGGCTCAGCCAGGGATGGTAGGAAACCAAAATGTCTATCGAGCAGAAGAGTGGGAGAATAATGAAGAAAACATCCTATTTGAAGATTTTGATAATAAAATAGTCATGTTATTGTTACATGATGTACTTTAATATGGTTTATTATGTCTAAATACTTTTCACTGTTTTTAAGGGTTTTTATTTGTGTTATCTTGCTGTTAGTTATCTGTTAAGGGAGGGAGCAATGTTGCATAAATAAAGTGACTTACTTCAGACTATGACGCTAAGTTTATTGCACACAGAGTGCACTGTCCATGGAATGGGAACTTAGAATGTGGTGAGGTAATGGAATCAGAATGTGGGGAGCTCTGAGGGAGAGTAAAGAGCTGCTTGTGAGTGGTGGTTGATATGTCTGGAAATAAATACAAGTCCCCTGTCATCTTTGTGGAGGAACAATGCATTGACCAATTAAAAGACATGGAAAGGAGTAGTACCTCATGGCAGGGGAAAACAGAAGATTGACAAGCTGGGTCAAGAATGAGAAGTAGGAAAATGAGTGACGAGGAAAAGTCAACCAATGATAAGCCTTTTTAGGAGAGGGGAGGCTCCAATTTTGTGGTTCTTGATGAGCCACAATATGGTTTGCAACAGAAAGCATATGTGGTTTCCTAGGATTTGAGATAAAAATGATAACATGATAAAATAATACAATCACAAAATGTGCTGCTTGATTCCTTATAATTTGTATTTTTTGCCACATAATTTAGTCAACCCTGCTGTATAATTTGGTCCTCTTCTGCCACATAATTCACTGGCCCTGGTAGATACATCGTATCCTGACCTGTTATTCATCGTTTAGCGTGTCAGTCTCCAAGAGTACCTCAAACAACACTTCCTTGTGATGTTATAGTATGGTATTCACTCAGAACTTGTGGAAAATAGCTGTGAAACAGCTGATTCATACTGTTGTGTATGTTTATGCTTTGCATTTCTGATACACTTTTACTGGTAAGAAAATTGTGCGGCAAGCAACAACAAACACTTGCGTCGAGATTTCATTAGACTTTTAACACCATAAAAAGTAATGAGAAGATCAGGTCTATAAAAGGCAAAGAGTTATCATCATTCCATGAGATGGTTGAATTCTATAGAAAGTTTGTTAAAGATTTTGCTGGTACAACATACAATATGAGGAAGTTGTTAAAAGAAAAAATAGATTTTCTGTAGGAGAGTGAATATTGAAAGGAATTTGAGTGGGGAAAGGAAGAACTAAGTCATGCTCCTTCTTTGCAAGCTTATGATCCAATGTGTAATGCGAAGGTGGTCTGTCATGGAAGTGCAAATGGCTTAAGGTCCCATCTAATTCATACAAGAAATGGCCAAAAGAAACTCACTGTGTGTGTGTCACAAGCCTTGAACGAATCTTAATGTAATTATTCAGTTATAGAGAGAGTCTTTGGTAGTTTTCTGGGCAGTAAACAGATTCAAACTTTTTTTGTAGGGGATGCAATTTGCAGTTCAGACAGACCACATACCTTTGGTAGAATATTTTGTACCAAAGGAACTTGATTGTATACACTCTTGCATTTGAAGGTGGGTTGTATGTCTACGGGAATACTGCTTCACAGTGCAGTATACACCAGGAGCAGGAAATGGACTGTTTGCCAAGACTGGTTAAAGTGTGAGCTCCACCTTATGTGGAGGTGGAAGACTCAGTAGAGGAAGATGTCAGTGTTTGCCAAGTTACCTAAGGGAGCTTTAAAGAGAGTAAATGTTTTGAAGAATTAGAGACCGATGAGGAACTAAAAGATGTAATTGATTTGTTATCTGAAGAGAAACCAAGCAAGAGGTTGTTGAAAAAGTGTAGCAGAAGTTAGTGTAAGCTAGGATATAAACTTACAGTTGACTAAGGGTTTCTATTGCTAGGGACGAGATTAGTACCACCATGGAGTTTGAATTAGAAAAAACAGCAACTGAAACATGTGGGCAATTTAGGAATAGTAAATACAAAAGAGAGATTTTGAAGATATTCCTGGTGGCCAGTGCTTGATCATGATGGTGCGTGTATGGCTAGGAAGTGTCGAGTGTGTGGCGTGTGACACAGGTTTGAGAACTACCAGTATCCCTGTGCTTTGAAAACAGTTTGAGAGAGAAAGTTACCTTTGCTATTTATTCACATATAATAGAGTACAATGCTGTTCCAGAGAGACAGAAAATTATTTGAAAATGTGTGGAGTAGAGCATAAAATATCCGCTTTGTATCACCCACAGACCAATGGTCCTACTAAGAGAGTGGTAAAAACATTGAAGGAGGGCATACAATTGGCCAGAGCAAATGGCCTTGATGGGAAAAGTGATTTGTCTCGGAGGATAACTGGATATTGTATGTTTCCACAATCCACCACCGGAAAGTCTCTTTTCGAGCTGTTCAAAGACAGAGCTCCATTCAGAAAAGTGTGTCCAGGGTTGATGTTTTGGGGTAAAGGTTGCGTGAGCAATGCACTGGGAGATTGGAGGGAATAATAAACATTTCACAAAAGAAAATTAAAGTTGAGCCATGACAAACAAAAAAATGCAAGGAATTAGGTGGTCAAATTGGAAGACTTTGTAAAAATAAGAGCTACCGAAGGGTGTGCTGAGTGGTCTGAATTTAGGAGTTAGTTTGAGGTAGTCACATTTTTTTAAAATGCAGTGAACACACATGCTGGCAGGATCTGGAACAAAAACAGAGTAGCGATTACTCATCATGTTCCAGTGGAAAATGAGAAACTCAATACAGACAATCAAAATGGTGAGCTGGCTCAGCCAGGGATGGTAGGAAATAAAAATGTCTATCGAGCAGAAGAGTGGGAGAATAATGAAGAAAACATCCTTTTTGAAGATATTGATAATAAAATAGTCATGTTATTGTTACATGATGTACTTTAATATGGTTTATTATGTCTAATTTCTTTTCACTGTTTGTAAGGGATTTTATTTGTGTTATCTTGCTGTTAGTTATCTGTTAAGGGAGGGAGCAATGTGGCATAAATAAAGTGACTTACTTATAGACTATGACGCTCAGTTTATTGTATAGTTTATTGTGCACTGTCCATGGAATGGGAACTTAGAATGTGATGAGGTAATGGAATCAGAATGTGGGGAGCTGTGAGGGACAGGTAAAGAGCTGCTTGTGAGTGGTGGTTGATATGTCTGGAAATAAATACAAGTCCCCTGTCATCTTTGTGGAGGAACAATGCAGTAACCAATTAAAAGACATGGAAAGGAGTAGTACTTCATGGCAGGGACACAAGATTGACAAGCTGGGTCAAGAATGAGAAGTAGGAAAATGAGTGACGAGGAAAAGTCAACCAATGATAAGCCTCTTAGGAGCGGGGAGGCTCCAATGTTGTGGTTCTTGATGAGCCACAATATGTTTTGCAAAAGAAAGCATATGTGGTTTCCTAGGATTTGAGATAAAAATGATAACATGATAAAATAATACAATCACAAAATGTGCTGCTTGATTCCATATAATTTGTAATTTTTGCCACATAATTTAGTCAACCCTGCTGTATAATTTGGTCCTCTTCTGCCACATAATTCACTGGCCCTGGAAGATACATCGTATCCTGACCTGTTATTCATCGTTTAGCGTGTCAGTCCCAAGAGTAGCTCAAACAACACTTCCTTGTGATGTCATAGTGTGGTATTCACTCAGAACTAGTGGAAAATAGCTGTGAAACAGCTGATTCATACTGTTGTGTATGTTTATGCTTTGCATTTCTGATACACTTTTACTGGTAAGAAAATTGTGCGGCAAGCAACAACAAACACTTGCTTCGAGATTTCATTAGACTTTTAACACCATAAAAAGTAATGACAAGATCAGGTCTATAAAAGGCAAAGAGTTATCATCAATCCATGAGATGGTTGAATACTATAGAAAGTTTGTAAAGGATTTTGCTGGTACAACATACAATATGAGGAAGTTGTTAAAAGAAAAAATAGAATTTCTGTGGGAGAGTGAATATTGAAAGGAATTTTAGTGGGGAAAGGAAGAACTAAGTTATGCTCCTTCTTTGCAAGCTTATGATCCAATGTGTGATGCAAAGGTGGTCTGTGATGCAAGTGCAAATGGCTTAAGGTCCCATCTAATTCATACAAGAAATGGCCAAAAGAAACTCACTGTGTGTGTGTGTCACAAGCCTTGAACGAACCTTAATGTAATTATTCAGTTATACAGAGAGTCTTTGGTAGTTTTCTGGGCAGCAAACAGATTCAAACTTTTTTGTGGGGGATGAAATTTGCAGTTCAGACAGACCACAAACCTTTGGTAGAATATTTTGCACAAAAGGAAGTTGATTGTATACGCTCTTGCATTTGAAGGTGGGTTGTATGTCTACGGGAATACTGCTTCACAGTGCAGTAAACACCAGGAGCAGGAAATGGACTGTGTGCCAAGTTTGGTTAAAGTGTGAGCTCCACCTTATGTGGAGGTGGAAGACTCAGTAGAGGAAGATGTCAGTGTTTGCCAAGTTACCCAAGGGAGCTTTAAAGAGAGTAAATGTTTTGAAGAATTAGAGACCGATGAGGAACTAAAAGATGTAATTGATTTGTTATCTGAAGAGAAACCAAGCAAGAGGTTGTTGAAAAAGTGTAGCTGAAGTTGGTGTAAGCTAGGATATGAACTTACAGTTGACAAAGGGTTTCTATTGCTAGGGACGAGATTAGTACCACCATGGAGTTTGAATTAGAAAAAACAGCAACTGGCACATGTGGGCAATTTAGGAATAGTAGATACAAAAGAGAGATTTTGAAGATATTCCTGGTGGCCAGTGCTTGATCATGATGTTGCGTGTATGGCTAGGAAGTGTCGAGTGTGTGGCGTGTGACAAAGGTTTGAGAACTACCAGTATCCCTGTGCTTTGAAAACAGTTTGAGAGAGAAAGTTACCTTTACTATTTGTTCACATATAATAGAGTACAATGCTGTTACAGAGAGACAGAAAATTATTTGAAAATTATTTATTTATTTTATTTATTTTAGGCATTTATAAAGCGCACTGTCACCATTGCAGGCATCCTGGTGCTGACTGGATCAGAGGGAGGCGTAGAGTGAAGCAAAGAGACCGGGAGTTATCAGACAGATATTTTGGGGAATAACCAGGTTTTGATCCTTCTCCTAAATGGGAGAAGTTCAGAGATGTGCCTAATATCGGCTGGGAGCGAGTTCCAGAGCTTGGCAGCAGTTACCTTGAAGGATCTGCCTCCAGATCTAACTCTCTTGAATCTGGGAACCACTGCCAGTTTGGCCTCAGAGGAGCAAAGCTGCCTAGCTGGAGTGTACCACGCAAATTTCGATTGTAGGGAGGCAGGGCCAGTTCCATGGAGCACCCTAAATGCTATACAAAGGGCTTTGAATTGTATTTTCTGCCTCACCGGTAACCAGTGGAGTCTGCTCAGAGAGGACAACCCGTGTGCTCTTCTCGGAAGCCCCAAGGCCAGCTTAGCAGCGGCTGATTGAACCCTTTGGAGCCTATCCAGTAAGAATCCAGGGGATCCCAGCAGAAGGGCATTGCAATAGTCCAATCAGCTGAGGATGGTACATCTTACCACTTGAACACGAGCATGTGGGGGAAGGAGAGGAAGGACTTTCCTTAGGGAACGGAGGATGGCAAAGCAGCAAGCAGTAGTCTTATAGATATGCGACTCCAAACTGAGCTTATGATCCAGCATGACCCCTAGGTTACGGACTGATTCCACCGGCCGGACAGTAGTCCCAGTTTCAGGGGGCCAGAAATTATCTGGGAAGGGTCGGGGAACCTTAGTTCCAGCACAAAAGAGCACCTCCGTTTTCCCTGCGTTAAACTGAAGGGAGTTGTCCCTAAGCCAACGAGAGGTGGCACGCAGGCAGTTGTGAAAGATCTCAACCGAAGAAGAGTCCTCTCCCTCCAGGGAGAGGATCATTTGCGTATCATCGGCGTAGTTGACAATTTTAATATCAAAACTTTTAATTAGCGTAAGCAGGGGTCTAAGATAAAGGTTAAAAAGGATTGGGCTAATTGCTGAGCCCTGGGGGACCCCGTGTGAAATCAAAGTAAAGGCTGACTGAAAAGGAGGGATGGATACCGCCTGCTGCCTATCCAGTAGAAATGAGTGGAACCACTGCACTGCCGACCCTCGTACTCCCGCCTCAGACAGCCGCTTCAACAGAATCTTATGGTTCACAGTGTCGAAGGCGGCAGACGTGTCAAGCAGGATCAAAAACGTTGCCTGCATTCTATCTGCACGCCTTTGGAGTTCGTCCATAGCGGTGATTAGGGCGGTCTCGGTCCCGTGGGCGGGCCGGAAGACAAATTGATCAGCATCTAGTAGTTGAAGACGTTCCAGATGATTGGAGAAAGTGTTGCGAACCCATCTCTCAACAATCTTGGCTGGAAATGGTAACAGAGAGATGGGACGATAGTTTTTTGAGCAGTCCGGGTCGAGAGAGGGCTTTTTTAGCAAAGGAGATACTAGCGCCCGCTTCCATTGAGCTGGAACAGTCCCAGTTGCAAGAGATTGATTGCAAATAAGATAGAGGGATGGGAAAAGTTCCTTCTCAAATTCCTTCCATATTTTTTGTGGAACAGGGTCTAGGGGAGACCCCGAGGAAATCTCTCTGGCTAGTTTACCGAAAGCTTCATACGTAAGAGGTGGAAACTCGAGTAAAAGATCATTTGAAGCCAGGGTTGGACCTACAAGAAGGTCCACTGAGGATCCCAATCTCAGGTCGGGGGGAGGGATAAAGTCTGGCGAGACTTCCAAGTCCTTAATGATGAGCTCAATTTTTTCCTTGAAGAAAACAGCAAGGTTCTCACAAAGTTCTTGCGAGGGGATGATGGAATTTTTGGCGCATTCCGGATTGGTGACACTATTCAGTATATTAAAGATGTTTCTGGAGCTGTTGGTGGAATTACAGATCATAGAGGAATAATAATCCGCTTTTGATTTATTAATCAGGTTCTTATATTCACAAACTTTATTTTTCCACAGCTCCTTAAAAGTTTCTGAATAGTCACGTCTCCACCTTCTCTCGGCTTGTTTGCAACATTGCTTCAGATCTTTTAAGGATTCGTTGAACCAAGGAGCGGAGTCATTGCCCTTACAACTACGAGATTTTAAAGGGGCATGAACGTCAAGGATAGTTGTAATACCTGTGCAAAGTGAGGAATAGTTTTCATCTACCTGTTTTTCCTCATCAAAGAGTTGTTACAGCTGGAACACTACCCCTGAAGAGTGCAGACGAGAAAGAGCTTTCCAATCTCTACAGTTAATTTTTCTGGTCAACCCAGGAGCCTTGTGATGGCCATCCTTCAAGTGTATAAAAAATTTGATAAGTGAATGGTCCGTCCAATCCATAGGTAGGGTTTCCCCCATCACTACTAACTGGGGATCTGCGAACAATATATCTAAAAGGTGTCCGCCTTTATGGGTTGCTCCGGTGATCAACTGAGAGAGGCCAAAGCTTGCGCAAGAGTGAAGAAGGTTATTGAGACCAGAATCGAAAGCGCCACGCGCCAGAGGTTAAAATCCCCAAGAATGAACAGTTTGTGATGGGAAAGTGCGATATTAGTCAGGGTGACCAAGAGCGCTTGTTGATGCTGAAGGCTAAACGCCCCAGGTGGGCGATAACATACTATCCCGGTGACAGTAATGCCGGGGTGGGCCTGAATTGATAACCCCAACAATTCAATGCCTACGGTCGGGTCTAGAGCGAGAATTTTAATGCTACAGAATGCATTAAAAATGACACCTACCCCCCCCTCCTCTCCCACTAGACCTAGGGGTGTGTAACAATTCATACCCAGGAGGACATGTAAAGTCGGGATCAACCAGGCAATCAGGGCGAGTCCACATTTTAACAGATTATTGCCCAGAAAATCGGCTCGCGGAAGGGCTGTATGTAATAAGGTGAAAGTGCCTTTGTTTGCATGTAGCTTACCCAGTTGCAAGAGCGCCTCTCTGGAGTAGGTAGGACCAGCTGGAGGCATGCTGAAGTCTGTTGGGTCAAAACAGGCAGCGTAGCTGGCGCACGGCGCAACCTTAGCGCGGACGGGCGCAGATGGGCTTGCCTTAAGCGCGCCTTCGGCGCGCAAACGGCGCACCCGCTGCGCGCGTCCGCTGCGCGTCCGGAAATGGCACATGATTTATGGAGCAGGAATATAGGGGAGGGGGGGTGGCCTCGAAAAGGGGCATGGCCTCAGCGAACGCCTGTGATGGCGGCAAGAGTGAACCCTGTGCAGCTTCCGCGACAGCACTGAAACTGCTGCGCGGCCTGGTTAGGAGCACTCAAGTAGCTTGAAAAGTGCAGGAGGGAACGAGGGGTGAGTAAAAATACAATAATTAGTGACACTCAAAGTTTTTTAAAAATGCAAATCACGCTCACGGCTTTCCGCCTCAGGAGATCAAGTCAGTCTAAGCGGCGTATGTATTCCACGCCTTTAAAGGCTCGAAGGGGCGTGGCCTCAAAAAGGGGCGTGGCCTCAGCGAACGCCGGTGATGGCGGCAAGAGTGAACCCTGTGCAGCTTCCGCGACAGCGCTGAAACTGCTGCGCGGCCTGGTTAGGAGCACTCAAGTAGCTTGAAAGGTGCAGGAGGGAACGAGAGGTGAGTAAAAATACAATAATTAGTGACACTCAAAGTTTTAAAAAAATGCAAATCACGCTCCAGGCTTTCCGCCTCAGGAGATCAAGTCAGTCAAAATGTGTGGAGTAGAGCATAAAATATCAGCTTTGTATCACCCACAGACCAATGGTCCTACTAAGAGAGTGGTAAAAACATTGAAGGAGGGGATACAATTGGCCAGAGCAAATGGCCTTGATGGGAAAATTGATTTGTCTTGGAGCATAACTGGATATTCTATGTTTCCACAATCCACCACCGGAAAGTCTCTTTTCGAGCTGTTCAAAGACAGAGCTCCATTCAGAAAAGTGTGTCCAGGGTGGCTATTTTGGGGTAAAGGTTGCGTGAACAATGCACTGGGAGATTGGAGAGAATAATAAACATTTCACAAAAGAAAATTAAAGTTGAGGTGTGACAAACAAAAAAATGCAAGGAATTAGGTGGGCAAATTGGAAGATTTTGTAAAAATAAGAGCTACCAAAGTGTGTGCTGAGTGGTCCGAATTTATGAGTTAGTTTGAGGTAGTCACATTTTTTTAAAATGCAGTGAACACACATGCTGGCAGGATCTGGAACAAAAACAGAGTAGAGGGTTCTTCATCATGTTCCAGTGGAAAATGAGAAACTCAATACAGACAATCAAAATGGTGGGCTGGCTCAGCCAGGGATGGTAGGAAACAAAAATGTCTATCGAGCAGAAGAGTGGGAGAATAATGAAGAAAACATCCTTTTTGAAGATTTTGATAATAAAATAGTCATGTTATTGTTACATGATGTACTTTAATATGGTGTATTATGTCTAATTTCTTTTCACTGTTTTTAAGGGTTTTTATTTGTGTTATCTTGCTGTTAGTTATCTGTTAAGGGAGGGAGCAATGTGGCATACATAAAGTGACTTACTTATAGACTATGGCGCTATGTTTATTGCTCACAGAGTGCACTGTCCATGGAATGGTAACTTAGAATGTGATGAGGTAATGGAATCAGAATGTGGGGAGCTGTGAGGGACAGGTAAAGAGCTGCTTGTGAGTGGTGGTTGATATGTCTGGAAATAAATACAAGTCCCCTGTCATCTTTGTGGAGGAACAAAGCAGTAACCAATCGAAAGACATGGAAAGGAGTACTACTTCATGGCAGGGGAAAACAGAAGATTGACAAGCTGGGTCAAGAATGAGAAGTAGGAAAATGAGTGACAAGGAAAAGTCAACCAAAGATAAGCCACTTAGGAGAGGGGAGGCTCCAATGTTGTGGTTCTTGATGACCCACAATATGTTTAGCAACAGAAAGCATATGTGGTTTCCTAGGATTTGAGATAAAAATGATAACATGATAAAATAATACAAACACAAAATGTGCTGCTTGATTCCACATAATTTGTGTTTTTTGCCACATAATTTAGTCAACCCTGCTGTATAATTTGGTCCTCTTCTGCCACATAATTCACTGGCCCTGGTAGATACATCGTATCCTGACCTGTTATTCATCGTTTAGCGTGTCAGTCTCCAAGAGAAACTCGAACTACACTTCCTTGTGATGTCATAGTAAGGTATTCACTCAGAACTTGTGGAAAATAGCTGTGAAATAGCTCATTCATACTGTTGTGTATGTTTATGCTTTACATTTCTGATACACTTTTACTGGTAAGAAAATTGTGCGGCAAGTAACAACAAACACTTGCTTCGAGATTTCATTAGACTTTTAACACCATAAAAAGTAATGACAAGATCAGGTCTTTAAAAGGCAAAGAGTTATCATCATTCCATGAGATGGTTGAATACTATAGAAAGTTTGTAAAAGATTTTGCTGGTACAACATACAATATGAGGAAGTTGTTAAAAGAAAAAATAGAATTTCTGTGGGAGAGTGAATATTGAAAGGAATTTGAGTGGGAAAAGGAAGAACTAAGTCACGCTCCTTCTTTGCAAGCTTATGATCCAATGTGTGATGCAAAGGTGGTCTGTGATGCAAGTGCAAATGGCTTAAGGTCCCATCTAATTCATACAAGAAATGGCCAAAAGAAACTCACTGTGTGTGTGTCACAAGTCTTAAATGAATCTTAATGTAATTATTCAGTTATAGAGAGAGTCTTTGGTAGTTTTCTGGGCAGTAAACAGATTCAATCTTTATTTGTGGGGGATGAAATTTGCAGTTCAGACAGACCACAAACCTTTGGTAGAATATTTTGCACAAAAGGAACTTGATTGTATACACTCTTGCATTTGAAGGTGGGTTGTATGTCTACGGGTATACTGCTTCACAGTGCAGTATACACCAGGAGCAGGAAATGGACTGTTTGCCAAGACTGGTTAAAGTGTGAGCTCTACCTTATGTGGAGGTGGAAGACTCAGTAGAGGAAGATGTCAGTGTTTGCCAAGATACCCAAGGGAGCAATAAAGAGAGTAAATGTTTTGAAGAATTAGAGACCGATGAGGAACTAAAAGATGTAATTGATTTGTTATCTGCAGAGAAACCAAGCAAGAGGTTGTTGAAAAAGTGTAGCAGAAGTTGGAGTAAGCTAGGACATGAACTTACAGTTGACAAAGGGGTTCTATTGCTAGGGACGAGATTAGTACCACCATGGATTTGAATTAGAAAAAACAGCAACTGGCACATGTGGGAAATTTAGGAATAGTAAATACAGAAGAGAGATTTTGAAGATATTCCTGGTGGCCAGTGCTTGATCATGATGTTGCGTGAATGGCGAGGAAGTGTTGAGTGAGTGGCGTGTGACACAGGTTTGAGAACTACTACTATCCCTGTGCTTTGAAAACAGTTTGAGAGAGAAAGTTACCTTTGCTATTTATTCACATATAATAGAGTACAATGCTGTTCTAGAGAGACAGAAAATTATTTGAAAATGTGTGGAGTAGAGCATAAAATATCAGCCTTGTATCACCCACAGACCAATGGTCCTACTAAGAGAGTGGTAAAAACATTGAAGGAGAGGGTTACAATTAGGCCAAAGCAAATGGCCGTAATGGGAAAATTGATTTGACTTGGAGGATAACTGGATATTGTATGTTTCCACAATCCACCACCGGAAAGTCTCTTTTCGAGCTGTTCAAAGACAGAGCTCCATTCAGAAAAGTGTGTCCAGGGTGGATGTTTTGGGGTAAAGGTTGCGTGAACAATGCACTGGGAGATTGGAGAGAAAAATAAACATTTCACAAAAGAAAATTAAAGTTGAGCTGTGACAAACAAAAAAATGCAAGGAATTAGGTGGTCAAATTGGAAGATTTTGTAAAAATAAGAGCTACCAAAGGGTGTGCTGAGTGGTCCGAATTTATGAGTGAGTTTGAGGTAGTCACATTTTTTTAAAATGCAGTGAACACACTTGCTGGCAGGATCTGGAACAAAAACAGAGTAGCGGTTCTTCATCATGTTCCAGTGGAAAATGAGAAACTCAATACAGACAATCAAAATGGTGGGCTGGCTCAGCCAGGGATGGTAGGAAACAAAAATGTCTATCGAGCAGAAGAGTGGGAGAATAATGAAGAAAACATCCTTTTTGAAGATTTTGATAATAAAATAGTCATGTTATTGTTACATGATGTACTTTAATATGGTTTATTATGTCTAATTTCTTTTCACTCTTTTTAAGGGTTTTTATTTGTGTTATCTTGCTGTTAGTTATCTGTTAAGGGAGGGAGCAATGTTACATTAATAAAGTGACTTACTTATAGACTATGACTCTAAGTTTATTGCTCACAGAGTGCACTGTCCATGGAATGGGAACTTAGAATGTCATGAGGTAATGGAATCAGAATGTGGGGAGCTGTGAGGGACAGGTAAAGAGCTGCTTGTGAGTGGTGGTTGATATGTCTGGAAATAAATACAAGTCCCCTGTCATCTTTGTGGAGGAACAATGCAGTAACCAATCAAAAGACATGGAAAGGAGTAGTACTTCGTGGCAGGGGAAAACAGAAGATTGACCAGCTGGGTCAAGAATGAGAAGTAGGAAAATGAGTGATGAGGAAAAGTCAACCAAAGATAAGCCACTTAGGAAAGGGGAGGCTCCAATGTTGTGGTTCTTGATGAGCCACAATATGTTTTGCAACAGAAAGCATATGTGGTTTCCTAGGATTTGAGATAAAAATGATAACATGATAAAATAATACAATCACAAAATGTGCTGCTTGATTCCATATAATTTGTATTTTTTGCCACATAATTTAGTCAACCCTGCTGTATAATTTGGTCCTCTTCTGCCACATAATTCACTGGCCCTGGTAGATACATCGTATCCTGACCTGTTATTCATCGTTTAGCGTGTCAGTCTCCAAGTGTAGCTCAAACTACACTTCCTTGTGATGTCATAGTATGGTATTTACTCAGAACTTGTGGAAAATAGCTGTGAAACAGCTCATTCATACTGTTGTGTATGTTTATGCTTTGCATTTCTGATACACTTTTACTGGTAAGAAAATTGTGCGGCAAGCAACAACAAACTCTTGCTTTGAGATTTCATTAGACTTTTAACACCATAAAAAGTAATGACAAGATCAGGTCTATAAAAGGCAAAGAGTTATCATCATTCCATGAGATGGTTGAATACTATAGAAAGTTTGTAAAAGATTTTGCTGGTACAACATACAATATGAGGAAGTTGTTAAAAGAAAAAATAGAAGTTCTGTGAGAGAGTGAATATTGAAAGGAATTTGAGTGGGGAAAGGAAGAACTAAGTCACGCTCCTTCTTTGCAAGCTTATGATCCAATGTGTGATGCAAAGGTGGTCTGTGATGCAATTGCAAATGGCTTAAGGTCCCATCTAATTCATACAAGAAATGGCCAAAACAAACTCACTGTGTGTGTGTCACAAGCCTTGAACGAATCTTAATGTAATTATTCAGTTATAGAGAGAGTCTTTGGTAGTTTTCTGGGCAGTAAACAGATTCAAACTTTTTTTGTGGGGGATGAAATTTGCAGTTCAGACAGACCACAAACCTTTGGTAGAATATTTTGCACGAAAGGAACTTGATTGTATACACTCTTGCATTTGAAGGTGGGTTTTATGTCTACAGGAATACTGCTTCACAGTGCAGTTTATACCAGGAGCAGGAAATGGACTCTTTGCCAAGACTGGTAAAAGAGTGAGCTCCACCTTATGTGGAGGTGGAAGACTCAGTAGAGGAAGATGTCAGTGTTTGCCAAGTTACCCAAGGGAGCTTTAAAGAGTGTAAATGTTTTGAAGAATTAGAGACCGATGAGGAACTAAAAGATGTAATTGATTTGTTATCTGAAGAGAAACCAAGCAAGAGGTTGTTGAAAAAGTGGAGCAAAAGTTGGAGTAAGCTAGGACATGAACTTACAGTTGACAAAGGGTTTCTATTGCTAGGGACGAGATTAGTACCACCATGGATTTGAATTAGAAAAAACAGCAACTGGCACATGTGGGCAATTTAGGAATAGTAAATACAAAAGTGAGATTTTTAAGATATTCCTGGTGGCCAGTGCTTGATCATGATGTTGCGTGTATGGCTAGGAAGTGTCGAGTGTGTGGCGTGTGACACAGGTTTCAGAACTACTAGTATCCCTCTGCTTTGAAAACAGTTTGAGAGAGAAAGTTACCTTTGCTATTTGTTCACATATAATAGAGTACAATGCTGTTCCAGAGAGACAGAAAATTATTTGAAAATGTGTGGAGTAGAGCATAAAATATCAGCTTTGTATCACCCACAGACCAATGGTCCTACTAAGAGAGTGGTAAAATCATTGAAGGAGGGGATACAATTGGCCAGAGCAAATGGCCTTGATGGGAAAATTGATTTGTCTCAGAGGATAACTGGAGATTGTATATTTCCACAATCCACCACCGGAAAGTCTCTTTTCAAGCTGTTCAAAGACAGAGCTCCATTCAGAAAAGTCTGTCCAGGGTGGATGTTTTGGGGAAAAGGTTGCGTGAACAATGCACTGGGAGATTGGAGAGAATAATAAACATTTCACAAAAGAAAATTAAAGTTGAGCCATGACAAACAAAAAAATACAAGGAATTAGGTGGTCAAAAAGGAAGATTTTGTAAAAATAAGAGCTACCAAAGGGTGTGCTGAGTGGTCCGAATTTATGAGTTAGTTTTAGGTAGGCAAATTTTTTTAAAATGCAGTGAACACACATGCTGGCAGGATCTGGAACAAAAACAGAGTAGCGATTCTTCATCATGTTCCAGTGGAAAATTAGAAACTCAATACAGATAATTAAAATAGTGGGCTGGATCAGCCAAGGATGGTAGGAAACAAAAATATCTAGTGAGCAGAAGAGTGGGAGAATAATCAAGAAAACATCCTTTTTGAAGAATTTGTTATAAAATAGTCATATTATTATTACATGATGTACTTTAATATGGTTTATTATATCTAATTTATTTTCACTGTTTTTAAGGGTTTTTATTTGTGTTATCTTGCTGTTAGTTATCTGTTAAGGGAGGGAGCAATGTGCCATAAATAAAGTGACTTACTTATAGACTATGACGCTAAGTTTATTGCTCACAGAGTGCACGGTCCATGGAATGGGAACTTAGAATGTGATGAGGTAATGGAATCAGAATGTGGGGAGCTGAGAGGGACAGGTAAAGAGCTGCTTATGAGTGGTGGTTGATATGTCTGGAAATAAATACAAGTCCCCTGTCATCTTTGTGGAGGAACAATGCAGTACCCAATCAAAAGACATGGAAAGGAGTATTACTTCATGGCAGGGAAAAACAGAAGATTGACAAGCTGGGTCAAGAATGAGAAGTAGGAAAATGAGTGATGAGGAAAAGTCAACCAAAGATAAGCCACTTAGGAAAGGGGAGGCTCCAATGTTGTGGTTCTTGATGAGCCACAATATGTTTTGCAACAGAAAGCATATGTGGTTTCCTAGGATTTGAGATAAAAATGATAACATGATAAAATAATACAATCACAAAATGTGCTGCTTGATTCCATATAATTTGTATTTTTGCCACACAATTTAGTCAACCCTGCTGTATAATTTGGTCCTCTTCTGCCACGTAATTCACTGGCCCTGGTAGATACATCGTATCCTGACCTGTTATTCATCGTTTAGCGTGTCAGTCTCCAAGAGTACCTCAAACTACACTTCCTTGTGATATCATAGTATGGTATTCACTCAGAACTTGTGGAAAATAGCTGTGAAACAGCTCATTCATACTGTTGTGTATGTTTATGCTTTGCATTTCTGATACACTTTTACTGGTAAGAAAATTGTGCGGCAAGCAACAACAAACACTTGCTTCGAGATTTCATTAGACTTTTAACACCATAAAAAGTAATGACAAGATCAGGTCTATAAAAGGCAAAGAGTTATCATCATTCCATGAGATGGTTGAATACTATAGAAAGTTTGTAAAAGATTTTGCTGGTAAACCATACAATATGAGGAAGTTGTTAAAAGAAAAAATAGAATTTCTGTGGAAGAGTGAATATTGAAAAGAATTTGAGTGGGGAAAGGAAGAACTAAGTCATGCTCCTTCTTTACTAGCTTATGATCCAATGTGTGATGCAAAGGTGGTCTGTGATGCAAGTGGAAATGGCTTAAGGTCCCATCTAATTCATACAAGAAATGGCCAAAAGAAACTCACTGTGTGTGTGTCACAAGCCTTGAATGAATCTTAATGTAATTATTCAGTTATAGAGAGAGTCTTTGGTAGTTTTCTGGGCAGTAAACCGATTCAAACTTTTTTTGTGTGGAATGAAATTTGCAGTACAGACAGACCACAAACCTTTGGTAGAATATTTAGCACGAAAGGAACTTGATTGTATACACTCTTGCATTTGAAGATGGGTTGTATGTCTACAGGAATACTGCTTCACAGTGCAGTATATACCAGGAGCAGGAAATGGACTGTTTGCCAAGACTGGTTAAAGTGTGAGCTCCACCTTATGTGGAGGTGGAAGACTCAGTAGATGAAGTTGTCAGTGTTTTCCAAGTTACCCAAGGGAGCTTTAAAGAGAGTAAATGTTTTGAAGAATTAGAGACCGATGAGGAACTAAAAGATGTAATTTATTTGTTATCTGAAGAGAAACCAAGCAAGAGGTTGTTGAAAAAGTGTAGCAGAAGTTGGAGTAAGCTAGGACATGAACTTACAGTTGACAAAGGATTTCTATTGCTAGGGACGAGATTAGTACCACCATGGATTTGAATTAGAAAAAACAGCAACTGGCACATGTGGGCAATTTAGGAATAGTAAATACAAAAGAGAGATTTTGAAGATATTCCTGGTGGCCAGTGCTTGATCATGATGTTGCGTGTATGGCGAGGAAGTGTCAAGTGTGTGGCGTGTGACACAGGTTTGAGAACTACTAGTATCCCTGTGCTTTGAAAACAGTTTGAGAGAGAAAGTTACCTTTGCTATTTATTCACATATAATAGAGTACAATGCTGTTCTAGAGAGACAGAAAATTATTTGAAAATGTTTGGAGTAGAGCATAAAATATCAGCTTTGTATCACCCACAGACCAATCGTCCTACTAAGAGAGTGGTAAAAACATTGAAGGAGGGGATACAATTGGCCAAAGCAAATGGCCTTGATGGGAAAATTGATTTGTCTCGCAGGATAACAGGATATTGTATGTTTCCACAATCCACCACCGGAAAGTCTCTTTTCGAGCTGTTCAAAGACAGAGCTCCATTCATAAAAGTGTGTCCAGGGTGAATGTTTTGGGGTAAAGGTTGCGTGAACAATGCACTGGGAGATTGGAGAGAATAATAAACATTTCACAAAAGAAAATTAAAGTTGAGCTGTGACAAACAAAAACATGCAAGAAATTAGGTGGTCAAATTGGAAGATTTTGTATAAATAAGAGCTACCAAAAGGTGTGCTGAGTGGTCCGAATTTATGAGTGAGTTTGAGGTAGTCACATTTTTTTAAAATGCAGTGAACACACATGCTGGCAGAATCTGGAACAAAAACAGAGTAGCGGTTCTTCATCATGTTCCAGTGGAAAATTAGAAACTCAATACAGACAATCAAAATGGTGGGCTGGCTCAGCCAGGGATGGTAGGAAACAAAAATGTCTATCGAGCAGAAGAGTGGGAGAATAATGAAGAAAACATCCTTTTTGAAGATTTTGATAATAAAATAGTCATGTTATTGTTACATGATGTACTTTAATATGGTTTATTATGTCTAATTTCTTTTCACTCATTTTAAGGGTTTTTATTTGTGTTATCTTGCTGTTAGTTATCTGTTAAGGGAGGGAGCAATGTTGCATAAATAAAGTGACTTACTTATAGACTATGACGCTAAGTTTATTGCTCACAGAGTGCACTGTCCATGTAATGGGAACTTAGAATGAGATGAGGTAATGGAATCAGAATGTGGGGAGCTGTGAGAGACAGGTAAAGAGCTGCTTGTGAGTGGTGGTTGATATGTCTGGAAATAAATACAAGTCCCCTGTCATCTTTGTGGAGGAACAATGCAGTAACCAATCAAAAGACATCGAAATGAGTAGTACTTCATGGCAGGGGAAAACAGAAGATTGACAAGCTGGGTCAAGAATGAGAAGTAGGAAAATGAGTGACGAGGAAAAGTCAACCAAAGATAAGCCACTTAGGAGAGGGGAGGCTCCAATGTTGTGGTTCTTGATGAGCCACAATATGTTTTGCAACAGAAAGCATATGTGGTTTCCTAGGATTTGAGATAAAAATGATAACATGATAAAATAATACAATCACAAAATGTGCTGCTTGATTCCATATAATTTGTATTTTTTGCCACATAATTTAGTCAACCCTGCTATATAATTGCGTCCTCTTCTGCCACATAATTCACTGGCCCTGGTAGATACATCGTATCCTGACCTGTTATTCATTGTTTAGCGTGTCAGTCTCCAAGAGTAGCTCAAACTACACTTCCTTGTCATGTCATAGTATGATATTCACTCAGAACTTGTGGAAAATAGCTGCGAAACATCTCATTCATTCTGTTGTGTATGTTTATGCTTTGCATTTCTGATACACTTTTACTGGTAAGAAAATTGTGCGGCAAGCAACAACAAACACTTGCTTCGAGATTTCATTAGACTTTTAACACCATAAAAAGTAATGACGAGATCAGGTCTATAAAAGGCAAAGAGTTATCATCATTTCATGAGATGGTTGAATACTATAGAAAGTTTGTAAAAGATTTTGCCTGTACAACATACAATATGAGGAAGTTGTTAAAAGAAAAAATAGAATTTCTGTGGGAGAGTGAATATTGAAAGGAATTTGAGTGGGGAAAGGAAGAACTAAGTCATGCTCCTTCTTTGCAAGCTTATGATCCAATGTGTGATGCAAAGGTGGTCTGTGATGCAAGTGCAAATGGCTTAAGGTCCCATCTAATTCATACAAGAAATGGCCAAAAGAAACTCACTGTGTGTGTGTCACAAGCCTTGAACGAATCTTAATGTAATTATTCAGTTATAGAGAGAGTCTTTCGTAGTTTTCTGGGCAGTAAACAGATTCAAACTTTTTTTGTGGGGGATGAAATTTGCAGTTCAGACAGACCACAAACCTTTGGTAGAATATTTTGCACGAAAGGAACTTGATTGTATACACTCTTGCATTTGATGGTGGGTTGTATGTCTACAGGAATACTGCTTCACAGTGCAGTTTATACCAGGAGCAGGAAATGGACTGTTTGCCAAGACTGGTTAAAGAGTGAGCTCCACCTTATGTGGAGGTGGAAGACTCAGTAGAGGAAGATGTCAGTGTTTGCCAAGTTACCCAAGGGAGCTTTAGAGAGAGTAAATGTTTTGAAGAATTAGAGACCGGTGAGGAACTAAAAGATGTAATTGATTTGTTATCTGAAGAGAAACCAAGCAAGAGGTTGTTAAAAAAGTGGAGCAGAAGTCGGAGGAAGCTACGACATGAACTTACAGTTGACAAAGGGTTTCTATTGCTAGGGACGAGATTAGTACCATCATGGATTTGAATTAGAAAAAACAGCACCTGGCACATGTGGGCAATTTAGGAATAGTAAATACAAAAGAGAGATTTTGAAGATATTCCTGGTGGCCAGTGCTTGATCATGATGTTGCGTGTATGGCTAGGAAGTGTCGAGTGTGTGGTGTGTGACACAGGTTTGAGAACTACTAGTATCCCTGTGCTTTGAAAACAGTTTGAGAGAGAAAGTTACCTTTGCTATTTGTTCACATATAATAGAGTACAATGCTGTTCCAGAGAGACAGAAAATTATTTGAAAATGTGTGGAGTAGAGCATAAAATATCAGCTTTGTATCACCCACAGACCAATGGTCCTACTAGGAGAGTGGTAAAAACATTGAAGGAGGGGATACAATTGGCCAGAGCAAATGGCCTAGATGGGAAAATTGATTTGTCTCGGAGGATAACTGGATATTGTATGTTTCCACAATCCACCACCGGAAAGTCTCTTTTCAAGCTGTTCAAAGACAGAGCTCCATTCAGAAAAGTGTGTCCAGGGTGGATGTTTTGGGGAAAAGGTTGCGTGAACAATGCACTGGGAGATTGGAGAGAATAATAAACATTTCACAAAAGAAAATTAAAGTTGAGCCATGACAAACAAAAAAATACAAGGAATTAGGTGGTCAAATTGGAAGATTTTGTAACAATAAGAGCTACCAAAGGGTGTGCTGAGTGGTCCGAATTTATGAGTTTGTTTGAGGTAGTCAATTTTTTTTAAAATGCAGTGAACACACATGCTGGAAGGATCTGGAACAAAAACAGAGTAGCGATTCTTCATCATGTTCCAGTGGAAAATTAGAAACTCAATACAGATAATCAAAATAGTGGGCTGGATCAGCCAGGGATGGTAGGAAACAAAAATGTCTAGTGAGCAGAAGAGTGGGCGAATAATCAAGAAAACATCCTTTTTGAAGATTTTGTTATAAAATAGTCATGTTATTGTTACATGATGTACTTTCATATGGTCTATTATATCTAATTTATTTTCACTGTTTTTAAGGGTTTTTATTTGTGTTATCTTGCTGTTAGTTATCTGTTAAGGGAGGGAGCAATGTGGCATAAATAAAGTGACTTACTTATAGACTATGACGCTAAGTTTATTGCTCACAGAGTGCACTGTCCATGGAATGGGAACTTAGAATGTGATGAGGTAATGGAATCAGAATGTGGGGAGCTGTGAGGTACAGGTAAAGAGCTGCTTGTGAGTGGTGGTTGATATGTCTGGAAATAAATACAAGTCCCCTGTCATCTTTGTGGAGGAACAATGCAGTAACCAATCAAAAGACATGGAAAGGAGTAGTACTTCATGGCAGGGGAAAACAGAAGATTGACAAGCTTGGTCAAGAATGAGAAGTAGGAAAATGAGTGATGAGGAAAAGTCAACCAAAGATAAGCCACTTAGGAGAGGGGAGGCTCCAATGTTGTGGTTCTTGATGAGCCACAATATGTTTTGCAACAGAAAGCATATGTGGTTTCCTAGGATTTGAGATAAAAATGATAACATGATAAAATAATACAATCACAAAATGTGCTGCTTAATTTCATATAATTTGTATTTTTTGCCACATAATTTAGTCAACCCTGCTGTATAATTTGGTCCTCTTCTGCCACATAATTCACTGGCCCTGGTAGATACATCGTATCCTGACCTGTTATTCATCGTTTAGCGTGTCAGTCTCCAAGAGTATCTCAAACTACACTTCCTTGTGTTGTCATAGTATGGTATTCACTCAGAACTTGTAGAAAATAGCTGTGAAACAGCTCATTCATACTGTTGTGTATGTTTATGCTTTGCATTTCTGATACACTTTTACTGGTAAGAAAATTGTGCGGCAAGCAACAACAAACACTTGCTTCGAGATTTCATTAGACTTTTAACACCATAAAAAGTAATGACAAGATCAGGTCTATAAAAGGCAAAGAGTTATCATCATTCCATGAGATGGTTGAATACTATAGAAAGTTTGTAAAAGATTTTGCTGGTACAACATACATTATGAGGAAGTTGTTAAAAAGAAAAAATAGAATTTCTGTGGGAGAGTGAATATTGAAAGGAATTTGAGTGAGGAAAGGAAGAACTAAGTCATGCTCCTTCTTTGCAAGCTTATGATCCAATGTGTGATTCAAAGGTGGTCTGTGATGATAGTGCAAATGGCTTAAGGTCCCATCTACCTCATACAAGAAATGGCCAAAAGAAACTCACTGTGTGTGTGTCACAAGCTTTGAACGAATCTTATTGTAATTATTCAGTTATAGAGAGAGTCTTTGTTAGTTTTCTGGGCAGTAAACAGATTCAAACTTTTTTTGTGGGGGATGAAATTTGCAGTTCAGACAGACCACAAACCTTTGGTAGAATATTTTGCACGAAAGGAACTTAATTGTATACACTCTTGCATTTGAAGGTCGGTTGTATGTCTACAGGAATACTGCTTCACAGTGCAGTATATACCAGGAGCAGGAAATGGACTGTTTGCCAAGACTGGTTAAAGAGTGAGCTCCACCTTATGTGGAGGTGGAAGACTCAGTAGAGGAAGATGTCAGTGTTTGCCAAGTTACCCAAGGGAGCTTTAAAGAGAGTAAATGTTTTGAAGAATTAGAGACCGATGAGGAACTAAAAGATGTAATTGATTTGTTATCTGAAGAGAAACCAAGCAAGAGGTTGTTGAACAAGTGTAGCAGAAGTTGGAGTAAGCTAGGACATGAACTTACACTTGACAAAGGGTTTCAATTGCTAGGGACGAGATTAGTACCACCATGGATTTGAATTAGAAAAAACAGCAACTGGCACATGTGGGCAATTTAGGAATAGTAAATACAAAAGAGAGATTTTGAAGATATTCCTGGTGGCCAGTGCTTGATCATGATGTTGCGTGTATGGCTAGGAAGTGCCGAGTGTGTGGCGTGTGACACAGGTTTGAGAACTACTACTATCCCTGTGCTTTGAAAACAGTTTGAGAGAGAAAGTTACCTTTGCTATTTATTCACATATAATAGAGTACAATGCTGTTCTAGAGAGACAGAAAATTATTTGAAAATGTGTGGAGTAGAGCATAAAATATCAGCTTTGTATCACCCACAGACCAATGGTCCTACTAAGAGAGTGCTAAAAACATTGAAGGAGGGGATACAATTGGCCAAAGCAAATGGCCTTGATGGGAAAATTGATTTGTCTCGGAGGATAACTGGATATTGTATGTTTCCACAATCCACCACCGGAAAGTCTCTTTTCGAGCTGTTCAAAGACAGAGCTCCAGTCATAAAAGTGTGTCCAGGGTGAATGTTTTGGGGTAAAGGTTGCGTGAACAATGCATCGGGAGATTGGAGAGAATAATAAACATTTCACAAAAGAAAATTAAAGTTGAGCTGTGACAAACAAAAAAATGCAAGGAATTAGGTGGTCAAATTGGAAGATTTTGTATAAATAAGAGCTACCAAAGGGTGTGCTGAGTGGTCCGAATTTATGAGTGAGTTTGAGGTAGTCAAATTTTCTTAAAATGCAGTGAACACACATGCTGGCAGAATCTGGAACAAAAACAGAGTAGCGGTTCTTCATCATGTTCCAGTGGAAAATTAGAAACTCAATACAGACAATCAAAATGGTGGGCTGGCTCACCCAGGGATGGTAGGAAACAAAAATGTCTATCGAGCAGAAGAGTGGGAGAATAATGAAGAAAACATCCTTTTTGAAGATTTTGATAATAAAATAGTCATGTTATTGTTACATGATGTACTTTAATATGGTTTATTATGTCTAATTTCTTTTCACTCTTTTTAAGGGTTTTTATTTGTGTTATCTTGCTGTTAGTTATCTGTTAAGGGAGGGAGCAATGTTGCATAAATAAAGTGACTTACTTATAGACTATGACGCTAAGTTTATTGCTCACAGAGTGCACTGTCCATGTAATGGGAACTTAGAATGTGATGAGGTAATGGAATCAGAATGTGGGGAGCTGTGAGGGACAGGTAAAGAGCTGCTTGTGAGTGGTGGTTGATATGTCTGGAAATAAATACAAGTCCCCTGTCATCTTTGTGGAGGAACAATGCAGTAACCAATCAAAAGACATCGAAAGGAGTAGTACTTCATGGCAGGGGAAAACAGAAGATTGACAAGCTGGGTCAAGAATGAGAAGTAGGAAAATGAGTGACGAGGAAAAGTCAACCAAAGATAAGCCACTTAGGAGAGGGGAGGCTCCAATGTTGTGGTTCTTGATGAGCCACAATATGTTTTGCAACAGAAAGCATATGTGGTTTCCTAGGATTTGAGATAAAAATGATAACATGATAAAATAATACAATCACAAAATGTGCTGCTTGATTCCATATAATTTGTATTTTTTGCCACATAATTTAGTCAACCCTGCTGTATAATTTGGTCCTCTTCTGCCACATAATTCACTGGCCCTGGTAGATACATCGTATCCCGACCTGTTATTCATCGTTTAGCGTGTCAGTCTCCAAGAGTAGCTCAAACTACACTTCCTTGTGATGTCATAGTATGGTATTCACTCAGAACTTGTGGAAAATAGCTGTGAAACAGCTCATTCATTCTGTTGTGTATGTTTATGCTTTGCATTTCTGATACACTTTTACTGGTAAGAAAATTGTGCGGCAAGCAACAACAAACACTTGCTTCGAGATTTCATTAGACTTTTAACACCATAAAAAGTAATGACAAGATCAGGTCTATAAAAGGCAAAGAGTTATCATCATTTCATGAGATGGTTGAATACTATAGAAAGTTTGTAAAAGATTTTGCCTGTACAACATACAATATGAGGAAGTTGTTAAAAGAAAAAATAGAATTTCTGTGGGAGAGTGATTATTGAAAGGAATTTGAGTGGGGAAAGGAAGAACTAAGTCATGCTCCTTCTTTGCAAGCTTATGATCCAATGTGTGATGCAAAGGTGGTCTGTGATGCAAGTGCAAATGGCTTAAGGTCCCATCTAATTCATACAAGAAATGGCCAAAAGAAACTCACTGTGTGTGTGTCACAAGCCTTGAACGAACCCTTAATGTAATTATTCAGTTATAGAGAGAGTCTTTGGTAGTTTTCTGGGCAGTAAACAGATTCAAACTTTTTTTGTGGGGGATGAAATTTGCAGTTCAGACAGACCACAAACCTTTGGTAGAATATTATGCACGAAAGAAACTTGATTGTATACACTCTTGCATTTGATGGTGGGTTGTATGTCTACAGGAATACTGCTTCACAGTGCAGTTTATACCAGGAGCAGGAAATGGACTGTTTGCCAAGACTGGTTAAAGAGTGAGCTCCACCTTATGTGGAGGTGGAAGACTCAGTAGAGGAAGATGTCAGTGTTTGCCAAGTTACCCAAGGGAGCTTTAGAGAGAGTAAATGTTTTGAAGAATTAGAGACCGGTGAGGAACTAAAAGATGTAATTGATTTGTTATCTGAAGAGAAACCAAGCAAGAGGTTGTTAAAAAAGTGGAGCAGAAGTTGGAGTAAGCTACGACATGAACTTACAGTTGACAAAGGGTTTCTATTGCTAGGGACGAGATTAGTACCACCATGGATTTGAATTAGAAAAAACAGCACCTGGCACATGTGGGCAATTTAGGAATAGTAAATACAAAAGAGAGATTTTGAAGATATTCCTGGTGGCCAGTGCTTGATCATGATGTTGCGTGTATGGCTAGGAAGTGTCGAGTGTGTGGAGTGTGACACAGGTTTGAGAACTACTAGTATCCCTGTGCTTTGAAAACAGTTTGAGAGAGAAAGTTACCTTTGCTATTTGTTCACATATAATAGAGTACAATGCTGTTCCAGAGAGACAGAAAATTATTTCAAAATGTGTGGAGTAGAGCATAAAATATCAGCTTTGTATCACCCACAGACCAATGGTCCTACTAAGAGAGTGGTAAAAACATTGAAGGAGGGGATACAATTGGCCAGAGCAAATGGCCTTGATGGGAAAATTGATTTGTCTCGGAGGATAACTGGATATTGTATGTTTCCACAATCCACCACCGGAAAGTCTCTTTTCAAGCTGTTCAAAGACAGAGCTCCATTCAGAAAAGTGTGTCCAGGGTGGATGTTTTGGGGAAAAGGTTGCGTGAACAATGCACTGGGAGATTGGAGAGAATAATTAACATTTCACAAAAGAAAATTAAAGTCGAGCCATGACAAACAAAAAAATACAAGGAATTAGGTGGTCAAATTGGAAGATCTTGTAAAAATAAGAGCTACCAAAGGGTGTGCTGAGTGGTCCGAATTTATGAGTTAGTTTGAGGTAGTCACATTTTTTTAAAATGCAGTGAACACACATGCTGGCAGGATCTGGAACAAAAACAGAGTAGCGATTCTTCATCATGTTCCAGTGGAAAATTAGAAACTCAATACAGATAATCAAAATAGTGGGCTGGATCAGCCAGGGATGGTAGGAAACAAAAATGTCTAGTGAGCAGAAGAGTGGGCGAATAATCAAGAAAACATCCTTTTTGAAGATTTTGTTATAAAATAGTCATGTTATTGTTACATGATGTACTTTAATATGGTTTATTATATCTAATTTATTTTCACTGTTTTTAAGGGTTTTTATTTGTGTTATCTTGCTGTTAGTTATCTGTTAAGGGAGGGAGCAATGTGGCATAAATAAAGTGACTTACTTATAGACTATGACGCTAAGTTTATTGCTCACAGAGTGCACTGTCCATGGAATGGGAACTTAGAATGTGATGAGGTAATGGAATCAGAATGTGGGGAGCTGTGAGGGACAGGTAAAGAGCTGCTTGTGAGTGGTGGTTGATATGTCTGGAAATAAATACAAGTCCCCTGTTATCTTTGTGGAGGAACAATGCAGTAACCAATCAAAAGACATGGAAAGGAGTAGTACTTCATGGCAGGGGAAAACAGAATATTGACAAGCTGGGTCAAGAATGAGAAGTAGGAAAATGAGTGATGAGGAAAAGTCAACCAAAGATAAGCCACTTAGGAGAGGGGAGGCTCCAATGTTGTGGTTCTTGATGAGCGACAATATGTTTTGCAACAGAAAGCATATGTGGTTTCCTAGGATATGAGATAAAAATGATAACATGATAAAATAATACAATCACAAAATGTGCTGCTTAATTCCATATAATTTGTATTTTTTGCCACATACTTTAGTCAACCCTGCTGTATAATTTGGTCCTCTTCTGCCACATAATTCACTGGCCCTTGTAGATACATCGTATCCTGACCTGTTATTCATCGTTTAGCGTGTCAGTCTCCAAGAGTATCTCAAACTACACTTCCTTGTGTTGTCATAGTATGGTATTCACTCAGAACTTGTGGAAAATAGCTGTGAAACAGCTCATTCATACTGTTGTGTATGTTTATGCTTTGCATTTCTGATACACTTTTACTGGTAAGAAAATTGTGCGGCAAGCAACAACAAACACTTGCTTCGAGATTTCATTAGACTTTTAACACCATAAAAAGTAATGACAAGATCAGGTCTATAAAAGGCAAAGAGTTATCATCATTCCATGAGATGGTTGAATACTATAGAAAGTTTGTAAAAGATTTTGCTGGTACAACATACATTATGAGGAAGTTGTTAAAAGAAAAAATAGAATTTCTGTGGGAGAGTGAATATTGAAAGGAATTTGAGTGGGGAAAGGAAGAACTAAGTCATGCTCCTTCTTTGCAAGCTTATGATCCAATGTGTGATGCAAAGGTGGTCTGTGATGATAGTGCAAATGGCTTAAGGTCCCATCTACCTCATACAAGAAATGGCCAAAAGAAACTCACTGTGTGTGTGTCACAAGCCTTGAACGAATCTTAATGTAATTATTCAGTTATAGAGAGAGTCTTTGGTAGTTTTCTGGGCAGTAAACATATTCAAACTTTTTTCGTGGGGGATGAAATTTGCAGTTCCCACAGACCACAAACCTTTTGTGGAATATTTTGCACGAAAGGAACTTGATTGTATACACTCTTGCATTTGAAGGTGGGTTGTATGTCTACAGGAATACTGCTTCACAGTGCAGTATATACCAGGAGCAGGAAATGGACTGTTTGCCAAGACTGGTGAAAGGGTGAGCTCCACCTTATGTGGAGGTGGAAGACTCAGTAGAGGAAGATGTCAGTGTTTGCCAAGTTACTCAAGGGAGCTTTAAAGAGAGTAAATGTTTTGAAGAATTAGAGACCGATGAGGAACTAAAAGATGTAATTGATTTGTTATCTGAAGAGAAACCAAGCAAGAGGTTGTTGAACAAGTGTAGCAGAAGTTGGAGTAAGCTAGGACATGAACTTACACTTGATAAAGGGTTTCTATTGCTAGGGACGAGATTAGTACCACCAAGGATTTGAATTAGAAAAAAACACCAACTGGCACATGTGGGCAATTTAGGAATAGTAAATACAAAAGAGAGATTTTGAAGATATTCCTGGTGGCCAGTGCTTGATCATGATGTTGCGTGTATGGCTAGGAAGTGTCGAGTGTGTGGCGTGTGACACAGGTTTGAGAACTACTACTATCCCTGTGCTTTGAAAACAGTTTGAGAGAGAAAGTTACCTTTGCTATTTATTCACATATAATAGAGTACAATGCTGTTCTAGAGAGACAGAAAATTATTTGAAAATGTGTGGAGTAGAGCATAAAATATCAGCTTTGTATCACCCACAGACCAATGGTCCTACTAAGAGAGTGGTAAAAACATTGAAGGAGGGGATACAAGTGGCCAAAGCAAATGGCCTTGATGGGAAAATTGATTTGTCTCGGAGGATAACTGGATATTGTATGTTTCCACAATCCACCACCGGAAAGTCTCTTTTCGAGCTGTTCAAAGACAGAGCTCCATTCATAAAAGTGTGTCCAGGGTGAATGTTTTTCGGTAAAGGTTGCGTGAACAATGCACTGGGAGATTGGAGAGAATAATAAACATTTCACAAAAGAAAATTAAAGTTGAGCTGTGACAAACAAAAAAATGCAAGGAATTAGGTGGTCAAATTGGAAGATTTTGTATAAATAAGAGCTACCAAAGGGTGTGCTGAGTGGTCCGAATTCATGAGTGAGTTTGAGGTAGTCACATTTTTTTTAAATGAAGTGAACACACATGCTGGCAGATTCTAGAACAAAAACAGAGTAGCGGTTCTTCATCATGTTCCAGTGGAAAATTAGAAACTCAATACAGACAATCAAAATGGTGGGCTGGCTCAGCCAGGGATGGAAGGAAACAAAAATGTCTATCGAGCAGAAGAGTGGGAGAATAATGAAGAAAACATCCTTTTTGAAGATTTTGATAATAAAATAGTCATGTTATTGTTACATGATGTACTTTAATATGGTTTATTATGTCTAATTTCTTTTCACTCTTTTTAAGTGTTTTTATTTGTGTTATCTTGCTGTTAGTTATCTGTTAAGGGAGGGAGCAATGTTGCATAAATAAAGTGACTTACTTATAGACTATGACGCTAAGTTTATTGCTCACAGAGTGCACCGTCCATGTAATGGGAACTTAGAATGTGATGAGGTAATGGAATCAGAATGTGGGGAGCTGTAAGGGACAGATAAAGAGCTGCTTGTGAGCGGTGGTTGATATGTCTGGAAATAAATACAAGTCCCCTGTCATCTTTGTGGAGGAACAATGCAGTAACCAATCAAAAGACATCGAAAGGAGTAGTACTTCATGGCAGGGGAAAACAGAAGATTGACAAGCTGGGTCAAGAATGAGAAGTAGGAAAATGAGTGACGAGGAAAAGTTAACCAACGATAAGCCACTTAGGAGAGGGGAGGCTCCAATGTTGTGGTTCTTGATGAGCCACAATATGTTTTGCAACAGAAAGCATTTGTGGTTTCCTAGGATTTGAGATAAAAATGATAACATGATAAAATAATACAATCACAAAATGTGCTGCTTGATTCCATATAATTTGTATTTTTTGCCACATAATTTAGTCAACCCTGCTGTATAATTTGGTCCTCTTCTGCCACATAATTCACTGGCCCTGGTAGATACATCGTATCCTGACCTGTTATTCATCGTTTAGCGTGTCAGTCTCCAAGAGTAGCTCAAACTACACTTCCTTGTGATGTCATAGTATGGTATACACTCAGAACTTGTGGAAAATAGCTGTGAAACAGCATATTCATACTGTTGTGTATGTTTATGCTTTGCATTTCTGATACACTTTTACTGGTAAGAAAATTGTGCGGCAAGCAACAACAAACACTTGCTTTGAGATTTCATTAGACTTTTAACACCATAAAAGTAATGACAAGATCAGGTCTATAAAAGGCAAAGAGTTATCATCATTTTATGAGATGGTTGAATACTATAGAAAGTTTGTAAAAGATTTTGCCTGTACAACATACAATATGAGGAAGTTGTTAAAAGAAAAAATAGAATTTCTGTGGGAGAGTGATTATTGAAAGGAATTTGAGTGGGGAAAGGAAGAACTAAGTCATGCTCCTTCTTTGCAAGCTTATTATCCAATGTGTGATGCAAAGGTGGTCTGTGATGCAAGTGCAAATGGCTTAAGGTCCCATCTAATTCATACAAGAAATGGCCAAAAGAAACTCACTGTGTGTGTGTCACAAGCCTTGAACGAATCTTAATGTAATTATTCAGTTATAGAGAGAGTCTTTGGTAGTTTTCTGGGCAGTAAACAGATTCAAACTTTTTTTGTGGGGGATGAAATTTGCAGTTCCGACAGACCACAAACCTTTGGTAGAATATTTTGCACGAAAGGAACTTGATTGTATACACTCTTGCATTTGAAGGTGGGTTGTATGTCTACAGGAATATTGCTTCACAGTGCAGTTTATACCAGGAGCAGGAAATGGACTGTTTGCCAAGACTGGTTAAAGAGTGAGCTCCACCTTATGTGGAGGTGGAAGACTCAGTACAGGAAGATGTCAGTGTTTGCCAAGTTACCCAAGGGAGCTTTAGAGAGAGTAAATGTTTTGAAGAATTAGAGACCGGTGAGGAACTAAAAGATGTAATTGATTTGTTATCTGAAGAGAAACCAAGCAAGAGGTTGTTAAAAAAGTGGAGCAGAAGTTGGAGTAAGCTACGACATGAACTTACAGTTGACAAAGTGTTTCTATTGCTAGGGACGAGATTAGTACCACCATGGATTTGAATTAGAAAAAACAGCACCTGGTACGTGTGGGCAATTTAGGAATAGTAAATACAAAAGAGAGATTTTGAAGATATTCCTGGTGGCCACTGCTTGATCATGATGTTGCGTGTATGGCTAGGAAGTGTCGAGTGTGTGGCGTGTGACACAGGTTTGAGAACTACTAGTATCCCTGTGCTTTGAAAACAGTTTGAGAGAGAAAGTTACCTTTGCTATTTGTTCACATATAATAGAGAACAATGCTGTTCCAGAGAGACAGAAAATTATTTGAAAATGTGTGGAGTAGAGCATAAAATATCAGCTTTGTATCACCCACAGACCAATGGTCCTACTAAGAGAGTGGTAAAAACATTGAAGGAGGGGATACAATTGGCCTGAGCAAATGGCCTTGATGGGAAAATTGATTTGTTTCGGAGGATAACTGGATATTGTATGTTTCCACAATCCACCACCGGAAAGTCTCTTGTCAAGCTGTTCAAAGACAGAGCTCCATTCAGAAAAGTGTGTCCAGGGTGGATGTTTTGGGGAAAAGGTTGCGTGAACAATGCACTGGGAGATTGGAGAGAATAATAAACATTTCACAAAAGAAAATTAAAGTTGAGCCATGACAAACAAAAAAATACAAGGAATTAGGTGGTCAAATTGGAAGATTTTGTAAAAATAAGAGCTACCAAAGGGTGTGCTGGGTGGTCCGAATTTTTGAGTTAGTTTGAGGTACTCACATTTTTTTTAAATGTAGTGAACACACATGCTGACAGGATCTGGAACAAAAACAGAGTAGCGATTCTTCATCATGTTCCAGTGGAAAATTAGAAACTCAATACAGATAATCAAAATAGTGGGCTGGATCAGCCAGGGATGGTAGGAAACAAAAATGTCTAGTGAGCAGAAGAGTGGGAGAATGAGGGGCGCCACCCCACGTAAGGGGCGTGGCACCTTTAGTGGCATCAAAGGGCCCTAGAAAGCGTAGGAATCCCTTCCGGGACACGAGACCCGGAAGGGGGAGGACACGAGCAAAGTGACCGGAAGTGCGTAGGGAAGAGGATTCGTTGTTAGCCCCAGGAAGCAGTTAGTTTATGGCGGGGGGTTTCAAAGGGAAAGGGGCGTGAACTTCGCCCTCTTTGTCCGCGATCCTGCTAAGGGGGTCGAGGTCGCGTCGGAGTTGAAGCAGCATCGGTGACGAGAAGGGCGACCGGAGCCTGATTGGCAGGTAAGCGGGCCTCACAGTGTGCGTGATAGTGTGGGCGAAAGGTGCGCGAGCGAGGAACATGCAGGGGGTACACCGGCGAGCAAAGGGTGAGTCCGTGGGTTAAGAGGGTTTGTGAGGAAGCGGGCCCAAAAAATGCAATTAAAACAATGCTCTTAATAGTAGCGAGCGAAAGCGGAAACTAATAGAGAGAGACGCTACAGCGAGGAGCGGGACTGGGAACGAAAGAATGGAAAACGAAAACAGGAGGCTACACAAGGCGAATATAGGAGTCCCAGGGGCAGCAATTAAGGGATTAAGGACGGGGAGATTAGTGCAGCGCACTGCGGAGTTACTAGAACAGCTAACAGAAGGCAGCAATTAAGGGATTAGTGACTGAGAGCTTATTTATGGCGAGCCTTAGGAGAGCACATAACGAAGGCTAACATGCTTCATGATGCAGGCTAAGCATTAACTGGGTTAGGTCGCAGGGTTATCTTGCAGAATTCAACCTAGGCCTTCTTATGAGGGGCAAATAAATGCATGTAGCGAAGGGGGATAAGGGCCTGAAAGCGCAGAAAAGGGCGTGAGCTGAAGGGAAGGGTGGAATTCCTCGGAACCCAACTTACAGGGGAATGAATAGTTAAAACAGATGGTAACGAATTTTTTGTCTCTTAAGTGCAGCATGCCTCCACGACGCGCGCAGAAAGGGAAAGGAGCTAAAGCAACAAAGGATGAATACCTGGCATTGACCGAGCTGTTGGAGTTCACCAAGGAGAAGGGAGTGGATTGGGCGTTAAAGACTCTGAAAGAAGGGGCCGGTACAGGTACACAAGAGCAAACAGCGTACACCAGAGAGGTTCAAAGATGCGCCAATGGACAAACGCAATAGAACGAATGACGCTCAAGCCACATCCTCAGGTGAGGTAGAGGTTGCAGATGCAGCAAGTGTGGGATCGAACGCTGCACAAGTAGGGGCCTTGAAAGGGGGAGACAACAATATAAACAATGTGGCGCAGGGGGCGAAGATAACGGCATTAATGGTGGAAGCGCCCAAGGAGCAAATGGGCCCTCAAATCACGCCATCAGTGGTCGCACAGCCAGGCAGTGGAATAGCGCAGGTGTGGGTTCACTCAGGGGGTGTAGCGCAATCCCCAGGCGTAATAGCGGCAACGTCGCAGGGACAGGCACTGAGTAATTGCGCTGTAGGTTCAATGATTCCCGCAATGGCCTATACGGGGGGGTCAGGGCTAGTAGCTATGGGGCAATCCCCAATGGTAGTAACAGTGCCCTCACAAGGACAAACGTTCAACAATGGCGTAGGAGCCACAGCAGGACCCTTCCCAGGCGCATTGGGGACAGGCGTGACTGGGCAACCATCGTTAGCATACAGCCCTCTAATGTATGGATCTGCATCCATGGCGTTATCGCCCTCGACCGGTATCACATGGCATGTACCGATAGAGACCAAAGAAAAGATTTTGAAAGGAGAATATATAGATGTTTTTGATCTCATAAATGCCGGAGTGGTGCCAGGAAAAAGCAGAGTAGGAAAGGAAGGAGACTATAAGCAGAAGAAGGTATGGGTAGATTGGTCTATAAAAAATTGGATTACGGGCTTTGCAATTTACGCGGCTATTATTGCTGAGAGGTGCCCGGCAGTGGCCCCTCAATTAATTAGCTACATATCCTTAATACATGGGGCGGCGTCCGAATTCCCAGGGACAGGTTGGCTCCAATACGACACCAAGTTCAGGCAAATGAAGGCAGTGCACCCAGAGATGGCATGGGATCAGCGGGAAATTAATGTATGGCACACAGTATTTTACTCAACATTAGCGGGGAATAAGTCCAATCAAACCTTTCCCAATCAGTCCTTTCGCGGGGACAGCGGTGCGGGAGATAAAAAACAGGCCTGCTGGCAGTTTAACAAGAATGAATGCAATTGGGGCACATCATGCAGATTCAAACATTTTTGCGCCTTCTGTGGAGTGCCAGGACACTCAGAAATTAGATGTTATAAGAAATTGGGAAAGCCAAAAGAACAGCCTGCCCCCACACAACCTAAAGGTCGGCCTCCACAGGCCCCCTAAGGGCTTACCGACACCTATTAAATTGCATGTGCTAACATACCTCCTTAGCAAATATGACAAATTACAAGATGCACAGTTTTTACATGATGGTTTTCGGCTTGGATTTCGCATCCCATCGACGGCTACACCAACCGCCAATCCCCCACGCAACCAATGCTCGTTGCTTCAAAACATAGAAGTGACTAAGCAAAAAATCGCAAATGAGGTGGCGCTGGGGAGGGTGGCGGGACCATTCAAGCAATTACCTAAGCCTGACCTGGTATGTTCACCATTGGGGTTGATTCCAAAAAAGGAGGCAGGGAAATTCCGTCTAATTCACAACTTATCAAGCCCCCCAGGGTCATCCGTCAATGACAAACTTGACCCGGACCTCTGCACAGTGCGCTACACCACTTTTGACACCGCAATCCAGAAATTGCAGAGGCTAGGTGAGGGAGCATTGAAGGCTAAATCAGACATTGAGGCAGCCTTTCGTCTACTGCCGGTACACCCAGAAGACACCAAGTTCTTAGGTTTCACTTTCGGCGAGGTGTATTTCATTGATCTATGCATGCCAATGGGGTGTTCGATCACGTGCGCAGTATTTGAGACGTTCAGCAGGTTCCTGGAGTGGGCTGTGTAACAATTCTTAACCTCAGTTACATCATACGAGGTGGTACACTACTTGGATGATTTTTTATTCATGGGACCACAGGGCTCGCTAGCATGCAGGAAGGCCCTGCTGGGCTTCCAGCATCTGGCAAAAGCTCTGGGGGTGCCATTGGCGGCAGAGAAGACAGAAGGGCCAACTACGCGTCTAACATTCCTAGGCATAGAGATAGACACTCGAGAAGGGGTATGCAGGCTCCCGCAAGAGAAAGTGGTAGCTTTCAAGGCGGCTATTGAAACTTGCTTGTTGGCACGGAAAGTGACGTTACATCAATTGCAGGTTTTAGTGGGGCAGTTGAACTTTGCGCTGCGAGTTATACCAATGGGCAGGACCTTTTCTAGGAGCATAGCAAGGGCAATGGCAGGGCTGCGCGCAAAACACCATCATACAAGGTTATCAACTGAGGTGAAGAAGGACTTATCTATTTGGAAAGACTTCCTACAAAATTTCAATGGCACAGAGTTTTGGCAAACGCCAAGTCGCCCCAATGTGGAATTGGAATTGTTCACAGATGCAGCTGGGAGTGTGGGTTTCGGGGCTATCTTAGGCCGCAAATGGTGCATGGAGCACTGGCCGGAAGAATGGGCATTGTCAGGTCTCACAAGGAATATTACCTTTCTTGATTTGTTCCCAATCATTGTGGCTTTGCATCTGTAGGGGGGCAGTTTGGCGAACAAGCATATTGTGTTTTGGTCAGACAGCATGTCAGTGGTGATGGCAATTGACAATCAGAGAGCAAAGTGCACCTGGGTCCTGCGCTTGTTGAAGGAGCTGGTGATGCAATGTTTGCGCCTTAATGTACACTTTACTGCCAGACACGTGCCAGGGATAGACAATTCAGTCGCTGGCGCTTTGTCCCGTTTTAAGTTGACAGAGTTTCGTGCCCGATGGCCGCAAGCAGACATAGAGATGACGGAATTCCCGGCCGGACTATGGAAGCTTGGTGTCCCACAGCCCCCGAGTTGATAACAGCTTCACTGGCCCCCAAGACAAAGAGTATGTATGAGAGGTCATGGCAGGCATATCAGGTTTTTGTCAAAGGATCAGGAAGATTAGAAGATTTTGCACCGTTAAGTATCTTAGAATTCATAGTACATCAGAAAGAGAGTGGGAAATCTACAGCAATGATTACAAGACAATTGTCGGCAATAGCATTCTATGCTGGGTTGAGAGGTGTAGCAGACCCGACAAAAGACCCGAGGGTGAGAAGAGCGATAAGGGGTTGGGAGCGATTGACACCAGGGGCAAAAGACGCTAGGAGACCCATAGATGCAAGCAGATTAACTAACATGCTGGAAATTTTGCCCAGAATTTGCTTTACACCATAGGAGACACAATTATTTAGAGTGGCATATTCGCTGGCCTTTTTTGGGGCATTCAGGGTATCAGAGTTAGTGGCGGCCTCAAAAACAGACAATGAAGGGGGCATACGAGTTGAGGATGTTATTCTGACAGGCGATTCTTTACAAGTCAGGGTGCGCAGATCAAAAACAGACCCGCTAGGGAAAGGGAGTTGGATCCAGTTAAGGCCAATGGCAGGGGCGACATGTTGCCCGGTGAACCTTACAAGGAATTTCCTGCACATCAGGCCAAATGGGGGCGACAGCAGATTGCTATTACATGACGATGGGTTACCCCTCACCAGATATCAGTTCACTAGAGTGTGCAAGCTAGCGCTGGTGGGACTGGGGGTAGACACGGCACATTATACCTCTCATTCATTCCGCATCGGCGCAGCCACAACAGCAGCGGCATTAGGCCTTCCAGATGAGATCAACGTTTAAGGGGTGTCTCCAAGGACCTGCAGGGCGCCATGGCTAGAGGCATGCCGGTCCCCGATATTTTAGTAATACGTTCAGGGGGTAACGATATGATCCCGGCAGGGAGGAGGGGAGTCAAAGAGACTTTGTTCTCAGTGCTGGCAGAAGTCAAGAACATTTTACCCAAAACAATTTTATTTTGGTCCGAGATCATACCACGACAACGTTGGGCGGAAGGGGCGCCTCCGAGGGCTATAAATAAGTCGGTGAGAAGGCTGAATCAGTCGGTAGCGGAAATTTTAAAGGGATCCAGCATACGTAACATCAGACACAAGTTGATACAACCAGCAAGGTTAGATCTATACGCAGAGGATGGAGTACACCTTTCTAAGGCAGGTAACGTGTTGTTCATACAGACGATCTTAGGAGCTATCGAGGAGGTATTAGATTGAGCAGGGGGGAGGGTGAGTCCGCCAGTGAGCGCCTCGCCCTGTGGCGGGGTCCTGGCCAAGAGAAATGACATGGACTCCGTTTGTCGGTGGCTCTTTTAGTACCAGAAGAGGTCTTGAAGTCTATCAGGGCTCCGGGCTGGCGAGAGAGGGAGGGCTGACCTGCTGGTGGCTTCGGACTCTCTGGCTCTACCCCAGGAAGCCAGCGGTTGTCACAAGAGGTGGCAGACTATTTACCTGCAGCTTTGTTGACCGGGGGGCGGTCAGCTTAAGGAGAGCAGGTTATCTTGGTTGGGGCCTACTGGCACAGCCCGAAGATCAAACCTAAAAATGTAGAATCTTACAGTCAGTTGGAGTGCTGTGGTGTGTTGAAGTAAAATTTATTAAAAGATGTTCACGAATAAGTAAAGTGGCCAATGAGTACATGGCCGGATCTGTATTAATAAAAGTTGCACTGTGAAGACCAAAAACGACTCAGGTGTTTCTATGTGGGGAAGAATAGAGGGAAGGAGGTCAAGTGCACTTTGTATGCCAGCTATGAGGGGCGCCACCCCACGTAAGGGGCGTGGCGCCTTTAGTGGCATCAAAGGGCCCTAGAAAGCGTAGGAATCCCTTCCGGGTCGCGAGACCCGGAAGGGGGAGGACACGAGCAAAGTGACCGGAAGTGCGTAGGGAAGAGGAGTCGTTGTTAGCCCCAGGAAGCAGTTAGTTTAAGGCGGGGGGTTTAAAAGGGAAAGGGGCGTGAACTTCGCCCTCTTTGTCCGCGATCCTGCTAAGGGGTCGGAGGTCGCGTCGGAGTTGCCCACCCACCCATCCCTGAAAGCTGTGCGTTGGTTAGGCGGGGTCCTGGCCAAGAGAAAAGACATGGACTCCGTTTGCCGGTGGCTCTTTTAGTACCAGAACAGGTCTTGAAGTCTATCAGGGCTCCGGGCTGGCGAGAGAGGGAGGGCTGACCTGCTGGTGGCTCCGGACTCTCTGGCTCTACCCCAGGAAGCCAGCGGTTGTCACAAGAGGTGGCAGACTATTTACCTGCGGCTCTGTTGACCGGGGGGCGGTCAGCTTAAGGAGAGCAGGTTATCTTGGTTGGGGCCTACTGGCACAGCCCGAAGATCAAACCTAAAAATGTAGAATCTTACAGTCAGTTGGAGTGCTGTGGTGTGTTGAAGTAAAATTTATTAAAAGATGTTCACGAATAAGTAAAGTGGCCAATGAGTACATGGCCGGATCTGTATTAATAAAAGTTGCACTGTGAAGACCAAAAATGACTCAGGTGTTTCTATGTGGGGAAGAATGGAGAGAAGGAGGTCAAGTGCACTTTGTATGCCAGCTATAATCAAGAAAACATCCTTTTTGAAGATTTTGTTATAAAATAGTCATGTTATTGTTACATGATGTGCTTTAATATAGTTTATTATATCTAATTTATTTTCACTGTTTTTAAGGGTTTTTATTTGTGTTATCTTGCTGTCAGTTATCTGTTAAGGGAGGGAGCAATGTGGCATAAATAAAGTGACTTACTTATAGACTATGACGCTAAGTTTATTGCTCACAGAGTGCACTGTCCATGGAATGGGAACTTAGAATGTGATGAGGTAATGAAATCAAAATGTGGGGAGCTGTGAGGGACAGGTAAAGAGCTGCTTGTGAGTGGTGGTTGATATATCTGGAAATAAATACAAGTCCTCTGTCATCTTTGTGGAGGAACAATGCAGTAACCAATCAAAAGACATGGAAAGGAGTAGTACTTCATGGCAGGGGAAAACAGAAGATTGACAAGCTGGGTCAAGAATGAGAAGTAGGAAAATGAGTGATGAGGAAAAGTCAACCAAAGATAAGCCACTTAGGAGAGGGGAGGCTCCAATGTAGTGGTTCTTGATGAGCCACAATATGTTTTGCAACAGAAAGCATATGTGGTTTCCTAGGATTTGAGATAAAAATAATAACATGATAAAATAATACAATCACAAAATGTGCTGCTTAATTCCATATAATTTGTATTTTTTGCCACATAATTTAGTCAACCCTGCTGTATAATTTGGTCCTCTTCTGCCACATAATTCACTGGCCCTGGTAGATACATCGTATCCTGACCTGTTATTCATCGTTTAGCGTGTCAGTCTCCAAGAGTATCTCAAACTACACTTCCTTGTGTTGTCATAGTATGGTATTCACTCAGAACTTGTGGAAAATAGCTGTGAAACAGCTCATTCATACTGTTGTGTATGTTTATGCTTTGCATTTCTGATACACTTTTACTGGTAAGAAAATTGTGCGGCAAGCAACAACAAACACTTGCTTCGAGATTTCATTAGACTTTTAACACCATAAAAAGTAATGACAAGATCAGGTCTATAAAAGGCAAAGAGTTATCATCATTCCATGAGATGGTTGAATACTATAGAAAGTTTGTAAAAGATTTTGCTGGTACAACATACATTATGAGGAAGTTGTTAAAAGAAAAAATAGAATTTCTGTGGGAGAGTGAATATTGAAAGGAATTTGAGTGGGGAAAGGAAGAACTAAGTCATGCTCCTTCTTTGCAAGCTTATGATCCAATGTGTGATGCAAAGGTGGTCTGTGATGATAGTGCAAATGGCTTAAGGTCCCATCTACCTCATACAAGAAATGGCCAAAAGAAACTCACTGTGTGTGTGTCACAAGCCTTGAACGAATCTTAATGTAATTATTTAGTTATAGAGAGAGTCTTTGGTAGTTTTCTGGGCAGTAAACAGATTCAAACTTTTTTTGTGGGGGTTGAAATTTGCAGTTCAGACAGACCACAAACCTTTGGTAGAATATTTTGCACGAAAGGAACTTGATTGTATACACTCTTGCATTTGAAGGTGGGTTGTATGTCTACAGGAATACTGCTTCACAGTGCAGTATATACCAGGAGCAGGAAATGGACTGTTTGCCAAGACTGGTTAAAGAGTGAGCTCCACCTTATGTGGAGGTGGAAGACTCAATAGAGGAAGATGTCAGTGTTTGCCAAGTTACCCAAGGGAGCTTTAAAGAGAGTAAATGTTTTGAAGAATTAGAGACCGATGAGGAACTAAAAGATGTAATTGATTTGTTATCTGAAGAGAAACCAAGCAAGAGGTTGTTGAACAAGTGTAGCAGAAGTTGGAGTAAGCTAGGACATGAACTTACACTTGACAAAGGGTTTCTATTGCTAGGGACGAGATTAGTACCACCATGGATTTGAATTAGAAAAAACAGCAACTGGCACATGTGGGCAATTTAGGAATAGTATATACAAAAGAGAGATTTTGAAGATATTCCTGGTGGCCAGTGCTTGATCATGATGTTGCGTGTATGGCGAGGAAGTGTCGAGTGTGTGGCGTGTGACACAGGTTTGAGAACTACTAGTATCCCTGTGCTTTGAAAACAGTTTGAGAGAGAAAGTTACCTTTGCTATTTATTCACATATAATAGAGTACAATGCTGTTCTAGAGAGACAGAAAATTATTTGAAAATTTGTGGAGTAGAGCATAAAATATCAGCTTTGTATCACCCACAGACCAATCGTCCTACTAAGAGAGTGGTAAAAACATTGAAGGAGGGGATACAATTGGCCAAAGCAAATGGCCTTGATGGGAAAATTGATTTGTCTCGGAGGATAACTGGATATTGTATGTTTCCACAATCCACCACCGGAAAGTCTCTTTTCGAGCTGTTCAAAGACAGAGCTCCTTTCATAAAAGTGTGTCCAGGGTGAATGTTTTGGGGTAAAGGTTGCGTGAACAATGCACTGGGAGATTGGAGAGAATAATAAACATTTCACAAAAGAAAATTAAAGATGAGCTGTGACAAACAAAAAAATGCAAGGAATTAGGTGGTCAAATTGGAAGATTTTGTATAAATAAGAGCTACCAAAGGGTGTGCTGAGTGGTCCGAATTTATGAGTGAATTTGATTTAGTCACATTTTTTTAAAATGCAGTGAACACACATGCTGGCAGAATCTGGAACAAAAACAGAGTAGCGGTTCTTCATCATGTTCCAGTGGAAAATTAGAAACTCAATACAGACAATCAAAATGATGGGCTGGCTCAGCCAGGGATGGTAGGAAACAAAAATGTCTATCGAGCAGAAGAGTGGGAGAATAATGAAGAAAACATCCTTTTTGAAGATTTTGATAATAAAATAGTCATGTTATTGTTACATGATGTACTTTAATATGGTTTATTATGTCTAATTTCTTTTCACTCATTTTAAGGGTTTTTATTTGTGTTATCTTGCTGTTAGTTATCTGTTAAGGGAGGGAGCAATGTTGCATAAATAAAGTGACTTACTTATAGACTATGACGCTAAGTTTATTGCTCACAGAGTGCACTGTCCATGGAATGGGAACTTAGAATGTGATGAGGTAATGGAATCAGAATGTGGGGAGCTGTGAGGGACAGGTAAAGAGCTGCTTGTGAGTGGTGGTTGATATGTCTGGAAATAAATACAAGTCCCCTGTCATCTTTGTGGAGGAACAATGCAGTAACCAATCAAAAGACATGGAAAGGAGTAGTACTTCATGGCAGGGGAAAACAGAAGATTGACAAGCTGGGTCAAGAATGAGAAGTAGGAAAATGAGTGATGAGGAAAAGTCAACCAAAGATAAGCCACTTAGGAGAGGGGAGGCTCCAATGTTGTGGTTCTTGATGAGCCACAATATGTTTTGCAACAGAAAGCATATGTGGTTTCCTAGGATTTGAGATAAAAATGATAACATGATAAAATAATACAATCACAAAATGTGCTGCTTAATTCCATATAATTTGTATTTTTTGCCACATAATTTAGTCAACCCTGCTGTATAATTTGGTCCTCTTCTGCCACATAATTCACTGGCCCTGGTAGATACATCGTATCCTGACCTGTTATTCATCGTTTAGCGTGTCAGTCTCCAAGAGTATCTCAAACTACACTTCCTTGTGTTGTCATAGTATGGTATTCACTCAGAACTTGTGGAAAATAGCTGTGAAACAGCTCATTCATACTGTTGTGTATGTTTATGCTTTGCATTTCTGATACACTTTTACTGGTAAGAAAATTGTGCGGCAAGCAACAACAAACACTTGCTTCGAGATTTCATTAGACTTTTAACACCATAAAAAGTAATGACAAGATCAGGTCTATAAAGGCAAAGAGTTATCATCATTCCATGAGATGGTTGAATACTATAGAAAGTTTGTAAAAGATTTTGCTGGTACAACATACATTATGAGGAAGTTGGTAAAAGAAAAAATAGAATTTCTGTGGGAGAGTGAATATTGAAAGGAATTTGAGTGGGGAAAGGAAGAACTAAGTCATGCTCCTTCTTTGCAAGCTTATGATCCAATGTGTGATGCAAAGGTGGTCTGTGATGCAAGTGCAAATGGCTTAAGGTCCCATCTAATTCATACAAGAAATGGCCAAAAGAAAACACTGTGTGTGTGTCACAAGCCTTGAACGAATCTTAATGTAATTATTACAGTTATAGAGAGAGTCTTTGGTAGTTTTCTGGGCAGGAAACAGATTCAAACTTTTTTTGTGGGGGATGAAATTTGCAGTTCAGACAGACCACAAACCTTTGGTAGAATATTTTGCACGAAAGGAACTTGATTGTATAGACTCTTGCATTTGAAGGTGGGTTGTATGTCTACAGGAATGCTGCTTCACAGTGCAGTATATACCAGGAGCAGGAAATGGACTGTTTGCCAAGACTGGTTAAAGTGTGAGCTCCACCTTATGTGGAGGTGGAAGACTCAGTAGAGGCAGATGTCAGTGTTTGCCAAGTTACCCAAGGGAGCTTTAAAGAGAGTAAATGTTTTGAAGAATTAGAGACCGATGAGGAACTAAAAGATGTAATTGATTTGTTATCTGAAGAGAAACCAAGCAAGAGGTTGTTGAAAAAGTGTAGCAGAAGTTGGAGTAAGCTAGGACATGAACTTACAGTTGACAAAGTGTTTCTATTGCTAGGGACGAGATTAGTACCACCATGGATTTGAATTAGAAAAAACAGCAACTGGCACATGTGGGCAATTTAGGAATAGTAAATACAAAAGAGAGATTTTGAAGATATTCCTGGTGGTCAGTGCTTGATCATGATGTTGCGTGTATGGCTAGGAAGTGTCAAGTGTGCTACTAGTATCCCTGTGCTTTGAAAACAGTTTGAGAGAGAAAGTTACCTTTGCTATTTGTTCACATATAATAGAGTACAATGCTGTTCCAGAGAGACAGAAAATTATTTGAAAATGTGTAGAGTAGAGCATAAAATATCAGCTTTGTATCACCCACAGACCAAGAGCTGTTCAAAGACAGAGCTCCATTCAGAAAAGTGTGTCCAGGGTGGATGTTTTGGGGTAAAGGTTGCGTGTCAGGATCCCTAATGTGAGTTCCAAAGCGAAGCGCAAGAAATTAAGTTCAATAGGCGCTTCGGTTTCGAATGGACTTCAAAGGTCGAGTTTGTGGCATGCCCGCAATTCCAAGACGGCCGCTAAGGCGCTGGAGTCTGCGGTCTAGTTGTTAACAAATCCAGAGAGACGGTGTGAAGCGCGCGCGCCTGAAGTAGTGCGCACTTCACTAAGACATTTCCTCAGAGAAGACGTGTTCACGTGTGTTCCCAGTTCTGAAGTGAATATTTTGAGTAAGAAGTTTTTCAGAGTAACGCTAGAGAGTTGTTCCGAGTCTAGAAACCGATACAAACCGAAGAGGACTGAAAAGCCGCTTGAGTCCGTAGTGGGCTACTTACTGGGAGTCGAGTACAGAGTCACGTCGGCTCTACAGGAAACGAGTGAAGACTTCAGCCGCACCTGAAAAGAAAACAGAAGAAAGCTAAGTGAATTACTGATAGATTATTCGGTCACATAAATATGTTAAGCAATGTTTGGTGACGCTATAAGTAATAAGACTTACCGTGGTGAGCAGAGATCAGCATACAGAGTCCTGTAAAAGAAAAGAAGAACATTATAGAATATACTGTGAAAAGGATTCTAAAGGAGAAATTTACAGACAATACCAACAGTTAACAAGGAAAGTAAGGAGATAGACTTACCAGAGTTATAGCAGCTCCGCAGTAACCTAAGGAGAGGAAGCGAACAGGAAAAGTTTAAAAGCACAAAAGAAATAATCTAGAAGACGACAGTTTTAAAATAGCAAGAAGCATGAAAAAGAAAGAAGAGCTACCACGAAAAGAAAGAAAAGGCAACAAACAGAAACATTAATGGTAGGTTTAAAAGAGAAAGAGTTAGAAGATGCTTAAACCAAAGAATAAATGGGTTTAATAAACAGATATATGTTTTACAGATAATTAGAGACATCAATAACAAGAAAAGAAGAAAGGCAGAGTTGAACAGGAAGAGAGGCACAGAGTTCAGGATCCTGGGTAGGTAGCAAATCATAAGAGAAGAGAAGAGAAGAGACAGGATAGAGTAGCGGAGAAATAATAAATTGTTGTGTGCTTAGTTACTGTTAGAATGGGGAACCTCTGGTTGGCACAGGTAGGTACTTGTGACAAGCAGTGGTCCCTTCTTCTATTCAGGGCGAGAGAATTACCCCTTCAGAACAACCCCTGCTCACCCTATAGGTAGTATGGCGCGAGCAGTCAGGGCTAAACTTCAGGGCGCTAGTCAGTTAAGCATTTATGATCACACACAGTAAACCACAACGATCCCCCACAAATGGACACCAGGCGTAAGTTGTATCAAAAATACGGATGCTTTATATAAAAGATTCTTTGTTACGCAGGCATGTACAAGACCATCAATAACGGTTGCGAAATGGAAGCCACAAGAGGATAATTCGGCACTGTTCTTTTCTTTGGTAACTTATTCGATCACGAGCGCTTCACAGGGCTCGGTTGAGTCGGTCCAGTCACGATGATGCGCAATGCACCCTGGGTACAGTGATACGGGGAAATCAGAACGTTGCGGACCCCGAGTCCGATAGAGAGTTCACTGTACCTGGGAACGTGCGATGTGCTTGGACGAGTCTTCGGAGGAGATGCAGGTTCTGCACCTCGCGGGTCTCCGGATCAAGAATTCAGCGGGCGGCTCTCGGTAGACAGGTGCGGCCCAGGGCCTCCGACACGGACTGTGCGGGAGGTCACTGCGGAGGGCGGCACGGTCAGACTCAGGCTGGGAGGTGAAGCGGGGCGGCCGGATACGTTACGACGTACGGGCGGCCGTCCGAGGCTTGATTTCACTTCCCAGGTAGAAATCCGGCGGGAGGGCGAGGGGGCACCAGGCACGCTCCAGTGGCAGGCAGGTGACAGGGAAGCGGGGCGGCCAGCCTCAATGGGTCCAGAGCGACTCAGGTAGAGCGGGGCTCTCGGCGAGGGGAGGCGGCCAGGCTTCTGGGTGTCACGGCCCTAGGAGGGGTGGCAAGGTGCGCAGAGCACTCCGGCGGGAGAAAGCACACGGCTCGAGTTCTCAGACGAGCGGAGACACGGTGAACCCACTGGTCCTGGGGTTCAATTCAGGGGGCAAGCTCTTCTTCCAAGCCCTTGGAGATAGTTGAAGAACAAAGTGCAAAAGTCTCTTTCAGTCTTTTTCCTCTCCTTCCTCAGCAAGGCACCTACTGCAGGCCAGTCCCTCAGGTCAGGGAAAGTTACTCCTCCTTCAGTTTTTTCCAGGTCCTTCTAGTCGGGCAGAGTTCCTTCGTGGTTCAATCTGGATCTGATTTCTTAGGAGCCAGGCTCCTACTTTTATAAAGTGATTCTTTTGTTCTTTAGCGCCAGGGGGCCTGGGCCTGGCTCAGTCCAGTTCTGGAGTACTTTGTTTTGGTGACTCTGCTCTTTCCTTTCAGCAGCAGGGCAGAGACATCAGCCGCTCCACAGGGGGGCGGAGCCGGCTTTGTGGTGGCAGAGCACAGGTCTATTCAAGAGTCAAGGTGTACTCCTCCCACCCATCCTGGTGTAATCTCTCTACCCACCACCTGGCAGCCAACCTGTCTCCTGGAATCCCCCAGCCCTGCTCCTGTACTAAAAGCAGTATTTACAAACACAGGATATTAAAATAAACTTTGCTAAAAGAAGTATTTTATTATTCTGAGTTCAGGCATACCAAACATGACTTTCTACCATGCTCTCTGAGTCCACTGGGGTCACAGCATGTAGCGATCCCAGCAGCCCATTCTGGCCTATGGAGAGCAGGTAGCCTTCAATAGTGAAAAACGAAAATGGCTGTAATTCACTATTAAGACATGCCACACACATCAGGGCAGGTCTTACCTTATGCCTACAATGCACCCTGCGCTTAGGCCTACCAGAGGGGTGACTAACATGTAGTTAAGGGAAGGTTTAGGGACTGGCAAGTGGGGACACTTGCTCAGTCAGCGCGACGGTACCAGACCGCGCGCAGGTTCTGCAGTGGCAGACCCTAGACACATTTTACCCCGCTGCTTCGGTGGGTGGCACAAGCAGTGCTGCAAGCCCACTAGCAGCATTTGGATATACAAGCCCTTGGCACCCCTGGTGCACTCTACTAGGGACTGACAGTAAACCAAATAAACCAAACGTGGAAGTCAATTCACATAATACATTTTACCATAGGGAGCACTTGCACTGTGGCACTGGATGGCAGTGGCACAGTGCCCTGAGCAGCTAACACCAACACAAAAACACATTGAGGCACAGACAAAAATGGAAGGGTGACCCACGCCAATGGTGCCAGGTCTAACAGTTACCCTTAGGAGTCTTCAGTAGCAGAGTGAAAGCTGAAGAAGAATTCCAGATAGGAAACCAGAAGGTCCAGAACCAGTCTCCTCTATTGTTTATTATTTTATCCAATTTCCCCCTTCCCCCTTGCTGATCAGTTAGAGCCAAAGACATTTCTTGGGGCTGAGTGATTGGTAGTGGGAGTCGGGAAGCTAGCGACTTCTGTTCCTGTGCAAGACAACGGTAACCAGCGAGAAGCTGAAGGTGAGCTCTGACATTGCGTGAACAATGCACTGGGAGATTGGAGAGAATAATAAACATTTCACAAAAGAAAATTAAAGTTGAGCTGTGACAAACAAAAAAATGCAAGGAATTAGGTGGTCAAATTGGAAGATTTTGTAAAAATAAGAGCTACCAAAGGGTGTGCTGAGTGGTCCGAATTTATGAGTGAGTTTGAGGTAGTCACATTTTTTTTAAATGCAGTAGACACACATGCTGGCAGGGTCTGGAACAAAAACAGAGTAGCGGTTCTTTATCATGTTCCAGTGGAAAATGAGAAACTCAATGCAGACAATCAAAATGGTGGGCTGGCTCAGCCAGGGATGGTAGGAAACAAAAATGTCTATCGAGCAGAAGAGTGGGAGAATAATGAAGAAAACATCCTTTTTGAAGATTTTGATAATAAAATAGTCATGTTATTGTTACATGATGTACTTTAATATGGTTTATTATGTCTAATTTATTTTCACTGTTTTTAAGGGTTTTTATTTGTGTTATCTTGCTGTTAGTTATCTGTTAATGGAGGGAGCAATGTGGCATAAATAATGTGACTTACTTATAGACTATGACGCTAAGTTTATTGCTCACAGAGTGCACTGTCCATGGAATGGGAACTTAGAATGTGATGAGGTAATACACTCAGAATGTGGGGAGCTCTGAGGGACAGGTAAAGAGCTGCTTGTGAGTGGTGGTTGATATGTCTGGAAATAAATACAAGTCCCCTGTCATCTTTGTGGAGGAACAATGCAGTAACCAATCAAAAGACATGGAAAGGAGTATTACTTCATGGCAGGGGAAAACAGAAGATTGACAAGCTGGGTAAAGAATGAGAAGTAGGAAAATGAGTGACGAGGAAAAGTCAACCTAAGATAAGCCACTTAGGAGAGGGGAAGCTCCAATGTTCTGGTTCTTGATGAGCCACAATATGTTTTGCAACAGAAAGCATATGTGGTTTCCTAGGATTTGAGATAAACATGATAACATGATAAAATATTACAATCACAAAATGTGCTGCTTGATTCCATATAATTTGTATTTTTTGCCACATAATTTAGTCAACCCTGCTGTATAATTTGGTCCTCTTCTGCCACATAATTCACTGGCCCTTGTGGATACATCGTATCCTGACCTGTTATTCATCGTTTAGCGTGTCAGTCTCCAAGAGTAGCTCAAACTACACTTCCTTGTGATGTCATAGTATGGTATTCACTCAGAAATTGTGGAAAATAGCTGTGAAACAGCTCATTCATACTGTTGTGTATGTTTATGCTTTGCATTTCTGATACACTTTTACTGGTAAGAAAATTGTGCGGCAAGCAACAACAAACACTTGCTTCGAGATTTCATTAGACTTTTAAAACCATAAAAAGTAATGAAAAGATCAGGTCTATAAAAGGCAAAGAGTTATCATCATTCCATGAGAGGGTTGAATACTATAGAAAGTTTGTAAAAGATTTTGCTGGTACAACATACAATCTGAGGATGTTGTTAAAAGAAAAAATAGATTTTCTGTGGGAGAGTGAATATTGAAAGGAATTTGAGTGGGGAAAGGAAGAACTAAGTCATGCTCCTTCTTTGCAAGTTTATGATCCAATGTGTGATGCAAAGGTGGTCTGTGATGCAAGTGCAAATGGCTTAAGGTCCCATCTAATTCATACAAGAAATGTCCAAAAGAAACTCACTGTCTGTGTGTCACAAGCCTTGAACGAATCTTAATGTAATTATTCAGTTATAGAGAGAGTCTTTGGTAGTTTTCTGGGCAGTAAACAGATTCAAACTTTTTTTGTGGGGGATGAAATTTGCAGTTCAGACAGACCACAAACCTTTGGTAGAATATTTTGCACGAAAGGAACTTAATTGTATACACTCTTGCATTTGAAGGTGGGTTGTATGTCTACAGGAATACTGCTTAACAGTGCAGTATATACCAGGAGCAGTAAATGGACTGTTTGCCTAGACTGGTTAAAGAGTGAGCTCCACCTTATGTGGAGGTGGAAGACTTTGTAAAGGAAGATGTCAGTGTTTGCCAAGTTACCCAAGGGAGCTTTAAAGAGAGTAAATGTTTTGAAGAATTAGAGACCGATGAGGAACTAAAAGATGTAATTGATTTGTTATCTGAAGTGAAACCAAGCAAGAGGTTTTTGAAAAAGTGGAGCAGAAGTTGGAGTAAGCTAGGACAAGCCTTGAACGAATCTTAATGTAATTATTTAGTTATAGAGAGAGTCGTTGGTAGTTTTCTGGGCAGTAAACAGATTCAAACTTTTTTTGTGGGGGATGAAATTTGCAGTTCAGACAGACCACAAATATTTGGTAGAATATTGTGCACGACAGGAACGTAATTGTATACACTCTTGCATTTGAAAGTGGGTTGTATGTCAACAGGAATACTGCTTAACAGTGCAGTATATACCAGGAGCAGGAAATGGACTGTTTGCCAAGACTGGTTAAAGAGTGAGCTCCACCTTATGTGGAGGTGGAAGACTCAGTAGAGGAAGATGTCAGTGTTTGCCAAGTTACCCAAGGGAGCTTTAAAGAGAGTAAATGTTTTGAAGAATTAGAGACCGATGAGGAACTAAAAGATGTAATTGATTTGTTATCTGAAGAGAAACCAAGCAAGAGGTTGTTGAAAAAGTGTAGCAGAAGTTGGAGTAAGCTAGGACATGAACTTACAGTTGACAAAGGGTTTCTATTGCTAGGGACGAGATTAGTACCACCATGGATTTGAATTAGAAAAACAGCAACTGGCACATGTGGGCAATTTAGGAATAGTAAATACAAAAGAGAGATTTTGAAGATATTCCTGGTGGCCAGTGCTTGATCATGATGTTGCGTGTATGGCTAGGAAGTGTCGAGTGTGTGGCGTGTGACACAGGTTTGAGAACTACTAGTATCCCTGTGCTTTGAAAACAGTTTGAGAGACAAAGTTACATTTTCTAGTTGTTCACATATAATAGAGTGCAATGCTGGTCCAGAGAGAAAGAAAATTATTTGAAAATGTGTGGAGTAGAACATAAAATATCAGCTTTGTATCACCCACAGACCAATGGTCCTACTAAGAGAGTGGTAAAAACATTGAAGGAGGGGATACAATTGGCCAGAGCAAATGGCCTTGATGGGAAAATTGATTTGTCTCGGAGGATAACTGGATATTGTATGTTTCCACAATCCACCACCGGAAAGTCTCTTGTCGAGCTGTTCAAAGACAGAGATCCATTCAGAAAAGTGTGTCCAGGGTGGATGTTTTGGGGTAAAGGTTGTGTGAACAATGCACTGGGTGATTGGAGAGAATAATAAACATTTCACAAAAGAAAATTAAAGTTGAGCTGTGACAAACAATAAAATGCAAGGAATTAGGTGGTCAAATTGGAAGATTTTGTAAAAATAGGAGCTACCAAAGGGTGTGCTGAGTGGTCCGAATTTATGAGTTAGTTTGAGGTAGTCAAATTTTTTTAAAATGCAGTGAACACACATGCTGGCAGGATCTGGAACAAAAACAGAGTAGCGGTTCTTCATCATGTTCCAGTGGAAAATGAGAAACTCAATACAGACAATCAAAATGGTGGGCTGGCTCAGCCAGGGATGGTAGGAAACAAAAATGTCTATCGAGCAGAAGAGTGGGAGAATAATGAAGAAAACATCCTTTTTGAAGATTTTGATAATAAAATAGTCATGTTATTGTTACATGATCTACTTTAATATGATTTATTATGTCTAATTTATTTTCACTGTTTTTAAGGGTTTTTATTTGTGTTATCTTGCTGTTAGTTATCTGTTAATGGAGGGAGCAATGTGGCATAAATAATGTGACTTACTTATAGACTATGACGCTAAGTTTATTGCTCACAGAGTGCACTGTCCATGGAATGGGAACTTAGAATGTGATGAGGTAATACACTCAGAATGTGGGGAGCTCTGAGGGACAGGTAAAGAGCTGCTTGTGAGTGGTGGTTGATATGTCTGGAAATAAATACAAGTCCCCTGTCATCTTTGTGGAGGAACAATGCAGTAACCAATCAAAAGACATGGAAAGGAGTATTACTTCATGGCAGGGGAAAACAGAAGATTGACAAGCTGGGTCAAGAATGAGAAGTAGGAAAATGAGTGACGAGGAAAAGTCAACCAAAGATAAGCCACTTAGGAGAGGGGAAGCTCCAATGTTGTGGTTCTTGATGAGCCACAATATGTTTTGCAACAGAAAGCATATGTGGTTTCCTAGGATTTGAGATAAACATGATAACATGATAAAATATTACAATCACAAAATGTGCTGCTTGATTCCATATAATTTGTATTTTTTGCCACATAATTTAGTCAACCCTGCTGTATAATTTGGTCCTCTTCTGCCACATAATTCACTGGCCCTTGTGGATACATCGTATCCTGACCTGTTATTCATCGTTTAGCGTGTCAGTCTCCAAGAGTAGCTCAAACTACACTTCCTTGTGATGTCATAGTATGGTATTCACTCAGAAATTGTGGAAAATAGCTGTGAAACAGCTCATTCATACTGTTGTGTATGTTTATGCTTTGCATTTCTGATACACTTTTACTGGTAAGAAAATTGTGCGGCAAGCAACAACAAACACTTGCTTCGAGATTTCATTAGACTTTTAAAACCATAAAAAGTAATGAAAAGATCAGGTCTATAAAAGGCAAAGAGTTATCATCATTCCATGAGAGGGTTGAATACTATAGAAAGTTTGTAAAAGATTTTGCTGGTACAACATACAATCTGAGGATGTTGTTAAAAGAAAAAATAGATTTTCTGTGGGAGAGTGAATATTGAAAGGAATTTGAGTGGGGAAAGGAAGAACTAAGTCATGCTCCTTCTTTGCAAGTTTATGATCCAATGTGTGATGCAAAGGTGGTCTGTGATGCAAGTGCAAATGGCTTAAGGTCCCATCTAATTCATACAAGAAATGTCCAAAAGAAACTCACTGTCTGTGTGTCACAAGCCTTGAACGAATCTTAATGTAATTATTCAGTTATAGAGAGAGTCTTTGGTAGTTTTCTGGGCAGTAAACAGATTTAAACTTTTTTTGTGGGGGATGAAATTTGCAGTTCAGACAGACGACAAACCTTTGGTAGAATATTTTGCACGAAAGGAACTTGATTGTATACACTCTTGCATTTGAAGGTGGGTTGTATGTGTACAGGAATACTGCTTCACAGTGCAGTTTATTCCAGGAGCAGGAAATGGACTGTTTGCCAAGACTGGTTAAAGAGTGTGCTCCACCTTATGTGGAGGTGGAAGACTCAGTAGAGGAAGATGTCAGTGTTTGCCAAGTTACCCTAGGGAGCTTTAAAGAGAGTAAATGTTTTGAAGAATTAGAGACCGATGAGGAACTAAAAGATGTAATTGATTTGTTATCTGAAGAGAAACAAAGCAAGAGGTTGTTGAAAAAGTGTAGCAGAAGTTGGAGTAAGCTAGGACATGAACTTACAATTGACAAAGGGTTTCTATTGCTAGGGACGAGATTAGTACCACCATGGATTTGAATTAGAAAAACAGCAACTGGCACATGTGGGCAATTTAGGAATAGTAAATACAAAAGAGAGATTTTGAAGATATTCCTGGTGGCCAGTGCTTGATCATGATGTTGCGTGTATGGCTAGGAAGTGTCGAGTGTGTGGCGTGTGACACAGGTGTGAGAACTACTAGTATCCCTGTGCTTTGAAAACAGTTTGAGAGACAAAGTTACCTTTGCTATTTGTTCACATATAATAGAGTACAATGCTGTTCCAGAGAGACAGAAAATTATTTGAAAATGTGTGGAGTAGAACATAAAATGTCAGCTTTGTATCACCCACAGACCAATGGTCCTACTAAGAGAGTGGTAAAAACATTGAAGGAGGGGATACAATTGGCCAGAGCAAATGGCCTTGATGGGAAAATTGATTTGTCTCGGAGGATAACTGGATATTGTATGTTTCCACAATCCACCACCGGAAAGTCTCTTTTCGAGCTGTTCAAAGACAGAGATCCATTCAGAAAAGTGTGTCCAGGGTGGATGTTTTGGGGTAAAGGTTGCGTGAACAATGCACTGGGAGATTGGAGAGAATAATAAACATTTCACAAAAGAAAATTAAAGTTGAGCTGTGACAAACAAAAAAATGCAAGGAATTAGGTGGTCAAATTGGAAGATTTTGTAAAAATAAGAGCTACCAAAGGGTGTGCTGAGTGGTCCGAATTTATGAGTGAGTTTGAGGTAGTTACATTTTTTTTAAATGCAGTAGACACACATGATGGCAGGATCTGGAACAAAAACAGAGTAGCGGTTCTTCATCATGTTCCAGTGGAAAATGAGAAACTCAATGCAGACAATCAAAATGGTTGGCTGGCTAAGCCAGGGATGGTAGGAAACAAAAATGTCTATCGAGCAGAGGAGTGGGAGAATAATGAAGAAAACATCCTTTTTGAAGATTTTGATACTAAAATAGTCATGTTATTGTTACATTATGTACTTTAATATGGTTTAATATGTCTAATTTATTTTCACTGTTTTTAAGGGTTTTTATTTGTGTTATCTTGCTGTTAGTCATCTGTTAAGGGAGGGAGCTATGTGGCATAAACAAAGTGACTTACTTTTAGACTATGATGCTAAGTTTATTGCTCACAGAGTGCACTGTCCATGGAATGGGAACTTAGAATGTGATGAGGTAATGGAATCAGAATGTGGGGAGCTGTGAGGGACAGGTAAAGAGCTGCTTGTGAGTGGTGGTTGATATGTCTGGAAATAATTACAAGTCCCCTGTCATCGTTCTGGAGGAACAATGCAGTAACCAATCAAAAGACATGGAAAGGAGTGGTACTTCATGGCAGGGGAAAACAGAAGATTAACAAGCTGGGTCAAGAATGAGAAGTAGGAAAATGAGTGACGAGGAAAAGTCAACCAAAGATAAGCCACTTAGGAGAGGGGAGGCTCCAATGTTGTGGTTCTTGCTGAGCCACAATATGTTTTGCAACAGAAAGCATATGTGGTTTCCTAGGATTAGAGATAAAAATGACATCATGATAAAATAATACAATCACAAAATTTGCTGCTTGATTCCATATAATTTGTATTTTTTGCCACATAATTTAGTCAACCCTGCTGTATAATGTGGTCCTCTTCTGCCACATAATTCACTGGCCCTGGTAGATACATCGTATCCTGACCTGTTATTCATCGTTTAGCGTGTCAGTCTCCAAGAGTAGCTCAAACTACACTTCCTTGTGATGTCATAGAATGGTATTCACTCAGAACTTGTGGAAAATAGCTGTGAAACAGCTCATTCACACTGTTGTGTATGTTTATGCTTTGCATTTCTGATACACTTTTACTGGTAAGAAAATTGTGCGGCAAGCCACAACAAACACTTGCTTCGAGATTTCATTAGACTTTTAACACCATAAAAAGTAATGACAAGATCAGATCTATAAAAGGCAAAGCGTTATCATCATTCCATGAGATGGTTGAATACTATAGAAAGTTTGTAAAAGATTTTGCTGGTACAACATACATTATGAGGAAGTTGTTAAAAGAAAAAATAGAATTTCTGTGGGAGAGTGAATATTGAAAGGAATTTGAGTGGGGAAAGGAAGAACTAAGTCATGCTCCTTCTTTGCAAGCTTATGATCCAATGTGTGATGCAAGGGGAACAACCTTTACAACGCAACTTTTACAACGCACTACCATTACAACGAAACTATTACAACGCAAAATCTGTTACAACGCATGCCATTACAACGCAAGTCTTTACATCGACTTGCACTAGATGGCGTGCTAACATTAAAAATAGTGTAGTTTACTATCCAAACACCTTCCCTACTGCAACGTGGACTGGAGTTAGAATAGTAAATTACCCTTTTTTAATGTTAGCACGCCATCTACTGCAAGTCGATGTTAAGACTTGCGTTGTAAAGATTTGAGTTGTAACAGATTTTGCGTTGTAAAAAATGCGTTGTAACGGCATGCGTTGTAAAAGCATGCGTTGTAACGTCATACATCTGTGATGCAAAGGTGGTCTGTGATGCAAGTGCAAATGGCTTAAGGTCCCATCTAATTCATACAAGAAATGGCCAAAAGAAACTCACTGTGTGTGTGTCACAAGCCTTGAACAAATCTTAATGTAATTATTCAGTTATAGAGAGAGTCTTTGGTAGTTTTCTGGGCAGTAAACAGATTCAAACTTTTTTTGTGGGGGATGAAATTTGCAGTTCAGACAGACCACAAACCTTTGGTAGAATATTTTGCACGAAAGGAACTTGATTGTATACACTCTTGCATTTGAAGGTAGGTTGTGTGTCTACAGGAATACTGCTTCACAGTGCAGTTTATACCAGGAGCAGGAAATGGACTGTTTGCAAAGACTGGTTAAAGAGTGAGCTCCACCTTATGTGGAGGTGGAAGACTCAGTAGAGGAAGATGACAGTGTTTGCCAAGATACCCAAGGGAGCTTTAAAGAGAGTAAATGTTTTGAAGAATTAGAGACCAATGAGGAACTAAAAGATGTAATTGATTTGTTATCTGAAGAGAAACCAAGCAAGAGGTTGTTGAAAAAGTGTAGCAGAAGTTGGAGTAAGCTAGCACATGAACTTACAGTTGACAAATGGTTTCTATTGCTAGGGACGAGATTAGTACCACCATGGATTTGAATTAGAAAAAACAGCAACTGGCACATGTGGGCAATTTAGGAATAGTAAATACAAAAGAGAGATTTTGAAGATATTCCTGGTGGTCAGTGCTTGATCATGATGTTGCGGGTATGGCTAGGAAGTGTCGAGTGTGTGGCGTGGACACAGGTTTGAGAACTACTAGTATCCCTGTGCTTTGAAAACAGTTTGAGAGAGAAAGTTACCTTTGCTATTTGTTCACATATAATAGAGTACAATGCTGTTCCAGAGAGACAGAAAATTATTTGAAAATGTGTGGAGTAGAGCATAAAATATCAGCTTTGTATCACCCACAGACCAATGGTCCTACTAAGAGAGTGGTAAAAACATTGAAGGAGGGGATACAATTGGCCAGAGCAAATGGCCTTGATGGGAAAATTGATTTGTCTCGGAGGATAACTGGATATTGTATGTTTCCACAATCCACCACCGGAAAGTCTCTTTTCGAGCTGTTCAAAGACAGAGCTCCATTCAGAAAAGTGTGTTCAGGGTGGATGTTTTGGGGTAAAGGTTGCGTGAACAATGCACTGTGAGATTGGAGAGAATAATAAACATTTCACAAAAGAAAATTAAAGTTGAGCCATGACAAACAAAAAAATGCAAGGAATTAGGTGGTCAAATTGGAAGATTTTGTAAAAATAAGAGCTACGAAAGGGTGTGCTGAGTGGTCCGAATTTGTGAGTTAGTTTGAGGTAGTCACATTTTTTTTAAATGCAGTGAACACACATGCTGGCAAGATCTGGAACAAAAACAGAGTAGCGATTCTTCATCATGTTCCAGTGGAAAATTAGAAACTCAATACAGATAATCAAAATAGTGGGCTGGATCAGGCAGGGATGGTAGGAAACAAAAATGTCTAGTGAGCAAAAGAGTGGGAGAATAATCAAGAAAATATCCTGTTTGAAGATTTTGTTATAAAATAGTCATGGTATTGTTACATGATGTACTTTAATGTGGTTTATTATATCTAATTTATTTTCACTGTTTTTAAGGGTTTTTATTTGTGTTATCTTGCTGTTAGTTATCTGTTAAGGGAGGGAGCAATGTGGCATAAATAAAGTGACTTACTTATAGACTATGACGCTAAGTTTATTGCTCACAGAGTGCACTGTCCATGGAATGGGAACTTAGAATGTGATGAGGTAATGGAATCAGAATGTGGGGAGCTGTGAAGGACAGGTAAAGAGCTGCTTGTGAGTGGTGGTTGATATGTCTGGAAATAAATACAAGTCCCCTGTCTTCTTTCTGGAGGAACAATGCAGTAACCAATCAAAAGACATGGAAAGGAGTAGTACTTCATGGCAGGGGAAAACAGAAGATTGACAAGCTGGGTCAAGAATGAGAAGTAGGAAAATGAGTGACGAGGAAAAGTCAACCAAAGATAAGCCACTTAGGAGAGGGGAGGCTCCAATGTTGTGGTTCTTGATGAGCCACAATATGTTTTGCAACAGAAAGCATATGTGGTTTCCTAGGATTGGAGATAAAAATGATAACATGATAAAATAATACAATCACAAATTGTGCTGCTTGATTCCATATAATTTGTATTTTTTGCCACTTAATTTAGTCAATCCTGCTGTATAATTTGGTCCTTTTCTGCCACATAATTCATTGGCCCTGGTAGATAAATCGTATCCTGACCTGTTATTCATCATTTAGCGTGTCAGCCTCCAAGAGTAGCTCAAACTACACTTCCTTGTGATGTCATAGTATGGTATTCACTCAGAACTTGTGGAAAATAGCTGTGAAACAGCTCATTCATACTGTTGTGTATGTTTATGCTTTGCATTTCTGATACACTTTTACTGGTAAGCAAATTGTGCGGCAAGCAAGAACAAACACTTGCTTCGAGATTTCATTAGACTTTTAACACCATAAAAAGTAATGACAAGATCAGGTCTATAAAAGGCAAAGAGTTATCATTATTCCATGAGATGGTTGAATACTATAGAGAGTTTGTAAAAGATTTTGCTGGTACAACATACAATATGAGGAAGTTGTTATAAGAAAAAATAGAATTTCTGTGGGAGAGTGAATATTGAAAGGAATTTGAGTGGGGAAAGGAAGAACTAAGTCATGCTCCTTCTTTGCAAGCTTATGATCCAATGTGTGATGCAAAGGTGGTCTGTGATGCAAGTGCAAATGGCTTAAGGTCCCATCTAATTCAAACAAGAAATGGGTAAAAAGAAACTCACTGTGTGTGTGTCACAAGCCTTGAACGAATCTTAATGTAATTATTCAGTTATAGAGAGAGTCTTTGGTAGTTTTCTGGGCAGTAAACAGATTCAAATTTTTTTTGTGGGGGATGAAATTTGCAGATCAGACAGACCACAAACCTTTGGTAGAATATTTTGCACGAAAGGAACTTGATTGTATACACTCTTGCATTTGAAGGTGGGTTGTATGTCTACAGGAATACTGCTTCACAGTGCAGTTTATACCAGGAGCAGGAAATGGACTGTTTGCCAAGACTGGTTAAAGAGTGAGCTCCACCTTATGTGGAGGTGGAAGACTCAGTAGAGGAAGATGTCAGTGTTTGCCAAGATACCAAAGGGACCTTTAAAGAGAGTAAATGTTTTGAAGAATTAGAGACCGATGAGGAACTAAAAGATGTAATTGAATTGTTATCTGAAGAGAAAGCAAGCAAGAGGTTGTTGAAAAAGTGTAGCAGAAGTTGGTTTAAGCTAGGATATGACCTTACAGTTGACAAAGGGTTTCTATTGCTAGGGACGAGATTAGTACCACCATGGAGTTTGAATTAGAAAAAACAGCAACTGGCACATGTGGGCATTTTAGGAATAGTAAATACAAAAGAGAGATTTTGAAGATATTCCTGGTTGCCAGTGCTTGATCATGATGTTGCGTGTATGGCTAGGAAGTGTCGAGTGTGTGGCGTGTGCCACAGGTTTGAGAACTACTAGTATCCCTGTGCTTTGAAAACAGTTTGAGAGAGAAAGTTACCTTTGCTATTTGTTCACATATAATAGTGTACAATGCTGTTCCAGAGAGACAGAAAATTATTTGAAAATGTGTGGAGTAGAGCATAAAATATCAGCTTTGTATCACCCACAGACCAATGGTCCTACTAAGAGAGTGGTAAAAACATTGAAGGAGGGGATACAATTGGCCAGAGCAAATGGCCTTGATGGGAAAATTGATTTGTCTCGGAGGATAACTGGATATTGTATGTTTCCACAATCCACCACCAGAAAGTCTCTTTTCGAGCTGTTCAAAGACAGAGCTCCATTCAGAAAAGTGTGTCCAGGGTGGATGTTTTGGGGTAAAGGTTGCGTGAACAATGCACTGTGAGATTGGAGAGAATAATAAACATTTCACAAAAGAAAATTAAAGTTGAGCTATAACAAACAAATAATGCAAGGAATTAGGTTGTCAAATTGGAAGATTTTGTAAAAATAAGAGCTACCAAAGGGTGTGCTGAGTGGTCCGAATTGATGAGTTAGTTTGAGGTAGTCACATTTTTTTAAAATGCAGTGAACACACATGCTGGCAAGATCTGGAACAAAAACAGAGTAGCGATTCTTCATCATGTTCCTGTGGAAAATTAGAAACTCAATACAGATAATCAAAATAGTGGGCTGGATCAGCCAGGGATGGTAGGAAACAAAAATGTCTAGTGAGCAAAAGAGTGGGAGAATAATCAAGAAAACATCCTTTTTGAAGATTTTGTTATAAAATAGTCATGTTATTGTTACATGATGTACTTTAATATAGTTTATTATATCTAATTTATTTTCACTGTTTTTAAGGGTTTTTATTTGTGTTATCTTGCTGTTAGTTATCTGTTAAGGGAGGGAGCAATGTGGCATAAATAAAGTGACTTACTTATAGACTATGACGCTAAGTTTATTGCTCACAGAGTGCACTGTCCATGGAATGGGAACTTAGAATGTGATGAGGTAATGGAATCAGAATGAGGGGAGCTGTGAGAAACAGGTAAAGAGCTGCTTGTGAGTGGTGGTTGATATGTCTGGAAATAAATACAAGTCCCCTGTCATCTTTGTGGAGGAACAATGCAGTAACCAATCAAAAGACATGGAAAGGAGTAGTACTTCATGGCAGGGGAAAACAGAAGATTGACAAGCTGGGTCAAGAATGAGAAGTAGGAAAATGAGTGACGAGGAAAAGTCAACCAAAGATAAGCCACTTAGGAGAGGGGAGGCTCCAATGTTGTGGTTCTTGATAAGCCACAATATGTTTTGCAACAGAAAGCATATGTGGTTTCCTAGGATTTGAGATAAAAATGATAACATGATAAAATATTCCTATCACAAAATGTGCTACTTGATTCCATATAATTTGTATTTTTAGCCACATAATTTAGTCAACCCTGCTGTATAATTTGGTCCTCTTCTGCCACATAATTCACTGACCCTGGTAGATACATTGTATCCTGATCTGTTATTCATCGTTTAGCGTGTCAGTCTCAAAGAGTAGCTCAAACTACACTTCCTTGTGATGTCATAGTATGGTATTCACTCAGAACTTGTGGAAAATAGCTGTGAAACAGCTCATTCATACTGTTGTGTATGTTTATGCTTTGCATTTCTGATACACTTTTACTGGTAAGAAAATTGTGCGGCAAGCAACAACAAACACTTGCTTCGAGATTTCATTAGACTTTTAACACCATAAAATGTAATTACAAGATCAGGTCTATAAAAGGCAAAGAGTTATCATCATTCCATGAGATGGTTGAATACTATTGAAAGTTTGTAAAAGATTTTGCTGGTACAACATACAATATGAGGAAGTTGTTAAAAGAAAAAATAGAATTTCTGTGGGAGAGTGAATATTGAAAGGAATTTGAGTGGGAAAGGAAGAACTAAGTCATGCTCCTTCTTTGCAAGCTTATGATCCAATGTGTGATGCAAAGGTGGTCTGTGATGCAAGTGCAAATGGCTTAAGGTCCCATCTAATTCATACAAGAAATGGCCAAAAGAAACTCACTGTATGTGTGTCACAAGCCTTGAACGAATCTTAATGTAATTATTCAGTTATAGAGAGAGTCTTTGGTAGTTTTCTGGGCAGTAAACAGATTCAAACTTTTTTTGTGGGGGATGAAATTTGCAGTTCAGACAGACCACAAACCTTTGGTAGAATATTTTGCACGAAAGGAACTTGATTGTATACACACTTGCATTTGAAGGTGGGTTGTATGTCTACAGGAATACTGCTTCACAGTGCAGTATATACCAGGAGCATGAAATGGACTGTTTGCCAAGACTGGTTAAAGTGTGAGCTCCCCCTTATGTGGAGGTGGAAGACTCAGTAGAGGCAGATGTCAGTGTTTGCCAAGTTACCCAAGGGATCTTTAAAGAGAGTAAATGTTTTGAAGAATTAGAGACTGATGAGGAACTAAAAGATGTAATTGATTTGTTATCTGAAGAGAAACCAAGCAAGAGGTTGTTGAAAAAGTGTAGCAGAAGTTGGGGTGAGCTAGGATGTGACCTTACAGTTGACAAAGGGTTTCTATTGCTAGGGACGAGATTAGTACCACCATGGAGTGTGAATTAGAAAAAACAGCAACTGGCACATGTGGGCCATTTAGGAATAGTAAATACAAAAGAGAGATTTGTCGAGTGTGTGGCGTGTGACACAGGTTTGAGAACTACTAGTATCCCTGTGCTTTGAAAACAGTTTGAGAGAGAAAGTTACCTTTGCTATTTGTTCACATATAATAGAGTACAATGATGTTCCAGAGAGACAGAAAATTATTTGAAAATGTGTGGAGTGGAGCATAAAATATCAGCTTTGTATCACCCACAGACCAGTGGTCCTACTAAGAGAGTGGTAAAAACATTGAAGGAGGGGATACAATTGGCCAGAGCAAATGGCCTTGATGGGAAAATTGATTTGTCTCGGAGGATAACTGGATATTGTATGTTTCCACAATCCACCACCGGAAAGTCTCTTTTCAAGCTGTTCAAAGACAGAGCTCCATTCAGATAAGTGTGTCCAGGGTGGATGTTTTGGGGTAAAGGTTGCGTGAAGAATGCACTGGGAGATTGGAGAGAATAATAAACAATTCATAAAAGAAAATTAAAGTTGAGCTGTGACAAACAAAAAAATGCAAGGAATTAGGTGGTCAAATTGGAAGATTTTGTAAAAATAAGAGCTACCAAAGGGTGTGCTGAGTGGTCCAAATTTATGAGTGAGTTTGAGGTAGTTACATTTTTTTAAAATGCAGTGAACACACATGCTGGCAGGATCTGGAACAAAAACAGAGTAGCGGGTCTTCATCATATTCCAGTGGAAAATGAGAAACTCAATACAGACAATCAAAATGGTGGGCTGGCTCAGCCAGGGATGGTAGGAAACAAAAATGTCGATCGAGCAGAAGAGTGGGAGAATAATGAAGAAAACATCCTTTTTGAAGATTTTGATAATAAAATAGTCATGTTATTGTTACATGATGTACTTTAATATGGTTTATTATGTCTAATTTCTTTTCACTGTTTTTAAGGGTTTTTATTTGTGTTATCTTGCTGTTAGTTACCTGTTAAGGGAGGGAGCAATGTGGCATAAATAAAGTGACTTACTTATAGACTATGATGCTAAGTTTATTGCTCACAGAGTGCACTGTCCATGGAATGGTAACTTAGAATGTGATGAGGTAATGGAATCAGAATGTGGGGAGCTGTGAGGGACAGGTAAAGAGCTGCTTGTGAGTGGTGGTTGATATGTCTGGAAATAAATACAAGTCCCCTGTCATCTTTGTGGAGGAACAATGCAGTAACCAATCAAAAGACATGGAAAGGAGTAGTACTTCATGGCAGGGGAAAACAGAAGATTGACAAGCTGGGTCAAGAATGAGAAGTAGGAAAATGACTAACGAGGAAAAAACAACCAAAGATAAGCCACTTAGGAGAGGGGAGGCTCCAATGTTGTGGTTCTTGATGAGCCACAATATGTTTTGCAACAGAAAGCATATGTGGTTTCCTAGGATTTGAGATAAAAATGATAACATGATAAAATAATACAATCACAAAATGTGCTGCTTGATTCCATATAATTTGTATTTTTTGCCACATAATTTAGTCAACCCTGCTGTATAATTTGGTCCTCTTCTGCCACATAATTCCCTGGCCCTGGTAGATAGATTGTATCCTGACCTGTTATTCATCGTTTAGCGTGTCAGTCTCCAAGAGTAGCTCAAACTACACTTCCTTGTGATGTCATAGTATGGTATTCACTCAGAACTTGTGGAAAATAGCTGTGAATCAGCTCATTCATACTGTTGTGTATGTTTATGCTTTGCATTTCTGATACACTTTACTGGTAAGAAAATTGTGCGGCAAGCAACAACAAACACTTGCTTCGAGATTTCATTAGACTTTTAACACCATTAAAAGTAATAACAAGATCAGGTCTATAAAAGGCAAAGCGTTATCATCATTCCATGAGATGGTTGAATACTATAGAAAGTTTGTAAAAGATTTTGCTGGTACAACATACAATATGAGGAAGTTGTTAAAAGAAAAAATAGAATTTCTGTGGGAGAGTGAATATTGAAAGGAATTTGAGTGGGGAAAGGAAGAACTAGCCATGCTCCTTCTTTGCAAGCTTATGATCCAATGTGTGATGCAAAGGTGGTCTGTGATGCAAGTGCAAATGGCTTAAGGTCCCATCTAATTCATACAAGAATTGGCCAAAAGAAACTCACTGTATGTGTGTCACAAGCCTTGAACGAATCTTAATGTAATTATTCAGTTATAGAGAGAGTCTTTGGTAGTTTTCTGGGCAGTAAACAGATTCAAACTTTTTTGTGGGGGATGAAATTTGCAGTTCAGACAGACCACAAACCTTTGTTAGAATATTTTGCACGAAAGGAACTTGATTGTATACACTCTTGCATTTGAAGGTGGGTTGTATGTCTACAGGGATACTGCTTCACAGTGCAGTTTATACCAGGAGCAGGAAATGGACTGTTTGCCAAGACTGGTTAAAGAGTGAGCTCCACCTTATGTGGAGGTGGAAGACTCAGTAGAGGAAGATGTCAGGGTTTGCCAAGATACCCAAGGGAGCTTTAAAGAGAGTAAATGTTTTGAAGACTTAGAGACCGATGAGGAACTAAAAGATGTAATTGATGTGTTATCTGAAGAGAAACCAAGCAAGAGGTTTTTGAAAAAGTGTAGCAGAAGTTGGAGTAAGCTAGGACATGAACTTACAGTTGACAAAGGGTTTCTATTGCTAGGGATGAGATTAGTACCACCATGAATTTGAATTAGAAAAAACAGCAACTGGCACATGTGGGCAATTTAGGAATAGTACATACAAAAGAGAGATTTTGAAGATATTTCTGGTGGCCAGTGCTTGATCATAATGTTGCTTGTATGGCTAGGAAGTGTCGAGTATGTGGCGTGTGACACAGGTTTGAGAACTAATAGTATCCCTGTGCTTTGAAAACAATTTGAGAGAGAAAGTTACCTTTGCTTTTTGTTCACATATAATAGAGTACAATGTTGTTCCAGAGAGACAGAAAATTATTTGAAAATGTGTGTACTAGAGCATAAAATATCAGCTTTGTATCACCCACAGACCAATGGTCCTACTAAGAGAGTGGTAAAAACATTGAAGGAGGGGATACAATTGGCCAGAGCAAATGGCCTTGATGGGAAAATTGATTTGTCTCGGAGGATAACTGGATATTGTATGTTTCCACAATCCACCACCGGAAAGTCTCTTTTCGAGCTGTTCAAAGACAGAGCTCCATTCAGAAAAGTGTGTCCAGGGTGGATGTTTTGGGGTAAAGGTTGTGTGAACAATGCACTGGGAGATTGGAGAGAATAATAAACATTTCACAAAAGAAAATTAAAGTTGAGCTATGACAAACAAAAAAATGCAAGAATTAGGTGGTCAAATTGGAAGATTTTGTAAAAATAAGAGCTACCGAAGGGTGTGTTGAGTGGTCCGAATTTATGAGTTAGTTTGAGGTAGTCACATTTTTTTTAAATGCAGTGAACACACATAGTGGCAGGATCTGGAACAAAAACAGAGTAGCGATTCTTCATCATGTTCCAGTGGAAAATAAGAAACTCAATACAGACAATCAAAATGGTGGACTGGCTCAGCCAGGGATGGTAGGAATCAAAAATGTCTATCGAGCAGAAGAGTGGGAGAATAATTAAGAAAACATCCTTTTTTGAAGATTTTGATAATAAAATAGTCATGTTATTGTTACATGATGTACTTTAATATGGTTTATTATGTCTAATTTCTTTTCACTGTTTTTAAGGGTTTTTATTTGTGTTATCTTGCTGTTAGTTATCAGTTAAGGGAGGGAGCAATGTTGCATAAATAAAGTGACTTACTTATAGACTATGACGTTAAGTTTATTGCTCACAGACTGCACTGTCCATGGAATGGGAACTTAGAATGTGATGAGGTAATGGAATCAGAATGTGGGGAGCCGTGAGGGACAGGTAAAGAGCTGCTTGTGAGTGGTGGTTGATATGTCTGGAAATAAATACAAGTTCCCTGTCATCTTTGTGGAGGAACAATGCAGTAACCAATCAAAAGACATGGAAAGGAGTAGTACTTCATGGCAGGGGAAAACAGAAGATTGACAAGCTGGGTCAAGAATGAGAAGTAGGAAAATGAGTGACGAGGAAAAGTCAACCAAAGATAAGCCACTTAGGAGAGGGGAGGCTCCAATGTTGTGGTTCTTGATGAGCCACAATATGTTTTGCAACAGAAAGCATATGTGGTTTCCTAGGATTTGAGATAAAAATGATAACATGATAAAATAATACAACCACAAAATGTGCTGCTTGATTCCATATAATTTGTATTTTTTGCTACATAATTTAGTCAACCCTGCTGTATAATTTGGCCGTCTTCTGCCACATAATTCACTGGCCCTGGTAATAACATCATATCCTGACCTATTATTCATCGTTTAGCGTGTCAGTCTCCAAGAGTAGCTCAAACTACACTTCCTTGTGATGTCATAGTATGGTATTCACTCAGAACTTGTGGAAAATAGCTGTGAAACAGCTCATTCATACTGTTGTGTATGTTTATGCTTTGCATTTCTGACACACTTTTACTGGTAAGAAAATTGTGCGGCAAGCAACAACAAACACTTGCTTCGAGATTTCATTAGACTTTTAACACCATAAAAAGTAAAGACAAGATCAGGTCTATAAAAGGCAAAGAGTTATCATCATTCCATGAGATGGTTGAATACTATAGAAAGTTTGTAAAAGATTTTGCTGGTACAACATACAATATGAGGAAGTTGTTAAAAGAAAAAATTGAATTTATGTGGGAGAGTGAATATTGAAAGGAATTTGAGTGGGGAAAGGAAGAACTAAGTCATGCTCCTTATTTGCAAGCTTATGATCCAATGTTTTATGCAAAGGTGGTCTTTGATGCAAGTGCAAATGGCTTAAGGTCCCATCTAATTCATACAAGAAATGGCCAAAAGAAACTCACTGTGTGTGTGTCACAAGCCTTGAACGAATCTTTTGGTAGTTTTCTGGGCAGTAAACAGATTCAAACTTTTTTTGTAGGGGATGAAATTTTCAGTTCAGACAGACCACAAACATTTGGTAGAATATTTTGCACAAAAGGAACTTGATTGTATACACTCTTGCATTTGAAGGTGGGTTGAATGTCTACAGGAATACTGATTCACAGTGCAGTATATACCAGAAGTATGAAATGGACTGTTTGCCAAGACTGGTTAAAGTGTGAGCTCCACCTTATGTGGAGGTGGAAGACTCAGTAGAGGCAGATGTCAGTGTTTGCCAAGTTACCCAAGGGATCTTTAAAGAGAGTAAATGTTATGAAGAATTAGAGACTGATGAGGAACTAAAAGATGTAATTGATTTGTTATCTGAAGAGAAACCAAGCAAGAGGTTGTTGAAAAAGTGTAGCAGAAGTTGGTGTAATCTAGGACATGAACTTAAAGTTGACAAAGGGTTTCTATTGCTAGGGACGAGATTAGTACCACCATGGAGTTTGAATTAGAAAAAACAGCAACTGGCACATGTGGGCAATTTAGGAATAGTAAATACAAAAAAAGATTCTGAAGATATTCCTGGTGGGCAGTGCCTGATCATGATGTTTCGTGTATGGCTAGGAAGTGTCGAGTGTGTGGCGTGTGACACAGGTTCGAGAACTACTAGTATCCCTGTGCTTTGAAAACAGTTTGAGAGAGAAAGTTACCTTTGCTATTTGTTCACATATAATAGAGTACAATGCTGTTCCAGAGAGACAGAAAATTATTTGAAAATGTGTGGAGTGGAGCATAAAATATCAGCTTTGTATCACCCACAGACCAGTGGTCCTACTAAGAGAGTGGTAAAAACATTGAAGGAGGGGATACAATTGGCCAGAGCAAATGGCCTTGATGGGAAAATTGATTTGTCTCGGAGGATAACTGGATATTGTATGTTTCCACAATCCACCACCGGAAAGTCTCTTTTCAAGCTGTTCAAAGACAGAGCTCCATTCAGATAAGTGTGTCCAGGGTGGATGTTTTGGGGTAAAGGTTGCGTGAAGAATGCACTGGGAGATTGGAGAGAATAATAAACATTTCATAAAAGAAAATTAAAGTTGAGCTGTGACAAACAAAAAAATGCAATGAATTAGGTGGTCAAATTGGAAGATTTTGTAAAAATAAGAGCTACCAAAGGGTGTGCTGAGTGGTCCAAATTTATGAGTGAGTTTGAGGTAGTTACATTTTTTTAAAATGCAGTGAACACACATGCTGGCAGGATCTGGAACAAAAACAGAGTAGCGGGTCTTCATCATATTCCAGTGGAAAATGAGAAACTCAATACAGACAATCAAAATGGTGGGCTGGCTCAGCCAGGGATGGTAGGAAACAAAAATGTCGATCGAGCAGAAGAGTGGGAGAATAATGAAGAAAACATCCTTTTTGAAGATTTTGATAATAAAATAGTCATGTTATTGTTACATGATGTACTTTAATATGGTTTATTATGTCTAATTTCTTTTCACTGTTTTTAAGGGTTTTTATTTGTGTTATCTTGCTGTTAGTTACCTGTTAAGGGAGGGAGCAATGTGGCATAAATAAAGTGACTTACTTATAGACTATGATGCTAAGTTTATTGCTCACAGAGTGCACTGTCCATGGAATGGTAACTTAGAATGTGATGAGGTAATGGAATCAGAATGTGGGGAGCTGTGAGGGACAGGTAAAGAGCTGCTTGTGAGTGGTGGTTGATATGTCTGGAAATAAATACAAGTCCCCTGTCATCTTTGTGGAGGAACAATGCAGTAACCAATCAAAAGACATGGAAAGGAGTAGTACTTCATGGCAGGGGAAAACAGAAGATTGACAAGCTGGGTCAAGAATGAGAAGTAGGAAAATGACTGACGAGGAAAAAACAACCAAAGATAAGCCACTTAGGAGAGGGGAGGCTCCAATGTTGTGGTTCTTGATGAGCCACAATATGTTTTGCAACAGAAAGCATATGTGGTTTCCTAGGATTTGAGATAAAAATGATAACATGATAAAATAATACAATCACAAAATGTGCTGCTTGATTCCATATAATTTGTATTTTTTACCACATAATTTAGTCAACCCTGCTGTATAATTTGGTCCTCTTCTGCCACATAATTCCCTGGCCCTGGTAGATAGATTGTATCCTGACCTGTTATTCATCGTTTAGCGTGTCAGTCTCCAAGAGTAGCTCAAACTACACTTCCTTGTGATGTCATAGTATGGTATTCACTCAGAACTTGTGGAAAATAGCTGTGAATCAGCTCATTCATACTGTTGTGTATGTTTATGCTTTGCATTTCTGATACACTTTACTGGTAAGAAAATTGTGCGGCAAGCAACAACAAACACTTGCTTCGAGATTTCATTAGACTTTTAACACCATTAAAAGTAATAACAAGATCAGGTCTATAAAAGGCAAAGCGTTATCATCATTCCATGAGATGGTTGAATACTATAGAAAGTTTGTAAAAGATTTTGCTGGTACAACATACAATATGAGGAAGTTGTTAAAAGAAAAAATAGAATTTCTGTGGGAGAGTGAATATTGAAAGGAATTTGAGTGGGGAAAGGAAGAACTAGCCATGCTCCTTCTTTGCAAGCTTATGATCCAATGTGTGATGCAAAGGTGGTCTGTGATGCAAGTGCAAATGGCTTAAGGTCCCATCTAATTCATACAAGAAATGGCCAAAAGAAACTCACTGTATGTGTGTCACAAGCCTTGAACGAATCTTAATGTAATTATTCAGTTATAGAGAGAGTCTTTGGTAGTTTTCTGGGCAGTAAACAGATTCAAACTTTTTTGTGGGGGATGAAATTTGCAGTTCAGACAGACCACAAACCTTTGTTAGAATATTTTGCACGAAAGGAACTTGATTGTATACACTCTTGCATTTGAAGGTGGGTTGTATGTCTACAGGGATACTGCTTCACAGTGCAGTTTATACCAGGAGCAGGAAATGGACTGTTTGCCAAGACTGGTTAAAGAGTGAGCTCCACCTTATGTGGAGGTGGAAGACTCAGTAGAGGAAGATGTCAGTGTTTGCCAAGATACCCAAGGGAGCTTTAAAGAGAGTAAATGTTTTGAAGACTTAGAGACCGATGAGGAACTAAAAGATGTAATTGATGTGTTATCTGAAGAGAAACCAAGCAAGAGGTTTTTGAAAAAGTGTAGCAGAAGTTGGAGTAAGCTAGGACATGAACTTACAGTTGACAAAGGGTTTCTATTGCTAGGGATGAGATTAGTACCACCATGAATTTGAATTAGAAAAAACAGCAACTGGCACATGTGGGCAATTTAGGAATAGTACATAGAAAAGAGAGATTTTGAAGATATTTCTGGTGGCCAGTGCTTGATCATAATGTTGCTTGTATGGCTAGGAAGTGTCGAGTATGTGGCGTGTGACACAGGTTTGAGAACTAATAGTATCCCTGTGCTTTGAAAACAATTTGAGAGAGAAAGTTACCTTTGCTTTTTGTTCACATATAATAGAGTACAATGTTGTTCCAGAGAGACAGAAAATTATTTGAAAATGTGTGTACTAGAGCATAAAATATCAGCTTTGTATCACCCACAGACCAATGGTCCTACTAAGAGAGTGGTAAAAACATTGAAGGAGGGGATACAATTGGCCAGAGCAAATGGCCTTGATGGGAAAATTGATTTGTCTCGGAGGATAACTGGATATTGTATGTTTCCACAATCCACCACCGGAAAGTCTCTTTTCGAGCTGTTCAAAGACAGACCTCCATTCAGAAAAGTGTGTCCAGGGTGGATGTTTTGGGGTAAAGGTTGTGTGAACAATGCACTGGGAGATTGGAGAGAATAATAAACATTTCACAAAAGAAAATTAAAGTTGAGCTATGACAAACAAAAAAATGCAAGAATTAGGTGGTCAAATTGGAAGATTTTGTAAAAATAAGAGCTACCGAAGGGTGTGTTGAGTGGTCCGAATTTATGAGTTAGTTTGAGGTAGTCACATTTTTTTTAAATGCAGTGAACACACATAGTGGCAGGATCTGGAACAAAAACAGAGTAGCGATTCTTCATCATGTTCCAGTGGAAAATGAGAAACTCAATACAGACAATCAAAATGGTGGACTGGCTCAGCCAGGGATGGTAGGAATCAAAAATGTCTATCGAGCAGAAGAGTGGGAGAATAATTAAGAAAACATCCTTTTTTGAAGATTTTGATAATAAAATAGTCATGTTATTGTTACATGATGTACTTTAATATGGTTTATTATGTCTAATTTCTTTTCACTGTTTTTAAGGGTTTTTATTTGTGTTATCTTGCTGTTAGTTATCAGTTAAGGGAGGGAGCAATGTTGCATAAATAAAGTGACTTACTTATAGACTATGAAATTAAGTTTATTGCTCACAGACTGCACTGTCCATGGAATGGGAACTTAGAATGTGATGAGGTAATGGAATCAGAATGTGGGGAGCCGTGAGGGACAGGTAAAGAGCTGCTTGTGAGTGGTGGTTGATATGTCTGGAAATAAATACAAGTTCCCTGTCATCTTTGTGGAGGAACAATGCAGTAACCAATCAAAAGACATGGAAAGGAGTAGTACTTCATGGCAGGGGAAAACAGAAGATTGACAAGCTGGGTCAAGAATGAGAAGTAGGAAAATGAGTGACGAGGAAAAGTCAACCAAAGATAAGCCACTTAGGAGAGGGGAGGCTCCAATGTTGTGGTTCTTGATGAGCCACAATATGTTTTGCAACAGAAAGCATATGTGGTTTCCTAGGATTTGAGATAAAAATGATAACATGATAAAATAATACAACCACAAAATGTGCTGCTTGATTCCATATAATTTGTATTTTTTGCTACATAATTTAGTCAACCCTGCGGTATAATTTGGTCGTCTTCTGCCACATAATTCACTGGCCCTGGTAATAACATCATATCATGACCTATTATTCATCGTTTAGCGTGTCAGTCTCCAAGAGTAGCTCAAACTACACTTCCTTGTGATGTCATAGTATGGTATTCACTCAGAACTTGTGGAAAATAGCTGTGAAACAGCTCATTCATACTGTTGTGTATGTTTATGCTTTGCATTTCTGACACACTTTTACTGGTAAGAAAATTGTGCGGCAAGCAACAACAAACACTTGCTTCGAGATTTCATTAGACTTTTAACACCATAAAAAGTAAAGACAAGATCAGGTCTATAAAAGGCAAAGAGTTATCATCATTCCATGAGATGGTTGAATACTATAGAAAGTTTGTAAAAGATTTTGCTGGTACAACATACAATATGAGGAAGTTGTTAAAAGAAAAAATTGAATTTATGTGGGAGAGTGAATATTGAAAGGAATTTGAGTGGGGAAAGGAAGAACTAAGTCATGCTCCTTATTTGCAAGCTTATGATCCAATGTTTTATGCAAAGGTGGTCTTTGATGCAAGTGCAAATGGCTTAAGGTCCCATCTAATTCATACAAGAAATGGCCAAAAGAAACTCACTGTGTGTGTGTCACAAGCCTTGAACGAATCTTTTGGTAGTTTTCTGGGCAGTAAACAGATACAAACTTTTTTTGTAGGGGATGAAATTTTCAGTTCAGACAGACCACAAACCTTTGGTAGAATATTTTGCACAAAAGGAACTTGATTGTATACACTCTTGCATTTGAAGGTGGGTTGAATGTCTACAGGAATACTGCTTCACAGTGCAGTATATACCAGAAGTATGAAATGGACTGTTTCGCAAGACTGGTTAAAGTGTGAGCTCCACCTTATGTGGAGGTGGAAGACTCAGTAGAGGCAGATGTCAGTGTTTGCCAAGTTACCCAAGGGAGCTTTAAAGAGAGTAAATGTTTTGAAGAATTAGAGACCGATGAGGAACTAAAAGATGTAATTGATTTTTTATCTGAAGAGAAACCAAGCAAGAGGTTGTTGAAAAAGTGTAGCAGAAGTTGGTGTAATCTAGGACATGAACTTACAGTTGACAAAGGGTTTCTATTGCTAGAGACGAGATTAGTACCACCATGGATTTTGAATTAGAAAAAACAGCAACTGGCACATGTGGGCAATTTAGGAATAGTAAATACAAAAAAAGATTCTGAAGATATTCCTGGTGGGCAGTGCCTGATCATGATGTTGCGTGTATGGTTAGGAAGTTTCGAGTGTGTGGCGTGTGACACAGGTTTGAGAACTACTAGTATCCCTGTGCTTTGAAAAAATTTTGAGAGAGAAAGTTACCTTTGCTATTTGTTCACATATAATAGAGTACAATGCTGTTCCAGAGAGACAGAAAATTATTTGAAAATGTGTGGAGTGGAGCATAAAATATCAGCTTTGTATCACCCACAGACCAGTGGTCCTACTAAGAGAGTGGTCAAAACATTGAAGGATGGGATACAATTGGCCAGAGCAAATGGCCTTGATGGGAAAATTGATTTGTCTCGGAGGATAACTGGATATTGTATGTTTCCACAATCCACCACCGGAAAGTCTCTTTTCGAGCTGTTCAAAGACAGAGCTCCATTCAGAAAAGTGTGTCCAGGGTGGATGTTTTGGGGTAAAGGTTGCGTGAAGAATGCACTGGGAGATTGGAGAGAATATTAAACATTTCATAAAAGAAAATTAAAGTTGAGCTGTGACAAAAAAAAAAATGCAAGGAATTAGGTGGTCAAATTGGAAGATTTTATAAAAATAAGAGCTACCAAAGGGTGTGCTGAGTGGTCCGAATTTATGAGTGAGTTTGAGGTAGTCACATGTTTTTTAAAATGCAGTGAACACACATGCTGGCAGGATCTTGAACAAAAACAGAGTTGCGGTTCTTCATCATGTTCCAGTGGAAAATGAGAAACTCAATACAGACAATCAAAATTGTGGGCTGGCTCAGCCAGGGATGGTAGGAAACAAAAATGTCGATCGAGCAGAAAAGTGGGAGAATAATGAAGAAAACATCCTTTTTGAAGATTTTGATAATAAAATAGTCATGTTATTGTTACATGATGTACTTTAATATGGTTTATTATGTCTAATTTCTTTTCACTGTTTTTAAGGGTTTTTATTTGTGTTATCTTGCTGTTAGTTATCTGTTAAGGGAGGGAGCAATGTGGCATAAATAAAGTGACTTACTTATAGACTATGACGCTAAGTTTATTGCTTACAGAGTGCACTGTCCATGGAATGGGAACTTAGAATGTGATGAGGTAATGGAATCAGAATGTGGGGAGCTGTGAGGGACAGGTAAACATTTGCTTGTGAGTGGTGGTTGATATGTCTGGAAATAAATACAAGTCCCCTGTCATCTTTGTGGAGGAACAATGCAGTAACCAATCAAAAGACATGGAAAGGAGTAGTACTTCATGGCAGGGGAAAACAGAAGATTGACAAGCTGGGTCAAGAATGAGAAGTAGGAAAATGAGTGACGAGGAAAAGTCAACCAAAGATAAGCCACTTAGGAGAGGGGAGGCTCCAATGTTGTGGTTCTTGATGAGCCACAATATGTTTTGCAACAGAAAACAAATGTGGCTTCCTAGGATTTGAGATAAAAATGATAACATGATAAAATAATACAACCATAAAATGTGCTGCTTGATTCCATATAATTTGTATTTTTTGCCACATAATTTAGTCAACCCTGCTGTATAATTTGGTCCTCTTCTGCCACATAATTCACTGGCCCTGGTAGATACATTGTATCCTGACCTGTTATTCATCGTTTAGCGTGTCAGTCTCCAAGAGTAGCTCAAACTACACTTCCTTGTGATGTCATAGTATGGTATTCACTCAGAACTTGTGGAAAATAGCTGTGAAACAGCTCATTCATACTGTTGTGTTTGTTTATGCTTTACATTTCTGATACACTTTTACTGGTAAGAAAATAGTGCGGCAAGCAACAACAAACACTTGCTTCGAGATTTCATTAGACTTCTAACACCATAAAAAGTAATAACAGGATCAGGTCTATAAAAGGCAAAGAGTTATCATCATTCCATGAGATGGTTGAATACTATAGAAAGTTTGTAAAAGATTTTTCTGGTACAACATACAATATGAGGAAGTTGTTAAAAGAAAAAATAGAATTTCTGTGGGAGTTTGAATATTGAAAGGAATTTGAGTGGGGAATGGAAGAACTAAGTCATGCTCCTTCTTTGCAAGCTTATGATCCAATGTGTGATGCAAAGGAGGTCTGTGATGCAAGTGCAAATGGCTTAAGGTCCCATCTAACTCATACAAGAAATGGCCAAAAGAAACTCACTGTGTGTGTGTCACAAGCCTTGAACGAATCTTAATGTAATTATTCAGTTATAGAGAGAGTCTTTGGTAGTTTTCTGGGCAGTAAACAGATTCAAACTTTTTTTGTGGGGGATGAAATTTGCAGTTCAGACAGACCACAAACCTTTGGTAGAATATTTTGCACGAAAGGAACTTGATTGTATACACTCTTGCATTTGAAGTTGGGTTGTATGTCTACAGGAATACTGCTTCACAGTGCAGTTTATACCAGGAGCAGGAAATGGACTGTTTGCCAAGACTGGTTAAAGAGTGAGCTCCACCTTATGTGGACGTGGAAGACTCAGTAGAGGAAGATGTCAGAGTTTGCCAAGATAACCAAGGGAGCATTAAAGAGAGTAAATGTTTTGAAGAATTAGAGACCGATGAGGAACTAAAAGATGTAATTGATTTGTTATCTGAAGAGAAACCAAGCAAGAGGTTGTTGAAAAAGTGTAGTAGAAGTTGGAGTATGCTAGGACATGAACTTACAGTTGACAAAGGGCTTCTATTGCTAGGGATGAGATTAGTACCACCATGGATGTGATTTAGAAAAAACAGCAACTGGCACATGTGGGCAATTTAGGAATAGTAAATACAAAACAGAGATTTCGAAGATATTCCTGGTGGCCAGTGCTTGATCATGATGTTGCGTGTATGGCTAGGAAGTGTCCAGTGTGTGGCGTGTGACACAGGTTTGAGAACTACTAGTATCCCTGAGCTTTGAAAACAAATTTAGAGAGAAAGTTACCTTTGCTATTTGTTCACATATAATAGAGTACAATGCCCTTCCAGAGAGACAGAAAATTATTTGAAAATGTGTGGAGTAGAGCTTAAAATATCAGCTTTGTATCACCCACAGACCAATTGTCCTACTAAGAGAGTGGTAAAAACATTGAAGGAGGGGATACAATTGGCCAGAGCAAATGGCCTTGATGGGAAAATTGATTTGTCTTGGAGGATAACTGGATATTGTATGTTTCCACAATCCACCACCGGAAAGTCTCTTTTCGAGCTGTTCAAAGACAGAGCTCCATTCAGAAAAGTGTGTCCAGGGTGGATGTGGGGTAAAGGTTGCGTTAACAATGCACTGGGAGATTGGAGAGAATAATAAACATTTCACAAAAGAAAATTAAAGTTGAGCTATGACAAACAAAAAAATGCAAGGAATTAGGTGGTCAAATTGGAAGATTTTGGAAAAATAAGAGCTACCAAAGGGTGTGCTGAGTGGTCCGAATTTATGAGTTAGTTTGAGGTAGTCACATTTTTTTTAAATGCAGTGAACACACATAGTGGCAGGATCTGGAACAAAAACAGAGTAGCGATTCTTCATCATGTTCCAGTGGAAAATGAGACACTCAATACAGACAATCAAAATGTTGGGCTGGCTCAGCCAGGGATGGTAGGAAACAAAAATGTATATCGGGCAGAAGAGTGGGAGAATAATGAAGAAAACATCCTTTTTGAAGATTTTGATAATAAAATAGTCATGTTATTGTTACATGATGTACTTTAATATGGTTTATTATGTCTAATTTCTTTTCACTGTTTTTAAGTGTTTTTATTTGTGTTATCTTGCTGTTAGTTATCTGTTAAGGGAGGGAGCAATGTTGCATAAATAAAGTGACTTACTTATAGACTATGACGCTAAGTTTATTGCTCACAGACTGCACTGTCCATGGACTGGGAACTTAGAATGTAATGAGGTAATGGAATCAGAATGTGGGGAGCTGTGAGGGTCAGGTAAAGAGCTGCTTGCGAGTGGTGGTTGATATGTCTGGAAATAAATACAAGTCCCCTGTCATCTTTGTGGAGGAACAATGCAGTAACCAATCAAAAGACATGGAAAGGAGTAGTACTTAATGGCAGGGGAAAACAGAAGATTGACAAGCTGGGTCAAGAATGAGAAGTAGGAAAATGAGTGACGAGGAAAAGTCAACCAAAGATAAGCCACTTAGGAGAGGGGAGGCTCCAATGTTGTGGTTCTTGATGAGCCACAATATGTTTTGCGACAGAAAGCATATGTGGTTTCCTAGGATTTGAGATAAAAATGATAACATGATAAAATAATACAATCACAAAATGTGCTGCTTGATTCCATATAATTTGTATTTTTTGCTACATAATTTAGTCAACCCTGCTGTATAATTTGGTCCTCTTCTGTCACATAATTCATTGACCATGGTAGCTACATCGTATCCTGACCTGTTATTCATCGTTTAGCGTGTCAGTCTCCAAGAGTAGCTCAAACTACACTTCCTTGTGATGTCATAGTATGGTATTCACTCAGAACTTGTGGAAAATAGCTGTGAAACATCTCATTTATACTGTTGTGTATGTTTATGCTTTGCATTTCTGATACACTTTTACTGGTAAGAAAATTGTGCGGCAAGCAACAACAAACACTTGCTTCGAGATTTCATTAGACTTTTAACACCATAAAAAGTAATGACAAGATCAGGTCTATAAAAGGCAAAGAGTTATCATCATTCCATGAGATGGTTGAATACTATAGAAAGTTTGTAAATGATTTTGCTGGTACAACATACAATATGAGGAAGTTGTTAAAAGAAAAAATAGAATTTCTGTGGGAGAGTGAATATTGAAAGGAATTTGAGTGGGGAAAGGAAGAACTAAGTCATGCTCCTTCTTTGCAAGCTTATGATCCAATGTGTGATGCAAAGGTGGTCTGTGATGCAAGTGCAAATGGCTTAAGGTCCCATCTAATTCATACAAGAAATGGCCAAAAGAAACTCACTGTGTGTGTGTCACAAGCCTTGAACGAATCTTAATGTAATTATTCAGTTATAGAGAGAGTATTTGGTAGTTTTCTGGGCAGCAAAACTGATTCAAACTTTTTTTGTGGGGGATGAAATTTGCAGTTCAGACAGACCACAAACCTTTGGTAGAATATTTTGCACGAAAGGAACTTGATTGTATACACTCTTGCATTTGAAGTTGGGTTGTATGTCTACAGGAATACTGCTTCACAGTGCAGTTTATACCAGGAGCAGGAAATGGACTGTTTGCCAAGACTGGTTAAAGAGTGAGCTCCACCTTATGTGGAGGTGGAAGACTCAGTAGAGGCAGGTGTCAGTGTTTGCTAAGTTACCCAAGGGAGATTTAAAGAGAGTAAATGTTTTGAAGAATTAGAGACCGATGCGGAACTAAAAGATGTAATTGATTTGTTATCTGAAGAGAAACCAAGCAAGAGGTTGTTGAAAAAGTGTAGCAGAAGTTGGAGTGAGCTAGGACATGAACTTACAGTTGACAAAAGGCTTCTATTGCTAGGGACGAGATTAGTACCACCATGGATTTGAATTAGAAAAAACAGCAAGTGGCACATGTGGGCAATTTAGGAATAGTAAATATAAAAGAGAGATTTTGAAGATATTCCTGGTGGCCAGTGCTTGATCATGATGTTGCGTGTATGGCTATGAAGTGTCGAGTGTGTGGCATGTGACACAGGTATGAGAACTACGAGTATCCCTGTGCTTTGAAAAAAGTTTGAGAGAGAAAGTTACCTTTGCTTTTTGTTCACATATAATAGAGTACAATGCTGTTCCAGAGAGACAGAAAATGATTTGAAAATGTGTGGAGTAGAGCTTAAAACATCAGCTTTGTATCACCCACAGACCAATGGTCCTACAAAGAGAGTGGTAAAAACATTGAAGGAGGGGATACAATTGGCCAGAGCAAATGGCCTTGATGGGAAAATTGATTTGTCTCGGAGGATAACTGGATATTTTTTTTTTTTTTTTGTCCTCATTTGCCAAACCCTTATGTGTGAAGAAGGAAATCCGCCAACCACCATTTTGTGCTATCTTGTCCTGCCCACCAAACCCTTTAGTGTGCTATGGACAATTGCACAAAAAACAAAAGAAACAAATTGGCGGGAGAAGGAGCAAACAACACACAAAAAAGGACGACCTTCAGAAACTCCATCTAGGCATATTTCAACCTGTTTAGACCAGAAAGACGAATGAAGACCCTTGTTATAGGTCCATGGAGCAGGGAAGCTGGCATAATCATAGGACCCGGGGAAAAAAAAAAAAAAAAAAAAAAACCCCGGGAGACCTACTTCCACTGTATCAAATAGTCCCAAAAGGCAATTTTCTTTTTTTTCATACTACAGGGTCTAGCCAGGTCTACTTTAGAAACTTCATATAGGGACGATAACCATCCCATATATGTTGGAGGAGCTGTGTCCACCCAAAATCTGCAAATCTGTCTCCTAGCCAACAGGATTGAAAAAAACAGGAAGGATCTAGCAGGCCCTAGGATATTTTCGTCAAGCCCAAAGAAAATCAAAGGGAGAGTATTACTAAGAGTGATATTTAGCATAGAAGATAGTGCTTCTATCACCTCTTCCCAAAAACGACTAATGGCTGGGCACTCTTTAAACATATGAACATCCGAGGCCTCAACTAGGTCACATTTGTTGCATTTTTTTCCATGTTGAAATTTGGCTAACTTTTGGGGGGACAGATAAGCATGATGTAAAGTGAAAAGATGGTTTCGCCTCAACCAGGCTGGCTTCACGATTTTATATAGTAAACTAAATGAGTTTGACCACAGCTGCTGGCACTGTTCGCCGATGTTACTGCCCCATAACACCTCAGGGAGGGTTGTGTCGTCATCTATCTCCTCCAAGATCGCCCAATACCAACATGCGACCTCCTTTCCCCCCCCTGGCCTTGTCACCAATAGATTTTCTAAGTTGCTGTATTTTCCCAAGGAGACTCCCTTTCTTTTCAAGGCCTGAGCCCAGCTAGTCAGCTGTACATACTTGAAGTAAGATAGACCTGGCCCGACTTTCTCCCGCAAAGCCTCCCAAGGTAGCATTGAACCACCAGCTATCAGCTCTCCCCAGTTCAAAAAACCGGCTTCCTTTATTGGACCTGCCAGTCTGTCTTTAAGACATAAGGGAGTACCTGGTGAATCCCATATAGGTGCTAAGTTGGAAAAATAACACAACCCTGTTCTATTTCTGATTGTGGACCAACTCCTAGCCAAAGATTGTAGAGTTTTTAATTTTATTTTTTTAAAGAAGTTCTGGTCTCCAAACTTAAAAAGAAAGCAGTCAGATGGAAGATCAGACCCCTCCAACATAGCTCGGAACATCCTCCCTCTAGAGTTGTCCTCTGATGTTTTTAGGAGCATTCTAGAGTAGGATAGTTGGAACGCCCAGGCATAGTATTGGATGTCTGGTGACGTAAGGCCTCCTTTCTCTCTCCTTCTCCTCAGCTTTTTCCAGGCCAATCTCGAAGCTCGATTCATCCAAATAAAAGAGTTAATACCTTGTTGACATTTAGATATTTGTTTAATGTCAAAAGCCATAGGGATAGAGTTAAACAAAAAGCTATATTTGGGTAGGATAGACATTTTTATAAGGTTTGTCCTCCCAAAGATGGATAAAGGGAGGTGATTCCATGCCTTTAGTTGTTTCTGACATTGTGAAGTGATGAAGATGCAGGAAACAGATGACAGGAACAAGGTAAGCTTTGTAGGTTCTTTATTGTAGGAGATATGCAAGAGACCCCATCCTTCAACTCCTAACAGCAACTGACTTTCTGTATTCAAGAGGTAACATTCTCCTTCAGATGCATTCCACACTAGAATGCATCAACCCAGCATGACATAGCCAGGTGACATATACACACTCTAGAATGCCACATTGCCTCCCTCTTTTCACTTAGAACTCTACATCACCTCCCTCTTTTCCAAACGAAACAAACCCAAAGCCAAAATTACCACGCAAACAAAAAGTACCATACAAAATAATAAAAGTTAATCTTGAAATCGTTGAGGAACTCTCCTCAACCTGACAGGTCTCGACAATACCGGGAGTGAAGGAAGAGAGGGAACTGGCGATGCATGAGACAAACCTTCTTCCACACAGCTAGAAGGACATTTTGCAATCCTGTTAAGATTCCAAACTCTATGATCTTGAGTTCTGACAGCATTACCCAAAAGTCTGGTTACTTTAATAGGTTGACCAAACTTAGACTTCCCAAACCTCCTTTCAGGCAGCTTTACTCTGACCCAATCACCCACCTGAATAACAGTTTTTTTAACACCCTTCCTGGTGTCATACAACTCCTTTCTTCTTATCATTTTATCCATCTCACGATCCCTCCAACCTTCAGTTTTGTCAATAACACCACCTGTTTCCAACCTTCTTGATGTCACCCAAAGAGGATTCACCTGCGTGCTAGGCACCCTTCCTCTAAAAAGAGTAAAAGGAGATACTCCAGTAGAGGAATGAGGAGTGACCCTATACTCATAAACTTTCTTATTGACCGCCTCCTCCCAGTCATACTCAGACATTAACGCCAATTGCATGGCCTCCTTGAGCACCCTCACAAACCTCTCAACCACACCATTACATTCGGGATGATACAAGGAAGCCCGTTTATGTGTAATTCCTCTTTCACTGAGAAACTCCTCCACAATCCTGGACACAAACTGCACACCATTATCAGTCAACACAGATGCTGGCAAAACCTCACCAGAAAATAGGTCATCGAGAAAGTTAATGACCGCAGCAGAATCCACACTGTTTACTATCTTAATGACTGGCCACCTCGAGAACATATCAACACAGACCAAAACATACTGATCTCGAGATTTCACCTTGACCGGCCCAAGAATATCAACAGCTATGTCAGTCCAAGGACCACTTGCCTGCTTCCTGATAAGCATAGGTTGAGTCCTGCATTTAAGAACTTTGTCACTCACCGCACACTGAGGACACGCGCGCACCAGTCTTTCAACCATTGTGTCCATTGCAGGCCACCAATAAACCTCCCTCAGTCTCTCTTTTGTTTTTGCAATGCCCATATGACTGGAATGTGCACTCTCAACTAACTTTTGGCGCACTGCCCCAGGAACGACCAGTCTACTTCCTCTAAAGAGAAGCCCATTTGAAAAAGATAACTCTTCTTTAACATTCCAAAAACCTTTAATCTCCTCATCACACATGTGTTTTTCACACCACCCATCACGGACAAAACAGACCACACGCTGAAGAACAGCATCATCCCTCATTACTGCATTCCATTCTTCTTCAGTAACCACCCCCTGGGTGACTAAACACACACTCCATTCATCCCCAGAACATTCGCCAAGAAAGTAATCTTCCTCATCATCATTTTCATCAGAGACCGTGGTGCCACCAAGTCTTGACAAACAATCAGCAAGAATATTGTTAGCCCCTGGCAAATAATGAACATCAAATTCAAACTCCTGCAACGCCACAACCCATCTCCTTATCCTATGTGACACACGGTCAATCCCCTTTTTTCCAAAAACGTCTTTCAACGGTTTGTGGTCAGAGACTACAACAAACTCTTTACCCCACAAAAATTTCCTCAGTTTACGAACAGCCCAGTACACCGCTAGAGCCTCTTTCTCAACCACAGAATAGTTACACTCTGCACCTCTAAGAGGCCTGGATATGAATAAAATAGTATTGTCCCTTGCTTCACCAGACTGTAGTAACGCCGCACCCAGTCCTTTTGAGCTGGCATCAGTCATCACATAAGACTCTTTCATAGGGTCAAAACTGGAAAGGTCTGGAGCTCTATTCAGACACTCCTTAATCAAATCAAACTCAGCATTACAAGATTCATCCCACTTGAACTCACTCCCTTTCTTTAGCAATGCCCTGATCTTTTCAGTATTCTGAGCAAAACCGGGAACAAATTTATTATAAAACTCAGCCATCCCCAAAAATTTTGTGAGTTCATCTCTACTCGTAGGATAATTCAACTTACAAATGGCTTCTACCAGAGAAGGTTTTGGCTTGATTCCTGACCCTGAAATCACATGCCCCAGGTACTCAATCTCTTTTACATCAAATTTGCACTTGTCCAATCTGAGGGTGAGACCAGAATCCTCCAACCTAGAGAGAACTTGATTCATCCTTTCATTGTGTTCTCTCAAACTCGACCCATACACAAGAACGTCATCTTGATAAATTTTGACTCCACCAACATCCCTTAACGCATTCTCCATCACCCTTTGAAACACTGATGCAGCTGATATTAGACCAAAAGGCATTCTAAGAAATTTAAAGGTGCCAAACGGCGTGATGAAAGCCGTCAAATCTTGGCACGAGGGGTGAAGTCTGACCTGATGGTAGGCTGAAGATAGGTCTAGCGTAGAAAAGTGTGTGGCCCCATTTAACAAGGATAACATTTCAGTAATGTTTGGAAGAGGATAATGATCCACAATCACAGCTTTATTCAATTCTCTCAAATCAATACACAATCTGGCTTCTCCGTTGGCCTTCCGGGCCATAACTACCGGAGAAACCCACTCTGTGGCTTCAATCTCTTGAATGACCCCACTATCAAGCAATTTCTTCAACTCATCCTTCATCTTGTCTCTTACCAATAAAGGAACATTCCTGACTTTGGCCACGACAGGAATGGAATCCTTTCTTAGTTTAATAAGATGTACATATTTTCTAAGGCACCCTAGATTTTTCTCAAAAACTTTAGGAAATTTACTTATCCATACACTGTTATCAGAGATGGAAGCAACCTTGGGTAGATCTCTCAAGCACACCGAAGGAGATTCATTAGGATCTAAATAAACTCCAAGATCACGTTGGTGTGACCAACTGATCAAAGAGTCCCCTTTCATTGAGACATAAATCTTCCCCGCGGTGATCCTTCCCTTAAAATCTATTGTTCCCATAAAATATCCCAATAGATTTATAACTTGACCACCATAACCTCTAGGGACAATATCTGGTTTCAATAGCTTCACTTTAGTGGATAGACATTTTTCATAAAAGATTTTTGGTACTAAAGTGATCTTGGCACCAGAATCAAACAACATGTCTACGTGATTATCATTAACCAGCACTTCCTCTATAGGTCCATCTGCCCCTTGACTGCATATCTGAGATACAATCAGATCAGTCTCATCTTGCTCATAGATGTCAACCTCCCTCACATTTTTTGTATTTTTGCTAGACCTACAGCACTTAGACAAATGCCCCTTTCTTTTACAAATGGAACATGTGGTTTTCCATCCAGGACAGTCTTTGAAATTAGCTACATGTCCTGTGTTTCCACACCTAAAGCACTTTACAGAAAATTTGGGATTCCAGTTTTGACGTATGACTTTGGAGGAACCTTCACCAGTTTGTAACGATGACCTGACTAGTTTGTCAGAATCCACAGATGACTTCGCTTTAATTTCTTTGACATCAGTGCTTGCGCTTTTGTCAGTGTCCGAACCCTTTTTTATAGCTTCTGAACATGCCTTAGAGTGTTCATGCATTTTTAATGTGGTGATAACTTCTTCTAAAAGTGGATTGTCTTTTTGCCAAAGAGCATCTTTCGCCTTCTCAATCGAAGAACCCAACATGAGCTGGTCCCTAAGTCTTTCCTCCAGACTACCAGCGAACGAACAAGTGGAAGCCAGTTTGCGTAATGCGGTAACATACTGCTCCACAGATTCATCATGCCTTTGAACTCTCTTACCAAAATGATATCTCTCTAAAATCATGCTCATTTTTGGAAGGTAATGCAAATCCATTTTCTTAATACAGATTTCGTACTCATTGAGGGAGTCCCCATCAGGTAGATCTGGGAGATGTTCAAAGACTTCCTGGCCCTCTGAGCCTAGGCAATGTAAGAATAGAGCGGATTTTCTTTCTGCACTCAGAGACGTACCGCACACCCTGGCGTAATTGGCAAAAACCTTTTTCCATTTTATCCATGGAATAGTGGGATCACCAGGAGCGGACAGAAAGAAAGGCGGAGCAGTGACGTTCTGCATGACCGCAAAGAGAAGAAGTGAATAGCAAAAAAAAACAAAAGATAGAATGTAAAATATGTGATCACGCAACAAAACCTCTTCTTTTATCTAAAATAAACAGTTGCCTTTGTCTGCATCACTTAAGGTACCTAAGCATATTTTAAAACAATGAGGCATGCACATCAACACCTTGTAACCCCTAAACTCCTCAATCAAGCAAAACAGAAAATGATCTGCAAATGAGGAGAGCTGAGCAGAACAGCGCAGGGAGAGAAAACGAGGCTGTGCAGATCAGCGTTGTCACTAAATGTCCAGAAAAGTCACTGTAATCCCAAAAACGATCTGCCATAAAAGAGCATAAAGCTGTGCAGAACAGCGTTGTCAATATGAATAGATAAGTGGCAGCACCTTGGTAATGTTAAAACGATCTGCGAACGATCTACAATGAAAAACCATAAAGCTGTGCAGATCAGCGTTGCCAAAATGTGTAAATACGAGACAGTACCTTGTTTTCCAGCCCTGGAACCTCTAATTGCCTCCACTTGCGTGTGCTCCGTAAGCGGAAATGGCTGTTTTCAAACGCAGGGTGAGTTGCCAGGTAACCCTGCGAAAGACGGCGGAGAGTGCGACGTGTACGGAGTGACGTCAAAGCTTCCCCCGTTGCTTGGTGACTGTAAACAATAGCGGAGACTGCAGCGTGTGCGGAGCGACGTCAAAGCTTCCGACGTTGCTTGGTGACAATAAACAGCTTGCGCCCAGCGCGGGGTGAGTTGCTAGGCAACGCTGCGACTGCGCACGAGCTTCCAGAAGTTAAAAAAAAACAAAAAAAAAACTTTATTCATGCCTGCGAGTGTCCGACCCCTTTCTTCAGGATTCTTCGGGGCAGAAGCAAACGGCACGGCGCAGTGGGCAGCTGCACCGCAGACGCTCTCCAAAGGCCAGGCAAATCACCGCGGCAGCAATCGTGGTCCCGATAGGACCTCCCACACGCCTCGATGATCGGCAGTGAAAGCCTCAGCAGAGGAGTGCGCGAAATGAATCCGAGGCAGCCCAAAGTCCAAAGAAAACGTTGTGAGAAGATAGCAGCGAGTTGGGGTCTCTTGACGATTTCCAGTCGTCGCCAAAATGAAGTGATGAAGATGCAGGAAACAGATGACAGGAACAAGGTAAGCTTTGTAGGTTCTTTATTGTAGGAGATATGCAAGAGACCCCATCCTTCAACTCCTAACAGCAACTGACTTTCTGTATTCAAGAGGTAACATTCTCCTTCAGATGCATTCCACACTAGAATGCATCAACCCAGCATGACATAGCCAGGTGACATATACACACTCTAGAATGCCACATTGCCTCCCTCTTTTCACTTAGAACTCTACACATTGCTTATATACTCGATCAAGATTAAAGGTGGTGATTTTGCTTATATCTTGGGTAATTCTAATTCCAAGATACCGCATGGAGGGCACTACCTCCACCTGTGTGTTGGGGGAATTCCAGGCCATAATTTCTGTTTTCTCTGAATTTATGTGGTACCCAGAGATTTTACCAAACTCCTCAGCTTTTCTAATCACAGAGGGGAGAGCCAAGTCGAGGTTTGATGTCATAATGAGTATGTCATCGGCATATAGGGCAACCCGCCTTTCCCACCCTCCAAAGCTAAATGATGGAATACTAGCCTCCTCTCTAAGAATCTGTGCAAAAGGTTCAATATAGAGGTTAAAAAGGAGAGGGGAAAGTGGGCAGCCCTGCCTTGTACCTCTCGAAATTCCAAAAGACTCTGTTAGAGAATTGTTTACATTGAGTCTTGCCGTCGGGGCCTTGTATATAAGTGAAATCATGCGGCAGAAATTTTCGGGCAAATTGAATTTCTTCAAAACTGCAGTCAGATAGGACCAGTTTACTCTATCAAAGGCCTTAGTCGCATCCAACGTAAAGGCAGCCAGAGGCAGAGAAAAAGTGGTGGCGATATCAATTGCCCCTACCAGATCGTGTGTGAGGTCAGCTAAGTGTCTGCCCTTTATAAAGCCCTTTTGGTCTTCATGAACTAAAGAGCTTATCGCCTTCCCCAACCTAGTTGTCATTATAGCCACAAAGATTTTATAGTCGTTGTTGAGAAGCGAGATCGGGCGATATGACCCACGATCCTTCAAGTCTTTCCCTGGTTTAGGTATTAAGACCACCGTGGCATCATTCCAGGATTTTGGAAGGTCCCGGCCCTTCAAGAGGATGTTATTAAAAACAGAGGCCAAAATCGGGGTGATCTCGTCTATGAGGGCCTTATAGAATTCCCCTGGTAACCCATCAGGGCCTGCTGCCTTTCCCCGCTTTACCTGCCCCAAAGCCTTCCTGATTTCTTCAACGGAGATCTCATTCTCCAACATCTTACTATGCTCTGGGGATAACTTTGGCAGGGAAATTTGATCTAACCAGGCCTCCCTCTCTGCCTTGTCTTCCCGGATATCTTCCTTATAGATTTTCTGAAAGAAGTCCCGGAAAGCCCCGCCTATTTCATCCTTAGTAATACGGGTAACAGCTTCCCCCTCCACATTAATCTCTCTGATATAGTTTCGAGCTTGGTCGGATTTGGTTTTCCAAGCTAGTATTTTTCCAGCAGCCTCACCAAACTCAAAATGAGAGATTTTACTCGCCTCCCACCTTCTAGAGACCCTAGTTTGTAATACATTTTCTAGGTCCAACTTTAACTCTCTATGTCTTTCGTATAGTGCCCCTGATCTAATATGGGGGTCCAGGATGTTTTCAATGCTCTTCATTTCCCCCTCCAGATTGTCAATACCTTCCCTATATTTCTTCCTTCTATAGGAGGCTGTATGCGTGATAAATGGCCTTGATGGGAAAATTGATTTGTCTCGGAGGATAACTGGATATTGTATGTTTCCACAATCCACCACCGGAAAGTCTCTTTTCAAGCTGTTCAAAGACAGAGCTCCATTCAGAAAAGTGTTTCCAGGGTGGATGTTTTGGGGTAAAGGTTGCGTGAACAATGCACTGGGAGATTGGAGAGAATAATTAACATTTCAGAAAAGAAAATTAAAGTTGAGCTATGACAAACAAAAAAATGCAAGGAATTAGGTGGTCAAATTGGAAGATTTTGTAAAAATAAGAGCTACCAAAGGGTCTGCTGAGTGGTCCGAATTTATGAGTTAGTTTGAGTTAGTCACATTTTTTTTAAATGCAGTGAACACACATAGTGGCAGGATCTGGAACATAAACAGAGTAGCGATCCTTCATCATGTTCCAGTAGAAAATGAGAAACTCAATACACACAATCAAAATGGTGGGCTGGCTCAGCCAGGGATGGTAGGAAACAAAAATGTCTATCGAGCAGAAGAGTGGGAGAATAATGAAGAAAACATCCTTTTTGAAGATTTTGATATTAAAATAGTCATGTTATTGTTACATGATGTACTTTAATATGGTTTATTATGTCTAATTTCTTTTCACTGTTTTTAAGGGTTTTTATTTGTGTTATCTTGCTGTTAGTTATCTGTTAAGGGAGGGAGCAATGTGGCATAAATAAAGTGACTTACTTATAGACTATGACGCTAAGTTTATTGCTCACAGAGTGCACTGTCCATGGAATGGGAACTTAGAATGTGATGAGGTAATGGAATCAGAATGTGGGGAGCTGTGAGGGACAGGTAAAGAGCTGCTTGTGAGTGGTGGTTGATATGTCTGGAAATAAATACAAGTCCCCTGTCATCTTTGTGGAGGAACAATGCAGTAACCAATCAAAAGACATGGAAAGGAGTAGTACTTCATGGCAGGGGAAAACAGAAGATTGACAAGCCTGGTCAAGAATGAGAAGTAGGAAAATGACTGACGAGGAAAAGTCAACCACAGAAAAGCCACTTAGGAGAGGGGAGGCTCCAATGTTGTGGTTCTTGATGAGCCACAATTTGTTTTGCAACAGAAAGCATATGTGGTTTCCTAGGATTTGAGATAAAAATGAGAACATGATAAAATAATACAATCACAAAATGTGCTGCTTGATTCCATATAATTTGTATTTTTTGCCACATAATTTAGTCAACCCTGCTGTATAATTTGGTCCTCTTCTGCCATATAATTCACTGGCCCTGGTAGATACATCGTATCCTGACCTGTTATTCATCGTTTAGCGTGTCAGTCTCCAAGAGTAGCTCAAACTACACTTCCTTGTGATGTCATAGTATGGTATTCACTCAGAAATTGTGGAAAATAGCTGTGAAACAGCTCATTCATACTGTTGTGTATGTTTATGCTTTGCATTTCTGATACACTTGTACTGGTAAGAAAATTGTGCGGCAAGCAACAACAAACGCTTCGAGATTTCATTAGACTTTTAACACCATAAAAAGTAATAACAAGATCAGGTCTATAAAAGGCAAAGAGTTATCATCATTCCATGAGATGGTTGAATACTATAGAAAGTGTGTAAAAGATTTTGCTGGTACAACATACAATATGAGGAAGTTGTTAAAAGAAAAAATAGAATTTATGTGGATGAGTGAATATTGAAAGGAATTTGAGTGGGGAAAGGAAGAACTAAGTCATGCTCCTTCTTTGCAAGCTTATGATCCAAAGTGTGATGCAAAGGTGGTCTGTGATGCAAGTGCAAATGGCTTAAGGTCCCATCTAATTCATACAAGAAATGGCCAAAAGAAAACACTGTGTGTGTGTCACAAGCCTTGAACGAATCTTAATGTAATTATTACAGTTATAGAGAGAGTCTTTGGTAGTTTTCTGGGCAGGAAACGGATTCAAACTTTTTTTGTGGGGGATGAAATTTGCAGTTCAGACAGACCACAAACCTTTGGTAGAATATTTTGCACGAAAGGAACTTGATTGTATACACTCTTGCATTTGAAGGTGGGTTGTATGTCTACAGGAATGCTGCTTCACAGTGCAGTTTATACCAGGAGCAGGAAATGGACTGTTTGTCAAGACTGGTTAAAGTGTGAGCTCCACCTTATGTGGAGGTGGAAGACTCAGTAGAGGCAGATGTCAGTGTTTGCCAAGTTACCCAAGGGAGCTTTAAATAGAGTAAATGTTTTGAAGAATTAGAGACCGATGAGAAACTAAAAGATGTAATTGATTTGTTATCTGAAGAGAAACCAAGCAAGAGGTTGTTGAAAAAGTGTAGCAGCAGTTGGAGTAAGCTAGGACAGGAACTTACAGTTGACAAAGGGTTTCTATTGCTAGGGACGAGATTAGTACCACCATGGAGTTTGAATTAAAAAAAACAGCAACTGGCACATGTGGGCAATTTAGGAATAGTAAATACAAAAAAAGATTCTGAAGATATTCCTGGTGGGCAGTGCCTGATCATGATGTTGCGTGTATGTCTAGGAAGTGTCGAGTGTGTGGCGTGTGACACAGGTTTGAGAACTACTAGTATCCCTGTGCTTTGAAAACAGTTTGAGAGAGAAAGTTACCTTTGCTATTTGTTCACATATATTAGAGTACAATGCTGTTCCAGAGAGACTGAAAATTATTTGAAAATGTGTGAAGTGGAGGAAAAAATATCAGCTTTGTATCACCCACAGACCAGTGGTCCTACTAAGAGAGTGGTAAAAACATTGAAGGAGGGGATACAATTGGCCAGAGCAAATGGCATTGATGGGAAAATTGATTTGTCTCGGAGGATAACTGGATATTGTATGTTTCCACAATCCACCACCTGAAAGTCTCTTTTCGAGCTGTTCAAAGACAGAGCTCCATTCAGAAAAGTGTGTCCAGGGTGGATGGTTTGGGGTAAAGGTTGCGTGAAGAATGCACTGGGAGATTGGAGAGAATAATAACTATTCACAAAAGAAAATTAAAGTTGAGCTGTGACAAACAAAAAAATGCAAGGAATTAGGTGGTCAAATTGGAAGATTTTGTAAAAATAAGAGCTACCAAAGGGTGTGCTGAGTGGTCCGAATTTATGAGTGAGATAGAGGTAGTCACATTTTTTTAAAATGCAGTGAACACACATGCTGACAGGATCTGGAACAAAAACAGAGTAGCGGTTATTCATCATGTTCCAGTGGAAAATGAGAAACTCAATACAGACAATCAAAATGGTGGGCTGGCTTAGCCAGGGATGGTAGGAAACAAAAATGTCGATCGAGCAGAAGAGTGGGAGAATAATGAAGAAAACATCCTTTTTGAAGATCTTGATAATAAAATAGTCATGTTATTGTTACATGATGTACTTTAATATGGTTTATTATGTCTAATTTCTTTTCACTGTTTTTAAGGGTTTTTATTTGTGTTATCTTGCAGTTAGTTATCTGTTAAGGGAGGGAGCAATGTGGCATAAATAAAGTGACTTACTTATAGACTATGACGCTAAGTTTATTGCTCACAGAGTGCACTGTCCATGGAATGGGAACTTAGAATGTGATGAGGTAATGAAATCAGAATGTGGGGAGCTCTGAGGGAGAGGTAAAGAGCTGATTGTGAGTAATGGTTGATATGTCTGGAAATAAATACAAGTCCCCTGTCATCTTTGTGGAGGAACAATGCAGTAACCAATCAAAAGACATGGAAAGGAGTAGTACTTCATGGCAGGGTAAAACAGAAGATTGACAAGCTGGGTCAAGAATGAGAAGTAGGAAAATGACTGACGAGGAAAAGTCAACCAAAGATAAGCCACTTAGGAGAGGGAGGCTCCAATGTTGTGGTTCTTGATGAGCCACAATATGTTTTGCAACAGAAAGCATATGTGGTTTCCTAGGATTTGAGATAAAAATGATAACTTGATAAAATAATACAATCACAAAATGTGCTGCTTGATTCCATATAATTTGTAATTTTTGCCACATAATTTAGTCAACCCTGCTGTATAATTTGGTCCTCTTCTGCCACATAATTCACTGGCCCTGGTAGATACATCGTATCCTGACCTGTTATTCATCGTTTCGCGTCTCACTCTCCAAGAGTAGCTCAAACTACACTTCCTTGTGATGTCATAGTATGGTATTGACTCAGAACTTGTGGAAAATAGCTGTGAAACAGCTCATTCATACTGTTGTGTATGTTTATGCTTTGCATTTCTGATACACTTTACTGGTAAGAAAATTGTGCGGCAAGCAACAACAAACACTTGCTTCGAGATTTCATTAGACTTTTAATACCATAAAAAGTAATAACAAGATCAGGTCTATAAAAGGCAAAGAGTTATCATCATTCCATGAGATTGTTGAATACTATAGAAAGCTTGTAAAAGATTTTGCTGGTGCAACATACAATATGAGGAAGTTGTTAAAAGAAAAAATAGAATTTCTGTGGGAGAGTGAATATTGAAAGGAATTTGAGTGGGGAAAGGAAGAACTAAGTCATGCTCCTTCTTTGCAAGCTTATGATCCAATGTGTGATGCAAAGGTGGTATGTGATGCAAGTGCAAATGGCTTAAGGTCCCATCTAATTCATACAAGAAATGGCCAAAAGAAACTCAGTGTGTGTGTGTCACAAGCCTTGAACGAATCTTAATGTAATTATTCAGTTATAGAGAGAGTCTTTGGTAGTTTTCTGGGCAGTAAACAGATTCAAACTTTTTTTGTGGGGGATGAAATTTGCATTTCAGACAGACCACAAACCTTTGGTAGAATATTTTGCACGAAAGGAACTTGATTGTATACACTCTTGCATTTGAAGTTGGGTTGTATGTCTACAGGAATACTGCTTCACAGTGCAGTTTATACCAGGAGCAGGAAATGGACTGTTTGCCAAGACTGGTTAAAGAGTGAGCTCCACCTTATGTGGAGGTGGAAGACTCAGTAGAGGAAGATGTCAGTGTTTGCCAAGATACCCAAGGGAGCTTTAAAGAGAGTAAATGTTTTGAAGAATTAGAGACCGATGAGGGACTAAAAGATGTAATTGATTTGTTATCTGAAGAGAAACCAAGCAAGAGGTTGTTGAAAAAGTGTAGCAGAAGTTGGAATAAGCTAGGAAAAGAACTTACAGTTGACAAAGGGTTTATATTGCTAGGGATGAGATTAGTACCACCATGGATTTGAATTAGAAAAAACAGCAACTGGCACATGTGGGCAATTTAGGAATAGTAAATACAAAAGAGAGATTTTGAAGATATTCCTGGTGGCCAGTGCTTGATCATGATGTTGCGTGTATGGCTAGGAAGTCTCGAGTGTGTTGCGTGTGACACAGGTTTGAGAACTACGAGTATCCCTGTGCTTTGAAAACAGTTTGAGAGAGAAAGTTACCTTTGCTATTTGTTCACATATAATAGAGTACAATGCTGTTCCAGAGAGACAGAAAATTATTTGAAAATGTGTGGAGTAGAGCATAAAATATCAGCTTTGTATCACCCACAGACCAATGGTCCTACTAAGAGAGTGGTAAAAACATTGAAGGAGGGGATACAATTGGCCAGAGCAAATGGCCTTGATGGGAAAAATGATTTGTCTCAGAGGATAACTGGATATTGTATGTTTCCACAATCCACCACCGGAAAGTCTTTTTTCGAGCTGTTCAAAGACAGAGCTCCATTCAGAAAAGTGTGTCAAGGGTGGATGTTTTGGGGTAAAGGTTTCGTGAACAATGCACTGGGAGATTGGAGAGAATGGTAAACATTTCACAAAAGAAAATTAAAGTTGAGCCATGACAAAAAAAGAAAATGCAAGGAGTTAGGTGGTCAAATTGGAAGATTTTGTAAAAATAAGAGCTACCAAAGGGTGTGCTGAGTGGTCCGAATTTATGAGTTAGTTTGAGGTAGTCACATTTTTTTAAAATGCAGTGAACACACATGCTGGCAGGATCTGGAACAAAAACAGAGTAGCGATTCTTCATCATGTTCCAGTGGAAAATTAGAAACTCAATACAGATAATCAAAATAGTGGGCTGGATCAGCCAGGGATGGTAGGAAACAAAAATGTCTAGTGAGCAAAAGAGTTGGAGAATAATCAAGAAAACATCCTTTTTGAAGATTGTGTTATAAAATAGTCATGTTATTGTTACATGATGTACTTTAATATGGTTTATTATATCTAATTTATTTTCACTGTTTTTAAGGGTTTTTATTTGTGTTATCTTGCTGTTAGTTATCTGTTAAGGGAGGGAGCAATGTGGCATAAATAAAGTTACTTACTTATAGACTATGACGCTAAGTTTATTGCTCACAGAGTGCACTGTCCATGGAATGGGAACTTAGAATGTGATGAGGTAATGGAATCAGAATGTGGGGAGCTGTGAGGGACAGGTATAGAGCTGCTTGTGAGTGGTAGTTGATATGTCTGGAAATAAATACAAGTCCCCTGTCATCTTTGTGGAAGAACAATGCAGTAACCAATCAAAAGACATGGAAAGGAGTAGTACTTCATGGCAGGGGAAAACAGAAGATTGATAAGCTGGGTCAAGAATGAGAAGTAGGAAAATGAGTGACGAGGAAAAGTCAACCAAAGATAAGCCACTTAGGAGAGGGGAGGCTCCAATGTTGTGGTTCTTGATGAGCCACAATATGTTTTGCAAGAGAAAGCATATGTGGTTTCCTAGGATTTGAGATAAAAATCATAACATGATAAAATAATACAATCACAAAATGTGCTGCTTGATTCCATATAATTTGGATTTTTTGCCACATAATTTAGTCAACCCTGCTGTATAATTTGGTCTTCTTCTGTCACATAATTCATTGACCATGGTAGCTACATCGTATCCTGACCTGTTATTCATCGTTTAGCGTGTCAGTCTCCAAGAGTAGCTCAAACTACACTTCCTTGTGATGTCATAGTATGGTATTCACTCAGAACTTGTGGAAAATAGCTGTGAAACATCTCATTTATACTGTTGTGTATGTTTATGCTTTGCATTTCTGATACACTTTTACTGGTAAGAAAATTGTGCGGCAAGCAACAACAAACACTTGCTTCGAGATTTCATTAGACTTTTAACACCATAAAAAGTAATGACAAGATCAGGTCTATAAAAGGCAAAGAGTTATCATCATTCCATGAGATGGTTGAATACTATAGAAAGTTTGTAAATGATTTTGCTGGTACAACATACAATATGAGGAAGTTGTTAAAAGAAAAAATAGAATTTCTGTAGGAGAGTGAATATTGAAAGGAATTTGAGTGGGGAAAGGAAGAACTAAGTCATGCTCCTTCTTTGCAAGCTTATGATCCAATGTGTGATGCAAAGGTGGTCTGTGATGCAAGTGCAAATGGCTTAAGGTCCCATCTAATTCATACAAGAAATGGCCAAAAGAAACTCACTGTGTGTGTGTCACAAGCCTTGAACGAATCTTAATGTAATTATTCGGTTATAGAGAGAGTATTTGGTAGTTTTCTGGGCAGTAAACTGATTCAAACTTTTTTTGTGGGGGATGAAATTTGCAGTTCAGACAGACCACAAACCTTTGGTAGAATATTTTGCACGAAAGGAACTTGATTGTATACACTCTTGCATTTGAAGGTGGGTTGTATGTCTACAGGAATGCTGCTTCACAGTGCAGTATATACCAGAAGCAGGAAATGGACTGTTTGCCAAGACTGGTTAAAGTGTGAGCTCCACCTTATGGGGAGGTGGAAGACTCAGAAGAGGCAGATGTCAGTGTTTGCCAAGTTACCCAAGGGAGATTTAAAGAGAGTAAATGTTTTGAAGAATTAGAGACCGATGCGGAACTAAAAGATGTAATTGATTTGTTATCTGAAGAGAAACCAAGCAAGAGGTTGTTGAAAAAGTGTAGCAGAAGTTGGAGTAAGCTAGGACATGAACTTACAGTTGACAAAAGGCTTCTATTGCTAGGGACGAGATTAGTACCACCATGGATTTGAATTAGAAAAAACAGCAAGTGGCACATGTGGGCAATTTAGGAATAGTAAATACAAAAGAGAGATTTTGAAGATATTCGTGGTGGCCAGTGCTTGATCATGATGTTGCCTGTATGGCTATGAAGTGTCGAGTGTGTGGCATGTGACACAGGTATGAGTCACATGCCACACATGGAGATTACCTTCACTATTGCCTGAGGCTTGAGCCGGGCTGCTAGCTTTTAAAAAACGCTCTGATTCAGATTTTAACTTGTTACTGTGATTATCCTTTGTGTCCTACCCCCCCCTGCAAGCAGTCACGGAATTCGCGCTGCTCGATCTATTTACCGCTCAGGCGTTTTAAAATACTGAGCTTACTCTCTGGAGGGAGCGCTGCACTTTCGCTCACCTGCCTCCTTCCCTGGGTGTACAGCCGATTCAGGGCTGACTCAGGAGGGCCACGCTCGAGCAGACGGCGGCGGCCATTTTGGATAGGGACAGTATAAAAACAGTAGAAGGACTTGCTTTGCGAGGAGATTACCTTCACTATTGCCTGAGGCTTGAGCCGGGCTGCTAGCTTTTAAAAAACGCTCTGATTCAGATTTTAACTTGTTACTGTGATTATCCTTTGTGTCCTACCCCCCCCTGCAAGCAGTCACGGAATTCGCGCTGTTCGATCTATTTACCGCTCAGGCGTTTTAAAATACTGAGCTTACTCTCTGGAGGGAGCGCTGCACTTTCGCTCACCTGCCTCCTTCCCTGGGTGTACAGCCGATTCAGGGCTGACTCAGGAGGGCCACGCTCGAGCAGACGGCGGCGGCCATTTTGGATAGGGACAGTATAAAAACAGACGCCCATTGCTTCGCGCAGCGAACGCGCACAGCGGGCGCGCCATAGTCGCGCCGGAGTCCTGCCCGTCTGCGCTCGTCCGCGCTAGGCTGGGCTCTGGGCTCTGGCATACCCTTTATTGGTGAGTAAAGCCACTATATCCATCATGACTCTTACATACTCCTCCGAAGAGTTATTTGCGCTACGTGGTGCTCCCAATAATAACTGCTCCACCTACCCTTTCCCGCCTCACAAGTTCAGCTGTCCTCGCTGCAACTTTTCACTAAAAACCCCTACCACATGCAGATCCCTCCAACATCAAGGCAGACGAAAGAGACAGGTATGCTCTAGGACAACTTCCACTCGCCCCCTCTTAAGATTTTGGAGCATAAATTGCCGATCCTTACCACAACATAGATACAATATCCACGATTTTCTAGATCAAAATCAACCTGATGCTATATTCCTGACCGAGACGTGGCTCAGAGACTGCTCGGGCCCGGATGTGGCAGACGCCATTCCCTCTAACTACGCCATTCTTCGTCAGGATAGAGATTCCGGTAGGGGTGGAGGAATTGCAATTATTTACAAAAATGTATACACTTGTAAATTGGTAGACACCACTCAAAAAGATTGTGAATCAGCCCTTTTTAAATTATCCATTACCCCCAATTTACGCTGTCAGGGCTACTGGTATACCGTCCCCCTGGGACAGCGAGCCCTTGGATAACATCGTTACCGGACTTCCTAGCCCCAGTACTGCTTAAAGCGCCTAATTTCACAATCTTAGGGGACCTAAACATACATTTAGACGACCATGAGTGCCCTAATAGGAATCAGCTTCTCCCTATTCTGGAAGCTTTTAACCTTCAACTTCTAAACACAGGTCCCACTCATTGTGCCGGTCACTTACTGGACCCGATCCTATCTAACCTGTCCCTAGATTGTTCTCGTGAAGCCCTACAAATCACCTGGTCCGACCACTTAGCTGTCCCCTTCTCTTATGACATGGCCGAAACAGTAATAAGATCTGAGGTGGAAACTACGCGGCCAGTTTGGAATTGGGGGAAGATTAATTTGCCAGAACTCAATAAACTACTGATCAAAACACTTCCATGTGTTGAACTACCAACTGCCGCTCTCAATTGCGCCACTGAACTCTGGCTAACCACTGCAGTCAATACAGCGCTTCCAATGACATCAAAGCCCGCATTTTCACACCACCCTCCTGCTCCATGGTATTCGGAACAACTTAAAAGCCTCCGCTCACATTGTAAGACCTTGGAGCGTAAATGGAGACAAGGCTATTCTCCTTCACGTAAAGCCACATATAAAGAAGCCTTAAAAAAATACCACTACAGTTGTAAAACTGCTAAAGCAGACTACACAAGGAAAACTGTGACTGATGCACAAAACTGCCCAAAGGTGCTATTCTCTGTTGTCAAAAAATTGACTGGTGCTAACTCGATCCCTCCTCCCCCGGCACTTGATGGCACTCAGTGTCAGTCCTTAGCGGATTACTTCATAGATAAAGTTGATCTTATCTATGAAAATTTCACTACACCTCTAGGTACTATGTACACTGCCCTTGACATAGTCCAAAAATTGGAAAACAATGACACTGATGCAGTAGTCACTACTTGGCAGCCCTTAGACGCCATTTCTTTCCTTTCCTGTTTAAATAGTGTGAGATCGGGCTCCCCACAGGACGCTCTCCCGGCCAAAATATTAAAACAATTAGACCCCCTCACTCATCCCCCCATCATTAAATTACTCAACGCTTCTCTGAGCGAGGCCCATGTCCCACAACCTTGGAAACACGCCATGGTTGTACCGTTATTAAAAAAACAGGGTGCAGATCCTTCAAATCCTGCTAACTTTCGCCCTATATCTTTGTTGCCAATTTTCTCAAAGATATTGGAGAGACATATAAATTCTCAGCTCTCCAAACTGGTTGAAAACACTGGATTTCTCCATCCTTCTCAGTCGGGCTTTCGGCCTAGGCACTCAACCGAGACAGCCCTCCTGGGGGTGACAGAGAGTCTTAGGCACGGTGTCGATCAGGGAAACACCATGGCGCTCATCCTGCTGGATTTGAGCGCAGCTTTCGACACCGTGTCACATTCCATCCTCATTGACTCTCTGAAATCTCTAGGTGTGGCAGGCCAGGCCTTGGCCTGGCTGGCGTCTTTCCTTAGTGACCGAAGCTTCCAAGTGTTTTCTTCTAAAGCTGCCTCCGCCATTTGTCCATCCACCCGCGGCGTCCCCCAGGGCTCAATTCTTAGCCCTTTATTATTTAATATTTATGTTAAACCCTTGGCAACCATAGTCGAACAAGCTGGGCTAACCCTGTTTTCCTACGCAGATGACACCCAGATTGTCTTCTCCTTGTCAGGGAGAGACGTAAACAACATCTCCGCACTCAAGTCGGGCCTCACTCTTGTGGCCGACTGGATGCGGAGAAATTGTCTCAAGCTGAATGGGGAGAAGACCGAGGTGGTCATTCTGGGACAGAACAAACATCTTTGGGGTCCTCGCCATTGGCCCATCGAACTGGGAAATGCGCCTACACCATCTACTGCAGTTCGCAACCTGGGCGTCATTATTGACGACAGGCTAACTATGAGACAACAGGCTACTAAGGTCTCAGCCATCTGCTTTTCAACCTTGCGATGGCTTCACAAGATTTTGTGGATGCTCCCCCTCTCCTCTCGCAGAACTGTAGTCCAGGCACTTGTAACATCACGCCTGGACTATGGCAACATTCTCTATTTGGGCGCAGATAAAGCTACTATACATGTGCTGCAGGTGGTGCAAAATGCGGCCGCGCGCCTGCTAAAGAATGTCCCCAGACGCACCTCAGCCACTGCCGCTTTGCGTGACCTCCATTGGTTGAGCATCCCAGAACGCGTTAAATTCAAGGCACTCTGCTATATGTTCAAGGCTAAGCAGGGTAGCGCCCCAGTATATGTTCAGGGGCTGGTAAAACCCTATAGACCCCTGCGCTCATTAAGGTCATCGGACATTGGCAATTTCACAGTACCAAGATGGAAGCTGGCAAAAATGGGAGGCCGCTCCTTTTCCACTCTTGGTCCTAAATACTGGAACTCCCTCCCATTGGCATTAAAATCTGAGACCAACTTACTCCGCTTCCGTAAGGCTTTGAAGACCCTGCTCTTTACTAAGCGTGACCAATAGTCGGCAGAGGCCTTAAGTCAAGGTGACATTCTCTTTTCTTCTACAGTCTATCCCTGGCGCCGGGAAACCCATTGTGGGTAGCTGTGCGCGGTACAAGCTTAAATAAATAAATAAATAAATGAGAACTACGAGTATCCCTGTGCTTTGAAAAAAGTTTGAGAGAGAAAGTTACCTTTGCTTTTTGTTCACATATAATAGAGTACAATGCTGTTCCAGAGAGACAGAAAATTATTTGAAAATGTGTGGAGTAGAGCTTAAAACATCAGCTTTGTATCACCCACAGACCAATGGTCCTACTAAGAGAGTGGTAAAAACATTGAAGGAGGGGATACAATTGGCCAGAGCAAATGGCCTTGATGGGAAAATTGATTTGTCTTGGAGGATAACTGGATATTGTATGTTTCCACAATCCACCACCGGAAAGTCTCTTTTCAAGCTGTTCAAAGACAGAGCTCCATTCAGAAAAGTGTTTCCAGGGTGGATGTTTTGGGGTAAAGGTTGCCTGAACAATGCACTGGGAGATTGGAGAGAATAATAAACATTTCAGAAAAGAAAATTAAAGTTGAGCTATGACAAGCAAAAAAATGCAAGGAATTAGGTGGTCAAATTGGAAGATTTTGTAAAAATAAGAGCTACCAAAGGGTGTGCTGAGTGGTCCGAATTTATGAGTTAGTTTGAGTTAGTCGCATTTTTTTTAAATGCAGTGAACACACATAGTGGCAGGATCTGGAACATAAACAGAGTAGCGATCCTTCATCATGTTCCAGTGGAAAATGAGAAACTCAATACACACAATCAAAATGGTGGGCTGGCTCAGCCAGGGATGGTAGGAAACAAAAATGTCTATCGAGCAGAAGAGTGGGAGAATAATGAAGAAAACATCCTTTTTGAAGATTTTGATATTAAAATAGTCATGTTATTGTTACATGATGTACTTTAATATGGTTTATTATGTCTAATTTCTTTTCACTGTTTTTAAGGGTTTTTATTTGTGTTATCTTGCTGTTAGTTATCTGTTAAGGGAGGGAGCAATGTGGCATAAATAAAGTGACTTACTTATAGACTATGACGCTAAGTTTATTGCTCACAGAGTGCACTGTCCATGGAATGGGAACTTAGAATGTGATGAGGTAATGGAATCAGAATGTGGGGAGCTGTGAGGGACAGGTAAAGAGCTGCTTGTGAGTGGTGGTTGATATGTCTGGAAATAAATACAAGTTCCCTGTCATCTTTGTGGAGGAACAATGCAGTAACCAATCAAAAGACATGGAAAGGAGTAGTACTTCATGGCAGGGGAAAACAGAAGATAGACAAGCCTGGTCAAGAATGAGAAGTAGGAAAAGGACTGACGGGGAAAAGTCAACCAAAGAAAAGCCACTTAGGAGAGGGGAGGCTCCAATGTTGTGGTTCTTGATGAGCCACAATATGTTTTGCAACAGAAAGCATATGTGGTTTCCTAGGATTTGAGATAAAAATGAGAACATGATAAAATAATACAATCACAAAATGTGCTGCTTGATTCCATATAATTTGTATTTTTTGCCACATAATTTAGTCAACCCTGCTGTATAATTTGGTCCTCTTCTGCCATATAATTCACTGGCCCTGGTAGATACATCGTATCCTGACCTGTTATTCATCGTTTAGCGTGTCAGTCTCCAAGAGTAGCTCAAACTACACTTCCTTGTGATGTCATAGTATGGTATTCACTCAGAACTTGTGGAAAATAGCTGTGAAACAGCTCATTCATACTGTTGTGTATGTTTATGCTTTGCATTTCTGATACACTTGTACTGGTAAGAAAATTGTGCTGCAAGCAACAACAAACGCTTCGAGATCTCATTAGACTTTTAACACCATAAAAAGTAATAACAAGATCAGGTCTATAAAAGGCAAAGAGTTATCATCATTCCTTGAGATGGTTGAATACTATAGAAAGTTTGTAAAAGATTTTGCTGGTACAACATACAATATGAGGAAGTTGTTAAAAGAAAAAATAGAATTTCTGTGGGTGAGTGAATATTGAAAGGAATTTGAGTGGGGAAAGGAAGAACTAAGTCATGCTCCTTCTTTGCAAGCTTATGATCCAATGTGTGATGCAAAGGTGGTCTGTGATGCAAGTGCAACTGGCTTAAGGTCCCATCTAATTCATACAAGAAATGGCCAAAAGAAAACACTGTGTGTGTGTGACAAGCCTTGAACGAATCTTAATGTAATTATTCAGTTATAGAGAGAGTCTTTGGTAGATTTCTGGCCAGTAAACAGATTCAAACTTTTTTTGTGGGGGGATGAAATTTGCAGTCCAGACAGACCACAAACCTTTAGTAGAATATTTTGCACAAAAGGAACTTGATCGTATACACTCTTGCATTTGAAGGTGGGTTGTATGTCTACAGGAATACTGCTTCACAGTGCAGTTTATACCAGGAGCAGGAAATGAACTGTTTGCCAAGACTGGTTAAAGAGTGAGCTCCACCTTATGTGGAGGTGGAAGACTCAGTAGAGGAAGATGTCAGTGTTTGCCAAGATACCCAAGGGAGCTTTAAAGAGAGTAAATGTTTTGAAGAATTAGAGACCGATGCGGAACTAAAAGATGTAATTGATTTGTTATCTGAAGAGAAACCAAGCAAGAGGTTGTTGAAAAAGTGTAGCAGAAGTTGGAGTGAGCTAGGAAATGAACTTACTGTTGACAAAAGGCTTCTATTGCTAGGGACGAGATTAGTACCACCATGGATTTGAATTAGAAAAAACAGCAACTGGCACATGTGGGCAATTTAGGAATAGTAAATACAAAAGAGAGATTTTGAAGATATTCCTGGTGGCCAGTGCTTGATCATGATGTTGCGTGTATGGCTAGGAAGTGTCGAGTGTGTGGCATGTGACACAGGTTTGAGAACTACGAGTATCCCTGTGCTTTGAAAACAGTTTGAGAGAGAAAGTTACCTTTGCTATTTGTTCACATATAATAGAGTACAATGCTGTTCCAGAGAGACAGAAAATTATTTGAATTAAAGGAGGGAATACAATTGGCCAGAGCAAATGGCCTTCATGGGAAAATTGATTTGTCTCGGAGGATAACTGGATATTGTATGTTTCCACAATCCACCACCGGAAAGTCTCTTTTCGAGCTGTTCAAAGACATAGCTCCATTCAGAAAAGTGTGTCCAGGGTGGATGTTTTGGGGTAAAGGTTGCGTGATCAATGCACTTTGAGATTGGAGAGAATAATAAACATTTCACAAAAGAAAATTGAAGTTGAGCTATGACAAACAAAAAAATGCAAGGAATTAGGTGGTCAAATTGGAAGATTTTGTAAAAATAAGAGCTACCAAAGGATGTGCTGAGTGGTCCGAATTTATGAGTTAGTTTGAGGTAGTCACATTTTTTTTAAATGCAGTGAACACACATAGTGGCAGGATCTGGTACAAAAAAAGAGTAGCGATTCTTCATCATGTTCCAGTGGAAAATGAGAAACTCAATACAGACAATCAAAATAGTGGGCTGGTTCAGCCAGGGATGGTAGGAAACAAAAATGTCTATTGAGCAGAAGGGTGGGAGAATAATGAAGAAAACATCCTTTTTGAAGATTTTGATAATAAAATAGTCATGTTATTGTTACATGATGTACTTTAATATGGTTTATTATGTCTAATTTCTTTTCACTGTTTTTAAGGGTTTTTATTTGTGTTATCTTGCTGTTAGTTATCTGTTAAGGGAGGGAGCAATGTTGCATAAATAAAGTGAATTACTTATAGACTATGACGCTAAGTTTATTGCTCACAGACTGCACTGTCCATGGAATGGGAACTTAGAATGTGATGAGGTAATGGAATTAGAATGTGGGGAGCTGTGAGGGACAGGTAAAGAGCTGCTTGTGAGTGGTGGTTGATATGTCTGGAAATAAATACAAGTCCCCTGTCATCTTTGTGGAGGAACAATGCAGTAACCAATCAAAAGACATTGAAAGGAGTAGTACTTCATGGCAGGGGAAAACAGAAGATTGACAAGCTGGGTCAAGAATGAGAAGTAGGAAAATGAGTGATGAGGTAAAGTCAACCAAAGATAAGCCACTTAGGAGAGGGGAGGCTCCAATGTTGTGGTTCTTGATGAGCCACAATATGTTTTGCAACAGAAAGCATATGTGGTTTCCTAGGATTTGAGATAAAAATGATAACATGATAAAATAATACAATCACAAAATGTGCTGCTTGATATCTTATAATTTGTATTTTTTGCTACATAATTTAGTCAACCCTGCTGTATAATTTGGTCGTCTTCTGCCACATAATTCACTGGCCCTTTTAGATACATCATATGCTGACCTGTTATTCATCGTTTAGCGTGTCAGTCTCTAAGAGTAGCTCAAACTACACTTCCTTGTAATGTCATAGTATGGTATTCACTCAGAACTTGTGGAAAATAGCTGTGAAACAGCTCATTCATACTGTTGTGTATGTTTATGCTTTGCATTTCTGATACACTTTTACTGGTAAGAAAATTGTGCGGCAAGCAACAACAAACACTTGCTTCGAGATTTCATTAGACTTTTAATACCATAAAAAGTAATAACAAGATCAGGTCTATAAAAGGCAAAGAGTTATCATCATTCCATGAGATTGTTGAATACTATAGAAAGTTTGTAAAAGATTTTGCTGGTACAACATACAATATGACGAAGTTGTTAAAAGAAAAAATAGAATTTCTGTGGGAGAGTGAATATTGATAGGAATTTGAGTGGGGAAAGGAAGAACTAAGTCATGCTCCTTCTTTGCAAGCTTATGATCCAATGTGTGATGCAAAGGTAGTGTTTGATGCAAGTGCAAATGGCTTAAGGTCCCATCTAATTCATACAAAAAATGGCCAAAAGAAACTCACTGTGTGTGTGTCACAAGCCTTGAACGAATCTTAATGTAATTATTCAGTTATAGAGAGAGTCTTTGGTAGTTTTCTGGGCAGTAACCAGATTCAAACTTTTTTTGTGGGGGATGAAATTTGCAGTTCAGACAGACCACAAACCTTTGGTACAATATTTTGCGTGAAAGGAACTTGATTGTACACACTCTTGCATTTGAAGGTGGGTTGTATGTCTACAGGAATACTGCTTCACAGTGCAGTAGATACCAGGAGCAGGAAATGGACTGTTTGCCAAGACTGGTTAAAGTGTGAGCTCCACCTTATGTGGAGGTGGAAGACTCAGTAGAGGCAGAAGTCAGTGTTTGCCAAGTTACCCAAGGGAGCTTTAAAGAGAGTAAATGTTTTGAAGAATTAGACACCGATGAGTAACTAAAAGATGTAATTGATTTGTTATCTGAAAAGAAACCAAGCAAGAGGTTGTTGAAAAAGTGTAGCAGAAGTTGGTGTAAGCTAGGACATGAACTTACAGTTGACAAAGGGTTTCTATTGCTAGTGACGAGATTAGTACCACCATGGAGTTTGAATTAGAAAAAACAGCAACTGGCACATGTGGGCAATTTAGGAATAGTAAATACAAAAAAAGATTCTGAAGATATTCCTGGTGGGCAGTGCCTGATCATGATGTTGCGTGTATGGCTAGGAAGTGTCGAGTGTGTGGCGTGTGACACAGGTTTGAGAACTACTAGTATCCCTGTGCTTTGAAAACAGTTTGAGAGAGAAAGTTACCTTTGCTATTTGTTCACATATAATAGAGTACAATGCTGTTCCAGAGAGACAGAAAAGTATTTGAAAATGTGTGGAGTGGAGCATAAAATATCAGCTTTGTATCACCCACAGACCAGTGGTCCTACTAAGAGAGTGGTAAAAACATTGAAGGAGGGGATACAATTGGCCAGAGCAAATGGCCTTGATGGGAAAATTGATTTGTCTCGGAGGATAACTGGATATTGTATGTTTCCACAATCCACCACCGGAAAGTCTCTTTTCAAGCTGTTCAAAGACATAGCTCCATTCAGAAAAGTGTGTCCAGGGTGGATGTTTTGGGGTAAAGGTTGCGTGATCAATGCACTTTGAGATTGGAGAGAATAATAAACATTTCACAAAAGAAAATTAAAGTTGAGCTATGACAAACAAAAAATTGCAAGGAATTAGGTGGTCAAATTGGAAGATTTTGTAAAAATAAGAGCTACCAAAGGGTGTGCTGAGTGGTCCGAATTTATGAGTGAGTTTGAGGTAGTCACATTTTTTTAAAATGTAGTGAACACACATGCTGGCAGCATCTGGAACAAAAACAGAGTAGCGGTTCTTCATCATGTTCCAGTGGAAAATGAGAAACTCAATACAGACAATCAAAAGGGTGGGCTGGCTCAGCCAGGGATGGTAGGTAACAAAAATATCGATCGAACAGAAGAGTGGGAGAATAATGAAGAAAACATCCTTTTTGAAGATTTTGATAATAAAAAAGTCATGTTATTGTTACATGATGTACTTTAATATGGTTTATTATGTCTAATTTCTTTTCACTGTTTTTAAGGGTTTTTATTTGTGTTATCTTGCTGTTAGTTATCTGTTAAGGGAGGGAGCAATGTGGCATAAATAAAGTGACTTACTTATAGACTATGACGCTAAGTTTATTGCTCACAGAGTGCACTGTCCATGGAATGGGAACTTAGAATGTGAGGAGGTAATGGAATCAGAATGTGGGGAGCTGTGAGGGACAGGTAAAGAGCTGCTTGTGAGTGGTGGTTGATATGTCTGGAAATAAATACAAGTCCCCTGTCATCTTTGTGGAGGAACTATGCAGTAACCAATCAAAAGACATGGAAAGGAGTAGTACTTCATGGCAGGGAAAAACAGAAGATTGACAAGCTGGGTCAAGAATGAGAAGTAGGAAAATGACTGATGAGGAAAAGTCAACCTAAGGTAAGCCACTTAGGAGAGGGGAGGCTCCAATGTTGTGGTTCTTGATGAGCCACAATATGTTTTGCAACAGAAAGCATGTGTGGTTTCCTAGGATTTGAGATAAAAATGATAACATGATAAAATAATACAATCACAAAATGTGCTGCTTGATTCCATATAATTTGTATTTTTTGCCACATAATTTAGTCAACCCTGCTGTATAATTTGGTCCTCTTCTGCCACATAATTCACTGGCCCTGGTGGATACATCGTATCCTGACCTGTTATTCATCGTTTAGCGTGTCAGTCTCCAAGAGTAGCTCAAACTACACTTCCTTGTGATGTCATAGTATGGTATTCACTCAGAACTTGTGGAAAATAGCTGTGAAACACCTCATTCATACTGTTGTGTATGTTTATGCTTTGCATTTCTGATACACTTGTACTGGTAAGAAAATTGTGCGGCAAGCAACAACAAACACTTACTTCGAGATTTCATTAGACTTTTAACACCATAAAAAGTAATAACAAAATCAGGTCTATAAAAGGCAAAGAGTTATCATCATTCCATGAGATGGTTGAATACTATAGAAAGTTTGTAAAAGATTATGCTGGTACAACATACAATATGAGGAAGTTGTTAAAAGAAAAAATCGAATTTCTGTGGGTGAGTGAATATTAAAAGGAATTTGAGTGGGGAAAGGAAGAACTAAGTCATGCTCCTTCTTTGCAAGCTTATGATCCAATGTGTGATGCAAAGGTGGTCTGTGATGCAAGTGCAAATGGCTTAAGGTCCCATCTAATTCATACAAGAAATGGCCAAAAGAAAACACTGTGTGTGTGTCACAAGCCTTGAACGAATCTTAATGTAATTATTCAGTTATAGAGAGAGTCTTTGGTAGTTTTCTGGGCAGTAAACAGATTCAAACTTTTTTTGTGGGGGATGAAATTTTCAGTTCAGACAGACCACAAACCTTCAGTAGAATATTTTGCACGAAAGGAACTTGATTGTATACACTCTTGCATTTGAAGGTGGGTTGTATGTCTACAGGAATACTGCTTCACAGTGCAGTTTATACCAGGAGCAGGAAATGGACTGTTTGCCAAGACTGTTGCCAAGACTGTTAAAGTGTGAGCTCCACCTTATGTGGAGGTGGAAGACTCAGTAGAGGAAGATGTCAGTGTTTGCCAAGTTACCCAAGGGAGCTTTAAAGAGAGTAAATGTTTTGAAGAATTAGAGACCGTTGAGGAACTAAAAGATGTCATTGATTTGTTATCTGAAGAGAAACCAAGCAAGAGGTTGTTGAAAAAGTGTAGCAGAAGTTGGAGTAAGCTAGGACATGAACTTACAGTTGACAAAGGGTTTCTATTGCTAGGGACGAGATTAGTACCACCATGGATTTGAATTAGAATAACCAGCAACTGGTACATGTGGGCAATTTAGGAATAGTAAATACAAAAGAGAGATTTTGAAGATATTCCTGGTGGCCAGTGCTTGATCATGATGTTGCGTGTATGGCTAGGAAGTGTCGAGTGTTTGGCGTGTGACACAGGTTTGAGAACTACTAGTATCCCTGTGCTTTGAAAACAGTTTGAGAGAGAAAGTTACCTTTGCTATTTGTTCACATATAATAGAGTACAATGCTGTTCCAGAGAGACTGAAAATTATTTGAAAATGTGTGGAGTAGAGCATAACACTATCAGCTTTGTATCACCCACAGACCAATGGTCCTACTAAGAGAGTGGTAAAACATTGAAGGAGGGGATACAATTGGCCAGAGCAAATGGCCTTGATGGGAAAATTGATTTGTCTCGGAGGATAACTGGATATTGTATGTTTCCACAATCCACCACCGGAAAGTCTCTTTTCGAGCTGTTCAAAGACAGAGCTCCATTCAGAAAAGTGTGTTCAGGGTGGATGTTTTGGGGTAAAGGTTGCGTGAACAATGCGCTGGGAGATTGGAGAGAATAATAAACATTTCACAAAAGAAAACTAAAGTTGAGCTATGACAAACAAAAAAATGCAAGAAATTAGGTGGTCAAATTGGAAGATTTTGTAAAAATAAGAGCTACCAAAGGGTGTGCTGAGTGGTCCGAATTTATGAGTTAGTTTGAGGTAGTCACATTTTTATAAAATACAGTGAACACACATGCTGGCAGGACCTGGAACAAAAACAGAGTAGCGGTTCCTCATCAAGTTCCAGTGGAAAATGAGAAACTCAATACAGACAATCAAAATGCTGCGCTGGCTCAGCCAGGGATGGTAGGAAACCAAAATGTCTATCGAGCAGAAGAGTGGGAGAATAATGAAGAAAACATCCTTTTTGATGATTTTGATAATAAAATAGTCATGTTGTTGTTACATGATGTACTTTAATATGGGTTATTATGTCTAATTTCTTTTCACTGTTTTGAAGGGTTTTTATTTGTATCTTGCTGTTAGTTATCTGTTAAGGGAGGGAGCAATGTTGCATAAATAAAGTGACTTAATTATAGACTATGACGCTAAGTTTATTGCTCACAGAGTGCACTATCCATGGAATGGGAACTTAGAATGTGATGAGGTAATGGAATCAGAATGTGGGGAGCTGTGAGGGACTGGTAAAGAGCTGCTTGTGAGTGGTGGTTGATATGTCTGGAAATAAATACAAGTCCCCTGTCATCTTTGTGGAGGAACAATGCAGTAACCAATCAAAAGACATGGAAAGGAGTACTACTTCATAGCAGGGGAAAACAGAAAATTGACAAGCTGGGTCAAGAATGAGAAGTAGGAAAATGAGTGACGAGGAAAAGTCAACCAAAGATAAGCCACTTAGGAGAGGGGATGCTCCAATGTTGTGGTTCTTGATGAGCCACAATATGTTTTGCAACAGAAAGCATATGTGGTTTCCTAGGATTTGAGATAAAAATGATAACATGATAAAATAATACAATCACAAAATGTGTTGCAATTTGTATTTTTTGCCACATAATTTAGTCAACCCTGCTGTATAATTTGGTCCTCTTCTGCCACATAATTCACTGGCCCTGGTAGATACATCGTATCCTGACCTGTTATTCATCGTTTAGCGTGTCAGTCTCCAAGAGTAGCTCAAACTACACTTCCTTGTGATGTCATAGTATGGCATTCACTCAGAACTTTTGGAAAATAGCTGTGAAACAGCTCATTCATACTGTTGTGTATGTTTATGCTTTGCATTTCTGATACACTTTTAGTGGTAAGCAAATTGTGCGGCAAGCAAGAACAAACACTTGCTTCGAGATATCATTAGACTTTTAACACCATAAAAAGTAATGACAAGATCAGGTCTATAAAAGGCAAAGAGTTATCATCATTCCATGAGATGGTTGAATACTATAGAAAGTTTGTAAAAGATTTTGCTGGTACAACATACAATATGAGGAAGTTGTTAAAAGAAAAAATAGAATTTTTGTGTGAGAGTGAATATTGAAAGGAATTTGAGTGGGGAAAGAAAGAACTAAGTCATGCTCCTTCTTTGCAAGCTTATGATCCAATGTGTGATGCAAAGGTGGTCTGTGATGCAAGTGCAAATGGCTTAAGGTCCCATCTAATTCATACAAGAAATGGCCAAAAGAAACTCACTGTGTGTGTGTCACAAGCCTTGAACGAATCTTAATGTAATTATTCAGATATAGAGAGAGTCTTTGGTAGTTTTCTGGGCAGTAAACAGATTCAAACTTTTTTTGTGGGAATGAAATTTGCAGTTCAGACAGACCACAAACCTTTGGTAGAATATTTTGCACGTAAGGAACTTGATTGTAGACACTCTTGCATTTGAAAGTGGGTTGTATGTCTACAGGAATACTGCTTCACAGTGCAGTATATACCAGGAGCAGGAAATGGACTGTTTGCCAAGACTGGTTAAAGTGTGAGCTCCACCTTATGTGGAGGTGGAAGACTCAGTAGAGGAAGATGTCAGTGTTTGCCAAGTTACCCAAGGGAGCTTTAAAGAGAGTAAATGTTTTGAAGAATTAGAGACCGATGAGGAACTAAAAGATGTAATTGATTTGTTATCTGAAGAGAAACCAAGCAAGAGGTTGTTGAAAAAGTGTAGCAGAAGTTGGTATAAGCTAGGATATGACCTTACAGTTGACAGAGGGTTTCTATTGCTAGGGACGAGATTAGTACCACCATGGAGTTTGAATTAGAATAAACAGCAACTGGCACATGTGGGCAATTTAGGAATAGTGAATACAAAAGAGAGATTTTGAAGATATTCCTGGTGGCCAGTGCTTGATCATGATGTTGCGTGTATGGCTAGGAAGTGTCGAGTGTGTGGCGTGTGACACAGGTTTGAGAACTACTAGTATCCCTGTGCTTTGAAAACAGTTTGAGAGAGAAAGTTACCTTTGCTATTTGTTCACATATAATAGAGTACAATACTGTTCCAGAGAGACTGAAAAATATTTGAAAATGTGTGGAGTAGAGCATAACACTATCAGCTTTGTATCACCCACAGACCAATGGTCCTACTAAGAGAGTGGTAAAAACATTGAAGGAGGGGATACAATTGGCCAGAGCAAATGGCCTTGATGGGAAAATTGATTTGTCTCGGAGGATAACTGGATATTGTATGTTTCCACAATCCACCACCGGAAAGTCTCTTTTCGAGCTGTTCAAAGACAGAGCTCCATTCAGAAAAGTGTGTTCAGGGTGGATGTTTTGGGGTAAAGGTTGCGTGAACAATGCGCTGGGAGATTGGAGAGAATAATAAACATTTCACAAAAGAAAACTAAAGTTGAGCTATGACAAACAAAAAAATGCAAGGAATTAGGTGGTCAAATTGGAAGATTTTGTAAAAATAAGAGCTACCAAAGGGTGTGCTGAGTGGTCCGAATTTATGAGTTAGTTTGAGGTAGTCACATTTTTATAAAATGCAGTGAACACACATGCTGGCAGGACCTGGAACAAAAACAGAGTAGCGGTTCCTCATCAAGTTCCAGTGGAAAATGAGAAACTCAATACAGACAATCAAAATGCTGCGCTGGCTCAGCCAGGGATGGTAGGAAACCAAAATGTCTATCGAGCAGAAGAGTGGGAGAATAATGAAGAAAACATCCTTTTTGATGATTTTGATAATAAAATAGTCATGTTGTTGTTACATGATGTACTTTAATATGGGTTATTATGTCTAATTTCTTTTCACTGTTTTGAAGGGTTTTTATTTGTATCTTGCTGTTAGTTATCTGTTAAGGGAGGGAGCAATGTTGCATAAATAAAGTGACTTAATTATAGACTATGACGCTAAGTTTATTGCTCACAGAGTGCACTATCCATGGAATGGGAACTTAGAATGTGATGAGGTAATGGAATCAGAATGTGGGGAGCTGTGAGGGACTGGTAAAGAGCTGCTTGTGAGTGGTGGTTGATATGTCTGGAAATAAATACAAGTCCCCTGTCATCTTTGTGGAGGAACAATGCAGTAACCAATCAAAAGACATGGAAAGGAGTACTACTTCATAGCAGGGGAAAACAGAAAATTGACAAGCTGGGTCAAGAATGAGAAGTAGGAAAATGAGTGACGAGGAAAAGTCAACCAAAGATAAGCCACTTAGGAGAGGGGATGCTCCAATGTTGTGGTTCTTGATGAGCCACAATATGTTTTGCAACAGAAAGCATATGTGGTTTCCTAGGATTTGAGATAAAAATGATAACATGATAAAATAATACAATCACAAAATGTGTTGCAATTTGTATTTTTTGCCACATAATTTAGTCAACCCTGCTGTATAATTTGGTCCTCTTCTGCCACATAATTCACTGGCCCTGGTAGATACATCGTATCCTGACCTGTTATTCATCGTTTAGCGTGTCAGTCTCCAAGAGTAGCTCAAACTACACTTCCTTGTGATGTCATAGTATGGCATTCACTCAGAACTTTTGGAAAATAGCTGTGAAACAGCTCATTCATACTGTTGTGTATGTTTATGCTTTGCATTTCTGATACACTTTTAGTGGTAAGCAAATTGTGTGGCAAGCAAGAACAAACACTTGCTTCGAGATATCATTAGACTTTTAACACCATAAAAAGTAATGACAAGATCAGGTCTATAAAAGGCAAAGAGTTATCATCATTCCATGAGATGGTTGAATACTATAGAAAGTTTGTAAAAGATTTTGCTGGTACAACATACAATATGAGGAAGTTGTTAAAAGAAAAAATAGAATTTTTGTGTGAGAGTGAATATTGAAAGGAATTTGAGTGGGGAAAGAAAGAACTAAGTCATGCTCCTTCTTTGCAAGCTTATGATCCAATGTGTGATGCAAAGGTGGTCTGTGATGCAAGTGCAAATGGCTTAAGGTCCCATCTAATTCATACAAGAAATGGCCAAAAGAAACTCACTGTGTGTGTGTCACAAGCCTTGAACGAATCTTAATGTAATTATTCAGATATAGAGAGAGTCTTTGGTAGTTTTCTGGGCAGTAAACAGATTCAAACTTTTTTTGTGGGAATGAAATTTGCAGTTCAGACAGACCACAAACCTTTGGTAGAATATTTTGCACGTAAGGAACTTGATTGTAGACACTCTTGCATTTGAAAGTGGGTTGTATGTCTACAGGAATACTGCTTCACAGTGCAGTATATACCAGGAGCAGGAAATGGACTGTTTGCCAAGACTGGTTAAAGTGTGAGCTCCACCTTATGTGGAGGTGGAAGACTCAGAAGAGGAAGATGTCAGTGTTTGCCAAGTTACCCAAGGGAGCTTTAAAGAGAGTAAATGTTTTGAAGAATTAGAGACCGATGAGGAACTAAAAGATGTAATTGATTTGTTATCTGAAGAGAAACCAAGCAAGAGGTTGTTGAAAAAGTGTAGCAGAAGTTGGTATAAGCTAGGATATGACCTTACAGTTGACAGAGGGTTTCTATTGCTAGGGACGAGATTAGTACCACCATGGAGTTTGAATTAGAATAAACAGCAACTGGCACATGTGGGCAATTTAGGAATAGTGAATACAAAAGAGAGATTTTGAAGATATTCCTGGTGGCCAGTGTTTGATCATGATGTTGCGTGTATGGCTAGGAAGTGTCGAGTGTGTGGCGTGTGACACAGGTTTGAGAACTACTAGTATCCCTGTGCTTTGAAAACAGTTTGAGAGAGAAAGTTACCTTTGCTATTTGTTCACATATAATAGAGTACAATACTGTTCCAGAGAGACTGAAAATTATTTGAAAATGTGTGGAGTAGAGCATAACACTATCAGCTTTGTATCACCCACAGACCAATGGTCCTACTAAGAGAGTGGTAAAAACATTGAAGGAGGGGATACAATTGGCCAGAGCAAATGGCCTTGATGGGAAAATTGATTTGTCTCGGAGGATAACTGGATATTGTATGTTTCCACAATCCACCACCGGAAAGTCTCTTTTCGAGCTGTTCAAAGACAGAGCTCCATTCAGAAAAGTGTGTTCAGGGTGGATGTTTTGGGGTAAAGGTTGCGTGAACAATGCGCTGGGAGATTGGAGAGAATAATAAACATTTCACAAAAGAAAACTAAAGTTGAGCTATGACAAACAAAAAAATGCAAGGAATTAGGTGGTCAAATTGGATGATTTTGTAAAAATAAGAGCTACCAAAGGGTGTGCTGAGTGGTCCGAATTTATGAGTTAGTTTGAGGTAGTCACATTTTTTTAAAATGCAGTGAACACACATGCTGGCAGGATCTGGAACAAAAACAGAGTAGCGGTTCCTCATCAAGTTCCAGTGGAAAATGAGAAACTCAATACAGACAATCAAAATGGTGCGCTGGCTCAGCCAGGGATGGTAGGAAACCAAAATGTCTATCGAGCAGAAGAGTGGGAGAATAATGAAGAAAACATCCTTTTTGATGATTTTGATAATAAAATAGTCATGTTGTTGTTACATGATGTACTTTAATATGGGTTATTATGTCTAATTTCTTTTCACTGTTTTGAAGGGTTTTTATTTGTATCTTGCTGTTAGTTATCTGTTAAGGGAGGGAGCAATGTTGCATAAATAAAGTGACTTACTTATAGACTATGACGCTAAGTTTATTGCTCACAGAGTGCACTATCCATGGAATGGGAACTTAGAATGTGATGAGGTAATGGAATCAGAATGTGGGGAGCTGTGAGGGACTGGTAAAGAGCTGCTTGTGAGTGGTGGTTGATATGCCTGGAAATAAATACAAGTCCCCTGTCATCTTTGTGGAGGAACAATGCAGTAACCAATCAAAAGACATGGAAAGGAGTACTACTTCATAGCAGGGGAAAACAGAAAATTGACAAGCTGGGTCAAGAATGAGAAGTAGGAAAATGAGTGACGAGGAAAAGTCAACCAAAGATAAGCCACTTAGGAGAGGGGATGCTCCAATGTTGTGGTTCTTGATGAGCCACAATATGTTTTGCAACAGAAAGCATATGTGGTTTCCTAGGATTTGAGATAAAAATGATAACATGATAAAATAATACAATCACAAAATGTGCTGCAATTTGTATTTTTTGCCACATAATTTAGTCAACCCTGCTGTATAATTTGGTCCTCTTCTGCCACATAATTCACTGGGCCTGGTAGATACATCGTATCCTGACCTGTTATTCATCGTTTAGCGTGTCAGTCTCCAAGAGTAGCTCAAACTACACTTCCTTGTGATGTCATAGTATGGTATTCACTCAGAACTTGTGGAAAATAGCTGTGAAACAGCTCATTCATACTGTTGTGTATGTTTATGCTTTGCATTTCTGATACACTTTTACTGGTAAGCAAATTGTGCGGCAAGCAAGAACAAACACTTGCTTCGAGATTTCATTAGACTTTTAACACCATAAAAAGTAATGACAAGATCAGGTCTATAAAAGGCAAAGAGTTATCATCATTCCATGAGATGGTTGAATACTATAGAAAGTTTGTAAAAGATTTTGCTGGTACAACATACAATATGAGGAAGTTGTTAAAAGAAAAAATAGAATTTTTGTGGGAGAGTGAATATTGAAAGGAATTTGAGTGGGGAAAGAAAGAACTAAGTCATGCTCCTTCTTTGCAAGCTTATGATCCAATGTGTGATGCAAAGGTGGTCTGTGATGCAAGTGCAAATGGCTTAAGGTCCCATCTAATTCATACAAGAAATGGCCAAAAGAAACTCACTGTGTGTGTGTCACAAGCCTTGAACGAATCTTAATGTAATTATTCAGATATAGAGAGAGTCTTTGGTAGTTTTCTGGGCAGTAAACAGATTCAAACTTTTTTTGTGGGAATGAAATTTGCAGTTCAGACAGACCACAAACCTTTGGTAGAATATTTTGCATGTAAGGAACTTGATTGTAGACACTCTTGCATTTGAAAGTGGGTTGTATGTCTACAGGAATACTGCTTCACAGTGCAGTATATACCAGGAGCAGGAAATAGACTGTTTGCCAAGACTGGTTAAAGTGTGAGCTCCACCTTATGTGGAGGTGGAAGACTCAGTAGAGGAAGATGTCAGTGTTTGCCAAGTTACCCAAGGGAGCTTTAAAGAGAGTAAATGTTTTGAAGAATTGGAGACCGATGAGGAACTAAAGATGTAATTGATTTGTTATCTGAAGAGAAACCAAGCAAGAGGTTGTTGAAAAAGTGTAGCAGAAGTTGGTATAAGCTAGGATATGACCTTACAGTTGACAGAGGGTTTCTATTGCTAGGGACGAGATTAGTACCACCATGGAGTTTGAATTAGAATAAACAGCAACTGGCACATGTGGGCAATTTAGGAATAGTGAATACAAAAGAGAGATTTTGAAGATATTCCTGGTGGCCAGTGCTTGATCATGATGTTGCGTGTATGGCTAGGAAGTGTCGAGTGTGTGGCGTGTGACACAGGTTTGAGAACTACTAGTATCCCTGTGCTTTGAAAACAGTTTGAGAGAGAAAGTTACCTTTGCTATTTGTTCACATATAATAGCGTACAATGCTGTTCCAGAGAGACTGAAAATTATTTGAAAATGTGTGGAGTAGAGCATAACACTATCAGCTTTATATCACCCACAGACCAATGGTCCTACTAAGAGAGTGGTAGAAACATTGAAGGAGGGGATACAATTGGCCAGAGCAAATGGCCTTGATGGGAAAATTGATTTGTCTCGGAGGATAACTGGATATTGTATGTTTCCACAATCCACCACCGGAAAGTCTCTTTTCGAGCTGTTCAAAGACAGAGCTCCATTCAGAAAAGTGTGTTCAGGGTGGATGTTTTGGGGTAAAGGTTGCGTGAACAATGCGCTGGGAGGTTGGAGAGAATAATAAACATTTCACAAAAGAAAACTAAAGTTGAGCTATGACAAACAAAAAAATGCAAGGAATTAGGTGGTCAAATTGGAAGATTTTGTAAAAATAAGAGCTACCAAAGGGTGTGCTGAGTGGTCCGAATTTATGAGTTAGTTTGAGGTAGTCACATTTTTTTAAAAGGCAGTGAACACACATGCTGGCAGGATCTGGAACAAAAACAGAGTAGCGGTTCCTCATCAAGTTCCAGTGGAAAATGAGAAACTCAATACAGACAATCAAAATGGTGCGCTGGCTCAGCCGGGGATGGTAGGAAACCAAACTGTCTATCGAGCAGAAGAGTGGGAGAATAATGAAGAAAACATCCTTTTTGATGATTTTGATAATAAAATAGTCATGTTGTTGTTACATGATGTACTTTAATATGGGTTATTATGTCTAATTTCTTTTCACTGTTTTGAAGGGTTTTTATTTGTATCTTGCTGTTAGTTATCTGTTAAGGGAGGGAGCAATGTTGCATAAATAAAGTGACTTACTTATAGACTATGACGCTAAGTTTATTGCTCACAGACTGCACTGTCCATGGAATGGGAACTTAGAATGTGATGAGGTAATGGAATCAGAATGTGGGGAGCTGTGAGGGACTGGTAAAGAGCTGCTTGTGAGTGGTGGTTGATATGTCTGGGAATAAATACAAGTCCCCTGTCATCTTTGTGGAGGAACAATGCAGTAACCAATCAAAAGACATGGAAAGGAGTAGTACTTCATGGCAGGGGAAAACAGAAGATTGACAAGCTGGGTCAAGAATGAAAAGTAGGAAAATGAGTGACGAGGAAAAGTCAACCAAAGATAAGTCACTTAGGAGAGGGGAGGCTCCAATGTTGTGGTTCTTGATGAGCCACAATATGTTTTGCAACAGAAAGCATATGTGGTTTCCTAGGATTTGAGATAAAAATGATAACATGATAAAATAATACAATCACAAAATGTGCTGCAATTTGTATTTTTTGCCTCATAATTTAGTCAACCCTGCTGTATAATTTGGTCCTCTTCTGCCACATAATTCACTGGCCCTGGTAGATACATCGTATCCTGACCTGTTATTCATCGTTTAGCGTGTCAGTCTCCAAGAGTAGCTCAAACTACACTTCCTTGTGATGTCATAGTATGGTATTCACTCAGAACTTGTGGAAAATAGCTGTGAAACAGCTCATTCATACTGTTGTGTATGTTTATGCTTTGCATTTCTGATACACTTTTACTGGTAAGCAAATTGTACGGCAAGCAAGAACAAACACTTGCTTCGAGATTTCATTAGACTTTTAACACCATAAAAAGTAATGACAAGATCAGGTCTATAAAAGGCAAAGAGTTATCATCGTTCAATGAGATGGTTGAATACTATAGAAAGTTTGTAAAAGATTTTGCTGGTACAACATACAATATGAGGAAGTTGTTAAAAGAAAAAATAGAATTTTTGTGGGAGAGTGAATATTGAAAGGAATTTGAGTGGGGAAAGGAAGAACTAAGTCATGCTCCTTCTTTGCAAGCTTATGATCCAATTTGTGATGCAAAGGTGGTCTGTGATGCAAGTGCAAATGGCTTAAGGTCCCATCTAATTCATACAAGAAATGGCCAAAAGAAACTCAATGTGTGTGTGTCACAAGCCTTGAACGAATCTTAATGTAATTATTCAGTTATAGAGAGAGTCTTTGGTAGTTTTCTGGGCAGTAAACAGATTCAAACTTTTTTTGTGGGAATGAAATTTGCAGTTCAGACAGACCACAAACCTTTGGTAGAATATTTTGCACGTAAGGAACTTGATTGTAGACACTCTTGCATTTGAAGGTGGGTTGTATGTCTACAGGAATACTGCTTCACAGTGCAGTATATACCAGGAGCAGGAAATGGACTGTTTGCCAAGACTGGTTAAAGTGTGAGCTCCACCTTATGTGGAGGTGGAAGACTCAGTAGAGGAAGATGTCAGTGTTTGCCAAGTTACCCAAGGGAGCTTTAAAGAGAATAAATGTTTTGAAGAATTAGAGACCGATGAGGAACTAAAAGATGTAATTGATTTGTTATCTGAAGAGAAACCAAGCAAGAGGTTGTTGAAAAAGTGTAGCAGAAGTTGGTATAAGCTAGGATATGACCTTACAGTTGACAGAGGGTTTCTATTGCTAGGGACGAGATTTGTACCACCATGGAGTTTGAATTAGAATAAACAGCAACTGGCACATGTGGGCAATTTAGGAATAGTGAATACAAAAGAGAGATTTTGAAGATATTCCTGGTGGCCAGTGCTTGATCATGATGTTGCGTGTATGGCTAGGAAGTGTCGAGTGTGTGGCGTGTGACACAGGTTTGAGAACTACTAGTATCCCTGTGCTTTGAAATAGTTTGAGAGAGAAAGTTACCTTTGCTATTTGTTCACATATAATCGAGTACAATGCTGTTCCAGAGAGACTGAAAATTATTTGAAAATGTGTGGAGTAGAGCATAACACTATCAGCTTTGTATCACCCACAGACCAATGGTCCTACTAAGAGAGTGGTAAAAACATTGAAGGAGGGGATACAATTGGCCAGAGCAAATGGCCTTGATGGGAAAATTGATTTGTCTCGGAGGATAACTGGATATTGTATGTTTCCACAATCCACCACCGGAAAGTCTCTTTTCGAGCTGTTCAAAGACAGAGCTCCATTCAGAAAAGTGTGTTCAGGGTGGATGTTTTGGGGTAAAGGTTGCGTGAACAATGCGCTGGGAGATTGGAGAGAATAATAAACATTTCACAAAAGAAAACTAAAGTTGAGCTATGACAAACAAAAAAATGCAAGGAATTAGGTGGTCAAATTGGAAGATTTTGTAAAAATAAGAGCTACCAAAGGGTGTGCTGAGTGGTCCGAATTTATGAGTTAGTTTGAGGTAGTCACATTTTTTCAAAAGGCAGTGAACACACATGCTGGCAGGATCTGGAACAAAAACAGAGTAGCGGTTCCTCATCAAGTTCCAGTGGAAAATGAGAAACTCAATACAGACAATCAAAATGGTGCGCTGGCTCAGCCAGGGATGGTAGGAAACCAAAATGTCTATCGAGCAGAAGAGTGGGAGAATAATGAAGAAAACATCCTTTTTGATGATTTTGATAATAAAATAGTCATGTTGTTGTTACATGATGTACTTTAATATGGGTTATTATGTCTAATTTCTTTTCACTGTTTTGAAGGGTTTTTATTTGTATCTTGCTGTTAGTTATCTGTTAAGGGAGGGAGCAATGTTGCATAAATAAAGTGAATAACTTATAGACTATGACGCTAAGTTTATTGCTCACAGAGTGCACTGTCCATGGAATGGGAACTTAGAATGTTATGAGGTAATGGAATCAGAATGTGGGGAGCTGTGAGGGACTGGTAAAGAGCTGCTTGTGAGTGGTGGTTGAGATGTCTGGAAATAAATACAAGTCCCCTGTCATCTTTGTGGAGGAACAATGCAGTAACCAATCAAAAGACATGGAAAGGAGTAGTACTTCATGGCAGGGGAAAACAGAAGATTGACAAGCTGGGTCAAGAATGAGAAGTAGGAAAATGAGTGACGAGGAAAAGTCAACCAAAGATAAGTCGCTTAGGAGAGGGGAGGCTCCAATGTTGTGGTTCTTGATGAGCCACAATATGTTTTGCAACAGAAAGCATATGTGGTTTCCTAGGATTTGAGATAAAAATGATAACATGATAAAATAATACAATCACAAAATGTGCTGCTTGATTGCATATAATTTGTATTTTTTGCCACATAATTTAGTCAACCCTGCTGTATAATTTGGTCCTCTTCTGCCACATAATTCACTGGCCCTGGTAGATACATCGTGTCCTGACCTGTTATTCATCGTTTAGCGTGTCAGTCTCCAAGAGTAGCTCCAACTACACTTCCTTGTGATGTCATAGTATGGTATTCACTCAGAACTTGTGCTTGATCATGGTGTTGCGTGTATGGCTAGGAAGTGTCGAGTGTGTGGCGTGTGACACAGGTTTGAGAACTACTAGTATCCTTGTGCTTTGAAAACAATTTGAGAGAGAAAGTTACCTTTGCTATTTGTTAACATATAATATAGTACAATACTGTTCCAGAGAGACAGAAAATTATTTGAAAATGTGTGGAGCAGAGCATAAAATATCAGCTTTGGATCACCCACAGACCAATGGTCCTACTAAGAGAGTGGTAAAAACTTTGAAGGAGGCCTTGATGGGAAAATTGATTTGTCTCGGAGGATAACTGGATATTGTATGTTTCCACAATCCACAACCGGAAAGTCTCTTTTCGAGCTGTTCAAAGACAGAGCTCAATTCAGAAAAGTGTGTCCAGGGTGGATGTTTTGGGGTAAAGGTTGCGTGAACAATGCACTGGGAGATTGGAGAGAATAATAAACATTTCACAAAAGAAAATTAAATTTGAGCTATGACAAACAAAAGAATACAAGGAATTAGGTGGTCAAATTGGAAGATTTTGTAAAAATAAGAGCTACCAAACGGTGTGCTGAGTAGTCCGAATTTATGAGTTAGTATGAGGTAGTCACATTATTTTTTAAATGCAGTGAAAACACATGCTGGCATGATCTGGAACAAAAACAGAGTAGCGGTTCCTCATCATGTTCCAGTGGAAAATGAGAAACTCAATGCAGACAATCAAAATGGTGGGCTGGCTCAGACAGGGATGGTGGGAAACCAAAATGTCTATCGAGCAGAAGAGTGGGAGAATAATGAAGAAAACATCCTTTTTGATGATTTTGATAATAAAATAGTTATGTTATTGTTACATGATGTACTTTAATATGGGTTATTATGTCTAATTTCTTTTCACTGTTTTTAAGGGTTTTTATTTGTGTTATCTTGCGGTTAGTTATCTGTTAATGGAGGGAGCAATGTTGCATAAATAAAGTGGCTTACTTATAGACTATGACGCTAAGTTTATTGCTCACAGTGTGCACTGTCCATGGAATGGGAACTTAGAATGTGATGAGGTAATGGAATCAGAATGTGGGGAGCTGTGAGGGACAGGTAAAGCGCTGCTTGTGAGTGGTTGTTGATATGTCTGGAAATAAATACAAGTCCCCTGTCATCTTTGTGGAGGAACAATGCAGTAACCAATCAAAAGACATGGAAAGGAGTAGTACTTCATAGCAGGGGAAAACAGAAAATTGACAAGCTGGGTCAAGAATGAGAAGTAGGAAAATGAGTGACGAGGAAAAGTCAACCAAAGATAAGCCACTTAGGAGAGGGGAGGCTCCAATGTTGTGGTTCTTGATGAGCCACAATATGTTTTGCAACAGAAAGCATATGTGGTTTCCTAGGATTTGAGATAAAAATGATAACATGATAAAATAATACAATCACAAAATGTGCTGCAATTTGTATTTTTTGCCACATAATTTAGTCAACCCTGCTGTATAATTTGGTCCTCTTCTGCCACATAATTCACTGGCCCTGGTAGATTCATCGTATCCTGACCTGTTATTCATCGTTTAGCGTGTCAGTCTCCAAGAGTAGCTCAAACTACACTTCCTTGTGATATCATAGTATGGTATTCACTCAGAACTTGTGGAAAATAGCTGTGAAACAGCTCATTCATACTGTTGTGTATGTTTATGCTTTACATTTCTGATACACTTTTACTGGTAAGAAAATTGTGCGGCAAGCATCAACAAACACTTGCTTCGAGATTTCATTAGACTTTTAACACCATAAAAAGTAATGACAAGATCAGGTCTATAAAAGGCAAAGAGTTATCATCATTCCATGAGATGGTTGAATACTATAGAAAGTTTGTAAAAGATTTTGCTGGTACAACATACAATATGAGGAAGTTGTTAAAAGAAAAAATAGAATTTCTGTGGGAGAGTGAATATTGAAAGGAATTTGAGTGGGGAAAGGAAGAACTAAGTCATGCTCCTTCTTTGCAAGCTTATGATCCAATGTGTGATGCAAAGGTGGTCTGTGATGCAAGGTCAAATGGCTTAAGGTCCCATCAAATTCATACAAGAAATGGCCAAAAGAAACTCACTGTGTGTGTGTCACAAGCCTTGAACGAATCTTAATGTAATTATTCAGTTATAGAGAGAGTCTTTGGTAGCTTTCTGGGCAGTAAACAGATTCAAACTTTTTTTGTGGGGGATGAAATTTGCAGTTCAGACAGACCACAAACCTTTGGTAGAATATTTTGCACGAAAGGAACTTGATTGTATACACTCTTACATTTGAAAGTGGGTTGCATGTCTACGGGAATACTGCTTCACAGTGCAGTATATACCAGGAGCAGGAAATGGACTGTTTGCCAAGACTGGTTAAAGTGTGAGCTCCACTTTATGTGGAGGTGGAAGACTCAGTAGAGGAAGATGTCAGTGTTTGCCAAGTTACCCAAGGAAGCTTTAAAGAGAGTAAATGTTTTGAAGAATTAGAGAGCGATGAGGAACTAAAAGATGTAATTGATTTGTTATCTGAAGAGAAACCAAGCAAGAGGTTGTTGAAAAAGTGTAGCAGAAGTTAGTATAAGCTAGGATATGACCTTACAGTTGACAGAGGGTTTCTATTGCTAGGGACGAGATTAGTACCACCATGGAGTTTGAATTAGAAAAAACAGCAACTGGCACATGTGGGCAATTTAGGAATAGTAAATATAAAAGAGAGATTCTGAAGATATTCCTGGTGGCCAGTGCTTAATCATGATGTTGCGTGTATGGCTAGGAAGTGTTGAGTGTGTGGCGTGTGACACAGGTTTGAGAACTACTAGTATCCCTGTGCTTTGAAAACAGTTTGAGAGAGAAATTTACCTTTGCTATTTGTTCACATATAGTAGAGTACAATGCTGTTCCAGAGAGACAGAAAATTATTTGAAAATGTGTGGAGTAGAGCATAAAATATCAGCTTTGTATCACCCACAGACCACTGGTCCTACTAAGAGAGTGGTAAAAACATTGAAGGAGGGGATACAATTGGCCAGAGCAAATGGCCTTGATGGGAAAATTGATTTGTCTCGGAGGATAACTGGATATTGTATGTTTCCACAATCCACCACCGGAAAGCCTCTTTCCGAGCTGTTCAAAGACAGAGCTCCATTCAGAAAAGTGTGTCCAGGGTGGATGTTTTGGGGTAAAGGTTGCGTGAACAATGCACTGGGAGATTGGAGAGAATAATAAACATTTCACAAAAGAAAATTAAAGTTGAACTATGACAAACAAAAAAATGCAAGGAATTAGGTGGTCATATTGGAAGATTTTATAAAAAGAAGAGCTACCAAAGGGTGTGCTGAGTGGTCCAAATTTATGAGTTAGTTTGAGGTAGTCACATTTTTTTAAAATGCAGTGAACACACATGCTGGCTGGATCTGGAACAAAAACAGAGTAGCGGTTCTTCATCATGTTCCAGTGGAAAATGAGAAACTCAATACAGACAATCAAAATGGTGGGCTGGCTCAGCCAGGGATGGTAGGAAACAAAAATGTCTATCGAGCAGAAGAGTGGAAGAATAATGAAGAAAACATCCTTTTTGAAGATTTTGATAATAAAATAGTCATGTTATTGTTACATGATGTACTTTAATATGGTTTATTATGTCTAATTTCTTTTCACTGTTTTTAAGGGTTTTTATTTGTGTTATCTTGCTGTTAGTTATCTGTTAAGGGAGGGAGCAATATGGCATAAATAAAGTGACTTACTTATAGACTATGACGCTAAGATTATTGCTCACAGAGTGCACTGTCCATGGAATGGGAACTTAGAATGTGATGAGGTAATGGAATCAGAATGTGGGGAGCTGTGAGGGTCAGGTAAAGAGCTGCTTGTGAGTGGTGGTTGATATGTCTGGAAATAAATACAAGTCCCCTGTCATCTTTGTGGAGGAACAATGCAGTAACCAATCAAAAGACATGGAAAGGAGTGGTACTTCATGGCAGGGGAAAACAGAAGATTGACAAGCTGGGTCAAGAATGAGAAGTAGGAAAATGAGTGACGAGGAAAAGTCAACCAAAGATAAGCCACTTAGGAGAGGGGAGGCTCCAATGTTGTGGTTCTTGATGAGCCACAATATGTTTTGCAACAGAAAGCATATGTGGTTTCCTAGGATTTGAGATAAAAATGATAACATGATAACATAATACAATCGCAAAATGTGCTGCTTGATTCCATATAATTTGTATTTGTTGCCACATAATTTAGTCAACCCTGCTGTATAATTTGGTCCTCTTCTGCCACATAATTCAATGGCCCTGGTAGATACATCGTATCCTGACCTGTTATTCATCGTTTAGCGTGTCAGTCTCCAAGAGTAGCTCAAACTACACTTCCTTGTGATGTCATAGCATGGTATTCACTCAGAACTTGTGGGAATTAGCTGTGAAACACCTCATTCATACTGTTGTGTATGTTTATGCTTTGCATTTCTGATACACTTTACTGGTAAGAAAATTGTGCGGCAAGCAACAACAAACACTTTCTTCGAGATTTCATTAGACTTTTAACACCATAAAAAGCAATGACAAGATCAGGTCTATAAAAGGCAAAGAGTTATCATCATTCGATGAGATGGTTGAATACTATAGAAAGTTTGTAAAAGATTTTGCTGGTACAACATACAATATGAGGAAGTTGTTAAAAGAAAAAATTGAATTTCTGTGGGAGAGTGAATATTGAAAGGAATTTGATTGGGGAAAGGAAGAACTAAGTCATGCTCCTTCTTTGCAAGCTTATGATCCAATGTGTGATGCAAAGGTGGTCTGTGATGCAAGTGCAAATGGCTTAAGGTCCCATCTAATTCATACAAGAAATGGCCAAAAGAAACTCACTGTGTGTATGTCACAAGCCTTGAACGAATCTTAATGTAATTATTCAGTTATAGAGAGAGTCTTTGGTAGTTTTCTGGGCAGTGAGCAGATTCAACCTTTTTTTGTGGGGGATGAAATTTGCAGTTCAGACAGACCACAAACCTTTGGTAGAATATTTTGCACAAAAGGAACTTGATTGTATACACTATTGCATTTGAAGGTGGGTTGTATGTCTACAGGAATACTGCTTCACACTGCAGTTTATACCAGGAGCAGGAAATTGACTGTTTGCCAAGACTGGTTAAAGTGTTAGCTCCACCTTATGTGGAGGTGGAAGACTCAGTAGAGGAAGATGTTAGTGTTTGCCAAGTTACCCAAGGCAGCTTTATAGAGAGTAAATGTTTTGAAGAATTAGAGACCGATGAGGAACTAAAAGATGTAATTGATTTGTCATCTGAAGAGAAACCAAGCAAGAGGTTGTTGAAAAAGTGTAGCAGAAGTTGGAGTAAGCTAGGACATGACCTTACAGTTGACAAAGGGTTTCTATTGCTAGGGACAAGATTAGTACCACCATGGATTTGAATTAGAAAAAAAAGCAACTGGCACAAGTGGGCAATTTAGGAATAGTAAATACAAAAGAGAGATTTTGAAGATATTCCTGGTGCCAGTGCTTGATCATGATGTTGCGTGTATGGCTAGGAAGTGTCCAGTGTGTGGCGTGTGACACAGGTTTGACAACTACTAGTATCCCTGTGCTTTGAAAACAGTTTGAGATAGAAAGTTACCATTTCTATTTGTTCACATATAATAGAGTACAATGCTGTTCCAGAGAGACAGAAAATTATTTGAAAATGTGTGGAGTAGAGCATAAAATATCAGCTTTGTATCACCCACAGACCAATCGTCCTACTAAGAGAGTGGTAAAAACATTGAAGGAGGGGATACAATTGGCCAGAGCAAATGACCTTAATGGGAAAATTGATTTGTCTCGGAGGATAACTGGATATTGTATGTTTCCACAATCCACCACCGGAAAGTCTCTTTTCGAGCTGTTCAAAGACAGAGCTCCATTCAGAAAAGTGTGTCCAGGGTGGATGTTTTGGGGTAAAGGTTGCGTGAACAATGCACTGGGAGATTGGAGAGAATAATAAACATTTCACAAAAGAAAATTTAAGTTGAGCTGTGACAAACAAAAAAATGCAAGGAATTAGGTGGTCAAATTGGAAGATTTTGTAAAAAATAAGAGCTACCAAAGGGTGTGCTGAGTGGTCCGAATTTATGGGTGAGTTTGAGGTAGTCACATTTTTTTTAAATGCAGTGAACACACATGCTGGCAGCATCTGGAACAAAAACAGAGTAGCGGTTCTTCATCATGTTCCAGTGAAAAATGAGAAACTCAATACAGACAATCAAAATGGTGGGCTGGCTCAGCCAGGGATGGTAGGAAACCAAAATGTCTATCGAGCAGAAGAGTGGGAGAATAATGAAGAAAACATCCTTTTTGATGATTTTGATAATAAAATAGTCATGTTATTGTTACATGATGTACTTTAATATGGGTTATTATGTCTAATTTCTTTTCACTGTTTTTAAGGGTTTTTATTTGTGTTATCTTGCTGTTAGTTATCTCTTAAGGGAGAGAGCAATGTTGCATAAATAAAGTGACTTACTTATAGACTATGACGCTAAGTTTAATTCTCACAGTGTGCACTGTCCATGGAATGGTAACTTAGAATGTGATGAGGTAATGGAATCAGAATGTGGGGAGCTGTGAGGGACAGGTAAAGAGCTGCTTGTGAGTGGTGGTTGATATGTCTGGAAATAAATACAAGTCCCCTGTCATCTTTGTGGAGGAACAATGCAGTAACCAATCAAAAGACATGGAAAGGTGTAGTACTTCATGGCAGGGGAAAACAGAAGATTGACAAGCTGGGTCAGGAATGAGAAGTAGGAAAATGAGTGACGAGGAAAAGTCAACCAAAGATAAGCCACTTAGGAGAGGGGAGGCTCCAATGTTGTGGTTCTTGATGAGCCACAATATGTTTTGCAACAGAAAGCATATGTGGTTTCCTAGGATTTGAGATAAAAATGATAACATGATAAAATAATACAATCGCAAAATGTGCTGCTTGATTCCATATAATTTGTTTTTGTTGCCACATAATTTAGTCAACCCTGCTGTATAATTTGGTCCTCTTCTGCCACATAATTCACTGGCCCTGGTAGATACATCGTATCCTGACCTGTTATTCATCGTTTAGCGTGTCAGTCTCCAAGAGTAGCTCAAACTACACTTCCTTGTGATGTCATAGCATGGTATTCACTCAGAACTTGTGGGAATTAGCTGTGAAACACCTCATTCATACTGTTGTGTATGTTTATGCTTTGCATTTCTGATACACTTTACTGGTAAGAAAATTGTGCGGCAAGCAACAACAAACACTTGCTTCGAGATTTCATTAGACTTTTAACACCATAAAAAGTAATGACAAGATCAGGTCTATAAAAGGCAAAGAGTTATCATCATTCGATGAGATGGTTGAATACTATAGAAAGTTTGTAAAAGATTTTGCTGGTACAACATACAATATGAGGAAGTTGTTAAAAGAAAAAATAGAATTTCTGTGGGAGAGTGAATATTGAAAGGAATTTGATTGGGGAAAGGAAGAACTAAGTCATGCTCCTTCTTTGCAAGCTTATGATCCAATGTGTGATGCAAAGGTGGTCTGTGATGCAAGTGCAAATGGCTTAAGGTCCCATCTAATTCATACCAGAAATGGCCAAAAGAAACTCACTGTGTGTATGTCACAAGCCTTGAACGAATCTTAATGTAATTATTCAGTTATAGAGAGAGTCTTTGGTAGTTTTCTGGGCAGTGAGCAGATTCAACCTTTTTTTGTGGGGGATGAAATTTGCAGTTCAGACAGACCACAAACCTTTGGTAGAATATTTTGCACGAAAGGAACTTGATTGTATACACTATTGCATTTGAAGGTGGGTTGTATGTCTACAGGAATACTGCTTCACAGTGCAGTATATACCAGGAGCAGGAAATTGACTGTTTGCCAAGACTGGTTAAAGTGTTAGCTCCACCTTATGTGGAGGTGGAAGACTCAGTAGAGGAAGATGTTAGTGTTTGCCAAGTTACCCAAGGGAGCTTTAAAGAGAGTAAATGTTTTGAAGAATTAGGGACCGATGAGGAACTAAAAGATGTAATTGATTTGTTATCTGAAGAGAAACCAAGCAAGAGGTTGTTGAAAAAGTGTAGCAGAAGTTGGTATAAGCTAGGATATGACCTTACAGTTGACAAAGGGTTTCTATTGCTAGGGACGAGATTAGTACCACCATGGAGTTTGAATTAGAATAAACAGCAACTGGCACATGTGGGCAATTTAGGAATAGTAAATACAAAACAGAGATTTTGATGATATTCCTGGTGGCCAGTACTTGATCATGATGTTGCGTATATGGCTAGGAAGTGTTGAGTGTGTGGCGTGTGACACAGTTGTGAGAACTACTAGTATCCCTGTGCTTTGAAAACAGTTTGAGAGAGAAAGTTACCTTTGCTATTTGTTCACATATAATAGAGTACAATGCTGTTCCAGAGAGACAGAAAATTATTTGAAAATGTGTGGAGTAGAGCATAAAATATCAGCTTTGGATCACCCACAGACCAATGGTCCTACTAAGAGAGTGGTAAAAACATTGAAGGAGCGGATACAATTGGCCAGAGCAAATGGCCTTGATGGGAAAATTGATTTGTCTCGGAGGATAACTGAATATTGTATGTTTCCACAATCCACCACCGGAAAGTCTCTTTTTTCGAGCTGTTCAAAGACAGAGCTCCATTCAGAAAAGTGTGTCCATGGTGGATGTTTTGGGGTAAAGGTTGCGTGAACAATGCACTGGGAGATTGGAGAGAATAATAAACATTTCACAAAAGAAAATTAAAGTTGAGCTATGACAAACAAAATAATGGAAGGAATTAGGTGGTCAAATTGGAAGATTTTGTAAAAATAAGAGCTACCAAAGGGTGTGCCGAGTGGTCCGAATTTATGAGTTAGTTTGAGGTAGTCACATTTTTTTAAAATGCAGTGAACACACATGCTGGCAGGATCTGGAACAAAAACAGAGTAGCGGTTCCTCATCATGTTCCAGTGGAAAATGAGAAACTCAATACAGACAATCAAAATGGTGGGCTGGCTCAGGCAGGGATGGTAGGAAACCAAAATGTCTATCGAGCAGAAGAGTGGGAGAATAATGAAGAAAACATCCTTTTTGATGATTTTGATAATAAAATAGTCATGTTCTTGTTACATGATGTACTTTAATATGGGTTATTATGTCTAATTTATTTTCACTGTTTTTAAGGGTTTTTATTTGTGTTATCTTGCTGTTAGTTATCTGTTAAGGGAGGGAGCAATGTTACATAAATAAAGTGGCTTACTTATAGACTATGACGCTAAGTTTATTGCTCACAGTGTGCACTGTCCATGGAATGGGAACTTAGAATGTGATGAGGTAATGGAATCAGAATGTGGGGAGCTGTGAGGGACAGGTAAAGCGCTGCTTGTGAGTGGTGGTTGATATGTCTGGAAATAAATACAAGTCCCCTGTCATCTTTGTGGAGGAACAATGCAGTAACCAATCGAAAGACATGGAAAGGAGTAGTACTTCATGGCAGGGGAAAACAGAAAATTGACAAGCTGGGTCAAGAATGAGAAGTAGGAAAATGAGTGACGAGGAAAAGTCAACCAAAGATAAGCCACTTAGGAGAGGGGAGGCTCCAATGTTGTGGTTCTTGATGAGCCACAATATGTTTTGCAACAGAAAGCATATGTGGTTTCCTAGGATTTGAGATAAAAATGATAACATGATAAAATACTATCATCACAAAATGTGCTGCTTGATTCCATATAATTTGTATTTTTTGCCACATAATTTAGTCAACCCTGCTGTATAATTCGGTCCTCTTCTTCCACATATTTCACTGGCCCTGGTAGATACATCGTATCCTGACCTGTTATTCATCGTTTAGCGTGTCAGTCTCCAAGAGTAGCTCAAACTACACTTCCTTGTGATGTCATAGTATGGTATTTACTCAGAACTTGTGGAAAATAGCTGTGAAACAGCTCATTCATACTGTTGTGCATGTTTATGCTTTGCATTTTTGATACACTTTACTGGCAAGAAAATTGTGCGGCAAGCAACAACAAACACTTGCTTCGAGATTTCATTAGACTTTTAACACCATAAAAAGTAATGACAAGATCAGGTCTATAAAAGGCAAAGAGTTATCATCATTCCATGAGATGGTTCAATACTATAGAAAGTTTGTAAAAGATTTTGCTGGTACAACATACAATATGAGGAAGTTGTTAAAAGAAAAAATAGAATTTCTGTTGGAGAGTGAATATTGAAAGGAATTTGAGTGAGGAAAGGAAGAACTAAGTCATGCTCTTTCTTTGCAAGCTTATGATCCAATGTGTGATGCAAAGGTGGTCTGTGATGCAAGTGCAAATGGCTTAAGGTCCCATCTAATTCATACAAGAAATGGCCAAAAGAAACTCACTGTGTGTGTGTCACAAGCCTTGAACTAATCTTAATGTAAGTATTCAGTTATAGAGAGAGTCTTTGGTAGTTTTCTGGGCAGTAAACAGATTCAAACTTTTTTTGTGGAGTTGAAATTTGCAGTTCAGACAGACCACAAACCTTTGGTAGAATATTTTGCACGAAAGGAACTTGATTGTATACACTATTGCATTTGAAGGTGGGTTGTATGTCTACAGGAATACTGCTTCACAGTGGAGTTTATACCAGGAGCAGGAAATGGACTGTTTGCCAAGACTGGTTAAAGTGTGAGCTCCACCTTATGTGGAGGTGGAAGACTCAGGAGAGGAAGTTGTCAGTGTTTGCCAAGTTACCCAAGCGAGCTTTAAAGAGAGTAAATGTTTTGAAGAAATAGAGACCGATGAGGAACTAAAAGATGTAATTGATTTGTTATCTGAAGAGAAACCAAGCAAGAGGTTGTTGAAAAAGTGTAGCAGAAGTTGGAGTAAGCTAGGACATGAACTTACAGTTGACAAAGAGTTTCTATTGCTAGGGACGAGATCAGTACCACCATGGATTTGAATTAGAAAAAAAAGCAACTGGCACATGTGGGCAATTTAGGAATAGTAAATACAAAAGAGAGATTTTGAAGATATTCCTGGTGGCCAGTATTTGATCATGATGTTGCGTGTATGGCTAGGAATTGTTGAGTGTGTGGCGTGTGACACAGGTATGAGAACTACTAGTATCCATGTGCTTTGAAAACAATTTGAGAGAGAAAGTTACCTTTGCTATTTGTTCACATATAATAGAGTACAATGCTGTTCCAGAGAGACAGAAAATTATTTGGAAATGTGTGCAGTAGAGCATAAAATATCAGCTTTGTATCACCCACAGACCAATGGTCCTACTAAGAGAGTGGTAAAAACATTGAAGGAGGGGATACAATTGGCCAGAGCAAATGGACTTGATGGGAAAATTGATTTGTCTCGGAGGATAACTGGATATTGTATGTTTCTACAATCCACCACCGGAAAGTCTCTTTTTGAGCTGTTCAAAGACAGAGCTCCATTCAGAAAAGTGTGTCCAGGGTGGATGTTTTGGGGTAAAGGTTGCATGAACAATGCACTGGGAGATTGGAGAGAATAATAAACATTTCACAAAAGAAAATTATAGTTGAGCTGTGACAAACAAAAACATGCAAGGAATTAGGTGGTCAAATTGGAAGATTTTGTAAAAATAAGAGCTACCAAAGGGTGTGCTGAGTGGTCCGAATTTATGAGTGAGTTTGAGGTACTTACTTATAGACTATGACGCTAAGTTTATTGCTCACAGAGTGCACTCTCCATGGAATGGGAACTTAGAATGTGATGAGGTAATGGAATCAGAATGTGGGGAGCTGTGAGGGACAGGTAAAGAGCTGCTTGTGAGTGGTGGTTGATATGTCTGGAAATAAATACAAGTCCCCTGTCATCTTTGTGGAGGAACAATGCAGTATCCAATCAAAAGACATGGAAAGGAGTAGTACTTCATGGCAGGGGAAAACAGAAGATTGACACGCTGGGTCAAGAATGAGAAGTAGGAAAATGATTGATGAGGAAAAGTCAACCAAAGATAAGCCACTTAGGAGAGGGAAGGGGCCAATGTTGTGGTTCTTGATGAGCCACAATATGTTTTGCAACAGAAAGCATATGTGGTTTCCTAGGATTTGAGATAAAAATGATAACATGATAAAATAATACAATCACAAAATGTGCTGCTTGAGTCCATATAATTTGTATTTTTTGCCAAATAATTTAGTCAAACCTGCTGTATAATTTGGTCCTCTTCTGCCATATAATTCACTGGCCCTGGTAGATACATCGTATCCTGACCTGTTATTCATTGTTTAGGGTGTCAGTCTCCAAGAGTAGCTCAACCTACACTTCCTTGTGGTGTCATAGTATGATATTCACTCAGAACTTGTGGAAAGTAGCTGTGAAACAGCTCACTCATACTGCTGTGCCTGTTTATGTTTTGCATTTCTCATACACTTTTACTGGTGAGAAAATTGTGCGGCAAGCAATAGAAAACACTTGCTTCGATATTTCATTAGACTTTTTACACCATAAAAAGTAATGACAATATCGGGTCAATAAAAGGCAAAGAGTTATCATCATTCTATGAGATGGTTGAATACTATTGAAAGTTTGTAAAACATTTTGCTGATATGACATACAATATGAGAAAAAACAGCAACTGGCTCATATGGGCAATTTAGGAATAATAAAGAGAAAAGAGAGATTTGGAAGAGATTCCTGGTGGCCAGTGCTTGATCATGATGTTTCGTGTATAGCTAGGAAGGGTGTCGAGTGTGTGGCATGTGACACAGGATTGAGAACTGCTAGTATCCCTGTGCTGTGAAAACAGTTTGAGAGCGAAAGTTACCTTTGCTATTTGCTCACACATAATGGATTACAATGCTGTTCCCGAGAGATAGAAAATGATTTGAAAATGTGTGGACTAGAGCACAAAACATCAGGTTTGTATCACCCACAGACTGTAGTAAGGAATCCCTTAATACGTACATACATTGTTAAGTTAGCATAACCACGTTAGATGTTAGAAAGCCATCTTGCCGCTTTTGCGCACGACACTGCATCTACATGTTATTGTTTAAACAAACTGCTGGCTCGCGCTTTGCCTCACACGAGAGCAATCTGTTGTTACCATCTCGAGCTCTGCGCAGCGACCTTGGTCTGTACACGGTGTAACAAGAACAGTCTGGGTCGTTGGACAATGCATGTTTTCCACTCTAGGTTGATCGACTCACTATTTAGCCATAACATACAGACAGCTGCGAATACCTGAAAGTTGGTGCTTTTAATATTACAGACAGCATGTTTAATATTCAGACCGAAGACGAGCCTTCCTGCGAGAAGACTTCTGATGCTCCTGTGATGTGATTTCACTAAGCTGATCTGTGAGGTATGGGGTCCCCTGTTCAAGCCTAAGAGACCTTTTATTAGCATAATAAAAATATTAGTTTCTTAGTAAAGGGAAGGTGGTAGTATCCACTGTCATTTATAACATGATCACTCCCTTTATATTCTATGGTATTGTAACGATGCTGATGGTTTTAATTATAATCATTTGTCTGCTTGTATTAGCCAAAGTACTGCATCTTAGGACACGTGGTCTATAAAATAAACTCTTTTTATTTTTACCGTGTCTTTGTTTATTCTTGTTGTGGACTGATGTGAGAATAATATACGAACAGGTATTTCCGATTCCCACCATTCCTGAGAGTACACTGAGTCGCTTGTTCTGGGTTGTCTTTTCATTGGGACCGCCGAGCTAATTCTCGGATAACGAATGGGACACTTATGCTAGCCGGATAGTGGGTTCTGGGTTCTGAGGTGAGTTTCTGGTACACCACAATTCACTGAGGTCCTGGGGTTCTACGCATAGTTCTGTGTATAAGCAGAATCCCTGCAACATGGCGCACCTAACGTTTGGTCTATGAGTTGAAACGCCTTAGTAGTGCTTATATTAGTCCACAGCACCCTCATTCTTGTTTCCGGATAACAAGTCTGACGGATTAAAACCTACCTATTTCTGTTGATATAGGTTTCTTCAAGCTTGATCATTAAAAAGGTTATTGAACCCTTGTGCTACTGATTACTTCGAGTGTAGCTTGTCCTTATGGCGGTCGATATAGCGGCGCACAGTCGGGCGCCTCTGAAACGTCATTTGACGCAGTATGGGGTGCCAGACACTGCTATGAACGTAATCTTTGTGGTAGGAGCCGATGCGGCTCATCCTTATGAGTTGTTTTACTCTTGGGTGACGCTTCCGGCGGTGAGTGAGGACGATAACTCTTTTCATACTTACACTGCCACGGCCATGCCAGCGAACTGTACGCCGTATAGGACACAAGAAATACCAATATCTGCTTGGCAGCATCTTATTTGGTTTAATGGCGCCCTTCCCCATGCGGTTATACCGCCGAGAATGGGCCATTTGTCAATTGCAGGGGCCACTTGGCCGGTACTAGCCGGATATACGCCTCATCCCCGTTACCTAATGGTGCCGGTGGCTGATTTGCGTGTACTGCACGCTGCCCTTATTACGGTTCATAGGGCTTTGGTACAGTACGTGTCGCGCAATGTGCAGGTGGGGGCACCTGCTGTTGCGGGGCAGCCTACTGACCACCACGCGGTGGTCATTAGTCCTGTTATGGTTAATTCTGTTATGGGCAAGCGCCCCCCACATAGGGATGATTTCCCTTTTTGGCTTGCTGAAAAATTTGACCAAATAGAAGCGGTTTACCCGAATACATCTCCTGTGGAGAAACACAGTATCCTTACCATTAGTTTGCCTAAGGACTTGGTCCCCGACATTGATGATTGTGTGAACTGGGGCAAGGTCTTTGCGGCGACGTACTCGCAGTGCTTTGGCACTCCGTCTATGTCGGTACTACCCTCCGTTATTAAACGTGTTCAAGATAACCACGGTGCGGAGTCTGCGATAGAATAAGGCATGCGGCTCCTCAGACAGTTTGACCTGGTGGCTACCATGATAATGTGTAACCTTAAGGGTGATGCTATGCAATTCCAAGTTCGTAATGAACTAAAGAAGGTTGCTGATGAGGATAAGCCGCGGGAGTTCACGAGAATAATCTCGACGGCATACAGAGAGTTGGGTCGTAGCTCTTTAGGAGTTAGACCTGTTGTAAAAACTCCCGAAATTAAGCAGCAGTGTAAGGCAGAAGCCTCTGGTAAGGATGACCGTCCAAACTTTCCGAAACAGAGTTGGCGGTCAAAACAACAGGGAAAGCAGCAGCAGAAACAGGGGTCTCGGCCTGCCTCTCCCGTTCAGTCCGGTAGTGAGCGCACTTATGATCTGCGTGATCGTGCTACTATTAAGTCTCCTGATAGATTTCAGGTTTCTGAACAACGTTCTCCTCGTTCTTCACAGGAAACATCGGCTTCACAGTCCGGTGGCGGAGGCGGTGGCAAAGGTCGGGGTGCTCCACAAACACGTGACCAACCCCGACAGACTGAAGGTAAAGGCAAGCAGGACGAATTCGCACAACAAAGACCCCCGTTTCAGAAGAAGAAAGTGGCTGCTCTGACGGCAAGGTATGCCTCAGATAGTGCGGACACGGCTTCGGAACCGGACATGGGCGCTGACACTACTGGACAGCGCGGCGGAAATTACCATAGTCCGTCAAGCTCTGCGTCCATTTCTGGCGGCGACAGCAACTGATACATTGGTTACTGTTGAGACAGCTGACACCAGAGTGGCTCCCCCTGACAGACTCCATGAAATAGTCTTACTAATTGAGGGTGACATACAACGTACAATAAAAGGGATTTTTTGGGATAATCTGACTACCACCTATGATATCCTCCTAGCGGAGGCAGATTGGCCCCCAGCTTTCATTTTAGACGCTCCTAGAGGGGAGGAGGTGATCCTCCCGTCCTTTGCGCACACAGTGGTTAAGGACCAAGCTGAAGTGTATGCTGAGGAGTGGGCACTGGCGCTAGCGCCGGCATTGTATCGTACTCAGGTGGGATGGGACCGGTTGTCCCCCTGCCATGAGATTCCATTGCGGTCTATGCCCCAGCCACAGCCCCAATATCCTATGCGTCGTGAAGCTAGACCGCACGTCGCTGCAATCCTTGACCAATTGGAATATCAGGGTGTTATTGAAACTTGTGTGTCCCCTATGAATAACCCTTTATTCACTGTGACGAAGCCTGATGGGTCGTACCGTTTAGTTTTGGATTACCGGCACTTAAATTCGCATTGCCGGACCTGCGCGGTGCAAAATACTCACAGCTCGGCGCTTGTCGACAGTCTCGTGCGTAAGAGATTTAAAACGACACTTGACATTTCCAATGGCTTTTTTAGCCATAACCTGTCCACACTGAGTAGCCAGTGGACGGCGTTTACTTCAGGCGGCAAACAAAAACAGTTCACAAGATTAGCCATGGGCTATAAAAATAGCCCTGGCGTCTTTGCCGCTCGCGTGGTCTCTCTCTTATTTACGAATTTTATTTTACGAATTTGTAAAGCGCGAACTGTCGCCATGACAGGCATCCTGGTGCTGACAGAGTCTGAAGAGGAAGGGGGGAGGAGACAGGGGGGGCTAGGGTTAACCCGGGAAGAGCCATGTTTTAATCTTTTTTCTAAAAAGTAGAAGGTCATCGGTATGTCTAATGTCGGCGGGGAGAGAGTTCCAGAGTCTAGCGGCAGTCACCTCAAAGGATCTGCCTCCTAAACGTACCTTCTTGAATCTGGGGATGACCACCAGTTTGGCATCCGAGGAACGGAGTTTTCTGGTAGGAACGTACAACACAAACTTGGATTGAAGAGGGGCAGGACCGAGACCGTGGAGAGCCCTAAAAACAATACAGAGGGCCTTAAATTGCACTCTCTGTCTAAGGGGAAGCCAGTGTAGTTGTGCCAAGGCGGAAGGTCCATGAGATCTTGACGAGAGCCCCAAGGCGAGTTTTGCAGCCACAGACTGGACTCTTTGTAGCCTGTCTAGTAGATACTCCGGGGCCCCGAGCAGGAGGGCGTTGCAGTAGTCCAACCTGCTCAGGATAGTGCATCTGACTACTTGAGCGCGAGCCTGGGTGGGTAGGAGGGGTAGAACTTTCCTTAAAGAGCGCAAAATGGCATAACAACAGGCAGAGGTTTTCTGAACATGGGTCTCCATGCTGAGCTGGTGGTCAAACATGACCCCTAGATTGCGGACAGAGACAGCAGGCTGTACCTTAGAAGCTGTTTCCGGGGGCCAGAAATTGCTGGGGAATGGGCCAGGAGTCCTCGAGCCACTTTTAAAAAGTACCTCGGTTTTCCCTGCGTTAAACTGAAGTGAATTCGTCTTCAGCCACCTTGATGTCTCCCGCAAGCAATTGTGTAAGGTCTCTATGGAGATAGAGTCCTCACCTTCCAAGGATAGGATCATCTGCGTGTCATCAGCATAGTTAATGGTTTGGATACCGAAACTATTGATCAAACGAATAAGTGGTCTAAGGTAAATATTAAAAAGTATAGGACTAATGGCCGAGCCCTGAGGGTGCGTTACCGGGGAGAAGGTAGATTGGAAAGGAGGTAGAGAGACTGCTTGTTGCCTGTCCTGCAAAAAAGAGTGGAACCACTGCAGTGCCGTATCCCTCACTCCCGCCTCCCAAAGGCGACTCAGTAGGATCTTGTGGTTCACCGTGTCAAAGGCGGCAGACATATCGAGCAGTATCAAAAAAGATGCCTGACTTCTGTCTGCTCGCCTTTGAAGTTCGTTCATGGCGATAATAAGGGCAGTTTCGGTGCCATGAGCAGGCCGGAAACCGAATTGGGCTCCATCCAATAGAGCGTGCTGTTCCAGGTAATTGGAGAGGGTGTTGCTGACCACCCGTTCCACTATTTTAGCAGGGAACGGCAGCAATGAGATGGGCCTGTAACTTTTTGAGCAGTCAGGGTCCAGGGAAGGTTTCTTCAGTAGAGGGGAGACTAGCGCTCGTTTCCAGTGGATGGGGACAGAGCCGGTCATCAAGGATTGCTGACAAATTAGATGGAGCGAGGGAAAAAGTTCTGTTTCGAATTCCTTCCAGATTTTCGGGGGTACCGGGTCCAGTGGAGATCCTGACACGATCCCTCTAGCCATCTTAATGAAAAGTTCGAGTGCGAGCGGTGGAAACTTGCAGAGGAACTCTTCAGGAGACACCCTTAAGGGAGGTGCTGGATTCTCCAGAGTGACAATGTTCGAGGAAGGGGGATTTCCAGCATTAAGAGGAGTATCCAGATCCTTAAGGATAAGTTCGATTTTCTCCTTGAAGAAGATGGCCAGATTGTCACAAAGATCTTGGGACGGGATGATCACATTTTTACAGGACTCCGGATTAGTAATGCTATTAAGGATGCTGAAAATGCTCCTGGCATTGTTGGTGGTGTTACAGATCAGGGAGGCGTAGTGGTCAGCTTTGGATTTTTTGATAAGAGTTTTGTATGCGTGGATCTTGGTTTTCCACATGTTTTTGCAAGTTTTATTGTAATCACGTCTCCACCTTCTCTCTGCTTGTTTGCATTCCAGCTTTAGCAGTTTTAGGTCGGCATTGAACCAGGGAGGAGAGTCTTTGCCCCTACAGGTCCGGTTCTTAAGGGGGGCGTGGATGTCGACCACCCTAGAGATCCTAGAGACAAGAGACTGGAACTTGTTGACTGTGCTTTTGTTCACATCAAAAAGGTGTTGCAGATGGAACAGTTCACCAGACGGAAAAGCACGTGAGAGAGCCCTCCAGTTTCTGCATTTAATTTCCTTGGCCGGGACTGAGGCCTTGGAAGGGTCAGTTGATTTGTGGAGTACGAATTTAACCAATGAGTGGTCAGTCCAGTCCATTGGAAAAGTTTCACCCATTACCACCAAGTCAGGTGCCGCAAATAATAGGTCAAGCCTGTGCCCTGCACTATGGGTGGCATTGGGGATCAACTGAGAGAGGCCGAAGCTGTCACAGAACGAAAGTAGGTTCTTGAGAGCTGAATCAAGGCAGCCGTTTAGCCATAAGTTAAAGTCACCTAGTATCAGCAGCTTCTGATGAGATAAGGCGATATTGGTTAGGGTAGTGATGAGTGCTTGTTGCTGTTGAAGGCTGAAAGCCCCTGGTGGACGATAGCACAAAATCCCTGTGACGATGCTTCCAGCATGGGTCTGAATTGAGAGTCCTAATAGCTCGGTGCCCAGAATCGGGTCAAGGGTAAGGATTTTAATGCTGCACGAGGCTCTGAAAATGACTCCAACGCCTCCGCCTCTGCTAGTGGGCCTAGGAATGTGAATAAACTTAAACCCAGAGGGGCAGGCGAATCCCGGATCGACCAGACAGTCTGGACGCGTCCAGGTTTCTGTCATGAAGAGGATGTCAAGTGCATGTGAGTCAATAAGAATCTGGATCTCTGTGCAGTTTTTGGGCAGAGACCTGACGTTTAATAGCCCACAATGCAAAACATCATCACAAAGAACAGCTCTGGGGCAGGAGGAGGGTGAAAAAGACAGTATTCCTTTGTCGGCAAATTGTTTCCCTATTTGGATCAACACCTCTCTAGAGTAAGGAGGCCCTGACGGAAGCGGACCCTGATGTAAAGGATCAGCACCGGCAGCATGAGGGGCCCATGGCCCTACCTTGGCGCGGACGGGCGCAGACGGGCTTGCCTTAGGCGCGCCTTCGGCGCGCCATCGTCGCGCCCGCTGCGCTTCCAAGGGAGGCACATTTTTTATAAGGCTGTGACTGACGTCCAGGGGGAAGGGGCGTGGCCTCAAGGGGGGCGTGGCCTCCGCGATCGAGCAGGCAATGGCGGCAAGATTCCCTTAGCTGTTTGGACCGCGGCAGCGTTCAGATCGGCTGCGCGGCGTCTCTACAGGCCGGTAAGTGACCGGAGAACGTGAGGGAAGAGAGAGTGGGATTTTTAAAAAGCAGTAAATCACAATATTTAAATCAATAGAGCGGCAATTCTAGCTCCCGGCTTCCGCCTCAGGAGGTCTGTCAGGTGTAAAGTGAACGCTAGTATTCAGCGCTTTAAATGCAGGATCGAGGTGGGCGTGGCCTCAAGGGGGGCGTGGCCTCCTCGATCGAGCAGGTAATGGCGGCAAGATTCCCTTAGCTGTTTGGACCGCGGCAGCATTCAAATCGGCTGTGCGGCGTCTCTACAGGCCGGTAAGTGCCCTGAGAACGTGAGGGAAGGGAAAGTGGGATTTTTAAAAAGCAGTAAATCACAATATTTAAATAATCAATAGAGCGGCAATTCTAGCTCCCGGCTTCCGCCTCAGGAGGTCTGTCAGGTGTAAAGTGAACGCTATTATTCAGCGCTTTAAATGCAGGATCGAGGTGGGCGTGGCCTCAAGGGGGGCGTGGCCTCTGCGATCGAGCAGGCAATGGCGGCAAGATTCCCTTAGCTGTTTGGACCGCGGCAGCGTTCAGATCGGCTGCGCGGCGTCTCTACAGGCCGGTAAGTGCCCTGAGAACGTGAGGGAAGGGAAAGTGGGATTTTTAAAAAGCAGTAAATCACAATATTTAAATCAATAGAGCAGCAATTCTAGCTCCCGGCTTCCACCTCAGGAGGTCTGTCAGGTCTTAGAAAGAATAGACCCCGACGCATGTTGACGATATCTACCTCACGGATGATGAGCTGATGCCTCATCTGTCTCGAGTCGACAATATCATTATGGGTTTTGCGGAATATGGCTACAAATTTAATTTTGCGAAGTCACACATCGCGGAATATACAGTGTTGTTTTTGGGCTACGAGCTCAACAACGAAGGTAAGGGATTGGCTCCTCACTTTCTGGAGAAGTGCGCATGCTTGCGTGCTCCTACAACACTGAAAAAATTACAATCCTTGCTGGGCTTTCTGAATTTCGGACGTACGTATATTCCAGATTATGCCCAGCGTATCAAGCCGCTTTATGCCTTGGTACAACCTTCCTTTTCGAAGTCTAGCTGGCAGCTAGAACATTCTGCTATTCTACAGTCTTTACAGGCTGATCTTCTTGCTTCACAATACTTACTGACGCGTGATAACCGCACTAACCTGGTAATAAGAATAGTACCGGGCGCAGTGGGTTTCACGTACTTGACGTTCAATGAGGGCGACACAGTCCCCATTGCGTATAAATCACACTTGTACACCTCTGCGTTTTTCCACTGTCGAGAAAGTTCTAACAGCAGTACAGATGGCGATCCTTAAAGAACGCGCACTGTTACAAGGAAAACGCATACTGGTTGTGACACCGTATCCTGCCCTAGAGGCGGTGACAAAAGCAAGTGTACCAAATTCTAAAGCTTTGCATCCAAGGTGGATACAATGGGCCACGACTCTGACATCACCAGATGTCACTTATATCTTTGACGCCTCTTTGCAGACTCAGGAGTACTTACAGTATGAATTAGTTCATCCGGCTCCTCTGTCTTTGCGCCCGCTCGAAGAATACCATTGTGTCATATACACTGACGGCTCGGCGCATCCGGCGATTGGATCGAAGCATGCCTTTTCTGCGGCTTGCGCAATTGTCGTGGGTACATTCGTAAATGGTGAATTCCAATCTGATGCCGTGCATACGCAGTCATTGGGTGATTGTACCGCGCAACTGGCGGAGCTCCGGGCTCTGGTGCTTGCACTGGAGTTTGCTGATCCCCGAGTCACTACTCTTATAGTAAGTGACTCCTTTTATTGTGTCCAGTCCTACAATGACAATTTACACTTCTGGTCTCAAAACGAATATCGCGATACCAAAGGTAGCACAATTAAGCATAAATTGCTTTGGGTTCGAGTGGCAGACTTTAAAGAACGTCTCCCTCTCGTGAATGTTATTCACACTCTTGGTCACCAATGACTTGGTGTCCATGCTGTCGGTAACAGCTTGGCTGACGAGGCAGCAAAAACAGCAGTGGCTACATACTTAGTGGCAGCAGTTACAAGATCTAAAAGTAAGATTGATGATGACATCTTGGCAGCTATTGCTGCTACAGAGAAGGGAAGTGATTACCCGAAGGGTTTTCCGTCTCGGTATTTTTATCACTTAAGTCCTGATAACGTCCCGTTAGTGAGGATTAACGACGTTGATGACAGAATTATTCCCAACGCGGACTGCAGACCATCTCTGATACTAGCAGCGCACGAGGGGTTGGCGTCAGCCCACGCCGGCGTGTCCGCTACTGTATCTCTGTTGCAACAGCGTTACTGGTGGTTCGGTTTATACAAACAAACGCGCGCTTATGTTCTTGATTGTGACATTTGCCAACAGATTAAACATTCCACTGTTGCGCGTCCACCACAAACACAGTTGTACATATCTAATAGACCATTTGTTTGTGTTTATCTAGATCACTGCGGTCCTTTTTCTTCTGATACTGCGCACAAGTATATCTTGGTTGCAGTGGATACATGCACACGTTTTCTTTGGGTGTGGCCACAAAGGAGTGCTGATTCACGGACTGTCATCAGGGATTTGCGTGTCTTTGTGGGAACTTTTGCGTGTGGTACCTTCCATTCTGATCAGGGCCCTGCGTTCGCCTCTAAGGCTTACAAGGAGGCTATGAGAAATTTGGGGGTCCAAGTCAAATTTTCGTCCCCCTACCGACCTGAGGGTAATAGTGTGGTGGAGCGAATGAACCGTGACTTAAAGCAATCTTTGACAGCACGAGTTTTAGGCACAGGCCTGAATTGGCTAGCCCATTTGTATAATGTCCAACGTGCACTTAATAATCTCCCTAGAAGGTCTCTGGGTGGGCGGACCCCATACATGATGCTCTTCGGAATCAGAATGTTTGTCCCAGACCTTGATGGTCTAGACATGGCGGCGTCAGCCGCACCCTTTGACGTAGATGATCACTGTGCTGTTTTGCAGACCCTACAAGAAGCCAGAGACACTCTATCGAAGGAACACTTACCCTCCACATCTGATGCTGAGCTTCAGATTCCGGTAGTCGGCTGGCTACCCCGAGTTGGAGACCTGGTTCGTGAGAAGGTGGAGAACAAGAAGGAGTTCGGCCCCTCTTATCGTGCACCGGTTCCAGTGCTTGGAGTGCAGGGTACAAGAACAGTCATTTTACCTCCACTTCCTGGTCGCAAAGAAAACAGGTACATCTCTATTGACAATGTCAAACTTCAGCGAGTGGCCGATACTTCTTAGTATGACTCCAGCAGTTTCATGCCAGACGATGCAAAGAAATTAAGTGTTGGTTCCTGCTTCTACCACCTTGTCTGATGTTGCCATCGAGATGCAGTCAATTACTGATCCCGTGTTGATACCACCGGCTGGTGGTCTGCCCGAAGAGACTGAGTATGCTTATCCTACAAGTGGTCAATCGCCTGTTTTACAATTTACGGCGGTTACCCAGTCACGTTTCTCCTTTGACACTAACTCATTGCCTTCCACTTCCCCTTCGAACATTGCTATTTTTGTTAGTTGGTTCAAAAGACATTTTTTGATTCCCCCTTGGACATATATTTGGCTGGTGCTCATAAGTATTGTTTTGATTATGTCCATTGGATTTGTAATAGTATTTTTCCGTCTGGTGAATGGCCACTATCTCAAAGAGAGATCTATAATTAGACTTATCGATGGAACTTTGGCCCCCCACTCCTCGTCCCACATCATGAAAAGGGACCAGACTTTTGTGAATATTACTGCCTGGCCCGTTTTGGATGGAATTGCGTGGGATGCTGTTAAATTCCAAATTCATCGTCCTACTGAGGTCATCAATGTGCCTAATGTATTTCGTGTTTCTATGGGTGATGTGGTTAAGCAGAACATTCGTTCTGATGATTGGGATGTTCATGCCATTGAAGCACTGTTTTCTGATTTGAAATATTATGCCGCTTTTGATGTAGAAGATTTATATGAAAATGCGGCTAACTATGCAGAACAGTATTGTTTTCAACATTATGGCAATCACTTCCTGCATAAGGCAAATACGTTTAGAAATTTTGTAAATTTTACCCAATGGGAACACTGTCCCACCCCATCTTTAGGCAGTTCACCTACATTGGTTGATAAATATACTTATTTTACTGATTTCATTGTTTCCAGCCCAGCATCCTTTTATTTTAAAGTGATGTCTGAGTCTGCCTCGAAGGTTAGACTGACACACACCAAATTACTATATTCTAAGTCCTTTATGGATGAGTTGTCAATCAAGGGTTATGATCTGTGGAAGGCTACTATTGATCTTAAATCGGTTTGGGGTTCCAAACCGTGGCAGGTTCAGGGAACTGAAGCTTTACATCGTGCCTGTCTTGTACCAAATCATATGTTGTTTTTAAATTCAACCATCTTCCAGACCACCTGTTTCGGATTGGCCACTTCTAAAAAACTAAATTCCCCTTCTGTTCCAGATCTGGGTGCTTACCCAAATTGGGATAACCACACAGATCTGTCCCTTCCTGCTTTGCAGTCGTTAGTCTCTAATGCATCTTTCAATATTTCGAAATTTAGTGGTGAAGGATGGTTAATTTGGCAAAGCAGTTCGGATGCCTGTCAACGACGTTTTCTGGGTCTGAAACCGGGGTATACGCAGCAGCGCGTGGACCCTCGGTTTGAGTCCTCTCATACAGTAACTACCTACTCTGTAGGGAAATTATGTCAATCCTGGCTAAGACATTCCACCTTGGCATCTGTCAAAGTTCATTTATCAAAATTACATGACAAAATAGATTTGAATGATTTTGTTAAAGGTCCTGTGGGTGGCAGATCCAAGAGGTGGGCGTATGCTATTTACAACGAAGTGTGGAAATTGTCGCAAATTGAAGCGGCTTCAAGATTGAGGGCCATTGATCAAGCAAATATGGAAAAGGTCTTGGCCGTTATAGATAACAGCATTAACACACTTTCTTCCAGGATTTATACATTGGACAAAATTGTTTCTTCAATTGTTGATATTGTACATGATGATATGTCTGTATTGTATCATGGTCAAAACCAGTTGCGTTCTGTTATGCAGTTTGCATGGACGTTACAAACGTTAAAGGCTGGAAAGGTCCCCTGGGACTATCTGAATACGACATCATTATTCCTTCCCTTTAACCTTACTGTAAAGCAGCAGTTTATGTCCATGAAAGATGCTACATATTCATTGTTACACATTGAAAAATTGGAGCCGTTACCTTTCTCTGTGGCGGAATTGAATTCAGCCGTGTGGTTAGTACATGGGTTGATCACGCTCCCTTTCGCGCTTTTTAAGTTTACGTCATGCATGAAACACTATGCTCTGGGTAGATATGAACAGTTGGGTACCGCGTTCCTACATGAGGTCTGGTCTCTCCCTTTTACGTATAGATGTACAAGAGACGGTACAGAGGTTTACCTGAAAGGTGAAGAGTGTACCTCGACACCTGATCATTCTGTAGTATGTAGGCACATTCAGTTACACGGTGCATGCAATGTACAAGCCCCAAATTTGGCTTGCGTCCTCAAGGGTATCCCAGTGCCAGTGATTACACCATCTTTCACGCTGCTTGCAAACGGTAGTTATTTAATTTTGAATAATGAAGCTTGCTGCGGGATGTTAGTGGGAATCCCATATATAGTAACTGTATCGCAGAGAGTAGTCTGCTGCAATAATGTTCTATTTCCACCCCCGCATGGGTGGCTGGATGTTTCCATCTGGCCTTCGATTCCGACCTTGAAAGCAGAGTTCAACAAGATGAGCAGAATAAGGGCTCTATTGTCCTAAAAGGAGGTGCCATTGACTTCCTCCCGAGAAACATTTGTCCTTCACGCGGCAAATACGCGCACTGAGGTACAGGCGCTTTTGAATACTGACCTCCCCCTGCATTTTGGAGCTTTGATCCAAACAATCTTCAATGCCTCGTCAACAACTGGCCTGGCTCATTTTTTTAAACTTATAGGCTCAGGCCTCGTAACCTCCTTCCGAACTATTTTTGGTGTGATTCCGGCATTTTTTCATTCTATTTTTTCGAGCGTCTTTGGCGGTGTCCCGCTGGTTCTGGCAATGGTGGCAGGTGTGCTACTTTTACTTTTCATACTACGACATGGCTGCACTTTCTGTGCCTCATGACAACCTGACCCGTCTACATCTTCTTCGTGACAGGATGCTTGAACATTATGGTACCCTACCATTGGCGACCTTGGCCTGGCATATGGATTATCCTTCCGGTATTCCTACTTTACCTGCGTGCAACCTGTCTTTCACTGCCTAGATTGTCCCTTTGAATGGCCTCTGGATTTGTGCTTATCCAACACGGTGTCTCCGGACCCGGATTATGATCGACTGATGAGTCCCTTAGTGTCTCACGAGTTTGACTGTTCTGGTGTTCGGATTATGGCCTGTGGTGCGGCGCATGGAATCCTGGGTAATTGGGACATCGCAAGGGCTGCCTATGACTTCTTGGATATGAGTTTTCTGGAAGAACACGTTGGTTACCCGCTGATGGTGCTAGAGGCTCCGCTTATTGAAGAACATGTATGTTCCTTTTCTTTGCTTAACTGGATGGCTGACACTTTTAGTGGCCACGCAAACGATTTCCTGTTGGAAGCTGTTGCTACGTATGCTGCGTACACGTTCATGGATTGAGTGAACTGTCATCCACTGTATTTTTTCTACCATGTCTTGAACATTGCCTGTGACTTTGTATTGCTAGCTGAAGCTGCATTTTATATATTTTTTTTTGCCTTTTTAAGGTTTTGGTTTTCCTTTTTCTTTCGAACTTTCTCTGACCCGATCATTGGTTTCAGTTTGAATACGCCTAGTTCTGCTCTGTCGAATTTGAACTCTGCGTTCTCTCATTTCTTCCCTGCTGTTTAGTGCTTCGATCAAGGGGGCATGTAGTAAGGAATCCCTTAATACGTACATACATTGTTAAGTTAGCATAACCACGTTAGATGTTAGAAAGCCATCTTGCCGCTTTTGCGCACGACACTGCATCTACATGTTATTGTTTAAACAAACTGCTGGCCCGCGCTTTGCCTCACACGAGAGCAATCTGTTGTTACCATCTCGAGCTCTGCGCAGCGACCTTGGTCTGTACACGGTGTAACAAGAACAGTCTGGGTCGTTGGGCAATGCATGTTTTCCACTCTAGGTTGATCGACTCACTATTTAGCCATAACATACAGACAGCTGTGAATACCTGACAGTTGGTGCTTTTAATATTACAGACAGCATGTTTAATATTCAGACCGAAGACGAGCCTTCCTGCGAGAAGACTTCTGATGCTCCTGTGATGTGATTTCACTAAGCTGATCTGTGAGGTGTGGGGTCCCCTGTTCAAGCCTAAGAGACCTTTTATTAGCATAATAATAATATTAGCTTCTTAGTAAAGGGAAGGTGGTAGTATCCACTGTCATTTATAACATGATCACTCCCTTTATATTCTATGGTATTGTAACGATTCTGATGGTTTTAATTATAATCATTTGTCTGCTTGTATTAGCCAAAGTACTGCATCTTAGGACACGTGGTCTATAAAATAAACTCTTTTTATATTCACCGTGTCTTTGTTTATTCTTGTTGTGGACTGATGTGAGAATAATATACGAACAGGTATTTCCGATTCCCACCATTCCTGAGAGTACACTGAGTCGCTTGTTCTGGGTTGTCTTTTCATTGGGACCGCCGAGCTAAATCTCGGATAACGAATGGGACACTTATGCTAGCCGGATACTGGGTTCTGGGTTCTGAGGTGAGTTTCTGGTACACCACAATTCACTGAGGTCCTGGGGTTCTACGCATAGTTCTGTGTATAAGCAGAATCCCTGCAACAAGACCAATGGTCCTACTAAGAGAGTGGTAAAAACATTGAAGGAGGGGATACACTTGGCCAGAGCAAATGGCCTTGATGGGAAAATGGATATGTCTCGGAGGATAACTGGATATTGTATGTCTACACAATCCACCACAGGAAAGTCTCTTTTCGAGCTGTTCAAAGACAGAGCTTCATTCAGAAAAGTGTGTCCAGGGTGGTTGTTTTGGGGGTAAAGGTTGCGTGAACAATGCACTGGGAGATTGGAGAGAATAATAACAATTTCACAAAAGAAATTAATGTTGAGCTATGACAAACAAAAATATGCAAGGAATTAGGTGGGCAAATTGGAAGATTTTGAAAAATAAGAGCGCCCAAAGGGTGTGCTGAGTGGTCCGAATTTATGAGTGAGTTTGAGGTAGTCACATTTTTTTAAATGCAGTGAACACACATGCTGTCAGGACCTGGAACAAAAACAGAGTTGCGGTTCTTCATCATTTTCAAGTGGAAAATGAGAAACTCAATACAGGCAATCAAAAGGTGGGCTGGATCAGCCAGGGATGGTAGGAAACAAAATGGTCTAGCGAGCAGAAGAGTGGGAGAATAATCAAGAAAACATCCTTTTTGAAGATTTTGTTATAAAATAGTCATGTTATTGTTACATGATGTACTTTAATGTGGTTTATTATGTCTAATTTCTTTTCACTGTCTTTAAGGTTTTTTATTTGTGTTGTCTTGCTGTTAGTTATCTGTTAAGAGAGGGAGCAATGTGGCATAAATAAAGTGACTTACTTATAGACTATGACGCTAAGTTTATTGCTCAAAGAGTGCACTGTCCATGGAATGGGAACTTAGAATGTGATGAAGTAATGGAATCGGAATGTGGGGAGCTGTGAGGGACAGGTAAAGAGCTGCTGGTGAGTGGTGGTTGAGAAGTCTGGAAATAAATACAAGTCCCCTGTCATCTTTGTGGAGGAATGTTAGACCTGTCAGCCCTAGGGTGGTCTTTCCATGTTTTTTTGCCCTTTCCTCATTTTTTCCACCCTCTTTTTCGTTGGCCTTAGATCTCTGAGCGCCTTTTCATTGCCAATCAGTGTTAAGGTGCAGGTGCTCTCTGCCGCCAAGATGGCTGCCACAGGCCCATGCTACTGCGGAGTGGCCTTTCTAGTAGCACCCTAGCTGCCAGGAGCTGGCTGGGACCCTAAAACATTGTTGCGACACCAGCCCGCCTTTCTTTGTCCTATAGCTAGAGTGGGGAAGCTCCTGGAACTTGCTGGAACCTTCTAGAAGAAAGGTGGGGTTTTACTTTTGCCGCCTTAGAGAGTGGTCACCTGACCTAGAGCTACTTAAGGGAAGGAGGGAACATTTTTTAGTCAGTTGGGGCGACGCAGACCTGGGGGAACCTACGCAGGAGTTTTAGGCGGTAGGGCCTAGTCAGGGACCTATGCCTCTAAAAGTGACAGGGCCTAGGTGCTGCCTTTTAAGTGAGTGAGGGATCCTAAACTAGCCCACTGATCTGGCCCAGCGGGAGGGGAACCCAGGGGCAACCTACCAAGCCTTACTAGGAAACTATCTAGTCACCAACTCAACCTATTCCCCCCCCCAAGGAACAAACCTACCAAGGGCGCCAGATACAACAAGCGCCAAAAGGACGAAAGAACTTACCACACGACTTACCAAAGAACTTACCACAGAACTGCTGGGGGATCAACTAGGTACCAGCGCTGTGCTACCCCTGCACTTCCTGACATCCCCCCGATCTTGCCCTGCCCCTGGCGTGTGGCCTACCACCTCCCAGCCTACCTACCCCGAGCTGGGGTGTCCCTGTGAGGCGAAGGGGGCGCTGGGCACCTGAGCAATCACCACCCCCCCACACTGCAGGCCACCTCTAAATTTCTGCCACCCCCCTTCGGGGACCCTGAAAAGGAATCGCTCACTGCTGCGGCCGGGGGCTGAAAATTTTGTCCTAGAAAGATTGTCCCTGCTGTCACCGGGGCCGGCGGAGAAGCCTGGGGCCCCGCCGCAGCCTGAGCAACGTGGGCTGGAATTCCTCGAAGGCCTCGCTAGGCCGTAAGCCATCCCGCGAGGGCCGCGCGTAGGCCTGAAGCTGAGGCCGGAGTCATCTGACGGGGGCGGACTGCCAAACGCCGCCCCCGCCGCTGTGCCATTGGCCAAGTGGGCCGCGCCCCCGCAGACCGCGCTGTCATTGGCGGCTGCGGGCGCGGGCCTCTGAAGCCGCAGAAAGATCACCGGAATTGTCTTGGAACCCTGCGGAGCTCCCCGGCCACGTCTGGCCCGACCGGGAGCCCCGCGCCATCCCCCCTCGACCCGGACATCGCCGGGACGATACGAGGAGTGCACGCTTCCCCTGCCCGAGTGGAAGGAGCCGTCAGCGGTGACCCGCGAGAGTCGAAGAGCAAGGTACCCCTGGGGGAGGCGGGCAGAAGGCCGGAGAAAGGCCCAGAGTTTGCCCCTCCCCTGGAGAAATTCCTCATTAAGCTCCGTACGCCCCGGCACTACCCCCAGACCGGGGACCCTTGTCTTCAGCATCTCTCACCCTCTGAAGGGCTCCAGGATAAGGTACTTTGGGGCCCCAAGACCTCGCCCTAGACTGAGTGCCCCGTCTAAGGCCTCGTATACTTGCTGGGTGTAGTGCTTTGCTTAAAGGCCATCTGTTGAGGCGCTACTGAGTTGCTATGGGCTATTGATCTTCTGTGGGCAGCGCTATGGGAAAATGCTCAAAGGAATTGCCAGTTTTGAAGCGCTATTGATGTGCTATGTTTAGCGCTGTCTAGATGCCAGTTTTGAAGCGCTATTGATGTGCTATGTTTGGTGCTGTCTAGATGCCAGTTTTGAAGCGCTATTGATGTGCTATGTTTAGCGCTATGTCCAGATGTGATGGTTTGAAGCACTATTGAATTGCCATGTGCAGCGCTATGTTCAGATGTCATGGTTTGAAGCGCTATTGAATTGCTATGTGCAGCGCTATGTTCAGATGTCAAGGTTTGCAGCACTATTGAATTGCTATGTGCAGCGCTATGTTCATATGTCATTGTAGGAAGCGCTATTGACTTGCTATGTGCAGCGCTGTGCATAAATGCTGTGTTTGACGCTCCCCAGGATCGCCAGGTGCTGCGCTTTGATTCAATGCCAGGTTTTGATGTTTTAATGAACAGCCAATGTACTCCTAATGAAATGCTTTTGATTCCAAGGTTGACCTAGATAAAGCTATTTGGTTTTAATCAACCTACTGGTGTGGTGTCAATTATTGCGTGCTTGTGTGTGCTATATGGGCACTTTACACGTAAGCCTTTGGGTGCCTACCTGCTCGAGTCACGTTACCCACAGAGGGCCTGGTGACCCCCGGTCCTACATTGGTGGCGAGCGGTGGGATAAGGACCTGTGACTATACAGCACCCTCCAGTGAGACGGAGGGCGCCGCAATTAGACGCCTATTGTGTATTTTAGCTCTGCATCTATTTATTACTGCATTAATTGACCCCCACTGTCTAGACTGAGTGTGTAGAGTCCTGGTTAGCCTAACGCTGTTACTCACATCCTAGTATTTTTTTTTCTGCCTTGATGTCTGGGTCCCCACCTGTCACAATGGAGTTCCAGTTAGCCGACCTTGAGGGGTATACAGTAAGGCAGCTGAGAGAATTCGGGCAGGGCATGGGGGTGCCGGGGGTGCGGAGAGCCAAAGGACCGGAACTCCGTGGGCATGGGTAGAGGCCCACCCAGAGGGTAGAGGGGATGGGGGACAGGAGGGGCCGGGTGCACCTCAGGAGGAGAGCGCGCCAGAGGAGCTAGACCTGCTCAACATTGATGTGTCTGAAAACTTGCCACCAGAGAGACGTTCCGGGGCAAGCAGTAGTGTAGGGTCTAGGAGGAGTGGCGAAGCTAGAACAAGAAAGGGAAAATAAAAGATTAGCGATGGAAGAAAAGAAGCTGGCGCACGAGTTGCAGCTGAAAGAATTGGAGCTGCGAGCTCTACAGTTGAATGCGTTCAGTAAGGATAATGGTGGCAGCGTACCAAAGGCTCATCAGGAGCCAAAATTCCATTTGCCCAAGGATGTAATTGCCAGTTACACGGTGGGGGATGACATCGCCAAGCGGCTGGAGGCGTACGAGGTGGCCTTGACAGCCCATGGGGTACCTGAGAGCAACTGGGACGGTGGCCTGTATCGCTACATACCTCCCAATGTCAGGGACACCCTTTTGTACTTAGCCAAGGCAGATCAGGTCAGGTATGCCCCCATGAAAGAGGCGCTTCTTAAGAAATTTGGCCTCAACCCTGAAAGGTATCGTCAGAAGTTCCGTCTCAGCCATAAGCTGTCCACACAGAATTGGATGGATTTTTTTGATTATGCCCATAAGGAGCTAGATGGTTGGGTGCGTGGCAGCGAGGTGCAGGATTACGAAGGTTTGTATAATCTGTTTTTGAGGGAGCACCTCTTGGATAAGTGCTTTCCGGAGCTGCGCCAACATCTGGTTGACCGCAAGTTAACTGATCCACGTGAGCTTGCGGAAGAGGCGGACATTTGGGTGAGCACCCGGGTGTCTCACAAGGGCCCCAGGGGAGATGGCTCGAAAGGCGGACAGGGTTTCCCCCAGAAGAAAGAGGGGGGAGATAAAAAGGTGGAGTTCTCGTGAGGCCCACAAACTATACAGTTTGGGAAAGGAGTAGGGACCCCACCTCAGTTCAATTCCCCAAAGCCCACCTACCCTGACAAGAGTCAGCAGCCAAGGATTGTGCGGTGCTATGAATTTGGGGAGATTGGACACTACAAGGTCGATCCTAAGTGTCGCAAGAGACCCCCAGCCTCAACGGGCGGGAAGAGCCCCGGGGTGGCTAGTGTAGCGCTTGGGGCGGAGCTGCCCCTAGATAGGGAAGGGGAGTGGACAGGCCTGACCCTGGTTTCACTCGGGGATAGAGAGATGGTCCCAGTGGTGTCCCTACCCCCTAACACTGCTAAATACCAGCAGAGGGCGAGAGTTAACGGGGAGGGGGTGGAGGCTCTGAGGGACACAGGTGCCAGCATGACCACCGTAGTGAGGCGGCTGGTGTCCCCAGAGCAGGTAGTCCCCGATGAGTTCCATCCGGCCGTGTTGGCTGACGGCAGTGTGATTCACTATCCAGTGGCTCAAGTTCCCTTTGAGTGGGGAGGAGTCAAAGGCCTACTGAGAGTTGCGGTGAGCCCTGCCTTGCCTGTGGGGTGCTTACTAGGGAACAATCTGGAGCACACCGACTGGAAATATGTGGAATTTCGAGCCCATACTGAGATGCTGGGGTTACCAGGCTGGACTTGCGTAGTCACGCGGTCCATGGCTGCCCGGCATGGAACTCAACCCGGGTTGGAGCCTGGGATAATGGCCCAACCCCACGCCGATTTTGGAGAGGAGAATGTGGTGGAGGACACGCCCCTTGTGATGGATGGGGAGCCCGCGGAGGTACCCCCGGAGTCCGCAGAGGTGGATGTCGTTCCCGTGGGGGACTTGCCGACCCTTGCCGACTGGCATGTGGAAGGAGGGCCTACCCGGGAGGAATTTTGTCAGGCACAAAGGGAGTGCCCCACGCTTGATGGCATGCGGTGGCAGGCCGAAGCCCAAGCGGCCAATCAGGAGACAGGCGGCTATCACGTGTATTGGGAGGATGGCCTCCTTTACAGTGAGCCTAAGGTGCCGGTGCATGGATCTTCGAGGGCCTTAGTGGTCCCCCAATGCTACCGGGCCTTCCTGTTGGAGGTGGCGCATGAGATACCCTTAGCCGGACACCTGGGCCAGGACAAAACCTTTGGGCGGTTGGTCCCACATTTTTATTGGCCCAGGATGAGAGTTGCCTCTGACACCTATTGTAAGACCTGTAAGTCTTGCCAGGCAAGTGGCAAGACTGGGACTAAACTGAAGGTCCCTTTGGAACCGCTCCCGGTGGTCGGGGCCCCTTTTGAGCAGGTCGGAATCGACATTGTTGGGCCGTTGGACCCTCCGACCTCTGCGGGAGAACGGTTCATTCTGGTATTAGTGGACCACACCACTCGGCACCCGGAGGCTATTCCTGTGAGGACCATCACTGTACCGTTGGTGGCACGGGCACTGTTGGGGATTTTTACCCGAGTAGGATTCCCCAAGGTCGTGGTGTCAGACTGGGGCACGAATTTTATGTCGGCCATGTCGGCCTATATGCAGGCCATGTGGAAGGAGTGTGGGGTGACCTACCGGTTCTCCACTCCTTACCACCCCCAGACTAACGGGCTCGTAGAGTGCTTCAACAAAACGCTAAAAGATATGATCCGGAGCCTGCCAGAGGACTTGAGGAGGAAGTGGGACGTCCTCCTCCCTTGCCTGCTGTTATCCTACCGTGAGGTGCCGCAGAAGGGAGTCGGGTTCAGCCCTTTTGAGTTGCTCTATGGCCATCCCGTTAGGGGGGCCCTCAGCTTAGTGAAGGAGGGGTGGGAGAAGACTTCGCAGAAGCTTCCCCGTGATGTTGTCAGCTACATGCTGGCATTCCGCAGCCAGATGGTCAAGCTGTGGAAGGCGGCCTCAGATAATCTGGAGGCTAGCCAGGCCATCATGAAGGAGTGGTATGACCGCAACGCTTGGACGGTAGAGTTGGATGCTGGACAGAAGGTGTGGGTCATGGAGTCTGGGGAGCTTAGTGCCCTCCAGGACCGGTGGACTGGTCCGTACGAAATTGTGGAGCGACGAGGCCAGACTACCTACGTCGTTGACTTGAAGACCCCCCGACAGCCCCATAGGGTGCTCCACGTCAACCGCCTGAAGTCGCACCATGAGCGATCGGAGCTTGCTCTCCTCATGGAGATAGGTGGGAGCGAGGAGGAAGAGAGTGAGGCTCTTCCTGACCTTCTGGCGGCCCAGGAGAAGGATGGATCGGTGGAGGGTGTGATCCTCTCCCCATCCTTGACCCCAGAGCAAAAGAGGGACTGCCGCCAGGTGCTGGGGCAGTACGCCTCGTTGTTCTCCCTCACGCCTGGAATCACTCATTTGTGTACCCATGATGTGGACACAGGGGACAGCCCACCGATGAAGAACAAGTCTTACCTGCTATCTGACCGAGTGAAAAACAGCATCCAGAGTGAGGTAGCGAAAATGCTGGAGCTGGGGGTGATCGAACCTTCCAGCAGCCCGTGGGCTAGTCTGGTGGTGTTGGTGCCGAAAGCGGCCCCACCGGGCACCACACCGGAGTTTCGGTTCTGTGTGGAATACAGGGGATTGAACTCTGTCATGAAGACAGATGCTCACCCCATCCCACGAGCAGACGAGCTGGTGGACCTGCTGGGAGCAGCCCGGTACCTCAGCACCATGGATTTGACGTCAGGATACTGGCAAATTGCCATGGCCGATGGAGCAAGGGAGAAAACAGCGTTCTCCCGTCCCGAGGGCCACTTCCAATTCCGAGTGATGCCCTTTGGGCTCAAGAATGCTCCGGCCACTTTCCAACGGTTGGTGAATCAGGTGCTGTCTGGCCTGGAGTCCTTCTCAGCGGCATATCTGGATGATATAGCTGTCTTCAATAGCACCTGGGAGGACCATCTGCAGCACCTCCAGGAGGTACTGCAGGCTCTGCAACGTGCTGGTCTAACTATCAAGGCCAGCAAGTGCCAGATTGGACAGGGATCTGTCGTTTACCTGGGACACCTGGTGGGCGGGGGTTAGGTGCAACCCCTCCAGGCCAAAATAGAGACCATTCTGGCCTGGGAGCCCCCCAAGACCCAAACTGAGGTCCGAGCTTTCCTCGGCCTCCCTGGGTATTACCGCCGGTTTGTCAAGGGATATGGTACCATCGTAAGCCCCTTGACAGAATTGACGTCCAAGAAGCAGCCATGTAAAGTAATCTGGACGTCTGCTTGCCAGGAGGCATTCGAAACTCTGAAACACGCGATGTGTACCGCTCCGATGCTTGCGACACCGGACTTCGCAAAAGAGTTTATAGTACAGACGGACGCCTCTGAGCACGGCATAGGTGCGGTGCTCTCGCAACTCAACACCGAAGGCCAAGACCAACCTGTGGCCTTTATCTCCAGAAGACTCCTCCCTCGGGAACAACGATGGAGCACCATCGAGCGAGAAGCCTTCGCGGTGGTCTGGGCTCTGAAGAAGTTGAGGCCATACCTCTTTGGCTCTCACTTCCTGATTCAGACGGACCACCGCCCCCTTCGCTGGCTCATGCAGATGAGAGGCGAAAACCCCAAGTTGCTAAGGTGGTCCATTACCCTACAGGGGATGGACTTTCGGGTGAAACATCGGCCCGGAGTTGACCACGCCAATGCTGACGGTCTCTCCCGGTTTTTCCGCCTTAGCGATGAGAACTCCCTAGAGGTTGGGTAGCTCTCCCCTCTTTCGGCTGGGGGGATGCGTGTTAGACCTGTCAGCCCTAGGGTAGTCTTTCCCTGTATTTTTGCCCTTGCCTCTTTTTCGTTGGCCTTAGGTCTCCGAGCACCTTTTCATTGCCAATCAGTGTTAAGGTGCAGTTGCTCTCTTCCCCTAAGATGGCTGCCACAGGTCCCTGCTACTGCGGAGTGGACTTTCTAGTAGCACCCTAGCTGCCAAGAGCTGGCTGGGACCCTACAACATTGTTGCGACACCAGCCCGCCTTTTTGTCCTATAGCTAGAGTGGGGAAGCCCCTGGAACTTGCTAGAACCGTCTAGAAGAAAGGTGGGGTTTTACTTTTGCCGCCTTAGAGAGTGGTCACCTGACCTAGGGCTACTTAAGGGAAGGAGGGAACATTTTTTAGTCAGTTGGGGCGACGCAGACCTGGGGGAACCTACGCAGGAGTTTTAGGTGGTAGGGCCTAGTCAGGGACCTATGCCTCTAAAAGTGACAGGGCTTAGGTGCTGCCTTTTAAGTGAGTGAGGGATCCTAAACTAGCCCACTGATCTGGCCCAGCGGGAGGGGAACCCAGGGGCAACCTACCAAGCCTGACTAGGAAACTATCTATTCACAAACTCAACCTATCCCCCCCCCAAGGAACAAACCTACTAAGGGCGCCAGATACAACAAGCGCCAAAAGGACGAAAGAACTTACCATAGAACTTACCAAAGAACTTACCACAGAACTGCTGGGGGATCGACCAGGTACCAGCACTGTGCTACACCTGTGCTTCCTGACGTCCCCCTGATCTTGCCCTGCCCCTGGCGTGTGGCCTACCACCTCCCAGCCTACCTGCCCCGAGCAGGGGCATCCCTGTGAGGAAATGGGGGCACTGGGCATCTGAGCAATCGCCACCCCCCCACACTGCAGGCCACCTCTTAATTTCTGGCACCCCCGTCGGAGACCCTGAAAAGGAATTGCTCACCTCTGCGGCCCAGGGCCGGAACGATTGTCCCTGCTGTCACCAGGGCCCACAGAGAAGCCCGGGGCCCCGCCGCTGCCGTCGCAGCCTGAGCAACGAGCGCTGGAATTCCGCGAAGGCCTCGCTAGGCCGTAAGCCACCCCGCGAGGGCCGCGCGTAGACCTGAAGCTGAGGCCGGAGTCATCTGACGGGGGCGGACTGCCAAATGCCGCCCCCGCCGCTGTGCCATTGGCCAAGTGGGCCGCGCCCCCGCAGACCTCGCTGTCATTGGCGGCTGCGGGCGCGGGCCTCTGAAGCCGCAGGAAGATCACCGGAATCGTCTTCGAACCCTGCGGAGCTCCCCGGCCACGTCTGGCCCGACCGGGAGCCCCGCGCCTCCCCCCCTCGACTCGGACATCGCCGGGAGGATATGAGGAGTGCACGCTTCCCCTGCCCGAGTGGAAGGAGCCGTCAGCAGTGACCCGCGAGAGTCGAAGAGCAAAGTACCCCTGGGGGAGGCGGGCGGAAGGCCGGAGAGAGGCCCAGAGTTCGCCCCTCCCCTGGGGAAATTCCTCATTAAGCTCCGTACACCCCGGCACTACCCCCGGGACCATTGTCTTCAGCATCTCTCGCCCTCTGAAGGGCTCCAGGATAAGGTACTTTGGGGCCCCAGGACCTCGCCCTAGACTGAGTGCCCCGTCTAAGGCCTCGTATACTTGCCGTGTGTAGCGCTTTGCTTAAAGGCCATCTGTTGAGGCGCTACTGAGTTGCTATGGGCTATTGATCTTCTGTGGGCAGCGCTATGGGAAAATGCTCAAAGGAGTTGCCAGTTTTGAAGCGCTATTGATGTGCTATGTTTAGCGCTGTCTAGATGCCAGTTTTGAAGGGCTATTGATGTGCTATGTTTAGCGCTGTCTAGATGCCAGTTTTGAAGCGCTATTGATGTGCTATGTTTGGTGCTGTCTAGATTCCAGTTTAGAAGCGCTATTGATGTGCTATGTTTAGCGCTATGTCCAGATGTCATGGTTTGAAGCGCTATTGAATTGCTATGTGCAGCGCTATGTTCAGATGTCATGGTTTGAAGCACAATTGAATTGCTATGTGCAGCGCTATGTTCAGATGTCAAGGTTTGCAGCGCTATTGAATTGCTATGTGCAGCGCTATGTTCATATGTCATGGTATGCAGCGCTATTGACTTGCTATGTGCAGCGCTGTGCATAAATGCTGTGTTTGACGCTCCCCAGGATCGCCAGGTGCTGCGCTTTGATTCAATGCCAGGTTTTGATGATTTAATGAACTGCCAATGTACTCCTAATTAAATGCTTTTGATTTCAAGGTTGACCTAGATAAAGCTATTTGGTTTTAATCAACCTACTGGTGTGGTGTCAATTATTGCGTGCGTTCCTTGTCTCCGTCGATGTGTGTGCTGTATGGTCACTTTACACGTAAACCTTTGGGTGCCTACCTGCTCGAGTCACGTTACCCCCAGAGGGCCTGGTGACCTACAAGGAACAGTGCAGTAACCACTCAAAAGACATGGATAAGAGTAGTACTTCATGGCAGGGGAAAACAGAAGATTGACAAGCAGAGTCACGAATGAGAAGTAGGAAAATGAGTGATGAGGAAATGTCAACCAAAGATAAGCCACTTGGGAGAGGGGAGGCTCCAATGTTGTGGTTTTTGATGAGCCACAATATGTTTTGAAACAGAAAGCATATGTGGTTTCCTAGGATTTGAGATAAAAATGATAACATGATAAAATAATGCAATCACAAAATGTGCTGCTTGATTCCATATAATTTGTATTTTTTGCCACATAATTTAGTCAACCCTGCTGTATAATTTGTTCCTCTTCTGCCACATAATTCACTGGCCCTGGGTAGAAACATCGTATCCTGAACTGTTATTCATCGTTTAGCGTGTTAGTCTCCAAGAGTAGCTCAAACTACACTTCCTTGTGATGTCATAGTATGATATTCACTCAGAACTTGTGGAAAATAGCTGTGAAACAGCTCATTCATACTGCTGTGTCTGTTTATGCTTTGCATTTCTGATACACTTTTACTGGTAAGAAAATTGTGCGGCAAGCAACAAAAAACACTTGCTTCAAGATTTCATTAGTCCTTTTACACCATAAAAAGTAATATATGATCATGTCTATAAAAGGCAAAGAGTTATCATCATTCCATGAGATGGTTGAATACTATAGGAAGTTTATTAAAAAGTTTGCTGGTACAACATACAATATGAGGAAGATATTAAAAGAAAAAATAGAATTTCTATGGGAGAGTGAATATTGAAAGAAATTTGAGTGGGGAAAGGAAGAACTAAGTCTTGGTAGTGGGCTGACCAAACATGTGCAGGAGGTACAAGTAGACGCTGTAGACGTGGCCAGGTAGAAGTAGATTAAGTTTAGTAAGTTCTTGGATGTATATACAGCAATCTAGAAGAAGCCCAGAACAAGCCCCACCAGGAGAAGCCTCCTAGCTGCTCAGCCCATCTTCCCAACTGTCTCACACACACACAGGCACCCAAGCATTCCACTCATGCTAACATCCTACGCGGAACACTCACACCGGCTGAGCAGCTAGGTACAGAATGAAAAGGGAACATATTAACAAGAAATGAGGATATTACACATCCTCTCCCTTTACACTGAAAGTTAATAAGACCTAAACTAAACCCAAACTAAAATGAAAGCAAACATACACAGAAATGTACAAAAGATGTAAAGAGTCCATAAACCCAGGAATGCATGTTGAAATACATCACGAGAGGGAAAACAGACACACTAAGGAGAAAGGAAGGATGAAAGGATGGATAAACACACTAACAACATCCTCCTCCTTTAATACTGAACAAAGAAAATGTAAGAAGTGAAATAAGAGCTCACATAAATCAAGTGAGCAAGACACACGTGCCAGAAGAAAAGGGTAAACTTAACCCAGACAAAAATACAATGGGTAGGACGAAACCCAAGGAAGTACTTCTCACGTGAGAAGACTGTGGCGAAAACCCAATACGCCACCCCTCATGAGAGGAACACTATGGGACTAAAACCCAAGTGAAAACAAAAACCACAAAGATTGTTTGGGACTGACACCCAAGTATACAGAATACGTTAGATGGGACTAAAATCCAAGGACTTGTGCAGCATGAAAAAATAGAATGCAGCACAGTGTGGCATCAAAAGATGGCTACCCACACACACAACAGTGAATATTGAGATGAAGGGACTGACACCCAACACAAACGTAACAAAGGTGGGACTCACACCCCCTTTAAACAGAAAAAAATGGGGCTAAAACCCATTCCACATGTAAATTACTGTGAACGTGGGTGATGGGACTAAAAACCCACTCCCATCCCTAGGCATGGATGAAATATCTGAAACATGGGGTAATGGGACTGAAAACCCGCTCCCATCCCTAGGCATGGATGAAATATCTTAAACATGGGGTCATGGGACTGAAAACCCACTCCCATCCCTAGGTATGGATGAAATATCTTAAACATGGGGTCACGGGACTAAAAACCCACTCCCAATCCTAGAAAGGTATAAAATATCTGCAGTGAACGTGGGGTGATAGGACTAAAAACCCACTCTCATCCCTAGGCATGGATACAATATCTGAAATTTCTGTAAAGAGAGCATGCGTAAATAAGAGACATGGGACTAGGACCCACTCCCATGCCAACAAAACATAACGTGTGGAATGCCATTAAAAAATGTTGACATGTAGCAATAAAAAAACACACTGTAAACCCATAAATGTCCTTATCCTGTGAAAGAAATTTTTTTTGCGTTGAATCTTATGAAACTACACAACAAACTTGTATTTCGAAAATGACAATGGTGTGCCTGTCACCGAGATAAAAACAAGGCACAGGCAGTTCAAATAAACAAACAAGTACTTTGCAGAAGAGACAACATGACAACACCGGTGAGCGATCTCTCACCCGGATTATGCTGGAAATAAATATGGAATGATGGTTAGTCTCTATTATAAAGAAGAATTCCAACTTGAGACACTAGATGGCAACGTAATCTTGTGCAGTGCATTGAAAAACTGTTCATGTTTAAAAGTCATCATCTCTCCAATAAGCCTTAAAAATATTCCTGTTACTCTTCCGTTATTTCCAAATGTTAAACTGCCAAAAAAAACATCATCTCTGAAACCGGATGATGGAATGCACTGGAATGCACTGACCTCTGTAAGATGATCATTATTATCATATATTGACCTTCTAACCCGTCAGAAACTCGAGTAGAAACCAAACTCCCACTCGTGACAAACAATATCACACCAACGATGATGGACGTGAGGAAAAAAGAACACTTGAAAATATATGAAGAAAACCCAATTTCAAAATGAAGGCACGCAAACGCCGTGAAAGCTGGATGGCTCACGGTGAGCTTATGCACCAAAACGTCCAGAACAGCCTTAATCGACGAGGATGAGCATACGTCACAGAAGCTCACACGAAAGGACTGCAGGACTCAACACACAGGTGAGTGTGCGCGCAATGTGCCTGAATTTCAAATTTGAAACTTGTGGGTAAACTGTCAAATATCCAAGATTACAGTGAAGAACAGAGTTAAACATGAAAAAAAACATACAATGCGCCACAAGCAGTCTCTAAGGAAAATATTTATGGAATGCCAATTTTCACCCAACACGTCTCTCCCAATACTAAGAGAGGCTGAGAAGTAAACATGGCACTCAAAGCACACAGCACACGTCAATCCTGGTACCTCCATCCTCATACTGATCCCATATTCAGAGGCATAACCAGCCCATAAATCTTCGTAAATTGTCAACAGAAGTGTCAGTTTTCACATAACACTGTTCACTGTTGATAATTACCAAAACATGACGCTGGCTCACTAAGGGTAGGTATCTTTTTTCTGAGAACAGTGAACTGCGCTCAAGATGTAGAAAGTCCCAATAATAGGCTGCCTTGATAAAGCCTTTCCAGGTAATGAAAGAACGTACCTCAGAGCACAGGCAGTCACCAATTACCTTTGTTTCAGAGGCACAGTCTCCATTAATAGTGGCATTCTTGACGTTGCTTGTACACGGTGTACATTTTTTGAGTAGTTGGTTCTATTGATAAACCAAGACACCTTGTTGTTGAAGACACTGAGATGACATGACAGCATGCCTGGGCTTTGGCTGTCCGGTGTATTGAACACTGGTGGGGCTGCGAGGCGTGCTTGACTGGTTTCCCGTTTGACTGGTTTCTTTTCTTTTCCTTGAGTTTCTTGATACTTGTTTCTTCTTTTTGTTAGTAAATGTAGTAAGTCCCTTCCTACTCGTAGTCTTGATGTACTCCACATCCTTAGTTGGCATCCAACTACCTTTAGCGTGAGAAAAGCTCCAGAGCGTCGCCATAAATGTAGTGGGCTGACCCCACATGTGCAGGAGGTACAAGTAGATGCTGTAGACGTGGCAAGGCAGAAGTAGATGAAGTTCATTAAGTTCTTGGATTTATATACAGCAAGCTAGAACAAGCCCAGAACAAGCACCACTAGGAGCAGCCTCCTAGCTGCTCGGCCCATCTTCCCAACTGTCTCACACACACACAGGCACTAAAGCATTCCACTCACAATAACGTTCTACGCGGAACACTCACACTGGCTGAGCAGCTAGGTACAGAATGAAAAGGGAACATATTAACAAGAACTAAGGATATTACAGTCATACTCCTTCTTTGCAAGCTTCTGATCCAATGTGTGATATAAAGGTGGTCTGTGATGCAAGTGCAAAGGGCTTAAGGGCCCATCTAATTCATACAAGAAATGGCCAAAAGAAACTCACTGTGTGTGTCTCACAAGCCGTGAACAAAGCTTAATGGTATTATTCAGTTATAGAGAAAGTCTTTGGTAGTTTTCTGGGCAGTAAACAGATTCAAACTTTTTTTGTGGGGGATGACATTTGCAGTTCAGACAGACCACAAACCTTTGGTAGAATATTTTGCAGGAAAGGAACTTGATTGTATACACTCCTGCATTTGAAGGTGGGTTGTGTGTCTACAGGAATACTGCTTCACAGTGCAGTATATAGCAGGAGCAGGAAATGGACTGTTTTCCAAGACTGGTTAAAGTGTGAGCTCCGCCTGATGTGGAGGTGAAAGACTGAGTAGAGGAAGATGTCAGTGTTTGCCAAGTTATCCAAGGGAGCTTTAAAGAGAGTAAATGGTTAGAAGAATTAGAGACCGATGAGGATCTAAAAAATGTAATTGATTTGTTATCTAAAGAGAAACCAAGCAATAGGTTGTTGAAAAAGTGTAGCAGAAGTTGGTGTAAGCTAAGACATGAACTTACAGTTGACAAAGTGTTTCTATTGCTGGGGACGAGATTAGTACCACCATGGAGTTTGCATCAGAAAAAACAGCAACTGGCACATGTGGGAAATTTATGAATAGTAAAGATAAATGAAAGATTTTGAAGAGATTCCTGGTGGCCAGTGATTGTTCATGATGTTGCTTGTATGGCTAGGAAGTGTGTCGAGTGTGTGGCGTGTGACACAGGTTTGAGAACTGCTAGTATCCCTGTGCTGTGAAAACAGTTTGAGAGAGAAAGTTACCATTGCTATTTGCTCACACTTAATGGAGTACAAGGCTGTTCCAGAGAGATAGAAAATTATTTGAAAATGTGTGGAATAGAGCACAAAACATCAACTTTGTATCACCCACAGACCAATGGTCCTACTAAGAGAGTGGTAAAACATTGAAGGAGGGGATACAATTGGCCAGAGCAAAAGGCCTTGATGGGAAAATGGATTTGTCTCTGAGGATAACTGGATATTGTATGTCTCCACAATCCACCATAGGAAAGTCTCTTTTCGAGCGGTTCAAAGACAGAGCTCCATTCAGAAAAGTGTGTCCAGGGTGGATGTTTTGGGGTAAAGGTTGCGTGAACAATGCACTGGGAGATTGGAGAAAATAATAAAAATTTCACAAAAGAAATTAAAGTTGAGCTATGACAAACAAAAAAATGCAAGGAATTAGGTTGTCAAATTGGAAGATTTTGTAAAAAATAAGAGCGCCCAAAGGGTGTGCTGAGTGGTCCGAATTTATGAGTGAGTTTGAGGTAGTCACATTTTTTTTAAATGCAGTGAACACATATGCTGGGAGGATCTGGAACAAAAACAGAGTCGCGGTTTTTCATCATGTTCCAGTGGAAAATGAGAAACTCAATACAGACAATCAAAATGGTGGGCTGAATCAGCCATGGATGGTAGGAAACAAAAATGTCTAGTGAGCAGAAGAGTGGGAGAATAATTAAAAAAACATACTTTTTGAAGATTTTGATAATAAAATAGTCATGTTATTGGTACATGATGTACTTTAATATGGTTTATTATGTCTAATTTCTTTTCACTCTTTTTAAGGGTATTCATTTGTGTTATCTTGCTTTTAGTTATCTGTTAAGGGAGGGAGCAATATGGCATAAATAAAGTGACTTACTTATAGACTATGACGCTACGTTTAGTACTCATAGGGTGCACTGTCCATGGAATGGGAACTTAGAATGTGATGAGGTAATGGATTCAGAATGTGGGGAGCTGTGAGGAAAAGGTAAAGAGCTGCTTGTGAGTGGTGGTTGAGATGTCTGGAAATGAATACAAGTCCCCTGTCATCTTCGTGGAGGAACAATGCAGTAACCAATCAAAAGACATGGAAAGGAGTAGTACTTCATGGCAGGGAAAAACAGAAGATTGACAAGCTGGGTCAAGAATGAGAAGTAGGAAAATTAGTGATGAGGTAAAGTCAACCAAAGATAAGCCATTTAGGAGAGGGGAGGCTCCAATGTTGTGGTTCTTGATGAACATGAGGAGGTGTGGAGTGATCCACACCTACATGACGCACAGCAATCGCACTCAAGAGAGTTTTCAAAAAAGTAATTTATATTTTTACTCAACCATTATTTGTGAAGTAACATCAATCTTTGGTTTTCAAAATAAAACACATGAGTTAAACACGTATTTTTTAAACATACGTAATAGGTGAAGCGTAATTCATGGTTGAAATATTTCATAAACAAAAACAATTTGTTAAACAGTGTAATTTCTTAAACTTCAAAATACATCGAATTTTCAACATCCATCCCAATGCATTTCGGGTTGCTAACCCTTCTTCAGGGGATTCAGTTCGTGTACTTCAATAAACAGTTCCACGTTTGTAACACTACAAAAGATTGAAACAATAGTACTTAGTTCACATCTGCACTAATAGGATTTGCACTCGTGATCGAAAGTGTGTGAAGAACCCGGTGTATTAATTAAAAAAACACAAAGAAAACGTGTGCCTATTGAAAGAAAAGTTTTTAGGGAATATAGTGTGCCGGTAATCGAGTCAACGCAACCTCCATTCAAAGATCCTAAGTGTGGAGAACAACCGAAAGAGGAGAACAGACCCCATATCGAATTGCCCTAATGGTAAACACCACATGTGTTTGTATATCGTACTCACGATCAAGGGTCCAATGAAGTTTATATGAAACGTGATCAACTGGCAACCTCCGACTGTTGGAAAGGTGCGGGAATCTTATTAGTGCGTGAACGACTGTATATGAACAGTGACTATCAAGGGAAAGTAATGAAAGCTTACCCTTCCGTGTGCTGAATGTGATCCTATTCAGGTGTCTGTAAGGATAAGGAAAGCTACATTAAGTACGGTCCATGTCCGACGCAAAGTTGGTCGGTTAACCAAGGTTCAGCGGAAGTGGCTTACCCGTCAAAGGTCAAAGCGCGCAAGACGTGGGGATCTCGATGCGTACGTAACAGCAACGCATCGTCATCGTGAAACGTAAAAGGGCTGTTTTTATAGATGACGTGGGTTGTAAAACTTTATTGAGTCCCAGATTGAGACATGGGTCGCTGAGAATTACAGTGTACGTTGTCAGGTATGATGTGAAAGGTTAAATCGTGTAATGGTTTCCGGACGTACTGAAAGTGACTTAGTCAATACCTATATGCTAAGTCTAAGATATCTGCACGTGAGTGTCCTTAGAAGAAGGAAATAATAAAACGAAATAATAAATCTGAGTGACTGTGTCTTCCAGATCTTACTCATGAACCCATACGGTGTGTGAGACGAGTGCAAATCCTTTACAAAACTGTATAAATGCGGGAAGAACGTGTGTCTAACGTAAAACATAAAGAGCATGATCTAACATGAATCATAAGAAACAAGAAAATTCAATATGGTCATTAAGCCCCCCCGGGATCAAAGTACCCAGTTTTTTTATCCAGAACGTTTCTTTTCTTGCTAGCGTGTTGTGAATGTCAATGCAAGATGTGGTGCTGATTTTCTCTAAAATGGTGAAACGTAGTTGGGGTATTGTGTGTGCTGTGTTTATCCAGTGTGTGGCCAGACAGGATTTCAAATTCTTGTTGCGAATTGTACTCTTGTGTTCTATTATCCTCGTTTTTATCTTTCTCGAGGTTCTACCTACATACACGAGTCCGCATGGACATCTTATCGCGTATATAACAGTTTCTGTGTTACAGTCAGATGAGTGTCGTAAAGAAATTTTTTCTCGTGTCTGAGGGTGGTTAAAAGTCTGTCCCACCATTACATTTCCACACTGGCCACAGTTGTGGCATTTTTGCATGCCTTTATATTTGAGTTGTAGGTTTGTAGGTTTGAATTTCAGGATTTCTCTTAGGTTATTGGACCTCGTGTGTGCAAATATCGGCGGGCCTTGAAACAGATTTGTAAAATCAGGTTCTGTTATGACAAGTTCCCAGTGTTTGTTGATTATTTTCTTGATGTGAGATGCCTGGGTGGAGTATCTTAAGACACATACTTCACGTTGTGATGTGGTTTTCTCTGCTGGGAGTAATAGATCTTCTCTTTTTTTATTACAAATTTTTCTCTCGGCTTCATTAAGAATGTCATCTGGGTATCCTCTTTCTTTATACCGTTGTTTTTGTTCGTTAATCAGTTGTGTGCTTTCTGCATCATTTGACGTGATCCTCTTTATTCTAATAAATTGGGAAATCGGTAGGTGTTTTTTCAAAGAGAATGGATGTCCGCTAGAGAAGTGCAATGCATTGTTAACATCCGTTGGTTTCCTGTAAACTGAGGTTTGTATACCTTCCAGGGTCTTGCGAATTTCTATATCCAAAAAATGTATTTTTTCGGGTTGTATATCATATGTGAATTGTATTCTGGGGTTGCAGAGATTTAGCTGCTGAATGCAGGTTTCAAGAACTTGTTGTGGTCCCTTCCAGAGGCACAGAATGTCGTCGATGTATCTAAGAAATAATATTGTATGTTGTTGCCATAAAGGATTTTGAAGAATGTGAAGAAATTCAAAGTGCGCCATGAAGGTATTCGCATATGCAGGTGCTCCGGGAAATCCCATTGATGTTCCTGTCTTTTGTAAATAGTATTCATCTTGCCAAAGAAAGTAGCTGTGATACAGCGAAAAATGTAAGAGTTCAAGTAGAAACACGCTCAAATCCCGTTCTAAGGGAGAATCTAGGAGTCGCCATTCAATGGCTTCCAGTCCCTCATTGTGAGGTATTGAAGTATAAAGTGCTACCACATCTATTGTGCACAATAGAAAGTCTTCATTCAAAAGATGATTTAATGTTCTCAATTTTAAGAGACAGTCGGTGGTGTCTTTTACATAGGTAATCCATGATTGTACCAGTGGTTGTAGATGGTAATCTAAAAATTGTCCAATTGGTTCGTGGATAGATCCACACCCTGCAACAATAGGTCGAAAGGGTGGGTTCTCCAAATTCTTGTGGATTTTAGGAAGCATATAAATATGCGGTGTCTTTGGAGTGGGAACTGATAGGAATCTTCTGGTATTTTCAGAGATCACAGCATTATCACAAGCTTTTTGTAACAAGGAGCTTAGTATTTCCTGAAAAACTTTGATAGGGTTCCCTTGTAGATGAATATAGGTATATTCATCCTTTACATGTTGGTCCACGCTTTGTCTGTAGAATCCAGAATCCAAGATGACTAAGGCTCCGCCTTTGTCTGCTGGTTGACAAATGATATTTTCATCTTGTCGCAGAGCATTCAGTATTCGTGAGTCTCTCAGTGTGAGGTTAGAGTATTGCGATCTTTTGTACTTGATCCGGGTGAGTTCTTTTTTCACTAATAGTTCAAAGTTGTCCAGTGTCTTGTGTGATGTAGGAGCCATGAACTTACTTTTAGGTCTGAAACGTTCTATTGAGGGTTCCGTTGCGTCAGATCTATTTTGTGAAAAGAACCATTTCAAACTAAGTTTTCGAATGAACTTGAAAAACGAAATTTCTGTTTCCAAAGGATTTGATGAATATGTGGGAACGAATGACTTCCCTTTGTTCAATACTTGTAGTTGTTCTGAATTCAACTTTTTCTTGGAAATGTTCAGTACTAGCGAATTTATTTCCTGGGGTTCCTTTGTGGTCTCTCTGATTCCAAGGTTTTTTTTGTTGTTGACTTGTCCCCTACGGGTGCAGTATCTGGAATTATAGTGTTTTTGTCCGGAGGAAGATTGGATGATTGACCTTCTGCCAAAAAAGACGGTTTGTTTCCTGAAGTAGAGGGCATTGTCTCACTAGGTACTTCTGATCGTTCTGTGTGTCCTCTTGCTGGCGGGCGTCGTGTTGAAATGTCCTGGTGGTCTACTACACTTTCTTCAGATGAAGTGTTTCCTGGCTTCCGAAAAAAACGTTTTTGGGCATATGTTTCAGCCCATGTATAAACTTCGTCCAGTTTATAATCGATCGTGTCTCTTCGAAATTTTCGAATTTTCCTTTCATGTACTTCTCTGGCATAATTATCTAGGCGACCATTAATATCTTCAAGGACTTTCTTCCAGTCTTCTTGTTCCATTTGTGCCTGTATTTCTTCTTTAAGTCTATTGATGTCATCTGTCAGTTCTGTGAGGATTGTTGAAATTTCTTCAACAATGAGAAGAATCAAATCTAATGAACATTTGTTCAATATTGCGTACCACTTGAGCATGAATGTTTTATTAAATTTGAAAAGCATAGGTTTCAAAGCTATGCGTAGTGCTCTTGGTATTCTTTTAACTTTATGGTATTCAATCAATGTGGTAGCGTGGAGTCGTTGATTGATCTCCTTCTTTAAAGTGTATTCTAGTTGTTTCAATAGTTGAGTTGTAGTGCTGGTGGAGGAACTGAATGTGCGAGCTTCTTGTACCAAGGAATATATTGATTCTGCTTCATCCGTTGTGTAAGCTTTAGTGTCTGCTTGGTTGGTGGTGATGTCGGCTATGTCTTTAAAGGACATGGTTAATCAGTGGGTGCTGGTACTAAATGGGCAAAGAGTAAGAACAAAGAAAATGTGTAGTGCCTGCACTCCTGTTTATTCAGTAAGAGTCTATAATTTAGGGGTACATAGGTCGGTTATAATAGTTATCAGCGTGCTGTCATGTATAAGGGTTTCAGCCCTGACCCTATCTATATATCTGAACATGAGGAGGTGTGGAGTGATCCACACCTACATGACGCACAGCAATCGCACTCAAGAGAGTTTTCAAAAAAGTAATTTATATTTTTACTCAACCATTATTTGTGAAGTAACATCAATCTTTGGTTTTCAAAATAAAACACATGAGTTAAACACGTATTTTTTAAACATACGTAATAGGTGAAGCGTAATTCATGGTTGAAATATTTCATAAACAAAAACAATTTGTTAAACAGTGTAATTTCTTAAACTTCAAAATACATCGAATTTTCAACATCCATCCCAATGCATTTCGGGTTGCTAACCCTTCTTCAGGGGATCCAGTTCGTGTACTTCAATAAACAGTTCCACGTTTGTAACACTACAAAAGATTGAAACAATAGTACTTAGTTCACATCTGCACTAATAGGATTTGCACTCGTGATCGAAAGTGTGTGAAGAACCCGATGTATTAATTAAAAAAACACAAAGAAAACGTGTGCCTATTGAAAGAAAAGTTTTTAGGGAATATAGTGTGCCGGTAATCGAGTCAACGCAACCTCCATTCAAAGATCCTAAGTGTGGAGAACAACCGAAAGAGGAGAACAGACCCCATATCGAATTGCCCTAATGGTAAACACCACATGTGTTTGTATATCGTACTCACGATCAAGGGTCCAATGAAGTTTATATGAAACGTGATCAACTGGCAACCTCCGACTGTTGGAAAGGTGCGGGAATCTTATTAGTGCGTGAACGACTGTATATGAACAGTGACTATCAAGGGAAAGTAATGAAAGCTTACCCTTCCGTGTGCTGAATGTGATCCTATTCAGGTGTCTGTAAGGATAAGGAAAGCTACATTAAGTACGGTGCATGTCCGACGCAAAGTTGGTCGGTTAACCAAGGTTCAGCGGAAGTGGCTTACCCGTCAAAGGTCAAAGCGCGCAAGACGTGGGGATCTCGATGCGTACGTGACAGCAACGCGTCGTCATCGTGAAACGTAAAAGGGCTGTTTTTATAGATGACGTGAGTTGTAAAACTTTATTGAGTCCCAGATTGAGACATGGGTCGCTGAGAATTACAGTGTACGTTGTCAGGTATGATGTGAAAGGTTAAATCGTGTAATGGTTTCCGGACGTACTGAAAGTGACTTAGTCAATACCTATATGCTAAGTCTAAGATATCTGCACGTGAGTGTCCTTAGAAGAAGGAAATAATAAAACGAAATAATAAATCTGAGTGACTGTGTCTTCCAGATCTTACTCATGAACCTATACGGTGTGTGAGAGGAGTGCAAATCCTTTACAAAACTGTATAATTGCGGGAAGAACGTGTGTCTACCGTAAAACATAAAGAGCATGATCTAACATGAATCATAAGAAACAAGAAAATTCAATATGGTCATTAAGCCCCCCCGGGATCAAAGTACCCAGTTTTTTTATCCAGAACGTTTCTTTTCTTGCTAGCGTGTTGTGAATGTCAATGCAAGATGTGGTGCTGATTTTCTCTAAAATGGTGAAACGTAGTTGGGGTATTGTGTGTGCTGTGTTTATCCAGTGTGTGGCCAGACAGGATTTCAAATTCTTGTTGCGAATTGTACTCTTGTGTTCTATTATCCTCGTTTTTATCTTTCTCGAGGTTCTACCTACATACACGAGTCCGCATGGACATCTTATCGCGTATATAACAGTTTCTGTGTTACAGTCAGATGAGTGTCGTAAAGAAATTTTTTCTCCTGTCTGAGGGTGGTTAAAAGTCTGTCCCACCATTACATTTCCACACTGGCCACAGTTGTGGCATTTTTGCATGCCTTTATATTTGAGTTGTAGGTTTGTAGGTTTGAATTTCAGGATTTCTCTTAGGTTATTGGACCTCGTGTGTGCAAATATCGGCGGGCCTTGAAACAGATTTGTAAAATCAGGTTCTGTTATGACAAGTTCCCAGTGTTTGTTGATTATTTTCTTGATGTGAGATGCCTGGGTGGAGTATCTTAAGACACATACTTCACGTTGTGATGTGGTTTTCTCTGCTGGGAGTAATAGATCTTCTGTTTTTTTATTACAAATTTTTCTCTCGACTTCATTAAGAATGTCATCTGGGTATCCTCTTTCTTTATACCGTTGTTTTTGTTCGTTAATCAGTTGTGTGCTTTCTGCATCATTTGACGTGATCCTCTTTATTCTAATAAATTGGGAAATCGGTAGGTGTTTTTTCAAAGAGAATGGATGTCCGCTAGAGAAGTGCAATGCATTGTTAACATCCGTTGGTTTCCTGTAAACTGAGGTTTGTATACCTTCCTGGGTCTTGCGAATTTCTATATCCAAAAAATGTATTTTTTCGGATTGTATATCATATGTGAATTGTATTCTGGGGTTGCAGAGATTTAGCTGCTGAATGCAGGTTTCAAGAACTTGTTGTGGTCCCTTCCAGAGGCACAGAATGTCGTCGATGTATCTAAGAAATAATATTGTATGTTGTTGCCATAAAGGATTTTGAAGAATGTGAAGAAATTCAAAGTGCGCCATGAAGGTATTCGCATATGCAGGTGCTCCGGGAAATCCCATTGATGTTCCTGTCTTTTGTAAATAGTATTCATCTTGCCAAAGAAAGTAGCTGTGATACAGCGAAAAATGTAAGAGTTCAAGTAGAAACACGCTCAAATCCCGTTCTAAGGGAGAATCTAGGAGTCGCCATTCAATGGCTTCCAGTCCCTCATTGTGAGGTATTGAAGTATAAAGTGCTACCACATCTATTGTGCACAAAAGAAAGTCTTCATTCAAAAGATGATTTAATGTTCTCAATTTTAAGAGACAGTCGGTGGTGTCTTTTACATAGGTAATCCATGATTGTACCAGTGGTTGTAGATGGTAATCTAAAAATTGTCCAATTGGTTCGTGGATAGATCCACACCCTGCAACAATAGGTCGAAAGGGTGGGTTCTCCAAATTCTTGTGGATTTTAGGAAGCATATAAATATGCGGTGTCTTTGGAGTGGGAACTGATAGGAATCTTCTAGTATTTTCAGAGATCACAGCATTATCACAAGCTTTTTGTAACAAGGAGCTTAGTATTTCCTGAAAAACTTTGATAGGGTTCCCTTGTAGATGAATATAGGTATATTCATCCTTTACATGTTGGTCCACGCTTTGTCTGTAGAATCCAGAATCCAAGATGACTAAGGCTCCGCCTTTGTCTGCTGGTTGACAAATGATATTTTCATCTTGTCGCAGAGCATTCAGTATTCGTGAGTCTCTCAGTGTGAGGTTAGAGTATTGCGATCTTTTGTACTTGATCCGGGTGAGTTCTTTTTTCACTAATAGTTCAAAGTTGTCCAGTGTCTTGTGTGATGTAGGAGCCATGAACTTACTTTTAGGTCTGAAACGTTCTATTGAGGGTTCCGTTGCGTCAGATCTATTTTGTGAAAAGAACCATTTCAACCTAAGTTTTCGAATGAACTTGAAAAACGAAATTTCTGTTTCCAAAGGATTTGATGAATATGTGGGAACGAATGACTTCCCTTTGTTCAATACTTGTAGTTGTTCTGAATTCAACTTTTTCTTGGAAATGTTCAGTACTAGCGAATTTATTTCCTGGGGTTCCTTTGTGGTCTCTCTGATTCCAAGGTTTTTTTTGTTGTTGACTTGTCCCCTACGGCTGCAGTATCTGGAATTATAGTGTTTTTGTCCGGAGGAAGATTGGATGATTGACCTTCTGCCAAAAAAGACGGTTTGTTTCCTGAAGTAGAGGGCATTGTCTCACTAGGTACTTCTGATCGTTCTGTGTGTCCTCTTGCTGGCGGGCGTCGTGTTGAAATGTCCTGGTGGTCTACTACACTTTCTTCAGATGAAGTGTTTCCTGGCTTCCGAAAAAAACGTTTTTGGGCATATGTTTCAGCCCATGTATAAACTTCGTCCAGTTTATAATCGATCGTGTCTCTTCGAAATTTTCGAATTTTCCTTTCATGTACTTCTCTGGCATAATTATCTAGGCGACCATTAATATCTTCAAGGACTTTCTTCCAGTCTTCTTGTTCCATTTGTGCCTGTATTTCTTCTTTAAGTCTATTGATGTCATCTGTCAGTTCTGTGAGGATTGTTGAAATTTCTTCAACAATGAGAAGAATCAAATCTAATGAACATTTGTTCAATATTGCGTACCACTTGAGCATGAATGTTTTATTAAATTTGAAAAGCATAGGTTTCAAAGCTATGCGTAGTGCTCTTGGTATTCTTTTAACTTTATGGTATTCAATCAATGTGGTAGCGTGGAGTCGTTGATTGATCTCCTTCTTTAAAGTGTATTCTAGTTGTTTCAATAGTTGAGTTGTAGTGCTGGTGGAGGAACTGAATGTGCGAGCTTCTTGTACCAAGGAATATATTGATTCTGCTTCATCCGTTGTGTAAGCTTTAGTGTCTGCTTGGTTGGTGGTGATGTCGGCTATGTCTTTAAAGGACATGGTTAATCAGTGGGTGCTGGTATTAAATGGGCAAAGAGTAAGAACAAAGAAAATGTGTAGTGCCTGCACTCCTGTTTATTCAGTAAGAGTCTATAATTTAGGGGTACATAGGTCGGTTATAACAGTTATCAGCGTGCTGTCATGTATAAGGGTTTCAGCCCTGACCCTATCTATATATCTGAACATGAGGAGGTGTGGAGTGATCCACACCTACATGACGCACAGCAATCGCACTCAAGAGAGTTTTCAAAAAAGTAATTTATATTTTTACTCAACCATTATTTGTGAAGTAACATCAATCTTTGGTTTTCAAAATAAAACACATGAGTTAAACACGTATTTTTTAAACATACGTAATAGGTGAAGCGTAATTCATGGTTGAAATATTTCATAAACAAAAACAATTTGTTAAACAGTGTAATTTCTTAAACTTCAAAATACATCGAATTTTCAACATCCATCCCAATGCATTTCGGGTTGCTAACCCTTCTTCAGGGGATCCAGTTCGTGTACTTCAATAAACAGTTCCACGTTTGTAACACTACAAAAGATTGAAACAATAGTACTTAGTTCACATCTGCACTAATAGGATTTGCACTCGTGATCGAAAGTGTGTGAAGAACCCGATGTATTAATTAAAAAAACACAAAGAAAACGTGTGCCTATTGAAAGAAAAGTTTTTAGGGAATATAGTGTGCCGGTAATCGAGTCAACGCAACCTCCATTCAAAGATCCTAAGTGTGGAGAACAACCGAAAGAGGAGAACAGACCCCATATCGAATTGCCCTAATGGTAAACACCACATGTGTTTGTATATCGTACTCACGATCAAGGGTCCAATGAAGTTTATATGAAACGTGATCAACTGGCAACCTCCGACTGTTGGAAAGGTGCGGGAATCTTATTAGTGCGTGAACGACTGTATGTGAACAGTGACTATCAAGGGAAAGTAATGAAAGCTTACCCTTCTGTGTGCTGAATGTGATCCTATTCAGGTGTCTGTAAGGATAAGGAAAGCTACATTAAGTACGGTGCATGTCCGACGCAAAGTTGGTCGGTTAACCAAGGTTCAGCGGAAGTGGCTTACCCGTCAAAGGTCAAAGCGCGCAAGACGTGGGGATCTCGATGCGTACGTGACAGCAACGCGTCGTCATCGTGAAACGTAAAAGGGCTGTTTTTATAGATGACGTGAGTTGTAAAACTTTATTGAGTCCCAGATTGAGACATGGGTTGCTGAGAATTACAGTGTACGTTGTCAGGTATGATGTGAAAGGTTAAATCGTGTAATGGTTTCTGGACGTACTGAAAGTGACTTAGTCAATACCTATATGCTAAGTCTAAGATATCTGCACATGAGTGTCCTTAGAAGAAGGAAATAATAAAACGAAATAATAAATCTGAGTGACTGTGTCTTCCAGATCTTACTCATGAACCTATACGGTGTGTGAGACGAGTGCAAATCCTTTACAAAACTGTATAATTGCGGGAAGAACGTGTGTCTACCGTAAAACATAAAGAGCATGATCTTACATGAATCATAAGAAACAAGAAAATTCAATATGGTCATTAAGCCCCCACCGGGATCAAAGTACCCAGTTTTTTTATCCAGAACATTTCTTTTCTTGCTAGCGTGTTGTGAATGTCAATGCAAGATGTGGTGCTGATTTTCTCTAAAATGGTGAAACGTAGTTGGGGTATTGTGTGTGCTGTGTTTATCCAGTGTGTGGCCAGACAGGATTTCAAATTCTTGTTGCGAATTGTACTCTTGTGTTCTATTATCCTCGTTTTTATCTTTCTCGAGGTTCTACCTACATACACGAGTCCGCATGGACATCTTATCGCGTATATAACAGTTTCTGTGTTACAGTCAGATGAGTGTCGTAAAGAAATTTTTTCTCCTGTCTGAGGGTGGTTAAAAGTCTGTCCCACCATTACATTTCCACACTGGCCACAGTTGTGGCATTTTTGCATGCCTTTATATTTGAGTTGTAGGTTTGTAGGTTTGAATTTCAGGATTTCTCTTAGGTTATTGGACCTCGTGTGTGCAAATATCGGCGGGCCTTGAAACAGATTTGTAAAATCAGGTTCTGTTATGACAAGTTCCCAGTGTTTGTTGATTATTTTCTTGATGTGAGATGCCTGGGTGGAGTATCTTAAGACACATACTTCACGTTGTGATGTGGTTTTCTCTGCTGGGAGTAATAGATCTTCTGTTTTTTTATTACAAATTTTTCTCTCGACTTCATTAAGAATGTCATCTGGGTATCCTCTTTCTTTATACCGTTGTTTTTGTTCGTTAATCAGTTGTGTGCTTTCTGCATCATTTGACGTGATCCTCTTTATTCTAATAAAATGGGAAATCGGTAGGTGTTTTTTCAAAGAGAATGGATGTCCGCTAGAGAAGTGCAATGCATTGTTAACATCCGTTGGTTTCCTGTAAACTGAGGTTTGTATACCTTCCTGGGTCTTGCGAATTTCTATATCCAAAAAATGTATTTTTTCGGATTGTATATCATATGTGAATTGTATTCTGGGGTTGCAGAGATTTAGCTGCTGAATGCAGGTTTCAAGAACTTGTTGTGGTCCCTTCCAGAGGCACAGAATGTCGTCGATGTATCTAAGAAATAATATTGTATGTTGTTGCCATAAAGGATTTTGAAGAATGTGAAGAAATTCAAAGTGCGCCATGAAGGTATTCGCATATGCAGGTGCTCCGGGAAATCCCATTGATGTTCCTGTCTTTTGTAAATAGTATTCATCTTGCCAAAGAAAGTAGCTGTGATACAGCGAAAAATGTAAGAGTTCAAGTAGAAACACGCTCAAATCCCGTTCTAAGGGAGAATCTAGGAGTCGCCATTCAATGGCTTCCAGTCCCTCATTGTGAGGTATTGAAGTATAAAGTGCTACCACATCTATTGTGCACAATAGAAAGTCTTCATTCAAAAGATGATTTAATGTTCTCAATTTTAAGAGACAGTCGGTGGTGTCTTTTACATAGGTAATCCATGATTGTACCAGTGGTTGTAGATGGTAATCTAAAAATTGTCCAATTGGTTCGTGGATAGATCCACACCCTGCAACAATAGGTCGAAAGGGTGGGTTCTCCAAATTCTTGTGGATTTTAGGAAGCATATAAATATGCGGTGTCTTTGGAGTGGGAACTGATAGGAATCTTCTAGTATTTTCAGAGATCACAGCATTATCACAAGCTTTTTGTAACAAGGAGCTTAGTATTTCCTGAAAAACTTTGATAGGGTTCTCTTGTAGATGAATATAGGTATATTCATCCTTTACATGTTGGTCCACGCTTTGTCTGTAGAATCCAGAATCCAAGATGACTAAGGCTCCGCCTTTGTCTGCTGGTTGACAAATGATATTTTCATCTTGTCGCAGAGCATTCAGTATTCGTGAGTCTCTCAGTGTTAGGTTAGAGTATTGCGATCTTTTGTACTTGATCCGGGTGAGTTCTTTTTTCACTAATAGTTCAAAGTTGTCCAGTGTCTTGTGTGATGTAGGAGCCATGAACTTACTTTTAGGTCTGAAACGTTCTATTGAGGGTTCCGTTGCGTCAGATCTATTTTGTGAAAAGAACCATTTCAACCTAAGTTTTCGAATGAACTTGAAAAACGAAATTTCTGTTTCCAAAGGATTTGATGAATATGTGGGAACGAATGACTTCCCTTTGTTCAATACTTGTAGTTGTTCTGAATTCAACTTTTTCTTGGAAATGTTCAGTACTAGCGAATTTATTTCCTGGGGTTCCTTTGTGGACTCTCTGATTCCAAGGTTTTTTTTGTTGTTGACTTGTCCCCTACGGGTGCAGTATCTGGAATTATAGTGTTTTTGTCCGGAGGAAGATTGGATGATTGACCTTCTGCCAAAAAAGACGGTTTGTTTCCTGAAGTAGAGGGCATTGTCTCACTAGGTACTTCTGATCGTTCTGTGTGTCCTCTTGCTGGCGGGCGTCGTGTTGAAATGTCCTGGTGGTCTACTACACTTTCTTCAGATGAAGTGTTTCCTGGCTTCCGAAAAAAACGTTTTTGGGCATATGTTTCAGCCCATGTATAAACTTCGTCCAGTTTATAATCGATCGTGTCTCTTTGAAATTTTCGAATTTTCCTTTCATGTACTTCTCTGGCATAATTATCTAGGCGACCATTAATATCTTCAAGGACTTTCTTCCAGTCTTCTTGTTCCATTTGTGCCTGTATTTCTTCTTTAAGTCTATTGATGTCATCTGTCAGTTCTGTGAGGATTGTTGAAATTTCTTCAACAATGAGAAGAATCAAATCTAATGAACATTTGTTCAATATTACGTACCATTTGAGCATAAATGTTTTATTAAATTTGAAAAGCATAGGTTTCAAAGCTATGCGTAGTGCTCTTGGTATTCTTTTAACTTCATGGTATTCAATCAATGTGGTAGCGTGGAGTCGTTGATTGATCTCCTTCTTTAAAGTGTATTCTAGTTGTTTCAATAGTTGAGTTGTAGTGCTGGTGGAGGAACTGAATGTGCGAGCTTCTTGTACCAAGGAATATATTGATTCTGCTTCATCCGTTGTGTAAGCTTTAGTGTCTGCTTGGTTGGTGGTGATGTCGGCTATGTCTTTAAAGGACATGGTTAATCAGTGGGTGCTGGTACTAAATGGGCAAAGAGTAAGAACAAAGAAAATGTGTAGTGCCTGCACTCCTGTTTATTCAGTAAGAGTCTATAATTTAGGGGTACATAGGTCGGTTATAACAGTTATCAGCGTGCTGTCATGTATAAGGGTTTCAGCCCTGACCCTATCTATATATCTGAACATGAGGAGGTGTGGAGTGATCCACACCTACATGACGCACAGCAATCGCACTCAAGAGAGTTTTCAAAAAAGTAATTTATATTTTTACTCAACCATTATTTGTGAAGTAACATCAATCTTTGGTTTTCAAAATAAAACACATGAGTTAAACACGTATTTTTTAAACATACGTAATAGGTGAAGCGTAATTCATGGTTGAAATATTTCATAAACAAAAACAATTTGTTAAACAGTGTAATTTCTTAAACTTCAAAATACATCGAATTTTCAACATCCATCCCAATGCATTTCGGGTTGCTAACCCTTCTTCAGGGGATCCAGTTCGTGTACTTCAATAAACAGTTCCACGTTTGTAACACTACAAAAGATTGAAACAATAGTACTTAGTTCACATCTGCACTAATAGGATTTGCACTCGTGATCGAAAGTGTGTGAAGAACCCGATGTATTAATTAAAAAAACACAAAGAAAACGTGTGCCTATTGAAAGGAAAGTTTTTAGGGAATATAGTGTGCCGGTAATCGAGTCAACGCAACCTCCATTCAAAGATCCTAAGTGTGGAGAACAACCGAAAGAGGAGAACAGACCCCATATCGAATTGCCCTAATGGTAAACACCACATGTGTTTGTATATCGTACTCACGATCAAGGGTCCAATGAAGTTTATATGAAACGTGATCAACTGGCAACCTCCGACTGTTGGAAAGGTGCGGGAATCTTATTAGTGCGTGAACGACTGTATATGAACAGTGACTATCAAGGGAAAGTAATGAAAGCTTACCCTTCCGTGTGCTGAATGTGATCCTATTCAGGTGTCTGTAAGGATAAGGAAAGCTACATTAAGTACGGTGCATGTCCGACGCAAAGTTGGTCGGTTAACCAAGGTTCAGCGGAAGTGGCTTACCCGTCAAAGGTCAAAGCGCGCAAGACGTGGGGATCTCGATGCGTACGTGACAGCAACGCATCGTCATCGTGAAACGTAAAAGGGCTGTTTTTATAGATGACGTGAGTTGTAAAACTTTATTGAGTCCCAGATTGAGACATGGGTCGCTGAGAATTACAGTGTACGTTGTCAGGTATGATGTGAAAGGTTAAATCGTGTAATGGTTTCCGGACGTACTGAAAGTGACTTAGTCAATACCTATATGCTAAGTCTAAGATATCTGCACGTGAGTGTCCTTAGAAGAAGGAAATAATAAAACGAAATAATAAATCTGAGTGACTGTGTCTTCCAGATCTTACTCATGAACCTATACGGTGTGTGAGACGAGTGCAAATCCTTTACAAAACTGTATAATTGCGGGAAGAACGTGTGTCTACCGTAAAACATAAAGAGCATGATCTAACATGAATCATAAGAAACAAGAAAATTCAATATGGTCATTAACCCCTTCGGCGCTCATGACGGAACGGTTCCGTCATGAGCGTCGGTTGGGCTGTGCTCATGACGGAACCGTTCCGTCATGAGCCCGCCCGCGCAACGAACCTTCAGCGTGGCGCGGGAATCCGCGCCGCGCTGAAGGGGTTAAGCCCCCCCGGGATCAAAGTACCCAGTTTTTTTATCCAGAACGTTTCTTTTCTTGCTAGCGTGTTGTGAATGTCAATGCAAGATGTGGTGCTGATTTTCTCTAAAATGGTGAAACGTAGTTGGGGTATTGTGTGTGCTGTGTTTATCCAGTGTGTGGCCAGACAGGATTTCAAATTCTTGTTGCGAATTGTACTCTTGTGTTCTATTATCCTTGTTTTTATCTTTCTCGAGGTTCTACCTACATACACGAGTCCGCATGGACATCTTATCGCGTATATAACAGTTTCTGTGTTACAGTCAGATGAGTGTCGTAAAGAAATTTTTTCTCCTGTCTGAGGGTGGTTAAAAGTCTGTCCCACCATTACATTTCCACACTGGCCACAGTTGTGGCATTTTTGCATGCCTTTATATTTGAGTTGTAGGTTTGTAGGTTTGAATCTCAGGATTTCTCTTAGGTTATTGGACCTCGTGTGTGCAAATATCGGCGGGCCTTGAAACAGATTTGTAAAATCAGGTTCTGTTATGACAAGTTCCCAGTGTTTGTTGATTATTTTCTTGATGTGAGATGCCTGGGTGGAGTATCTTAAGACACATACTTCACGTTGTGATGTGGTTTTCTCTGCTGGGAGTAATAGATCTTCTGTTTTTTAATTACAAATTTTTCTCTCGGCTTCATTAAGAATGTCATCTGGGTATCCTCTTTCTTTATACCGTTGTTTTTATTCGTTAATCAGTTGTGTGCTTTCTGCATCATTTGACGTGATCCTCTTTATTCTAATAAATTGGGAAATCGGTAGGTGTTTTTTCAAAGAGAATGGATGTCCGCTAGAGAAGTGCAATGCATTGTTAACATCCGTTGGTTTCCTGTAAACTGAGGTTTGTATACCTTCCTGGGTCTTGCGAATTTCTATATCCAAAAAATGTATTTTTTCGGATTGTATATCATATGTGAATTGTATTCTGGGGTTGCAGAGATTTAGCTGCTGAATGCAGGTTTCAAGAACTTGTTGTGGTCCCTTCCAGAGGCACAGAATGTCGTCGATGTATCTAAGAAATAATATTGTATGTTGTTGCCATAAAGGATTTTGAAGAATGTGAAGAAATTCAAAGTGCGCCATGAAGGTATTCGCATATGCAAGTGCTCCGGGAAATCCCATTGATGTTCCTGTCTTTTGTAAATAGTATTCATCTTGCCAAAGAAAGTAGCTGTGATACAGCGAAAAATGTAAGAGTTCAAGTAGAAACACGCTAAAATCCCATTCTAAGGGAGAATCTAGGAGTCGCCATTCAATGGCTTCCAGTCCCTCATTGTGAGGTATTGAAGTATAAAGTGCTACCACATCTATTGTGCACAATAGAAAGTCTTCATTCAAAAGATGATTTAATGTTCTCAATTTTAAGAGTCAGTCGGTGGTGTCTTTTACACAGGTAATCCATGATTGTACCAGTGGTTGTAGATGGTAATCTAAAAATTGTCCAATTGGTTCGTGGATAGATCCACACCCTGCAACAATAGGTCGAAAGGGTGGGTTCTCCAAATTCTTGTGGATTTTAGGAAGCATATAAATATGCGGTGTCTTTGGAGTGGGAACTGATAGGAATCTTCTGGTATTTTCAGAGATCACAGCATTATCACAAGCTTTTTGTAACAAGGAGCTTAGTATTTCCTGAAAAACTTTGATAGGGTTCCCTTGTAGATGAATATAGGTATATTCATCCTTTACATGTTGGTCCACGCTTTGTCTGTAGAATCCAGAATCCAAGATGACTAAGGCTCCGCCTTTGTCTGCTGGTTGACAAATGATATTTTCATCTTGTCGCAGAGCATTCAGTATTCGTGAGTCTCTCAGTGTGAGGTTAGAGTATTGCGATCTTTTGTACTTGATCCGGGTGAGTTCTTTTTTCACTAATAGTTCAAAGTTGTCCAGTGTCTTGTGTGATGTAGGAGTCATGAACTTACTTTTAGGTCTGAAACGTTCTATTGAGGGTTCCGTTGCGTCAGATCTATTTTGTGAAAAGAACCATTTCAACCTAAGTTTTCGCATGAACTTGAAAAACGAAATTTCTGTTTCCAAAGGATTTGATGAATATGTGGGAACGAATGACTTCCCTTTGTTCAATACTTGTAGTTGTTCTGAATTCAACTTTTTCTTGGAAATGTTCAGTACTAGCGAATTTATTTCCTGGGGTTCCTTTGTGGTCTCCCTGATTCCAAGGTTTTTTTTGTTGTTGACTTGTCCCCTACGGGTGCGGTATCTGGAATTATAGTGTTTTTGTCCGGAGGAAGATTGGATGATTGACCTTCTGCCAAAAAAGACGGTTTGTTTCCTGAAGTAGAGGGCATTGTCTCACTAGGTACTTCTGATCGTTCTGTGTGTCCTCTTGCTGGCGGGCGTCGTGTTGAAATGTCCTGGTCGTCTACTACACTTTCTTCAGATGAAGTGTTTCCTGGCTTCCGAAAAAAACGTTTTTGGGCGTATGTTTCAGCCCATGTATAGACTTCGTCCAGTTTATAATCGATCGTGTCTCTTCGAAATTTTCGAATTTTCCTTTCATGTACTTCTCTGGCATAATTATCTAGGCGACCATTAATATCTTCAAGGACTTTCTTCCAATCTTCTTGTTCCATTTGTGCCTGTATTTCTTCTTTAAGTCTATTGATGTCATCTGTCAGTTCTGTGAGGATTGTTGAAATTTCTTCAACAATGAGAAGAATAAATCTAATGAACATTTGTTCAATATTGCGTACCATTTGAGCATGAATGTTTTATTAAATTTGAAAAGCATAGGTTTCAAAGCTATGCATAGTCCTCTTGGTATTCTTTTAACTTTATGGTATTCAATCAATGTGGTAGCGTGGAGTCGTTGATTGATCTCCTTCTTTAAAGTGTATTATAGTTGTTTCAATAGTTGAGTTGTAGTGCTGGTGGAGGAACTGAATGTGCGAGCTTCTTGTACCAAGGAATATATTGATTCTGCTTCATCCGTTGTGTAAGCTTTAGTGTCTGCTTGGTTGGTGGTGATGTCGGCTATGTCTTTAAAGGACATGGTTAATCAGTGGGTGCTGGTACTAAATGGGCAAAGAGTAAGAACAAAGAAAATGTGTAGTGCCTGCACTCCTGTTTATTCAGTAAGAGTCTATAATTTAGGGGTACATAGGTCGGTTATAACAGTTATCAGCGTGCTGTCATGTATAAGGGTTTCAGCCCTGACCCTATCTATATATCTGAACATGAGGAGGTGTGGAGTGATCCACACCTACATGACGCACAGCAATCGCACTCAAGAGAGTTTTCAAAAAAGTAATTTATATTTTTACTCAACCATTATTTGTGAAGTAACATCAATCTTTGGTTTTCAAAATAAAACACATGAGTTAAACACGTATTTTTTAAACATACGTAATAGGTGAAGCGTAATTCATGGTTGAAATATTTCATAAACAAAAACAATTTGTTAAACAGTGTAATTTCTTAAACTTCAAAATACATCGAATTTTCAACATCCATCCCAATGCATTTCGGGTTGCTAACCCTTCTTCAGGGGATTCAGTTCGTGTACTTCAATAAACAGTTCCACGTTTGTAACACTACAAAAGATTGAAACAATAGTACTTAGTTCACATCTGCACTAATAGGATTTGCACTCGTGATCGAAAGTGTGTGAAGAACCCGATGTATTAATTAAAAAAACACAAAGAAAACGTGTGCCTATTGAAAGGAAAGTTTTTAGGGAATATAGTGTGCCGGTAATCGAGTCAACGCAACCTCCATTCAAAGATCCTAAGTGTGGAGAACAACCGAAAGAGGAGAACAGACCCCATATCGAATTGCCCTAATGGTAAACACCACATGTGTTTGTATATCGTACTCACGATCAAGGGTCCAATGAAGTTTATATGAAACGTGATCAACTGGCAACCTCCGACTGTTGGAAAGGTGCGGGAATCTTATTAGTGCGTGAACGACTGTATATGAACAGTGACTATCAAGGGAAAGTCATGAAAGCTTACCCTTCCGTGTGCTGAATGTGATCCTATTCAGGTGTCTGTAAGGATAAGGAAAGCTACATTAAGTACGGTGCATGTCCGACGCAAAGTTGGTCGGTTAACCAAGGTTCAGCGGAAGTGGCTTACCCGTCAAAGGTCAAAGCGCGCAAGACGTGGGGATCTCGATGCGTACGTGACAGCAACGCGTCGTCATCGTGAAACGTAAAAGGGCTGTTTTTATAGATGACGTGAGTTGTAAAACTTTATTGAGTCCCAGATTGAGACATGGGTCGCTGAGAATTACAGTGTACGTTGTCAGGTATGATGTGAAAGGTTAAATCGTGTAATGGTTTCCGGACGTACTGAAAGTGACTTAGTCAATACCTATATGCTAAGTCTAAGATATCTGCACGTGAGTGTCCTTAGAAGAAGGAAATAATAAAATGAAATAATAAATCTGAGTGACTGTGTCTTCCAGGAAGACCGTCACCCAGGCCTTCGTCACCAGCCGACTGGACTACGGCAACGCCCTCTACGCCGGTACCACCGCCAAGCTCCAGAAGAGACTCCAGCGGATCCAGAACGCCTCAGCCAGACTCATCCTCGACATCCCACGAACCAGTCACATCTCCGGACATCTGAAAGACCTTCACTGGCTCCCCGTCAACAAAAGAATCACCTTCCGCCTCCTCACCCACGCACACAAAGCCCTACACGACCAAGGCCCGAGCTACCTCAACAGCCGAGTCAACTTCTACGCTCCCAAACGCCACCTCCGATCAGCCAACCACGCCCTCGCCACCGTCCCCCGCATCCGAAGAGCGACTACAGGAGGAAGGTCCTTCTCCTACCTGGCCGCCAAGACCTGGAACTCCCTCCCGACCGACCTGCGCCTGACCCAAGACCACCTCTCCTTCAGGAAGAAGCTGAAGACCTGGCTGTTCGAGCAGTAGCGGCACCCCCCCCCCCCCCCAGCGCCTTGTGACCCTACGGGTATGTAGCGCGCTTTATAAGTGTCAATGATTGATTGATTGATACGGTGTGTGAGACGAGTGCAAATCCTTTACAAAACTGTATAATTGCGGGAAGAACGTGTGTCTACCGTAAAACATAAAGAGCATGATCTAACATGAATCATAAGAAACAAGAAAATTCAATATGGTCATTAAGCCCCCCCGGGATCAAAGTACCCAGTTTTTTTATCCAGAACGTTTCTTTTCTTGCTAGCGTGTTGTGAATGTCAATGCAAGATGTGGTGCTGATTTTCTCTAAAATGGTGAAACGTAGTTGGGGTATTGTGTGTGCTGTGTTTATCCAGTGTGTGGCCAGACAGGATTTCAAATTCTTGTTGCGAATTGTACTCTTGTGTTCTATTATCCTCGTTTTTATCTTTCTCGAGGTTCTACCTACATACACGAGTCCGCATGGACATCTTATCGCGTATATAACAGTTTCTGTGTTACAGTCAGATGAGTGTCGTAAAGAAATTTTTTCTCCTGTCTGAGGGTGGTTAAAAGTCTGTCCCACCATTACATTTCCACACTGGCCACAGTTGTGGCATTTTTGCATGCCTTTATATTTGAGTTGTAGGTTTGTAGGTTTGAATTTCAGGATTTCTCCTAGGTTATTGGACCTCGTGTGTGCAAATATCGGCGGGCCTTGAAACAGATTTGTAAAATCAGGTTCTGTTATGACAAGTTCCCAGTGTTTGTTGATTATTTTCTTGATGTGAGATGCCTGGGTGGAGTATCTTAAGACACATACTTCACGTTGTGATGTGGTTTTCTCTGCTGGGAGTAATAGATCTTCTGTTTTTTTATTACAAATTTTTCTCTCTGCTTCATTAAGAATGTCATCTGGGCCTCCTCAAGCCGCCCGCACAGTAGCACCGCCCTTTCCCAGCTTCCTCCTTCCGCAATTCCAACCAGTCACACACTTTGCCAACCTGTGAGTTATGCAGTGTGTTCCACTTCCGCCGCAGTTTAGAGGCCCGCGTGACCGTCCCCATCACTCCTGGCCCTGCACTCGAGTCTTCTGGCCTACATGATTCGCGGCAGACCCGCCGCTCGCGTACCCCCTCGCGCCGCCTCTGTGCTCCACAGCGCTGAGTCCGTCCTCTCGGTCACTAGGAACGGGTGCCGCCGACATGCAGATCCCTTGCTCACTTTGCCACTTGATTGTATACACTCTTGCATTTGAAGGTGGGTTGTATGTCTACGGAATACTGCTTCACAGTGCAGTATATACCAGGAATAGGAAATGGACTGTTTGCCAAGACTGGTTAAAGTGTGAGCTCCTCCTGATGTGGATGTGGAAGACTCAGTAGAGGAAGATGTCAGTGTTTGCCAAGTTACCCAAGGGAGCTTTAAAGAGAGTAAATGTTAAGAAGAATTAGAGACCGATGAGGAACTAAAAGATGTAATTGATTTGTTATCTGAAGAGAAACCAAGCAAGAGGTTGTTGAAAATGTGAAGCAGAAGTTGTTGTAAGCTACGACATGAACTTACAGTTGACAAAGGGTTACTATTGCTAGGAACGAGATTAGTACCACCATGGAGTTTCAATCAGAAAAAACAGCAACTGGCACATATGGGCAATTTAGGAATAGTAAATACAAAAGAGAGATTTTGAAGAGATTCCTGGTGGCTAGTGCTTGATCATGATGTTGCGTGTATGGCTAGGAAGTGTTTCGAGTGTGTGGCGTGTGACACAGGTTTGAGAACTACTAGTATCCAGGTGCTGTGAAAACAGTTTGAGAGAGAAAGTTAACTTTGCTATTTGCTCACCCATAATGGAGTACGAGGCTGCTCCAGAGAGATAGAAAATTATTTGAAAATGTGTGGAATAGAGCACAAAACATCAGCTTTGTATCACCCACAGACCAATGGTCCTACTAAGAGAGTGGTAAAAACATTGAAGGAGGGGATACAATTGGCCAGAGCAATGGCCTTGATGGGAAAATGGATTTGTCTCCGAGCATAACTGGATATTGTATGCTTCCACAATCCACCACAAGAAAGTCTCTTTTCGAGCTGTTCAAAGACAGAGTTCCATTCAGAAAAGTGAGTCAATGGTGGATGTTTTGGGGTAAAGGTTGCGTGAACAATGCACTGGGAGATTGGAGAGAATAATAAACATTTCACAAAAGAAAATTAAAGTTGAGCTATGACAAACAAAAAAATGCAAGGAATTAGGTGGTCAAATTGGAAGATTTTGTAAAAATAAGAGCACCCAAAGGGTGTGCTGAGTGATCCGAAATTATGAGTGAGTTTGAGGTAGTCACATTTTTTTAAAATGCAGTGAACACACATGCTGGCAGGATCTGGAACAAAAACAGAGTAGCGGTTCTTCATCATGTTCCAGTGGAAAATGAGAAACTCAATACAGACAATCAAAATAGTGGACTGGATCAGCCAGATATGGTAGGAAACAAAAATGTCTAGTGAGCAGAAGAGTGGGAGAACAATCAAGAAAAAAACCTTTTTGAAGATTTTGTTATAAAATAGTCATGTTATTGTTACATGATGTACTTTAATATGGTTTATTATGTCTAATTTCTTTTCACTGATTTTAAGGGATGTCATTACATGAGGTGCCTTTGCCTAAACAGGGGATTTGTGTGCCTTACCTGCCTTCTTGCTGCTACTGGGGCCCTGAAGCTGCGTGTCTCCCCTGCTGCCGCTACTCACCATCACGCGGCCATTGCAGGGGGAGACTACAGCTCCCAGGTAGCTTTGCGGCCCAGCTGACTGGAATCATCGCACCCGGAGGCGCTTAAAAGACAGAGGTTTCCTCCGCGTCGCGGGACGTGAGCGGGCGGCGCCGGGCTAAGCCCGGGCAAAGGGCTGGCCGGCTGTGGCCCTCAGAGGCCTGAAGAGACTTGGCTGGGCCCTCCCCCTATATTCGCCCTGTAAACCTATGTTGAGTATGACCTATTTGTTAATGAAATCAGTAAGCTGATCTGTTTAAGGCTCCTCATTTCGTTGTCACGGAAATTGTTACCTGTATAATTATCCTTGTTTGTTGGCCATTATTCTGCCTTTCCAAATATATTGTCTGTAGCTCGTATCATGACCATGCCTGTCTCAAAACAGAAATACTTAGTGGGAGGACCCGTCAATCGAGGGACAATAGATAACTACCTTATTAGGGCCACTACAGAAATTGATAGAGATATTGCTCTTGACGAGCGACGGGCCGAGAGACGTCGTTCTGTTGAGTTTGTTAAGAACAAATGTTCATCCATGGGCCTGTCACAGCTAGTCATGTCACCACAATCTAGTACGCCCCGCGGAAGCGAGGGTTATGATGTGTCTTTCACTGACAACACACCTTTACTCTTCTGAGATAGAACTCCTCCACCTGAATCCAACAATGACCCAATTATAACTCTATCACCTTTTCTAAGTAACGCAATATTTGAGTCAGATGCTGTTAGGGTTTGTGCACAGCAAAGAGCATGTCCCCTCTCATTGCACTAGTGGTCTTAGTAATAAAAGCCTTTCTTGTTATCTCAGCCCCCTCCCTAAGGCTTCTGTGTATGTTGCTTAATGTATTCACAAGTTTGGATTTTACTGTTTGATTGCACATTGGACCTTACATTTACCAAGGCTTATTTAGAAAACCCCTCCCTAGGCCATGTGTTACTTCAACTCATTTGCTTAATAACTGAAGCTCTGCACTCCTTTCTAGAACATGGGCAGCAGGTGTTAATTATACTCATTAGCATAATAACAGAAGCTCTGCACACCGGCATGTGAGAACCACACCCAGTTCTTCAAACCACACCCAGCTCTTCGAACCACACCCAGTCCTGTCTATAAAAGACAGCCCCTGAGCCTCATCCAGTGCTTGTGTTCGTCTACCTCCTGCTTACCTGAGGATGTATCCTTCGGCGCTGGCACTCCTCTCTCTCCTGACCTTCATTGGCTTCAACGGGCGTGGCTGCTGGCTCTTCCTTCTTCCGGTTTCCGGCTCCTTCCTGCCTCAGTCCCTCTTCTGCCCACTGCAATCAACCTGCAAAAGAGAAAGAGGACAAGGTTAGACTGATCAGTATCCCTTTCCAGCAACAAGTAAGTGCAAAACCTTTTATTACCTGAAAGAACTTTGACGGCGATTTCTGGAATCACGTATAGACAATTTGGAACAAGATAGCTCCCACAAACTTGTGGTAAGAATACTTTGTGGAACTTTGTGAAATAAACATTGTTTTACTTGGAACTTTTGAAAATCGAACAGAGGAAATCATTGGCAGCAAGGCCAACAGTAAAGCAATGACTTGAACTAATTACCTGCAGTATCTTGGTGTAAAAGCAAAGTATTTGTTTTTATAAAAAGTCTGGAAATGTGTGAAAAGTGAGTTTACTATTAAGAACTTCGGCTTTAGTTATATTAAGGTGAATGTTTGATGTTGTTAACTCTGATAATGATATTCGTTTGATTTTTATAGAAATGTTACAGTAATAGAAAACACATCCCAGAACAGTAACACATACCAAACCTGGAAGCTAAAGACCAGGATCCAAGAGGTACTTGTAGAAGGGAATTTCTAATAGATTAAGGGTTAGTCAGGAACACATGTAGGGATAGGTTGCACTTATCTGTTCTTTGTTTATATTCCAATAGGCACCCGTTTCTACAGAAATCAGAGAGGGACGCAGATTTTAACAGCACTTCAACAGTGGAAACGCAAGAACGGTGTTGTCTCTCTCTTTTTTTATTTTATCTACTTCCCCCCTTCCCTTGAGCTTCTGGTTCTTAGTGCACTGTTTACACTAGTGTGCTGGAACAAGCAGTTTCAGGGTGGGGTCGGACTGTCGTCAACCTCCATCAGAACTGAACAGAAACTCAGGTGAGCTGGGCTTTGACAGAAGCACAAGCCTCTAAAATATTCAGTTCTGTTGGACGATGAATGCCGGGGAAGGAATAGAGGGCATTGACGCCACAGATATGGCGCAGGCCCTAAACGAGGACTTGACCCATAATGAATCTGTGTCTGGCATCTTACAACATATGCAAGAGGAAATAGAGAAATTAATGTTGGAGAACACCTCTTTAAAAGAGGATTTAAGCAGGTATAAACCTAGGGAATCTCAGTGGAACACAGCTTTTACGCCGTTGTTTAAACCCCCCTCAGAGACAGGGGCGCAATCTAGACATACAACTTTCCCTCCCCAATTAGAGGTTACTGTTAATGTCCCTAATGCTGTGCCTTTAGCAGCACCTGAGCGTTTTCATGGAGATAGTAACAAATTCCATGTTTTTATCAATCAATGTCAATTACACTTTGTTTGTAAACCACAACAGTTCCCCACAGACGCTACGAAAGTGGCATTTGTCTTGTCTTATTTGGGAGGTACAGCAGCCAATTGGTCAATTCCTTTTGTGGATAGAGATGATCGCATCCTCCATAATTGGAATCAATTTAAACGTACTATGACCGGCCTTTTTGCAAGACACACTTTTATGCAGGCAAGTGATAATGAGCTTTTAAATCTTAAGCAAGGTAACAAGGATTTATTGACCTATCTCACTAGTTTTAATCGTTTACTCACCGAGACACAGTGGCCAGAAGAAAAGCGTGTCTCCCTTTTTTATAAAGGTTTGAGAGACAAGTTAAAAGACGCGTTGGCTCATATCGTTGATTTGCCAGAAGACTATTCTAACTTTGTAGATTTAGTCATGAAATTGGAACACGGACTAGGAGAAAGAAAGGGAGATAAATCTAAACTGGAATCACGGTTAACTTTTATTAGACATGAGAAGAAAGACACAGATGATAAACTCCCTGAACCTGAGCCTATGCAAATAGGAACACTCAGAGGACCACTCACGTCAGAGGAAAAAGAAAGAGGGAGAAAACTTCAATTATGTTTATATTGTGGCAAGGCAGGACATTTTGCCAGAGAATGTCCAGTAAAACCTAAAACTTCACGAAGGGGTACTGCTTCCTCTATCTCCTCAACTGAGTCGGGAAACGATTAAGCTCGACAAGGGGGAGGTTACTTGGTCGAGTAAGCATCCTACTCAAACCTCTAATTCTGCAGCCTTCATGGTACCACACATACCTAGACATTTCATAATTCAGATCTTTTTAATTGTTACTTCCCAAGTTAGACATTCTCTCCCTGTCCTACTGGACTCAGGAGCAACAGGAAATTTTGTGGACAATAAGTTAGCTAAAACATTAGGTCTTCCTATTTGTTTAAAGCCTTGTCCCGAAGCAGTATGTGCAGTGGATGGGTCAGAATTGACCTCAGGATTAATCACAAAACAAACAAGTCCACTTGTCATGGTCTATCAAAACAGACATACAGAAATGATTAACTTTGATCTAATAGATACCCCTAATTTTGGCTTGATTCTTGGGGTACCCTGGTTAACAACTCATAACCCAGGAATTGACTGGGTGAACCGAACAGTTACTTTGGATTCCTCATTCTGTAGAACCAATTGCTATCAAGAAGCAGGTACAGAACAAAGCACGGTAATACACTGTGCTAGTGTTTCACAAGATGAACCAAGTCTCCCTCTTGAATATTCTGTCTTTAAAGATGTTTTTGACCCAGTGAAGGCTAGTGTATTGCCCCCACATCGGTCATATGACTGCCGTATAGATCTTATCCCAGGGGGCCCTTTACCTAATAGCAGAGTATATGCTTTGACTGACGAAGAGACCAAATATTTAAGAACCTATCTAGACGACCTACTACTGTCTGGGTTCATCCGACATTCCACATCTCCAGTGTCATCTCCACTTTTTTTCATCCCGAAGCTGGATAAATCTTTGCGCGCGTGTATTGACTATAGAATATTAAATAAGGCTACTATAAAAAATAAATATCCTCTTCCGCTAATACCTGTGTTGTTGGATCAATTAAGACATTCTACTGTATACACTAAACTTGATCTGCGGGGAGCTTACCACCTGGTCCGAATAAAAGAGGGGGATGAGTGGAAGACAGCTTTTAAAACAAAGTTTGGTCTATTTGAGTACACAGTAATGCCCTTTGGGTTGTGTAATGCCCCTGCGGCTTTTCAATTCTTTATAAATGAGGTCCTACACGAATTCTTGGATGTTTGTGTCATAGTATACATAGACAACATCCTCATTTACTCTAAGAACCCGGAAGAACATACCCAACATGTTCTTGCAGTATTATCAAAGTTAAAAGAAAATCATCTCTTTGCTAAATTAGAAAAATGTACTTTTAATGTCAGCAAAGTGGACTTTTTAGGATACTGCCTGTCACCTCAAGGAATAACTATGGATGTAAAGAAAATTTTTGCTATCACTGATTGGCCAGAACCATCATCTGTGAAAGATGTTCAGAAATTTCTGGGTTTCGCCAATTTTTATAGAAGATTTATTTCTCATTTTGCAGACATTGCGGCCCCAATAACCACCTTGTTGCGGAAAGGGCAACGATTTCTTTGGTCTGATGAGGCAGCACACGCCTTTCAACTCCTGAAACAAAAGTTCTCTTCAGCCCCAATTCTGACACATCCTGATCCTGACTTGCCATTTTTTGTTGAAGCGGATGCTTCACAAGTAGCTTTAGGAGGAGTTCTCTCTCAACGGAATGCTTTAGATGGCCAATTACATCCTATAGCATTCTATTCCAAAAAGTTATTACCAGCTGAGCAAAATTACACTGTGGCTGAAAGAGAACTATTAGCTATCAAAGTAGCCTTTTCGGAGTGGAGGCACCATTTAATGGGAGCTAAGTACCCTGTTACCATCTTTTCTGACCATAAGAACCTACAGTTTTTCGGATCACTAAAAGCACTAACTCCACGGCAGATGCGCTGGTTAAATTTTTTTAGTACTTTTGACTTCGTTATAACCTATAGACCAGGTGCACAACAAATTCAATCTGATGTGCTATCTAGATACGGACATACCTCAGACATGAAACAAGACAAAATAGGAGAACCCATTATTCCTCCCAAAAAGCTTTTGGCACCAGTACAACAGAAGGATTTCATCACAGATCTATATAATGCACACATGCAAATAGCACCTCAAGATTGGTTAAAGGATTCCCATAACACAATACAACGAGGTTTATTGTATCACGACAACATGCTGTTAGAGCCCACCACAGAATTACAAACATAGGTGATAATTTGGCATCACGCCTCACCGTTGGCAGGTCATCCTGGCTGGGTAAAAACTCTGGAAAATGTGCGAAAACACTTTTGGTGGGATAATATGAGTAAGGACATTAAGCAATTTGTCACTACCTGTCCAGTTGTGCAAGGCATAAATCTTCTCATAAGGCCCCTGACGGTTTGTTAATACCAATGCCATCACCCAAACAACCTTGGCACACTGTGAGTGTAGGTTTTATTGTAGGTTTACCACTAGTAAAATCCTTCACAACAGTGTTAGTGATAGTGGATTTTTTGTCTAAAATGGCACATTTTGTACCATTACGGAAATTGCCAACTGCGGCAGAATTTGCCGATATTTTTATAAGAGAAATTGTACGTTTACATGCCAAGTAAAGTGGTGTCAGACCGAGGTAGCCAGTTCAACTCTAGATTTTGGAAAACCATATGCAAAAAACTGAAAATAGATGTGGCCTTATCCACTGCTTTCCATCCGGAAACAGATGGACAAACTGAACGACTGAACCAAACCTTACTTCAAACGCTACGTTGTTTATTGGCTGATTATTCTAGTGAATGGTTGGAAGCTCTCCCAGTAGTGGAGTTTGTTTATAATAATACTGAACATGCAGCTCTAATTTGTTCACCATTCTATTTCATGCAGGGGTATCATCCAAGAGCTATACCCATTTTGTTAGAAGATTCCCTGTTGCCTACAGTCACAGATAGACTAACGAGATTGGGTGACATACAAGACAAGGCCAGGAAACATTTATTAAAGTACAAAGGAAACATAAAAAAACAAGCAGACAAACACAGATCTGAGGCCCCAATGTATAAAATCGGTGACAAAGTATGGCTCTCCACAAAGAACCTAAATATAGAGGGATCCCGAAAGCTGCAACCACGTTTCATTGGACCCTTTAGTGTAACTGCCATAGTAAACCCAGTAACAGTAAAATTGGAATTACCAAAAGAATACCCAGTACATGCTACATTCAATGTGTCCTTGCTTAAGCCGTACAACCCAAAAACCCGACCTGATCCACCACCTCCACCCATCCCAATTAAGGAAAATCTAGAATATGAAGTGAAAAGCATAAAAGACGCAAAATAATTCGGGGATGTCTGTTTTATTTAGTAGAATGGAAAGGTTATGACGAAACTGAGAATTCATGGGAACCAGCATCCTATGTACATGCCCCGCGGTTGATTAGACAGTTTTATCTCAAAAATCCAGGGAAACCCCTTCCAGTAGGAGGGCGTTTGAGGAGGGCGACTGTTAGGGTTTGTGCACAGCAAAGAGCATGTCCCCTCTCATTGCACTAGTGGTCTTAGTAATAAAAGCCTTACTTGTTATCTCAGCCCCCTCCCTAAGGCTTCTGTGTATGTTGCTTAATGTATTCACAAGTTTGGATTTTGCTGTTTGATTGCACATTGGACCTTGCATTTACCAAGGCTTATTTAGAAAACCCCTCCCTAGGCCATGTGTTACTTCAACTCATTTGCTTAATAACTGAAGCTCTGCACTCCTTTCTAAAACATGGGCAGCAGGTGTTAATTATACTCATTAGCATAATAACAGAATCTCTGCACACCGGCATGTGAGAACCACACCCAGTTCTTCGAACTACACCCAGTTCTTCGAACCACACCCAGCTCTTCGAACCACTCCCAGTCCTGTCTATAAAAGACAGCCCCTGAGCCTCATCCAGTGCTTGTGCTCGTCTACCTCCTGCTTACCTGAGGACGTATCCTTCGGCGCTGGCACTCCTGCTCTCTCCTGACCTTCATTGGCTTCAACGGGCGTGGCTGCTGGCTCTTCCTTCTTCCGGTTTCCGGCTCCTTCCTGCCTCAGTCCCTCTTCTGCCCACTGCAATCAACCTGCAAAAGAGAAAGAGGACATCGTTAGACTGATCAGTATCCCTTTCCAGCAACAAGTAAGTGCAAAACCTTTTATTACCTGAAAAAACTTTGACGGCGATTTCTGGATTCACGTATAGACAATTTGGAACAAGATAGCTCCCACGAACTTGTGGTAAGAATACTTTGTGGAACTTTGTGAAATAAACATTGTTTTACTTGGAACTTTGAAAATCGAACAGAGGAAATCATTGGCAGCAAGGCCAACAGTAAAGCAAGGACTTGAACTAATTACCTGCAGTATCTTGGTGTAAAAGCAAAGTATTTGTTTTTATAAAAAGTCTGGAAATGTGTGAAAAGTGAGTTTACTATTAAGAACTTCGGCTTTAGTTATATTAAGGTGAATGTTTGATGTTGTTAACTCTGATAATGATATTCGTTTGATTTTTATAGAAATTTTACAGTAATAGAAAACACATCCCAGAACAGTAACACATACCAAACCTGGAAGCTAAAGACCAGGATCCAAGAGGTACTTGTAGAAGGGAATTTCTAATAGATTAAGGGTTAGTCAGGAACACATGTAGGGATAGGTTGCACTTATCTGTTCTTTATTTATATTCCAATAGGCACCCGTTTCTACAGAAATCAGAGAGGGCCGCAGATTTTAACAGCACTTCAACAGTGGAAACGCAAGAACGGTGTTGTCTCTCTCTTTTTTATTTTATCCACTTCCCCCCTTCCCTTGAGCTTCTGATTCTTAGTGCACTGTTTACACTAGTGTGCTGGAACAAGCAGTTTCAGGGTGGGGTCGGACTGTCGTCAACCTCCATCAGAACTGAACAGAAACTCAGGTGAGCTGGGCTTTGACAGATGCCTTGTTAGACGTACTGTTACCTTCTGTACAGATTGTACAAAAAACTATTAGTACCCCGAAAATCTCTCGTCTACAAGGCCCACCACCAAAAAAAAGGAAAAAGAGGGGGAGCGGACCAAAGAGAGATAAGGTCAAATTAACTAAACCTGATAACTCCAAGACCTCCTCATCAAAAGCATCCATACTACCTACATTGGCTATTCCTATACATCCTCCAATAATTGAAACACCAGAAATTCATTTATTGGGAAATATTGAAAAAATGATTAGATCTTTCATATTGCCACTACTAGAAAGACTAAAAACTATAGCCTTACAGTTGGGGAATTTAGAAAAGGCAATTGGGGAGATCAAGGAGGGAACCAAGGATCTATCAAAGTTCACATTAGTGCCTCCAATCATCGTATCGGCCCCAAACACTATTGACCAAAAGAGAGTAAAAGCTATGAGTCAAGTTAAATCAAAAACCGAGAATTCGATGCCTCCCCAAAAATCTCGCTTACACATGAAATTTAACGAAAAAAAGAAATGGAGGTGGGTGGGAAATTAAATTTTCAACAAATTCCCCAAAAACGAAGTGATAATGAAGATCCTGTAAGGACATCCGTGCCTAAAAGTCATAACGCAGATCTGCCTCCGGAAGCAGCTGCCCTTGTGGCGGTCCTTACAGGAGTCCCTCTCCTAAAGGACGGAAAAAGAGAAGACCACAGCCAGTTAAAAAACAAGGTTATATTTTGGCTTAGGCAGAATCGCCCACTTCCTCCAGATATAAATGGAGAAATTTTACATGTTAGGCGTCTTTCTTGGTTAGGACACAGAAAAAAAGACATTATGGGGGATGTTATAATAATTAATTTTAGAGATAAAAGGGCAGTTAGATACATCTTAAATTGGCTTCCTCTAAATCCCTCTAATACAATTAAAGCATATGAATTGCCCTATTTTTATCCTAGAGTAGTGCTGATCTCTGAGAGTAACTTGAACCCATCATCTCAAAACCAGGACGATTGTATTAGACCTTTATTCCAACATCAGAATGTCTACTCTAGGCCCTCATTTAATCACCAAGCTGACCGCGTTAGTCACTTACCTCAACATCCGGAGGATCGTTCCAGGCCTCTTTTTTTAGGCCAGAGTAATTATTATAGTTCTTCATATCGATACCAGAATGACGTCCTTAGGTTTCAACCTCAAAATCAGAATCATTGTTCTGTTTCACAACTTTACCCTCAGGCTGATTGTTTTAGCCCCCCAATTCAATGTCAGAATACTCACTTAAGGCTTCCATTTCAACATCAGGAAGGTCGTTTCAGGTCCCTATCACAATACCAGGGGGATCGTTTTGGGCCTACATTCAGTCATCAGGATGACCATTCCTTACCCCTTTACAACTGCTATGCTGCATTATCAGGTTTGGAAGGAGTGGACAGACTCAATTTTTGGGGAATAACAAAAGATGCAGCTGACAGTTCACAAAAGGTCCCCTCTATGAGCACATAAGTAAATTCTAACTATATTCTGTATCCTTCTTATGTCTTTAATTCAAGACATAATCAGTATCAGCCCACACCCATTGACCTATTAGGTAAACCCATAGGTCTAAATCAGGCCGAATTTATCCCGGTTTTAGAACGGGACCTAAATTCTAACCCTATTATTGGACCCATACCAGAAATACAGGAATGTATAGGGGAGAAGACCAAACCTCGAATTGCAGCATTATTTTGGAACATAGCAGGCCAACAATCGAAGGTCGGGAATGACATCTGGAGGGACCTTAGCTCTAAATTTGACATCTTAGCACTTCAAGAGACTTGGGCCATTGACGTGATACATATGGAAGGCTTTAAAACCTATTTTACACCTGCTCAACCCTCCATTTCAGGTAGAGCGAAAGGAGGGTTAACATCCTATGTCTCAATCCTTCTCAATAGAAAGGAAATAGTCCCTATAAATCTGGATCCAAACTTTCAGATTCTTGGGTTGACTTTAAACAAAAGAGACAGCTTCCTCATAGTGAACTTCTATAATAATCTCTCTGACGCTGAGGCAATGAATCTGCTATCCCTGATCCGGTCCATATTGAAAACTAGAATAAGGAAGTCAATAAACGAAGAGGTAATTATTTGGGGGGGGGGGATTTCAACCTGGGACCGTGTCCTACTACAAATAATAACAATATTTGTGGTATCTTGGATGAATTTGGAAATCCCATCTCACACTTCAGACATTCCATCTTAGGTAATTATTTAAATGAAACTTTGTTCGAGTTAGACCTGTTTCAGGCAAATACTCAGAATGATAAGAATTTCATTTTGGCCCCTACTTTTCATGGGAGAGGATACTTAATAACTATAGATTATATTTTGGTTTCAAATGGTGAGAGGACTGTAGATGCAGGATTCACTAGACACATAATCCCGCTAAGTGATCATTATCCCCTCAGTATTTCCCTCTCACTGATTTATAAACTGAAGAGAGGTTTGGGTTCCATTTTATCTCAAAATAATCTGGCGTTAAGCAGACTAAATGGGTACGCCCTTAAATGGGGGAAAGTAGACCCCATGGAACTAACAAAGCAAGTGATAGTGAAGGCTTATTCCTCCATTATGAAATGTCTTAATTTAGATACAACCCATATAGAAGTCATTGCAAGTTTCGAACTGATCGTTAAAGCAATCAATGAGGCCCTGTGGGTAGAGATAAAGCACAAGTCAAAAAAGAAGAAGGGCTGGTTTAATCATGACGGTTGCTTACTCAAACCTAAAAACTGCATTGAGAAAACCGGTTAGGGTACCACATGAGATAACATCATTAAGAAAAGTGTATACCTCTGCATTAAAAATCAGGAAAAAAGAACTAAAAAACCAACTCTGGGACCAATTGCATGAAACTTGCTCCCAAAAAAATGCGGCCGCTTTTTGGCAAGTGGTCAAGTCTCCTTTTCTAAATGATAACACTCATCATGCCAAATTAGACCGAGCTATAGAAGAAAAGGAATGGGTTCTTCACTTTTCCCAGATTTTTTCAGTTGGTACTGAGTCACCTAATCCGCAGGATTTAAAACCTCAGAATTCTAACTTCTGGAACGATCTAGATAGCATTTATCCTATTGACCTACAGTTCTCATTGAAACAAACTGCCCTGGCCCTAAATGCAAGTAAAAATGGAAAGGCACCGGGCCCAGATGGAGTGCCTATTGATCTGTTTAAAAATCAAGTGGACCTCTGGGCCTCTCTTTTAATGAGAGTCCTGAATGCATCCTGCAATATAGGTTTACTAGTTTCATGGTCAAAATCCGTACTAGTTCACATCTTCAAAAAAGGCGATCGTGAGTCAGTAACCTGCTATCGTCCAATCTCTCTCTTAGACTCCCTGGGAAAGGTGGCAGGTCGAGTCATTTTAGAGCAACTACAAGATTGGGCGGACGATGGCAGGATTATCTCAGATTTACAGTACGGGTTTCGCCAGGGTCTGGGGACCATCGAACAGGCCCTAAACCTTTCACTTTTGATAGATAAGTATGTTTATATCAAAGGAGGAGACCTGTATATGGTCTATGTGGATTTATCAGCCGCATCTGACTGTGTTTCCCATTCCAAACTTTGGGCTTTAATGGCAGATATGGGGGTTCCACTGAACTTGCTCAACTTTATTAGGGAACTTTATGCAAATGCCACCGCAAGAGTGCGTTATGGGGTGGGGGGGAGCTGACGGAAGACTTTCTAGTAGAAAAAGGGGTTAGGCAAGGGTGTGTTCTGGCCCCTTTTCTTTTTACACTGTATACAAACGGGCTGGAAAGAGAGATGATGAAGGGATCTCAGGATCTCCCTATGGTGAACAATCGCCCAATACCTGCACTTCTTTATGCAGATGACACCGTCATTTTAGCTCGTACCCCCCGTGAACTTCAAAGGAGTCTGAATAGATATTCCACATTTATGGCAAGCCTTGACCTCAGGATAAACATTAGTAAAACCTTTGTCATGAGGGCAAGTCCTGGCCAAAAAAATACACGCAAAATGAGGGGTATTTATCTGAACCAAGAAAAAATAGCTACCACGCAAAAATACTCTTATTTAGGCATAACAATAGATCACAAATTATCCTGGAAATCGGCTGTAGAAACTACAGCCCTTGTTAAGTTTACCAGGAAGTTGGGAAATAGAGCTCCCCCTGAAATGATTGCGATCTATAAAGCGAAATACTTATCCGTGGCTTTGTACGGGGCGGGTCTCTGGGGCTTTGTGGGCATGGATAGCATTCAGAAAGTGGAAGATTCGTTTCTGAGGTTTCTTCTTGCAGTTCCTGGGAGTGCGGGCACTTTCGCTTGTCATACAGAGCTGGGTCTTGTTCATGTGACGGACCTAGCCAAAGTCGAACCACTTTTATTATGGCGCAAGATCTGGTCCTCAGACAAAGCAACCCTCTCACAGTCTATTTTGTCCGTTTGTCTATCCATGGATAATGTTCATAGGTCCAGGTGGCTGCGGTACATTGCGAGCTTTCTTCATGATTTGGGCTGGGATAAATATTATCATAATCCCTCCTCTATATGTGAGGTTACGAGGAAGGCCTTAAAATACAAAGCTCTCGCCCATTTGGAGGAGTTGAGGTTGATGAGCGAAACTGCCAAACCCTCTGTTACTCACAGTTCAATGATACAGCTGGTACCCACAGTACAGCCGTACCTCACCCTTAATATCACAAGCTATGAGCGTTACCTATTGGTAAGATTTAGGATGAATTTTTTTCATCGAGTGGTCACATTTCCATTACGAAATAATTGGGCCAAAGTCCTTTCTTTTTGTCCTTGTGATCATATCTCTCTACAATCGACTCTGCATACCATTCTTTTTTGTAAATTTTACACGGTACCAAGAAAAAAATGGCTTATTCCGTTTTTGAGGCGTATTGGTCATAGACAATGTCGTCCAGCCTTACTTCTCCTACAGATGTTTGAGGGAGAGCAGCTGGTATTTATAGTAGTCAATTTCCTGAAATGTATTGTTCGTTATCGTAAGAACTTAGACTAATATCCCACTGTGACTACCCAATTTTATTTCTTTTAACTTTAATGAATTTGTGATGTTGTTTGTGAATCTTTTAAATCAAAGATTAAGTAGTTGCTGTTTATATCCCCTCTTAGATTCTACATAAAAGGTGAGGGGGCCTTTCCACTTTTTTAAATTGTAAATATCTATGTTTTTAGGATTGGTATTTTTATTGTATGTTTCTTATGAATACTTATTTTATTGTATGCTTGTATGATTTGCAACCAAAATTGAAATAAAGCAAGAATTGAATTGAATTGAATTGAAAGGGTTTTTATTTGTGTTATCTTGCTGTTAGTTATCTGTTAAGGGAGGGAGCAATGTGGCATAAATAAAGTGACTTACTTATAGACTATGACGCTATGGTTATTACTCACAGAGTGCACTGTCCATGGAGTGGGAACTTAGAATGTGATGAGGTAATGTGGGGTGCTGTGAGGGACAGGTAAAGAACTGCTGGTGAGTGGTGGTTGAGATGTCTGGAAATAAATACAAGTCCCCTGTCATCTTTGTAGAGGAACAATGCAGTAACAAATCAAAAGACATGGAAAGGAGTAGTACTTCAAGGCAGGGGAAAACGGAAGATTGACAAGCTGGGTCACAAATGAGAAGTAGGAAAATGAGTGACGAGGAAAGGTCAACCAAAGATAAGCCACTTGGAAGAGGGGAGGCTCCAATGTTGTGGTTCTTGATGAGCCACAATATATTTTGCAACAGAAAGCATATGTGGTTTCCTAGGATTTGAGCTAAAAATGATAACATGATCAAATAATACAATCACAAAATGTGCTCCTTGATTCCATATAATTTGTATTTTTTGCCACATAATTTAGTCAACCCTGCTGTATAATTTGGTCCTCTTCTGCCACAGAATTCACTGGCCCTGGGTAGATATATCGTATCCTGACCTGTTATTCATCGTTTAGCGTGTCAGTCTCCAAAAGTAGCTCAAACTACACTTCCTTGTGATGTCTTAGTATGATATTCACTCAGAACTTGTGGAAAATAGCTGTGAAATAGCTCATTCATACTGATGTAGCGCCTAAAGGTTTGAAAAGTGTAGGGGTACATTATATTCATTGTTAGATGGCACTCGCATATAATCAATGTATACTTAGATATGTTGTGCGAAATGTATTAAGAAATGTATTGACTATATCTTTTAATGTAGAAGTGTTAGGGAAGTGAAAACGCATTGTGAAATTATTCAGTAAAATGTATAATTATTAGTTCATGTAATGTACTAGGTTAAATGTGTGACATGATAAAATACTCATGTAGGTTGCTTATTCATGTATATGAAAGTAGAAGCCTTAAGGCTTAGAATGTGATTTAATAGCATGTTTGATTGAGTAGAGGCCCGAATGCACATATATCGTTAAGAAGAAAGGCCTGTTAATGTCTTATGTTGCTGAACACGGTAAGCCGCAAATTATTTATTCTGGTAGAGGTTTTGGGCTGCAGTAAATTGTAAAGTTAAAAGATGCGAAGTATTTCTCCATCCCATGATCTCACCGCAGGTGCAAGGACAGTTGGTTCGTTAGTAGAAAAGGTCTTTGTCTAAGAGTTGAATTATGGGGGAAGCCAGACATGGGAGTACTTTGGAATGTGCCAATTGCAACTCCTAGTGTGGACGGTGTCTGGGACCCAAGGCCAAGCTGATGGACGATGGAAGATGGACAGCTCCGGATGGAAAATTACTGGAAGAAGACCTGGCTGAGGAGGTGTGCCGGAGGGCGTGTTCTAAGTTTTTGGGGTTTTGTATTAGGGACAGCGCCCCGTAGGTTGAGCAGAAGGAGAGGGAGCAGTAGGAGAGGAAGGAGAGGTAGGCGAGGAGCTAGAAGGAGTGTTTTAGATCGAGCTCTCACTAAGTGAAGACTTCTTAGGAAGTTTCACTTCTGACACCATTTCATGATTGTTTTTGGGTCTTAAGGAAATGCTACGTAGGGATGACATCTAGCATAGAGTAGGGACAGAAATGCTTTGATTAATGATTCCTAATATCGACATTGGTTTGGTAGTTATCTACCTCATGGTGTTGGAAGTTGTACTTTTATTTATATTTAGTCGAATTCGGATTCTTCGTAGAGTAGCATTTGTGTTAGTGCCTATGTACTTGCTGTGCCTTGTATTGAGGTGCCTTTATCTGCAGATGTTTATGTTGATAATAAAATCCCGAGAGCAATAGAGATTAAGTCTTGCGTTCTTAATTATGTCGAATTGCGGAAACAATTTCATGATAATTGTGCTTACTCCCTCTACGCTATTGGGCAAGTAAAAAGGTTCAATTGGCCAGAGTGGGTTCTTGGAGATAAATTGAAAACAATAAATTGGGCCCCAGCAGTTGGTAGCAGAGACGGATGGTTACTTCCGATAGCGAGGGACGATTAGACTAGGATGAGTGATCCTTGAGACCCATAGAGGATAAGTGATGGTGAATCATCAGACGGTGAGCAGCAGACGACGGCGGATGATGAACATTGATGGCGAGTAGCAGTGCGGCAGGAAACAGCAGTTCGAGAAGTGAGTATGAATAGGATGAGATGTTGTAGATTGCGGTGTTGATTTGTTGTGTGATGTCTTGCGGAGTTGGGGTGAGTGTTGAGTGATTGTGAGATCAGACTGTGAGCGCGCGCAGCCCGGGAATTGTGGTGTAGAAGACACCCGTGGTAGATTTTGTTGACCACCTAAAGGAGATCGTGAGGTACCATCGATCACCTGGACCGAGATAGGGGGAGCGAATGTGTGAGTGCATGACAACCCGACACTGGCTGTGGCTTGCTGTATGTGGATTTGAGTACTTGTAACCTATCAGAGGCGATCTGTCTGGCCGGACGGGGACGGACAGTTGCCAACCGAGGTCAACAATTTCGAGAGACTGTGGACGGACAGTCAGAGGCTGTGGACGGACAGCCAGAGAAGTAACTTGTTTGGGACAAACTGTTATTTCAGTGTATGAATGGGACGAGTGCAGGCGTAAGACGTAAGTGTAAGGAAAGGGAACGGCTGCAAATGAAGAGAGGTGACGTCAGAGAGTGTCGCGCTGTGATAGGCTGGTTGGTGTTAGTCGCGCCGCTATTGGAGGGTTGACATCAAGAAGTAAACATTGTGCGAGTTTGAATTTTGTCCATCATGAAGTGTTTTAAGGTCTTTCGAGAACTGTGTAGAAGTGACAAACATGTAGTTTCTCGGGGAGGAGAAGAAGCCCCTTCTGAGGATACTCCGGCACATTACGTGGGATTGCATACGATAATTTGGCTTGAGAATTGGAATAAAATGACCCAGAATGAAGGAGAATTAGCTTTCCCGAGATATGGTTCATTCAGATTAGAAGTGTTGTACCAGCTGAAATCTGTGATGGCGTCCTTACGACCTTTGCCAAGACCAACACAGTTTGAAGCGTTACATGCGTGGATTAGAGCAGCGCATGATAGGAAAAGAGATAAAAATAAGGACAGAGTGAAAAAATCGATTAAGGCGTTCCAGAATGCCAGATGGGATGCAGAAGAGAAAAGTTGGAGAGCGCAGGCCATAGAGGGAGAAAGATTGTACCCCTTATTGATCACTTCAGAGGGGATAAAGAACATGAAGTCAGACGATGAGGATGATAGTGATACTGACGATAGCCTATTGGAGAGGTTGTTATCAGAAAGACCATCTCCGTATAACCCAGAGGTCCCAGACGGGACGTTGGTTCAGGTAGAAGAGACTAGAGGAGTACCAACCCAATCAGAGACGAGAGTAGAAGGAAGGATGTCGATAGGAACAGAGGTTACAAGAAGTCAATCTGGGACTAGCGTAAAGGTCAAGAGAGATGTGAGGTTACCGGATGCTCTAAAGGTACCGGTCACTATTGGACCTATTGTTTCGATTTACAACCCAGATCCAGAGGAGATTGCGACCTCAGAGCAGACAGCTGACGGAGTAAAAAGAGAGGGTGAAGGAAGTGGCCTAGTGGGTGCAATGGGCAAAACTCCGAGGCCCGTAGAATGGAGTACACCATTGCCAGCCATGTCAGACTCATCGAGGGAACAGGGAGAACAGAGACCAGAGAGGCCGAGGTCTCTGATGGAGTCGAGATCAGATTTACGATCATGGGTACCACCAGTGAGAAACCAAAGCTCAAGAATGATGACAGCAGGGAGAGAGCAGGTCGTTTTCATGAATCGTTCTGCTCCGATGCGCGTACCAGAAGAGAGTAGGTCGCAGGAGCAAGAATGTAAGGACAGCGATAGGGAAGGGGTAGTTTGCCGAGAAGTGCTGAGAGGAGCCCTGAAAGGGGGAATGATCGACGTAGTAAGGCTAAAAGCGGAAGTGGATGAGATAATTGGTGGAAACCTACCCCTTGAGAGAGTGTTAATATATGGACCAGATGAATTACTCTTTGTAGCGAAGGATGTGACTCGCAAGGCACGAGTTGCACATGAAAAATTGTCAGAATTGGCCAACCGATATGAGGTGGATCTGTCTAAGACTAAAACATTGCAAGGAAGTCATAGGTTGCAGTACAGTGACCAGGAATTGGAGGAGAAAAGGGTTATCGGTTTGAGGACCCATACCAAAGATCTGATCATAGCCATGCGTGTCTGGATGATGCTTGATAAATGGGAAGAAAAATGGTCCAAAAAGAAAAGCTCTTGGAGAACGATAGGAGAGACCCCACCTCCGGGTGGAGGGGTGTTGCAGATAGGGAATTTCCCTCAAAGGGAAGTACAGAATGGAGGATATGTGCATGTACCCTGGAGCAGGGGTGATTTGGCGACATTTACGAATTACTTTCCCCAGCTTAGGGAGAAGCCCGCAGAGTGGTATAAGCAGGTTGATCGCTTTGTTAAGATCTCAAAGGTATTGTGGATTGATTTGAATACCCTATTTGATATTGTGGTCCCTGGAGATTTGTAGGCGGCATGTAAGATTGCTGTTGAATGGCCAGCTTATGAGCCTGATAGAAACGCGATCACGAACGGTCTGTCACCACTGGTGATGAGGAAATTCGAACAAGTGATTACTTGGTTGAAGTCGAAAGTCTAACCACAAGACATTGATTGGGTGAAGATAGACAGGACAGTGCAGGAACCTAAGGAGACGGTACATGAATTCTACGAGAGACTTCTGCAGGCTTTTAAGCAGTACAGTGGCTTAGATGCGTTGGATACAAAAGATATGGGACAGTTTGTTTCCAAGTTTGTGTTGGGGTTGAGGCCAGAGGTTAGTCTCATGATACAGCAGCATTTGATTTGTTGGCAGAATAAGCCTGTTGATGAAATTTTACGGTACGCCAGATATTGCACCGATGAGATCGAATCTAAACATAGGAAGTTGAAAGATAACTTGATGCTCGTTCAGATGCAAACCGCTCAGGGACAGCCTAATGGGGGAGCGTTAGGAAAGAGACAGGGAAATTATCAAGCTGGAAATCAGAACGTTCAGGGGCAGGGAAGGCCAAGACCAATAGACCCTAGGACAGGCATGGATGTGGCGACATTGAAAAAGACTACAGCATGTCATCAGTGTCACCAGGTTGGACACTGGAGACGCGAGTGTCCCCTGAACCCATGGAATCAGATACAGCAGGAAGGGGAAATAGTTCAGGTCCCTGCGGCGGAGGCGGTACCTACTGTGACTAGACCTAAAATGATAAAAGGGGGGACTGGTGTTCCGCAGGTGCAGGTTCCCCAGCCACCCAGGATACAGAATGTACAGCAGGGAGCTCTGACTTATTTGCAGATGCCAATGTTTCAGCAAGGACCCTTTGTGGAAGCAGATCGTGACGGTCACCCTACAACGTTTTTGGTTGATACGGGGGCTACCAGATTGATTATAAGATCGTCAGTGGTTCCAGGTCTATCTCTTTCCGGACAATTCAAGTTGTTGGAGTGGCGAATAAGAAATTGATTAGTCCTCTGACAGAGCCAATTCCAATTACGATAGGAAACTTTAGTGATCGACACCAGTTCGTGGTGTGCGATTCTAGTCCGGTTTGCCTATTAGGGAGAGATCTATTGTGCAAGCTCAACTTCACGATCTACTGTACCCGGAAAGGAGTGGAGGTACAAACGAGAGATAATGATGCGACCTTTAAGGTTGCGAATCAGCGTGTGTGTGTGGAAATGTACCCAGCATTGACGGTGGAGGAGTTTCCACTTGATCTGAGGGACTCAGTGTCTATTGACGTATGGGACCTAAGTGGAGAGGAGATTGGCCTAGTCAAGGGAGTAGACCCAGTGAAAATCCAGATTAAACCAAACGTAGAGTTCCCGAGAACGCCCCAATATAAGTTATCTCCTGAAACTATTACAGGGATTAAACCTGTGATTGAGTCAATGATCAAGCAGGGAATACTAATGGAAATTAGGGGTAGCCCATGTAATTCGCCTATCATGGGACTACAGAAACCAAGTGGAAAATTTAGGATTGTGCAAGATTTGAGAAAGATAAACAAAATAGTTGTTCCATGTTGTCCAGTGGTACCGAATCCATCTGTGATCCTATTTCAGATCCCATGCGAAGCTGAATGGTTCACAGTGATTGACTTGTGTCAAGCTTTTTTCTCGATCCCTCTACATGAGGAGAGCAGATTTCTTTTTGCATTCAGGCTGGAAACATGATGTCGTATCCCACAGGGGTATACAGAGAGCCCATCTATCTTTAATCAGATTTTGAAGAAAAATCTTGAAGGCATTGTATTGCCACAGAGCTCTGTTTTAGTGCAATACATTGATGATCTGCTTGTTGCGTCAGAGACAGAAGATGCTTGCAGAATTGATACGGTTGCTCTGTTGAATTACTTGGGAGAGAATGGACACAAGGTGTCTCCAAACAAGTTGCAATACTGTTTGAGCGAGGTACAGTATTTGGGTCACCAAATTGAGAAAGGCAAGAGAAAGGTGTCTCCCGATCGCATTGTTGCGATTTTGAGAATGCCAGTTCCCTCGACTCAGAGGGAAGTCAGAATGTTTTTGGGAATGGTGGACTATTGCTGCCAGTGGATCCCAAACTTTTCCTTTGAGGCGAAGCCTTTACAACGGCTGACGCGTAAGGATGTGAGTGATCCGGTACCATGGGACGACAATTGCTTAAGGTCATTTTTGAGGCTGAGAGAAGCTTTATGTAGTGCTCCAGCTTTGGGAATGCCAGATTATAACAAGGCATTCGCTTTGTTCTGTTGCGAGAAGGAAGGTTGCGCATTAGCAGTGTTGACTCAGAGTCATGGAGGTGTCCGTAGACCAGTTGCCTATTTCTCAGCTACTTTATATCCAGTAGCTTCTGCGTTGCCCGGATGTCTCAGATCCGTTGCTGCAACAGGTGTCAGTATCGAAAGATGTCTGAGCATTGTGATGGGTAATCCGCTTACGGTTAATGTGCCACATTCTGTTGAACTGTTGATGACTAGGACTAAAACACAGCATCTCACGAATAATATGTTGACTCGTTATGAACAAGTCATCCTTGCTGCAGATAATGTGACGCTGAAGAGGTGTTCTGTTTTAAATCCTGCTACATTGTTGCCTGTTCCAAATGTAGATGATGATGAAGATTGTGAGGACCATGATTGTCTCGATGTGTCTGAACTATGCACCAAACCGAGACCTGACATTGTCGATGAACCGCTCCCAGTCTCAGATGAGATTTTCTTTGTGGACGGTTCATGCTTAAGAGACAGTGTTGGTCGACTGAGAGCAGCGTTTGCTGTATGTACCATCACAGGGGTGGTTGAAGCCGCTTGTCTAGAAGGAGTACACTCCGCACAGGTGGCTGAGCTTATTGCTTTGACCCGTGCCTGTTTGGCCGCTGATAAGATCCGTGTAACGATTTACACGGATAGTCAATATGGCTTTGGTGTTGTTCATGATTTCGGACAGCTATGGTCTCAGAGAGGGTTTATGACATCTTCTGGTTCACCCATCAGAAATGGGGATTATGTACAACAATTATTGGAAGCTTTGCAAGGCCCAGATGAAATTGCTGTTGTCAAGTGCTCTGCACACACTAAAGGAAACAATTTTGTGTCATTGGGTAACAATTATGCAGATGAAGTTGCTCGATTTTGTGCAGAACAGGGATGTGTATTCACTGAAAAACTTGTTGAGCAAAGCGAAGAAGTAACAGATTACAGTGTGATGTTAGCTATGGCCGACTCATGGGAAAAATTGAAACAGCTACAAGATGAGGTTTCTGATCAGGAGCGGTATAGCTGGATACGAGCTGGATGTGAGAAGGGAGATGTGGATATATGGGTTTCGAATGATGGACGAGCTGTGTTACCAGAATGTCTGCTGAATCCGATGGCGAGATTGATACATGGTGCTGTACATCTTGGCAGAGATGCAATGATGCGAGTGTTTCGCCAAACATGGTACAATCCGAAGTTTCGTACAGTAGCTGAAGCTGTGTGCCAGAGGTGTGTCACGTATCAACAGATGAATGTAGGAAAGAGGACAGCTGTGACATTGAGTCACATAGGTAGGTCAGGTGGACCTTTCAATGGAATGCAGTTGGATTTTATTGAAATGCCGAAGTGTAATGGGTTGAGGTACATATTAGTCGTAGTGTGTGTCTTTTCCAGGTGGGTGGAGGCTTACCCGACATGTAGGTGTGACACACTCACTGTAGCTAAGTTACTTTTGAGAGAACTGATCCCAAGATACGGTTTCCCGACCTCTTTTGAATCAGATAGAGGAACGCATTTCCATAGTGAAATCATGAAGCTGCTTTGTGCTGCTTTAAATGTAGATCAAAGGTTGCACTGCAGTTACTGACCAGAGGCTTCTGGGATTGTGGAACATGTTAATGGGACTTTGAAAGCCCGAATGGCGAAAGTGTGTTCTTCGAAATCTTTGAAATGGCCAGATGCGTTACCTTTGGTCCTCATGAGTCTCCAGAGTGTGCCTGATAGGAGGACTGGATTGTCACCCCATGAAATTCTTATGGGAAGGGCGATGCGTTTGCCAGCAATACCTGCCACTACTTTGATTAATATCACTGATGATATGATTCTGGACTATTGTAAAGGCCTGGCTGACATAGTCCGTTCTGTGTCTCAGCAGGTGCAGACAGCAACGGTTCCAGCCGCTAGTGACCTGTGCCATGACTTGTGCCCAGGGGACTGGGTGTTGGTGTGCAAACACGTGAGGAAGAGTTGCCTGGATGCTCAGTGGCATGGGCCATACCAAGTTATTCTCGTGACGAACACAGCATTAAAGTGCGGAGGATTGCCGAACTGGGTGCATGCCTCCCATACCCGTAGAGTTCCAGCACCCTTGGAAGAAACAGCCCCTCTTGAGAACGAAAACCCAGCTGAGGTGGCAGAGCCATCTGAGAGGGCAAGTCAAGCTGTAGGGGTAGCTGACGCAGCTGGTTTTGCACTAAACCAAGCCGAAAGGGAAGGTGAGAGTAACCCTGAATCGGCCTCGGAGGAAGAAGAAAGAGTTGCAGTGGGCAGTACTGAGTCAAACTCTGCCGAAGAAGAGAGCAGTGCACAGGGTACCGGAAGGGAGAGCGGAGGTCTAACAGAAGCCGAAAGGGTTTGGCCCATGAGTCAAAGACGGGTCAACGTAAGATCGGCATCGAGAACAGATCTTGCTCCAGTTTCCGAAAAATCAGAAGCAGAGCCGAGTGACGAAGATCAACCACAAGGTGCTCTGAGAAGATCAAAAAGAACAAGAGTGACGTGCCAAAGGTACGCCTCACCAGATTGGGCATACACAGTGACTGATGACAGGTTTACTGAAAACGGGAAGGCTGAGATCGATCACACTGGTCAGCAGTTCTCCGTTTCCGAGAGTGGAAGTGTTGTTGAGGATTCCAGGATTAGAGATTGAAGGAATATTGACCATCAATATCCCGAGTCCGCCACTTTTGAGTATCATCCGTGGTCTGATCTTGGAAACGCTGGATTTTCCGACCTTTGTAGTTACACCAGCTCCCCAGGAACTGACAACTTTCAAACTTGAAATCTTGCAGGGGGTCCTAGAACTGTTGGGACCGGCAGTTATTTTGGACTGATTGTAACATTTGTTGTATATAAAGCTTGAAAAAGAAGATAACCTAGGCCCGAGTGGATGAAGAATAAAAAAGGGATTTTCTGTTGGAGAACGAAAAGAGCTAGGGTGGTCCTTCTGATTTAAAGGGATAAATAACTGAACTTTGTTAGGAGTTTTCCAGTCTCAAGAGAGCAGCTGAACTGAGTCGCTGGATGAGAAAGAGACTTTTGTCAACAGAGACTGTACTGAACATTGAGAACAGTTCCAAGATGGCGGAAGTTGGAAATACACACCGTAGAGCCAAAATAGTGATAGGCACACTGTTAGGGGCAGTGATAGCTGTTATATTTGCAGTAGTGGTAACCTCATACATGATGGCCCATAGACAGGAGGGGGAGGTTCAGGGAACACACACACCTACCACTCCAGGACAGAGAGGGTTCACTATTAGAGATCAGAAGGTTTGACACTTGAGGAGAGTCGTATGTTTCACAAAGATTTGTCTAGAGCTGATTTTAAACTTAATGCTTATGCGAAGCTGTTGTATGAGTATGCTGATGCGATGGATGTGAAGGATTGTTATGTGTGCATGCAGTTGCCTGCTTCAGTAGATGAGGGTATTAGATACCATCATCTCCCCTTGACATATGGGATTTCATGTAGCTTATTGCTTAGTTTGTTCTATGAGAGGAAACAGTTCGAGTATTTCTTTTCAAATTATGATGCAGTACTTCCTGAAGATCCGGCACATAAGCATTTGAATAAGTATGATTATTACAAATCAGAAGATAGACTTCGGAAGTATTTCATACCGACTGTAAAGCTAGATACAGCTTATGCTCATAGACATAATTTGACATGTTTGTTGTCTGAAACGGAAAAGAAGTTCATAGGTCAGATAGAGGATAGGTATAGAAAACTAACCCAGACACGAGATACAGGAGACAGCCCAGTGGATTGGACAGATGAGGAGAGATTGCACAAATCTAAGGGAAGTTATGGACCTATTGCATTAGATGAAGTACAGAAGGGGAATTTATGTGTTGCCCATTCTCAAACCATTAATGAGAAGGTTTTAGTGGGGCATAGTACGTGTGATCATACCTTTACTATGGAGGACGCTGCTAAGAACTTCTTGCAAGGTCCGGTACATGTGATTCCGACTGTGTATTATGTATGTGGGAAGAATGCCTAGGTGAGATTGCCTGCGAATTGGTATGGTACGTGTTATCTGGCTATAATTTTCCGAAGATTTACCATGTTGAGGATTTGAATCTATTAGAGATGGGACGTCATTCTAAAGTGCGTAGAGCTGCGAGTGCAGGAGCAGTGATTGGGGATATATTCGGAGCAACTATACCTAGTTTGGGTGTGGTCCTGAATGACGTGAAAATAAGGAGATTGGCGAATGTGGTGGATGAGTTGTCAATGAATACGGCGAGGTCATTGCTGTTGGTGAATGGAGAGATGTTGTTGATACGAAACATGGTTTTGCAAAATCGACTTGCGTTAGAAGTCCTATTGGCAAAAGAGGGCAGAGTCTGTAAATTGCTGTGGTTCCAGGAATGTTGTACGTATATTCCAGATAATAGCAAGGACTTGGAGAAGTATATAGACAACATTACCACCATACATAAGGAAATAGTAGATTTGACAGAAGAGAATGTGTGGGAAAAGATTGGTCAGGGATTTGGTCGTGTGGGGACTTGGTTTGCGAACTTGGGAATGGAATTTCTTGGATCTGTGCTGAAGCCACTCATAATTGCTGTGCTTTGTGTGATCTGTTTGTGGGGAATCTTAAGAGCTTGGAAATGGTACAGAGGAAATAAGGTTGAGAGAGCTCTCAGAGAGAATGAGCAGAGAGTGGCGAGATTGCAGAATAGACAATATCAGAATCTTAAAAGAATGGAAGAGCTTCGACAGGGTAGAATGGTAAAAAGTTCTGTTTAAATCAGTTCCTTATTCCAGGAGAAATGAGAATATGATGGTGTGATGACAGTTGTCATCAAAGGGGGGAACTGATGTAGCGCCTAAAGGTTTGAAAAGTGTAGGGGTGCATTATATTCATTGTTAGATGGCACTCGCATATAATCAATGTATACTTAGATATGTTGTGCGAAATGTATTAAGAAATGTATTGACTATATCTTCTAATGTAGAAGTGCTAGGGAAGTGAAAACGCATTGTGAAATTATTCAGTAAAATGTATAATTATTAGTTCATGTAATGTACTAGGTTAAATGTGTGAGATGATAAAATACTCATGTAGGTTGCTAATTCATGTATTTGAAATTAGAAGCCTTAAGGATTAGAATGTGATTTAATAGCGTGTTTGTTTGAGTAGAGGCCCGAATGCACATATATCGTTAAGAAGAAAGGCCTATTAATGTCTTGGGTTAGCTGAATGCGGTAGGCCGCAAATGATTTATTCTGGTAGAGGTTTTGGGCTGCAGTAAATTGTAAAGTTAAAAGATGGGAAGTATTTCTCCATCCCATGATCTCACCTCAGGTGCAAGGACAGTTGGTTCATTAGTAGAAAAGGTCTTTGTCTAAGAGTTGAATTATGGGGGAAGCCAGACATGGGAGTACTTTGGAATGTGCCAATTGCAACTCTTAGTGTGGACGGTGTCTGAGACCCAAGGCCAAGCTGATGGACGATGGAAGATGGATTGCTCCGGATGGAAAATTACTGGAAGAAGACCTGGCTGAGGAGGTGTGCTGGAGGGCGTGTTCTAAGTTTTTGGGGTTTTGTATTAGGGACAGCACCCCGTGGGTTGAGCAGAAGGAGAGGGAACAGTTGGAGAAGAAGGAGAGGTAGGCGAGGAGCTAGAAGGAGTGATTTAGATCGAGCTCTCACTAAGTGAAGACTTCTTAGGAAGTTTCACTTCTGACACCATTTCATGATTTTTTTGGGTCTTAAGGAAATGCTACGTAGGGATGACATCTAGCATAGAGTAGGGACAGAAATGCTTTGATTAATGATTCCTAATATCGACATTGGTTTGGTAGTTATCTACCTCATTCTGTTGGAAGTTGTACTTTTGTTTATATTTAGTCGAATTCGGATTCTTCGTAGAGTAGCATTTGTGTTAGTGCCTATGTACTTGCTGTGCCTTGTATTGAGGTGTCTTTATCTACAGATGTTTATGTTGATAATAAAATCCCGAGAGCAATAGAGATTAAGTCCCGAGTTCTTAATTATGTCAAATTGCGGAAACAATTTCATGATAATTGTGTTTACTCCCTCTACGATATTGGGCAAGTAAAAAGGTTCAATTGGCCAGAGTGGGTTCTTGGAGATAAATTGAAAACAAGAAATTGGGCCCCAGCAATACTGCTGTGTCTGTTTATGCTTTGCATTTCTGATACACTTTTACTGGTAAGAAAATTGTGCAGCAAGTAACAAAAAACACTTGCTTCGAGATTTCATCAGACTTTTTACAAACTAAAAAGTAATGACAAGATCAGGTCTAAAAAAGCAAAGAGTTATCATCATTAAATGAGATGGTTGAATACTTTAGAAAGTTTGTAAAAGATTTTGCTGGTACGACATACAATATGAGGAAGTTGTTAAAAGAAAAAATAGAATTTCTATGGGAGAGAGAATATTGAAAGGAATTTGAGTGGGGAAAGGAAGAACTAAGTCATGCTCCTTCTTTGCAAGCTTCTGATCCAATGTGTGATACAAAGGTGGTCTGTGATGCATGTGCAAACGGTTTAAGGGCCCATCTAATTCATACAAGAAATGGCCAAAAGAAACTCACTGTGTGTGACTCACAAGCATTGAACGAAGCTTAATGTAATTATTCGGTTATGGAGAGAGTCTTTGGTAGTTTTCAGGCGGTAAACAGATTCAAACTTTTTTTGTGGGGGATGAAATTTGCAGTTCAGACAGACCACAAACCTTTGGTAGAATTCATGCACGAAAGGAACTTGATTGTATACACTCTTGCATTTCAAGGTGGGTTGTATGTCTACAGGAATACTGCTTCACAGTACAGTATATATCAGGAGCAGCAAATGGACTGTTTGCCAAGACTGGTTAAAGTGTGAGCTCCGCCTGATGTGGAGGTGAAAGACTCAGTAGAGGAAGATGTCAGTGTTTGCCAAGTTACCCAAGGGAGCTTTAAAGAGAGTAAATGCTTTGAAGAATTAGAGAACGATGAAGAACTAAAAGGTGTAATTGATTTGTTATCTGCAGAGAAACCAAGCAAGAGGTTGATGAAAAATTGTAGCAGAAGTTGGTGTAAGCTAAGACATGATCTTACAGTTGAGAAAGCGTTTCTATTGCTAGGGATGAGATTAGTACCACCATGGAGTTTGCGTCAGAAAAAACAGCAACTGGCACATATGGGCAATTTAGGAATAGTAAAGATAAAAGAGAGATTTTGAAGAGATTCCTGGTGGCCAGTGCTTGATCATGATGTTGTATGTATGGCTAGGAAATGTGTCGAGTGTGTGGCTTGTGATACAGGTTTGAGAACTACTCGTATTCCTGTGCTGTGAAAACAGTTTGAGAGAGAAAGTTACCTTTACTATTTGCTCATACATAATGGAGTACAATACTGTTCCAGAGAGATAGAAAATTATTTGAAAATGTGTGGAATAGAGCACAAAACATCAGCTTTGTATCACCCACAGACCAATGGTCCTCCTAAGAGAGTGGTAAAAACATTGAAGAAGGGTATACAATTGGCCATAGCAAATGGCCATGATGGGAAAATGGATTTGTCTCGGAGGATAACTGGATATTGTATGTCTACACAATCCACAACAGGAAAGTCTATTTTCGAGCTGTTCAAAGACAGAACTCCATTCAGAAAAGTGTGGCCAGGGTGGATGTTTTGGGGTAAAGGTTGCGTGAACAATGCACTGGGAGATTGGAGAGAAAAATTACGAATTCACAAAAGAAATTAAAGTTGAGCTATAACAAACAAAAAAATGCAAGGAATTAGGTGGTCAAATTGGAAGATTTTGTAAAAATAAGAGAGCCCACAGGGTGTGCTGAGTTTTCCGAATTTTATGAGTGAGTTTGTGGTAGTCACTTTTTTTTAAAATGCAGTGAACACACATGGTGGCAGGATCTGGAACAAAAACAGAGTAGGGGTACTTCATCATGTTCCAGTGGAAAATGAGAAACTCAATACAGACAATCAAAATGGTGGGCTGGATCAGCCAGAGATGGTAAGAAACAAAAATGTCTAGCGAGCAGAAGAGTGGGAGAATAATCAAGAAAACATCCTTTTGTTATAAAATAGTCATGTTATTGTTACATGATGTACTTTAATATGGTATATTATGTCTAATTTCTTTTCACAGTTTTTAAGGGTTTTTATTTGTGTTATCTTGCTGTCAGTTATCTGTTAAGGGAGGGAGCAATGTGGCAAAATAAAGTGACTTACTTATAGACTATGACGCTTAGTTTATTACTCACAGAGTGCACTGTCAATGGAATGGGAACTTAGAATGTGATGAGGTAATGGAATCAGAATGTGGGGACCTGTGAGGGACAGGTAAAGAGCTGCTGGTGAGTGGTGGTTGAAATGTCTGGAAATAAATACAACTCCCCTGTCATCTTTGTGGAGGAACAATGCAGTAACCAATCAAAAGATATGGAAAGGAGTAGTACTTCATGGCAGGGGAAAACAGAAGATTGACAAGCTGAATGAGAAGTAGGAAAATGAGTTACGAGGAAATGTCAACCAAAGATAACCCACTTGAGAGAGGGGAAGCTTCATGGTTGTGGTTCTTGATGAGCCACAACATGTTTTGCAACATATAGGATATGTGGTTTCCTAGGATTTGAGCTAAAAATGATAACATGATAAAATAATACAAACACAAAATGTGCTGCTTGATTCCATATAATTTGTATTTTTTGCCACAGAATTTAGTCAACCCTGCTGTATAATTTGGTCCGCTTCTGCCACATAATTCACTGGCCTTGGGTAAATACATCGTATCCTGACCTGTTATTGATCGTTTAGCGTGTAAGTCTCCAAGAGTAGCCCAAACTGCACTTCCTTGTGATGTCATAGTATGATACTCAGAACTTGTGGAAAATAGCTGTGAAACAGCTCATTCATACTGCTGTGTCTGTTTATGCTTTGCATTTCTGATACACTTTTACTGGTAAGAAAATTGTGCCGCAAGCAGCAAAAAACACTTGCTTCAAGATTTCATTAGTCTTTTTACACCATAAAAAGTAATGACAAGATCAGGTCTATAAAAGGCAAAGAGTTATCATCTTTCCATGAGATGGTTGAATACTATAGAAGGTTAGTAAAAGATTTTGCTGGTATAACATACAATATGAGGAAGTTGTTAAAAGAAAAAATAGAATTTCTATGGGAGAGTGAATATTGAAAGGAATTTGTGTGGTGAAAGGAAGAACTAAGTCTTTGTAGTCTGCTGACCCCACGTGTGCAGGAGGTACAAGTAGACGCTGTAGACGTGGCCAGGTAGAAGTAGATGAAGTTTAGCAAGTTCTTGGATGTATATACAGCAATCTAGATGAAGCCCAGAACAAGCCCCACCAGGAACAGCCTCCTAGCTGCTCAGCCCATCTTCCCAACTGTCTCACACACACACAGGCACCTAAGCATTCCACTCACGCTTACATTCTACGCGGAACACTCACACTGGCTGAGCAGCTAGGTACAGAATGAAAAGGGAACATATTACCAAGAACTGAGGATATTACACATCCTCTCCCTTTACACTGAAAATTAATAAGACCTAAACTAAACCCAAACTAAAATGAAAGCAAACATACACAGTAATGTACAAAAGATGTAAAGAGTCCATAAACCCAGGGATGCATGATGAAATACATCACGAGAAGGAAAACAGACACACTAAGGAGGAAGGAAGGATGAAAGGATAAATAAACACACTAACACCATCCTCCTCCTTTAATAATGAACAAAGAAAATTTAAGAAGTGAAATAAGAGCTCACATGAATCAAGTGAGCAAGACATACGTGACAGAAGAAAAGGGTTAACTTATCACAGACAAAAATATAATGGGTAGGATGAAACCCAAGGAAGTGCTTCTCACGTGAGAAGACTGTGGCGAAAACCCAATACGCCACCATTCATGAGAGGAACACTATAGTAGATAGATTGTTTGGGACTGACACCCAAGTGTACAGAATACGTTGCATGGAACTAAAACCCAAGGAATTGTGCAGCATGAAAAAATAGAATGCAGCACACTGTGGCATCAAAAGATGGCAACCCACACACACAACAGTGAATATTGAGATGAAGGAACTGACACCCAACAAAAACGTAACAAAGGTGGGACTCACACCCCCTTTAAACAGAAAAAAATGGGGCTAAAACCCATTCCACATGTAAATTACTGTGAACGTGGGTGATGGGACTGAAAGCCCACTCCCATCCCTAGGCAGGGATACAATTTCTGAAAATGGGGTCATGGGACTAAAAACCCCCTCCCATACCTGGGAAGGGATAAAATATGTACAGTGAACGTGGGGTGATGGGACTAAAAACCCACTCCCATCCCTAGGAAGGGATAAAATATCTACTGTGAACGTGGGGTGATGGGACTAAAAACCCACTGCCATCCCTAGGCATGGATACAATATCTGAAATATCTGAAAAGAGAACATGGGTAAATAGGAGACATTGGACTAGGACCCACTCCCATGCCAACAAAACATAGCGTGTGGAATGCCATTCAAAAATGTGATATTTAGCAATAACAAAACACACTGTAAACCCATAAATGTCCTTACCCTGTGAAAGAAAACATTTTTGCGTGGAATCTTATAAAACTACACAACAAACTTGTATTTCGAAAATGACAATGGTGTGCCTGTCACCGCGATAAAAACAAGGCACAGGCAGTTCAAATAAACAAACAAGTACTTTGCAGAAGAGACAACATGACAACACCGGTGAGCAATGTCTCATCCGGATTATGCTGGAAATACTTATGGAATGATGGTTAGTCTCTATTATAAAGGAAGAATTCCAATTTGAGACACTAGATGGACACTTAACCTTGTGCAGTGCATTGAAAAACTGTTCATGTTTATAAGTTATCGTCTCTCCAATAAGCCTTAAAAATATTCCTGTTACTCTTCCGTTATTTCGAAATGTTAAACTGCTAAAAGAAACATCAACTCTGACACCGGAAGATGGAATGCACTGGGATGCACTGACCTCTGTAAGATGATCATTATTATCATGTATTGACCTTCTAACCCAGCAGAAACTCGAGTGGAAACCAAACTCCCACTCGTGACAAACAATATCACACCAACGATGATGGATGTGAGGAAGAAAGAACACTTGAAAATATATGAAGAAAACCCAACTTCAAAATGGAGGCACGCAACCTACGTGAAAGCTGGATTGCTCACGGCGCTCTTGTGAACCAAAACGTCCAGAACAGCCTTAATCGACGAGGATGAGCATATGTCAAAGAAGCTCACACGAAAGGACTGCAGGACTCAACACACAGGTGAGTGTGCACGCGATGCACCTGAATTTCAAATTTGAAACTTGTGGGGAAACTGTCAAATATCCAAGATTACAGTGAAGAAAAAAGTTAAACATGAAAAAAAACATACAATGCGCCACAAGCAGTCTCTAAGTAAAATATTTATGGAATGCCAATTTTCACCAACACGTTGCTCCTAATACTAAGAGAGGCTGAAAAGTAAACATGGCATTTAAAGCACACAGCACACGTCAATCCTGGTACCTCCATGCTCATACTGATCCCATATTCAGAGGCATAACCAGCCCATAAATCTTCGTAAATGGTCAACAGAATTGTCGGTTTTCTCATAACACTGTTCACTGTTGATAATTACCAAAACATGACGCTGGCTCACTGTGGTAGGTATCTTTTATCTGAGAACAGTGAGCTGCAGCACAGCACTCAAGATGTAGAAAGTCCCAATAATAGGCTGCCTTGATAAAGCCTTTCCAGGTAATGAAATAACGTACCTCAGAGCACAAGCAGTCACCAATTACCTTTGTTTCAGAGGCACAGTCTCGATTAATTGTGGCATTCTTGATGTTGCTTGTACACGGTGTACATTTTTTGAGTAGTTGGTTCTTCTGACAAACCAAGACACCTTTGATGATAAATTTCTGGTTGTTGAAGACACTGAGATGACATGACTGCATGCCTGGGCTTGGACTGTCCGGTGTTTTGGACATTGGTGGGGCTGCGAGGCGTGCTTGACTGGTTTCCTGCTTGACTGGTTTCTTTTCTTTTCCTTGAGTTTCTTAATACTTGCTTCTTCTTTTTGTGAGTAAATGTAGTAGGTCCTTTCCTACTCGTAGTCTTGCTGTACTCCACAACCTTAGTTGGCCTCCAACTACCTTTAGCGTGAGAAAAGCTCCAGAGCGTCACCATAAATGTAGTGGGCTGACCCCACATGTGCAGGAGTTACAAGTAGCCGTGACAAGGTAGAAGTATATGAAGTTCATTAAGTTCTTGGATGTATATACAGCAAGCTAGAACAAGCCCAGAACAAGCCCCACCAAGAGCAGCCTCCTAGCTGCTCAGCCCATCTTTCCAAGTGTCTAACACACACAGGCACCCACGCATTCCACTCACACTAACATTCTACACGGAACACTCACACTGGCTGAGCAGCTATGTTCAGAATGAAAAGGGAACATATTAACAAGAACTGAGGATATTACAGTCATGTTCCTTCTTTGCAAGCTTAGGATTCAATGTGTGATACAAAGGTGGTCTGTGATGCAAGTGCAAAGGGCTTAAGGGCCCATCTAATTCATACAAGAAATGACCAAAAGAAACTCACTGTGTGTGTCTCACAAGCCTTGAACGAAGCTTAATTTAATTATTCAGTTATAGAGAGAATATTTGGTAGTTTTCTGGGCAGTAAACAGATTCAAACTTTTTTTGTGGGGGATGATATTTGCAGTTCAGACAGACCACAAAACTTTGGTAGAATTTTTTGCACGAAAGGAACTTGATTGTATACACTCTTGCATTTGAAGGTAGGTTGTATGTCTACAGGAATACTGCTTCACAGTGGTGAGGTAATGGAATCAGAATGTGGGGAGCTGTGAGGGACAGGTAAAGAGCTGCTGGTGAGTGGTGTTTGAGATGTCTGGAAATAAATACAAGTCCCCTGTCATCTTTGTGGAGCAACAATTCCGTAACCAATCAAAAGACATGGAAAGGAGTAGTACTTCATGGCAAGGGAAAACAGAAGATTGACAAGCTGGGTCACGAATGAGAAGTAGGAAAATGAGTGACGAGGAAATGTCAACCAAAGATAAGCCACTTGGGAGAGGGGAGGTTCCAATGTTTTGGTTCTTGATGAGCCAAAATATGTTTTGCAACAGAAAGCGTATGTGGTTTCCTAGGATTTGAGCTAAAAATGATAAAATGGTAAAATAATACAATCACAAAATGTGCTGCTTGATTCCATATAATTTGTATGTTCTGCCACATAATTTAGTCAACCCTGCTGTATAATTTGGTCCTCTTCTGCCACATAATTCATTTGCCCTGGTAGATACATAGTATCCTGACCTGTTATTCATCGTTTAGCGTGTCAGTCTCCAAGAGTAGCTCAAACTACACTTCCTTGTGTTGTCATAGAATGTTATTCACTCAGAACTTGTGGAAAATAGCTGTGAAACAGCTCATTCATACTGCTGTGTCTGTTTATGCTTTGCATTTCTGATACACTTTTACTGGTAAGAAAATTGTGCGGTAAGCAACACAAAATACTTGCTTTGAGATTTCATTAGACTTTTAACACCATAAAAAGTAATGACAAGATCAGGTCTATAAAAGGCAAAGAGTTATCATCATTCCATGAGATGGTTGAATACTATAGAAAGTTTGTAAAAGATTTTGCTGGTACAACATACAATATGAGGAAGTTCATAAAGGAAAAAATAGAATTTCTGTAGGAGAGTGAATATTGAAAGGAATTTGAGTGGGGAAAGGAAGAACTAAGTCATGCTCCTTCTTTTCCAGCTTATGATCCAATGTGTGATGCAAAGGTGGTCTGTGATGCAAGTGAAAATGGCTTAAGGTCCCATCTAATTCATACAAGAAATGGCCAAAAGAAACTCACTGTGTGTGTGTCACAAGCCTTGAACGAATCTTAATGTAATTACTCAGTTATAGAGAGAGTCTTTGGTAGTTTTCTGGGCAGTAAACAGATTCAAACTTTTTTTGTGGGGGATGAAATTTGCAGTTCAGACAGACCACAAACCTTTGGTAGAATATTTTGCATGAAAGGAACTTGATTGTAAACACTCTTGCATTTGAAGGTGGGTTGTATGTCTACAGGAATACTGCTTCACAGTGTAGTATATACCAGGAGCAGGAAATGGACTGTTTGCCAAGACTGGTTAAAGTGTGAGCTTCACCTTATGTGGAGGTGGAAGACTCAGTAGAGGCAGATGTCAGTGTTTGCCAAGTTACCAAGGGAGCTTTAAAGAGAGTAAATGTTTTGAAGAATTAGAGACCGATGAGGAACTAAAAGATGTAATTGATTTCTTATCTGCGGAGAAACCAAGCAAGATGTTGTTGAAAAATTGTAGCAGAAGTTTTTGTAAGCTAAGACATGAACTTATAGATGACAAAGGGTTTCTATTGCGAGGGACGAGATTAGTACCACCATGGAGTTTGCATCAGAAAAAACAGCAACTGGCACATGTGGGCAATTTAGGAAAAGGAAATACAAAAGCGAGATTATGAAGAGATTCCTGGTGGCCAGTGCTTGATCGTGATGTTGTGTGTATGGCTGGGACATGTGTCGAGTGTGTGGCATGTGATACAGGTTTGAGAACTACTAGTATCCCTGTGCTGTGAAAACAGTTTGAGAGAGAAAGTTACCTTTGCTATTTGCTCACATATAATGGAGTATAATGCTGTTCCAGAGAGATAGAAAATTATTTGAAAATGTATGGAATAGAGCACAAAACATCAGCTTTGTATCACCCACAGACCAATGGTCCTACTAAGAGAGTGGTAGAAACATTGAAGGAGGGGATGCAATTGGCCAGAGCAAATGGCCTTGATGGGAAAATGGATTTGTCTCGGAGGATAACTGGATATTGCATGTTTCCACAATACACCACAGGAAAGTCTCTTTTCGTGCTGTTCAAAGACAGAGCTCCATTCAGAAAAGTGTGTCCAGGGTGGATGTTTTGGGGTAAAGGTTGCGTGAACAATGCACTGGGAGATTGAAGAGAATAATAAACATTTCACAAAAGAAAATTAAAGTTGAGCTATGAGAAACAAAAAAATGCAAGGAATTAGGTGGTCAAATTGGAAACTTTGTAAAAATAAGAGCTACCAAAGGGTGTGCTGAGTGTACGAATTTATGAGTGAGTTTGAGTTAGCCACATTTTTGTAAAATGCAGTGAACACACATGCTGGCAGGATCTGGAACAAAAACAGAGTAGCGGTTCTTCATCATGTTCCAGTGGAAAATGAGAAATTCAATACAGACAATCAAAATGGTGAGCAGGCTCAGCCAGGGATGGTAGCAATCAAAAATGTCTATCGAGCAGAAGAGTGGGAGAATAATGAAGAAAACATCCTTTTTGAAGATTTTGATAATAAAATAGTCATGTTATTGTTACATGATGTACTTTAATACGGTTTATTATGTCTAATTTCTTTTCACTGTTTTTAAGGGTTTTTATTTGTTTTATCTTGCTGTTAGTTATCTGTTAAGGAAGGGAGCAATGTGGCATAAATAAAGTGACTAACTTATAGACTATGACGCTAAGTTTATAGCTCACAGAGGGCACGGTCCATGGAATGGGAACTTAGAATGTGATGAGGTAATGGAATAAGAATGTGGGGAGCTGTGAGGGACAGGTAAAGATCTGCTTGTGAGTGGTGGTTGAGATGCCTGGAAATAAATAGAAGTCCCCTGTCATCTTTGCGGAGGAACAATGCAGTAACCAATCAAAAGACATGGAAAGGAGTAGTACTTCATGGCAGGGGAAAACAGAAGATTGACAAGCTGGGTCAAGAATGAGAAGTCGGAAAATGAGTGACGACGAAAAGTCAACCAAAGATAAGCCACTTAGGAAAGGGGATGCTCCAATTTTGTGGTTTTTGATGAGCCACAATGTGTTTTGCAACAGAAAGCATATGTGGTTTCCTAGGATTTGAGATAAAAATGATAACATGATAAAATAATACAATCACAAAATGTGCTGCTTGATTCCATATAATTTGTATTTTTTGCCACATAATTTAGTCAACCCTGCTGTATAATTCGGTCCTTTTCTGCCACATAATTCACTGACCTTGGTAGATACATCGTATCCTGACCTGTTATTCATCGTTTAGCGTGTCAGTCTCCAAGAGTAGCTCAAACTGCACTTCCTTGTGATGTCATAGTATGGTATTCACTCAGAATTTGTGGAAAATAGCTGTGAAACAGCTCATTCATACTGTTGTGTATGTTTATGCTTTGCATTTCTGATACACTTTTACTGGTAAGAAAAGTGTGCGGCAAGCAACAACAAACACTTGCTTCGAGATTTCATTAGACTTTTAGCAAAATAAAAAGTAATGACAAGATCAGGTCTATAAAAGTCAAAGAGTTATCATCATTCCATCAGATGGTTGAATACTATAGAAAGTTTGTAAAAGATTTTGCTGGTACAACATACAATATGAGGAAGTTGTTAAAAGAAAAAATAGAATTTCTGTGGTAGAGTGAATATTGAAAGGAATTTGAGTGGGGAAAGGAAGAACTAAGTCATGCTCCTTCTTTGCAAGCTTATGATCCAATATATGATGCAAAAGTGGTCTGTGATGCAAGTGCAAAGGGTTTAAGGTCCCATCTAATTCATACAAGAAATGGCCAAAAGAAACTCACTGTGTGTGTGTCACAAGCCTTGAACGAATCTTAATGTAATTGTTCAGTTATAGAGAGAGTCTTTGGTAGTTTTCTGAGCAGTAAACAGATTCAAACTTTTTTTGTGGTGGTTGAAATTTGCAGTTGAGAAAGACCACAAACCTTTGGTAGAATATTTTGCACGAAAGGAACTTGATTGGAAACACTCTTGCATTTGAAGGTGGGTTGTATGTCTACAGGAATACTGCTTCACAGTGCAGTACATACTAGGAGCAGAAAATGGACTGTTTGCCAAGACTGGTTAAAGTGTGAGCTCCACCTTATGTGGAGGTGGAAGACTCAGTAGAGGAAGATGTCAGTGTTTGCCAAGTTACCCAAGGGAGCTTTAAAGAGAGTAAATGTTTTGAAGAATTAGAGACCGATGAGGAACTAAACTATGTAATTGATTTGTTATCTGAAGAGAAACCAAGCAAGAGGTTGTTGCAAAAGTGTAGCAGAAGTTGGTGTAAGCTAGGACATGAACTTACAGATGACAAAGGGTTTCTATTGCTAGGGACGAGATTAGTAGCACCATGGAGTTTGAATTAGAAAAAACAGCAACTGGCACATGTGGGCAATTTAGGAATAGTAAATACAAAAGAGAGATTTTGAAGATATTCCTGGTGGACAGTGCTTGATCATGATGTTGCGTGTTGTTGCAGGGATTCTGCTTATGCACAGAACTATGCGCAGGAAACCAGGACCTCAGAAAATTGTGGTGTACCAGAAACTCCCCTCAGAACCAAGAACCCCTGATCCGACTAGCTTAATGTCTCATTCGTTATCCGAGATTTAGCTCGGCGGTCCCAATGTATAGACAACCCAGAACAAGCGACTTTGTATATTCTCAGGAATGGTGGGAATCGGAAATACCTGTTCGTATGATTTTGTCAGTCCACAACAGAATAACAAAGACACGGTAAAGTTTAAAGAGTTTATTTTATAAACCTTGCGTCCTAAGATGCAGTAAATTGGCTAACATAAGCAGACAAATGGTCAAGATCAGAACCATCAGCATTGTTACAATACCATAGAAAATGAAAGGAGCAATCATAATAAAATTACAGTGAAATCAGACACCCTCCTTTCTCTAATAAACTAGTAGGTTATTATTAGACTAATAGAAGGTCTCTAGGCTCGAATGGGGGACCCCATACCGTATAGATCAGCTTAGTGGAATCACAACACAGGATCAGCTAGGCTCGCTCCTGCAACTGCTCTTCTCCTCGAATGAATCTAAAAACATGCTGCTCTGCAATATTAAAGCACTCGTCTGTCAGGTATCTGCAGCTGCGTGCATGTTATGGCTAAAAGGTGGTACGATCAACCTGCACACAACAACATGCACCGTCTAGTGACCCAGACTTGTTCTTTACGCGATGTACAGACCAAGGTCACCGCTCACTGTTACGGATGTTAAACAACAGACAGTTCTCATGTGAAGCAAAGTCGAGTCAGCAGTTCTCAAGCAATAACATGTGACAACAGTGTCGCTTGCAAAAGGCAGCAGAAGCGGCAAGATGGCTTTCTAACAGCTAACGCGGTTTTGCTAACTTAGCATTGTAAATAGGGAGTGGCTAAACCATCCTACAGTGTATGGCTAGGAAGTGTTGAGTGTGTGGCGTGTGACACAGGTTTGAGAACTACTAGTATCCCTGTGCTTTGAAAACAGTTTGAGAGAGAAAGTTACCTTTGCTATTTGTTCACACATAATAGAGTACAATGGTGTTCCAGAGAGACAGAAAATTATTTGAAAATGTGTGGAGTAGAGCATAAAATATCAGCTTTGTAACACCCACAGAGCAATGGTCCTACTAAGAGAGTCGTAAAAATATTGAAGGAGGGGATACAATTGGCCAGAGCAAATGGCCTTGATGGGAAAATTGATTTGTCTCAGAGAATAACTGGATATTGTATGTTTCCACAAGTGACCACAGGAAAGTCTCTTTTCGAGCTGTTCAAAGACAGAGCTCCATTCAGAAAAGTGTGTCCTGGGTGGATGTTTTGGGGTAAAGGTTGCGTGAACAATGCACTGGGAGATTGGAGAGAATAATACAAATTTCACAAAAGAAAATTAAAGTTGAGCTATGACACACAAAAAAATGCAAGGAATTAGGGGGTCAAATTGGAAGATTTGTAAACATCAAAGCGACCAAAGGGTGTCCTGAGTGGTCCGAATTTATGAGCGAGTTTGAGGTAGTCACATTTTTTTTTAAATGCAGTGAACTCACATGCTGGCAGGATCTGGAACAAAAACAGAGTAGCGGTTCTTATTCATGTTCCAGTGGAAAATGAGAAACTCAATACAGACAATCAAAATGGTGGGCTGGATCAGCCAGGGATGGTAGGAAACAAAAATGTCTAGTGAGCAGAAGAGTGGGAGAATAATCAAGAAAACATCCTTTTTGAAGATATCGTTATAAAATAGTCGTTATTGTTACATGATGTACTTTAATATTGTTTAATATGTCTAATTCCTTTTCACTATTTTCAAGGGTTTTTATTTGTGTTATCTTGCTGTTAGTTATCTTTTAAGGGAGGGAGCAATGTGGCATAAATAAAGTGACTTACTTATAGACTATGATGCTAAGTTTATTACTCACAGAGTGCACTGTCCATAGAATGGGAACTTAGAATGTGATGAGGTAATGGAATCAGAATGTGGGGAGCAGTGAGATAAAGGTAAAGAGCTGCTGGGGAGTGGTGGTTGAGATGTCTGGAAATAAATACAAGTCCCTTGTCATCTTTGTGGAGGAACAATGCAGTAACCAATCAAAAGACATGGAAAGGAGTAGTACCTCATGGCAGGTGAAAACAGAAGATTGACAAGCTGGGTCACAAATGAGAAGTAGGAAAATGAGTGACGAAGAAATGTCAACCAAACATAAGCCACTTGGGAGAGGGGAGGCTCCAATGTTGTGGTTCTTGATGAGCCACAATATGTTTTGCAACAGAAAGCATATGTGGTTTCCTAGGATTTGAACTAAAAATGATAACATGATAAAATAATACAATCACAAAATGTGATTCTTGATTCCATATAATTTGTATTTTTGCCACATAATTTAGTCAACCCTGCTGTATAATTTGGTCCTCTTCTGCCACATAATTCACTGGCCCTGGTAGATACATCGTATCCTGACCTGTTATTCATCGTTTAGCGTGTCAGTCTCCAAGAGTAGCTCAAACTACACTTCCTTGTGATGTCATAGTATGATATTCACTCAGAAATTGTGGAAAATAGCTGTGAAACAGCTCATTCATACTGTTGTGTATGTTTATGCTTTGCATTTCTGATACACTTTTACTGGTAAGAAAATTGTGCGGCAAGCAACAACAAACACTTGCTTCGAGATTTCATTAGACTTTTTACTACATAAAAAGTTATAACAAGATCAGGTCTATAAAAGGCAAAGAGTTATCATCATTCCCTGAGATGGTTGAAAACTATAGAAAGTTTGGAAAAGATTTTGCTGGTACAACATACAATATGAGGAAGTTGTTAAAAGAAAAAATAGAATTTCTATGGGAGAGTGCATATTGAAAGGAATTTGAGTGGGGAAAGGAAGAATTAAGTCATGCTCCTTCTTTCCAAACTTATAATCCAATGTGTGATAAAAAGGTGGTCTGTGATGCAAGTGCAAAGGGCTTAAGGGCCCATCTAATTCATACAAGAAATGGCAAAAAGAAACTCACTGTGTGTGTCTCACAAGCCTTGAAAGAAGCTTAATGTAATTTTTCAGTTATAGAGAGAGTCTTTGGTAGTTTTCTGGGCAGTAAACATATTCAAACTTTTTTTGTGGGGTATGAAATTTGCAGTTCATACAGACCACAAACCTTTGGTAGAATTTATTGCACGAAAGGAACTTGATTGTATACACTCTTGCATTTGAAGGTGGGTTGTATGTCTACAGGAATACTGCTTCACAATGCAGTATATACCAGGAGCAGGAAATTAACTGTTTGCCAAGACTGGTTAAAGTGTGAGCTCCGCCTGATGTGGAGGTGGAAGACTCAGTAGAGGAAGATGTCAGTGTTTGCCAAGTTACCCAAGGGAGCTTAATGAGAGTAAATGGTTAGAAGAATTAGAGAATGATGAGGAACTAAAAGATTTAATTGATTTGTTATCTGCAGAGAAACCAAGCAAGAGGTTGTTGAAAGTATAGCAGAAGATGGTGTAAACTAAGACATGAACTTACAGTTGACAAAGGGCTTCTATTGCTAGGGACGAGATTAGTACCACCATGGAGTTTGCATCAGAAAAAACCGCAACTGGCACATGTGGGCAATTTAGAAATAGTAAATACAAAAGAGAGATTTTAAAGAGATTCCTGGTGGCCAGTGCTTGATCATGATGTTGCGTGTATGGCTAGGAAGTGTGTCGAGTGTGTGGCGTGTGACACAGGTTTGAGAACGACTAGTATCCCGGTGCCTTGAAAACAGTTTGAGAGATAAAGTTACCTTTGCTATTTGCTCACACATAGTAGAGTACAATGCTGTTCTAGAGAGATAGAAAATTATTTGAAAATGTGTGGAATAGAGCAAAAAACATCAGCTTTGTATCACCCACAGACCAATGGTCCTACTAAGAGAGTGATAAAAACATTGAAGGAGGGGATACAATTGGCCAGAGCAATGGCCTTGATGGGAAAATGGATTTGTCTCGGAGGATAACTGGATATTGTATGTTTCCACAATCCACCACAGGAAAGTCTCTTTTCGAGCTGTTCAAAGACAGAGCTCCATTCAGAAAAGTGTGTCCAGGGTGGATGTTTTGGGGTAAAGGTTGCGTGAACAATGCACTGGGAGATTGGAGAGAATAATAAACATTTCACAAAAGAAAATTAAAGTTGAGCTATGACAAACAAAAAAATGCAAGGAATTAGATGGTCAAATTGGAAGATTTTGTAAAAATAAGAGTGACCAAAGGGTGTGCTGAGTGGTCCGAATTTATGAGTGAGTTTGAGGTAGTCACATTTTTTTAAAATGCAGTGAACACACATGCTGGCAGGATCTGGAACAAAAACAGAGTAGCGGTTCTTCATCATGTTCCAGTGGAAAATGAGAAACTCAATACAGAAAATCAAAATAGTGGGCTGGGTCAGCCAGGGATGGTAGGAAACAAAAATGTCTAGTGAGCAGAAGAGTGGGAGAATAATCAAGAAAACATCCTTTTTGAAGATTTTGTTATAAAATAGTCATGTTACTGTTACATGATGTACTTTAATATGGTTTATTATGTCTAATTTCTTTTCCCTGTTTTTAAGTATTTTTATTTGTGTTATCTTGCTGTTAGTTATCTGTTAAGGGAGGGAGCAATGTGGCATAAATAAAGTGACTTACTTATAGACTATGACGCTAAGTTTATTACTCACAGAGTGCACTGTCCATAAAATGGGAACTTAGAATGTGATGAGGTAATGGAATCAGAATGTGGGGATCTGTAAGAGAAAGGTAAAGAGCTGCTGGTGAGTGGTGGTTGAGATGTCTGGAAATAAATACAAGTCCCCTGTCATCTTTGTGGAGGAACAATGCAGTAACCAATCAAAAGACATGGAAAGGAGTACTACTTCAAGGCAGGGGAAACGGAAGATTGACAAGCTGGGTCACGAATGAGAAGTAGGAAAATAAGTGACGAGGAAAAGTCAACAAAAGATAAGCTACTTGGGAGAGGGGAGGCTCCATTGTTGTGGTTCTTGATGAGCCACAATATGTTTTGCAACAGAAAGCTTTGTGGTTTCCTAGGATTTGAGATAAAAATGATAACATGATAAAATAATACAATCACAAAATGTGCTGCTTGATTCCATATAATTTTTTATTTTTTGCCACATAATTTAGTCAACCCTGCTGTATAAATTGGTCCTCTTCTGCCACATAATTTACTGGCCCTGGATAGATACATCGTATCCTGAACTGTTATTCATCGTTTAGCGTGTCTGCCTCCAAGAGTAGCTCAAACTACACCTCCTTGTGATATCATAGTATGATATTCACTCAGAAATTGTGGAAAATAGCTGTGAAACAGCTTATTCATACTGTTGTGTATGTTTATGCTTTGCATTTCTGATACACTTTCACTGGTAAGAAAATTGTGCGGCAAGCAACAACAAACACTTGCTTCGAGATTTCATTAGACTTTTTACTACATAAAAAGTTATGACAAGATCAGGTCTATAAAAGGCAAAGAGTTATCATCATTCCCTGAGATGGTTGAAAACTATAGAAAGTTTGTAAAAGATTTTGCAGGTACAACATACAATATGAGGAAGTTGTTAAAAGAAAAAATAGAATTTCTATGGGAGAGTGCATATTGAAAGGAATTTGAGTGGGGAGAGGAAGAACTAAGTCATGCTCCTTCTTTGCAAGCTTATGATCCAAAGTGTGATGCAAAGTTGGTCTGTGATGCAAGTGCAAAGGGCTTAAGGACCCATCTAATTCATACAAGAAATGGCCAAAAGAAACTCACTGTGTGTGTTTCACAAGCCTTGAACAAATCTTAATGTAATTATTCAGTTATAGAGAGAGTCTTTGCTAGTTTTCTGGGCAGTAAACAGATTCAAACTTTTTTTGTGGGGGATGAAATTTGTAGTTCAGACAGACCACAAACCGTTGGTAGAATATTTTGCAACAAAAGGAACTTGATTGTATACACTCTTGCATTTGAAGGTGGGTCGTATGTCTACAGGAATACTGCTTCGCAGTGCAGTATATACCAGGAGCAGGAAATGAACTGTTTGCCAAGACTGGTTAAAGTGTGAGCTCCGCCTGATGTGGAGGTAGAAGACTCAGTAGAGGAAGATGTCAGTGTTTGCCAAGTTACCCAAGGTAGCTTAATGAGAGTAAATGGTTAGAAGAATTAGAGAATGATGAGGAACTAAAATATGTAATTGATTTGTTATCTGAAGAGAAACCAAGCAAGAGGTTGTTGAATGTGTAGCAGAAGTTGTTGTAAGCTAAGACATAAACTTACAGTTGACAAAGGGTTTCTATTGCTAGGGACGAGATTAGTACCACCATGGAGTTTGCATCAGAAAAAACAGCAACTGGCACATGTGGGCAATTTAGAAATAGTAAATACAAAAGTGAGAGTTTGAAGAGATTCCTGGTGGCCAGTGCTTGATCATGATGTTGCGTGTATGGCTAGGAAGTGTGTCGAGTGTGTGGCGTGTGACACAGGTTTGAGAACTACCAGTATCCCTGTGCTGTGAAAACAGTTTGAGAGAGAAAGTTATCTTTGCTATTTGCTCACACATAGTAGAGTACAATGGTGTTCCAGAGAGACAGAAAATTATTTGAAAATGTGTGGAATAGAGCACAAAATATCAGCTTTGTATCACCCACAGAGCAATGGTCCTACTAAGAGAGTGGTAAAAATATGGAAGGAGGGGATACAATTGGCCAGAGCAATGGCCTTGATGGGAAAATGGATTTGTCTCGGAGGATAACTGGATATTGTATGTTTCCACAAGCCACCACAGGAAAGTCTCTTTTCGAGCTGTTCAAAGACAGAGCTCCATTCAGAAAAGTGTGTCCAGGGTGGATGTTTTGGGGTAAAGGTTGCGTGAACAATGCACTGGGAGATTGGAGAGCATAATATAAATTTCACAAAAGAAAATTCAAGTTGAGCTGTGACACACAACAAAATGCAAGGAATTAGCTGGTCAAATTGGAAGATTTGTAAACATAAGAGCGACCAAAAGGTGTCCTGAGTGGTCCGAATTTATGAGCGAATTTGAGGTAGTCACATTTTTTTTAAATGCAGTGAACACACATGCTGGCAGGATCTGGAACAAAAACAGAGTAGTGGTTCTTCATCATGTTCCAGTGGAAAATGAGAAACTCAATACAGACAATCAAAATGGTGGGCTGGATCAGCCAGGGATGGTAGGAAACAAAAATGTTTAGTGAGCAGAAGAGTGGGAGAATAATCAAGAAAACATTCTTTTTGAAGATTTTGTTATAAAATAGTCATGTTATTGTTACATGATGTACTTTAATATGGTTTATTATGTCTAATTTCTTTTCACTATTTTTAAGGGTTTTTATTTGTGTTATCTTGCTGTTAGTTATCTGTTTACGGACGGAGCAATGTGGCATAAATAAAGTGACTTACTTATAGACTATGACGCTAAGCTTATTACTCACAGAGTGCACTGTCCATAGAATGGGAACTTAGAATGTGATGAGGTAATGGAATCAGAATGTGGGGAGCTGTGAGGGACAGGTAAAGAGCTGCTGGGGAGTGGTGGTTGTGATGTCTGGAAATAAATACAAGTCCCCTGTCATCTTTGTGGAGGAACAATGCAGTAACCAATCAAAAGACATGGAAAGGAGTAGTACTTCATGGCAGGGGAAATCAGAAGATTGACAAGCTGAGTCACAAATGAGAAGTAGGGAAATGAGTGACGAGGAAATGTCAACCAAACATAAGCCACTTGGGAGAGGGGAGGCTCCAATGTTGTGGTTCTTGATGAGCCACAATATGTTTTGCAACAGAAAGCATATGTGGTTTCCTAGGATTTTAGCTAAAAATGATAACAGGATAAAATAATACAATCACAAAATGTGCTCCTTGATTCCATATAATTTGTATTTTTTGCCACATAATTTAGTCAACCCTGCTGTATAATTTGGTCCTCTTCTGCCACATAATTCACTGGCCCTGGTAGATACATAGTATCCTGACCTGTTATTCATCGTTTAGCGTGTCTGTCTCCAAGAGTAGCTCAAACTACACTTCCTTGTGATGTCATAGTATGATATTCACTCAGAAATTGTGGAAAATAGCTGTGAAACAGCTTATTCATACTGTTGTGTATGTTTATGCTTTGCATTTCTGATACACTTCTACTGGTAAGAAGATTGTGCGGCAAGCAACAACAAACACTTGCTTCGCAATTTCATTAGACTTTTTACTACATAAAAAGTTATGACAAGATCAGGTCTATAAAAGGCAGACTTATCATCATTCCCTGAGATGGTTGAAAACTATAGAAAGTTTGTAAAAGATTTTGCAGGTACAACATACAATATGAGGAAGTTGTTAAAACAAAAAAATAGAATTTCTATGGGAGAGTGCATATTGAAAGGAATTTGAGTGGGGAAAGGAAGAACTAAGTCATGCTCCTTCTTTCCAAACTTATGATCCAATGTGTGATAAAAAGGTGGTCTGTGATGCAAGTGCAAAGGGCTTAAGGGCCCATCTAATTCATACAAGAATTGGCAAAAAGAAACTCACTGTGTGTGTCTCACAAGCCTTGAAGAAAGCCTTGAAGCTGGTAGCTTCACTCAAAGTTGCTCTAAGTTTTAAAAGACTGCATTTTGCACTCACGCATTTTCGCTGGCTGTGCTGCCCTGGGAGCCACACTCTTGGGCACCGGAGGCATAGGCTTGATCTCCTGCTTGGGACGGCCGCCATCTTGGGGGTTACAAATCGGAGGAGGTCTAGTGGTCACGACATCAGAGGCATAAAAGCTGATGCCTGTACGCACGCGCAGCGGACGCGCGCAGCTGGCGCGAAGGCAAGCCCGTCTGCGCCCATCCGTGCCCAACCAAGCCCAAAGCCCGGAAATGCTGCCCAAATTAGTCACCCTTCTTTTCCATCTCAATGGTTAGCATATCCGCCCAAGGCGCTACTAGACTGTAGAATGGATTACGTCTCTCAGTCTGCTACCATGGGAAATTGCCCGGATACGTTTCCTCAGATTCTGGATGGACCGATGACTTGCAAGACATGTTCCTTCCGCTGCAATATAAACACCCCGACTGAGAAATAGGGGGACATCGTGGCGGATATAGGTCAACCCACCCTATTGTTCCTGCTCTGTAATGTCAGATCCCTGGCTAAACAGTCCATTGAAATTTGGGACATGATTAATTCCCACTCCCCAGAGGTATGCTTCCTCACAGAAACATGGCTTAACCAGTGCTTAATTTGTAAAATATGAAGTGCAGGTGCTCAAATGTTTGTCGGAGGCCACACCTACATTTCTCTGGCTCCACCCACTTAAAAGTCACTGAGAGGGTGATGGCTGACTTACTCCTCTCAGTTTTTTTGCATATCATCTCTCATACCAGTGTAAGGTGTCAGAGCACTTAGCATCATACACACATTGCATAGATACAATCCTACGTGTGTAAATCAGAATGTTACATCAGACAGGACTACAAGGTATAGGAGTCACATGTCATCCATGATTGTCATTGTAAGCAATATAATTTAAGAGTTCTAAGTCTGGAAAAGCGCAAATTCAGAATTTAAAACATAACAGCATTGTTAGGGGTTCTCTCCAATAAGAATTGATTTCTACCCAAATGAACCTTTTTGCAAGATTAGGATAATGAAAGATTGGGCCAAAAAAACATATAGCTCTAATATATAACTTGCAGTTTGCATGCAGCTCTTTGATGACAGTTAATAGCTTGCTGTTCTATGATGGGATTTTAACTTACAAACTGCAAGTGACAAAAGGATCTCTCTGACAGAAGCAGTAACACACTGACCTACTTTACATTATATACACTTTTTGATCTGCGCGGTAAACGTTCTTTGCAGCAGGTATATTAACCATCTGTACTACCTTACAAGCAGTCACAACTTCCCCTAGACAAAACTCTTGGCTCTCTCCAGGAAGACGATTAATCATCAGCGTTATCTTGACATTTTAATTTATGCCTGTATATTACTGGAGGCAAGGAAGGAACTCGGTAGCAGGAGCTGCTTTTAAAACAAGAATATAGTGTCAAACTGACTCCCCCACAGTGTTACATTAACGATTGAAACTGAGCTTTGCTAAGGGATCTTACTTTACAGTAACAGTGCAGCCAGTCACAGTGTGTGTCAATTAGAACTTAGGTTACTGGTCAGTTTGGGACAGAGACACACACACACACACACACAAATTACTGCAGTAGTGCACAGGCTGCAGCCTTACGTAGGCTGCTGCGCAGCTTTATTTTAACTGATTAGGCCTGCCGCACCTGGTGACTGATACGGTTACTGGCGGGCGGCACTGGTCAGAGTCAGACAGGCCAGTAGTAGTACTCACTCACTGCTGGCAGCGGCTAGCTCACTGGGGGCCTGGCTACTCTGAGTCCTCAATGCCAATAAGTCGCCAATGTAGGTTGTCGCACCTCAACAACGTCGTCTGGCCTGGCCGTTCACGCTTGCTGCTGGCTTACTTTTCACACTTAAGTTAGAAGTGAACCGATGCAGCTGACCGGTTCTTGTAAGTTGTATCCTTGAACGTGAATGGCCATGACTCGGTGGTGGTGAGACTGGAGAGAGGGGAGAATTTTTTGCACAAAAGGAACTTGATTGTATACACTCTTGCATTTGAAGGTGGGTTGTGTGTCTACAGGAATACTGCTTCACAGTACAATATATACCAGGAGCAGGAAATGGACTGTTTGCCAAGACTGGTTAAAGTGTGAGCTCCGCCTGATGTGGAGGTGGAAGACTCAGTAGAGGAAGATGTCAGTATTTGCAAAGTTCCCCAAGGGAGCTTTAAAGAGAGTAAAAGGATAGAAGAATTAGAGAACGATGAGGAACTAAAAGGTGTATTTGATTTGTTATCTGCAGAGAAACCAAGCAAGAGGTTGTTGAAAAAGTGTAGCAAAAGTTGGTGTAAGCTACGACATGAACTTACAGTTGACAAAGTGTTTCTATTGCTAGGGACGAGATTAGTACCACCATGGAGTTTGCATCAGAAAAAACAGAAACTAGCACATATGGGCAATTTAGGAATAGTAAAGACAAAAGAGAGATTTTGAAGAGATTCCTGGTGGCCAGTGCTTGATCATGATGTTGCATGTATGGCTAGGAAGTGTGTCTAGTGTGTGGCGTGCGACACAGGTTTGAGAACTACTAGTATCCCTGTGCTGTGAAAACAGGTTAAGAGAGAAAGTTACCTTTGCTATTTGGTCACACATAATGGTGTACAATGCTGTTCCAGAGAGATAGAAAATTATTTGAAAATGTGTGGAATGGAGCACAAAACATCAGCTTTGTGCCACCCACAGACCAATGGTCCTCCTAAGAGAGTGGTAAAAACATTGAAGAAGGGGATACAATTGGCCAGAGCAAATGGCCTTGATGGGAAAACGGATTTGTCTCGGCGGATACCTGGATATTGTATGTCTCCACAATCCACCACAGGAAAGTCTCTTTTCGAGCTGTTCAAAGACAGAGCTCCATTCAGAAAAGTGTGTCCAGGGTGGATGTTTTGGGGTAAAGGTTGCGTGAACAGTACACTGGGAAATTGGAGAGAATTATACATATTTCACAAAAGAAATTAAAGTTGAGCTATGACAAACAAAAAAATGCAAGGAATTAGGTGGTCAAATTGGAAGATTTTATAAAAATAGGAGCACCCAAAGGGTGTGCTGAGTGGTCCGAATTTATGAGTGAGTTTGAGGTAGTCACACTTTTTTAAAATGCAGTGAACACACATGGTGGCAGGATCTGGAGCAAAAACAGAGTAGCGGTTCTTCATCATATTCCAGTGGAAAATGAGAAACTCAATACAGACAATCAAAATGGTGGGCTGGATCAGCCAGAGATGCTAGGAAACAAAAATGTCTAGCGAGCAGAAGAGTGGGAGAATAATCAAGAACACATCCTTTTTGAAGATTTTGTTATAAAATAGTCATGTTATTGTTACATGATGTACTTAAATATGGTTTACTATGTCTCCTTTCTTTTCACTGTTTTTAAGGGTTTTTATTTGTGTTATCTTGCTGTTAATTATCTGTTAAGGGAGGGAGCAATGTGGCAAAATAAAGTGACTTACTGATAGACTATGACGCTTAGTTTATTACTCACAGAGTGCACTGTCCATGGAATGCGAACTTAGAATGTGATGAGGTAATGGAATCAGAATGTGGGGACCTGTGAGGGACAAGTAAAGAGCTGCTGGTGAGTGGTGGTTGAGATGTCTGGAAATAAATACAACTCCCCTGTCATCTTTGTGGAGGAACAATGCAGTAACCAATCAAAAGACATGGAAAGGAGTAGTACTTCATGGCAGGGGAAAACAGAAGATTGACAAGCTGGGTCAAGAATGAGAAGTAGGAAAATGAGTGACGAGGAAAAGTCAACCAAAGATAAGCCACTTAGGAGAGGGGAAGCTCCAATGTTGTGGTTCTTGATGAGCCACAATATGTTTTGCAACAGAAAGCATATGTGGTTTCCTAGGATTTGAGCTAAAAATGATAACATGATATAATAATACAAACACAAAATGTGCTGCTTGATTCCATATAATTTGTATTTTTTGCCACATAATTTAGTCAACCCTGCTGTATAATTTGGTCCTCTTCTTCCACATAATTCACTGGCCCTGGTAGATACATCGTATCCTGACCTATTATTCATTGTTTAGCGTGTCAGTCTCTAAGAGTAGCTCAAACTACACTTCCTTGTTATGTCGTAGTATGATATTCACTCAGAACGTGTGGAAAATAGCTCTGGAACAGCTCATTCATACTGCTGTGTCTGTTTATGCTTTGCATTTCTGATACACTTTTCCTGGTAAGAAAATTGTGCGGCAAGCAACAAAAAACACTTGCTTCGAGATTTCATTAGACTTTTTACACCATAAAAAAGTAATGAAAAGGTCAGGTCTATAAAAGGCAAAGAGTTATCATCATTCCATGAGATGGTTGAATACTATAGAAAGTTTGGAAAAGATTTTGCTGGTACAACATACAATATGAGGAAGTTGTTAAAAGAAAAAATAGAATTTCTATGGGAGAGTGATGATTGAAAGGAATTTGAGTGGGGAAAAGAAGAACTAAGTCATGCTCCTTCTTTGAAAGCTTATGATCCAATGTGTGATACAAAGGTGGTCTGTGATGCAAGTGCAAAGGGTTTAAGGGCCCATCTAATTCATACAAGAAATAGCAAAAAGAAACTCACTGTGTGTGTCTCACAAGCCTTGAAGAAAGCCTTGAAGCTGGTAGCTTCACTCAAAGTTGCTCTAAGTTTTAAAAGCCTGCATTTTGCACTCACGCATTTTCGCTGGCTGTGCTGCCCTGGGAGCCACACTCTTGGGCACCGGAGGCATAGGCTTGATCTCCTGCTTGGGACGGCCGCCATATTGGGGGTTACAAATCGGAGGAGGTCTAGTGGTCACGACATCAGAGGCATAAAAGCTGATGCCTGTACGCACGCGCAGCGGACGCGCGCAGCGGGCGCGAAGGCAAGCCCGTCTGCGCCCATCCGTGCCCAACCAAGCCCAAAGCCCGGAAATGCTGCCCAAATTAGTCACCCCTCTTTTCCATCTCAATGGTTAGCCTATCCGCCCAAGGCGCTACTAGACTGTAGAACGGATTACGTCTCTCAGTCTGCTACCATGGGAAATTGCCCGGATACGTTTCCTCAGATTCTGGATGGACCGATGACTTGCAAGACATGTTCCTTCCGCTGCAATATAAACACCCCGACTGAGAAATAGGGGGACATCGTGGCGGATATAGGTCAACCCACCCTATTGTTCCTGCTCTGTAATGTCAGATCCCTGGCTAAACAGTCCATTGAAATTTGGGACATGATTAATTCCCACTCCCCAGAGGTATGCTTCCTCACAGAAACATGGCTTAACCAGTGCTTAATTTGTAAAATATGAAGTGCAGGTGCTCAAATGTTTGTCGGAGGCCACACCTACATTTCTCTGGCTCCACCCACTTAAAAGTCACTGAGAGGGTGATGGCTGACTTACTCCTCTCAGTTTTTTTGCATATCATCTCTCATACCAGTGTAAGGTGTCAGAGCACTTAGCATCATACACACATTGCATAGATACAATCCTACGTGTGTAAATCAGAATGTTACATCAGACAGGACTACAAGGTATAGGAGTCACATGTCATCCATGATTGTCATTGTAAGCAATATAATTTAAGAGTTCTAAGTCTGGAAAAGCGCAAATTCAGAATTTAAAACATAACAGCATTGTTAGGGGTTCTCTCCAATAAGAATTGATTTCTACCCAAATGAACCTTTTTGCAAGATTAGGATAATGAAAGATTGGGCCAAAAAAACATATAGCTCTAATATATAACTTGCAGTTTGCATGCAGCTCTTTGATGACAGTTAATAGCTTGCTGTTCTATGATGGGATTTTAACTTACAAACTGCAAGTGACAAAAGGATCTCTCTGACAGAAGCAGTAACACACTGACTTACTTTACATTATATACACTTTTTGATCTGCGCGGTAAACGTTCTTTGCAGCAGGTATATTAACCATCTGTACTACCTTACAAGCAGTCACAACTTCCCCTAGACAAAACTCTTGGCTCTCTCCAGGAAGACAATTAATCATCAGCGTTATCTTGACATTTTAATTTATGCCTGAATATTACTGGAGGCAAGGAAGGAACTCGGTAGCAGGAGCTGCTTTTAAAACAAGAATATAGTGTCAAACTGACTCCCCCACAGTGTTACATTAACGATTGAAACTGAGCTTTGCTAAGGGATCTTACTTTACAGTAACAGTGCAGCCAGTCACAGTGTGTGTCAATTAGAACTTAGGTTACTGGTCAGTTTGGGACAGAGACACACACACACACACACACAAATTACTGCAGTAGTGCACAGACTGCAGCCTTACGTAGGCTGCTGCGCAGCTTTATTTTAACTGATTAGGCCTGCCGCACCTGGTGACTGATACGGTTACTGGCGGGCGGCACTGGTCAGAGTCAGACAGGCCAGTAGTAGTACTCACTCACTGCTGGCAGCGGCTAGCTCACTGGGGGCCTGGCTACTCTGAGTCCTCAATGCCAATAAGTCGCCAATGTAGGTTGTCGCACCTCAACAACGTCGTCTGGCCTGGCCGTTCACGCTTGCTGCTGGCTTACTTTTCACACTTAAGTTAGAAGTGAACCGATGCAGCTGACCGGTTCTTGTAAGTTGTATCCTTGAACGTGAATGGCCATGACTCGGTGGTGGTGAGACTGGAGAGAGGGGAGAATTTTTTGCACAAAAGGAACTTGATTGTATACACTCTTGCATTTGAAGGTGGGTTGTGTGTCTACAGGAATACTGCTTCACAGTACAATATATACCAGGAGCAGGAAATGGACTGTTTGCCAAGACTGGTTAAAGTGTGAGCTCCGCCTGATGTGGAGGTGGAAGACTCAGTAGAGGAAGATGTCAGTATTTGCAAAGTTCCCCAAGGGAGCTTTAAAGAGAGTAAAAGGATAGAAGAATTAGAGAACGATGAGGAACTAAAAGGTGTATTTGATTTGTTATCTGCAGAGAAACCAAGCAAGAGGTTGTTGAAAAAGTGTAGCAAAAGTTGGTGTAAGCTACGACATGAACTTACAGTTGACAAAGTGTTTCTATTGCTAGGGACGAGATTAGTACCACCATGGAGTTTGCATCAGAAAAAACAGCAACTAGCACATATGGGCAATTTAGGAATAGTAAAGACAAAAGAGAGATTTTGAAGAGATTCCTGGTGGCCAGTGCTTGATCATGATGTTGCATGTATGGCTAGGAAGTGTGTCTAGTGTGTGGCGTGCGACACAGGTTTGAGAACTACTAGTAATCCCTGTGCTGTGAAAACAGGTTAAGAGAGAAAGTTCCCTTTGCTATTTGATCACACATAATGGTGTACAATGCTGTTCCAGAGAGATAGAAAATTATTTGAAAATGTGTGGAATGGAGCACAAAACATCAGCTTTGTGCCACCCACAGACCAATGGTCCTCCTAAGAGAGTGGTAAAAACATTGAAGAAGGGGATACAATTGGCCAGAGCAAATGGCCTTGATGGGAAAACGGATTTGTCTCGGCGGATACCTGGATATTGTATGTCTCCACAATCCACCACAGGAAAGTCTCTTTTCGAGCTGTTCAAAGACAGAGCTCCATTCAGAAAAGTGTGTCCAGGGTGGATGTTTTGGGGTAAAGGTTGCGTGAACAGTACACTGGGAAATTGGAGAGAATTATACATATTTCACAAAAGAAATTAAAGTTGAGCTATGACAAACAAAAAAATGCAAGGAATTAGGTGGTCAAATTGGAAGATTTTATAAAAATAAGAGCACCCAAAGGGTGTGCTGAGTGGTCCGAATTTATGAGTGAGTTTGAGGTAGTCACACTTTTTTAAAATGCAGTGAACACACATGGTGGCAGGATCTGGAGCAAAAACAGAGTAGCGGTTCTTCATCATATTCCAGTGGAAAATGAGAAACTCAATACAGACAATCAAAATGGTGGGCTGGATCAGCCAGAGATGCTAGGAAACAAAAATGTCTAGCGAGCAGAAGAGTGGGAGAATAATCAAGAAAACATCCTTTTTGAAGATTTTGTTATAAAATAGTCATTTTATTGTTACATGATGTACTTAAATATGGTTTATTATGTCTCCTTTCTTTTCACTGTTTTTAAGGGTTTTTATTTGTGTTATCTTGCTGTTAATTATCTGTTAAGGGAGGGAGCAATGTGGCAAAATAAAGTGACTTACTGATAGACTATGACGCTTAGTTTATTACTCACAGAGTGCACTGTCCATGGAATGGGAACTTAGAATGTGATGAGGTAATGGAATCAGAATGTGGGGACCTGTGAGGGACAAGTAACGAGTTGCTGGTGAGTGGTGGTTGAGATGTCTGGAAATAAATACAACTCCCCTGTCATCTTTGTGGAGGAACAATGCAGTAACCAATCAAAAGACATGGAAAGGAGTAGTACTTCATGGCAGGGGAAAACAGAAGATTGACAAGCTGGGTCAAGAATGAGAAGTAGGAAAATGAGTGACGAGGAAAAGTCAACCAAAGATAAGCCACTTAGGAGAGGGGAAGCTCCAATGTTGTGGTTCTTGATGAGCCACAATATGTTTTGCAACAGAAAGCATATATGGTTTCCTAGGATTTGAGGTAAAAATGATAACATGATATAATAATACAAACACAAAATGTGCTGCTTGATTCCATATAATTTGTATTTTTTGCCACATAATTTAGTCAACCCTGCTGTATAATTTGGTCCTCTTCTTCCACATAATTCACTGGCCCTGGTAGATACATCGTATCCTGACCTGTTATTCATCGTTTAGCGTGTCAGTCTCTAAGAGTAGCTCAAACTACACTTCCTTGTTATGTCGTAGTATGATATTCACTCAGAACGTGTGGAAAATAGCTCTGGAACAGCTCATTCATACTGCTGTGTCTGTTTATGCTTTGCATTTCTGATACACTTTTCCTGGTAAGAAAATTGTGCGGCAAGCAACAAAAAACACTTGCATCGAGATTTCATTAGACTTTTTACACCATAAAAAAGTAATGATAAGGTCAGGTCTATAAAAGGCAAAGAGTTATCATCATTCCATGAGATGGTTGAATACTATAGAAAGTTTGGAAAAGATTTTGCTGGTACAACATACAATATGAGGAAGTTGTTAAAAGAAAAAATAGAATTTCTATGGGAGAGTGATGATTGAAAGGAATTTGAGTGGGGAAAAGAAGAACTAAGTCATGCTCCTTCTTTGAAAGCTTATGATCCAATGTGTGATACAAAGGTGGTCTGTGATGCAAGTGCAAAGGGTTTAAGGGCCCATCTAATTCATACAAGAAATAGCAAAAAGAAACTCACTGTGTGTGTCTCACGAGCCTTGAAGAAAGCCTTGAAGCTGGTAGCTTCACTCAAAGTTGCTCTAAGTTTTAAAAGCCTGCATTTTGCACTCACGCATTTTCGCTGGCTGTGCTGCCCTGGGAGCCACACTCTTGGGCACCGGAGGCATAGGCTTGATCTCCTGCTTGGGACGGCCGCCATCTTGGGGGTTACAAATCGGAGGAGGTCTAGTGGTCACGACATCAGAGGCATAAAAGCTGATGCCTGTACGCACGCGCAGCGGACGCACGCAGCGGGCGCGAAGGCAAGCCCGTCTGCGCCCATCCGTGCCCAACCAAGCCCAAAGCCCGGAAATGCTGCCCAAATTAGTCACCCCTCTTTTCCATCTCAATGGTTAGCCTATCCGCCCAAGGCGCTACTAGACTGTAGAACGGATTACGTCTCTCAGTCTGCTACCATGGGAAATTGCCCGGATACGTTTCCTCAGATTCTGGATGGACCGATGACTTGCAAGACATGTTCCTTCCGCTGCAATATAAACACCCCGACTGAGAAATAGGGGGACATCGTGGCGGATATAGGTCAACCCACCCTATTGTTCCTGCTCTGTAATGTCAGATCCCTGGCTAAACAGTCCATTGAAATTTGGGACATGATTAATTCCCACTCCCCAGAGGTATGCTTCCTCACAGAAACATGGCTTAACCAGTGCTTAATTTGTAAAATATGAAGTGCAGGTGCTCAAATGTTTGTCGGAGACCACACCTACATTTCTCTGGCTCCACCCACTTAAAAGTCACTGAGAGGGTGATGGCTGACTTACTCCTCTCAGTTTTTTTGCATATCATCTCTCATACCAGTGTAAGGTGTCAGAGCACTTAGCATCATACACACATTGCCTAGATACAATCCTACGTGTGTAAATCAGAATGTTACATCAGACAGGACTACAAGGTATAGGAGTCACATGTCATCCATGATTGTCATTGTAAGCAATATAATTTAAGAGTTCTAAGTCTGGAAAAGCGCAAATTCAGAATTTAAAACATAACAGCATTGTTAGGGGTTCTCTCCAATAAGAATTGATTTCTACCCAAATGAACCTTTTTGCAAGATTAGGATAATGAAAGATTGGGCCAAAAAAACATATAGCTCTAATATATAACTTGCAGTTTGCATGCAGCTCTTTGATGACAGTTAATAGCTTGCTGTTCTATGATGGGATTTTAACTTACAAACTGCAAGTGACAAAAGGATCTCTCTGACAGAAGCAGTAACACACTGACCTACTTTACATTATATACACTTTTTGATCTGCGCGGTAAACGTTCTTTGCAGCAGGTATATTAACCATCTGTACTACCTTACAAGCAGTCACAACTTCCCCTAGACAAAACTCTTGGCTCTCTCCAGGAAGACGATTAATCATCAGCGTTATCTTGACATTTTAATTTATGCCTGAATATTACTGGAGGCAAGGAAGGAACTCGGTAGCAGGAGCTGCTTTTAAAACAAGAATATAGTGTCAAACTGACTCCCCCACAGTGTTACATTAACGATTGAAACTGAGCTTTGCTAAGGGATCTTACTTTACAGTAACAGTGCAGCCAGTCACAGTGTGTGTCAATTAGAACTTAGGTTACTGGTCAGTTTGGGACAGAGACACACACACACACACACACAAATTACTGAAGTAGTGCACAGGCTGCAGCCTTACGTAGGCTGCTGCGCAGCTTTATTTTAACTGATTAGGCCTGCCACACCTGGTGACTGATACGGTTACTGGCGGGCGGCACTGGTCAGAGTCAGACAGGCCAGTAGTAGTACTCACTCACTGCTGGCAGCGGCTAGCTCACTGGGGGCCTGGCTACTCTGAGTCCTCAATGCCAATAAGTCGCCAATGTAGGTTGTCGCACCTCAACAACGTCGTCTGGCCTGGCCGTTCACGCTTGCTGCTGGCTTACTTTTCACACTTAAGTTAGAAGTGAACCGATGCAGCTGACCGGTTCTTGTAAGTTGTATCCTTGAACGTGAATGGCCATGACTCGGTGGTGGTGAGACTGGAGAGAGGGGAGGCCGTGCGGTTATGCTGGGGTGTGGTTAAGTAGCGAATGCGTGCGCATTACCATAAAAAAAATCTACGCACGCTGTTTGCCGCGCAAAGACCCAATGGCCAACCCCTGCAATATGAGATTTGTCATTTGTGAAACAGAAACTGTAAGTGTAACCAAAACCCAAAGTAACTGAATCCATCCAGGCCAGGCCGGGATGCTGGCCCGCAACATCAAACTAAGGGCCGCGCGGGCCCGCGGCTGCCGGCCACCACGCCATCAACATCAATCATAATCAGTCGATCGAATAATCATAATCGCCACGTCATCTTTAATTAACATATAATCAGTTGAATAAGCATAAACAGTTGGAGATATTGAAATACATTCATGAGTCTCCCTACTGCTCTCTTGGCTGACAGTGTGCACTGTGCCCGCAACACTTTACTGTGGGACGGGACCCGGACCAGTAAAATGGGACTGTGGGAGTCATCTAGGACGGGACCTGACTCACTCGGGGCTCTGTCACTGTTAGGCTGCTGCGCACTGTGCAGCTTCATTAACGGATTAGGCCGTGGCACCTATCAGTCCGTGCCTCACCTGGTGCTCCTTATTGCGCAGCTTTATTTTAAATAAATGATGCCTACCAGGCCGTGCCTCACCTGGTGCTGTTGTAAGTATGTACTGTACTCTACTCCTCAACGCGGTCAACGTCGTCCAGATCGCACTCAGCCTCTCACTCAGAGACTTTGAAGCCAAGGGCCTTTGGCGTCAAAATGCCAAGATAGCCGGCTGGTAGGAGCCCTACGAAGGAGCTACAGGCGCTTGGGATCCCGAAATTGGAATATCCCGGTTATCGGCAACAACGGAACAGAACGGAACACACCACAGTAACAGGATTTACTCAACATCGCACGTACTTATTTTCAGAAGGATCGGGTCAAAATCAACACCACTTACCCCGTTACAGCCTGTGGATTGTCCAGTTGTTTTCAACGAGTCTCGGTCGGTGAGCTGGATGAGCCCTCTCATCCACCCAACGATGTAGCCGAAGCGGATGGCAGCCGGAGGAGCCGTGACTTGGTTCGCATCGACTAAGGAAGGAGCCAGTCGGGCGTATGATGCATAAGGTTAACCCCGGACCCCATAACGAGGATCGCATCTAAGAAGGAAGAGGCCAATCGGGCGTTTGATACATAAGGTTAACCCCCGGAACCCTGGACGAGGCCACCTGACCAGAAAAGACTGCTGCGCCCCCGGAGGCTGCTGCTGAGGGCCCCTACAGCACACATCATAGCGGAAGCAGAGCACCGAAGAACAGCCCCGGACCTCCGATCGGAACGTGATTGCAGGAGCTTCCTTCTACGTACCTGCTAATGCGCGCACCGTCGGCTCGGGCCAAGGAACTGGGAGCGCCCAAGGCTGTCGACAGGCAGCACTGGTGGAGGCAGAACCTTTTGAACCGCCTCTACAAAGGCAAAGATAAAAAGCATTTCTTCCCACACTGCTTGGTCTGTGGTTCGCGACGGAAGTAGTTGTTTCTTTTCCCCGCCCCCAAGGCTCAGCACACAACGACGAGGAGTGCACACAAATGGGTTTCTTGATTTGGCATTTGGATTCGTTTGGGGTATAGAATGAGTTCACAGTAGCCCCATTACAACCCCATGGTAATCAAAGACCGGCCCAGTGGGAGCCCGCAGTCCCACCAGGCGGGGTATACATCTATACATCTACTGCAGCGACGACATCAGGGATGCCTCATGGTACAGTCACTCATTCTTCCTCTATTACTATCTTTTACCTTTATTTTTAACTGTATACTAAGCTAGCTGACAATACCCCTCGGTCACAGACTCATAAAATGGCCGACCACTGAAACAACAAGGGCAAGGGGTCCACCACCGGCCACTGGTCGCTCCTGTCCTAACAATTTCATCCTAAGCATAACAACTGAAAGAGGACTAACAACTACAAAAAGGAAAGGAAAGTGAAACAAGCTAATTCACATGCCACAGAGATAGACACAGGTCAGCACAGATAGCCATTAGACTCCCGGTCAATGGAGGCGGCCATCTTAGAATGACTCGAGTTCAAGGGTATACCACATGTCCTTTCAACATTGACCGACCTTCCTAAAAGTTACAGGTCCGATTCTTTATGTCAACCTTTGCCTATTATATTCTTTTCTCTGCATAGCCTGCCCCATATCTCACCACGCAGTTTACGCCCATGGTCCATTCCATTAGGGTTATAGAATTAACACCCTCTCCCCACCCAGATCCAAATCTACATACCTACACAGCTGTTTACCTCCCCCTCCCACAGCCACCTGCCTCCACAATCCAGCCTTAACTCACAACACAGACCCAACACAAGCCCTATACACTTTTTTGAGCCCCTTATCATCGCATAAACTGCGCCATATCTTGGAACTCACAGGCTCCCATACCTACACCATCATTTACCCTCCCAACCTATCAAAAAAATCAGCCAAACGCTTTAAACACAATCTCATAAAAACACATCCTGAAACACCCATCGCTGATCCCTACTTCTCACTGCACAACGGGCACACTACTACCGATATCATTTTTCATGCGAAATGAAGAGCGCAATGGAGGAAAGCCTTCCTTACCTTATTTATGATTTCCTCCACTAGGAAATCTGCACATGGCCTAGTTATTTACATCCCCCCTCCCAGCTCTTTCACGCGACAGCAACCATCACCATTTACAATAACGGCACCATCCTCATGCAATCCACTGACCTTAACTTAAACCTCCTGGATAGCATCTTCCCCATTATTAAAGATCAAGTCTCGAAATCCCAAATTATCACCCAGGCCATCCCCACCACCACCATACAAGTTACCCCAGCATCTCTGCACATTGACAGCCCTGCCCCAGCACCAGCCCCACCACTACCTTCATCAGAATTAGACACCACTTCCACCCAGACTACTTCTGACTACAATACGCAGCACATCATCCTATCAAACATTCCCCCCAACCTTGCTCTGTTATTACACCGACCGTTAGGCACATTGGATTCAAAGGCAACAACCATATCGCCTGACCCTCTTTCAATACTCCAACCCAGCACTACCGCGGCAGCATACGCACCACCAACAGATAACCAATTCCCCCTATTCACGAACACAGCTGCCCCAATTGTCAACACCCTCCCCTCCATACCTAACACTCCAGACACTCCATCTCCACTTACCACTGAGACTCCCTGCACATATAGCCCGCAGTCCAGCCTACCACACACAGTTCAATTGGTAGAATATAATAGGACTCTCCATCACCACACTGATGACACACCACCACCGGAGCCCCTTCTGGCCCCAAGTACACCTCCTATACCCTCATCCCAGCCACCCACGCCAACAGTTCAACCTTCCACATCCCCTAATCAGCCATTCGCACCCGCGACTCCCCCTCCCACCCCACCCATTTCTGCATTAGACCACGAACCCGACCAAATCACAACGCACCCAGCCTTAGCCACATCACAGCCTACAACTCTACTCTTAAACACTCCAGACCCCAAACTTGATGAGATCATGATCGCACTACATCAAATCAAAGAAGAAATCCAAGCATTTAATGAGTTGATATCAAAACAACCATGGTTCTCTGGAGCTACAAGACAGCCCAAAGCTAGCGGGCTCCTGATGCATCTAACAAATACCTCAATTCCGATCTTACCTAGCTGGAAATCAGTTACCTCCATTAATAATTCTACCTGCCCTCGACGAAGCAACAATTCGCTTTCTGAGAGGGATCTACTATCTCTACTTCACTCATATGCACTCTCCCTCACGAACCCTATCACGCCCTCTTCTATGACCATCCCAACTATCCCCCGACCCACACAGAACCATCAAACATAACATTAGAGGCATCATTCACAACAACCTAAAAATAGTACCCCTCATTCATGAACCTACATCATCTCTCATTACTCCCCGCCTCAAATGCATCCTCTTAAATTGTAGATCTGCCGCTAGACACGCAGCGGATATAGCTGACCTCATTCTCACACAAGAACTGGACCTGATGCTGCTTACCGAAACCTGGCTAAATGAATCCTCCTCACCTATCATGGACATACTAGTACCCCCTAACTATGACATCATCAGACTAGATAGGATTGATAAAACAGGGGGAGGCATTGCCTGTATACACAGGAGCAGTATCTCAGTAAGCAGGTCAATTTCACCGGTATTCCCGTCCTGCGAATACATATGCCTCAACATCTCCAGTAATGACCAACCACTATGATCCCTACACACGATATATCATCCACCAGGTGACAACCTGGCCTTCATCGAACACTTCATGGACCTGGTATCAACAAACACCGGGCGCCAAAATACCCAAATATTCCTTGGCGACTTCAATCTCCATTGGAAAGACCACAAGGATGCAGTGGTCACTAGCCTCAAAAATTTTCTAGAAGACCTAGACCTCACCCAAAGCTGTAACAGCACCACTCACGACAAAGGTTGAATACTGGATATAATAATCTCTAAAAGAGATTGCATTCAGCTAGACTCGTGACCTTGTGACTGGTCTGACCACCATATCATTACCTTCTTTATCAAGGACATAGTGATACTGAACTCAGTGCAATCCACAAGACCTAAAATTTGGAAAAGAGACATCAAAAAAATCAATTCGATTACTTTTCTATTCTCTCGCTACAACTTACTTCTGCCCCCCATGGGATCTTCAGAAGTCCATGACCTCACCAATCACTACCTTAATTCCATGACCAGGATAATAAATGAGGTATCCCCCATGCAACTAAAGAGAACCTCCATTAAGGACTCCAAGCCTTGGTACAATGGAATGCCCAACGAAGACAGACGCTCTCTCCGAGCTTTGGAACGCACTTGGAGATCAACTCCTTCAGCTAACCACCTAAATACACTAAGGAAAAAGAGAAACGCTTATTTCAGAAAGATCAAGCGCACTAAAGCAGAATTCTTCAGCCACCAACTAGACCAGGCAAGAAACCGTCCCAAAAAACTCTTTGAACTAATCAAATCCCAATCTAAGGATCCAGTCAGTCAAAAGTCTTTATTCGGTTTAAGTGCAAACCATAAAAGCATACTACAATAAATAGACTTAAAAATACAGATTTCATTTTAAATGATCACTACAGCTAAAAAACACATTAACACAAATTAATAAAACAGAACAACGTGTCCAATTAAAAACATTAAAAAGGATACGGTTCATTTCCTCAAGGAGCGAATTACAACGGATAAAAAATTCGCAATGTTAAAAGTTTCCCAAACATCATTTAACATCTGAAGGTAAAGAAGAGCAGGTCTCACCTGAACAAAGCCTTTGTTTCTTAATATAGGGAGTAAAAAGCGTTTCCTTATGTCAATAAAGTGCTCACAGAAGAAGAAAAAATGTGTCATATCCTGTGGGGACAAATTGTCACAGGAACAAGGGCCATGGTCCACAGCCCTTTTCCAACCTTTCCTATCTCCAAACAGGAGATGTAATTGATTTAGTCTGAATCTAGTCAGAAGGAAACGGTGATTTGCATTTGTGACAAATCCTAAATATGGTTCCATGGATGGTGTTGTTTTACAAAGCTGGTGAGCCCTAACGGTGCCCTTGACCAACTCGTTCCCTTCCCTATCCATGGTAGATATGTGCATAAATGTTTCTTTGCACCATTTTATGTCACCTTTTACTAGGGCCTCTGGAGACTGATATAATTCAGGTCTACCTAGCTTTATGGCCAGGTTCTGAATATATTTCAGCCAGGGTATACGCGATCCATAATCTAGCAATGTACAATCTTTCATAATTGTACGATTCAACTGTAGGTCCGGGTTAAGCCAAATGCTAATCCATTTTAATAATGGGGCCAGGGCAATGCTATCTTCTAAAAAACCGATTCCAAGTTCCTGATGGACATTATAGTTAGCAGTTGAGATCGGGACTGAAAGGAGGTTTTTTAAGAACCTATCCTCGACAATCTGAATGCTTTTGACATTTTTGATGCCCCATATCTCGGCTCCATACAATGCCAAAGAGAGACACTTAGCTTTATAAACTTGAATAAGGGCCCTCATTGGTCTGGCGCCTAGCTTTCTGGCAAAACCCAGAACACCCACAGTTGCTCTAGATAAAACAATCTTTTTTGCTATTATTTGGGTTACCCAGGAACCTTTGTCGTCAAAAAGAACGCCCAAATAAGGAAATGAAGATACCCTGGATAATTGGTGACCCCCACATTTAAAGGTTTTAGACTTAGCGGATTTTGGACCAATGACCATAACATGCGATTTAGCAAAATTGACAGTTAAATCCAAGGCCTTCATAAAACCTGCAAATGAATCAAGCAGTAACTGAAGGCCCACTCCCGTTCTTGCGACTAGGGCGGCATCGTCGGCATATAAAAGTGCAGGGATTAAACATTTCCCTGCACGAGGGATATCATTACATCCTTCTCAACGTCCACAACACATAGATCGCCGGCAACCCAATTGTGAAGAATTCTCCGCCTTCTTAACTCTGAAGACAGATGATATCAAGACTGACCTCCTTAAAGATCTAATCTTACACACAGGACCGCACACGAAGACCCCCCAGAAAGGCCAATGGCACCTTACCACTTCCCATCACACCCTAACCTAAAAAATGATGCCGACTGGTCATTCTTTTCGACATACTCCGAAGAAGCCATGAACCCTGCCAATCACTTCTCCGATCCCCTACCCACTAACGCTGTTAAAAACCTTACCCCACTACTTCTGCCTCTCTAGACAAAGATCATAAACAGTTCACTTCAACAAAGTTGCATTCCGGACACCCTCAAAGTGGGTCAGGTCTCACCCATTCTAAAGAAACCCTTGGCCGACCCTACAGACCTAAACAACTATCGGCCCATTTCCAACATCCCTACATTGGCCATACTCCTGGAAAAATGTGTACTCCTCCAACTGACAATGCATATCGACCAATTTGACCTGCTTAATAAATACCAATCAGGCTTCCGAGCAGGTTACAGTACAGAATCAGCCATGACACAAATAATTGATGACGCGCTACAAATCCTATCCTCAGCTTTTGATACGGTCAAACACGAGAACCTGTTGGATCTTCTGAAGCACAGAATGGGTTTATCAGGTTCAGTGTTAAACTGGTTTTCCTCTTTTCTCCGTAGTCGAACACAACAATTCAGGGTCAACAATACCATGTCTAAACCGGTCCCAGTAACATTAGGAGTACCGCAAGGGTCCTCTTTATCCCCAACTTTGTTTAACCGCTTCATGGAACCCCTCACCGAAATTCTTCAAGCTTCTGACGTGCAATATCACATGTACGCTGACGACACTCAATTATACCTCAAGATCCACACCTTAGACAATATCAAATTGCTCAACACACCGCTTGGGAATACCCAGATATAACTGGCAAAAAACCATTTCAAATTAAATGCATTAAAAACCACGAGTTCCTGCTTATAGCTCCACCCGCCCAAGTCCCTGTAATGCAAGATTGGATAAAACACCTTACAGCACTCAACGTCCAACCAATCATCGTTGACTCAGCGAAATCTCTGGGAATAACTCTTGACAGTAACCTCAATATGCAAAAACACATCAGCAACGCTGCAAAGGGAGCTAACTAGCAGATAAACACACTGAGGAAGTTGATACCCTTCCTGCCAATCAAGGACTTTAAGCAAGCAGTGCAAGCACTTGTTTTCCCCAGAGTGGAGTACGGAAGCGTCTCTCTTTGCGGCCTACCCAAGGCAACCACGGCACCATTAAGAGCCTCAATCAATGCCGCAGCGAGAATCATCACTGGTTCTAAAAGAAATGTACACATCTCACCGGACCTCAAATCCCTGAATTGGCTACCCCTGGAAACCAGAATTCATTTGAAGCTAGCGTGAATGATGCATAAAGCCATGCACCACAAAGCACCCAGATATCTAACAGAGAAGTTGACGATCTCTGGTGGGCTCAGATCTTCTAGAAGTGCGGAGAACTTAATACTAAAACCACAGAGATTCAACAAGAAAAAACCATATAACCGTACCTTCTCAGGGATGGCACCAAGAATTTGGAATGCTCTACCACCCGAAACCAGATTTAACCCCTCTATTGTCTCCTTCAAAAAGGAAGTAAAATCAATTATCATGGCCAAATTCACCTGAGTACGGTCCAAAGAGTGCTGCTGATCTTTTATAGCGTTGCCATTACCCGGACTAGGACAAGGGACCATCGAAGTCATTTGGACATTCCATCTTCCTGTTTCCTGACGCAAGGGGATAGAGTCCCGATGTACCTGATCACTTTGTTTGTGCAACATGTTTCTGTATAGATGTTACAATTTGCCTTTTATTTATGTATAAAAACTCTATTTACTGTTAAGCGCTCAGATACCCGCAAGGGTCTTGTTAGCGCTCTATAAAACTTTCAAATAAATAAATAATTACATAAGGGCGGCAGCGGCCGCAGTACCATGATGACTCGGTGAAATTCAGCCGGTGCGAGTGCGGGTATGCTGGGGCGTGGCAAAAAGCAGTGAATGCGCGTGCATTACAATCTAAAAAATCTGCGCACGCTCCCTGCTGCTGATGCGCACAGCCCCAAGTCAACCCCTGCACCCGCAGAAGACCAACCAAAGGCTTAGCCCTGCCCTGCTTAACTCTCAGTGTCCCGCCCTCTGGGACGGCAACACTGAGCCGCGGCCGCCAGTGCCTGCCACAGTGCCACTGCATTGAACATTGATTGAGAACAAACTAACAGTTACGAAGTGAGAGAATAACTTACTAACTTGAACGTGTGTGACTCATGAAGAAATTCGTCAGTACTTCAACATCAGTCATCAGTCATCAACAACACAACGCAACCAGTACGTAACACTCTAACTAACCTTACGCGGTAGAGCAGCACTCAACTAATTACTATCAAGTATCAAATCAATTACGTGCGGTGCACTAAATGACTGTAGACCCGGCCCTAATAATTATGTGTCGGTGCTAAGCACCGGCAAGCACCGGCACAAATTAAGCACTGGGCTTAACCCCGCTAATCTCCCCCAGGTCAATCTCGCTATTCCTGATGGATATAAGTTCATCCACTTAGATAGACATGGCAGATAGGGGGGCGGGATTGCAATAGCCTTCAAAGACCACCTAAACGTCCAATGGACTACCACGCACTGCACGACTAGTCTTGAGCTAGGGCTTTTTAAGTTGACCAGATCTCCATCGGATAGCTGGAATTGGGGCTTTGATCTATCGACCCCCGGGGCCAAAGACCCTTTTTACTAATGAACTAGCCGAACTGATTGCCCTGCAAGCCCTAGCTTCCAGCAACTTCATTCTGCTGGGGGACTTCAATTTTCATGGTGAAGTTGTGGACAACCCAGATACAAGCAACCTCTTAAATAGCCTAAACCAAATTGGGCTCTCCCTACTTTCAACGGCCCCCACGCACAAGGCGGGCCACGCTCTTGACCTAATCTTCACCAATATTGGGCTTTTGTCAGGGCTCCTACACCTCCCCTTAACATGGTCTGATCACCTCATGGTTCCTTTCTCCTTACGACAAGTGTCCTCCGACCTAGTACCTGGATCAAATACCCACCCATACCAACTTCGCAGACCCTGGAACAATCTATCCTTAGAAGCCTTCGAGGCCAGCTACAATGCGCTTCCACAGGCAGATACACCGGCAGACCTAGACGTCTTGGGACGGTTGAAGACGCTCGACACCAGACTAATTTCAGTTTTTGATTCCCTAATTCCCGTTAAAAAATTCCGCCCTTCCAAACAGCGACAATCAGCCCCTTGGTATACGGGGGAGCTCAGCGTACAGAAATCCAGGTGTAAAGCTCTGGAGAGATGCTGGAGAACCAGTAAAACCCCTATGGACCGACACACTTATAAACTATCCCTTTCCAAATATCACCAAAACATAAAAATAGCTAGGAAATCTTTCATCTTAAAACAAATTGACCAAGCTACCAACTCGTCAAAAACATTATTCAACATAGTCAAAGACTTTGTCTCCCCCAAAGCCTGCCGACCGCCTCAAACAGAGTCACAGGAACTCTGCGACTCCCTTGCAGCCCACTTTGAGGAAAAAATCAACTTAATCTATGCCAATTTTCCCTCTCCATCGGCTCAGCCCACTACCCTCCTCAGAAATACTGGAGCAACCAATTTAATGATTCCTGGCAATCTCAAACATTTTGAGCCCCTCTCTATAACAGAAGTCAATACTTTGCTTTCATCGGGAACATTGGGCTCCCCTAGTGATACGTGCCCCCCGAGAACCATGGCCCTTATAGCTTCTTGCTGTGCCCCGGAAATTCAAGGGCTTTTCATCAGCTCCATCAGGTCGGGCGTCATTCCTTCCATCTGGAAGGAAGCATTTGTCCGCCCCATCCCGAAAAAACCAATAGCAGACCCTCTTGTCCTCAGTAATTATCTCCCCATATCAATACTTCCGGTGCTGGGTAAATTACTTGAATCTGCCATAAACAGGCAGTTGAGTAATTACTTGGAATCTAACAATGTGCCAGATCCCTCGCAATCAGGCTTTCGTCCAGGTTTCAGTACGGAAACTGCAATCCTGGCTGTAACCGACTCACTGAGGCAAGAATTGGACGCAGGAGGATCAGCTATTCTGGTCCTCTTGGATCTTTCCGCAGCATTCGACACGATCTCCCACTCCAAGCTGTCGGAGAGACTGCAGTCCTGCGGCATCCAAGACCAAGCACTGAATTGGCTACAAAATTTCCTATTTGATAGAAAGCAAACAATTATGCTGGGTCCTTATCGCTCAGACAAATGCCACCTGGACAATGGTGTCCCCCAGGGCTCATGTCTCAGCCCCACTTTGTTTAATTTGTACATGTCCTCTTTAGCAAAGATTGCAGAATCATGCGGGTTTGAGACAATCTCATATGCGGACAACACCCAGCTTATTTTTTAAATTAACCCTAACGCAACCACAGAACCCCTACGCTTCGCATCCGGAATGATTACCATTTCCAACTGGATGACGGATAAGTATCTCCAATTGAACCCCAGCAAATCAGAAATCCTGCTAATTGGGAAGGCTCCTCTCTACTGGTCCGGGAAATGGTGGCCACCGGAGATCGGCACCGCACCAGCGCCCAAACAAGTAGTGAAAAACCTGGGCTTTAAAATCGACCAGACCCTTTCCATGAAAGATCACGTAGCTGCAATCTCTAGCTCCTGTTTTTTTAGCCTTGGACTACTACGGAAGATTCTCCCCTTTCTCCCCATCAAGCACCGTAGAACTCTAGTCCAGGCCATGGTGATCAGCTGCCTCGATTATGGTAATGCTCTGTTGGCGGAACTTGGCCCGACACTGTTAAAAATACTTCAGGATATTCAAAACACCGCTGCTCGAATGCTCCTAAATCTCCCCCAGGTACGCCGTCAGCTTTGCTACTTTCAGACCTTCATTGACTCCCTATTGTGAAACGAGCACATTTCAAGACCTGCTGCCTCACGTATAAGCCCTTAAACGGTAAAGGTCCCAAATACCTGGCAAATAAACTAACAAAAACTACCTCTACTCTTAACTTACGATCAAATGCGCTGGAGCTCACGAAGACCCCCCTCATCCGTCTTACCCGCGCCGGGGGCAGAGCTTTCTCCTATCTCGGACCGCGTTACTGGAACGCACTTCCCATCTGCATACGCACCTGCCCTTCCTTCACTATTTTTAGGAAACAACTGAAAACCTTCCTGTTCTGATTGCTTAGAGTCTTTTACCTAAGCTGACGTGTCTTCCCTCCCTTTTCTTCCCTTCTCAGCAGACCACTAGGTATTGCGCCGAGATGCCCCAGGGTGAGTCGCGCGCTCTAGAAGTGCCCATAACATACCATAACATAACAATGTAATTATTCAGTTATAGAGAGAGTCTTTGGCAGTTTTCTGGGCAGAAAACAGATTCAAACTTTTTTTGTGGGAGATGAAATTTACAGTTCAGACAGATTACAAACCTTTGGCTAGAATATTTTGCACAAAAGGAACATAATTGTATACACTTTTGCATTTGAAGGTGACAATATCAAAACTAACAAAGGTGACGGACTTAAAATGGTAGCACTTCACTTCCAATATGCTGCTGCCTTATCTGGCTGTTAGTGCACAAAGTCTCCAGCACCATTCACCTAGTGATGCCTCAGAGGGGAATTTCTGACAAACAATTTACATTAAATGGAGGTGCACTGAACACAGAAAAGAAGTCCAAAAGTGTTTTCTATTTTTCTTTGTTTAATATTTATTTCAGATAGATAGATACAAAACCACAACCAACGCGTTTCGTTCCTTAAAGATACAATTTCTTAACGGAACTTCTTCAGGGCTGCAATAAGAATAGAAAAAATATATATATATAATACAATCATTAAAACTGACGGACGTACACATATATTTACAAATATTAAAAACAAATTTTGTGTCATTTGGATCATTCCAGTTGTACAGAAATAGAATTGATATTTACAAAAATTATACACATTTTTCTTTATTCTTATACACGTCTACCTATATTATATAAACACACAATTTGCAAAAATTTATAGTGAAATAATGAAAAAAGAAAGAACTCTAATCCACCAATAAAGTATTTCAAGACTCCCTAATTTACAGTTTTTATAAATTCTATACAATCTCTCGCTTTGAGTCTATTTAACCAAAGCTAAAACTCATAATGTGCAGGCCATCATCTTACCTCAAAGTGACAGCAAATTAAATGCAGGCTTTGGATTTCAAAAATTGAAGAATGACGAATGAGTAGTGTATCCCACTTGATAATGGAACTATCCAGAGATCAGAAGATATTCTAAAAGAAATTATGTGACAAGGAGACCAAATTAGAACAACCTGAATTAATTATTATGATGTTTTAAGAAGTGGAAGGGAAATAAGGGATGGATATAATCAAGTGTCTCACCAGATTGGTCGTAGAGGGTCTAACTAAAGCTAAAAACCAGTAGTTGAAGTTTAAAGTATTAAGATCCATTTGAATGGTGATTGACAAAGATTCATAATGAGAATCTGAAACAAGATAAAAAATTATTTGCTCACTTTTGATTAGAAGTGATAAGGATACATTACTTCTAAACAGTATATTCGAAGTACATAACAGACTCGACAGTTTTGGCCCTTATTTTTAGAACGAGAATTTTTAAAAAGGTTTCTACTTCAAGAAGACCTCAAAGAATAACAAACTGCTATTATGAACAAAATAATTTTCAAGAAAAGGTGCTTTTGTTTTATATTCAAGAAGAACATAACAGACTCCAAAGTGTTGTCATATGTCCCTCAAAATGATAATTCAAGTTGGGATGACCCCAAAGATAACAATCTGCAACTTTGGAAGATATAATAATCAAGAAAGAGCGCTTGGGTGTGTTTATTAAGATTTGCAGTGATCTCACCTGTACTGTTCCTTCAATTCAATTCCTTAGGTATATTGTCAAACGACATCAAAAGTAGATGCTCAGTCTAATGTCAACATATTGTTGATTAAACACCTAATGGGAAATATATGAAATGCATTAATGACTTAACACAAAACTTATTAATATTCTGTAATTTGATTGACATCATCTATGATGCCATTCTAAACACGAACGTTCCAAATTCAAAAATATCAAATCCTTTAGTAAATTGTAAAATGACCGTTATGTTTTTAGAAAGAACGAAAAAGAAGGAGAGAAGGAATTGGTAAAAACCAAAATTGGATATTATAAAAGTTAAGTGGATTATCCTTTGGAAGTCCTTTACCAAAGTGATCAGCTCCCATCAAACTTTGTATATTAACAAAGTATACACTCAACTAAATATATCTCCAAAGTCACAATCTCTTGTGACCACAAAATTCACAAAAATCCACTAATTCAACAAAATTATTAATCAAATCCAGTATCTTAAACATAAAAATGCATGTTGTTTTATCTTGAACCATTAATTAACCCCTGTGTCAAAACCACGTGGAGGATGTTAAAATAATGATTTATATTCTAAGTACCTTATTAAGCGTTTTCCAGTCACATCCCGATTCTCCGACCGTTTTCGCCCTGCTATTCTCGTGTTTAAAAACATTTTTCAAATCGGGAATAGAAATCACTAGTGTCTTCGTCTGGCTTTTGTTTACAGGCTGAGATTGCACCCCAGTCTTCCTTTTTCGTAGTTAATAAACGTGGCAGTACCTGTATTAGTAATCCTGCTAGTGCTGTAATCTTTTCCCCAAGCCCTGCTCCTGCAGCTCGGGCCTTTTCTTCGTTTTCTAATGCTGTCCAATCTATCTTTTGGTCTCCCACCTCCCATTCTTTTTCTTTGAGTTTCTCATAAACACCGGCCGGTAACAGGACTTTTAGTATTTTCATAATATCGTGGTAGGTATACTCTCCCATGAGTAACATGTCTTTTATCTCACGGTGGAAACCTGCTGGGTCCTTGTCATGGCTTGGTACTACTTTCTTCATTTCTAATAATTCTAGTTTAGTTATAGGCGTGTACACAAACACGCGTGTAAAATTATCACCGGCACCTCTAATTGGGTGCACTTCGCGTAACGGATTCTGTCTATCTATGTGATACATTTTTCTTCCCATGATGGGAACTGGAACGTGTTCCGGGCATACGAAATTTAAATATTGGTTTCGGGATTCTAGAATTTCCTTAATTAAATCAGTACCTGACCCTCTCCATATATTCGTGAGTAGTTCTGTCAATATGTCAGGTAAGGGTCCTGGATCGGAGTGTTGGCTTTTATATAATATAAGGAGGTGTTGAATCATGTATATACTAGCTAGACGCTGTTCATATGGGTCTAGATTCAGAAACGTGTGTGCAAGTACATCGTCATTGTATTCGCCGGGACTGTCAGCCCATTGTACTGCTGACCTGGCTAATTCTTGTTCGTCCATGGAATCGAGCACGTGGTACCCCCTTCGATCTCGGAGTAATTTATCAGCGGCTTGGAATAAGTGTTCGGGGGATTTTGTATTAAGCATAGGGTTTTGAAAATGTCTATTATATTCCGGACGTGTTGGACGTATTTGGTCGTTAAAACCTCTGGTATTATTATGGGGTCTTCCTTTACCTACATAAGCTATTGTGTCTACTTGCTCTGATTCTTGCTCCTCCTCCTCTCTGTTTAGGTCAGCGGCGTCTACCTCTAATCTTTCTTCATGTATTCTTTCTACTTCTTTGCGGATCTTTCGGTACATAGCTACTATACATAACTGTTTATCATGTCTCCCTTCTGATATATTCTGGCCCCAAGTGACAAGTTTTTGCATTTCTTCCGTATTTACCCCAGGCCGGTCTTGATTTCTGATTACACAGTTTATGAGGAAACGTAACAGTTGTCCCTGTACCTCCGCTTTCTGGTACTCCATGGCTCTGCTAATACTTTCAGGACCTCGTCCTGACTGGACAAAGTGATATATATTTTCTAAATGTGTAGCCATTCCTGGTAGCTTCGTTAAATATATTGCAGCTCGTCTAATACGTAATGATGACAGCAGCATTTCGTCCCGTTTACCGGGCACAGGATCATATCTACAATCTACTAGAAGTTCCTTAAGCATGTCGGGAGTTGCTAGTTTGGGCGTACGTTGGTGTGCTAATTCTCTAAGGGAAAATTTATTTCCTCTGGGTGGCGTAGAAAAAATGTCTGTTGTACCTCCTGTAGCACCGTCTGGGGTGCTGGACGTGAAAGGATTTGTTGAAGGTGAGACAGCAACCGTCGTTGCGGGAAAAGCTGTAGAAACAGATGTGCTTGTCGGAATGTGTGTCAGAGCTTGTTGTTGCGGAGGTACAGACGAATGCTCTTGGCGATGAGCATCATCGGCAAGCGTTCTATGTGGTGCGGTATTAGCATACTCGGGAGCTGCGTCATCTAAATAAGAGGAAAGGAAAACATCTTCTGCGGTTCTGGGATGCCCCTTGGGGTGTGCTTTTATCGGAAACAATGGGGGTGGTAAGTCTTTTGGTATTTCCGGAGTAGCCTTAGGTAACCCTTCGGCCAGAAGTGGATACATACCATTCATAAGGGCGTTTCTTTGTCTATCTATTTGTTCTGATTTTACTCGGGTACCTTCCTCAATTAACAGATTTTCTCGGACTTTATTTGAATTCTCCTTACTCTTATCTTCCTGTCTAAGTGCTTTTTCCGTACGTCTATACTATTCTTTACGCCATAATTCAATGGCATCTTTCTGTGACTGTCTGGCTTTCTTTTTCCATAATTCTTCTTCTACTCTCATGATGCAATCTGCATCCCAGGTCCCCGCTGCGGGCCATCTCTGACTCTCTGGTAATTCTTTGGTGTAGTCCACCCATAAATCAAGAAATAATACGCCATCTAGGCCATGCTTATGATACATAAAGTACCCTGGAGTGTCCCTCGGTGGGATGGGAACAGCTTCTTCAAGTACACCTTTTCTAGTTTTGATCTGTCTTAGTTTCGAAAAGAGCGGCATTTTTTAAACCTTATTACTAGAACACACTTTATACATGAAAACACAATAATGAACAGTCATTCACACCACAGTATATAGAACGTGTTTAAAACATTTAACACTTAAAAGTTTTACGAACAATGATAACTAATAGAAAACTAGTTACTGACATCATACTGACACTAGATAGTACTTATTTATATGCAAAACATACTATATATACTGCTAAACAGTACAGATACACTGCTAAAACAGTGCAGACCGGATTTGTGTACCCAAACCCGTCTTGACCGGCACAGACTATGTGCACGTTAAATGCCTCCCCAGTAATGGTACTCACCGGGTAGCTCGGAACGGAAGGCCTCGGAACGGAACTGAAACTGGACCGGACTGGACTCGACTCGACTGGACTCGGAACTTCGGAACCTGGCGGGTCTCTGTATACCTCGGATCTTGCTCTCTCAGCTAGGCTCTGGTCGGGATACTTCGCACTTCTCACCGCCTCGTCTGGGTGTTGATCGCAGCCTCAGTCGTCCCCGCTTGGCCGGAGGGAGATATAGGAAATCCTGCGGATACGTGTTTTTGTCCGTTCAGCTGTGGCAGGAGACCGGGCCTGCAACGCACCGCCGGCGCGTTGCAATTCGAATTGTGGGCCTTCTATTCCATCACCACGAAAGTTCAGGAAGGAAGGGACATATATTATTGACAGATAAGCAGTTTTATAGAAAATACATTACAATGAAACAGATGCAAGAGGCGTAACAGCTGATAAAAGATGCATACGTAGCTAATAGAGGGCGTAATTTAATAAACGTCATCATACATGATGTCATAAGTGGGTGGATCCATAAGAGAATCCTGCAATGTCAGCAGAAATAGTTGGCAGAGATGCGCGCGCAGCCGCATGACGTGTTATTGACGTGCAACTAGAGGGTGAAGGGGACTTGACATTTAGCTCTACATGTGGAGACAGAAGTCTGGCGTTATGTCAACCTAATCCCAAATCATATCTAATATCCTATGTTTAAAGAACAGTGTTATCCAAAAAGAGAGGTCTCTTAGGATAGAATCTTATTCTATACTGACTATACTGACTGTTAGTGCGTGTACAAGCGTCTAAGTGTCTACACTAGATGCGAGGGGGTAGGAATATTCCATGGTGACGGGGCTATGAATTACTTGCATGAGGGCAGCGAGGCCTGGCCCTGTGCACGGTAGCTGGAGGAATGTTTACCTAAACTACTAGACAGGAATGCATCGGATGAGGGGCGGAGGAGATAATCTTGAAGGTGAAATACAGTTTTTGGCAGGCGACGGGCTGGATCAGGCACCGTTAGCCGCGCAGGGAATAAGACAAAGTTCATGGTCACAGATGCAGGCTCAGACTGGAGCTTTCAGAGGCAGAAGGCAGAAAAGGCTTGATGACAGAATTCGGGCCTACTCGCCTGAATCTGTAAAATGTGGAAAGTGAACCACATAAAGTCGGTGGCCTTTCATACTTAGAAAAGGAATATCTGACCCATTCATGGTGGATCTGAAAGAGGACATGTTGGCGGTGGACGCACATATATTTGCGTCTTCAGAACTGGAGCAGGAGGGAACATACATGTACTTATAGCATGTACATGGAGCCGTTGGGGTCTACGATAGGGGACATAACTGATCACAAAATTCATATTTCCTCATTCCCTCCTTGTCCCCTTCGGACCCTTAGGAGATATCGATCTTCATCAATCTGTTCATATAACATCATTTGTTCTTCTTTTTTCTTCCGGGATCTTGAGCGAAAACTTGGATGTGGGATACACGAGGTGGCACACAGACCACAAATCGCTGGCCCACATTGTAGACATAAGCAGCAACTGAATAGTATGAGAAAGCCAATACCAAGGAAGGATAGGATTCTCCATCCCCAGGCTGACAACACGCCCCAGAACCAACCGGACCAAGTCCAGCTGCCTGGACTCTGGTGTATCTGGCTTACAATCCTATGAAGGCGAGTTATGGCTTTATATACTGACGGCGAATTTTCTGGTATGAAAATGCAACAACTTGATCCGATGACCCTACAAGCTCCGCCCCTATCGGCCAGGATGACGTCAAGGACAAGACGATTTTGAAGCACAACAATCCGCATAGCAGACTGCTCTTCTGTTAAATTGCCAAAGGCGGAAATAGTTTCGTTCACTACTGCTTCAAGGGTTCTGGTTAATCTACGTATCAGTTTACTATTAGTAACTGTACCTATATAGGGAAAGAAACCTTTATTGAAATCTGTGTATTTTTCCCATGCTGTTTCAGTGTAATCAACAATTGGGAGATCTCTTTGCTGTCTATTGTGTACTAAATGGGTATTTCTATGATAATCAGGAGGAGCTAGGAAAACAGGTGGTAGAAGGAATGCTATGTAACAGGTACCATCCCAATCTAAAGGTAGACGTATATATGCGGTCTGGCCACATATAAAGTAGGAATGACGAGAAGCTCTAAATGTAGACTTGCCTTGATCACTGAATTTTATTACAGTGGTGCATTTACTATGGCCCATGTGTATGGAGCCATTCTTTCTTATACATAATTCCCCCTTTACTGGGAATACTGACATGGCGGGTAAGATTGGTGTAGCTTCGGATTCAACGTTCAGGATCATAAGGTTAAGTGTAAAATTACCTAATCCATATACTTCATTTTCTAGATCAGTTCCTGTTCTTTTGGGAAGTCCCTCCTTGTTAGGGTAGCAGACTTTAAGCAAAACTAAGTTCAGGTTTCCCCATACCCAGTTGTCTTGATAAACTGCGGAATTTGAATCTAGGGAATTAATCAAACTAAACCATGCTCCACAGGAGCCATTGTGTGTGAACGGATAGGGAAAGAGGGGCAAAACTCCCTAATAGTTCTGATAGGGAGGGAGTCGGCCACATATCCAACAATTTGTGGCATTGCTGGTTTGATGGGAATGATGTAGCATACTAATGAATGTGTTGTTGCGCAGCGCAAATCTATAAGACAATTCATGTGGAGGTAATTCACTAAAAGAATGTTCTGCAGTTATATTATAAGCACGCTTAGGAATAGGATAATACATGTGCAATAGGATGCTGACAATGATGATCAAAAGACTTAGAAAAAACAAAATTAATAATGTTACTGTACAGTGACTACGAAATGATTTACAATACGCATGCTTCTTGAGCAGCATCTGATTATTTCTTTCTCTATTCCGGTCCAGAAGATACATGTCGGAGACAAATTCAACCGATTCACCTTGGAGAGGACTTAAACAATCACATTGTCTGACTTACTGGACCTCAATTTTAGTTTATACAGTTCTGGTTTCGTTAATTCAGCCAAAGGGAGCTTTGAGTCTGTTTGTGAGGGAATACAGGGTTGAGTCTCTACGCTGGATGGTAGTCCATAAAAGTTCTTGATATGACTCGAGTGCAACCACCCTTTCCTTCCCTCGATTTTCACAGCTGTCCTTGTGGTGAGTAAAACCAACTTCGGTGACTTCCACCTAGGATCCAGTTGGGTCTTCCGGTCAAAGTTCCTGGCCAACACCAAGTCTCCAGGAACCACGTCATGGGGTTTCACCTCAGTATTGTCGGGAAATGCTGCTGATACCTGTGAACGACAAGATTGTAGTGCAGACATCAAGGAAGCCAGGTAATCTGTCAGCATATTACAGTCAACATCAGTGATTTTGCGAGGTATAGGCGTCCCCCACATATTTGGTGGTCTACCGAAGATCACCTCATACGGGGATAGCCCTGTTCGAGAATGTGCTACCATTCTCATGTAAAAGAGCGCAACTGGTAAGGCTACTATCCAATCAACTCCTTTCTCTCTACATATTTTGGACAATCTAATTTTCAGAGTTTGATTATGGCGTTCCACGAGACCTGCTGCCTCGGGATGTCGGACACAGTGAAATTTCCATTGATAGCCTAATAGAAGGGAAACGTGTTTCATTAGTTCGGATGAGAACGGCTGGCCGTTATCTGAGTAGACAACACGTGGTAAACCGTACCGTGGGAAGAATTCTCGAACTAACTGTTTGGCAGTAGTCGGGGCAGTGTAATCTGAAACCGGGTATGCTTCTGTCCAACGGGAAAGAGCACAGACAACCACGAGAACATATTTGAATCCTCGACATCGTTCCATCTGGATATAATCCATCTGGAGGACTTCAAAAGCATGATCGGGAGTTTGGAATCCACCCTGTTCTACGGGGATGCTTTTACCTGGATTAAACTGACAACATATCATACAGGTACGAACTTTTTGTTTAGCTGCGGCTCGTAAATGTTTGTTGAACCAAATGTGTTGAATGCTGTCTAGCATAGCTTTTTCTCCTAGGTGCGCTGGACTATGTATAGTGTTAATGATGACTTGGACCATTGAGTCGGGAAGAAACCATATAGATTTTTCCTTCGTCATCCATCCTTGATCTGTTTGGATCCCTCCTAATTCAGTCCATTTCTTTATTTCTTCTGGTGTAGCATGTGTCTGTATGTCAATTACATCAAGGGCGGGATCCTTAACTGTCATGCAATGTGTTGGTGTCAGGACTATTGTCTTTGTCATGTCAATTGTGTGAGTCTGATTCTGAGCAGTCTGTTTAGCTGTTCTGTCAGCTAGGTCATTACCCTGAGAAATGATATCGGTAACTTTTGTGTGGGCTTTGCATTTCATAATCGATATTGCAGTAGGTAGATGAATCGCGTCTAATAGGGCTTGAATGAGGGGTCCGTGTTGGATGTGGGCACCGTGAGAAGTTAAATAACCTCTCTCTCGCCACAGTACGCCGAAGTCATGGACGACTCCGAATGCATAACGTGAATCTGTGTATATGTTGACTTTTTTATTTGTGGCTTGAATACAGGCTTGTGTCAGAGCGGTGAGCTCTGCTGCTTGAGCTGACAAAGTGTTAATACAATTTGTTTCAATGACTTCAGTGTCTGTTGTGACTGCGTAAGCGGCCACTAACTCTCCTGTACTTGTTCTCATACATGACCCATCTACATATAATGTCAAGTCTGGATCTGACAAAGGGATATCTGTCAAGTCTTGTCTGGGTTTCGTCGTGATAGTAATGACTTCGACACAATCATGTGCCAATGGATCTGTTCCGCCTACTGGTAACAGTGTGGCAGGATTTAACGTATTACAACGTCTGATTTCTATATGTGGCTGAAACAAGGTTAATTCGTAACCGGTGAGTCTTGCTATAGTCAAGTGTTGTGTTTGTGTGCGGTTCAAGAGAACCTCTACTGCGTGTGGTACTTGTACTGTCAATAGATGTCCTAACACTATGGCATCGCTTTGTCTGATTGCTAAAGCTGTTGCTGCCACTGATTTCAGGCACGCTGGAAGTGCCTGAGCTACTGGATCTAATGTACTAGAGAAATAAGCACATGGTTAGTGTGATCCTGCTTGTTCCTGAGTGAGTACTGACAAGGCAGTACCTTCGCGTTCTGTAACGAAGAGTGTAAACTGTTTACTGTAACATGGTGTTGCTAGGACAGGTGCTTGGCATAAAGCTTTCTTTAAGCTTTCAAAGGCATGTGTATGTTCTGGAGTCCAAGGGAGGACAGTCGATGTGGCTGCCTCCTGTGTTGTCAACTGGATGAGTGGTTTTGCTAGAAATGCATATTGAGGGATCCACTGCCTACAGTATGAAGTGAGGCCTATAAAAGCCCGCACCTCCTTTTGTGTCTTGGGTGGTGGCATGTTAGCAATTAACTGGATGCGATCCGGTGTAAGCTGCCTTCCCTCCTTGGACAGCGAGTGCCCAAGGTAAACAACTCGCTGGACACAGAATTGCAGCTTAGAAGGGGACACCTTGTGCCCCTTGTCGGCCAGAAATTTTAAAACCGTCAGTGACGCTGTTTCACATTCAGGTTCGCTTCGGGCGGTGATCAGTAGATCATCGACATATTGAAGCAAGGCAGTGTTAACTGGCATGTGGATACTGTCAAGTTCTCGTTTCAGTGCTTGACTATAGATGCTGGGGCTTTCTGTAAATCCTTGAGGTGCGCGTGTGAATTTAAAACTTCGTCCATTTAAACTAAAACCGAACAAATATTGACTTTCCGGATCTATTGGGACACTAAAGAAAGCATTCTTGAGATCAATTACAGTGAAGAACGTTGCTTCTGAGTCAATAGCTGTGAGTAATGAAGAGATATCTGGGACCACAGGGTATTGTGGTACAATACATGTATTTAATTCGCGCAGATCAATAACTAATCGATATACTGGTGGTGCTTTTGGATCCGTTCTTTTAAGGATCGGAATTATCGGTGAATTACATACATTGGAGTCAGTTTCCACAACCACTCCTTGGGTAATAAGCTCGTCAATGATTTGCAGTAAAGCCACTACAGCATCTGGTGGTAACTTATATTGTCGCATTCGTGGTAGTACTACTCCTGTTTTCAGTGTGACTCGATATGGTGTAATGTTCATGCAACCAACATCAGTTGGGCCTTGTGCCCACAAATGTGTAGGTAAATTCTGCAGTCGGTGATCCATGTCTCTGGATACGTAGTGACCTTTAAAGTCACGTAAAAATAGTCGTACTCCTTCCGGAGAACAACATATTATGGCTCCTAGAGCTTTCAGTGTTTTTATACCTAACATGATTTAGACATGATTTAGTAAGCAATAAATCTGTAGTACGTGTTAATGGACCGACTGTAAGTGGAAGAGGTTGTGTTACGTCATTTATTATCGGTTTTCCTGAGAATCCAAGGGAAATATTTTGTGAGCCTGAGAGGGGTGCCCCTGGAACTTCACTGCGTCTTATAGTTGTTCTGCTTGCCCCTGTATCAAGTAAAAACTTTCTGTCTTCCCCTAATAGTTCACTATGTACATAAGGTCCCTCTTGGTCTACAGGAACCTCTATAAGGGGTAAGCTAACTTCCCTCTCTAGGCTATCTCATGAGTATCGCTGATAATCGGGATAATCTGTTTGTGCATGCTGATACATTTGTTGTGTTGTTGCTTGAGTTGCAGCAGCAGGCTGCGCTTGTGGTGGTACTACGATCTGTTGTGGAGCTGCCTGTTGCGGAGCTAATTGTTGCGGAGCTAACCTAGGTTGTGCCTGCTGAGGCGTTTGTTGTTGATTCTGATCCTGTCTGGGTGGACGTGGTCTCTCATGTGTTCTACCTGTGGCTATATTATGTTTCAGAACTGGGCAATCGTGTATATAATGACCTGGTTGTTTACAATAGTTGCATGTCCCTTTTGCAGGACCTGTGGAATCACCCTTTTGATGACTATCGGCTGGAACTGACTGTGCAACAAGCATTTTCATTTTTGTATCTTTCATACGTCTTTGTTCGTGTTCTTGTTCTTCTCTAATTCTATTGTGATGATATTGTAACATCTGTAGCATCTGTGATGGGGTATTACCTTGCCAGGTACTTTCGAATTTCAATACTCTATTCTTGACTTGTAGCAGAGAATTTTCAACTAATTTTGTCACAAACAGATGTGGATATGACTCACTACTGGCTTTTATGCCACTATTTATACTAAAACATTTTTCAAATCGGGAATAGAAATCACTAGTGTCTTCGTCTGGCTTTTGTTTACAGGCTGAGATTGCACCCCAGTCTTCCTTTTTCGTAGTTAATAAACGTGGCAGTACCTGTATTAGTAATCCTGCTAGTGCTGTAGTCTTTTCCCCAAGCCCTGCTCCTGCAGCTCGGGCCTTTTCTTCGTTTTCTAATGCTGTCCAATCTATCTTTTGGTCTCCCACCTCCCATTCTTTTTCTTTGAGTTTCTCATAAACACCGGCGGGTAACAGGACTTTTAGTATTTTCATAATATCGGGGTAGGTATACTCTCCCATGAGTAACATGTCTTTTATCTCACGGTGGAAACCTGCTGGGTCCTTGTCATGGCTTGGTACTACTTTCTTCATTTCTAATAATTCTAGTTTAGTTATAGGCGTGTACACAAACACGCGTGTAAAATTATCACCGGCACCTCTAATTGGGTGCACTTCGCGTAACGGATTCTGTCTATCTATGTGATACATTTTTCTTCCCATGATGGGAACTGGAACGTGTTCCGGGCATACGAAATTTAAATATTGGTTTCGGGATTCTAGAATTTCCTTAATTAAATCAGTACCTGACCCTCTCCATATATTCGTGAGTAGTTCTGTCAATATGTCAGGTAAGGGTCCTGGATCGGAGTGTTGGCTTTTATATAATATAAGGAGGTGTTGAATCATGTATATACTAGCTAGACGCTGTTCATATGGGTCTAGATTCAGAAACGTGTGTGCAAGTACATCGTCATTGTATTCGCCGGGACTGTCAGCCCATTGTACTGCTGACCTGGCTAATTCTTGTTCGTCCATGGAATCGAGCACGTGGTACCCCCTTCGATCTCGGAGTAATTTATCAGCGGCTTGGAATAAGTGTTCGGGGGATTTTGTATTAAGCATAGGGTTTGGAAAATGTCTATTATATTCCGGACGTGTTGGACGTATTGGGTCGTTAAAACCTCTGGTATTATTATGGGGTCTTCCTTTACCTACATAAGCTATCGTGTCTACTTGCTCTGATTCTTGCTCCTCCTCCTCTCTGTTTAGGTCAGCGGCGTCTACCTCTAATCTTTCTTCATGTATTCTTTCTACTTCTTTGCGGATCTTTCGGTACATAGCTACTATACATAACTGTTTATCATGTCTCCCTTCTGATATATTCTGGCCCCAAGTGACAAGTTTTTGCATTTCTTCCGTATTTACCCCAGGCCGGTCTTGATTTCTGATTACACAGTTTATGAGGAAACGTAACAGTTGTCCCTGTACCTCCGCTTTCTGGTACTCCATGGCTCTGCTAATACTTTCAGGACCTCGTCCTGACTGGACAAAGTGATATATATTTTCTAAATGTGTAGCCATTCCTGGTAGCTTCGTTAAATATATTGCAGCTCGTCTAATACGTAATGATGACAGCAGCATTTCGTCCCGTTTACCGGGCACAGGATCATATCTACAATCTACTAGAAGTTCCTTAAGCATGTCGGGAGTTGCTAGTTTGGGCGTACGTTGGTGTGCTAATTCTCTAAGGGAAAATTTATTTCCTCTGGGTGGCGTAGAAAAAATGTCTGTTGTACCTCCTGTAGCACCGTCTGGGGTGCTGGACGTGAAAGGATTTGTTGAAGGTGAGACAGCAACCGTCGTTGCGGGAAAAGCTGTAGAAACAGATGTGCTTGTCGGAATGTGTGTCAGAGCTTGTTGTTGCGGAGGTACAGACGAATGCTCTTGGCGATGAGCATCATCGGCAAGCGGTCTATGTGGTGCGGTATTAGCATACTCGGGAGCTGCGTCATCTAAATAAGAGGAAAGGAAAACATCTTCTGCGGTTCTGGGATGCCCCTTGGGGTGTGCTTTTATCGGAAACAATGGGGGTGGTAAGTCTTTTGGTATTTCCGGAGTAGCCTTAGGTAACCCTTCGGCCAGAAGTGGATACATACCATTCATAAGGGCGTTTCTTCGTCTATCTATTTGTTCTGATTTTACTCGGGTACCTTCCTCAATTAACAGATTTTCTCGGACTTTATTTGAATTCTCCTTACTCTTATCTTCCTGTCTAAGTGCTTTTTCCGTACGTCTATACGATTCTTTACGCCATAATTCAATGGCATCTTTCTGTGACTGTCTGGCTTTCTTTTTCCATAATTCTTCTTCTACTCTCATGATGCAATCTGCATCCCAGGTCCCTGCTGCGGGCCATCTCTGACTCTCTGGTAATTCTTTGGTGTAGTCCACCCATAAATCAAGAAATAATACGGCATCTAGGCCATGCTTATGATACATAAAGTACCCTGGAGTGTCCCTCGGTGGGATGGGAACAGCTTCTTCAAGTACACCTTTTCTAGTTTTGATCTGTCTTAGTTTCGAAAAGAGCGGCATTTTTTAAACCTTATTACTAGAACACACTTTATACATGAAAACACAATAATGAACAGTCATTCACACCACAGTATATAGAACGTGTTTAAAACATTTAACACTTAAAAGTTTTACGAACAATGATAACTAATAGAAAACTAGTTACTGACATCATACTGACACTAGATAGTACTTATTTATATGCAAAACATACTATATATACTGCTAAACAGTACAGATACACTGCTAAAACAGTGCAGACCGGATTTGTGTACCCAAACCCGTCTTGACCGGCACAGACTATGTGCACGTTAAATGCCTCCCCAGTAATGGTACTCACCGGGTAGCTCGGAACGGAAGGCCTCGGAACGGAACTGAAACTGGACCGGACTGGACTCGACTCGACTGGACTCGGAACTTCGGAACCTGGCGGGTCTCTGTATACCTCGGATCTTGCTCTCTCAGCTAGGCTCTGGTCGGGATACTTCGCACTTCTCACCGCCTCGTCTGGGTGTTGATCGCAGCCTCAGTCGTCCCCGCTTGGCCGGAGGGAGATACAGGAAATCCTGCGGATACGCGTTTTTGTCCGTTCAGCTGTGGCAGGAGACCGGGCCTGCAACGCACCGCCGGCGCGTGAGATGAGAAAGTGTCCCTGGTAAATAAAATATTACGCTCTATGTATTTCAGAATATCAATAGGATCATGCATAAAGCAAGAGGCTGAGTCTGTGGTATCAGGTTCTAAAAGGGCTTTATTCCAATAACTCGAGTCAAAGGGAGAATATTACCATCACCAAAAAAGGATCTGGAAAGGGACTCAAAAGTATTCTCAATATTCTCCAAACATTATTCACAGAGTACAGTATATATACATTTCTCAATTGTACGTAAGCAAAAGAGCAAGAGAGAATGAGATAAGAGCATGTGGGCGTGTAAGTAGGCGTGAAGGTGGGCGTCCATGTGGGCGTCCACTTGATGATAATTGGTGCCCGAACAGTTACATCTCTTTCCCCACACGCCGGAGATGAAGGTCCAGTTTTGCCCCCTTCCATAGCCGTGACGGACTTCAAGCGCGCACGTCGCGGGTCTTCCCGCCAACTCCCTCAGGCCAACGAAGGGGACAGACTGCGACCAGGCATCCATACGAGGCGGTGAGGAACGCAGATTGTCCTACCCAGAGCCCACCTGCGAGAGAGCTGTGTCCGAGGTATACAGAGGCCCACCAGATTCCGAAGTTCCGAAGTATCCAAGTCACGAGTCGAGTCCAGTCCAGTCCAGTTTGGTCTAGTCCAGTTCAGTTCCGAGACCTTCCGTTCCGTGCTACCCGGTGAGTACCGTTGCTGGGGAGGCAGTTAGACGTGCACATTAGGTTGTGCCGGTCAAGACGGGTTTGGGTACACAAATCCGGTCTGCACTGTTTCAGCAGTGTATCTGTACTGTTTAGCAGTATATCTAGTATGTCTTGCATATAATTCAGTATTCTCTAGTGTTAGTATTATGTCAGTAACTAGTTTCCTATTAGTTATCATCGTTCGTTAAATGTTAAATGTTAAATGTTTTAATATGTTTTAAAAATTGTGGTATGAATGAGTGTTCATTATTGTGTTTATTGTAATTTATTGTGTTCAAAATCAAGTAGCAAAGTTTAAAGATGCCGTTCTTTTCAAAATTAAGACAGATCAAAACTAGAAAAGGGGTACTCGAGGAAGCTGTTCCCATTCCACCTAGGGACACCCCAGGGTACTTTATGTACCATAAGCATGGCCTAGATGCCGTATTATTTCTTGATTTATGGGTGGACTACACCAAGGATCTAGCCGAAAGTCAGAGGTGGCCCGCAGTTGGGACATGGGATGCAGATTGCATCATGAGAGTAGAAGAAGAATTATGGAAAAAGAAAGCCAGACAGTAACAGAAAGATGCCATTGAGTTTTGGCGCAAGGAGTCACATAGGAGGACAGAGTAAGTGTTTCACGAAGCAGAGAGAAGTAGACTGGAGTCTGGAAAAGCCAAGGAAGAGATGTTACAGGAGGAAGTGGAGCAGGTGAAATGAGTGCAGGCTGACAGAGGAAGAAATGCTGACGTTGCTGGTATTTATCCCGTCCTTTCAGAGGACCTAGCAAGAGTGGCCCCAGTAGAAAGACCAGTTAGAGTGCCACCGCAAGTACCACGATACATATAATAATGATATAGTAGCCCAAAGGTTCTTGAGCCTCCCACCAAACGAACAGCGCATAGCCGGTGTTTACATGGTCCAACATTTGACTACGTTGTCAATAGGAAATTGAGAGGGGTGTAGCTAGAGAAGGAGCAACACCTGTGATTTGATGACACCCCTAATGTACAAAGTGTTAATGAAAAATAATTAGTGAAAAGTTTAGCTTGAGAAAAATTGTGGGTATTTCGAATTTGCAAAATTGTTCCAGAATCCAGGTTTGTGTTCTTGGTGGTCCAGTGAGCCAATGTGCTGGGTCAAGACGGTAAGATTATGACCCCCTGAGAGCAAATTGTATATAAAAATAATTTTTCAATTGGGCGAATTATTGCAGTTTTTATGGAATTGAGTAGTCTTTTTGTCTTTGACAGCTTCAGAGTGAGGAGAAGGTGGGGGCTGTGTAGAGCAGTATGTGATACAGAAATCGGAGACAGATTCTGACCTTGTAGCCAGTGTAGGTGGGGGCCGGTGAGAGGAGCAGAACAGAGGCACTGCTTAGAAAGCTTCTCTGACATCGCATCTGTGTAATGCCTGCAGCCGGAACAACAAAAAAGTTGGCTGGCAGCCCAGGCTCAGGCCGCGCTGAGGGGCTATTTTTAGCTTCTCTGATAAGACAGGGCAGCTGAGAAATGTAAGTCGAGAAAGATTCCCTTGGTCTATTCTGTGCTAAACCAGTGCCCCGGGGAAATGTCTATGGAGAAGATTTGTTTTATTTTTTAGCAAATGTTATATTGCTTCTGGCCAGAAAGTAAAATGTTGCTCTTGCTTGGAATTTTAAGGGCTATGTGCCTATATAAAAACGATTTTCAAATTCAGATATTTTTGAATTGTGGCCACAAGCTGCCACCAGTTGCATTGGATAAATGATCCAGTGGTTAAAAGTCTGTGGGGAGAGATGAGAGGTGCGTCTTCATCTGGGACATTAGGGTACATTGTGTTGACGAAGATGCATAGCTCATTTTTATGAAAAAAAAAAAACAAACAGGTTCGTGTGTTCTTCGTTTTTGATTATTCTTGCTGATTCTGTGTGTCAGACTTGACACGGTGATTTCAGATGGGGGTGTATAGGGCAGGTAAATAAGTTATTGATTATAAGCCTGACAAATTAAGCAGGCCAGAGTGTTCGCCTCTGAGCTGTAGGTACTATAATTGCGCATCGCTGCTCATTTATATATGTTAGTGTAATTGTCTATGCTTTCTGTGCTTGGTATACTGATGGCTTGGCATATGTATTTTATATATGTTTTGTTTTTGTGTTGTATTGACCAGTATGTTTGGCATTAATACAAGTTCTCCTGGGCGTTACGGAGATGGACGTGACGACGTAAATCTTTGCGCAGCGCTTGGCTGGAACTTGTTCACAATTACTAAATTTCACAGACATGATATTACCTTTATCATGCTGTCAAAATAGCGGACAACACGTTATCAGTGTATGTCTAATTGGTATTGGTGATGAATAAAAGAAGAAAATAGTTATGCAAGACTTAAATATGTATCACATGACTGCCTTTCTCTTATAGACAGGCAGCCTCGGTCATATGTTTCCAGATTGGACATTAAGGAACCATTATGATCTGTGCACTCGCATCTTACCTCTTGAAAGGCCTGTTTTAAATAAGGACTGCCACCCCAGAGTGACAAATGAGGCTCGGTATTTAGGGTAATGAGAAAATATCTGACAGGATTTCCTTTTTAAAGTTTGCTTTAGTAAGCTCATTCTTGTAAGTGGTGGCCCCAAAAGTTGACTTGTTTTTAAATTAGGCTGTTTATTGTATAGGTGGAAATTATTGCAAAATGACTGATTTCTTTAGCAGATGAATTATTAATCATCAACATTAACAACTGTTCTTAAACTTGGTTTTCCGAATATTTAGGTAATTTAGCATTCCTATTAGGGCCTCCTAGCATTAATATTGACTTCAGGTTGGTGTAGGTTCATGTAATAGGGACATTTGCATATGAGATGTCATTTGGCCAGCTTATGAGCTAACACAATGAGGTTTGTACATTAATTTGAAGGATTTCTCGCCGTTTCAAATACGCTGTGTATCTCCTATAATTTTGCTTACGCCCAGTAGCTACACACAGGGATTAATAGTGTTGACAAGACACAGGGTTTGATAGTGTTTGACAGCAGTGAAATCTGTTTCAGATTTCCTCCTGTCAAAAAGGGGGGGAAGGAGGAGAATATTGGCTTTCTGCTGGCCCCTGAGGAGGTTCGCTTCCCGCTAGCCCCTTAAGAAATTAGTCCCCTTAGAAATTAAGCCGCGGAAATAGGTATGGTGCTTTCCCCTTTTTCTCATGTTTTATTGTGATCTTTCAGGGGAATTAGTCCAAGCCCCTAATACAGCTTCTACTAAAGTCCTCCCTTGGACACAAGAACACACTGTGGCATTTGAAGAATTAAAGAGAGCTTTATGTCAAGCACCAGTTTTAGCAAACCCTGATTACAACAAATCGTTTATGCTTTTTGTGACAGAGCGGGATGGAACAGCACTATCTGTCCTAACACAAGATCATGCAGGAAAACACGAGCCCTGTGCTTATTTTTCTAGTACATTAGACCCAGTAGCACAGGCTTTGCCTGCGTGCCTAAAATCAGTTGCAGCAACGGCCTTAGCCATAAGACAAAGTGACTCGATAGTGCTGGGCCACCCTCTGACAGTACAAGTACCACACGCAGTAGAGGTTCTCTTGAACCGGACACAAACACAACACCTGACTGTAGCTAGACTGACAGGCTATGAGCCAACGTTATTTCAACCACACATAGAGATCAGACGATGCAACATACTGAATCCTGCTACCCTTTTGCCCTCCAGTACAGAAAGCGTTTCACCACACGACTGTGTTGAAGTAATACATACCGTGACTAAACAAAGACAAGACTTGACAGACGTTGCACTCCCAGACCCCGACCTAACACTATAAGTTGACGGCTCATGCATGAGGACAGGGGCGGGAGAATTAGTGGCAGCATATGCAGTGACTACTGATACTGTAATAATAGAGACTAAAAGAATAGACATATTGTCAGCACAAGCAGCAGAGCTCATCGCCCTGACACAAGCGTGCATAAGAGCTAAGCACCTGAGAGTAAACATTTACACCGATTCTGTGGCGAGAAAGAGGTTTCTTGACCTCTCATGGGGCCAAGATACAGCATGGCCCCCTTATTCAAGCCCTACTGGAAGCAATACATTTACCAACAGCCATAGCTATCCTAAAATGTAAAGCACATACTAGAGCCACAGATACCATTTCCCAAGGCAATGATCTGGCAGACCGAACAGCTAAACAGACAGCTCAGACCCCACTAGACATGACAAAATCACAGATACTATCACTGTCCAAAGCCATGATAGTTAGGGATCCTTCCAAGGATGTACAAGACATACAGACACATGCTACTGTAGACGAATTAAAGAAATGATCGGAACAAGGAGGGGTACTGACTGATCAGGGTTGGATGACAAAGGGCAAATCCACATGGTTTCTTCCTGATTCAATGGTACAAATAATCATAAATACCGCACATAGTCCTGCACACTTAGGAGAGAAAGCAATGCTAGACAGCTTACAGAATATATGGTTCTCTTTTACATGCGAATGGTAGCTCATTCTAGAACAGGCTTATCTCCCTATGAAGTGGTCTTTGGTAGACCACCAAATATGTGGGGCACTCCAATGCCTAAAAGATTACTGATGCTGACAGATTACCTGGCTTCCTTGATGTCTGCACTACTCTCTTGTTGTTCGCAGGTTGCTGCCGCCTTCCCTGACAACACCCAGGTCAAAGAATACTCCATCGCTCCTGGATGGAAGGCGCCAAAGTCAGTGCTCTGGACCACGGGGACGGCCGTTAAAGTCAAAGGGCGGAAAGGATGGTTGCACCTTCACCACTCTTTTACAAAGGAAAGACTTTTAACACCATTTTCTAGAGGAGACTCCCCAGCAGTTTCCACAAAGCTAAACTTAGATCTAAAAAGTCAGAACCCGTTTGATCAATTAAGTCCACTAGGTGGTGAAGCGGTTGAACATGTATTCTGGCTTGCATAAGATCTTGGACAATAACATTGATAAAAAGAGCAAGATGTGCATCACGATAATATGTATCAGCTTAATACTACATGCTATTTTTCCTCCTATTGCCTCACTCTTATACTCCTCCACTAATGATACCATAAAGCACACATTTAGTGATCTGCCATCCCATGAGCTATCATATCGACTTGCCTTACGCAACAATACCTTTATTCAGATGCTGCACCATTCACATCAGACTAGCAATGCTACAGACTGCTGGGTCTGTGGCCGATTTCCCCCGTATCAGAAGGTAAAGGGAGTGTTGCCTCTTTTTCCTTTTCGGTTCTCCCATAATGGTTCTTGCGGAGCATGGTTTGCCTTAATGACATCCATCAACGGTGATGCCAAAGAATACAAAGCAATAACAAGGCTCCACAAGATTGCCCAAAACATACATCAAGACCCAGGCACGTGGACATGGTCCGGTTGGCTCTGGGGATTAATATCGGCTTGGGGATGGAAAGTGTTGACCGTCTGTGGGTTGATACTATTAATGATATTCAGTTGTTGCCTATGTCTGCAGTGTGGCCCGGCCATTGTGGCCTGTGTGCTACTGCATGTGTTCCACATCCCTATTTACAAAGCATTGAAAATGGAAAAATAATGCTGCAAGAACAGATCGACTGTCTCATGAAAATAGACGTTACATAGGGGGTTCACTAAGGTACAAGGAGGGAATGAGGAAAATAAAAATATATGAGGCCTATGTGTCCCCATGTGCCCCCCCCGAACGCTTATGTGCACATACATGTAACCTATGTATTTCCCCTCCATGGCCTTTCTATCATGATGCTTATGCTATAACGTGGCCTGCCATCATCCAGTCTCCCATGAGAGAAACGACAAATCTGTATTGAGGCCTACACGTTTTTCATCATGTTTTCCTGCATTTTCATGAAGCCCATGTTTATGGCTCAGCCAGAGCCGAAAAGAGGTTTCATGCCTCAGAACGCTCTGAAAGCTACAGCTACGTATCCTTGGCCTTGCACACTTGGGCCTCAGCCAAAGGGGCCCCGACCGAGGTGCTGAGACAGTATTGAGCACGGTTATCTGCTTACTCTTACTGAAACCACATTCTTGCCTGGTGAAGGAGGAATGAACGCGACCCATCTGCAAGGAGGGAGCCCAGCCCTACTGTCTCTCTTTGTGAGATTGCAAAGCTCACGTCAGTAATAAGCCCATAGCCCCCATGTAAGGCTTCTGCAGTAAATGAAGTAAATGAAGAAATAGATGCCACATCGGCTCTTGGTGATGAGCAACCTATGTCACAAATCAGTCCCTGCTCCAGAACAGAACAGATCCTTAACTGTCATGCAATGTGTTGGTGTCAGGACTATTGTCTTTGTCATGTCAATTGTGTGAGTCTGATTCTGAGCAGTCTGTTTAGCTGTTCTGTCAGCTAGGTCATTACCCTGAGAAATGATATCGGTAACTTTTGTGTGGGCTTTGCATTTCATAATCGATATTGCAGTAGGTAGATGAATCGCGTCTAATAGGGCTTGAATGAGGGGTCCGTGTTGGATGTGGGCACCGTGAGAAGTTAAATAACCTCTCTCTCGCCACAGTACGCCGAAGTCATGGACGACTCCGAATGCATAACGTGAATCTGTGTATATGTTGACTTTTTTATTTGTGGCTTGAATACAGGCTTGTGTCAGAGCGGTGAGCTCTGCTGCTTGAGCTGACAAAGTGTTAATACAATTTGTTTCAATGACTTCAGTGTCTGTTGTGACTGCGTAAGCGGCCACTAACTCTCCTGTACTTGTTCTCATACATGACCCATCTACATATAATGTCAAGTCTGGATCTGACAAAGGGATATCTGTCAAGTCTTGTCTGGGTTTCGTCGTGATAGTAATGACTTCGACACAATCATGTGCCAATGGATCTGTTCCGCCTACTGGTAACAGTGTGGCAGGATTTAACGTATTACAACGTCTGATTTCTATATGTGGCTGAAACAAGGTTAATTCGTAACCGGTGAGTCTTGCTATAGTCAAGTGTTGTGTTTGTGTGCGGTTCAAGAGAACCTCTACTGCGTGTGGTACTTGTACTGTCAATAGATGTCCTAACACTATGGCATCGCTTTGTCTGATTGCTAAAGCTGTTGCTGCCACTGATTTCAGGCACGCTGGAAGTGCCTGAGCTACTGGATCTAATGTGCTAGAGAAATAAGCACATGGTTTGTGTGATCCTGCTTGTTCCTGAGTGAGTACTGACAAGGCAGTACCTTCGCGTTCTGTAACGAAGAGTGTAAACTGTTTACTGTAACATGGTGTTGCTAGGACAGGTGCTTGGCATAAAGCTTTCTTTAAGCTTTCAAAGGCATGTTACGTCATTTATTATCGGTTTTCCTGAGAATCCAAGGGAAATATTTTGTGAGCCTGAGAGGGGTGCCCCTGGAACTTCACTGCGTCTTATAGTTGTTCTGCTTGCCCCTGTATCAAGTAAAAACTTTCTGTCTTCCCCTAATAGTTCACTATGTACATAAGGTCCCTCTTGGTCTACAGGAACCTCTATAAGGGGTAAGCCAACTTCCCTCTCTAGGCTATCTCATGAGTATCGCTGATAATCGGGATAATCTGTTTGTGCATACTGATACATTTGTTGTGTTGTTGCTTGAGTTGCAGCAGCAGGCTGCGCTTGTGGTGGTACTACGATCTGTTGTGGAGCTGCCTGTTGCGGAGCTAATTGTTGCGGAGCTAACCTAGGTTGTGCCTGCTGAGGCGTTTGTTGTTGATTCTGATCCTGTCTGGGTGGACGTGGTCTCTCATGTGTTCTACCTGTGGCTATATTATGTTTCAGAACTGGGCAATCGTGTATATAATGACCTCGTTGTTTACAATAGTTGCATGTCCCTTTTGCAGGACCTGTGGAATCACCCTTTTGATGACTATCGGCTGGAACTGACTGTGCAACAAGCATTTTCATTTTTGTATCTTTCATACGTCTTTGTTCGTGTTCTTGTTCTTCTCTAATTCTATTGTGATGATATTGTAACATCTGTAGCATCTGTGATGGGGTATTACCTTGCCAGGTACTTTCGAATTTCAATACTCTATTCTTGACTTGTAGCAGAGAATTTTCAACTAATTTTGTCACAAACAGATGTGGATATGACTCACTACTGGCTTTTATGCCACTATTTATACTATCTTGCATTTGAAGGTGGGTTGTATGTCTACAGGTATACTGCTTCACAGTGCAGTATATACCAGGAGCAGGTAATGGACTGTTTGCCAAGACTTGTTAAAGTGTGAGCTCCGCCTGATGTGGAGGTGGAAGACTCAGTAGAGGAAGATGGGTACTTAGAATGTGATGCGGTAATGGAATCAGAATGTGGGGAGCTGTGAGGGACAGGTAAAGAGCTGCTTGTGAGTGGTGGTTGATATGTCTGGAAATAAATACAAGTCCCCTGTCATCTTTGTGGAGGAACAATGCAGTAACCAATCAAAAGACATGGAAAGGAGTAGTACTTCATGGCAGGGGAAAACAGAACATTGACAAGCTGGGTCAAGAATGAGAAGTAGGAAAATGAGTGACGAGGAAAAGTCAACCAAAGATAAGCCACTTAGGAGAGGGGAGGCTCCAATGTTGTGGTTCTTGAAGAGCCACAATATGTTTTGCAACAGAAAGCATCAGTGGTTTTCGAGGATTTGAGATAAAAATGATAACATGATAAAATAATACAGTCACAAAATGTGCTGCTTGATTCCATGTAATTTGTCTTTTTTGCCACATAATTTAGTCAACCCTGCTGTATAATTTGGTCCTCTTCTGCCACATAATTCACTGGCCCTGGTAGATACATCGTATCCTGACCTGTTATTCATCGTTTAGCGTGTCAGTCTCCAAGAGTAGCTCAAACTACACTTCCTTGTGATGTCATAGTATGGTATTCACTCAGAACTTGTGGAAAATAGCTGTGAAACAGCTCATTCATACTGTTGTGTATGTTCATGCTTTGCATTTCTGATACACTTTTACTGGTAAGAAAATTGTGCGGCAAGCAACAACAAACACTTGCTTCGAGATTTCATTAGACTTCTAACACCATAAAAAGTAATAACAAGATCAGGTCTATAAAAGGCAAAGAGTTATCATCATTCCATGAGATGGTTGAATACTATAGAAAGTTTGTAAAAGATTTTGCTGGTACAACATACAATATGAGGAAGTTGTTAAAAGAAAAAATAGAATTTCTGTGGGAGAGTGAATATTGAAAGGAATTTGAGTGGGGAAAGGAAGAACTAAGTCATGCTCCTTTTTGCAAGCTTATGATCCAATGTGTAATGCAAAGGTGGTCTTTGATGCAAGTGCAAATGGCTTATGGTCCCATCTAATTCATACAAGGAATCGCCAAAAGAAACTCACTGTGTGTGTGTCACAAGCCTTGAACGAATCTTAATGTAATTATTCAGTTATAGAGAGAGTCTTTGGTAGTTTTCTGGGCAGTAAACAGATTCAAACTTTTTTTGTGGGGGATGAAATTTGCAGTTCAGACAGACCACAAACCTTTGGTAGAATATTTTGCACGAAAGGAACTTGATTGTATACACTCTTGCATTTGAAGGTGGGTTGTATGTCTACAGGAATACTGCTTCACAGTGCAGTTTATACCAGGAGCAGGACATGGACTGTTTGCCAAGACTGGTTAAAGTGTGAGCTCCACCTTATGTGGAGGTGAAAGACTCAGTAGAGGAAGATGTCAGTGTTTGCCAAGTTACCCAAGGGAGCTTTAAAGAGAGTAAATGTTTTGAAGAATTAGAGACCGATGAGGAACTAACAGATGTAATTGATTTGTTATCTGAAGAGAAACCAAGCAAGAGGTTGTTGAAAAAGTGTAGCAGCAGTTGGAGTAAGCTAGGACAGGAACTTACAGTTGACAAAGGGTTTCTATTGCTAGGGACGAGATTAGTACCACCATGGAGTTTGAATTAGAAAAAACAGCAACGTGCACATGTGGACAATTTAGGAATAGTAAATACAAAAGAGAGATTTTGAAGATATTCCTTGTGGCCAGTGCTTGATCATAATGTTGCGTGTATGGCTAGGAAGTGTCGCGTGTGTGGCGTGTGACACAGGTTTGAGAACTACTAGTATCCCTGTGCTTTATAAACAGTTTGAGAGAGAAAGTTATCTTTACCATTTGTTCACATATAATAGAGTACAATGCTGTTCCAGAGAGACAGAAAATTATTTGAAAATGTGGGGGATAGAGCATAAAATATCAGCTTTGTATCACCCACAGACCAATGGTCCTAGTAAGAGAGTGGTAAAAACATTGAAGGAGGGGATACAATTGGCCAGAGCAAATGGCCTTGATAGGAAAATTGATTTGTCTCGGAGGATAACTGGATATTGTATGTTTCCACAATCCACCACCGGAAAGTCTCTTTTCGAGCTGTTCAAAGACAGAGCTCCATTCAGAAAAGTGTGTCCAGGGTGGATGTTTTGGGGTAAAGGTTGTGTGAGCAATGCACTGGGAGATTGGAGAGAATAATAAACATTTCACAAAAGAAAATTAAAGTTGAGCCATGACAAACAAAAAAATGCAAGGAATTAGGTGGTCAAATTGGAAGACTTTGTAAAAATAAGAGCTACCAAAGGGTGTGCTGAGTGGTCTGAATTTATGAGTTAGTTTGAGGTAGTCACATTTTTTTAAAATGCAGTGAACACACATGCTGGCAGGATCTGGAACAAAAACAGAGTAGCCATTATTCATCATGTTCCAGTGGAAAATGCGAAAGTCAATACAGACAATCAAAATGGTGAGCTGGCTCAGCCAGGCATGGCAGGAATTAAAAATGTCTATCGAGTAGAAGAGTGGGAGAATAATGAAGAAAACATCCTTTTTGAAGATTTTGTTATAAAATGGTCATGTTATTGTCACATGATGTACTTTAATATGGTTTATTATGTCTAATTTCTTTTCACTGTTTTTAAGGGTTTTTATTTGTGTTATCTTGCTGTTAGTTTTCTGTTAAGGGAGGGAGCAATGTGGCATAAATAAAGTGACTTACTTATAGACTATGACACTAAGTTTATTGCTCACAGAGTGCACTGTCCATGGAATGGGAACTTAGAATGTGATGAGGTAATGGAATCAGAATGTGGGGAGCTGTGAGGGACAGGTAAAGAGCTGCTTGTGAGTGATGGTTGATATGTCTGGAAATAATTACAAGTCCCCTGTCATCTTTGTGGAGGAACAATGCAGTAACCAATCAAAAGACATGGAAAGGAGTAGTACCTCATGGCAGGGGAAAACAGAAGATTGACAAGCTGGGTCAAGAATGAGAAGTAGGAAAATGAGTGACGAGGAAAAGTCAAGCAAAGAGAAGCCACTTAGGAGAGGGGAGGCTCCAATGTTGTGGTTCTTGATGAGCCACAATATGTTTTGCAACAGAAAGCATCTGTGGTTTCCTAGGATTTGAGATAAAAATGATAACATGATAAAATATTAGAATCACAAAATGTGCTGCTTGATTCCATATAATTTGTCTTTTTTGCCACATAATTTAGTCAACCCTGCTGTATAATTTGGTCCTCTTCTGCCACATAATTCACTGGCCCTGGTAGATACATCGTATCCTGACCTGTTATTCATCGTTTAGCGTGTCAGTCTCCAAGAGTAGCTCAAACTACACTTCCTTGTGATGTCATAGTATGGTATTCACTCAGAACTTGTGGAAAATCGCTGTCAAACAGCTCATTCATACTGTTGTGTATGTTTATGCTTTGCATTTCTGATACACTTTTACTGGTAAGAAAATTGTGCGGCAAGCAACAACAAACACTTGCTTCGAGATTTCATTAGACTTTGAACACCATAAAAAGTAATGACAAGATCAGGTCTATAAAAGGCAAAGAGTTATCATCATTCAATGAGATGGTTGAATACTATAGAAAGTTTGTAAAAGATTTTGCTGGTACAACATACAATATGAGGAAGTTGTTAAAAGAAAAATAGAATTTCTGTGGGAGAGTGAATATTGAAAGGAATTTGAGTGGGGAAAGGAAGAACTAAGTCATGCTCCTTTTTGCAAGCTTATGATCCAATGTGTAATGCAAAGGTGGTCTTTGATGCAAGTGCAAATGGCTTAAGGTCCCATCTAATTCATACAAGAAATCGCCAAAAGAAACTCACTGTGTGTGTGTCACAAGCCTTGAACGAATCCTAATGTAATTATTCAGTTATAGAGAGAGTCTTTGGTAGTTTTCTGGGCAGTAAACAGATTAAAACTTTTTTTGTGGGGGATGAAATTTGTAGTTCAGACAGACCACAAACCTTTGGTAGAATATTTTGCACGAAAGGAACTTGATTGTATACACTCTTGCATTTGAAGGTGGGTTGTATGTCTACAGGAATACTGCTTCACAGTGCAGTTTATACCAGGAGCAGGAAATGGACTGTTTGCCAAGACTGGTTAAAGTGTGAGCTCCACCTTATGTGGAGGTGGAAGACTCAGTAGAGGAAGATGTCAGTGTTTGCCAAGTTACCCAAGGGAGCTTTAAAGAGAGTAAATGTTTTGAAGAATTAGAGACCGATGAGGAACTAAAAGATGTAATTGATTTGTTATCTGAAGAGAAACCAAGCAAGAGGTTGTTGAAAAAGTGTAGCAGCAGTTGGAGTAAGCTAGGACAGGAACTTACAGTTGACAAAGGGTTTCTATTGCTAGGGACGAGATTAGTACCACCATGGAGTTTGAATTAGAAAAAACAGCAACGGGCACATGTGGGCAATTTAGGAATAGTAAATACAAAAGAGAGATTTTGAAGATATTCCTTGTGGCCAGTGCTTGATCATAATGTTGCGTGTATGGCTAGGAAGTGTCGCGTGTGTGGCGTGTGACACAGGTTTGAGAACTACTAGTATCCCTATGCTTTATAAACAGTTTGAGAGAGAAAGTTATCTTTGCCATTTGTTCACATATAATAGAGTACAATGCTGTTCCAGAGAGACAGAAAATTATTTGAAAATGTGGGGGATAGAGCATAAAATATCAGCTTTGTATCACCCACAGACCAATGGTCCTAGTAAGAGAGTGGTAAAAACATTGAAGTTGGGGATACAATTGGCCAGAGCAAATGGCCTTGATGGGAAAATTGATTTGTCTCGGAGGATAACTGGATATTGTATGTTTCCACAATCCACCACCGGAAAGTCTCTTTTCGAGCTGTTCAAAGACAGAGCTCCATTCAGAAAAGTGTGTCCAGGGTGGATGTTTTGGGGTAAAGGTTGTGTGAGCAATGCACTGGGAGATTGGAGAGAATAATAAACATTTCACAAAAGAAAATTAAAGTTGAGCCACGACAAACAAAAAAATGCAAGGAATTAGGTGGTCAAATTGGAAGACTTTGTAAAAATAAGAGCTACCAAAGGGTGTGCTGAGTGGTCCGAATTTATGAGTTAGTTTGAGGTAGTCACATTTTTTTAAAATGCAGTGAACACACATGCTGGCAGGATCTGGAAAAAAAACAGAGTAGCGATTATTCATCATGTTCCAGTGGAAAATGCGAAAGTCAATACAGACAATCAAAATGGTGAGCTGGCTCAGCCAGGCATGGCAGGAATTAAAAATGTCTATCGAGTAGAAGAGTGGAGAATAATAAAGAAAACATCCTTTGTGAAGATTTTGTTATAAAATGGTCATGTTATTGTCACATGATGTACTTTAATATGGTTTATTATGTCTAATTTCTTTTCACTGTTTTTAAGGGTTTTTATTTGTGTTATCTTGCTGTTAGTTTTCTGTTAAGGGAGGGAGCAATGTGGCATAAATAAAGTGACTTACTTATAGACTATGACACTAAGTTTATTGCTCACAGAGTGCACTGTCCATGGAATGGGAACTTAGAATGTGATGAGGTAATGGAATCAGAATGTGGGGAGCTGTGAGGGACAGGTAAAGAGCTGCTTGTGAGTGATGGTTGATATGTCTGGAAATAATTACAAGTCCCCTGTCATCTTTGTGGAGGAACAATGCAGTAACCAATCAAAAGACATGGAAAGGAGTAGTACCTCATGGCAGGGGAAAACAGAAGATTGACAAGCTGGGTCAAGAATGAGAAGTAGGAAAATGAGTGACGAGGAAAAGTCAAGCAAAGAGAAGCCACTTAGGAGAGGGGAGGCTCCAATGTTGTGGTTCTTGATGAGCCACAATATGTTTTGCAACAGAAAGCATCTGTGGTTTCCTAGGATTTGAGATAAAAATGATAACATGATAAAATATTAGAATCACAAAATGTGCTGCTTGATTCCATATAATTTGTCTTTTTTGCCACATAATTTAGTCAACCCTGCTGTATAATTTGGTCCTCTTCTGCCACATAATTCACTGGCCCTGGTAGATACATCGTATCCTGACCTGTTATTCATCGTTTAGCGTGTCAGTCTCCAAGAGTAGCTCAAACTACACTTCCTTGTGATGTCATAGTATGGTATTCACTCAGAACTTGTGGAAAATCGCTGTCAAACAGCTCATTCATACTGTTGTGTATGTTTATGCTTTGCATTTCTGATACACTTTTACTGGTAAGAAAATTGTGCGGCAAGCAACAACAAACACTTGCTTCGAGATTTCATTAGACTTTGAACACCATAAAAAGTAATGACAAGATCAGGTCTATAAAAGGCAAAGAGTTATCATCATTCAATGAGATGGTTGAATACTATAGAAAGTTTGTAAAAGATTTTGCTGGTACAACATACAATATGAGGAAGTTGTTAAAAGAAAAATAGAATTTCTGTGGGAGAGTGAATATTGAAAGGAATTTGAGTGGGGAAAGGAAGAACTAAGTCATGCTCCTTTTTGCAAGCTTATGATCCAATGTGTAATGCAAAGGTGGTCTTTGATGCAAGTGCAAATGGCTTAAGGTCCCATCTAATTCATACAAGAAATCGCCAAAAGAAACTCACTGTGTGTGTGTCACAAGCCTTGAACGAATCCTAATGTAATTATTCAGTTATAGAGAGAGTCTTTGGTAGTTTTCTGGGCAGTAAACAGATTCAAACTTTTTTTGTGGGGGATGAAATTTGCAGTTCAGACAGACCACAAACCTTTGGTAGAATATTTTGCACGAAAGGAACTTGATTGTATACACTCTTGCATTTGAAGGTGGGTTGTATGTCTACAGGAATACTGCTTCACAGTGCAGTTTATACCAGGAGCAGGAAATGGACTGTTTGCCAAGACTGGTTAAAGTGTGAGCTCCACCTTATGTGGAGGTGGAAGACTCAGTAGAGGAAGATGTCAGTGTTTGCCAAGTTACCCAAGGGAGCTTTAAAGAGAGTAAATGTTTTGAAGAATTAGAGACCGATGAGGAACTAAAAGATGTAATTGATTTGTTATCTGAAGAGAAACCAAGCAAGAGGTTGTTGAAAAAGTGTAGCAGCAGTTGGAGTAAGCTAGGACAGGAACTTACAGTTGACAAAGGGTTTCTATTGCTAGGGACGAGATTAGTACCACCATGGAGTTTGAATTAGAAAAAACAGCAACGGGCACATGTGGGCAATTTAGGAATAGTAAATACAAAAGAGAGATTTTGAAGATATTCCTTGTGGCCAGTGCTTGATCATAATGTTGCGTGTATGGCTAGGAAGTGTCGCGTGTGTGGCGTGTGACACAGGTTTGAGAACTACTAGTATCCCTATGCTTTATAAACAGTTTGAGAGAGAAAGTTATCTTTGCCATTTGTTCACATATAATAGAGTACAATGCTGTTCCAGAGAGACAGAAAATTATTTGAAAATGTGGGGGATAGAGCATAAAATATCAGCTTTGTATCACCCACAGACCAATGGTCCTAGTAAGAGAGTGGTAAAAACATTGAAGTTGGGGATACAATTGGCCAGAGCAAATGGCCTTGATGGGAAAATTGATTTGTCTCGGAGGATAACTGGATATTGTATGTTTCCACAATCCACCACCGGAAAGTCTCTTTTCGAGCTGTTCAAAGACAGAGCTCCATTCAGAAAAGTGTGTCCAGGGTGGATGTTTTGGGGTAAAGGTTGTGTGAGCAATGCACTGGGAGATTGGAGAGAATAATAAACATTTCACAAAAGAAAATTAAAGTTGAGCCATGACAAACAAAAAAATGCAAGGAATTAGGTGGTCAAATTGGAAGACTTTGTAAAAATAAGAGCTACCAAAGGGTGTGCTGAGTGGTCCGAATTTATGAGTTAGTTTGAGGTAGTCACATTTTTTTAAAATGCAGTGAACACACATGCTGGCAGGATCTGGAACAAAAACAGAGTAGCGATTATTCATCATGTTCCAGTGGAAAATGCGAAAGTCAATACAGACAATCAAAATGGTGAGCTGGCTCAGCCAGGCATGGCAGGAATTAAAAATGTCTATCGAGTAGAAGAGTGGAGAATAATAAAGAAAACATCCTTTGTGAAGATTTTGTTATAAAATGGTCATGTTATTGTCACATGATGTACTTTAATATGGTTTATTATGTCTAATTTCTTTTCACTGTTTTTAAGGGTTTTTATTTGTGTTATCTTGCTGTTAGTTTTCTGTTAAGGGAGGGAGCAATGTGGCATAAATAAAGTGACTTACTTATAGACTATGACACTAAGTTTATTGCTCACAGAGTGCACTGTCCATGGAATGGGAACTTAGAATGTGATGAGGTAATGGAATCAGAATGTGGGGAGCTGTGAGGGACAGGTAAAGAGCTGCTTGTGAGTGATGGTTGATATGTCTGGAAATAATTACAAGTCCCCTGTCATCTTTGTGGAGGAACAATGCAGTAACCAATCAAAAGACATGGAAAGGAGTAGTACCTCATGGCAGGGGAAAACAGAAGATTGACAAGCTGGGTCAAGAATGAGAAGTAGGAAAATGAGTGACGAGGAAAAGTCAAGCAAAGAGAAGCCACTTAGGAGAGGGGAGGCTCCAATGTTGTGGTTCTTGATGAGCCACAATATGTTTTGCAACAGAAAGCATCTGTGGTTTCCTAGGATTTGAGATAAAAATGATAACATGATAAAATATTACAATCACAAAATGTGCTGCTTGATTCCATATAATTTGTCTTTTTTGCCACATAATTTAGTCAACCCTGCTGTATAATGTGGTCCTCTTCTGCCACATAATTCACTGGCCCTGGTAGATACATCGTATCCTGACCTGTTATTCATCGTTTAGCGTGTCAGTCTCCAAGAGTAGCTCAAACTACACTTCCTTGTGATGTCATAGTATGGTATTCACTCAGAACTTGTGGAAAATCGCTGTCAAACAGCTCATTCATACTGTTGTGTATGTTTATGCTTTGCATTTCTGATACACTTTTACTGGTAAGAAAATTGTGCGGCAAGCAACAACAAACACTTGCTTCGAGATTTCATCAGACTTTGAACACCATAAAAAGTAATGACAAGATCAGGTCTATAAAAGGCAAAGAGTTATCATCATTCAATGAGATGGTTGAATACTATAGAAAGTTTGTAAAAGATTTTGCTGGTACAACATACAATATGAGGAAGTTGTTAAAAGTAAAATAGAATTTCTGTGGGAGAGTGAATATTGAAAGGAATTTGAGTGGGGAAAGGAAGAACTAAGTCATGCTCCTTCTTTGCAAGCTTATGATCCAATGTGTAATGCAAAGGTGGTCTTTGATGCAAGTGCAAATGGCTTAAGGTCCCATCTAATTCATACAAGAAATCGCCAAAAGAAACTCACTGTGTGTGTGTCACAAGCCTTGAACGAATCCTAATGTAATTATTCAGTTATAGAGAGAGTCTTTGGTAGTTTTCTGGGCAGTAAACAGATTCAAACTTTTTTTGTGGGGGATGAAATTTGCAGTTCAGACAGACCACAAACCTTTGGTAGAATATTTTGCACGAAAGGAACTTGATTGTATACACTCTTGCATTTGAAGGTGGGTTGTATGTCTACAGGAATACTGCTTCACAGTGCAGTTTATACCAGGAGCAGGAAATGGACTGTTTGCCAAGACTGGTTAAAGTGTGAGCTCCACCTTATGTGGAGGTGGAAGACTCAGTAGAGGAAGATGTCAGTGTTTGCCAAGTTACCCAAGGGAGCTTTAAAGAGAGTAAATGTTTTGAAGAATTAGAGACCGATGAGGAACTAAAAGATGTAATTGATTTGTTATCTGAAGAGAAACCAAGCAAGAGGTTGTTGAAAAAGTGTAGCAGCAGTTGGAGTAAGCTAGGACAGGAACTTACAGTTGACAAAGGGTTTCTATTGCTAGGGACGAGATTAGTACCACCATGGAGTTTGAATTAGAAAAAACAGCAACGGGCACATGTGGGCAATTTAGGAATAGTAAATACAAAAGAGAGATTTTGAAGATATTCCTTGTGGCCAGTGCTTGATCATAATGTTGCGTGTATGGCTAGGAAGTGTCGCGTGTGTGGCGTGTGACACAGGTTTGAGAACTACTAGTATCCCTATGCTTTATAAACAGTTTGAGAGAGAAAGTTATCTTTGCCATTTGTTCACATATAATAGAGTACAATGCTGTTCCAGAGAGACAGAAAATTATTTGAAAATGTGGGGGATAGAGCATAAAATATCAGCTTTGTATCACCCACAGACCAATGGTCCTAGTAAGAGAGTGGTAAAAACATTGAAGTTGGGGATACAATTGGCCAGAGCAAATGGCCTTGATGGGAAAATTGATTTGTCTCGGAGGATAACTGGATATTGTATGTTTCCACAATCCACCACCGGAAAGTCTCTTTTCGAGCTGTTCAAAGACAGAGCTCCATTCAGAAAAGTGTGTCCAGGGTGGATGTTTTGGGGTAAAGGTTGTGTGAGCAATGCACTGGGAGATTGGAGAGAATAATAAACATTTCACAAAAGAAAATTAAAGTTGAGCCACGACAAACAAAAAAATGCAAGGAATTAGGTGGTCAAATTGGAAGACTTTGTAAAAATAAGAGCTACCAAAGGGTGTGCTGAGTGGTCCGAATTTATGAGTTAGTTTGAGGTAGTCACATTTTTTTAAAATGCAGTGAACACACATGCTGGCAGGATCTGGAAAAAAAACAGAGTAGCGATTATTCATCATGTTCCAGTGGAAAATGCGAAAGTCAATACAGACAATCAAAATGGTGAGCTGGCTCAGCCAGGCATGGCAGGAATTAAAAATGTCTATCGAGTAGAAGAGTGGAGAATAATAAAGAAAACATCCTTTGTGAAGATTTTGTTATAAAATGGTCATGTTATTGTCACATGATGTACTTTAATATGGTTTATTATGTCTAATTTCTTTTCACTGTTTTTAAGGGTTTTTATTTGTGTTATCTTGCTGTTAGTTTTCTGTTAAGGGAGGGAGCAATGTGGCATAAATAAAGTGACTTACTTATAGACTATGACACTAAGTTTATTGCTCACAGAGTGCACTGTCCATGGAATGGGAACTTAGAATGTGATGAGGTAATGGAATCAGAATGTGGGGAGCTGTGAGGGACAGGTAAAGAGCTGCTTGTGAGTGATGGTTGATATGTCTGGAAATAATTACAAGTCCCCTGTCATCTTTGTGGAGGAACAATGCAGTAACCAATCAAAAGACATGGAAAGGAGTAGTACCTCATGGCAGGGGAAAACAGAAGATTGACAAGCTGGGTCAAGAATGAGAAGTAGGAAAATGAGTGACGAGGAAAAGTCAAGCAAAGAGAAGCCACTTAGGAGAGGGGAGGCTCCAATGTTGTGGTTCTTGATGAGCCACAATATGTTTTGCAACAGAAAGCATCTGTGGTTTCCTAGGATTTGAGATAAAAATGATAACATGATAAAATATTAGAATCACAAAATGTGCTGCTTGATTCCATATAATTTGTCTTTTTTGCCACATAATTTAGTCAACCCTGCTGTATAATTTGGTCCTCTTCTGCCACATAATTCACTGGCCCTGGTAGATACATCGTATCCTGACCTGTTATTCATCGTTTAGCGTGTCAGTCTCCAAGAGTAGCTCAAACTACACTTCCTTGTGATGTCATAGTATGGTATTCACTCAGAACTTGTGGAAAATCGCTGTCAAACAGCTCATTCATACTGTTGTGTATGTTTATGCTTTGCATTTCTGATACACTTTTACTGGTAAGAAAATTGTGCGGCAAGCAACAACAAACACTTGCTTCGAGATTTCATTAGACTTTGAACACCATAAAAAGTAATGACAAGATCAGGTCTATAAAAGGCAAAGAGTTATCATCATTCAATGAGATGGTTGAATACTATAGAAAGTTTGTAAAAGATTTTGCTGGTACAACATACAATATGAGGAAGTTGTTAAAAGAAAAATAGAATTTCTGTGGGAGAGTGAATATTGAAAGGAATTTGAGTGGGGAAAGGAAGAACTAAGTCATGCTCCTTTTTGCAAGCTTATGATCCAATGTGTAATGCAAAGGTGGTCTTTGATGCAAGTGCAAATGGCTTAAGGTCCCATCTAATTCATACAAGAAATCGCCAAAAGAAACTCACTGTGTGTGTGTCACAAGCCTTGAACGAATCCTAATGTAATTATTCAGTTATAGAGAGAGTCTTTGGTAGTTTTCTGGGCAGTAAACAGATTCAAACTTTTTTTGTGGGGGATGAAATTTGCAGTTCAGACAGACCACAAACCTTTGGTAGAATATTTTGCACGAAAGGAACTTGATTGTATACACTCTTGCATTTGAAGGTGGGTTGTATGTCTACAGGAATACTGCTTCACAGTGCAGTTTATACCAGGAGCAGGAAATGGACTGTTTGCCAAGACTGGTTAAAGTGTGAGCTCCACCTTATGTGGAGGTGGAAGACTCAGTAGAGGAAGATGTCAGTGTTTGCCAAGTTACCCAAGGGAGCTTTAAAGAGAGTAAATGTTTTGAAGAATTAGAGACCGATGAGGAACTAAAAGATGTAATTGATTTGTTATCTGAAGAGAAACCAAGCAAGAGGTTGTTGAAAAAGTGTAGCAGCAGTTGGAGTAAGCTAGGACAGGAACTTACAGTTGACAAAGGGTTTCTATTGCTAGGGACGAGATTAGTACCACCATGGAGTTTGAATTAGAAAAAACAGCAACGGGCACATGTGGGCAATTTAGGAATAGTAAATACAAAAGAGAGATTTTGAAGATATTCCTTGTGGCCAGTGCTTGATCATAATGTTGCGTGTATGGCTAGGAAGTGTCGCGTGTGTGGCGTGTGACACAGGTTTGAGAACTACTAGTATCCCTATGCTTTATAAACAGTTTGAGAGAGAAAGTTATCTTTGCCATTTGTTCACATATAATAGAGTACAATGCTGTTCCAGAGAGACAGAAAATTATTTGAAAATGTGGGGGATAGAGCATAAAATATCAGCTTTGTATCACCCACAGACCAATGGTCCTAGTAAGAGAGTGGTAAAAACATTGAAGTTGGGGATACAATTGGCCAGAGCAAATGGCCTTGATGGGAAAATTGATTTGTCTCGGAGGATAACTGGATATTGTATGTTTCCACAATCCACCACCGGAAAGTCTCTTTTCGAGCTGTTCAAAGACAGAGCTCCATTCAGAAAAGTGTGTCCAGGGTGGATGTTTTGGGGTAAAGGTTGTGTGAGCAATGCACTGGGAGATTGGAGAGAATAATAAACATTTCACAAAAGAAAATTAAAGTTGAGCCATGACAAACAAAAAAATGCAAGGAATTAGGTGGTCAAATTGGAAGACTTTGTAAAAATAAGAGCTACCAAAGGGTGTGCTGAGTGGTCCGAATTTATGAGTTAGTTTGAGGTAGTCACATTTTTTTAAAATGCAGTGAACACACATGCTGGCAGGATCTGGAACAAAAACAGAGTAGCGATTATTCATCATGTTCCAGTGGAAAATGCGAAAGTCAATACAGACAATCAAAATGGTGAGCTGGCTCAGCCAGGGATGGCAGGAATTAAAAATGTCTATCGAGTAGAAGAGTGGAGAATAATAAAGAAAACATCCTTTGTGAAGATTTTGTTATAAAATGGTCATGTTATTGTCACATGATGTACTTTAATATGGTTTATTATGTCTAATTTCTTTTCACTGTTTTTAAGGGTTTTTATTTGTGTTATCTTGCTGTTAGTTTTCTGTTAAGGGAGGGAGCAATGTGGCATAAATAAAGTGACTTACTTATAGACTATGACACTAAGTTTATTGCTCACAGAGTGCACTGTCCATGGAATGGGAACTTAGAATGTGATGAGGTAATGGAATCAGAATGTGGGGAGCTGTGAGGGACAGGTAAAGAGCTGCTTGTGAGTGATGGTTGATATGTCTGGAAATAATTACAAGTCCCCTGTCATCTTTGTGGAGGAACAATGCAGTAACCAATCAAAAGACATGGAAAGGAGTAGTACCTCATGGCAGGGGAAAACAGAAGATTGACAAGCTGGGTCAAGAATGAGAAGTAGGAAAATGAGTGACGAGGAAAAGTCAAGCAAAGAGAAGCCACTTAGGAGAGGGGAGGCTCCAATGTTGTGGTTCTTGATGAGCCACAATATGTTTTGCAACAGAAAGCATCTGTGGTTTCCTAGGATTTGAGATAAAAATGATAACATGATAAAATATTACAATCACAAAATGTGCTGCTTGATTCCATATAATTTGTCTTTTTTGCCACATAATTTAGTCAACCCTGCTGTATAATGTGGTCCTCTTCTGCCACATAATTCACTGGCCCTGGTAGATACATCGTATCCTGACCTGTTATTCATCGTTTAGCGTGTCAGTCTCCAAGAGTAGCTCAAACTACACTTCCTTGTGATGTCATAGTATGGTATTCACTCAGAACTTGTGGAAAATCGCTGTCAAACAGCTCATTCATACTGTTGTGTATGTTTATGCTTTGCATTTCTGATACACTTTTACTGGTAAGAAAATTGTGCGGCAAGCAACAACAAACACTTGCTTCGAGATTTCATCAGACTTTGAACACCATAAAAAGTAATGACAAGATCAGGTCTATAAAAGGCAAAGAGTTATCATCATTCAATGAGATGGTTGAATACTATAGAAAGTTTGTAAAAGATTTTGCTGGTACAACATACAATATGAGGAAGTTGTTAAAAGTAAAATAGAATTTCTGTGGGAGAGTGAATATTGAAAGGAATTTGAGTGGGGAAAGGAAGAACTAAGTCATGCTCCTTCTTTGCAAGCTTATGATCCAATGTGTAATGCAAAGGTGGTCTTTGATGCAAGTGCAAATGGCTTAAGGTCCCATCTAATTCATACAAGAAATCGCCAAAAGAAACTCACTGTGTGTGTGTCACAAGCCTTGAACGAATCCTAATGTAATTATTCAGTTATAGAGAGAGTCTTTGGTAGTTTTCTGGGCAGTAAACAGATTCAAACTTTTTTTGTGGGGGATGAAATTTGCAGTTCAGACAGACCACAAACCTTTGGTAGAATATTTTGCACGAAAGGAACTTGATTGTATACACTCTTGCATTTGAAGGTGGGTTGTATGTCTACAGGAATACTGCTTCACAGTGCAGTTTATACCAGGAGCAGGAAATGGACTGTTTGCCAAGACTGGTTAAAGTGTGAGCTCCACCTTATGTGGAGGTGGAAGACTCAGTAGAGGAAGATGTCAGTGTTTGCCAAGTTACCCAAGGGAGCTTTAAAGAGAGTAAATGTTTTGAAGAATTAGAGACCGATGAGGAACTAAAAGATGTAATTGATTTGTTATCTGAAGAGAAACCAAGCAAGAGGTTGTTGAAAAAGTGTAGCAGCAGTTGGAGTAAGCTAGGACAGGAACTTACAGTTGACAAAGGGTTTCTATTGCTAGGGACGAGATTAGTACCACCATGGAGTTTGAATTAGAAAAAACAGCAACGGGCACATGTGGGCAATTTAGGAATAGTAAATACAAAAGAGAGATTTTGAAGATATTCCTTGTGGCCAGTGCTTGATCATAATGTTGCGTGTATGGCTAGGAAGTGTCGCGTGTGTGGCGTGTGACACAGGTTTGAGAACTACTAGTATCCCTATGCTTTATAAACAGTTTGAGAGAGAAAGTTATCTTTGCCATTTGTTCACATATAATAGAGTACAATGCTGTTCCAGAGAGACAGAAAATTATTTGAAAATGTGGGGGATAGAGCATAAAATATCAGCTTTGTATCACCCACAGACCAATGGTCCTAGTAAGAGAGTGGTAAAAACATTGAAGTTGGGGATACAATTGGCCAGAGCAAATGGCCTTGATGGGAAAATTGATTTGTCTCGGAGGATAACTGGATATTGTATGTTTCCACAATCCACCACCGGAAAGTCTCTTTTCGAGCTGTTCAAAGACAGAGCTCCATTCAGAAAAGTGTGTCCAGGGTGGATGTTTTGGGGTAAAGGTTGTGTGAGCAATGCACTGGGAGATTGGAGAGAATAATAAACATTTCACAAAAGAAAATTAAAGTTGAGCCACGACAAACAAAAAAATGCAAGGAATTAGGTGGTCAAATTGGAAGACTTTGTAAAAATAAGAGCTACCAAAGGGTGTGCTGAGTGGTCCGAATTTATGAGTTAGTTTGAGGTAGTCACATTTTTTTAAAATGCAGTGAACACACATGCTGGCAGGATCTGGAAAAAAAACAGAGTAGCGATTATTCATCATGTTCCAGTGGAAAATGCGAAAGTCAATACAGACAATCAAAATGGTGAGCTGGCTCAGCCAGGCATGGCAGGAATTAAAAATGTCTATCGAGTAGAAGAGTGGAGAATAATAAAGAAAACATCCTTTGTGAAGATTTTGTTATAAAATGGTCATGTTATTGTCACATGATGTACTTTAATATGGTTTATTATGTCTAATTTCTTTTCACTGTTTTTAAGGGTTTTTATTTGTGTTATCTTGCTGTTAGTTTTCTGTTAAGGGAGGGAGCAATGTGGCATAAATAAAGTGACTTACTTATAGACTATGACACTAAGTTTATTGCTCACAGAGTGCACTGTCCATGGAATGGGAACTTAGAATGTGATGAGGTAATGGAATCAGAATGTGGGGAGCTGTGAGGGACAGGTAAAGAGCTGCTTGTGAGTGATGGTTGATATGTCTGGAAATAATTACAAGTCCCCTGTCATCTTTGTGGAGGAACAATGCAGTAACCAATCAAAAGACATGGAAAGGAGTAGTACCTCATGGCAGGGGAAAACAGAAGATTGACAAGCTGGGTCAAGAATGAGAAGTAGGAAAATGAGTGACGAGGAAAAGTCAAGCAAAGAGAAGCCACTTAGGAGAGGGGAGGCTCCAATGTTGTGGTTCTTGATGAGCCACAATATGTTTTGCAACAGAAAGCATCTGTGGTTTCCTAGGATTTGAGATAAAAATGATAACATGATAAAATATTAGAATCACAAAATGTGCTGCTTGATTCCATATAATTTGTCTTTTTTGCCACATAATTTAGTCAACCCTGCTGTATAATTTGGTCCTCTTCTGCCACATAATTCACTGGCCCTGGTAGATACATCGTATCCTGACCTGTTATTCATCGTTTAGCGTGTCAGTCTCCAAGAGTAGCTCAAACTACACTTCCTTGTGATGTCATAGTATGGTATTCACTCAGAACTTGTGGAAAATCGCTGTCAAACAGCTCATTCATACTGTTGTGTATGTTTATGCTTTGCATTTCTGATACACTTTTACTGGTAAGAAAATTGTGCGGCAAGCAACAACAAACACTTGCTTCGAGATTTCATTAGACTTTGAACACCATAAAAAGTAATGACAAGATCAGGTCTATAAAAGGCAAAGAGTTATCATCATTCAATGAGATGGTTGAATACTATAGAAAGTTTGTAAAAGATTTTGCTGGTACAACATACAATATGAGGAAGTTGTTAAAAGAAAAATAGAATTTCTGTGGGAGAGTGAATATTGAAAGGAATTTGAGTGGGGAAAGGAAGAACTAAGTCATGCTCCTTTTTGCAAGCTTATGATCCAATGTGTAATGCAAAGGTGGTCTTTGATGCAAGTGCAAATGGCTTAAGGTCCCATCTAATTCATACAAGAAATCGCCAAAAGAAACTCACTGTGTGTGTGTCACAAGCCTTGAACGAATCCTAATGTAATTATTCAGTTATAGAGAGAGTCTTTGGTAGTTTTCTGGGCAGTAAACAGATTCAAACTTTTTTTGTGGGGGATGAAATTTGCAGTTCAGACAGACCACAAACCTTTGGTAGAATATTTTGCACGAAAGGAACTTGATTGTGTACACTCTTGCATTTGAAGGTGGGTTGTATGTCTACAGGAATACTGCTTCACAGTGCAGTTTATACCAGGAGCAGGAAATGGACTGTTTGCCAAGACTGGTTAAAGTGTGAGCTCCACCTTATGTGGAGGTGGAAGACTCAGTAGAGGAAGATGTCAGTGTTTGCCAAGTTACCCAAGGGAGCTTTAAAGAGAGTAAATGTTTTGAAGAATTAGAGACCGATGAGGAACTAAAAGATGTAATTGATTTGTTATCTGAAGAGAAACCAAGCAAGAGGTTGTTGAAAAAGTGTAGCAGCAGTTGGAGTAAGCTAGGACAGGAACTTACAGTTGACAAAGGGTTTCTATTGCTAGGGACGAGATTAGTACCACCATGGAGTTTGAATTAGAAAAAACAGCAACGGGCACATGTGGGCAATTTAGGAATAGTAAATACAAAAGAGAGATTTTGAAGATATTCCTTGTGGCCAGTGCTTGATCATAATGTTGCGTGTATGGCTAGGAAGTGTCGCGTGTGTGGCGTGTGACACAGGTTTGAGAACTACTAGTATCCCTATGCTTTATAAACAGTTTGAGAGAGAAAGTTATCTTTGCCATTTGTTCACATATAATAGAGTACAATGCTGTTCCAGAGAGACAGAAAATTATTTGAAAATGTGGGGGATAGAGCATAAAATATCAGCTTTGTATCACCCACAGACCAATGGTCCTAGTAAGAGAGTGGTAAAAACATTGAAGTTGGGGATACAATTGGCCAGAGCAAATGGCCTTGATGGGAAAATTGATTTGTCTCGGAGGATAACTGGATATTGTATGTTTCCACAATCCACCACCGGAAAGTCTCTTTTCGAGCTGTTCAAAGACAGAGCTCCATTCAGAAAAGTGTGTCCAGGGTGGATGTTTTGGGGTAAAGGTTGTGTGAGCAATGCACTGGGAGATTGGAGAGAATAATAAACATTTCACAAAAGAAAATTAAAGTTGAGCCACGACAAACAAAAAAATGCAAGGAATTAGGTGGTCAAATTGGAAGACTTTGTAAAAATAAGAGCTACCAAAGGGTGTGCTGAGTGGTCCGAATTTATGAGTTAGTTTGAGGTAGTCACATTTTTTTAAAATGCAGTGAACACACATGCTGGCAGGATCTGGAAAAAAAACAGAGTAGCGATTATTCATCATGTTCCAGTGGAAAATGCGAAAGTCAATACAGACAATCAAAATGGTGAGCTGGCTCAGCCAGGCATGGCAGGAATTAAAAATGTCTATCGAGTAGAAGAGTGGAGAATAATAAAGAAAACATCCTTTGTGAAGATTTTGTTATAAAATGGTCATGTTATTGTCACATGATGTACTTTAATATGGTTTATTATGTCTAATTTCTTTTCACTGTTTTTAAGGGTTTTTATTTGTGTTATCTTGCTGTTAGTTTTCTGTTAAGGGAGGGAGCAATGTGGCATAAATAAAGTGACTTACTTATAGACTATGACACTAAGTTTATTGCTCACAGAGTGCACTGTCCATGGAATGGGAACTTAGAATGTGATGAGGTAATGGAATCAGAATGTGGGGAGCTGTGAGGGACAGGTAAAGAGCTGCTTGTGAGTGATGGTTGATATGTCTGGAAATAATTACAAGTCCCCTGTCATCTTTGTGGAGGAACAATGCAGTAACCAATCAAAAGACATGGAAAGGAGTAGTACCTCATGGCAGGGGAAAACAGAAGATTGACAAGCTGGGTCAAGAATGAGAAGTAGGAAAATGAGTGACGAGGAAAAGTCAAGCAAAGAGAAGCCACTTAGGAGAGGGGAGGCTCCAATGTTGTGGTTCTTGATGAGCCACAATATGTTTTGCAACAGAAAGCATCTGTGGTTTCCTAGGATTTGAGATAAAAATGATAACATGATAAAATATTAGAATCACAAAATGTGCTGCTTGATTCCATATAATTTGTCTTTTTTGCCACATAATTTAGTCAACCCTGCTGTATAATTTGGTCCTCTTCTGCCACATAATTCACTGGCCCTGGTAGATACATCGTATCCTGACCTGTTATTCATCGTTTAGCGTGTCAGTCTCCAAGAGTAGCTCAAACTACACTTCCTTGTGATGTCATAGTATGGTATTCACTCAGAACTTGTGGAAAATCGCTGTCAAACAGCTCATTCATACTGTTGTGTATGTTTATGCTTTGCATTTCTGATACACTTTTACTGGTAAGAAAATTGTGCGGCAAGCAACAACAAACACTTGCTTCGAGATTTCATTAGACTTTGAACACCATAAAAAGTAATGACAAGATCAGGTCTATAAAAGGCAAAGAGTTATCATCATTCAATGAGATGGTTGAATACTATAGAAAGTTTGTAAAAGATTTTGCTGGTACAACATACAATATGAGGAAGTTGTTAAAAGAAAAATAGAATTTCTGTGGGAGAGTGAATATTGAAAGGAATTTGAGTGGGGAAAGGAAGAACTAAGTCATGCTCCTTTTTGCAAGCTTATGATCCAATGTGTAATGCAAAGGTGGTCTTTGATGCAAGTGCAAATGGCTTAAGGTCCCATCTAATTCATACAAGAAATCGCCAAAAGAAACTCACTGTGTGTGTGTCACAAGCCTTGAACGAATCCTAATGTAATTATTCAGTTATAGAGAGAGTCTTTGGTAGTTTTCTGGGCAGTAAACAGATTCAAACTTTTTTTGTGGGGGATGAAATTTGCAGTTCAGACAGACCACAAACCTTTGGTAGAATATTTTGCACGAAAGGAACTTGATTGTATACACTCTTGCATTTGAAGGTGGGTTGTATGTCTACAGGAATACTGCTTCACAGTGCAGTTTATACCAGGAGCAGGAAATGGACTGTTTGCCAAGACTGGTTAAAGTGTGAGCTCCACCTTATGTGGAGGTGGAAGACTCAGTAGAGGAAGATGTCAGTGTTTGCCAAGTTACCCAAGGGAGCTTTAAAGAGAGTAAATGTTTTGAAGAATTAGAGACCGATGAGGAACTAAAAGATGTAATTGATTTGTTATCTGAAGAGAAACCAAGCAAGAGGTTGTTGAAAAAGTGTAGCAGCAGTTGGAGTAAGCTAGGACAGGAACTTACAGTTGACAAAGGGTTTCTATTGCTAGGGACGAGATTAGTACCACCATGGAGTTTGAATTAGAAAAAACAGCAACGGGCACATGTGGGCAATTTAGGAATAGTAAATACAAAAGAGAGATTTTGAAGATATTCCTTGTGGCCAGTGCTTGATCATAATGTTGCGTGTATGGCTAGGAAGTGTCGCGTGTGTGGCGTGTGACACAGGTTTGAGAACTACTAGTATCCCTATGCTTTATAAACAGTTTGAGAGAGAAAGTTATCTTTGCCATTTGTTCACATATAATAGAGTACAATGCTGTTCCAGAGAGACAGAAAATTATTTGAAAATGTGGGGGATAGAGCATAAAATATCAGCTTTGTATCACCCACAGACCAATGGTCCTAGTAAGAGAGTGGTAAAAACATTGAAGTTGGGGATACAATTGGCCAGAGCAAATGGCCTTGATGGGAAAATTGATTTGTCTCGGAGGATAACTGGATATTGTATGTTTCCACAATCCACCACCGGAAAGTCTCTTTTCGAGCTGTTCAAAGACAGAGCTCCATTCAGAAAAGTGTGTCCAGGGTGGATGTTTTGGGGTAAAGGTTGTGTGAGCAATGCACTGGGAGATTGGAGAGAATAATAAACATTTCACAAAAGAAAATTAAAGTTGAGCCATGACAAACAAAAAAATGCAAGGAATTAGGTGGTCAAATTGGAAGACTTTGTAAAAATAAGAGCTACCAAAGGGTGTGCTGAGTGGTCCGAATTTATGAGTTAGTTTGAGGTAGTCACATTTTTTTAAAATGCAGTGAACACACATGCTGGCAGGATCTGGAACAAAAACAGAGTAGCGATTATTCATCATGTTCCAGTGGAAAATGCGAAAGTCAATACAGACAATCAAAATGGTGAGCTGGCTCAGCCAGGCATGGCAGGAATTAAAAATGTCTATCGAGTAGAAGAGTGGAGAATAATAAAGAAAACATCCTTTGTGAAGATTTTGTTATAAAATGGTCATGTTATTGTCACATGATGTACTTTAATATGGTTTATTATGTCTAATTTCTTTTCACTGTTTTTAAGGGTTTTTATTTGTGTTATCTTGCTGTTAGTTTTCTGTTAAGGGAGGGAGCAATGTGGCATAAATAAAGTGACTTACTTATAGACTATGACACTAAGTTTATTGCTCACAGAGTGCACTGTCCATGGAATGGGAACTTAGAATGTGATGAGGTAATGGAATCAGAATGTGGGGAGCTGTGAGGGACAGGTAAAGAGCTGCTTGTGAGTGATGGTTGATATGTCTGGAAATAATTACAAGTCCCCTGTCATCTTTGTGGAGGAACAATGCAGTAACCAATCAAAAGACATGGAAAGGAGTAGTACCTCATGGCAGGGGAAAACAGAAGATTGACAAGCTGGGTCAAGAATGAGAAGTAGGAAAATGAGTGACGAGGAAAAGTCAAGCAAAGAGAAGCCACTTAGGAGAGGGGAGGCTCCAATGTTGTGGTTCTTGATGAGCCACAATATGTTTTGCAACAGAAAGCATCTGTGGTTTCCTAGGATTTGAGATAAAAATGATAACATGATAAAATATTACAATCACAAAATGTGCTGCTTGATTCCATATAATTTGTCTTTTTTGCCACATAATTTAGTCAACCCTGCTGTATAATGTGGTCCTCTTCTGCCACATAATTCACTGGCCCTGGTAGATACATCGTATCCTGACCTGTTATTCATCGTTTAGCGTGTCAGTCTCCAAGAGTAGCTCAAACTACACTTCCTTGTGATGTCATAGTATGGTATTCACTCAGAACTTGTGGAAAATCGCTGTCAAACAGCTCATTCATACTGTTGTGTATGTTTATGCTTTGCATTTCTGATACACTTTTACTGGTAAGAAAATTGTGCGGCAAGCAACAACAAACACTTGCTTCGAGATTTCATCAGACTTTGAACACCATAAAAAGTAATGACAAGATCAGGTCTATAAAAGGCAAAGAGTTATCATCATTCAATGAGATGGTTGAATACTATAGAAAGTTTGTAAAAGATTTTGCTGGTACAACATACAATATGAGGAAGTTGTTAAAAGTAAAATAGAATTTCTGTGGGAGAGTGAATATTGAAAGGAATTTGAGTGGGGAAAGGAAGAACTAAGTCATGCTCCTTCTTTGCAAGCTTATGATCCAATGTGTAATGCAAAGGTGGTCTTTGATGCAAGTGCAAATGGCTTAAGGTCCCATCTAATTCATACAAGAAATCGCCAAAAGAAACTCACTGTGTGTGTGTCACAAGCCTTGAACGAATCCTAATGTAATTATTCAGTTATAGAGAGAGTCTTTGGTAGTTTTCTGGGCAGTAAACAGATTCAAACTTTTTTTGTGGGGGATGAAATTTGCAGTTCAGACAGACCACAAACCTTTGGTAGAATATTTTGCACGAAAGGAACTTGATTGTATACACTCTTGCATTTGAAGGTGGGTTGTATGTCTACAGGAATACTGCTTCACAGTGCAGTTTATACCAGGAGCAGGAAATGGACTGTTTGCCAAGACTGGTTAAAGTGTGAGCTCCACCTTATGTGGAGGTGGAAGACTCAGTAGAGGAAGATGTCAGTGTTTGCCAAGTTACCCAAGGGAGCTTTAAAGAGAGTAAATGTTTTGAAGAATTAGAGACCGATGAGGAACTAAAAGATGTAATTGATTTGTTATCTGAAGAGAAACCAAGCAAGAGGTTGTTGAAAAAGTGTAGCAGCAGTTGGAGTAAGCTAGGACAGGAACTTACAGTTGACAAAGGGTTTCTATTGCTAGGGACGAGATTAGTACCACCATGGAGTTTGAATTAGAAAAAACAGCAACGGGCACATGTGGGCAATTTAGGAATAGTAAATACAAAAGAGAGATTTTGAAGATATTCCTTGTGGCCAGTGCTTGATCATAATGTTGCGTGTATGGCTAGGAAGTGTCGCGTGTGTGGCGTGTGACACAGGTTTGAGAACTACTAGTATCCCTATGCTTTATAAACAGTTTGAGAGAGAAAGTTATCTTTGCCATTTGTTCACATATAATAGAGTACAATGCTGTTCCAGAGAGACAGAAAATTATTTGAAAATGTGGGGGATAGAGCATAAAATATCAGCTTTGTATCACCCACAGACCAATGGTCCTAGTAAGAGAGTGGTAAAAACATTGAAGTTGGGGATACAATTGGCCAGAGCAAATGGCCTTGATGGGAAAATTGATTTGTCTCGGAGGATAACTGGATATTGTATGTTTCCACAATCCACCACCGGAAAGTCTCTTTTCGAGCTGTTCAAAGACAGAGCTCCATTCAGAAAAGTGTGTCCAGGGTGGATGTTTTGGGGTAAAGGTTGTGTGAGCAATGCACTGGGAGATTGGAGAGAATAATAAACATTTCACAAAAGAAAATTAAAGTTGAGCCACGACAAACAAAAAAATGCAAGGAATTAGGTGGTCAAATTGGAAGACTTTGTAAAAATAAGAGCTACCAAAGGGTGTGCTGAGTGGTCCGAATTTATGAGTTAGTTTGAGGTAGTCACATTTTTTTAAAATGCAGTGAACACACATGCTGGCAGGATCTGGAAAAAAAACAGAGTAGCGATTATTCATCATGTTCCAGTGGAAAATGCGAAAGTCAATACAGACAATCAAAATGGTGAGCTGGCTCAGCCAGGCATGGCAGGAATTAAAAATGTCTATCGAGTAGAAGAGTGGAGAATAATAAAGAAAACATCCTTTGTGAAGATTTTGTTATAAAATGGTCATGTTATTGTCACATGATGTACTTTAATATGGTTTATTATGTCTAATTTCTTTTCACTGTTTTTAAGGGTTTTTATTTGTGTTATCTTGCTGTTAGTTTTCTGTTAAGGGAGGGAGCAATGTGGCATAAATAAAGTGACTTACTTATAGACTATGACACTAAGTTTATTGCTCACAGAGTGCACTGTCCATGGAATGGGAACTTAGAATGTGATGAGGTAATGGAATCAGAATGTGGGGAGCTGTGAGGGACAGGTAAAGAGCTGCTTGTGAGTGATGGTTGATATGTCTGGAAATAATTACAAGTCCCCTGTCATCTTTGTGGAGGAACAATGCAGTAACCAATCAAAAGACATGGAAAGGAGTAGTACCTCATGGCAGGGGAAAACAGAAGATTGACAAGCTGGGTCAAGAATGAGAAGTAGGAAAATGAGTGACGAGGAAAAGTCAAGCAAAGAGAAGCCACTTAGGAGAGGGGAGGCTCCAATGTTGTGGTTCTTGATGAGCCACAATATGTTTTGCAACAGAAAGCATCTGTGGTTTCCTAGGATTTGAGATAAAAATGATAACATGATAAAATATTAGAATCACAAAATGTGCTGCTTGATTCCATATAATTTGTCTTTTTTGCCACATAATTTAGTCAACCCTGCTGTATAATTTGGTCCTCTTCTGCCACATAATTCACTGGCCCTGGTAGATACATCGTATCCTGACCTGTTATTCATCGTTTAGCGTGTCAGTCTCCAAGAGTAGCTCAAACTACACTTCCTTGTGATGTCATAGTATGGTATTCACTCAGAACTTGTGGAAAATCGCTGTCAAACAGCTCATTCATACTGTTGTGTATGTTTATGCTTTGCATTTCTGATACACTTTTACTGGTAAGAAAATTGTGCGGCAAGCAACAACAAACACTTGCTTCGAGATTTCATTAGACTTTGAACACCATAAAAAGTAATGACAAGATCAGGTCTATAAAAGGCAAAGAGTTATCATCATTCAATGAGATGGTTGAATACTATAGAAAGTTTGTAAAAGATTTTGCTGGTACAACATACAATATGAGGAAGTTGTTAAAAGAAAAATAGAATTTCTGTGGGAGAGTGAATATTGAAAGGAATTTGAGTGGGGAAAGGAAGAACTAAGTCATGCTCCTTTTTGCAAGCTTATGATCCAATGTGTAATGCAAAGGTGGTCTTTGATGCAAGTGCAAATGGCTTAAGGTCCCATCTAATTCATACAAGAAATCGCCAAAAGAAACTCACTGTGTGTGTGTCACAAGCCTTGAACGAATCCTAATGTAATTATTCAGTTATAGAGAGAGTCTTTGGTAGTTTTCTGGGCAGTAAACAGATTCAAACTTTTTTTGTGGGGGATGAAATTTGCAGTTCAGACAGACCACAAACCTTTGGTAGAATATTTTGCACGAAAGGAACTTGATTGTATACACTCTTGCATTTGAAGGTGGGTTGTATGTCTACAGGAATACTGCTTCACAGTGCAGTTTATACCAGGAGCAGGAAATGGACTGTTTGCCAAGACTGGTTAAAGTGTGAGCTCCACCTTATGTGGAGGTGGAAGACTCAGTAGAGGAAGATGTCAGTGTTTGCCAAGTTACCCAAGGGAGCTTTAAAGAGAGTAAATGTTTTGAAGAATTAGAGACCGATGAGGAACTAAAAGATGTAATTGATTTGTTATCTGAAGAGAAACCAAGCAAGAGGTTGTTGAAAAAGTGTAGCAGCAGTTGGAGTAAGCTAGGACAGGAACTTACAGTTGACAAAGGGTTTCTATTGCTAGGGACGAGATTAGTACCACCATGGAGTTTGAATTAGAAAAAACAGCAACGGGCACATGTGGGCAATTTAGGAATAGTAAATACAAAAGAGAGATTTTGAAGATATTCCTTGTGGCCAGTGCTTGATCATAATGTTGCGTGTATGGCTAGGAAGTGTCGCGTGTGTGGCGTGTGACACAGGTTTGAGAACTACTAGTATCCCTATGCTTTATAAACAGTTTGAGAGAGAAAGTTATCTTTGCCATTTGTTCACATATAATAGAGTACAATGCTGTTCCAGAGAGACAGAAAATTATTTGAAAATGTGGGGGATAGAGCATAAAATATCAGCTTTGTATCACCCACAGACCAATGGTCCTAGTAAGAGAGTGGTAAAAACATTGAAGTTGGGGATACAATTGGCCAGAGCAAATGGCCTTGATGGGAAAATTGATTTGTCTCGGAGGATAACTGGATATTGTATGTTTCCACAATCCACCACCGGAAAGTCTCTTTTCGAGCTGTTCAAAGACAGAGCTCCATTCAGAAAAGTGTGTCCAGGGTGGATGTTTTGGGGTAAAGGTTGTGTGAGCAATGCACTGGGAGATTGGAGAGAATAATAAACATTTCACAAAAGAAAATTAAAGTTGAGCCATGACAAACAAAAAAATGCAAGGAATTAGGTGGTCAAATTGGAAGACTTTGTAAAAATAAGAGCTACCAAAGGGTGTGCTGAGTGGTCCGAATTTATGAGTTAGTTTGAGGTAGTCACATTTTTTTAAAATGCAGTGAACACACATGCTGGCAGGATCTGGAACAAAAACAGAGTAGCGATTATTCATCATGTTCCAGTGGAAAATGCGAAAGTCAATACAGACAATCAAAATGGTGAGCTGGCTCAGCCAGGGATGGCAGGAATTAAAAATGTCTATCGAGTAGAAGAGTGGAGAATAATAAAGAAAACATCCTTTGTGAAGATTTTGTTATAAAATGGTCATGTTATTGTCACATGATGTACTTTAATATGGTTTATTATGTCTAATTTCTTTTCACTGTTTTTAAGGGTTTTTATTTGTGTTATCTTGCTGTTAGTTTTCTGTTAAGGGAGGGAGCAATGTGGCATAAATAAAGTGACTTACTTATAGACTATGACACTAAGTTTATTGCTCACAGAGTGCACTGTCCATGGAATGGGAACTTAGAATGTGATGAGGTAATGGAATCAGAATGTGGGGAGCTGTGAGGGACAGGTAAAGAGCTGCTTGTGAGTGATGGTTGATATGTCTGGAAATAATTACAAGTCCCCTGTCATCTTTGTGGAGGAACAATGCAGTAACCAATCAAAAGACATGGAAAGGAGTAGTACCTCATGGCAGGGGAAAACAGAAGATTGACAAGCTGGGTCAAGAATGAGAAGTAGGAAAATGAGTGACGAGGAAAAGTCAAGCAAAGAGAAGCCACTTAGGAGAGGGGAGGCTCCAATGTTGTGGTTCTTGATGAGCCACAATATGTTTTGCAACAGAAAGCATCTGTGGTTTCCTAGGATTTGAGATAAAAATGATAACATGATAAAATATTACAATCACAAAATGTGCTGCTTGATTCCATATAATTTGTCTTTTTTGCCACATAATTTAGTCAACCCTGCTGTATAATGTGGTCCTCTTCTGCCACATAATTCACTGGCCCTGGTAGATACATCGTATCCTGACCTGTTATTCATCGTTTAGCGTGTCAGTCTCCAAGAGTAGCTCAAACTACACTTCCTTGTGATGTCATAGTATGGTATTCACTCAGAACTTGTGGAAAATCGCTGTCAAACAGCTCATTCATACTGTTGTGTATGTTTATGCTTTGCATTTCTGATACACTTTTACTGGTAAGAAAATTGTGCGGCAAGCAACAACAAACACTTGCTTCGAGATTTCATCAGACTTTGAACACCATAAAAAGTAATGACAAGATCAGGTCTATAAAAGGCAAAGAGTTATCATCATTCAATGAGATGGTTGAATACTATAGAAAGTTTGTAAAAGATTTTGCTGGTACAACATACAATATGAGGAAGTTGTTAAAAGTAAAATAGAATTTCTGTGGGAGAGTGAATATTGAAAGGAATTTGAGTGGGGAAAGGAAGAACTAAGTCATGCTCCTTCTTTGCAAGCTTATGATCCAATGTGTAATGCAAAGGTGGTCTTTGATGCAAGTGCAAATGGCTTAAGGTCCCATCTAATTCATACAAGAAATCGCCAAAAGAAACTCACTGTGTGTGTGTCACAAGCCTTGAACGAATCCTAATGTAATTATTCAGTTATAGAGAGAGTCTTTGGTAGTTTTCTGGGCAGTAAACAGATTCAAACTTTTTTTGTGGGGGATGAAATTTGCAGTTCAGACAGACCACAAACCTTTGGTAGAATATTTTGCACGAAAGGAACTTGATTGTATACACTCTTGCATTTGAAGGTGGGTTGTATGTCTACAGGAATACTGCTTCACAGTGCAGTTTATACCAGGAGCAGGAAATGGACTGTTTGCCAAGACTGGTTAAAGTGTGAGCTCCACCTTATGTGGAGGTGGAAGACTCAGTAGAGGAAGATGTCAGTGTTTGCCAAGTTACCCAAGGGAGCTTTAAAGAGAGTAAATGTTTTGAAGAATTAGAGACCGATGAGGAACTAAAAGATGTAATTGATTTGTTATCTGAAGAGAAACCAAGCAAGAGGTTGTTGAAAAAGTGTAGCAGCAGTTGGAGTAAGCTAGGACAGGAACTTACAGTTGACAAAGGGTTTCTATTGCTAGGGACGAGATTAGTACCACCATGGAGTTTGAATTAGAAAAAACAGCAACGGGCACATGTGGGCAATTTAGGAATAGTAAATACAAAAGAGAGATTTTGAAGATATTCCTTGTGGCCAGTGCTTGATCATAATGTTGCGTGTATGGCTAGGAAGTGTCGCGTGTGTGGCGTGTGACACAGGTTTGAGAACTACTAGTATCCCTATGCTTTATAAACAGTTTGAGAGAGAAAGTTATCTTTGCCATTTGTTCACATATAATAGAGTACAATGCTGTTCCAGAGAGACAGAAAATTATTTGAAAATGTGGGGGATAGAGCATAAAATATCAGCTTTGTATCACCCACAGACCAATGGTCCTAGTAAGAGAGTGGTAAAAACATTGAAGTTGGGGATACAATTGGCCAGAGCAAATGGCCTTGATGGGAAAATTGATTTGTCTCGGAGGATAACTGGATATTGTATGTTTCCACAATCCACCACCGGAAAGTCTCTTTTCGAGCTGTTCAAAGACAGAGCTCCATTCAGAAAAGTGTGTCCAGGGTGGATGTTTTGGGGTAAAGGTTGTGTGAGCAATGCACTGGGAGATTGGAGAGAATAATAAACATTTCACAAAAGAAAATTAAAGTTGAGCCACGACAAACAAAAAAATGCAAGGAATTAGGTGGTCAAATTGGAAGACTTTGTAAAAATAAGAGCTACCAAAGGGTGTGCTGAGTGGTCCGAATTTATGAGTTAGTTTGAGGTAGTCACATTTTTTTAAAATGCAGTGAACACACATGCTGGCAGGATCTGGAAAAAAAACAGAGTAGCGATTATTCATCATGTTCCAGTGGAAAATGCGAAAGTCAATACAGACAATCAAAATGGTGAGCTGGCTCAGCCAGGCATGGCAGGAATTAAAAATGTCTATCGAGTAGAAGAGTGGAGAATAATAAAGAAAACATCCTTTGTGAAGATTTTGTTATAAAATGGTCATGTTATTGTCACATGATGTACTTTAATATGGTTTATTATGTCTAATTTCTTTTCACTGTTTTTAAGGGTTTTTATTTGTGTTATCTTGCTGTTAGTTTTCTGTTAAGGGAGGGAGCAATGTGGCATAAATAAAGTGACTTACTTATAGACTATGACACTAAGTTTATTGCTCACAGAGTGCACTGTCCATGGAATGGGAACTTAGAATGTGATGAGGTAATGGAATCAGAATGTGGGGAGCTGTGAGGGACAGGTAAAGAGCTGCTTGTGAGTGATGGTTGATATGTCTGGAAATAATTACAAGTCCCCTGTCATCTTTGTGGAGGAACAATGCAGTAACCAATCAAAAGACATGGAAAGGAGTAGTACCTCATGGCAGGGGAAAACAGAAGATTGACAAGCTGGGTCAAGAATGAGAAGTAGGAAAATGAGTGACGAGGAAAAGTCAAGCAAAGAGAAGCCACTTAGGAGAGGGGAGGCTCCAATGTTGTGGTTCTTGATGAGCCACAATATGTTTTGCAACAGAAAGCATCTGTGGTTTCCTAGGATTTGAGATAAAAATGATAACATGATAAAATATTAGAATCACAAAATGTGCTGCTTGATTCCATATAATTTGTCTTTTTTGCCACATAATTTAGTCAACCCTGCTGTATAATTTGGTCCTCTTCTGCCACATAATTCACTGGCCCTGGTAGATACATCGTATCCTGACCTGTTATTCATCGTTTAGCGTGTCAGTCTCCAAGAGTAGCTCAAACTACACTTCCTTGTGATGTCATAGTATGGTATTCACTCAGAACTTGTGGAAAATCGCTGTCAAACAGCTCATTCATACTGTTGTGTATGTTTATGCTTTGCATTTCTGATACACTTTTACTGGTAAGAAAATTGTGCGGCAAGCAACAACAAACACTTGCTTCGAGATTTCATTAGACTTTGAACACCATAAAAAGTAATGACAAGATCAGGTCTATAAAAGGCAAAGAGTTATCATCATTCAATGAGATGGTTGAATACTATAGAAAGTTTGTAAAAGATTTTGCTGGTACAACATACAATATGAGGAAGTTGTTAAAAGAAAAATAGAATTTCTGTGGGAGAGTGAATATTGAAAGGAATTTGAGTGGGGAAAGGAAGAACTAAGTCATGCTCCTTTTTGCAAGCTTATGATCCAATGTGTAATGCAAAGGTGGTCTTTGATGCAAGTGCAAATGGCTTAAGGTCCCATCTAATTCATACAAGAAATCGCCAAAAGAAACTCACTGTGTGTGTGTCACAAGCCTTGAACGAATCCTAATGTAATTATTCAGTTATAGAGAGAGTCTTTGGTAGTTTTCTGGGCAGTAAACAGATTCAAACTTTTTTTGTGGGGGATGAAATTTGCAGTTCAGACAGACCACAAACCTTTGGTAGAATATTTTGCACGAAAGGAACTTGATTGTATACACTCTTGCATTTGAAGGTGGGTTGTATGTCTACAGGAATACTGCTTCACAGTGCAGTTTATACCAGGAGCAGGAAATGGACTGTTTGCCAAGACTGGTTAAAGTGTGAGCTCCACCTTATGTGGAGGTGGAAGACTCAGTAGAGGAAGATGTCAGTGTTTGCCAAGTTACCCAAGGGAGCTTTAAAGAGAGTAAATGTTTTGAAGAATTAGAGACCGATGAGGAACTAAAAGATGTAATTGATTTGTTATCTGAAGAGAAACCAAGCAAGAGGTTGTTGAAAAAGTGTAGCAGCAGTTGGAGTAAGCTAGGACAGGAACTTACAGTTGACAAAGGGTTTCTATTGCTAGGGACGAGATTAGTACCACCATGGAGTTTGAATTAGAAAAAACAGCAACGGGCACATGTGGGCAATTTAGGAATAGTAAATACAAAAGAGAGATTTTGAAGATATTCCTTGTGGCCAGTGCTTGATCATAATGTTGCGTGTATGGCTAGGAAGTGTCGCGTGTGTGGCGTGTGACACAGGTTTGAGAACTACTAGTATCCCTATGCTTTATAAACAGTTTGAGAGAGAAAGTTATCTTTGCCATTTGTTCACATATAATAGAGTACAATGCTGTTCCAGAGAGACAGAAAATTATTTGAAAATGTGGGGGATAGAGCATAAAATATCAGCTTTGTATCACCCACAGACCAATGGTCCTAGTAAGAGAGTGGTAAAAACATTGAAGTTGGGGATACAATTGGCCAGAGCAAATGGCCTTGATGGGAAAATTGATTTGTCTCGGAGGATAACTGGATATTGTATGTTTCCACAATCCACCACCGGAAAGTCTCTTTTCGAGCTGTTCAAAGACAGAGCTCCATTCAGAAAAGTGTGTCCAGGGTGGATGTTTTGGGGTAAAGGTTGTGTGAGCAATGCACTGGGAGATTGGAGAGAATAATAAACATTTCACAAAAGAAAATTAAAGTTGAGCCATGACAAACAAAAAAATGCAAGGAATTAGGTGGTCAAATTGGAAGACTTTGTAAAAATAAGAGCTACCAAAGGGTGTGCTGAGTGGTCCGAATTTATGAGTTAGTTTGAGGTAGTCACATTTTTTTAAAATGCAGTGAACACACATGCTGGCAGGATCTGGAACAAAAACAGAGTAGCGATTATTCATCATGTTCCAGTGGAAAATGCGAAAGTCAATACAGACAATCAAAATGGTGAGCTGGCTCAGCCAGGGATGGCAGGAATTAAAAATGTCTATCGAGTAGAAGAGTGGAGAATAATAAAGAAAACATCCTTTGTGAAGATTTTGTTATAAAATGGTCATGTTATTGTCACATGATGTACTTTAATATGGTTTATTATGTCTAATTTCTTTTCACTGTTTTTAAGGGTTTTTATTTGTGTTATCTTGCTGTTAGTTTTCTGTTAAGGGAGGGAGCAATGTGGCATAAATAAAGTGACTTACTTATAGACTATGACACTAAGTTTATTGCTCACAGAGTGCACTGTCCATGGAATGGGAACTTAGAATGTGATGAGGTAATGGAATCAGAATGTGGGGAGCTGTGAGGGACAGGTAAAGAGCTGCTTGTGAGTGATGGTTGATATGTCTGGAAATAATTACAAGTCCCCTGTCATCTTTGTGGAGGAACAATGCAGTAACCAATCAAAAGACATGGAAAGGAGTAGTACCTCATGGCAGGGGAAAACAGAAGATTGACAAGCTGGGTCAAGAATGAGAAGTAGGAAAATGAGTGACGAGGAAAAGTCAAGCAAAGAGAAGCCACTTAGGAGAGGGGAGGCTCCAATGTTGTGGTTCTTGATGAGCCACAATATGTTTTGCAACAGAAAGCATCTGTGGTTTCCTAGGATTTGAGATAAAAATGATAACATGATAAAATATTACAATCACAAAATGTGCTGCTTGATTCCATATAATTTGTCTTTTTTGCCACATAATTTAGTCAACCCTGCTGTATAATGTGGTCCTCTTCTGCCACATAATTCACTGGCCCTGGTAGATACATCGTATCCTGACCTGTTATTCATCGTTTAGCGTGTCAGTCTCCAAGAGTAGCTCAAACTACACTTCCTTGTGATGTCATAGTATGGTATTCACTCAGAACTTGTGGAAAATCGCTGTCAAACAGCTCATTCATACTGTTGTGTATGTTTATGCTTTGCATTTCTGATACACTTTTACTGGTAAGAAAATTGTGCGGCAAGCAACAACAAACACTTGCTTCGAGATTTCATCAGACTTTGAACACCATAAAAAGTAATGACAAGATCAGGTCTATAAAAGGCAAAGAGTTATCATCATTCAATGAGATGGTTGAATACTATAGAAAGTTTGTAAAAGATTTTGCTGGTACAACATACAATATGAGGAAGTTGTTAAAAGTAAAATAGAATTTCTGTGGGAGAGTGAATATTGAAAGGAATTTGAGTGGGGAAAGGAAGAACTAAGTCATGCTCCTTCTTTGCAAGCTTATGATCCAATGTGTAATGCAAAGGTGGTCTTTGATGCAAGTGCAAATGGCTTAAGGTCCCATCTAATTCATACAAGAAATCGCCAAAAGAAACTCACTGTGTGTGTGTCACAAGCCTTGAACGAATCCTAATGTAATTATTCAGTTATAGAGAGAGTCTTTGGTAGTTTTCTGGGCAGTAAACAGATTCAAACTTTTTTTGTGGGGGATGAAATTTGCAGTTCAGACAGACCACAAACCTTTGGTAGAATATTTTGCACGAAAGGAACTTGATTGTATACACTCTTGCATTTGAAGGTGGGTTGTATGTCTACAGGAATACTGCTTCACAGTGCAGTTTATACCAGGAGCAGGAAATGGACTGTTTGCCAAGACTGGTTAAAGTGTGAGCTCCACCTTATGTGGAGGTGGAAGACTCAGTAGAGGAAGATGTCAGTGTTTGCCAAGTTACCCAAGGGAGCTTTAAAGAGAGTAAATGTTTTGAAGAATTAGAGACCGATGAGGAACTAAAAGATGTAATTGATTTGTTATCTGAAGAGAAACCAAGCAAGAGGTTGTTGAAAAAGTGTAGCAGCAGTTGGAGTAAGCTAGGACAGGAACTTACAGTTGACAAAGGGTTTCTATTGCTAGGGACGAGATTAGTACCACCATGGAGTTTGAATTAGAAAAAACAGCAACGGGCACATGTGGGCAATTTAGGAATAGTAAATACAAAAGAGAGATTTTGAAGATATTCCTTGTGGCCAGTGCTTGATCATAATGTTGCGTGTATGGCTAGGAAGTGTCGCGTGTGTGGCGTGTGACACAGGTTTGAGAACTACTAGTATCCCTATGCTTTATAAACAGTTTGAGAGAGAAAGTTATCTTTGCCATTTGTTCACATATAATAGAGTACAATGCTGTTCCAGAGAGACAGAAAATTATTTGAAAATGTGGGGGATAGAGCATAAAATATCAGCTTTGTATCACCCACAGACCAATGGTCCTAGTAAGAGAGTGGTAAAAACATTGAAGTTGGGGATACAATTGGCCAGAGCAAATGGCCTTGATGGGAAAATTGATTTGTCTCGGAGGATAACTGGATATTGTATGTTTCCACAATCCACCACCGGAAAGTCTCTTTTCGAGCTGTTCAAAGACAGAGCTCCATTCAGAAAAGTGTGTCCAGGGTGGATGTTTTGGGGTAAAGGTTGTGTGAGCAATGCACTGGGAGATTGGAGAGAATAATAAACATTTCACAAAAGAAAATTAAAGTTGAGCCATGACAAACAAAAAAATGCAAGGAATTAGGTGGTCAAATTGGAAGACTTTGTAAAAATAAGAGCTACCAAAGGGTGTGCTGAGTGGTCCGAATTTATGAGTTAGTTTGAGGTAGTCACATTTTTTTAAAATGCAGTGAACACACATGCTGGCAGGATCTGGAACAAAAACAGAGTAGCGATTATTCATCATGTTCCAGTGGAAAATGCGAAAGTCAATACAGACAATCAAAATGGTGAGCTGGCTCAGCCAGGCATGGCAGGAATTAAAAATGTCTATCGAGTAGAAGAGTGGAGAATAATAAAGAAAACATCCTTTGTGAAGATTTTGTTATAAAATGGTCATGTTATTGTCACATGATGTACTTTAATATGGTTTATTATGTCTAATTTCTTTTCACTGTTTTTAAGGGTTTTTATTTGTGTTATCTTGCTGTTAGTTTTCTGTTAAGGGAGGGAGCAATGTGGCATAAATAAAGTGACTTACTTATAGACTATGACACTAAGTTTATTGCTCACAGAGTGCACTGTCCATGGAATGGGAACTTAGAATGTGATGAGGTAATGGAATCAGAATGTGGGGAGCTGTGAGGGACAGGTAAAGAGCTGCTTGTGAGTGATGGTTGATATGTCTGGAAATAATTACAAGTCCCCTGTCATCTTTGTGGAGGAACAATGCAGTAACCAATCAAAAGACATGGAAAGGAGTAGTACCTCATGGCAGGGGAAAACAGAAGATTGACAAGCTGGGTCAAGAATGAGAAGTAGGAAAATGAGTGACGAGGAAAAGTCAAGCAAAGAGAAGCCACTTAGGAGAGGGGAGGCTCCAATGTTGTGGTTCTTGATGAGCCACAATATGTTTTGCAACAGAAAGCATCTGTGGTTTCCTAGGATTTGAGATAAAAATGATAACATGATAAAATATTACAATCACAAAATGTGCTGCTTGATTCCATATAATTTGTCTTTTTTGCCACATAATTTAGTCAACCCTGCTGTATAATGTGGTCCTCTTCTGCCACATAATTCACTGGCCCTGGTAGATACATCGTATCCTGACCTGTTATTCATCGTTTAGCGTGTCAGTCTCCAAGAGTAGCTCAAACTACACTTCCTTGTGATGTCATAGTATGGTATTCACTCAGAACTTGTGGAAAATCGCTGTCAAACAGCTCATTCATACTGTTGTGTATGTTTATGCTTTGCATTTCTGATACACTTTTACTGGTAAGAAAATTGTGCGGCAAGCAACAACAAACACTTGCTTCGAGATTTCATCAGACTTTGAACACCATAAAAAGTAATGACAAGATCAGGTCTATAAAAGGCAAAGAGTTATCATCATTCAATGAGATGGTTGAATACTATAGAAAGTTTGTAAAAGATTTTGCTGGTACAACATACAATATGAGGAAGTTGTTAAAAGTAAAATAGAATTTCTGTGGGAGAGTGAATATTGAAAGGAATTTGAGTGGGGAAAGGAAGAACTAAGTCATGCTCCTTCTTTGCAAGCTTATGATCCAATGTCTGATGCAAAGGTGGTCTGTGATGCAAGTGCAAATGGCTTATGGTCCCATCTAATTCAAACAAGAAATGGCCAAATGAAACTCACTGTGTGTGTGTCACAAGCCTTGAACGAATCTTAATGTAATTATTCAGTTATAGAGAGAGTCTTTGGTCGTTTTCTGGGCAGTAAACATATTCAAACTTTTTTTGTGGGGGATGAAATTTGCAGTTCAGACAGACCACAAACCTTTGGTAGAATATTTTGCACGAAAGGAACTTGATTGTATACACTCTTGCATTTGAAGGTGGCTTGTATGTCTACAGGAATACTGCTTCATAGTGCAGTATATACCAGGAGCAGGAAAAGGACTGTTTGCCAAGACTGGTTAAAGTGTGAGCTCCACCTTATGTGGAGGTGGAAGACTCAGTAGAGGAAGATGTCAGTGTTTGCCAAGTTACCCAAGGGAGCTTTAAAGAGAGTAAATGTTTTGAAGAATTAGAGACCGATGAGGAAATAAAAGATGTAATTGATTTGTTATCTCAAGAGAAACCAAGCAAGAGGTTGTTGAAAAAGTGTAGCAGAAGTTGGTGTGAGCTAGGATATGACCTTACAGTTGACAAAGGCTTTCTATTGCTAGGGACGAGATTAGTACCACCATGGAGTTTGAATTCGAAAAAACAGCAACTGGCACATGTGGGCAATTTAGGAAGAGTAAATACAAAAGAGAGATTTTGAAGATATTCTTGGTGGCCAGTGCTTGATCATGATGTTGCGTGTATGGCTAGGAAGTGTCGAGTGTGTGGCGTGTGACACAGGTTTGAGAACTACTAGTATCCCTGTGCTTTGAAAACAGTTTGAGAGAGAAAGTTACCTTTGCTATTTGTTCACATATAATAGAGTACAACGCTGTTCCAAAGAGACAGAAAATTATTTGAAAATGTGTGGACTAGAGCATAAAATATCAGATTTGTATCACCCACAGACCAATGGTCCTACTAAGAGAGTGGTAAAAACATTGAAGGAGGGGCTATAATTGGCCAGAGCAAATGGCCTTGATGGGAAAATTGTTTTGTCTCGGTGGATAACTGGATATTGTATGTTTCCACAATCCACCACCGGAAAGTCTCTTTACGAGCTGTTCAAAGACAGAGCTCCATTCAGAAAAGTGTGTCCAGGGTGGATGTTTTGGGGTAAAGGTTGCGTCAACAATGCACTGGGAGATTGGAGAGAATAATAAACATTTCACAAACGAAAATAAAAGTTGAGCTGTGACAAACTAAAAAATGCAAAGAATTAGGTGGTCAAATTGGAAGATTTTGTACAAATAAGACCTACCAAAGGGTGTGCTGAGTGGTCCGAATTTATGAGTTAGTTTGAGGTAGTAAAATTTTTATAAAATGCAGTGAACACACATGCTGGCAGGATCTGGAACAAAAACAGAGTAGCGGTTCTTCATCATGTTCCAGTGGAAAATGAGAAACTCAATACAGACAATCAAAATGGTGGGCTGGCTCAGCCAGGGATGGTAGGAAACAAAAATGTCTATCAAGCAGAAGAGTGGGAGAATAATCAAGAAAATATCCTTTTTGAAGATTTTGTTATAAAATAGTCATGTTATTGTTACATGATGTACTTTAATATGGTTTATTATGTCTAATTTCTTTTCACTGTTTTTAAGGGTTTTTATTTGTGTTATCTTGCTGTTAGTTATCTGTTAAGGGAGGGAGCAATGTGGAATGAATAAAGTGACTTACTTATAGACTATGACGCTAAGTTTATTGCTCGCTCACAGAGTGCACTGTCCATGGAATGGGAACTTAGAATGTGATGAGGTAATGGAATCAGAATGTGGGGAGCTGTGAGGGACAGGTAAAGAGCTGCTTGTGAGTGGTGGTTGATATGTCTGGAAATAAATACAAGTCCCCTGTCATCTTTGTGGAGGAACAATGCAGTAACCAATCAAAAGACATGGAAAGGAGTAGTACTTCATGGCAGGGGAAAACAGAAGATTGACAAGCTGGGTCAAGAATGAGAAGTAGGAAAATGAGTGACGAGGAAAAGTCAACCAAAGATAAGCCACTTAGGAGAGGGGAGGCTCCAATGTTGTGGTTCTTGAAGAGCCCCAATATGTTTTGCAACAGAAAGCATCTGTGGTTTTCGAGGATTTGAGATAAAAATATAACATGATAAAATAATACAGTCACAAAATGTGCTGCTTGATTCCATATAATTTGTCTTTTTTGCCACATAATTTAGTCAACCCTGCTGTATAATTTGGTCCTCTTCTGCCACATAATTCACTGGCCCTGGTAGATACATCGTATCCTGACCTGTTATTCATCATTTAGCGTGTCAGTCTCCAAGAGTAGCTCAAACTACACTTCCTTGTGATGTCATAGTATGGTATTCACTCAGAACTTGTGAAAAATAGCTGTGAAACAGCTCATTCATACTGTTGTGTATGTTCATGCTTTGTATTTCTGATACTCTTTTACTGGTAAGAAAATTGTGCGGCAAGCAACAACAAACACTTGCTTCGAGATTTCATTAGACTTCTAACACCATAAAAAGTAATACCAAGATCAGGTCTATAAAAGGCAAAGAGTTATCATCATTCCATGAGATGGTTGAATACTATAGAAAGTTTGTAAAAGATTTTGCTGGTACAACATACAATATGAGGAAGTTGTTAAAAGAAAAAATAAAATTTCTGTGGGAGAGTGAATATTGAAAGGAATTTGAGTGGGGAAAGGAAGAACTAAGTCATGCTCCTTTTTGCAAGCTTATGATCCAATGTGTAATGCAAAGGTGGTCTTTGATGCAAGGGCAAATGGCTTAAGGTCCCATCTAATTCATACAAGAAATCGCCAAAAGAAACTCACTGTGTGTGTGTCACAAGCCTTGAACGAATCTTAATGTAATTATTCAGTTATAGAGAGAGTCTTTGGTAGTTTTCTGGGCAGTAAACAGATTCAAACTTTTTTTGTGGGGGATGAAATTTGCAGTTCAGACAGACCACAAACCTTTGGTAGAATATTTTGCACGAAAGGAACTTGATTGTATACACTCTTGCATTTGAAGGTGGGTTGTATGTCTACAGGAATACTGCTTCACAGTGCAGTTCATACCAGGAGCAGGAAATGGACTGTTTGCCAAGACTGGTTAAAGTGTGAGCTCCACCTTATGTGGAGGTGGAAGACTCAGTAGAGGAAGATGTCAGTGTTTGCCAAGTTACCCAAGGGAGCTTTAAAGAGAGTAAATGTTTTGAAGAATTAGAGACCGATGAGGAACTAAAAGATGTAATTGATTTGTTATCTGAAGAGAAACCAAGCAAGAGGTTGTTGAAAAAGTGTAGCAGCAGTTGGAGTAAGCTAGGACAGGAACTTACAGTTGACAAATGGTTTCTATTGCTAGGGACGAGATTAGTACCACCATGGAGTTTGAATTAGAAAAAACAGCAACGGGCACATGTGGGCAATTTAGGAATAGTAAATACAAAAGAGAGATTTTGAAGATATTCCTGGTGGCCAGTGCTTGATCATAATGTTGCGTGTATGGCTAGGAAGTGTTGTGTGTGTGGCGTGTGACACAGGTTTGAGAACTACTAGTATCCCTGTGCTTTATAAACAGTTTGAGAGAGAAAGTTATATTTGCCATTTGTTCACATATAATAGAGTACAATGCTGTTCCAGAGAGCCAGAAAATTATTTGAAAATGTGGGGGATAGAGCATAAAATATCAGCTTTGTATCACCCACAGACCAATGGTCCTAGTAAGAGAGTGGTAAAAACATTGAAGGAGGGGATACAATTGGCCAGAGCAAATGGCCTTGATGGGAAAATTGATTTGTCCCGGAGGATAACTGGATATTGTATGTTTCCACAATCCACCACCGGAAAGTCTCTTTTCGAGCTGTTCAAAGACAGAGCTCCATTCAGAAAAGTGTGTCCAGGATGGATGTTTTGGGGTAAAGGTTGTGTGAGCAATGCACTGGGAGATTGGAGAGAATAATAAACATTTCACAAAAGAAAATTAAAGTTGAGCCATGACAAACAAAAAAATGCAAGGAATTAGGTGGTCAAATTGGAAGACTTTGTAAAAATAAGAGCTACCAAAGGGTGTGCTGAGTGGTCCGAATGTATGAGTTAGTTTGAGGTAGTCACATTTTTTTAAAATGCAGTGAACACACATGCTGGCAGGATCTGGAACAAAAACAGAGTAGCGATTATTCATCATGTTCCAGTGGAAAATGCGAAAGTCAATACAGACAATCAAAATGGTGAGCTGGCTCAGCCAGGCATGGCAGGAATTAAAAATGTCTATCGAGTAGAAGAGTGGGAGAATAATGAAGAAAACATCCTTTTTGAAGATTTTGTTATAAAATGGTCATGTTATTGTCACATGATGTACTTTAATATGGTTTATTATGTCTAAATTCTTTTCACTGTTTTTAAGGGTTTTTATTTGTGTTATCTTGCTGTTAGTTTTCTGTTAAGGGAGGGAGCAATGTGGAATGAATAAAGTGACTTACTTATAGACTATGACGCTAAGTTTATTGCTCACAGAGTGCACTGTCCATGGAATGGGAACTTAGAATGTGATGAGGTAATGGAATCAGAATGTGGGGAGCTGTGAGGGACAGGTAAAGAGCTGCTTGTGAGTGGTGGTTGATATGTCTGGAAATAAATACAAGTCCCCTGTCATCTTTGTGGAGGAACAATGCAGTAACCAATCAAAAGACATGGAAAGGAGTAGTACTTCATGGCAGGGGAAAACAGAAGATTGACAAGCTGGGTCAAGAATGAGAAGTAGGAAAATGAGTGACGAGGAAAAGTCAACCAAAGATAAGCCACTTAGGAGAGGGGAGGCTCCAATGTTGTGGTTCTTGAAGAGCCACAATATGTTTTGCAACAGAAAGCATCTGTGGTTTTCGAGGATTTGAGATAAAAATGATAACATGATAAAATAATACAGTCACAAAATGTGCTGCTTGATTCCATATAATTTGTCTTTTTTGCCATATAATTTAGTCAACCCTGCTGTATAATTTGGTCCTCTTCTGCCACATAATTCACTGGCCCTGGTAGATACATCGTATCCTGACCTGTTATTCATCGTTTAGCGTGTCAGTCTCCAAGAGTAGCTCAAACTACACTTCCTTGTGATGTCATAGTATGGTATTCACTCAGAACTTGTGGAAAATCGCTGTCAAACAGCTCATTCATACTGTTGTGTATGTTCATGCTTTGCATTTCTGATACTCTTTTACTGGTAAGAAAATTGTGCGGCAAGCAACAACAAACACTTGCTTCGAGATTTCATTAGACTTCTAACACCATAAAAAGTAATAACAAGATCAGGTCTATAAAAGGCAAAGAGTTATCATCATTCCATGAGATGGTTGAATACTATAGAAAGTTTGTAAAAGATTTTGCTGGTACAACATACAATATGAGGAAGTTGTTAAAAGAAAAAATAGAATTTCTGTGGGAGAGTGAATATTGAAAGGAATTTGAGTGGGGAAAGGAAGAACTAAGTCATGCTCCTTTTTGCAAGCTTATGATCCAATGTGTAATGCAAAGGTGGTCTTTGATGCAAGGGCAAATGGCTTAAGGTCCCATCTAATTCATACAAGAAATCGCCAAAAGAAACTCACTGTGTGTGTGTCACAAGCCTTGAACGAATCTTAATGTAATTATTCAGTTATAGAGAGAGTCTTAGGTAGTTTTCTGGGCAGTAAACAGATTCAAACTTTTTTTGTGGGGGATGAAATTTGCAGTTCAGACAGACCACAAACCTTTGGTAGAATATTTTGCACGAAAGGAACTTGATTGTATACACTCTTGCATTTGAAGGTGGGTTGTATGTCTACAGGAATACTGCTTCACAGTGCAGTTCATACCAGGAGCAGGAAATGGACTGTTTGCCAAGACTGGTTAAAGTGTGAGCTCCACCTTATGTGGAGGTGGAAGACTCAGTAGAGGAAGATGTCAGTGTTTGCCAAGTTACCCAAGGGAGCTTTAAAGAGAGTAAATGTTTTGAAGAATTAGAGACCGATGAGGAACTAAAAGATGTAATTGATTTGTTATCTGAAGAGAAACCAAGCAAGAGGTTGTTGAAAAAGTGTAGCAGCAGTTGGAGTAAGCTAGGACAGGAACTTACAGTTGACAAATGGTTTCTATTGCTAGGGACGAGATTAGTACCACCATGGAGTTTGAATTAGAAAAAACAGCAACGGGCACATGTGGGCAATTTAGGAATAGTAAATACAAAAGAGAGATTTTGAAGATATTCCTGGTGGCCAGTGCTTGATCATAATGTTGCGTGTATGGCTAGGAAGTGTTGTGTGTGTGGCGTGTGACACAGGTTTGAGAACTACTAGTATCCCTGTGCTTTATAAACAGTTTGAGAGAGAAAGTTATCTTTGCCATTTGTTCACATATAATAGAGTACAATGCTGTTCCAGAGAGCCAGAAAATTATTTGAAAATGTGGGGGATAGAGCATAAAATATCAGCTTTGTATCACCCACAGACCAATGGTCCTAGTAAGAGAGTGGTAAAAACATTGAAGGAGGGGATACAATTGGCCAGAGCAAATGGCCTTGATGGGAAAATTGATTTGTCCCGGAGGATAACTGGATATTGTATGTTTCCACAATCCACCACCGGAAAGTCTCTTTTCGAGCTGTTCAAAGACAGAGCTCCATTCAGAAAAGTGTGTCCAGGATGGATGTTTTGGGGTAAAGGTTGTGTGAGCAATGCACTGGGAGATTGGAGAGAATAATAAACATTTCACAAAAGAAAATTAAAGTTGAGCCATGACAAACAAAAAAATGCAAGGAACTAGGTGGTCAAATTGGAAGACTTTGTAAAAATAAGAGCTACCAAAGGGTGTGCTGAGTGGTCCGAATGTATGAGTTAGTTTGAGGTAGTCACATTTTTTTAAAATGCAGTGAACACACATGCTGGCAGGATCTGGAACAAAAACAGAGTAGCGATTATTCATCATGTTCCAGTGGAAAATGCGAAAGTCAATACAGACAATCAAAATGGTGAGCTGGCTCAGCCAGGCATGGCAGGAATTAAAAATGTCTATCGAGTAGAAGAGTGGGAGAATAATGAAGAAAACATCCTTTTTGAAGATTTTGTTATAAAATGGTCATGTTATTGTCACATGATGTACTTTAATATGGTTTATTATGTCTAAATTCTTTTCACTGTTTTTAAGGGTTTTTATTTGTGTTATCTTGCTGTTAGTTTTCTGTTAAGGGAGGGAGCAATGTGGAATGAATAAAGTGACTTACTTATAGACTATGACGCTAAGTTTATTGCTCACAGAGTGCACTGTCCATGGAATGGGAACTTAGAATGTGATGAGGTAATGGAATCAGAATGTGGGGAGCTGTGAGGGACAGGTAAAGAGCTGCTTGTGAGTGGTGGTTGATATGTCTGGAAATAAATACAAGTCCCCTGTCATCTTTGTGGAGGAACAATGCAGTAACCAATCAAAAGACATGGAAAGGAGTAGTACTTCATGGCAGGGGAAAACAGAAGATTGACAAGCTGGGTCAAGAATGAGAAGTAGGAAAATGAGTGACGAGGAAAAGTCAACCAAAGATAAGCCACTTAGGAGAGGTGAGGCTCCAATGTTGTGGTTCTTGAAGAGCCACAATATGTTTTGCAACAGAAAGCATCTGTGGTTTTCGAGGATTTGAGATAAAAATGATAACATGATAAAATAATACAGTCACAAAATGTGCTGCTTGATTCCATATAATTTGTCTTTTTTGCCATATAATTTAGTCAACCCTGCTGTATAATTTGGTCCTCTTCTGCCACATAATTCACTGGCCCTGGTAGATACATCGTATCCTGACCTGTTATTCATCGTTTAGCGTGTCAGTCTCCAAGAGTAGCTCAAACTACACTTCCTTGTGATGTCATAGTATGGTATTCACTCAGAACTTGTGGAAAATCGCTGTCAAACAGCTCATTCATACTGTTGTGTATGTTCATGCTTTGCATTTCTGATACTCTTTTACTGGTAAGAAAATTGTGCGGCAAGCAACAACAAACACTTGCTTCGAGATTTCATTAGACTTCTAACACCATAAAAAGTAATAACAAGATCAGGTCTATAAAAGGCAAAGAGTTATCATCATTCCATGAGATGGTTGAATACTATAGAAAGTTTGTAAAAGATTTTGCTGGTACAACATACAATATGAGGAAGTTGTTAAAAGAAAAAATAGAATTTCTGTGGGAGAGTGAATATTGAAAGGAATTTGAGTGGGGAAAGGAAGAACTAAGTCATGCTCCTTTTTGCAAGCTTATGATCCAATGTGTAATGCAAAGGTGGTCTTTGATGCAAGTGCAAATGGCTTAAGGTCCCATCTAATTCATACAAGAAATCGCCAAAAGAAACTCACTGTGTGTGTGTCACAAGCCTTGAACGAATCTTAATGTAATTATTCAGTTATAGAGAGAGTCTTTGGTAGTTTTCTGGGCAGTGAACAGATTAAAACTTTTTTTGTGGGGGATGAAATTAGCAGTTCAGACAGACCAAAAACCTTTGGTAGAATATTTTGCACGAAAGGAACTTGATTGTATACACTCTTGCATTTGAAGGTGGGTTGTATGTCTACAGGAATACTGCTTCACAGTGCAGTTCATACCAGGAGCAGGAAATGGACTGTTTGCCAAGACTGGTTAAAGTGTGAGCTCCACCTTATGTGGAGGTGGAAGACTCAGTAGAGGAAGATGTCAGTTTTTGCCAAGTTACCCAAGGGAGCTTTAAAGAGAGTAAATGTTTTGAAGAATTAGAGACCGATGAGGAACTAAAAGATGTAATTGATTTGTTATCTGAAGAGAAACCAAGCAAGAGGTTGTTGAAAAAGTGTAGCAGCAGTTGGAGTAAGCTAGGACAGGAACTTACAGTTGACAAAGGGTTTCTATTGCTAGGGACGAGATTAGTACCACCATGGAGTTTGAATTAGAAAAAACAGCAACGGGCACATGTGGGCAATTTAGGAATAGTAAATACAAAAGAGAGATTTTGAAGATATTCCTTGTGGCCAGTGCTTGATCATAATGTTGCATGTATGGCTAGGAAGTGTAGCGTGTGTGGCGTGTGACACAGGTTTGAGAACTACTAGTATCCCTATGCTTTATAAACAGTTTGAGAGAGAAAGTTATCTTTGCCATTTGTTCACATATAATAGAGTACAATGCTGTTCCAGAGAGACAGAAAATTATTTGAAAATGTGGGGGATAGAGCATAAAATATCAGCTTTGTATCACCCACAGACCAATGGTCCTAGTAAGAGAGTGGTAAAAACATTGAAGTTGGGGATACAATTGGCCAGAGCAAATGGCCTTGATGGGAAAATTGATTTGTCTCGGAGGATAACTGGATATTGTATGTTTCCACAATCCACCACCGGAAAGTCTCTTTTCGAGCTGTTCAAAGACAGAGCTCCATTCAGAAAAGTGTGTCCAGGGTGGATGTTTTGGGGTAAAGGTTGTGTGAGCAATGCACTGGGAGATTGGAGAGAATAATAAACATTTCACAAAAGAAAATTAAAGTTGAGCCATGACAAACAAAAAAATGCAAGGAATTAGGTGGTCAAATTGGAAGACTTTGTAAAAATAAGAGCTACCAAAGGGTGTGCTGAGTGGTCCGAATTTATGAGTTAGTTTGAGGTAGTCACATTTTTTTAAAATGCAGTGAACACACATGCTGGCAGGATCTGGAACAAAAACAGAGTAGCGATTATTCATCATGTTCCAGTGGAAAATGCGAAAGTCAATACAGACAATCAAAATGGTGAGCTGGCTCAGCCAGGCATGGCAGGAATTAAAAATGTCTATCGAGTAGAAGAGTGGAGAATAATAAAGAAAACATCCTTTGTGAAGATTTTGTTATAAAATGGTCATGTTATTGTCAAATGATGTACTTTAATATGGTTTATTATGTCTAATTTCTTTTCACTGTTTTTAAGGGTTTTTATTTGTGTTATCTTGCTGTTAGTTTTCTGTTAAGGGAGGGAGCAATGTGGCATAAATAAAGTGACTTACTTATAGACTATGACACTAAGTTTATTGCTCACAGAGTGCACTGTCCATGGAATGGGAACTTAGAATGTGATGAGGTAATGGAATCAGAATGTGGGGAGCTGTGAGGGACAGGTAAAGAGCTGCTTGTGAGTGATGGTTGATATGTCTGGAAATAATTACAAGTCCCCTGTCATCTTTGTGGAGGAACAATGCAGTAACCAATCAAAAGACATGGAAAGGAGTAGTACCTCATGGCAGGGGAAAACAGAAGATTGACAAGCTGGGTCAAGAATGAGAAGTAGGAAAATGAGTGACGAGGAAAAGTCAAGCAAAGAGAAGCCACTTAGGAGAGGGGAGGCTCCAATGTTGTGGTTCTTGATGAGCCACAATATGTTTTGCAACAGAAAGCATCTGTGGTTTCCTAGGATTTGAGATAAAAATGATAACATGATAAAATATTACAATCACAAAATGTGCTGCTTGATTCCATATAATTTGTCTTTTTTGCCACATAATTTAGTCAACCCTGCTGTATAATGTGGTCCTCTTCTGCCACATAATTCACTGGCCCTGGTAGATACATCGTATCCTGACCTGTTATTCATCGTTTAGCGTGTCAGTCTCCAAGAGTAGCTCAAACTACACTTCCTTGTGATGTCATAGTATGGTATTCACTCAGAACTTGTGGAAAATCGCTGTCAAACAGCTCATTCATACTGTTGTGTATGTTTATGCTTTGCATTTCTGATACACTTTTACTGGTAAGAAAATTGTGCGGCAAGCAACAACAAACACTTGCTTCGAGATTTCATCAGACTTTGAACACCATAAAAAGTAATGACAAGATCAGGTCTATAAAAGGCAAAGAGTTATCATCATTCAATGAGATGGTTGAATACTATAGAAAGTTTGTAAAAGATTTTGCTGGTACAACATACAATATGAGGAAGTTGTTAAAAGTAAAATAGAATTTCTGTGGGAGAGTGAATATTGAAAGGAATTTGAGTGGGGAAAGGAAGAACTAAGTCATGCTCCTTCTTTGCAAGCTTATGATCCAATGTCTGATGCAAAGGTGGTCTGTGATGCAAGTGCAAATGGCTTATGGTCCCATCTAATTCAAACAAGAAATGGCCAAATGAAACTCACTGTGTGTGTGTCACAAGCCTTGAACGAATCTTAATGTAATTATTCAGTTATAGAGAGAGTCTTTGGTCGTTTTCTGGGCAGTAAACATATTCAAACTTTTTTTGTGGGGGATGAAATTTGCAGTTCAGACAGACCACAAACCTTTGGTAGAATATTTTGCACGAAAGGAACTTGATTGTATACACTCTTGCATTTGAAGGTGGCTTGTATGTCTACACGAATACTGCTTCATAGTGCAGTATATACCAGGAGCAGGAAAAGGACTGTTTGCCAAGACTGGTTAAAGTGTGAGCTCCACCTTATGTGGAGGTGGAAGACTCAGTAGAGGAAGATGTCAGTGTTTGCCAAGTTACCCAAGGGAGCTTTAAAGAGAGTAAATGTTTTGAAGAATTAGAGACCGATGAGGAAATAAAAGATGTAATTGATTTGTTATCTCAAGAGAAACCAAGCAAGAGGTTGTTGAAAAAGTGTAGCAGAAGTTGGTGTGAGCTAGGATATGACCTTACAGTTGACAAAGGCTTTCTATTGCTAGGGACGAGATTAGTACCACCATGGAGTTTGAATTAGAAAAAACAGCAACTGGCACATGTGGGCAATTTAGGAAGAGTAAATACAAAAGAGAGATTTTGAAGATATTCTTGGTGGCCAGTGCTTGATCATGATGTTGCGTGTATGGCTAGGAAGTGTCGAGTGTGTGGCGTGTGACACAGGTTTGAGAACTACTAGTATCCCTGTGCTTTGAAAACAGTTTGAGAGAGAAAGTTACCTTTGCTATTTGTTCACATATAATAGAGTACAACGCTGTTCCAAAGAGACAGAAAATTATTTGAAAATGTGTGGACTAGAGCATAAAATATCAGATTTGTATCACCCACAGACCAATGGTCCTACTAAGAGAGTGGTAAAAACATTGAAGGAGGGGCTATAATTGGCCAGAGCAAATGGCCTTGATGGGAAAATTGTTTTGTCTCGGTGGATAACTGGATATTGTATGTTTCCACAATCCACCACCGGAAAGTCTCTTTACGAGCTGTTCAAAGACAGAGCTCCATTCAGAAAAGTGTGTCCAGGGTGGATGTTTTGGGGTAAAGGTTGCGTCAACAATGCACTGGGAGATTGGAGAGAATAATAAACATTTCACAAACGAAAATAAAAGTTGAGCTGTGACAAACTAAAAAATGCAAAGAATTAGGTGGTCAAATTGGAAGATTTTGTACAAATAAGACCTACCAAAGGGTGTGCTGAGTGGTCCGAATTTATGAGTTAGTTTGAGGTAGTAAAATTTTTATAAAATGCAGTGAACACACATGCTGGCAGGATCTGGAACAAAAACAGAGTAGCGGTTCTTCATCATGTTCCAGTGGAAAATGAGAAACTCAATACAGACAATCAAAATGGTGGGCTGGCTCAGCCAGGGATGGTAGGAAACAAAAATGTCTATCAAGCAGAAGAGTGGGAGAATAATCAAGAAAATATCCTTTTTGAAGATTTTGTTATAAAATAGTCATGTTATTGTTACATGATGTACTTTAATATGGTTTATTATGTCTAATTTCTTTTCACTGTTTTTAAGGGTTTTTATTTGTGTTATCTTGCTGTTAGTTATCTGTTAAGGGAGGGAGCAATGTGGAATGAATAAAGTGACTTACTTATAGACTATGACGCTAAGTTTATTGCTCGCTCACAGAGTGCACTGTCCATGGAATGGGAACTTAGAATGTGATGAGGTAATGGAATCAGAATGTGGGGAGCTGTGAGGGACAGGTAAAGAGCTGCTTGTGAGTGGTGGTTGATATGTCTGGAAATAAATACAAGTCCCCTGTCATCTTTGTGGAGGAACAATGCAGTAACCAATCAAAAGACATGGAAAGGAGTAGTACTTCATGGCAGGGGAAAACAGAAGATTGACAAGCTGGGTCAAGAATGAGAAGTAGGAAAATGAGTGACGAGGAAAAGTCAACCAAAGATAAGCCACTTAGGAGAGGGGAGGCTCCAATGTTGTGGTTCTTGAAGAGCCCCAATATGTTTTGCAACAGAAAGCATCTGTGGTTTTCGAGGATTTGAGATAAAAATATAACATGATAAAATAATACAGTCACAAAATGTGCTGCTTGATTCCATATAATTTGTCTTTTTTGCCACATAATTTAGTCAACCCTGCTGTATAATTTGGTCCTCTTCTGCCACATAATTCACTGGCCCTGGTAGATACATCGTATCCTGACCTGTTATTCATCATTTAGCGTGTCAGTCTCCAAGAGTAGCTCAAACTACACTTCCTTGTGATGTCATAGTATGGTATTCACTCAGAACTTGTGAAAAATAGCTGTGAAACAGCTCATTCATACTGTTGTGTATGTTCATGCTTTGTATTTCTGATACTCTTTTACTGGTAAGAAAATTGTGCGGCAAGCAACAACAAACACTTGCTTCGAGATTTCATTAGACTTCTAACACCATAAAAAGTAATACCAAGATCAGGTCTATAAAAGGCAAAGAGTTATCATCATTCCATGAGATGGTTGAATACTATAGAAAGTTTGTAAAAGATTTTGCTGGTACAACATACAATATGAGGAAGTTGTTAAAAGAAAAAATAAAATTTCTGTGGGAGAGTGAATATTGAAAGGAATTTGAGTGGGGAAAGGAAGAACTAAGTCATGCTCCTTTTTGCAAGCTTATGATCCAATGTGTAATGCAAAGGTGGTCTTTGATGCAAGGGCAAATGGCTTAAGGTCCCATCTAATTCATACAAGAAATCGCCAAAAGAAACTCACTGTGTGTGTGTCACAAGCCTTGAACGAATCTTAATGTAATTATTCAGTTATAGAGAGAGTCTTTGGTAGTTTTCTGGGCAGTAAACAGATTCAAACTTTTTTTGTGGGGGATGAAATTTGCAGTTCAGACAGACCACAAACCTTTGGTAGAATATTTTGCACGAAAGGAACTTGATTGTATACACTCTTGCATTTGAAGGTGGGTTGTATGTCTACAGGAATACTGCTTCACAGTGCAGTTCATACCAGGAGCAGGAAATGGACTGTTTGCCAAGACTGGTTAAAGTGTGAGCTCCACCTTATGTGGAGGTGGAAGACTCAGTAGAGGAAGATGTCAGTGTTTGCCAAGTTACCCAAGGGAGCTTTAAAGAGAGTAAATGTTTTGAAGAATTAGAGACCGATGAGGAACTAAAAGATGTAATTGATTTGTTATCTGAAGAGAAACCAAGCAAGAGGTTGTTGAAAAAGTGTAGCAGCAGTTGGAGTAAGCTAGGACAGGAACTTACAGTTGACAAATGGTTTCTATTGCTAGGGACGAGATTAGTACCACCATGGAGTTTGAATTAGAAAAAACAGCAACGGGCACATGTGGGCAATTTAGGAATAGTAAATACAAAAGAGAGATTTTGAAGATATTCCTGGTGGCCAGTGCTTGATCATAATGTTGCGTGTATGGCTAGGAAGTGTTGTGTGTGTGGCGTGTGACACAGGTTTGAGAACTACTAGTATCCCTGTGCTTTATAAACAGTTTGAGAGAGAAAGTTATCTTTGCCATTTGTTCACATATAATAGAGTACAATGCTGTTCCAGAGAGCCAGAAAATTATTTGAAAATGTGGGGGATAGAGCATAAAATATCAGCTTTGTATCACCCACAGACCAATGGTCCTAGTAAGAGAGTGGTAAAAACATTGAAGGAGGGGATACAATTGGCCAGAGCAAATGGCCTTGATGGGAAAATTGATTTGTCCCGGAGGATAACTGGATATTGTATGTTTCCACAATCCACCACCAGAAAGTCTCTTTTCGAGCTGTTCAAAGACAGAGCTCCATTCAGAAAAGTGTGTCCAGGATGGATGTTTTGGGGTAAAGGTTGTGTGAGCAATGCACTGGGAGATTGGAGAGAATAATAAACATTTCACAAAAGAAAATTAAAGTTGAGCCATGACAAACAAAAAAATGCAAGGAATTAGGTGGTCAAATTGGAAGACTTTGTAAAAATAAGAGCTACCAAAGGGTGTGCTGAGTGGTCCGAATGTATGAGTTAGTTTGAGGTAGTCACATTTTTTTAAAATGCAGTGAACACACATGCTGGCAGGATCTGGAACAAAAACAGAGTAGCGATTATTCATCATGTTCCAGTGGAAAATGCGAAAGTCAATACAGACAATCAAAATGGTGAGCTGGCTCAGCCAGGCATGGCAGGAATTAAAAATGTCTATCGAGTAGAAGAGTGGGAGAATAATGAAGAAAACATCCTTTTTGAAGATTTTGTTATAAAATGGTCATGTTATTGTCACATGATGTACTTTAATATGGTTTATTATGTCTAAATTCTTTTCACTGTTTTTAAGGGTTTTTATTTGTGTTATCTTGCTGTTAGTTTTCTGTTAAGGGAGGGAGCAATGTGGAATGAATAAAGTGACTTACTTATAGACTATGACGCTAAGTTTATTGCTCACAGAGTGCACTGTCCATGGAATGGGAACTTAGAATGTGATGAGGTAATGGAATCAGAATGTGGGGAGCTGTGAGGGACAGGTAAAGAGCTGCTTGTGAGTGGTGGTTGATATGTCTGGAAATAAATACAAGTCCCCTGTCATCTTTGTGGAGGAACAATGCAGTAACCAATCAAAAGACATGGAAAGGAGTAGTACTTCATGGCAGGGGAAAACAGAAGATTGACAAGCTGGGTCAAGAATGAGAAGTAGGAATATGAGTGACGAGGAAAAGTCAACCAAAGATAAGCCACTTAGGAGAGGGGAGGCTCCAATGTTGTGGTTCTTGAAGAGCCACAATATGTTTTGCAACAGAAAGCATCTGTGGTTTTCGAGGATTTGAGATAAAAATGATAACATGATAAAATAATACAGTCACAAAATGTGCTGCTTGATTCCATATAATTTGTCTTTTTTGCCATATAATTTAGTCAACCCTGCTGTATAATTTGGTCCTCTTCTGCCACATAATTCACTGGCCCTGGTAGATACATCGTATCCTGACCTGTTATTCATCGTTTAGCGTGTCAGTCTCCAAGAGTAGCTCAAACTACACTTCCTTGTGATGTCATAGTATGGTATTCACTCAGAACTTGTGGAAAATCGCTGTCAAACAGCTCATTCATACTGTTGTGTATGTTCATGCTTTGCATTTCTGATACTCTTTTACTGGTAAGAAAATTGTGCGGCAAGCAACAACAAACACTTGCTTCGAGATTTCATTAGACTTCTAACACCATAAAAAGTAATAACAAGATCAGGTCTATAAAAGGCAAAGAGTTATCATCATTCCATGAGATGGTTGAATACTATAGAAAGTTTGTAAAAGATTTTGCTGGTACAACATACAATATGAGGAAGTTGTTAAAAGAAAAAATAGAATTTCTGTGGGAGAGTGAATATTGAAAGGAATTTGAGTGGGGAAAGGAAGAACTAAGTCATGCTCCTTTTTGCAAGCTTATGATCCAATGTGTAATGCAAAGGTGGTCTTTGATGCAAGGGCAAATGGCTTAAGGTCCCATCTAATTCATACAAGAAATCGCCAAAAGAAACTCACTGTGTGTGTGTCACAAGCCTTGAACGAATCTTAATGTAATTATTCAGTTATAGAGAGAGTCTTAGGTAGTTTTCTGGGCAGTAAACAGATTCAAACTTTTTTTGTGGGGGATGAAATTTGCAGTTCAGACAGACCACAAACCTTTGGTAGAATATTTTGCACGAAAGGAACTTGATTGTATACACTCTTGCATTTGAAGGTGGGTTGTATGTCTACAGGAATACTGCTTCACAGTGCAGTTCATACCAGGAGCAGGAAATGGACTGTTTGCCAAGACTGGTTAAAGTGTGAGCTCCACCTTATGTGGAGGTGGAAGACTCAGTAGAGGAAGATGTCAGTGTTTGCCAAGTTACCCAAGGGAGCTTTAAAGAGAGTAAATGTTTTGAAGAATTAGAGACCGATGAGGAACTAAAAGATGTAATTGATTTGTTATCTGAAGAGAAACCAAGCAAGAGGTTGTTGAAAAAGTGTAGCAGCAGTTGGAGTAAGCTAGGACAGGAACTTACAGTTGACAAATGGTTTCTATTGCTAGGGACGAGATTAGTACCACCATGGAGTTTGAATTAGAAAAAACAGCAACGGGCACATGTGGGCAATTTAGGAATAGTAAATAAAAAAGAGAGATTTTGAAGATATTCCTGGTGGCCAGTGCTTGATCATAATGTTGCGTGTATGGCTAGGAAGTGTTGTGTGTGTGGCGTGTGACACAGGTTTGAGAACTACTAGTATCCCTGTGCTTTATAAACAGTTTGAGAGAGAAAGTTATCTTTGCCATTTGTTCACATATAATAGAGTACAATGCTGTTCCAGAGAGCCAGAAAATTATTTGAAAATGTGGGGGATAGAGCATAAAATATCAGCTTTGTATCACCCACAGACCAATGGTCCTAGTAAGAGAGTGGTAAAAACATTGAAGGAGGGGATACAATTGGCCAGAGCAAATGGCCTTGATGGGAAAATTGATTTGTCCCGGAGGATAACTGGATATTGTATGTTTCCACAATCCACCACCGGAAAGTCTCTTTTCGAGCTGTTCAAAGACAGAGCTCCATTCAGAAAAGTGTGTCCAGGATGGATGTTTTGGGGTAAAGGTTGTGTGAGCAATGCACTGGGAGATTGGAGAGAATAATAAACATTTCACAAAAGAAAATTAAAGTTGAGCCATGACAAACAAAAAAATGCAAGGAATTAGGTGGTCAAATTGGAAGACTTTGTAAAAATAAGAGCTACCAAAGGGTGTGCTGAGTGGTCCGAATGTATGAGTTAGTTTGAGGTAGTCACATTTTTTTAAAATGCAGTGAACACACATGCTGGCAGGATCTGGAACAAAAACAGAGTAGCGATTATTCATCATGTTCCAGTGGAAAATGCGAAAGTCAATACAGACAATCAAAATGGTGAGCTGGCTCAGCCAGGCATGGCAGGAATTAAAAATGTCTATCGAGTAGAAGAGTGGGAGAATAATGAAGAAAACATCCTTTTTGAAGATTTTGTTATAAAATGGTCATGTTATTGTCACATGATGTACTTTAATATGGTTTATTATGTCTAAATTCTTTTCACTGTTTTTAAGGGTTTTTATTTGTGTTATCTTGCTGTTAGTTTTCTGTTAAGGGAGGGAGCAATGTGGAATGAATAAAGTGACTTACTTATAGACTATGACGCTAAGTTTATTGCTCACAGAGTGCACTGTCCATGGAATGGGAACTTAGAATGTGATGAGGTAATGGAATCAGAATGTGGGGAGCTGTGAGGGACAGGTAAAGAGCTGCTTGTGAGTGGTGGTTGATATGTCTGGAAATAAATACAAGTCCCCTGTCATCTTTGTGGAGGAACAATGCAGTAACCAATCAAAAGACATGGAAAGGAGTAGTACTTCATGGCAGGGGAAAACAGAAGATTGACAAGCTGGGTCAAGAATGAGAAGTAGGAAAATGAGTGACGAGGAAAAGTCAACCAAAGATAAGCCACTTAGGAGAGGTGAGGCTCCAATGTTGTGGTTCTTGAAGAGCCACAATATGTTTTGCAACAGAAAGCATCTGTGGTTTTCGAGGATTTGAGATAAAAATGATAACATGATAAAATAATACAGTCACAAAATGTGCTGCTTGATTCCATATAATTTGTCTTTTTTGCCATATAATTTAGTCAACCCTGCTGTATAATTTGGTCCTCTTCTGCCACATAATTCACTGGCCCTGGTAGATACATCGTATCCTGACCTGTTATTCATCGTTTAGCGTGTCAGTCTCCAAGAGTAGCTCAAACTACACTTCCTTGTGATGTCATAGTATGGTATTCACTCAGAACTTGTGGAAAATCGCTGTCAAACAGCTCATTCATACTGTTGTGTATGTTCATGCTTTGCATTTCTGATACTCTTTTACTGGTAAGAAAATTGTGCGGCAAGCAACAACAAACACTTGCTTCGAGATTTCATTAGACTTCTAACACCATAAAAAGTAATAACAAGATCAGGTCTATAAAAGGCAAAGAGTTATCATCATTCCATGAGATGGTTGAATACTATAGAAAGTTTGTAAAAGATTTTGCTGGTACAACATACAATATGAGGAAGTTGTTAAAAGAAAAAATAGAATTTCTGTGGGAGAGTGAATATTGAAAGGAATTTGAGTGGGGAAAGGAAGAACTAAGTCATGCTCCTTTTTGCAAGCTTATGATCCAATGTGTAATGCAAAGGTGGTCTTTGATGCAAGTGCAAATGGCTTAAGGTCCCATCTAATTCATACAAGAAATCGCCAAAAGAAACTCACTGTGTGTGTGTCACAAGCCTTGAACGAATCTTAATGTAATTATTCAGTTATAGAGAGAGTCTTTGGTAGTTTTCTGGGCAGTGAACAGATTAAAACTTTTTTTGTGGGGGATGAAATTAGCAGTTCAGACAGACCAAAAACCTTTGGTAGAATATTTTGCACGAAAGGAACTTGATTGTATACACTCTTGCATTTGAAGGTGGGTTGTATGTCTACAGGAATACTGCTTCACAGTGCAGTTCATACCAGGAGCAGGAAATGGACTGTTTGCCAAGACTGGTTAAAGTGTGAGCTCCACCTTATGTGGAGGTGGAAGACTCAGTAGAGGAAGATGTCAGTTTTTGCCAAGTTACCCAAGGGAGCTTTAAAGAGAGTAAATGTTTTGAAGAATTAGAGACCGATGAGGAACTAAAAGATGTAATTGGTTTGTTATCTGAAGAGAAACCAAGCAAGAGGTTGTTGAAAAAGTGTAGCAGCAGTTGGAGTAAGCTAGGACAGGAACTTACAGTTGACAAATGGTTTCTATTGCTAGGGACGAGATTAGTACCACCATGGAGTTTGAATTAGAAAAAACAGCAACGGGCACATGTGGGCAATTTAGGAATAGTAAATACAAAAGAGAGATTTTGAAGATATTCCTGGTGGCCAGTGCTTGATCATAATGTTGCGTGTATGGCTATGAAGTGTTGTGTGTGTGGCGTGTGACACAGGTTTGAGAACTACTAGTATCCCTGTGCTTTATAAACAGTTTGAGAGAGAAAGTTATCTTTGCCATTTTTTCGCATATAATAGAGTACAATGCTGTTCCAGAGAGCCAGAAAATTATTTGAAAATGTGGGGGATAGAGCATAAAATATCAGCTTTGTATCACCCACAGACCAATGGTCCTAGTAAGAGAGTGGTAAAAACATTGAAGGAGGGGATACAATTGGCCAGAGCAAATGGCCTTGATGGGAAAATTGATTTGTCTTGGAGGATAACTGGATATTGTATGTTTCCACAATCCACCACCGGAAAGTCTCTTTTCGAGCTGTTCAAAGACAGAGCTCCATTCAGAAAAGTGTGTCCAGGGTGGATGTTTTGGGGTAAAGGTTGCGTGAACAATGCACTGGGAGATTGGAGAGAATAATAAACATTTCACAAACGAAAATTAAAGTTGAGCTGTGACAAACAAAAAAATGCAAAGAATTAGGTGGTCAAATTGAAAGATTTTGTACAAATAAGAGCTACCAAAGGGTGCGCTGAGTGGTCCGAATTTATGAGTTAGTTTGAGGTAGTCAAATTTTTATAAAATGCAGGGAACACACATGCTGGCAGGATCTGGAACAAAAACAGAGTAGCGGTTCTTCATCATGTTCCAGTGGAAAATGAGAAACTCAATACAGACAATCAAAATGGTGGGCTGGCTCAGCCAGGGATGGTAGGAAACAAAAATGTCTATCAAGCAGAAGAGTGGGAGAATAATCAAGAAAATATCCTTTTTGAAGATTTTGTTATAAAATAGTCATGTTATTGTTACATGATGTACTTTAATATGGTTTATTATGTCTAATTTCTTTTCACTGTTTTTAAGGGTTTTTATTTGTGTTATCTTGCTGTTAGTTATCTGTTAAGGGAGGGAGCAATGTGGCATAAATAAAGTGCCTTACTTATAGACTATGACGCTAAGTTTATTGCTCACAGAGTGCACTGTCCATGGAATGGGAACTTAGAATGTGATGAGATAATGGAATCAGAATGTGGGGAGCTGTGAGGGACAGGTAAAGAGCTGCTTGTGAGTGGTGGTTGATATGTCTGGAAATAAATACAAGTCCCCTGTCATCTTTGTGGAGGAACAATGCAGTAACCAATCAAAATACATGGAAAGGAGTAGTACTTCATGGCAGGGGAAAACATAAGATTGACAAGCTGGGTCAAGAATGAGAAGTAGGAAAATGAGTGACGAGGAAAAGTCAACCAAAGATAAGCCACTTAGGAGAGGGGAGGCTCCAATGTTGTGGTTCTTGATGAGCCACAATATGTTTTGCAACAGAAAGCATATGTGGTTTCCTAGGATTTGAGATAAAAATGATAACATGATAAAATAATACAATCACAAAATGTGCTGCTTGATTCCATATAAGTTGTATTTTTTGCCACATAATTTAGTCAACCCTGCTGTAAAATTTGGTCCTCTTCTGCCACATAATTATCTGGCCCTGGTAGATACATCGTATCCTGACCTGTTATTCATCGCTTAGCGTGTCAGTCTCCATGAGTAGCTCAAACTACACTTCCTTGTGATGTCATAGTATGGTATTCACTCAGAACTTGTGGAAAATAGCTGTGAAACAGCTCATTCATACTGTTGTGTATGTTTATGCTTTGCATTTCTGATACACTTTTACTGGTAAGTAAATTGTGCGGCAAGCAACAACAAACACTTGCTTCGAGATTTCATTAGACTTTGAAAACCATAAAAAGTAATGACAAGATCAGGTCTATAAAAGGCAAAGAGTTATCATCATTCAATGAGATGGTTGAATACTATAGAAAGTTTGTAAAAGATTTTGCTGGTACAACATACAATATGAGGAAGTTGTTAAAAGAAAAAATAGAATTTCTGTGGGAGAGTGAATATTGAACGGAATTTGAGTGGGGAAAGGAAGAACTAAGTCATGCTCCTTCTTTGCAAGCTTATGATCCAATGTGTGATGCAAAGGTGGTCTGTGTTGCAAGTGCAAATGGCTTAAGGTCCCATCTAATTCAAACAAGAAATGGCCAAATGAAACTCACTGTGTGTGTGTCACAAGCCTTGAACGAATCTTAATGTAATTATTCAGTTATAGAGAGAGTCTTTGGTCGTTTTCTGGGCAGTAAACATATTCAAACTTTTTTTGTGGGGGATGAAATTTGCAGTTCAGACAGACCACAAACCTTTGGTAGAATATTTTGCACGAAAGGAACTTGATTGTATACACTCTTGCATTTGAAGGTGGGTTGTATGTCTACAGGAATACTGTTTCATAGTGCAGTATATACCAGGAGCAGGAAATGGACTGTTTGCCAAGACTGGTTAAAGTGTGAGCTCCACCTTATGTGGAGGTGGAAGACTCAGTAGAGGAAGATGTCAGTGTTTGCCAAGTTAACCAAGGGAGCTTTAAAGAGAGTAAATGTTTTGAAGAATTAGAGACCGATGAGGAAATAAAAGATGTAATTGATTTGTTATCTGAAGAGAAACCAAGCAAGAGGTTTTTGAAAACGTGTAGCAGAAGTTGGTGTAATCTAGGATATGACCTTACAGTTGACAAAGGGTTTCTATTGCTAGGGACGAGATTAGTACCACCATGGAGTTTGAATTAGAAAAAACAGCAACTGGCACATGTGGGCAATTTAGGAATAGTAAATACAGAAGAGAGATTTTGAAGATATTCTTGGTGGCCAGTGCTTGATCATGATGTTGCGTGTATGGCTAGGAAGTGTCGAGTGTGTGGCGTGTGACACAGGTTTGAGAACTACTAGTATCCCTGTGCTTTGAAAACAGTTTGAGAGAGAAAGTTACCTTTGCTATTTGTTCACATATAATAGAGTACAACGCTGTTCCAAAGAGACAGAAAATTATTTGAAAATGTGTGGACTAGAGCATAAAATATCAGCTTTATATCACCCACAGACCAATGGTCCTACTAAGAGAGTGGTAAAAACATTGAAGGAGGGGATACAATTGGCCAGAGCAAATGGCCTTGATGGGAAAATTGATTTGTCTCAGAGGATAACTGGATATTGTATGTTTCCACAATCCACCACCGGAAAGTCTCTTTACGAGCTGTTCAAAGACAGAGCTCCATTCAGAAAAGTGTGTCCAGGGTGGATGTTTTGGGGTAAAGGTTGCTTGAACAATGCACTGGGAGATTGGAGAGAATAATAAACATTTCACAAACGAAAATTAAAGTTGAGCTGTGACAAACAAAAAAATGCAAAGAATTAGGTGGTCAAATTGGAAGATTTTGTACAAATAAGAGCTACCAAAGGGTTCGCTGAGTGGTCCGAATTTATGAGTTAGTTTGAGGTAGTCAAATTTTTATAAAATGCAGTGAACACACATGCTGGCAGGATCTGGAACAAAAACAGAGTAGCGGTTCTTCATCATGTTCCAGTGGAAAATGAGAAACTCAATACAGACAATCAAAATGGTGGGCTGGCTCAGCCAGGGATGGTAGGAAACAAAAATGTCTATCAAGCAGAAGAGTGGGAGAATAATCAAGAAAATATCCTTTTTGAAGATTTTGTTATAAAATAGTCATGTTTTTGTTACATGATGTGCTTTAATATGGTTTATTATGTCTAATTTCTTTTCACTGTTTTTAAAGGTTTTTTTTTTTTTTTTTTTTTAAAGATTTTATTGTGCACAAAAAGGGTTACAAACACGGGCCTACAACCACCAGGGCCGGCCGCTAGTAGTCGAAGTGTTCCAGCATATCAGAAAACAATGACTGGCCCACAGGGGCTCCGCACTATCACAGTAGATCAGACTGCACATAAGGGAAATCAGAATACACACTTTTAGTATAAATAACAACAAAAAAGAAAAATACAAAAATACAACAAACAAGGCGAAACGACTTATGAAGGGCGGCGAACACCAGCCGGGGGAGTCAACACCCAACCACCCAAGGGCGGTCAATAAAAGAAGACCTGAGAGGGAGGGGGGGCCACGAGAGAACCAAATCTGTACTCCAAAGTACGAGATACACAAGGAACCCTCAAGGATCAGGGGGACGAGGCAACCCCGGACGTATCCACCAAAGGGGGAGCACAGATAGACCCACGATATGCGTTCCACTGCCCCCAAATTCTACCCCAAGCCCCCGGTTTACCACGAGCCACATACACCGTTTTCTCCCTGAACATGCACCAGTCCATGTTCTCCTTCCAGACGGATACGGTGGGAGGCCGCTGGGAACCCCAAAGCTGTGCAATATCTCTCTTTGCAATCATGTTCCCCAAGGCCGCCCACCGAGCCTGAGCCGCATTGCAGTCATTGGGCTCCCATACATTCAGCACACAACGACGCACCTCCGGCAGCAGAGCGACCCCGGTGACTCGTCTCATAATATCATGCACCCAGCGCCAGTATTCCGCCACCTCGCGCCATTCCCATAGGATATGGAGAAAGGTAGCACTGAGCCTGCAGCCACGCTTACAGAGTCCGTCGTCTGAAAACCCCATCGAGACCAGGCGGGGGCCCGTCACATATACACGATGGAGAATCTTAAGCTGGACCAGGCGGAGACGGGCCGGGATGGCCACCTCCTTAGGGGATGACAGTGCAGTCTGCCAGTCCTCATCGTCCAGCTCCACCCCATCTCCCGTCCATGCCTCCCGAAGACGCACCAAGAGGTCAGCCCGATTGTTTATCAGTTTTTTGTAAATCAGGGAGATAGTACTGTCGGGGACGTGACCATCGAGTATACGGTCCTCGAGAGGCGAAGAAGAAGGGACCGTGGTCCCCTCCCCAAAGACCGAAAGCAGGGCGTGCCGAACCTGTGCATAACGGAAGAACTCTCTGTCACTAAGCTCATACTTGTGCTGAAGCGCCGCGAAGGATTTAACCGCACCTTTAACCCACAGGTCCCCCACTCTGCTGATGCCGATCGTATCCCAGCGCTCGAAGCCTTTCGTTGTCCAGAGGCTTCCCAAGCGGTCTGAGTCGAATAGAGGAGTGGCGCACGTTAAACGCTCACTCCAGCCCATCGCTACGTTAGCCGCCTTCCATACACGGACCGCAATCCTGGTAGGGCCCGTAAGGGCCCTACCAGCAGACCGCGAGTAAACCGCTCTGTTATAGTTACCGCCGGGGAGCAGGAACTTATCCATCTGATATGCCGGGTTCGAACCAGGAGCGTACGTAGCATGATTAATGGCAGACAGCTGGGAGGCCCAATAGTACCGTCTAATATCAGGAAGCGCAATGCCCCCGTCATACCAGGAAAGAGTCAGCTTGGCCAAAGCGATACGCGATCGCCCGTCCCAAACCAGTCTCCTCTGCAAACTCTCCACCTCCCTAAAGTAGGCCGCAGGAACGACATCAACGGAGTTCTGGAGTGCATAAAGGAATCTGGGAAGGGACATCATTTTAAACAGCGCCGCGCGACCAAGCGGAGACAAGGGCAGCTTACACCACCGAGCCGTATCTGCCCTCAAACGCCGGAGTGGAGACAGGAGATTCTGCTCATAGAAGACCGCCGGATCCAACGAAACGTACACCCCCAGGTATTTAATGCCGGACTGAGATATTTGGAGCAGAAGCCGAGGTGGCAAGAGAGGAAGACCACCAGAGATAGGATACACACAAGATTTGGACCAGTTAATTATCAGACCCGAGTTTTTCCCGAAGGAAGTAAGGACATCAAAGAGAACATTGAGCGACTTCCGCGGTGAGGTGAGATACAAGAGAATATCATCCGCGTACAATGAAACCCGATCCTCGAAGCCCGGGGCCCACCGGAGCCCTCTAATCGAGGGCTCCCAACGGAGCCAGGCAGCGAGCGGTTCCAGGGCGAGAGCAAAGAGCAGCGGGGACAACGGGCACCCCTGCCTAGTTCCCCTCCCGAGAGCGAAAGGCCGAGAAACCCGCCCATTGACAACCACCTGAGCCATTGGTCCAGCATAAAGGAGCTTCACCCAGCTAAGGACCCCCTCCCCAAAACCAAACTTCGCCAAGACGGCCCAAAGAAATGGCCATTCAATGGTATCAAAGGCCATCGTGGCGTCTAGGGAAACCAATATGGCCGGTTCAGCGAAGTACTCAGCCCTAGCGAGGACGCCGTGCAGACGCCGTAAATTGAGAGCGGTATTACGATGTGGGATGAAGCCACATTGATCCGGATGTATCAAGTCACATATAACGCTCAGCAGGCGATTGGCGAGGACCTTAGCAAGGATTTTGGGTTCGGCATTTAGCAGGGAAATAGGCCTATAGGAGGCACAGCGGTCACGTGGCTTACCCTCCTTGGGAATCACCACTATAGTAGCCAGACGCTGGTCGTCAGGAAGGGAACCCCTCTCGAGCGATTCCTGAAACATATGACGGAGGAAAGGCGCGATTTTATCCGGGCGCAACTTATATAGTTCAATCGGCAGACCGTTGGGGCCCATAGCCTTGCCCGAGCGGAGGGAGCGAATCGCAGTAGCTATCTCTTCGACAGACAAAGGGGCATCCATCAGCTCGCGGTCCTCGACGGATAAGCCGGGCAGGGCAATATCCCGAAGCAGAAGACGAGAGTCGTCCTCATCTCTATCAGACACCGGGGAGTACACTGCACGGAGGTGGTCAGCAAAACACTCAACAATCTCACCAGGCTCAGTCACACACACTCCATCCGACACCCGAAGCTCCGGGACCACACGATTCACTCTCTCCTTCTTGTCCAACCAGGCAATCAGCTTACCCGCCTTGTCTCCGGCGTCATACAACCTACCCTGCTGCTCCCTATACATAGTCTTGGCAGCATCAGTGACGAGAGACTTATATTCAAACTGCTTCAGGCTGAGGGCATGCAGCCCATCCGGGGTGACGCCCGCCTCCAAGGCTGCCTCCAGCCCCGATATTTCAGTCTCCAGCGTCACAACCGCCTCTCTCTTAACCCTCTTGGCCTCCACTATCTGGGACAGGGCATGCCCGCGGAGCACTGCTTTGAAAGCTTCCCACAGGGACACCGAGGACAACACCGACCCCTCATTCTCAGAAAAATATTGATCAATCGACTTAATCAGGCTATCACGGATCTTGGGGTCTCGCAGGTACCAAGGGTTAATAGGAGCGATCCGCCCCGCGGACCGCGACCCGGTGTCAAAAAGCAACCACAGTGGGGAATGATCAGAAATACCCCTGGCCAGGTGTTTGACCTCTCGAATCCGAGTAGCCTGGGCCGCGGGCATAAGGAAATAATCCAGTCTGGAGAGACTCCCATGGGCCCCAGAGTGAAAGGTGTACTGACACTGTGTCGGATGCATTAACCTCCAACAGTCCACCAGACCGAAGGTCTCCAGGAGCCCGCCCAGCCACGCCTGGGCAGCAGGGAGGGCCCTGGGCGGATGACGGTCCAGGTCACCCGAGACAACCGAATTAAAGTCCCCACCCATAAGCAAAAGACTGTCAGGAAGCCCAAGCAACATACGACCCAAGTCTGAGAAGGTGGAGTTCTGAAGGCCCGGGGGAACATAGACCGAGATCAAGGAAAGGGACTGCCCCTCCCACCTCCCAGTCAGAGCCACATAGCGCCCTCTATCATCTGGGACCACCCTGGTGATCTCCAACGGAAGTGAAACTCGCAAGAGAATGCCCACCCCTCTCGAACCAGTGGTGAAACCAGAGTGGGCCACAAGTCGATATCCCCCCCTGTTCATAGCCCGACAAACATTGCCAACCAGATGCGTCTCCTGTAAGAACACCACATCAGGAGTCAGACGACGCAGATATTGCAGCACAACACCCCGTTTGATACGGTCCCTCAATCCATTGACGTTCCAAGACATCAATCTCAACCCGTCCCCCCCCATCCCCTCCAGTAGATCAAGGGCCCCCTAGGAAAGAGCTCAACACCCAAGGATGAACCATAGCCAATACTTCGCCTTGAAAACAAAAAACACAAATCCAAACAACCCCACCCACCCACCAACCCCCCCCCAACTCCAACACCCCCCACCCTGCACCCCTGCGGTCCAAAAAACCACCCCAACTTGCAGTGTGCCTGTCGCCCTACAAACCCCATTCTACGAAAAGACCCCGGAGGAGGGAAGGGACCCGTCCCCGCCCGCTCCCCACACACAACATAGTGAAACAAAATGCACAAAAGAAGTAGAACCCAGCCGAACAGTACAACATGGCAGAGACCGGGACCATAAGTCACTCCAAAGGAGACCCGCCACCCTCGGTACCGGCAGAGGGCCCAGTCCGGTCACCCCGGTCCGGCAGCGAATCCAGCCAGTCACTCACAGTCGCAGGAGAGTCAAAAAAGGTAGTCCGATCTTCATGTTCCACTCGGAGCCTTGCAGGATAAAGCATAGAGTACTTGAGACCGAGGTCCCGGAGACGCCGCTTCACCCCCTGGAAGCCCATCCGCTGTTTCTGGACAAGTTGGGTGAAGTCCGGGAAAAAGTTAATGGACGAGTTCTCATGTCGGACCGGGCCATGCACCCGTGAGGCCTGCAGAATCGCGTCTCGGTCTCTGTAATGGAAAAGTCTCGCAACGATAGGCCTCGGGGGGGCACCCGGTCGCGGCCGGCCACCTGGGACTCGATGGGCCCACTCCACAGCGAAAAACTTACTCAGGCCAGCGGGAGCAAGATGTTCGAGGATGAGCTCCTCGACCAGGAGATCAACCGGGCGGTTATCGGAGGTCTCCGGAACGCCTATGACGCGGATGTTATTGCGGCGGGCCCGTCCCTCGAAGTCTTCCAGCCGCCGGGCCATCAGATCATTGGCCGACTTGAGATCGCTGAGAGTGGCCTGCAGGTCCGACACGTCCGTACCAAGGGAGGACGTCCGCACATCCAGCGATTGAACCCTCTCGTTAGTCTTAGAGAGATCCGCCCGGATTAGCGTAATGTCAATGGCCACCGTGTCGATTTTACGGGCCAAGGCCTCGTACTGCGTAGCGATGGTCTTTCTGATGCCCCAAATTCTACCCCAAGCCCCCGGTTTACCACGAGCCACATACACCGTTTTCTCCCTGAACATGCACCAGTCCATGTTCTCCTTCCAGACGGATACGGTGGGAGGCCGCTGGGAACCCCAAAGCTGTGCAATATCTCTCTTTGCAATCATGTTCCCCAAGGCCGCCCACCGAGCCTGAGCCGCATTGCAGTCATTGGGCTCCCATACATTCAGCACACAACGACGCACCTCCGGCAGCAGAGCGACCCCGGTGACTCGTCTCATAATATCATGCACCCAGCGCCAGTATTCCGCCACCTCGCGCCATTCCCATAGGATATGGAGAAAGGTAGCACTGAGCCTGCAGCCACGCTTACAGAGTCCGTCGTCTGAAAACCCCATCGAGACCAGGCGGGGGCCCGTCACATATACACGATGGAGAATCTTAAGCTGGACCAGGCGGAGACGGGCCGGGATGGCCACCTCCTTAGGGGATGACAGTGCAGTCTGCCAGTCCTCATCGTCCAGCTCCACCCCATCTCCCGTCCATGCCTCCCGAAGACGCACCAAGAGGTCAGCCCGATTGTTTATCAGTTTTTTGTAAATCAGGGAGATAGTACTGTCGGGGACGTGACCATCGAGTATACGGTCCTCGAGAGGCGAAGAAGAAGGGACCGTGGTCCCCTCCCCAAAGACCGAAAGCAGGGCGTGCCGAACCTGTGCATAACGGAAGAACTCTCTGTCACTAAGCTCATACTTGTGCTGAAGCGCCGCGAAGGATTTAACCGCACCTTTAACCCACAGGTCCCCCACTCTGCTGATGCCGATCGTATCCCAGCGCTCGAAGCCTTTCGTTGTCCAGAGGCTTCCCAAGCGGTCTGAGTCGAATAGAGGAGTGGCGCACGTTAAACGCTCACTCCAGCCCATCGCTACGTTAGCCGCCTTCCATACACGGACCGCAATCCTGGTAGGGCCCGTAAGGGCCCTACCAGCAGACCGCGAGTAAACCGCTCTGTTATAGTTACCGCCGGGGAGCAGGAACTTATCCATCTGATATGCCGGGTTCGAACCAGGAGCGTACGTAGCATGATTAATGGCAGACAGCTGGGAGGCCCAATAGTACCGTCTAATATCAGGAAGCGCAATGCCCCCGTCATACCAGGAAAGAGTCAGCTTGGCCAAAGCGATACGCGATCGCCCGTCCCAAACCAGTCTCCTCTGCAAACTCTCCACCTCCCTAAAGTAGGCCGCAGGAACGACATCAACGGAGTTCTGGAGTGCATAAAGGAATCTGGGAAGGGACATCATTTTAAACAGCGCCGCGCGACCAAGCGGAGACAAGGGCAGCTTACACCACCGAGCCGTATCTGCCCTCAAACGCCGGAGTGGAGACAGGAGATTCTGCTCATAGAAGACCGCCGGATCCAACGAAACGTACACCCCCAGGTATTTAATGCCGGACTGAGATATTTGGAGCGGAAGCCGAGGTGGCAAGAGAGGAAGACCACCAGAGATAGGATACACACAAGATTTGGACCAGTTAATTATCAGACCCGAGTTTTTCCCGAAGGAAGTAAGGACATCAAAGAGAACATTGAGCGACTTCCGCGGTGAGGTGAGATACAAGAGAATATCATCCGCGTACAATGAAACCCGATCCTCGAAGCCCGGGGCCCACCGGAGCCCTCTAATCGAGGGCTCCCAACGGAGCCAGGCAGCGAGCGGTTCCAGGGCGAGAGCAAAGAGCAGCGGGGACAACGGGCACCCCTGCCTAGTTCCCCTCCCGAGAGCGAAAGGCCGAGAAACCCGCCCATTGACAACCACCTGAGCCATTGGTCCAGCATAAAGGAGCTTCACCCAGCTAAGGACCCCCTCCCCAAAACCAAACTTCGCCAAGACGGCCCAAAGAAATGGCCATTCAATGGTATCAAAGGCCATCGTGGCGTCTAGGGAAACCAATATGGCCGGTTCAGCGAAGTACTCAGCCCTAGCGAGGACGCCGTGCAGACGCCGTAAATTGAGAGCGGTATTACGATGTGGGATGAAGCCACATTGATCCGGATGTATCAAGTCACATATAACGCTCAGCAGGCGATTGGCGAGGACCTTAGCAAGGATTTTGGGTTCGGCATTTAGCAGGGAAATAGGCCTATAGGAGGCACAGCGGTCACGTGGCTTACCCTCCTTGGGAATCACCACTATAGTAGCCAGACGCTGGTCGTCAGGAAGGGAACCCCTCTCGAGCGATTCCTGAAACATATGACGGAGGAAAGGCGCGATTTTATCCGGGCGCAACTTATATAGTTCAATCGGCAGACCGTTGGGGCCCTTAGCCTTGCCCGAGCGGAGGGAGCGAATCGCAGTAGCTATCTCTTCGACAGACAAAGGGGCATCCATCAGCTCGCGGTCCTCGACGGATAAGCCGGGCAGGGCAATATCCCGAAGCAGAAGACGAGAGTCGTCCTCATCTCTATCAGACACCGGGGAGTACACTGCACGGAGGTGGTCAGCAAAACACTCAACAATCTCACCAGGCTCAGTCACACACACTCCATCCGACACCCGAAGCTCCGGGACCACACGATTCACTCTCTCCTTCTTGTCCAACCAGGCAATCAGCTTACCCGCCTTGTCTCCGGCGTCATACAACCTACCCTGCTGCTCCCTATACATAGTCTTGGCAGCATCAGTGACGAGAGACTTATATTCAAACTGCTTCAGGCTGAGGGCATGCAGCCCATCCGGGGTGACGCCCGCCTCCAAGGCTGCCTCCAGCCCCGATATTTCAGTCTCCAGCGTCACAACCGCCTCTCTCTTAACCCTCTTGGCCTCCACTATCTGGGACAGGGCATGCCCGCGGAGCACTGCTTTGAAAGCTTCCCACAGGGACACCGAGGACAACACCGACCCCTCATTCTCAGAAAAATATTGATCAATCGACTTAATCAGGCTATCACGGATCTTGGGGTCTCGCAGGTACCAAGGGTTAATAGGAGCGATCCGCCCCGCGGACCGCGACCCGGTGTCAAAAAGCAACCACAGTGGGGAATGATCAGAAATACCCCTGGCCAGGTGTTTGACCTCTCGAATCCGAGTAGCCTGGGCCGCGGGCATAAGGAAATAATCCAGTCTGGAGAGACTCCCATGGGCCCCAGAGTGAAAGGTGTACTGACACTGTGTCGTATGCATTAACCTCCAACAGTCCACCAGACCGAAGGTCTCCAGGAGCCCGCCCAGCCACGCCTGGGCAGCAGGGAGGGCCCTGGGCGGATGACGGTCCAGGTCACCCGAGACAACCGAATTAAAGTCCCCACCCATAAGCAAAAGACTGTCAGGAAGCCCAAGCAACATACGACCCAAGTCTGAGAAGGTGGAGTTCTGAAGGCCCGGGGGAACATAGACCGAGATCAAGGAAAGGGACTGCCCCTCCCACCTCCCAGTCAGAGCCACATAGCGCCCTCTATCATCTGGGACCACCCTGGTGATCTCCAACGGAAGTGAAACTCGCAAGAGAATGCCCACCCCTCTCGAACCAGTGGTGAAACCAGAGTGGGCCACAAGTCGATATCCCCCCCTGTTCATAGCCCGACAAACATTGCCAACCAGATGCGTCTCCTGTAAGAACACCACATCAGGAGTCAGACGACGCAGATATTGCAGCACAACACCCCGTTTGATACGGTCCCTCAATCCATTGACGTTCCAAGACATCAATCTCAACCCGTCCCCCCCCATCCCCTCCAGTAGATCAAGGGCCCCCTAGCAAAGAGCTCAACACCCAAGGATGAACCATAGCCAATACTTCGCCTTGAAAACAAAAAACACAAATCCAAACAACCCCACCCACCCACCAACCCCCCCCCAACTCCAACACCCCCCACCCTGCAACCCTGCGGTCCAAAAAACCACCCCAACTTGCAGTGTGCCTGTCGCCCTACAAACCCCATTCTACGAAAAGACCCCGGAGGAGGGAAGGGACCCGTCCCCGCCCGCTCCCCACACACAACATAGTGAAACAAAATGCACAAAAGAAGTAGAACCCAGCCGAACAGTACAACATGGCAGAGACCGGGACCATAAGTCACTCCAAAGGAGACCCGCCACCCTCGGTACCGGCAGAGGGCCCAGTCCGGTCACCCCGGTCCGGCAGCGAATCCAGCCAGTCACTCACAGTCGCAGGAGAGTCAAAAAAGGTAGTCCGATCTTCATGTTCCACTCGGAGCCTTGCAGGATAAAGCATAGAGTACTTGAGACCGAGGTCCCGGAGACGCCGCTTCACCCCCTGGAAGCCCATCCGCTGTTTCTGGACAAGTTGGGTGAAGTCCGGGAAAAAGTTAATGGACGAGTTCTCATGTCGGACCGGGCCATGCACCCGTGAGGCCTGCAGAATCGCGTCTCGGTCTCTGTAATGGAAAAGTCTCGCAACGATAGGCCTCGGGGGGGCACCCGGTCGCGGCCGGCCACCTGGGACTCGATGGGCCCACTCCACAGCGAAAAACTTACTCAGGCCAGCGGGAGCAAGATGTTCGAGGATGAGCTCCTCGACCAGGAGATCAACCGGGCGGTTATCGGAGGTCTCCGGAACGCCTATGACGCGGATGTTATTGCGGCGGGCCCGTCCCTCGAAGTCTTCCAGCCGCCGGGCCATCAGATCATTGGCCGACTTGAGATCGCTGAGAGTGGCCTGCAGGTCCGACACGTCCGTACCAAGGGAGGACGTCCGCACATCCAGCGATTGAACCCTCTCGTTAGTCTTAGAGAGATCCGCCCGGATTAGCGTAATGTCAATGGCCACCGTGTCGATTTTACGGGCCAAGGCCTCGTACTGCGTAGCGATGGTCTTTCTGATGCCCTTAATGGCGCCCATGATGTCCTGCAGGGACAGATCCGGAGAAACGGACGGGCCACCACTGGTGTCCTCCGGGGGTACAGTGGCCGTCCCGGGGGATCCTTTACCCTGAGTGTAGCGGTCCATGTTGTTCGTCTGGACCGGTCCCCCACGTAGGGATGTTTTGGTCTTACGCCTCTCGGGGTCCCCCTTGCCTCCCATGAGAACCTCGATCGCCGAAGGGGACCACCGAGGAAGCGTCGAGGTGGCACAGGCCAGGCAGACGCGTGTCGCACCACAGGCCGCAATATGGCGGAGCGAAGGGACCCCCGTCAATGAGCACACTGGCAGCAGACGAAGCCACCGGCATCAAGCGAAGGCAAAATGAGAGCCCAGTCGCACCAAGCAAGTCCACAGTCCAGCCCCTCAAAGACCAAAAGTGAAACCGAAAGTGATGTGACGGCCACTGGCACAGCCCCGCTGCCGTTGTTGTTCAACTACGCCCCGGCTCCACAGATCACCCTCGCATCGGGCACAGCCGTCGGGTGGGCCTCAAAAGTTCAAACCACCATAACTCCGGATTGCCAGGTCCGATTTGATTTCCGAAAGGAGTTTAGTGTTCAGCCAGCATTCGTCTCCCAGATTCCATCAACCAAGTCAGGATAGAGTCAGGATAAATTCCGAGGAGCAGCGACGGTCCGGGGAGCCCTGTGCTCACGCGACCATCTTGGATGCGCGCTAGGCTCCCCCTCCGTTTTTAAGGGTTTTTATTTGTGTTATCTTGCTGTTAGTTATCTGTTAAGGGAGGGAGCAATGTGGCATAAATAAAGTGCCTTACTTATAGACTATGACGCTATGTTTATTGCTAACAGAGTGCACTGTCCATGGAATGGGAACATAGAATGTGATGAGATAATGGAATCAGAATGTGGGGAGCTGTGAGAACAGGTAAAGAGCTGCTTGTGAGTGGTGGTTGATATGTCTGGAAATAAATACAAGTCCCCTGTCATCTTTGTGGAGGAACAATGCAGTAACCAATCAAAAGACATGGAAAGGAGTAGTACTTCTTGGCAGGGGAAAACATAAGATTGACAAGCTGGGTCAAGAATGAGAAGTAGGAAAATGATTGATGAGGAAAAGTCAACCAAAGATAAGCCACTTAGGAGAGGGGAGGCTCCAATGTTGTGGTTCTTGATGAGCCACAATATGTTTTGCAACAGAAAGCATATGTGGTTTCCTAGGATTTGAGATAAAAATGATAACATGATAAAATAATACAATCACAAAATGTGCTGCTTGATTCCATATAATTTGTATTTTTGCCACATAATTTAGTCAACCCTGTTGTATAATTTGGTCCTCTTCTGCCATATAATTCACTGGCCCTGGTAGATACATCGTATCCTGACCTGTTATTCATCGTTTAGCGTGTCAGTCTCCAAGAGTAGCTCAAACTACACTTCCTTGTGATGTCATAGTATGGTATTCACTCAGTACTTGTTGAAAATAGCTGTGAAACAGCTCATTCATACTGTTGTGTATGTTTATGCCTTGCATTTCTGATAGACTTTTACTGGTAAGAAAATTGTGCGGCAAGCAACAACAAACACTTGCTTTGAGATTTCATAAGACTTTTAACACAATAAAAAGTAATGACAAGATCAGGTCTTTAAAAGGCAAAGAGTTATCATCATTCCAGGAGATGGTTGAATACTATAGAAAGTTTGTAAAAGATTTTGCTGGTACAACATACAATATGAGGAAGTTGTTAAAAGAAAAAATAGAATTTCTGTGGGAGAGTGAATATTGAAAGGAATTTGAGTGGGGAAAGGAAGAACTAAGTCATGCTCCTTCTTTGCAAGCTTATGATCCATTCTGTGATGCAAAGGTGGTCTGTGATGCAAGTGCAAATGGCTTAAGGTCCCATCTAATTCACACAAGAAATTGCCAAAAGAAACTCACTGTGTGTGTGTCACAAGCCTTGAACGAATCTTAATGTAATTATTCAGTTATAGAGAGAGTCTTTGGTAGTTTTCTGGGCAGTAAACAGATTCAAACTTTTTTTGTGGGGGATGAAATTTGCAGTTCAGACAGACCACAAACCTTTGGTTGAATATTTTGCACGAAAGGAACTTGATTGTATACACTCTTGCATTTGAAGGTGGGTTGTATGTCTACAGGAATACTGCTTCACAGTGCAGTTTATACCAGGAGCAGAAAATGGACTCTTTGCCATGACTGGTTAAAGAGTGAGCTCCACCTTATGTGGCGGTAGAAGACTCAGTAGAGGAAGATGTCTGTGTTTGCCAAGTTACCCAAGGGAACGTTAAAGAGAGTAAATGTTTTGAAGAATTAGAGACCGATGAGGAACTAAAAGATGTAATTGATTTGTTATCTGAAGAGAAACCAAGCAAGAGGTTGCTAAAAAAGTGTAGCAGAAGTTGGAGTAAGCTAGGATATGAACTTACAGTTGACAAAGGGTTTCTATTGCTAGGGACGAGATTAGTACCACCATGGATTTGAATTAGAAAAAACAGCAACTGGCACATGTGGGCAATTTAGGAATAGTAAATACAAAAGAGAGATTTTGAAGATATTCCTGGTGGCCAGTGCTTGATCATGATGTTGCATGTATGGCTAGGAAGTGTCGAGTGTGTGGCGTGTGACACAGGTTTGAGAACTACTAGTATCCCTGTGCTTTGAAAACAGTTTGAGAGAGAAAGTTACCTTTGCTATTTGTTCACATATAATAGAGTACAATGCTGTTCCAGAGAGACAGAAAATTATTTGAAAATGTGTGGAGTAGAGCATAAAATATCAGCTTTGTATCACCCACAGACCAATGGTCCTACTAAGAGAGTGGTAAAAACATTGAAGGAGGCAATACAATTGGTAGAGCAAATGGCCTGGATGGGAAAATTGATTTGTCTCGGAGGATAACTGGATATTGTATGTTTACACAATCCACCACCGGAAAGTCTCTTTTCGAGCTGTTCAAAGACAGAGCTCCATTCAGAAAAGTGTGTCCAGGGTGGATGTTTTGGGGTAAAGGTTGCGTGAACAATGCACTGGGAGATTGGAGAGAATAATAAACATTTTACAAAAGAAAATTAAAGTTCAGCCATTACAAACAAAAAAATGCAAGGAATTAGGTGGTCAAATTGGAAGATTTTGTAAAAATAAGAGCTACCAAAGGGTGTGCTGAGTGGTCCGAATTTATAAATTAGTTTGAGGTAGTCACAGTTTTTTTAAAAAGCAGTGAACACACATGCTGGCAGGATCTGGAACAAAAACAGAATAGCGATTCTTCATCATGTTCCAGTGAAAAATTGGAAACTCAATACAGATAATAAAAATAGTGGGCTGGATCAGCCAGGTATGGTAGGAAACAAAAATGTCTAGTGAGCAGAAGAGTGGGAGAATAATCAAGAAAACATCCTTTTTGAAGATTTTGTTATAAAATAGTCATGTTATTGTTACATGATACTCTTTAATATGGTTTATTATATCCAATTTATTTTCACTGTTTTTAAGGGTTTTTATTTGTGTTATCTTGCTGTTAGTTATCTGTTAAGGGAGGGAGCAATGTGGCATAAATAAAGTGACTTACTTATAGACTATGACGCTAAGTTTATTGCTCACAGAGTGCACTGTCCATGGAATGGGAACTTAGAATGTGATGAGGTAATGGAATCAGAATGTGGGGAGATGTGAGGGACAGGTAAAGAGCTGCTTGTGAGTGGTAGTTGATATGTCTGGAAATAAATACAAGTCCCCTGTCATCTTTTTGGACTAACAATGCAGTAACCAATCAAAAGACATGGAAAGGAGTAGTACTTCACGGCAGGGGAAAACAGAAGATTGACAAGCTGGGTCAAGAATGAGAAGTAGGAAAATGAGTGACGAGGAAAAGTCAACCAAAGATAAGCCACTTAGGAGAGGGGAGGCTCCAATGTTGTGGTTCTTGATGAGCCACAATATGTTTTGCAACAGAAAGCATATGTGGTTTCCTAGGATTTGAGATAAAAATGATAACATGATAAAATAATACAATCACAAAATTTGCTGCTTGATTCCATATAATTTGTATTTTTTGCCACATTATTTAGTCAACCCTGCTGTATAATTTGGTCCTCTTCTGCCACATAATTCACTGGCCCTGGTAGATACATCGTATCCTGACCTGTTATTCATCGTTTAGCGTGTCAGTCTCCAAGAGTAGCTCAAACTACACTTCCTTGTGATGTCATAGTATGGTATTCACTCAGAACTTGTGGAAAATAGCTGTGAAACAGCTCATTCATACTGTTGTGTATGTTTATGCTTTGAATTTCTGATACACTTTTACTGGTAAGAAAATTGTGCGGCAAGTAACAACAAACACTTGCTTCGAGATTTCATTAGACTTTTAACACCATAAAAAGTAATGACAAGATCAGGTCTATAAAAGGCAAAGAGTTATCATCATTCCATGAGATGGTTGAATACTATAGAAAGTTTGTAAAAGATTTTGCTGGTACAACATACAATATGAGGAAGTTGTTAAAAGAAAAAATAGAATTTCTGTGGGAGAGTGAATATTGAAAGGAATTTGAGTGGGGAAAGGAAGAACTAAGTCATGCTCCTTCTTTGCAAGCTTATGATCCAATGTGTGATGCAAAGGTGGTCTGTGATGCAAGTGCAAATGGCTTAAGGTCCCATCTAATTCAAACAAGAAATGGCCAAATGAAACTCACTGTGTGTGTGTCACAAGCCTTGAACGAATCTTAATGTAATTATTCAGTTATAGAGAGAGTCTTTGGTCGTTTTCTGGGCAGTAAACATATTCAAACTTTTTTTGTGGGGGATGAAATTTGCAGTTCAGACAGACCACAAACCTTTGGTGGAATATTTTGCACGAAAGGAACTTGATTGTATACACTCTTGCATTTGAAGGTGGTTTGTATGTCTACAGGAATACTGCTTCATAGTGCAGTATATACCAGGAGCAGGAAATGGACTGTTTGCCAAGACTGGTTAAAGTGTGAGCTCCACCTTATGTGGAGGTGGAAGACTCAGTAGAGGAAGATGTCAGTGTTTGCCAAGTTACCCAAGGGAGCTTTAAAGAGAGTAAATGTTTTGAAGAATTAGAGACCGATGAGGAAATAAAAGATGTAATTGATTTGTTATCTGAAGAGAAACCAAGCAAGAGGTTGTTGAAAACGTGTAGCAGAAGTTGGTGTAAGCTAGGATATGGCCTTACAGTTGACAAAGGGTTTCTATTGCTAGGGACGAGATTAGTACCACCATGGAGTTTGAATTAGAAAAAACAGCAACTGGCACATGTGGGCAATTTAGGAATAGTAAATACAAAAGAGAGATTTTGAAGATATTCTTGGTGGCCAGTGCTTGATCATGATGTTGCGTGTATGGCTAGGAAGTGTCGAGTGTGTGGCGTGTGACACAGGTTTGAGAACTACTAGTATCCCTGTGCTTTGAAAACAGTTTGAGAGAGAAAGTTACCTTTGCTATTTGTTCACATATAATAGAGTACAACGCTGTTCCAAAGAGACAGAAAATTATTTGAAAATGTGTGGACTAGAGCATAAAATATCAGCTTTATATCACCCACAGACCAATGGTCCTAGTAAGAGAGTGGTAAAAACATTGAAGGAGGGGATACAATTGGCCAGAGCAAATGGCCTTGATGGGAAAATTGATTTGTCTCAGAGGATAACTGGATATTGTATGTTTCCACAATCCACCACCGGAAAGTCTCTTTACGAGCTGTTCAAAGACAGAGCTCCATTCAGAAAAGTGTGTCCAGGGTGGATGTTTTGGGGTAAAGGTTGCGTGAACAATGCACTGGGAGATTGGAGAGAATAATAAACATTTCACAAAAGAAAATTAAAGTTGAGCTGTGACAAACAAAAAAATGCAAAGAATTAGGTGGTCAAATTGGAAGATTTTGTACAAATAAGAGCTACCAAAGGGTTCGCTGAGTGGTCCGAATTTATGAGTTAGTTTGAGGTAGTCAAATTTTTATAAAATGCAGTGAACACACATGCTGGCAGGATCTGGAACAAAAACAGAGTAGCGGTTCTTCATCATGTTCCAGTGGAAAATGAGAAACTCAATACAGACAATCAAAATGGTGGGCTGGCTCAGCCAGGGATGGTAGCAGTGGCGGTGCGTCCATTAAGGGCGCTGGGGCGTTGCCCCACAAGCCGCACGCACCGGCAGCTCCCTCGGCGTCGCAATCAATGTCAGTCACAGTCAGCATGAGCTCGGACTGCCCACCCCCTTCAGATTCTGAAGTGGGAGGGCGGTCCGACGTCATGCTGCTGAGTGACTGACATGCAGCAGACCAGGGGTGGCGCAGAGTGCACAGCAGGCAGCAGTGCGCATGCTGGGTGAAGGAGGCGAATTTTCGCACCGTGCCCAGTCATGCGCACTACTGTCTGCTGTGGCTGGCGCATGCCCCTTAGGATAGCGAGGGTTGAGCAAAGGCTCAAACCTCGGTCTCCTAATGGGCAGGCGGGCGGTGAGTCACCCTGCTCTAAGCCAATGCTGGCGCTGCTGGAGCAGCGCTGCGTCAGTATTGGCTTAGAGGGGTTGCCAACCAGTGCTGTTCAATCATTAGAAGAGGCGCCAACGGGAACCCCCCCCCACCTCCCCCACCCCCGGCGACCTCCTCGTTGGCAGTGATGTCGCGGCTGTTCCTGTTCTTTGAGGAGCGCGCGCGGGAGCCCGGCCCAGGAGGAGCAGTCAAGCAGACCGGTAAGTTTCTTTTCTTATAATTTATTTTTAAACATTCCTGGCCCCCAACCCCCCCTCACCCTCCTCCGATAGTACAGCTCTCTTGCTAATCAGCAGTGGGAGGTGCTGACAGGGCCTGCCATGCTGAGTCTGTACACGGGGTCTGCCTGGGGCTGGGGGCCCCCTGTGGGTCTGCAGTGAGGAGCCCACCCGTGCCCCCCATGGACTATGTCCGGGACGGGACCCGGGCAGCGGAAAACTCTACCGGAGGGGCAAACATGTACATAGACAGGCGTGTTTACTTTCCTGATTAAAGTGGTATGCGTGGGGCTGGAGAGAAGCTGTGCCGTTTGAGCAGTGCCGTGCTTTTACAAAACAGCACCTATGCCCTGGAAATGGTACTCGTGTTTTGTTACTCCCAGACTCACCCAGTCCCACCCTCCGAGTCAGGTGATGTGTGGTATAAACATGTCCTGTAAATCAGAAGGTTTGCTTTGTGACTGCCTGCCTGGCACTCACCATTTTCATCTTCAGGCCAGAGTTTGTTTGTGTTTTTTAAACTTGTACGTTTACACTCCTACGCTGTGCTGGATGCATTATTCATGCTATATGCTTAGTCTGTGCTTTGAATCCAGCTCTGTAGATCGAGTAAACTTAAACACTGTATTTTGGTTTGCAAAAAGGCGAAGTCATGGGTATAAAGAGTTTAACATTTTTCGCCTAGCTCAGCTCAGACTTCTTTCTGAATAGTTACTTTAAACTTAGTAAACGGGCTACAGGAAAGAAATCACTTAAATGCTGCAACACTTTGTTTCTAAACATATTTTCATTCAAAATGGCACTAAGCTTGTGTGTTGCCAGTTGCTGTGTTAGGTTTTAGCGTTGTGACTTTCTTTTTAAAGCTAATAGCGTTGTATAATTCTCGTTGTTCATGCTTGCGGGTCTGTGTTGGGTATAGTCTGTCACAGTGTCAGAGCGACTGAATGCCCACAGCCTCCTCACTCAGCCCAAATCTTCTGACAGTGTCTCGTGCAGATTTTGCACATGTGGGTTTAGATTAATCTTGTGTGCCTTTTGGTTTGTATGTACTTCACTTGTTTTGTGCTATTTGGAGTTTATTTAATTTAGTTGTACATCTGTTAACTAGTTTCTGTCTCCTCTTTGGTATTATGTAAGTTTGAGTTTTTGGTGCGTGGGTGTTGTTGTCATTTTGGTGGATGTGTTCCGTTTCGTTTGTACGTATACCATTTATTGTGTTTGGTAGCTGCTTATCTTTATATTACAGACGGTACGTGTGTGTATGTTTGTGCCAGTTGTTCTTTATGGCATTTAATATGTAGGTGACATTTAGCGTTTCGGAGTGTCTGTGACAATTTCCGTATTTGGGCCTGCCTTTTGTTTGTATTTGATGTCCACGTTCTGCTTGCTGCTGAGTGTGTGTGTGGTATTTCGGGTATTTCTGTTTCCATGTGTATACTCCGTGTGTCCTTTATTTTATGATTTTCAATTGCCCATTGCGTTCATCTGGGCATGGAGCATCCTATGTTTGGGGTGTCTGTTATTTGAAAGCGTGTTCTGTTTAGTGTATGTATGGCACTTCTATTTGTTTCTAGTTCTCCCACTTATCTACTGCTCTAGTCTCTGTGCTGCAGCTGTCTCTGTGTGTGGCACCAGTCCTAGTCACAGTGCTAAAGCGGGCTCTGTGTGTTTGCAGCTCTAGTCTCTGTGCTTCTCAACTTTGCTTGAAAATGCACTATTTACCCACTCTTTTTTCAAAATGTTCTCGGGGGAGAATCCTCCCGAACACTCTTAAGAGGTTCAGGCTCACTCGCTTGCCATGGTGCACTCTGACAGAAAGTTTACGCTCACCACTTTCAAATGTCACCAGCCGCCACTGGATGGTAGGAAACAAAAATGTCTATCAAGCAGAAGAGTGGGAGAATAATCAAGAAAATATCCTTTTTGAAGATTTTGTTATAAAATAGTCATGTTATTGTTACATGATGTGCTTTAATATGGTTTATTATGTCTAATTTCTTTTCACTGTTTTTAAGGGTTTTTATTTGTGTTATCTTGCTGTTAGTTATCTGTTAAGGGAGGGAGCAATGTGGCATAAATAAAGTGCCTTACTTATAGACTATGACGCTACGTTTATTGCTCACAGAGTGCACTGTCCATGGAATGGGAACTTAGAATGTGATGAGATAATGGAATCAGAATGTGGGGAGCTGTGAGGGACAGGTAAAGAGCTGCTTGTGAGTGGTAGTTGATATGTCTGGAAATAAATACAAGTCCACTGTCATCTTTGTGAAGGAACAATGCAGTAACCAATCAAAAGACATGGAAAGGAGTAGTACTTCTTGGCAGGGGAAAACAGAAGATTGACAAGCTGGGTCAAGAATGAGAAGTAGGAAAATGAGTGACGAGGAAAAGTCAACCAAAGATAAGCCACTTAGGAGAGGGGAGGCTCCAATGTTGTGGTTCTTGATGAGCCACAATATGTTTTGCAACAGAAAGCATATGTGGTTTCCTAGGATTTGAGATAAAAATGATAACATGATAAAATAATACAATCACAAAATGTGCTGCTTGATTCCATATAATTTGTATTTTTGCCACATAATTTAGTCAACCCTGCTATATAATTTGGTCCTCTTCTGCCACATAATTCACTGGCCCTGGTAGATACATCGTATCCTGACCTGTTATTCATCGTTTAGCGTGTCAGTCTCCAAGAGTAGCTCAAACTACACTTCCTTGTGATGTCATAGTATGGTATTCACTCAGAACTTGTGGAAAATAGCTGTGAAACAGCTCATTCATACTGTTGTGTATGTTTATGCCTTGCATTTCTGATAGACTTTTACTGGTAAGAAAATTGTGCGGCAAGCAACAACAAACACTTGCTTCGAGATTTCATAAGACTTTTAACACAATAAAAAGTAATGACAAGATCAGGTCTATAAAAGGCAAAGAGTTATCATCATTCCAGGAGATGGTTGAATACTATAGAAAGTGTGTAAAAGATTTTGCTGGTACAACATACAATATGAGGAAGTTGTTAAAAGAAAAAATAGAATTTCTGTGGGAGAGTGAATATTGAAAGGAATTTGAGTGGGGAAAGGGAGAACTAAGTCATGCTCCTTCTTTGCAAGCTTATGATCCATTGTGTGATGCAAAGGTGGTCTGTGATGCAAGTGCAAATGGCTTAAGGTCCCATCTAATTCCCACAAGAAATTGCCAAAAGAAACTCACTGTGTGTGTGTCACAAGCCTTGAACGAATCTTATTGTAATTATTCAGTTATAGAGAGAGTCTTTGGTAGTTTTCTGGGCAGTAAACAGATTCAAACTTTTTTTGTGGGGGATGAAATTTGCAGTTCAGACAGACCAAAAACCTTTGGTTGAATATTTTGCACGAAAGGAACTTGATTGTATACACTCTTGCATTTGAAGGTGGGTTGTATGTCTCCAGGAATACTGCTTCACAGTGCAGTTTATACCAGGAGCAGGAAATGGACTGTTTGCCATGACTGGTTAAAGAGTGAGCTCCACCTTATATGGCGGTGGAAGACTCAGTAGAGGAAGATATCAGTGTTTGCCTAGTTACCCAAGGGAGCGTTAAAGAGAGTAAATGTTTTGAAGAATTAGAGACCGATGAGGAACTAAAAGATGTAATTGATTTGTTATCTGAAAAGAAACCAAGCAAGAGGTTGTTAAAAAAGTGTAGCAGAAGTTGGAGTAAGCTAGGACATGAACTTACAGTTGACAAAGGGTTTCTATTGCTAGGGACGAGATTAGTACCACCATGGATTTGAATTAGAAAAAACAGCAACTGGCACATGTGGGCAATTTAGGAATAGTAAATACAAAAGAGAGATTTTGAAGATATTCCTGGTGGCCAGTGCTTGATCATGATGTTGCGTGTATGGCTAGGAAGTGTCGAGTGTGTGGCGTGTGACACAGGTGTTGAGAACTACTAGTATCCCTGTGCTTTGAAAACAGTTTGAGAGAGAAAGTTACCTTTGCTATTTGTTCACATATAATAGAGTACAATGCTGTTCCAGAGAGACAGAAAATTATTTGAAAATGTGTGGAGTAGAGCATAAAATATCAGCTTTGTATCACCCACAGACCAATGGTCCTACTAAGAGAGTGGTAAAAACATTGAAGGAGGGGATACAATTGGTAGAGCAAATGGCCTGGATGGGAAAATTGATTTGTCTCAGAGGATAACTGGATATTGTATGTTTACACAATCCACCACCGGAAAGTCTCTTTTCGAGCTGTTCAAAGACAGAGCTCCATTCAGAAAAGTGTGTCCAGGGTGGATGTTTTGGGGTAAAGGTTGCGTGAACAATGCACTGGGAGATTGGAGAGAATAATAAACATTTCACAAAAGAAAATTAAAGTTGAGCCATTACAAACAAAAAAATGCAAGGAATTAGGTGGTCAAATTGGAAGATTTTGTACAAATAAGAGCTACCAAAGGGTGTGCTGAGTGGTCCGAATTTATGAGTTAGTTTGAGGTAGTCACAGTTTTTTTAAAAAGCAGTGAACACACATGCTGGCAGGATCTGGAACAAAAACAGAGTAACGATTCTTCATCATGTTCCAGTGGAAAATTAGAAACTCAATACAGATGATAAAAATAGTGGGCTGGATCAGCCAGGTATGGTAGGAAACAAAAATGTCTAGTGAGCAGAAGAGTGGGAGAATAATCAAGAAAACATCCTTTTTGATGATTTTGTTATAAAATAGTCATGTTATTGTTACATGATGCTCTTTAATATGGTTTATTATATCCAATTTATTTTCACTGTTTTTAAGGATTTTATTTGTGTTATCTTGCTGTTAGTTATCTGTTAAGGGAGGGAGCAATGTGGCATAAATAAAGTGACTTACTTATAGACTATGATTCTAAGTTTATTGCTCACAGAGTGCACTGTCCATGGAATGGGAACTTAGAATGTGATGAGGTAATGGAATCAGAATGTGGGGAGATGTAAGGGACAGGTAAAGAGCTGCTTGTGAGTGGTGGTTGATATGTCTGGAAATAAATACAAGTCCCCTGTCATCTTTGTGGAGTAACAATGCAGTAACCAATCAAAAGACATGGAAAGGAGTAGTACTTCACGGCAGGGGAAAACAGAAGATTGACAAGCTGGGTCAAGAATGAGAAGTAGGAAAATGAGTGACGAGGAAAAGTCAACCAAAGATAAGCCACTTAGGAGAGGGGAGGCTCCAATGTTGTGGTTCTTGATGAGCCACAATATGTTTTGCAACAGAAAGCATATGTGGTTTCCTAGGATTTGAGATAAAAATGATAACATGATAAAATAATACAATCACAAAATGTGCTGCTTGATTCCATATAATTTGTATTTTTTGCCACATAATTTAGTCAACCCTGCTGTATAATTTGGTCCTGTTCTGCCACATAATTCACTGGCCCTGGTGGATACATCGTATCCTGACCTGTTAATCATTGTTTAGCGTGTCAGTCTCCAAGAGTAGCTCAAACTACACTTCCTTGTGATGTCATAGTATGGTATTCACTCAGAACTTGTGGAAAATAGCTGTGAATCAGCTCATTCATACTGTTGTGTATGTTTATGCTTTGCATTTCTGATACACTTTTACTGGTAAGAAAATTGTGCGGCAAGTAACAACAAACACTTGCTTCGAGATTTCATTAGACTTTTAACACCATAAAAAGTAATGACAAGATCAGGTCTATAAAAGGCAAAGCGTTATCATCATTCCATGAGATGGTTGAATACTATAGAAAGTTTGTAAAAGATTTTGCTGGTACAACATACAATATGAGGAAGTTGTTAAAAGAAAAAATAGAATTTCTGTGGGAGAGTGAATATTGAAAGGAATTTGAGTGGGGAAAGGAAGAACTAAGTCATGCTCCTTCTTTGCAAGCTTATGATCCAATGTGTGATGCAAAGGTGGTGTGTGATGCAAGTGCAAATGGCTTAAGGTCCCATCTAATTCATACAAGAAATGGCCAAAAGAAACTCACTGTGTGTGTGTCACAAGCCTTGAACGAATCCTAATGTAATTATTCAGTTATAGAGAGAGTCTTTGGTAGTTTTCTGGGCAGTAAACAGATTCAAACTTTTTTTGTCTGGGATGAAATTTGCAGTTCAGACAGACCCCAAACCTTTGGTAGAATATTTTGCACGAAAGGAACTTGATTGTATACACCCATGCAATTGAAGGTGGGTTGTATGTCTACAGGAATACTGCTTCACAGTGCAGTTTATACCAGGAGCAGGAAATGGACTGTTTGCCAAGACTGGTTAAAGAGTGAGCTCCACCTTATGTGGAGGTGGAAGACTCAGTAGAGGAAGATGTCAGTGTTTTCCAAGTTACCTAAGGGAGCTTTAAAGAGAGTAAATGTTTTGAAGAATTAGAGACCGATGAGGAACTAAAAGATGTAATTGATTTGTTATCTGAAGAGAAACCAAGCAAGAGGTTGTTGAAAAAGTGTAGCAGAAGTTGGAGTAAGCTAGGACATGAACTTACAGTTGACAAAGGGTTTCTATTGCTAGGGACGAGATTAGTTCCACCATGGATTTGAATTAGAAAAAACTGCAACTGGCACATGTGGGCAATTTAGGAATAGTAAATACAAAAGAGAGATTTTGAAGATATTCCTGATGGCCAGTGCTTGATCATGATGTTGCGTGTATGGCTAGGAAGTGTCGAGTGTGTGGCGTGTGACACAGGTTTGAGAACTACTAGTACCCCTGTGCTTTGAAAAGAGTTTGAGAGAGAAAGTTACCTTTGCTATTTGTTCACATATAATACAGTACAATGCTGTTCCAAAGAGACAGAAAATATTTGAAAATGTATGGAGTAGAGCATAAAATATCAGCTTTGTATCACCCACAGACCAATGGTCCTACTAAGAGAGTGGTAAAAACATTGAAGGAGGGGATACAATTGGCCAGAGCAAATGGCCTTGATGGGAAAATTGATTTGTCTCGGAGGATAACTGAATATTGTATGTTTCCACAATCCACCACCGGAAAGTCTCTTTTCGAGCTGTTCAAAGACAGAGCTCCATTCAGAAAAGTGTGTCCAGGGTGGATGTTTTGGGGTAAAGGTTGCGTGAACAATGCAGTGGGAGATTGGAGAGAATAATAAACATTTCACAAAAGAAAATTAAAGTTGAGCTATGACAATCACAAAAATGCAAGGAATTAGGTGGTCAAATTGGAAGATTTTGAAAAAAATAAGAGCTACCAAAGTGTGTGCTGAGTGTTCCGAATTTATGAGTGAGTTTGAGGTAGTCATAGTTTTTTTTAAATGCAGTGAACACACATGCTGGCAGGATCTGGAACAAAAACAGAGTAGCGGTTCTTCATCATGTTCCAGTGGAAAATGAGAAACTCAATACAGACAATCAAAATGGTGGGCTGGCTCAGCCAGGGATGGTAGGAAACAAAAATGTCTATCGAGCAGAAGAGTGGGAGAATAATGAAGAAAACATCCTTTTTGAAGATTTTGATAATAAAATAGTCATGTTATTGTTACATGATGTACTTTAATATGGTTTATTATGTCTAATTTCTTTTCACTGTTTTTAAGGGTTTTTATTTGTGTTATCTTGCTGTTAGTTATCTGTTAAGGGAGGGAGCAATGTTGCATAAATAAAGTGACTTACTTATAGACTATGACGCTAAGTTTATTGCTCACAGAGTGCTCTGTCCATGGAATGGGAACTTAGAATGTCATGAGGTAATGGAATCAGAATGTGGGGAGCTGTGAGGGACAGGTAAAGAGCTGCTTGTGAGTGGTGGTTGATATGTCTGGAAATAAATACAAGTCCCCTGTCATCTTTGTGGAGGAACAATGCAGTAACTAATCAAAAGACATGGAAATGAGTGGTACTTCATGGCAGGGGAAAACAGAAGATTGACAAGCTGGGTCAAGAATGAGAAGTAGGAAAATGAGTGATGAGAAAAAGTCAACCAAAGATAAGCCACTTAGGAGAGGGGAGGCTCCAATGTTGTGGTTCTTGATGAGCCACAATATGTTTTGCAACAGAAAGCATATGTGGTTTCCTAGGATTTGAGATAAAAATGATGACATGATAAAATAATACAATCACAAAATGTGCTGCTTGATTCCATTTAATTTGTATTTTTTGCCACATAATTTAGTCAACCCTGCTGTATAATTTGGTCCTCTTCTGCCACATAATTCACTGGCCCTGGTAGATACATCGTATCCTGACCTGTTATTCATCGTTTAGCATGTCAGTCTCCAAGAGTAGCTCAAACTACACTTCCTTGTGATATCATAGTATGGTATTCACTCAGAACTTGTGGAAAATGGCTGTGAAACAGCTCATTCATACTGTTGTGTATGTTTATGCTTTGCATTTCTGATACAGTTTTACTGGTAAGAAAATTGTGCGGCAAGCAACAACAAACATTTGCTTCGAGATTTCATTAGACTTTTAACACCATAATAAGTAATGACAAGATCAGGTGTATAAAAGGCAAAGAGTTATCATCATTCCATGAGATGGTTGAATACTATAGAAAGTTTGTAAAAGATTTTGCTGGTACAACATACAATATGAGGAAGTTGTTAAAAGAAAAAATAGAATTTCTGTGGGAGAGTGAATATTGAAAGGAGTTTGAGTGGAGAAAGGAAGAACTAAGTCATGCTCCTTCTTTGCAAGCTTATGATCCAATGTGTGATGCAAGTGCAAATGGCTTAAGGTCCCATCTAATTCATACAAGAAATGGCCGAAAGAAACTCACTGTGTGTGTGTCACAAGCTTTGAACGAATCTTAAAGTAATTATTCAGTTATAGAGAGAGTCTTTGGTAGTTTTCTGGGCAGTAAACAGATTCAAACATTTTTTGTGGGGGATGAAATTTGCAGTTCAGACAGACCTCAAATCTTTGGTAGAATATTTTGCACGAAGGAACTTGATTGTATACACTCTTGCATTTGAAGGTGGGTTGTATGTCTACAGGAATACTGCTTCACAGTGCATTTTATACCAGGAGCAGGAAATGGACTGTTTGCCAAGACTGGTTAAAGAGTAAGCTCCACCTTAGGTGGAGGCGGAAGACTCAGTAGAGGAAGATGTCAGTGTTTGCCAAGTTACCCAAGGGAGCTTTAAAGAGAGTAAATGTTTTGAAGAATTAGAGACCGATGAGGAACTAAAAGATGTAATTGATTTGTTATCTGAAGAGAAACCAAGCAAGAGGTTGTTGAAAAAGTGGAGCAGAAGTTGGAGTAAGCTAGGACATGAACTTACAGTTCACAAAGGGTTTCTATTGCTAGGGACAAGATTTGTACCACCATGGATTTGAATTAGAAAAAACAGCAACTGGCACATGTGGGCAATTTAGGAATAGTAAATACAAAAGAGAGATTTTGAAGAAATTCTTGGTGGGCTGTGCTTGATCATGATGTTGTGTGTATGGCTAGGAAGTGTCGAGTGTGTGGCGTGTGACACAGGTTTGAGAACTACTAGTATCCCTGTGCTTTGAAAACAGTTTGAGAGAGAAAGTTACCTTTGCTATTTGTTCACATATAATAGAGTACAACGCTGTTCCAAAGAGACAGAAAATTATTTGAAAATATGTGGACTAAAGCATAAAATATCAGCTTTATATCACCCACAGACCAATGGTCCTACTAAGAGAGTGGTAAAAACATTGAAGGAGGGGATACAATTGGCCAGAGCAAATGGCCTTGATGGGAAAATTGATTTGTCTCGGAGAATAACTGGATATTGTATGTTTCCACAATCCACCACCGGAAAGTCTCTTTTCGAGCTGTTCAAAGACAGAGCTCCATTCAGAAAAGTGTGTCCAGGTTTGATGTTTTGGGGTAAAGGTTGTGTGAAAAATGCACTGGGAGATTGGACAGAATAATAAACATTTCACAAAAGAAAATTAAAGTTGAGCCATGACAAACAAAAAAATACAAGGAATTAGGTGGTCAAATTGAAAGATTTTGTAAAAATAAGAGCTACCAAAGGGTGTGCTGAGTGGTCCGAATTTATGAGTTAGTTTGAGGTAGTCACATTTTTTTAAAATGCAGTGAACACTCATGCTTGCAGGATCTGGAACAAAAACAGAGTAGCGGTTCTTCATCATGTTCCAGTGGAAAATTAGAAACTCAATACAGATAATCAAAATTGTGGGCTATATCAGCCAGGTATGGTAGGAAACAAAAATGTCTAGTGAGCTAAAGAGTGGGAGAATAATCAAGAAAACATACTTTTTGAAGATTTTTTTATAAAATAGTCATGTTATTGTTACATGATGTACTTTAATATGGTTTATTATATCTAATTTCTTTTCACTGTTTTTAAGGGTTTTTATTTGTGTTATCTTGCTGTTAGTTATCTGTTAAGGGAGGGAGCAATGTGGCATAAATAAAGTGACTTACTTATAGACTATGACGCTAAGTTTATTGCTCACAGAGTGCACTGTCCATGGAATGGGAACATAGAATGTGATGAGGTGATGGAATCAGAATGTGGGGAGCTGTGAGGGACAGGTAAAGAGCTGCTTATGAGTGGTTGTTGATATGTCTAGAAATAAATACAAGTCCCCTGTCATCTTTGTGGAGGAACAATGCAGTAACCAATCAAAAGACATGGAAAGGAGTAGTACTTCATGGCAGGGGAAAACAGAAGATTGACAAGCTGGGTCAAGAATGAGAAGTAGGAAAATGAGTGACGAGGAAAAGTCAACCAAAGATAAGCCACTTAGGAGAGGGGAGGCTCCAATGTTGTGGTTCTTGATGAGCCACAATATGTTTTGCAACAGAAAGCATATGTGGTTTCCTGGGATTTGAGATAAAAATGATAACATGATAAAATAATACAATCACAAAATGTGCTGCTTGATTCCATATAATTTGTATTTTTTGCCACATAATTTAGTCAACCCTGCTGTATAATTTGGTCCTCTTCTGCCACATAATTCATTGGCCCTGGTAGATACATCGTATCCTGACCTGTTATTCATCGTTTAGCGTGTCAGTCTCCAAGAGTAGCTCAAACTACACTTCTTTGTGATGTCATAGTATGGTATTCACTCAGAACTTGTGGAAAATAGCTGTGAAACAGCTCATTCATACTGTTGTGTATGTTTATGCTTTGCATTTCTGATACACTTTTATTAGTAAGAAAATTGTGCGGCAAGCAACAACAAACACTTGCTTCGAGATTTCATTAGACTTTTAATACCATAAAAATGAATGACAAGATCTGGCCTATAAAAGGCAAAGAGTTATCATCATTCCATGAGATGGTTGAATACTATAGAACGTTTGTAAAAGATTTTGTTGGTACAACATACAATATGAGGAAGTTGTTAAAAGAAAATTAGAATTTCTGTGGGAGAGTGAATATTGAAAGGAATTTGAGTGGGGAAAGGAAGAACTAAGTCATGCTCCTTCTTTGCAAGCTTATGATCCAATGTGTGATGCAAGTGCAAATGGCTTAAGGTCCCATCTAATTCACACAAGAAATGGCCAAAAGAAACTCACTGTGTGTGTGTCACAAGCCTTGAACAAATCTTAATGTAATTTTTCAGTTATAGAGAGAGTCTTTGGTAGTTTTCTGGGCAGTAAACAGATTCAAACTTTTTTTTGTGGGGGATGAAATTTGCAGTTCAGACAGACCACAAACCTTTGGTAGAATATTTTGCACGAAAGGAACTTGTTGTATACACTCTTGCATTTGAAGGTGGGTTGTATGTCTACAGAATACTGCTTCACAGTGCAGTATATACCAGGAGCAGGAAATGGACTGTTTGCCAAGACTGGTTAAAATGTGAGCTCCACCTTATGTGGAGGTGGAAGACTCAGTAGAGGCAGATGTCAGTGTTTGCAAAGTTACCCAAGGGAGCTTTAAAGAGAGTAAATGTTTTGAAGAATTAGAGACCGATGAGGAACTAAAAGATGTAATTGATTTGTTATCTGAATAGAAACCAAGCAAGCGGTTGTAGAAAAAGTGTGGCAGAAGTTGGTGTAAGCTAGGACATGAACTTACAGTTGACAAAGGGTTTCTATTGCTAGGGACGAGATTAGTACCACCATGGTGTTTGAATTAGAAAAAACAGCAACTGGCACATGTGGGCAATTTAGGAATAGTAAATACAAAAGAGAGGTTCTGAAGATATTCCTGGTGGGCAGTGCCTGATCATGATGTTGCGTGTATGGCTAGGAAGTGTCGAGTGTGTGGCGTGTGACACAGGTTTGAGAACTACTAGTATCCCTGTGCTTTGAAAACAGTTTGAGAGAGAAAGTTACCTTTGCTATTTGTTCACATATAATAGAGTACAATGCTGTTCCAGAGAGACAGAAAATTATTTTAAAATGTGTGGAGTAGAGCATAAAATGTCAGCTTTGTATCACCCACAGACCAATGGTCCTACTAAGAGAGTGGTAAAAACATTGAAGGAGGGGATACAATTGGCCAGAGCAAATGGCCTTGATGGGATAATTGATTTGTCTCGGAGGATAACTGAATATTGTATGTTTCCACAATCCACCACCGGAAAGTCTCTTTTCGAGCTGTTCAAAGACAGAGCTCCATTCAGAAAAGTGTGTCCAGGGTGGATGTTTTGGGGTAAAGGTTGCGTGAACAATGCACTGGGAGATTGGAGAGAATATTAAACATTTCACAAAAGAAAATTAAAGTTGAGCTATGAGAAACAAAAAAATGCAAGGAATTAGGTGGTCAAATTGGAAGACTTTGTAAAAATAAGAGCTACCAAAGGGTGTGCTGAGTGGTCCGAATTTATGAGTTAGTTTGAGGTAGTCACATTTTTAAAAAATGCAGTGAACACACATGATAGTAGGATCTGGAACAAAAACAGAGTAGCGGTTCTTCATCATGTTCCAGTGGAAAATGAGAAACTCAATACAGAAAATCAAAATGGTGGGCTGGCTCAGCCAGGGATGGTAGGAAACAAAAATGTCTAACGAGCAGAAGAGTGGGAGACTAATGAAGAAAACATCCTTTTTGAAGATTTTGATAATAAAATAGTCATGTTATTGTTACATGATGTACTTTAATATGGTTTATTATGTCTAATTTCTTTTCACTGTTTTTAAGGGTTTTTTTGTATTATCTTGCTGTTAGGTATCTGTTAAGGGAGGGAGCAATGTGGTATAATTAAAGTGACTTACTTATATACTATGACGCTAAGTTTATTGCTCACAGAGTGCACTGTCCATGGAATGGGAACTTAGAATGTGATGAGGTAATGGAATCAGAATGTGGGGAGCTATGAGGGACAGGTAAAGAGCTGCTTGTTAGTGGTGGTTGATATGTCTGGAAATAAATACAAGTCCCCTCTCATCTTTGTGGAGGAACAATGCAGTAACCAATCAAAAGGCATGGAAAGGAGTAGTACTTCATGGCAGGGGAAAACAGAAGATTGACAAGCTGGGTCAAGAATGAGAAGTAGGAAAATGAGTGACGAGGAAAAGTCAACCAAAGATAAGCCACTTAGGAGAGGGAAGGCTCCAATGTTGTGGTTCTTGATGAGCCACAATATGTTTTGCAACAGAAAGCATATGTGGTTTCCTAGGATTTGAGATAAAAATGATAACATGATAAAATAATACAATCACAAAATGTGCAGCTTGATTCCATATAATTTGTATTTTTTGCCACATAATTTAGTCAACCCTGCTGTATAATTTGGTCCTCTTCTGCCACATAATTCACTGGCCCTGGTAGATACATCGTATCCTGACCTGTTATTCATCGTTTAGCATGTCAGTCTCCAAGAGTAGCTCAAACTACACTTCCTTGTGATATCATAGTATGGTATTCACTCAGAACTTGTGGAAAATGGCTGTGAAACAGCTCATTCATACTGTTGTGTATGTTTATGCTTTGCATTTCTGATACAGTTTTACTGGTAAGAAAATTGTGCGGCAAGCAACAACAAACACTTGCTTCGAGATTTCATTAGACTTTTAACACCATAATAAGTAATGACAAGATCAGGTGTATAAAAGGCAAAGAGTTATCATCATTCCATGAGATGGTTGAATACTATAGAAAGTTTGTAAAAGATTTTGCTGGTACAACATACAATATGAGGAAGTTGTTAAAAGAAAAAATAGAATTTCTGTGGGAGAGTGAATATTGAAAGGAGTTTGAGTGGAGAAAGGAAGAACTAAGTCATGCTCCTTCTTTTCAAGCTTATGATCCAATGTGTGATGCAAGTGCAAATGGCTTAAGGTCCCATCTAATTCATACAAGAAATGGCCGAAAGAAACTCACTGTGTGTGTGTCACAAGCTTTGAACGAATCTTAAAGTAATTATTCAGTTATAGAGAGAGTCTTTGGTAGTTTTCTGGGCAGTAAACAGATTCAAACATTTTTTGTGGGGGATGAAATTTACAGTTCAGACAGACCTCAAATCTTTGGTAGAATATTTTGCACGAAGGAACTTGATTGTATACACTCTTGCATTTGAAGGTGGGTTGTATGTCTACAGGAATACTGCTTCACAGTGCATTTTATACCAGGAGCAGGAAATGGACTGTTTGCCAAGACTGGTTAAAGAGTAAGCTCCACCTTAGGTGGAGGCGGAAGACTCAGTAGAGGAAGATGTCAGTGTTTGCCAAGTTACCCAAGGGAGCTTTAAAGAGAGTAAATGTTTTGAAGAATTAGAGACCGATGAGGAACTAAAAGATGTAATTGATTTGTTATCTGAAGAGAAACCAAGCAAGAGGTTGTTGAAAAAGTGGAGCAGAAGTTGGAGTAAGCTAGGACATGAACTTACAGTTCACAAAGGGTTTCTATTGCTAGGGACAAGATTTGTACCACCATGGATTTGAATTAGAAAAAACAGCAACTGGCACATGTGGGCAATTTAGGAATAGTAAATACAAAAGAGAGATTTTGAAGAAATTCTTGGTGGGCTGTGCTTGATCATGATGTTGTGTGTATGGCTAGGAAGTGTCGAGTGTGTGGCGTGTGACACAGGTTTGAGAACTACTAGTATCCCTGTGCTTTGAAAACAGTTTGAGAGAGAAAGTTACCTTTGCTATTTGTTCACATATAATAGAGTACAACGCTGTTCCAAAGAGACAGAAAATTATTTGAAAATATGTGGACTAGAGCATAAAATATCAGCTTTATATCACCCACAGACCAATGGTCCTACTAAGAGAGTGGTAAAAACATTGAAGGAGGGGATACAATTGGCCAGAGCAAATGGCCTTGATGGGAAAATTGATTTGTCTCGGAGAATAACTGGATATTGTATGTTTCCACAATCCACCACCGGAAAGTCTCTTTTCGAGCTGTTCAAAGACAGAGCTCCATTCAGAAAAGTGTGTCCAGGTTTGATGTTTTGGGGTAAAGGTTGTGTGAAAAATGCACTGGGAGATTGGAGAGAATAATAAACATTTCACAAAAGAAAATTAAAGTTGAGCCATGACAAACAAAAAAATACAAGGAATTAGGTGGTCAAATTGAAAGATTTTGTAAAAATAAGAGCTACCAAAGGGTGTGCTGAGTGGTCCGAATTTATGAGTTAGTTTGAGGTAGTCACATTTTTTTAAAATGCAGTGAACACTCATGCTTGCAGGATCTGGAACAAAAACAGAGTAGCGGTTCTTCATCATGTTCCAGTGGAAAATTAGAAACTCAATACAGATAATCAAAATTGTGGGCTATATCAGCCAGGGATGGTAGGAAACAAAAATGTCTAGTGAGCTAAAGAGTGGGAGAATAATCAAGAAAACATCCTTTTTGAAGATTTTTTTATAAAATAGTCATGTTATTGTTACATGATGTACTTTAATATGGTTTATTATATCTAATTTCTTTTCACTGTTTTTAAGGGTTTTTATTTGTGTTATCTTGCTGTTAGTTATCTGTTAAGGGAGGGAGCAATGTGGCATAAATAAAGTGACTTACTTATAGACTATGACGCTAAGTTTATTGCTCACAGAGTGCACTGTCCATGGAATGGGAACATAGAATGTGATGAGGTAATGGAATCAGAATGTGGGGAGCTGTGAGGGACAGGTAAAGAGCTGCTTATGAGTGGTTGTTGATATGTCTAGAAATAAATACAAGTCCCCTGTCATCTTTGTGGAGGAACAATGCAGTAACCAATCAAAAGACATGGAAAGGAGTAGTACTTCATGGCAGGGGAAAACAGAAGATTGACAAGCTGGGTCAAGAATGAGAAGTAGGAAAATGAGTGACGAGGAAAAGTCAACCAAAGATAAGCCACTTAGGAGAGGGGAGGCTCCAATGTTGTGGTTCTTGATGAGCCACAATATGTTTTGCAACAGAAAGCATATGTGGTTTCCTGGGATTTGAGATAAAAATGATAACATGATAAAATAATACAATCACAAAATGTGCTGCTTGATTCCATATAATTTGTATTTTTTGCCACATAATTTAGTCAACCCTGCTGTATAATTTGGTCCTCTTCTGAGACATAATTCATTGGCCCTGGTAGATACATCGTATCCTGACCTGTTATTCATCGTTTAGCGTGTCAGTCTCCAAGAGTAGCTCAAACTACACTTCTTTGTGATGTCATAGTATGGTATTCACTCAGAACTTGTGGAAAATAGCTGTGAAACAGCTCATTCATACTGTTGTGTATGTTTATGCTTTGCATTTCTGATACACTTTTATTAGTAAGAAAATTGTGCGGCAAGCAACAACAAACACTTGCTTCGAGATTTCATTAGACTTTTAATACCATAAAAATGAATGACAAGATCTGGCCTATAAAAGGCAAAGAGTTATCATCATTCCATGAGATGGTTGAATACTATAGAACGTTTGTAAAAGATTTTGTTGGTACAACATACAATATGAGGAAGTTGTTAAAAGAAAATTAGAATTTCTGTGGGAGAGTGAATATTGAAAGGAATTTGAGTGGGGAAAGGAAGAACTAAGTCATGCTCCTTCTTTGCAAGCTTATGATCCAATGTGTGATGCAAGTGCAAATGGCTTAAGGTCCCATCTAATTCACACAAGAAATGGCCAAAAGAAACTCACTGTGTGTGTGTCACAAGCCTTGAACAAATCTTAATGTAATTTTTCAGTTATAGAGAGAGTCTTTGGTAGTTTTCTGGGCAGTAAACAGATTCAAACTTTTTTTTGTGGGGGATGAAATTTGCAGTTCAGACAGACCACAAACCTTTGGTAGAATATTTTGCACGAAAGGAACTTGATTGTATACACTCTTGCATTTGAAGGTGGGTTGTATGTCTACAGAATACTGCTTCACAGTGCAGTATATACCAGGAGCAGGAAATGGACTGTTTGCCAAGACTGGTTAAAATGTGAGCTCCACCTTATGTGGAGGTGGAAGACTCAGTAGAGGCAGATGTCAGTGTTTGCAAAGTTACCCAAGGGAGCTTTAAAGAGAGTAAATGTTTTGAAGAATTAGAGACCGATGAGGAACTAAAAGATGTAATTGATTTGTTATCTGAATAGAAACCAAGCAAGCGGTTGTAGAAAAAGTGTGGCAGAAGTTGGTGTAAGCTAGGACATGAACTTACAGTTGACAAAGGGTTTCTATTGCTAGGGACGAGATTAGTACCACCATGGTGTTTGAATTAGAAAAAACAGCAACTGGCACATGTGGGCAATTTAGGAATAGTAAATACAAAAGAGAGGTTCTGAAGATATTCCTGGTGGGCAGTGCCTGATCATGATGTTGCGTGTATGGCTAGGAAGTGTCGAGTGTGTGGCGTGTGACACAGGTTTGAGAACTACTAGTATCCCTGTGCTTTGAAAACAGTTTGAGAGAGAAAGTTACCTTTGCTATTTGTTCACATATAATAGAGTACAATGCTGTTCCAGAGAGACAGAAAATTATTTTAAAATGTGTGGAGTAGAGCATAAAATGTCAGCTTTGTATCACCCACAGACCAATGGTCCTACTAAGAGAGTGGTAAAAACATTGAAGGAGGGGATACAATTGGCCAGAGCAAATGGCCTTGATGGGATAATTGATTCGTCTCGGAGGATAACTGAATATTGTATGTTTCCACAATCCACCACCGGAAAGTCTCTTTTCGAGCTGTTCAAAGACAGAGCTCCATTCAGAAAAGTGTGTCCAGGGTGGATGTTTTGGGGTAAAGGTTGCGTGAACAATGCACTGGGAGATTGGAGAGAATATTAAACATTTCACAAAAGAAAATTAAAGTTGAGCTATGAGAAACAAAAAAATGCAAGGAATTAGGTGGTCAAATTGGAAGACTTTGTAAAAATAAGAGCTACCAAAGGGTGTGCTGAGTGGTCCGAATTTATGAGTTAGTTTGAGGTAGTCACATTTTTAAAAAATGCAGTGAACACACATGATAGTAGGATCTGGAACAAAAACAGAGTAGCGGTTCTTCATCATGTTCCAGTGGAAAATGAGAAACTCAATACAGAAAATCAAAATGGTGGGCTGGCTCAGCCAGGGATGGTAGGAAACAAAAATGTCTAACGAGCAGAAGAGTGGGAGACTAATGAAGAAAACATCCTTTTTGAAGATTTTGATAATAAAATAGTCATGTTATTGTTACATGATGTACTTTAATATGGTTTATTATGTCTAATTTCTTTTCACTGTTTTTAAGGGTTTTTTTGTATTATCTTGCTGTTAGGTATCTGTTAAGGGAGGGAGCAATGTGGTATAATTAAAGTGACTTACTTATATACTATGACGCTAAGTTTATTGCTCACAGAGTGCACTGTCCATGGAATGGGAACTTAGAATGTGATGAGGTAATGGAATCAGAATGTGGGGAGCTATGAGGGACAGGTAAAGAGCTGCTTGTTAGTGGTGGTTGATATGTCTGGAAATAAATACAAGTCCCCTCTCATCTTTGTGGAGGAACAATGCAGTAACCAATCAAAAGGCATGGAAAGGAGTAGTACTTCATGGCAGGGGAAAACAGAAGATTGACAAGCTGGGTCAAGAATGAGAAGTAGGAAAATGAGTGACGAGGAAAAGTCAACCAAAGATAAGCCACTTAGGAGAGGGAAGGCTCCAATGTTGTGGTTCTTGATGAGCCACAATATGTTTTGCAACAGAAAGCATATGTGGTTTCCTAGGATTTGAGATAAAAATGATAACATGATAAAATAATACAATCACAAAATGTGCAGCTTGATTCCATATAATTTGTATTTTTTGCCACATAATTTAGTCAACCCTGCTGTATAATTTGGTCCTCTTCTGCCACATAATTCACTGGCCCTGGTAGATACATCGTATCCTGACCTGTTATTCATCGTTTAGCATGTCAGTCTCCAAGAGTAGCTCAAACTACACTTCCTTGTGATATCATAGTATGGTATTCACTCAGAACTAGTGGAAAATGGCTGTGAAACAGCTCATTCATACTGTTGTGTATGTTTATGCTTTGCATTTCTGATACAGTTTTACTGGTAAGAAAATTGTGCGGCAAGCAACAACAAACACTTGCTTCGAGATTTCATTAGACTTTTAACACCATAATAAGTAATGACAAGATCAGGTGTATAAAAGGCAAAGAGTTATCATCATTCCATGAGATGGTTGAATACTATAGAAAGTTTGTAAAAGATTTTGCTGGTACAACATACAATATGAGGAAGTTGTTAAAAGAAAAAATAGAATTTCTGTGGGAGAGTGAATATTGAAAGGAGTTTGAGTGGAGAAAGGAAGAACTAAGTCATGCTCCTTCTTTGCAAGCTTATGATCCAATGTGTGATGCAAGTGCAAATGGCTTAAGGTCCCATCTAATTCATACAAGAAATGGCCGAAAGAAACTCACTGTGTGTGTGTCACAAGCTTTGAACGAATCTTAAAGTAATTATTCAGTTATAGAGAGAGTCTTTGGTAGTTTTCTGGGCAGTAAACAGATTCAAACATTTTTTGTGGGGGATGAAATTTGCAGTTCAGACAGACCTCAAATCTTTGGTAGAATATTTTGCACGAAGGAACTTGATTGTATACACTCTTGCATTTGAAGGTGGGTTGTATGTCTACAGGAATACTGCTTCACAGTGCATTTTATACCAGGAGCAGGAAATGGACTGTTTGCCAAGACTGGTTAAAGAGTAAGCTCCACCTTAGGTGGAGGCGGAAGACTCAGTAGAGGAAGATGTCAGTGTTTGCCAAGTTACCCAAGGGAGCTTTAAAGAGAGTAAATGTTTTGAAGAATTAGAGACCGATGAGGAACTAAAAGATGTAATTGATTTGTTATCTGAAGAGAAACCAAGCAAGAGGTTGTTGAAAAAGTGGAGCAGAAGTTGGAGTAAGCTAGGACATGAACTTACAGTTCACAAAGGGTTTCTATTGCTAGGGACAAGATTTGTACCACCATGGATTTGAATTAGAAAAAACAGCAACTGGCACATGTGGGCAATTTAGGAATAGTAAATACAAAAGAGAGATTTTGAAGAAATTCTTGGTGGGCTGTGCTTGATCATGATGTTGTGTGTATGGCTAGGAAGTGTTGAGTGTGTGGCGTGTGACACAGGTTTGAGAACTACTAGTATCCCTGTGCTTTGAAAACAGTTTGAGAGAGAAAGTTACCTTTCCTATTTGTTCACATATAATAGAGTACAACGCTGTTCCAAAGAGACAGAAAATTATTTGAAAATATGTGGACTAGAGCATAAAATATCAGCTTTATATCACCCACAGACCAATGGTCCTACTAAGAGAGTGGTAAAAACATTGAAGGAGGGGATACAATTGGCCAGAGCAAATGGCCTTGATGGGAAAATTGATTTGTCTCAGAGAATAACTGGATATTGTATGTTTCCACAATCCACCACCGGAAAGTCTCTTTTCGAGCTGTTCAAAGACAGAGCTCCATTCAGAAAAGTGTGTCCAGGTTTGATGTTTTGGGGTAAAGGTTGTGTGAAAAATGCACTGGGAGATTGGAGAGAATAATAAACATTTCACAAAAGAAAATTAAAGTTGAGCCATGACAAACAAAAAAATACAAGGAATTAGGTGGTCAAATTGAAAGATTTTGTAAAAATAAGAGCTACCAAAGGGTGTGCTGAGTGGTCCGAATTTATGAGTTAGTTTGAGGTAGTCACATTTTTTTAAAATGCAGTGAACACTCATGCTTGCAGGATCTGGAACAAAAACAGAGTAGCGGTTCTTCATCATGTTCCAGTGGAAAATTAGAAACTCAATACAGATAATCAAAATTGTGGGCTATATCAGCCAGGGATGGTAGGAAACAAAAATGTCTAGTGAGCTAAAGAGTGGGAGAATAATCAAGAAAACATCCTTTTTGAAGATTTTTTTATAAAATAGTCATGTTATTGTTACATGATGTACTTTAATATGGTTTATTATATCTAATTTCTTTTCACTGTTTTTAAGGGTTTTTATTTGTGTTATCTTGCTGTTAGTTATCTGTTAAGGGAGGGAGCAATGTGGCATAAATAAAGTGACTTACTTATAGACTATGACGCTAAGTTTATTGCTCACAGAGTGCACTGTCCATGGAATGGGAACATAGAATGTGATGAGGTAATGGAATCAGAATGTGGGGAGCTGTGAGGGACAGGTAAAGAGCTGCTTATGAGTGGTTGTTGATATGTCTAGAAATAAATACAAGTCCCCTGTCATCTTTGTGGAGGAACAATGCAGTAACCAATCAAAAGACATGGAAAGGAGTAGTACTTCATGGCAGGGGAAAACAGAAGATTGACAAGCTGGGTCAAGAATGAGAAGTAGGAAAATGAGTGACGAGGAAAAGTCAACCAAAGATAAGCCACTTAGGAGAGGGGAGGCTCCAATGTTGTGGTTCTTGATGAGCCACAATATGTTTTGCAACAGAAAGCATATGTGGTTTCCTGGGATTTGAGATAAAAATGATAACATGATAAAATAATACAATCACAAAATGTGCTGCTTGATTCCATATAATTTGTATTTTTTGCCACATAATTTAGTCAACCCTGCTGTATAATTTGGTCCTCTTCTGAGACATAATTCATTGGCCCTGGTAGATACATCGTATCCTGACCTGTTATTCATCGTTTAGCGTGTCAGTCTCCAAGAGTAGCTCAAACTACACTTCTTTGTGATGTCATAGTATGGTATTCACTCAGAACTTGTGGAAAATAGCTGTGAAACAGCTCATTCATACTGTTGTGTATGTTTATGCTTTGCATTTCTGATACACTTTTATTAGTAAGAAAATTGTGCGGCAAGCAACAACAAACACTTGCTTCGAGATTTCATTAGACTTTTAATACCATAAAAATGAATGACAAGATCTGGCCTATAAAAGGCAAAGAGTTATCATCATTCCATGAGATGGTTGAATACTATAGAACGTTTGTAAAAGATTTTGTTGGTACAACATACAATATGAGGAAGTTGTTAAAAGAAAATTAGAATTTCTGTGGGAGAGTGAATATTGAAAGGAATTTGAGTGGGGAAAGGAAGAACTAAGTCATGCTCCTTCTTTGCAAGCTTATGATCCAATGTGTGATGCAAGTGCAAATGGCTTAAGGTCCCATCTAATTCACACAAGAAATGGCCAAAAGAAACTCACTGTGTGTGTGTCACAAGCCTTGAACAAATCTTAATGTAATTTTTCAGTTATAGAGAGAGTCTTTGGTAGTTTTCTGGGCAGTAAACAGATTCAAACTTTTTTTTGTGGGGGATGAAATTTGCAGTTCAGACAGACCACAAACCTTTGGTAGAATATTTTGCACGAAAGGAACTTGATTGTATACACTCTTGCATTTGAAGGTGGGTTGTATGTCTACAGAATACTGCTTCACAGTGCAGTATATACCAGGAGCAGGAAATGGACTGTTTGCCAAGACTGGTTAAAATGTGAGCTCCACCTTATGTGGAGGTGGAAGACTCAGTAGAGGCAGATGTCAGTGTTTGCAAAGTTACCCAAGGGAGCTTTAAAGAGAGTAAATGTTTTGAAGAATTAGAGACCGATGAGGAACTAAAAGATGTAATTGATTTGTTATCTGAATAGAAACCAAGCAAGCGGTTGTAGAAAAAGTGTGGCAGAAGTTGGTGTAAGCTAGGACATGAACTTACAGTTGACAAAGGGTTTCTATTGCTAGGGACGAGATTAGTACCACCATGGTGTTTGAATTAGAAAAAACAGCAACTGGCACATGTGGGCAATTTAGGAATAGTAAATACAAAAGAGAGGTTCTGAAGATATTCCTGGTGGGCAGTGCCTGATCATGATGTTGCGTGTATGGCTAGGAAGTGTCGAGTGTGTGGCGTGTGACACAGGTTTGAGAACTACTAGTATCCCTGTGCTTTGAAAACAGTTTGAGAGAGAAAGTTACCTTTGCTATTTGTTCACATATAATAGAGTACAATGCTGTTCCAGAGAGACAGAAAATTATTTTAAAATGTGTGGAGTAGAGCATAAAATGTCAGCTTTGTATCACCCACAGACCAATGGTCCTACTAAGAGAGTGGTAAAAACATTGAAGGAGGGGATACAATTGGCCAGAGCAAATGGCCTTGATGGGATAATTGATTCGTCTCGGAGGATAACTGAATATTGTATGTTTCCACAATCCACCACCGGAAAGTCTCTTTTCGAGCTGTTCAAAGACAGAGCTCCATTCAGAAAAGTGTGTCCAGGGTGGATGTTTTGGGGTAAAGGTTGCGTGAACAATGCACTGGGAGATTGGAGAGAATATTAAACATTTCACAAAAGAAAATTAAAGTTGAGCTATGAGAAACAAAAAAATGCAAGGAATTAGGTGGTCAAATTGGAAGACTTTGTAAAAATAAGAGCTACCAAAGGGTGTGCTGAGTGGTCCGAATTTATGAGTTAGTTTGAGGTAGTCACATTTTTAAAAAATGCAGTGAACACACATGATAGTAGGATCTGGAACAAAAACAGAGTAGCGGTTCTTCATCATGTTCCAGTGGAAAATGAGAAACTCAATACAGAAAATCAAAATGGTGGGCTGGCTCAGCCAGGGATGGTAGGAAACAAAAATGTCTAACGAGCAGAAGAGTGGGAGACTAATGAAGAAAACATCCTTTTTGAAGATTTTGATAATAAAATAGTCATGTTATTGTTACATGATGTACTTTAATATGGTTTATTATGTCTAATTTCTTTTCACTGTTTTTAAGGGTTTTTTTGTATTATCTTGCTGTTAGGTATCTGTTAAGGGAGGGAGCAATGTGGTATAATTAAAGTGACTTACTTATATACTATGACGCTAAGTTTATTGCTCACAGAGTGCACTGTCCATGGAATGGGAACTTAGAATGTGATGAGGTAATGGAATCAGAATGTGGGGAGCTATGAGGGACAGGTAAAGAGCTGCTTGTTAGTGGTGGTTGATATGTCTGGAAATAAATACAAGTCCCCTCTCATCTTTGTGGAGGAACAATGCAGTAACCAATCAAAAGGCATGGAAAGGAGTAGTACTTCATGGCAGGGGAAAACAGAAGATTGACAAGCTGGGTCAAGAATGAGAAGTAGGAAAATGAGTGACGAGGAAAAGTCAACCAAAGATAAGCCACTTAGGAGAGGGAAGGCTCCAATGTTGTGGTTCTTGATGAGCCACAATATGTTTTGCAACAGAAAGCATATGTGGTTTCCTAGGATTTGAGATAAAAATGATAACATGATAAAATAATACAATCACAAAATGTGCAGCTTGATTCCATATAATTTGTATTTTTTGCCACATAATTTAGTCAACCCTGCTGTATAATTTGGTCCTCTTCTGCCACATAATTCACTGGCCCTGGTAGATACATCGTATCCTGACCTGTTATTCATCGTTTAGCATGTCAGTCTCCAAGAGTAGCTCAAACTACACTTCCTTGTGATATCATAGTATGGTATTCACTCAGAACTAGTGGAAAATGGCTGTGAAACAGCTCATTCATACTGTTGTGTATGTTTATGCTTTGCATTTCTGATACAGTTTTACTGGTAAGAAAATTGTGCGGCAAGCAACAACAAACACTTGCTTCGAGATTTCATTAGACTTTTAACACCATAATAAGTAATGACAAGATCAGGTGTATAAAAGGCAAAGAGTTATCATCATTCCATGAGATGGTTGAATACTATAGAAAGTTTGTAAAAGATTTTGCTGGTACAACATACAATATGAGGAAGTTGTTAAAAGAAAAAATAGAATTTCTGTGGGAGAGTGAATATTGAAAGGAGTTTGAGTGGAGAAAGGAAGAACTAAGTCATGCTCCTTCTTTGCAAGCTTATGATCCAATGTGTGATGCAAGTGCAAATGGCTTAAGGTCCCATCTAATTCATACAAGAAATGGCCGAAAGAAACTCACTGTGTGTGTGTCACAAGCTTTGAACGAATCTTAAAGTAATTATTCAGTTATAGAGAGAGTCTTTGGTAGTTTTCTGGGCAGTAAACAGATTCAAACATTTTTTGTGGGGGATGAAATTTGCAGTTCAGACAGACCTCAAATCTTTGGTAGAATATTTTGCACGAAGGAACTTGATTGTATACACTCTTGCATTTGAAGGTGGGTTGTATGTCTACAGGAATACTGCTTCACAGTGCATTTTATACCAGGAGCAGGAAATGGACTGTTTGCCAAGACTGGTTAAAGAGTAAGCTCCACCTTAGGTGGAGGCGGAAGACTCAGTAGAGGAAGATGTCAGTGTTTGCCAAGTTACCCAAGGGAGCTTTAAAGAGAGTAAATGTTTTGAAGAATTAGAGACCGATGAGGAACTAAAAGATGTAATTGATTTGTTATCTGAAGAGAAACCAAGCAAGAGGTTGTTGAAAAAGTGGAGCAGAAGTTGGAGTAAGCTAGGACATGAACTTACAGTTCACAAAGGGTTTCTATTGCTAGGGACAAGATTTGTACCACCATGGATTTGAATTAGAAAAAACAGCAACTGGCACATGTGGGCAATTTAGGAATAGTAAATACAAAAGAGAGATTTTGAAGAAATTCTTGGTGGGCTGTGCTTGATCATGATGTTGTGTGTATGGCTAGGAAGTGTCGAGTGTGTGGCGTGTGACACAGGTTTGAGAACTACTAGTATCCCTGTGCTTTGAAAACAGTTTGAGAGAGAAAGTTACCTTTCCTATTTGTTCACATATAATAGAGTACAACGCTGTTCCAAAGAGACAGAAAATTATTTGAAAATATGTGGACTAGAGCATAAAATATCAGCTTTATATCACCCACAGACCAATGGTCCTACTAAGAGAGTGGTAAAAACATTGAAGGAGGGGATACAATTGGCCAGAGCAAATGGCCTTGATGGGAAAATTGATTTGTCTCAGAGAATAACTGGATATTGTATGTTTCCACAATCCACCACCGGAAAGTCTCTTTTCGAGCTGTTCAAAGACAGAGCTCCATTCAGAAAAGTGTGTCCAGGTTTGATGTTTTGGGGTAAAGGTTGTGTGAAAAATGCACTGGGAGATTGGAGAGAATAATAAACATTTCACAAAAGAAAATTAAAGTTGAGCCATGACAAACAAAAAAATACAAGGAATTAGGTGGTCAAATTGAAAGATTTTGTAAAAATAAGAGCTACCAAAGGGTGTGCTGAGTGGTCCGAATTTATGAGTTAGTTTGAGGTAGTCACATTTTTTTAAAATGCAGTGAACACTCATGCTTGCAGGATCTGGATCAAAAACAGAGTAGCGGTTCTTCATCATGTTCCAGTGGAAAATTAGAAACTCAATACAGATATTCAAAATTGTGGGCTATATCAGCCAGGGATGGTAGGAAACAAAAATGTCTAGTGAGCTAAAGAGTGGGAGAATAATCAAGAAAACATCCTTTTTGAAGATTTTTTTATAAAATAGTCATGTTATTGTTACATGATGTACTTTAATATGGTTTATTATATCTAATTTCTTTTCACTGTTTTTAAGGGTTTTTATTTGTGTTATCTTGCTGTTAGTTATCTGTTAAGGGAGGGAGCAATGTGGCATAAATAAAGTGACTTACTTATAGACTATGACGCTAAGTTTATTGCTCACAGAGTGCACTGTCCATGGAATGGGAACATAGAATGTGATGAGGTAATGGAATCAGAATGTGGGGAGCTGTGAGGGACAGGTAAAGAGCTGCTTATGAGTGGTTGTTGATATGTCTAGAAATAAATACAAGTCCCCTGTCATCTTTGTGGAGGAACAATGCAGTAACCAATCAAAAGACATGGAAAGGAGTAGTACTTCATGGCAGGGGAAAACAGAAGATTGACAAGCTGGGTCAAGAATGAGAAGTAGGAAAATGAGTGACGAGGAAAAGTCAACCAAAGATAAGCCACTTAGGAGAGGGGAGGCTCCAATGTTGTGGTTCTTGATGAGCCACAATATGTTTTGCAACAGAAAGCATATGTGGTTTCCTGGGATTTGAGATAAAAATGATAACATGATAAAATAATACAATCACAAAATGTGCTGCTTGATTCCATATAATTTGTATTTTTTGCCACATAATTTAGTCAACCCTGCTGTATAATTTGGTCCTCTTCTGCCACATAATTCATTGGCCCTGGTAGATACATCGTATCCTGACCTGTTATTCATCGTTTAGCGTGTCAGTCTCCAAGAGTAGCTCAAACTACACTTCTTTGTGATGTCATAGTATGGTATTCACTCAGAACTTGTGGAAAATAGCTGTGAAACAGCTCATTCATACTGTTGTGTATGTTTATGCTTTGCATTTCTGATACACTTTTATTAGTAAGAAAATTGTGCGGCAAGCAACAACAAACACTTGCTTCGAGATTTCATTAGACTTTTAATACCATAAAAATGAATGACAAGATCTGGCCTATAAAAGGCAAAGAGTTATCATCATTCCATGAGATGGTTGAATACTATAGAACGTTTGTAAAAGATTTTGTTGGTACAACATACAATATGAGGAAGTTGTTAAAAGAAAATTAGAATTTCTGTGGGAGAGTGAATATTGAAAGGAATTTGAGTGGGGAAAGGAAGAACTAAGTCATGCTCCTTCTTTGCAAGCTTATGATCCAATGTGTGATGCAAGTGCAAATGGCTTAAGGTCCCATCTAATTCACACAAGAAATGGCCAAAAGAAACTCACTGTGTGTGTGTCACAAGCCTTGAACAAATCTTAATGTAATTTTTCAGTTATAGAGAGAGTCTTTGGTAGTTTTCTGGGCAGTAAACAGATTCAAACTTTTTTTTGTGGGGGATGAAATTTGCAGTTCAGACAGACCACAAACCTTTGGTAGAATATTTTGCACGAAAGGAACTTGATTGTATACACTCTTGCATTTGAAGGTGGGTTGTATGTCTACAGAATACTGCTTCACAGTGCAGTATATACCAGGAGCAGGAAATGGACTGTTTGCCAAGACTGGTTAAAATGTGAGCTCCACCTTATGTGGAGGTGGAAGACTCAGTAGAGGCAGATGTCAGTGTTTGCAAAGTTACCCAAGGGAGCTTTAAAGAGAGTAAATGTTTTGAAGAATTAGAGACCGATGAGGAACTAAAAGATGTAATTGATTTGTTATCTGAATAGAAACCAAGCAAGCGGTTGTAGAAAAAGTGTGGCAGAAGTTGGTGTAAGCTAGGACATGAACTTACAGTTGACAAAGGGTTTCTATTGCTAGGGACGAGATTAGTACCACCATGGTGTTTGAATTAGAAAAAACAGCAACTGGCACATGTGGGCAATTTAGGAATAGTAAATACAAAAGAGAGGTTCTGAAGATATTCCTGGTGGGCAGTGCCTGATCATGATGTTGCGTGTATGGCTAGGAAGTGTCGAGTGTGTGGCGTGTGACACAGGTTTGAGAACTACTAGTATCCCTGTGCTTTGAAAACAGTTTGAGAGAGAAAGTTACCTTTGCTATTTGTTCACATATAATAGAGTACAATGCTGTTCCAGAGAGACAGAAAATTATTTTAAAATGTGTGGAGTAGAGCATAAAATGTCAGCTTTGTATCACCCACAGACCAATGGTCCTACTAAGAGAGTGGTAAAAACATTGAAGGAGGGGATACAATTGGCCAGAGCAAATGGCCTTGATGGGATAATTGATTTGTCTCGGAGGATAACTGAATATTGTATGTTTCCACAATCCACCACCGGAAAGTCTCTTTTCGAGCTGTTCAAAGACAGAGCTCCATTCAGAAAAGTGTGTCCAGGGTGGATGTTTTGGGGTAAAGGTTGCGTGAACAATGCACTGGGAGATTGGAGAGAATATTAAACATTTCACAAAAGAAAATTAAAGTTGAGCTATGAGAAACAAAAAAATGCAAGGAATTAGGTGGTCAAATTGGAAGACTTTGTAAAAATAAGAGCTACCAAAGGGTGTGCTGAGTGGTCCGAATTTATGAGTTAGTTTGAGGTAGTCACATTTTTAAAAAATGCAGTGAACACACATGATAGTAGGATCTGGAACAAAAACAGAGTAGCGGTTCTTCATCATGTTCCAGTGGAAAATGAGAAACTCAATACAGAAAATCAAAATGGTGGGCTGGCTCAGCCAGGGATGGTAGGAAACAAAAATGTCTAACGAGCAGAAGAGTGGGAGACTAATGAAGAAAACATCCTTTTTGAAGATTTTGATAATAAAATAGTCATGTTATTGTTACATGATGTACTTTAATATGGTTTATTATGTCTAATTTCTTTTCACTGTTTTTAAGGGTTTTTTTGTATTATCTTGCTGTTAGGTATCTGTTAAGGGAGGGAGCAATGTGGTATAATTAAAGTGACTTACTTATATACTATGACGCTAAGTTTATTGCTCACAGAGTGCACTGTCCATGGAATGGGAACTTAGAATGTGATGAGGTAATGGAATCAGAATGTGGGGAGCTATGAGGGACAGGTAAAGAGCTGCTTGTTAGTGGTGGTTGATATGTCTGGAAATAAATACAAGTCCCCTCTCATCTTTGTGGAGGAACAATGCAGTAACCAATCAAAAGGCATGGAAAGGAGTAGTACTTCATGGCAGGGGAAAACAGAAGATTGACAAGCTGGGTCAAGAATGAGAAGTAGGAAAATGAGTGACGAGGAAAAGTCAACCAAAGATAAGCCACTTAGGAGAGGGAAGGCTCCAATGTTGTGGTTCTTGATGAGCCACAATATGTTTTGCAACAGAAAGCATATGTGGTTTCCTAGGATTTGAGATAAAAATGATAACATGATAAAATAATACAATCACAAAATGTGCAGCTTGATTCCATATAATTTGTATTTTTTGCCACATAATTTAGTCAACCCTGCTGTATAATTTGGTCCTCTTCTGCCACATAATTCACTGGCCCTGGTAGATACATCGTATCCTGACCTGTTATTCATCGTTTAGCATGTCAGTCTCCAAGAGTAGCTCAAACTACACTTCCTTGTGATATCATAGTATGGTATTCACTCAGAACTAGTGGAAAATGGCTGTGAAACAGCTCATTCATACTGTTGTGTATGTTTATGCTTTGCATTTCTGATACAGTTTTACTGGTAAGAAAATTGTGCGGCAAGCAACAACAAACACTTGCTTCGAGATTTCATTAGACTTTTAACACCATAATAAGTAATGACAAGATCAGGTGTATAAAAGGCAAAGAGTTATCATCATTCCATGAGATGGTTGAATACTATAGAAAGTTTGTAAAAGATTTTGCTGGTACAACATACAATATGAGGAAGTTGTTAAAAGAAAAAATAGAATTTCTGTGGGAGAGTGAATATTGAAAGGAGTTTGAGTGGAGAAAGGAAGAACTAAGTCATGCTCCTTCTTTGCAAGCTTATGATCCAATGTGTGATGCAAGTGCAAATGGCTTAAGGTCCCATCTAATTCATACAAGAAATGGCCGAAAGAAACTCACTGTGTGTGTGTCACAAGCTTTGAACGAATCTTAAAGTAATTATTCAGTTATAGAGAGAGTCTTTGGTAGTTTTCTGGGCAGTAAACAGATTCAAACATTTTTTGTGGGGGATGAAATTTGCAGTTCAGACAGACCTCAAATCTTTGGTAGAATATTTTGCACGAAGGAACTTGATTGTATACACTCTTGCATTTGAAGGTGGGTTGTATGTCTACAGGAATACTGCTTCACAGTGCATTTTATACCAGGAGCAGGAAATGGACTGTTTGCCAAGACTGGTTAAAGAGTAAGCTCCACCTTAGGTGGAGGCGGAAGACTCAGTAGAGGAAGATGTCAGTGTTTGCCAAGTTACCCAAGGGAGCTTTAAAGAGAGTAAATGTTTTGAAGAATTAGAGACCGATGAGGAACTAAAAGATGTAATTGATTTGTTATCTGAAGAGAAACCAAGCAAGAGGTTGTTGAAAAAGTGGAGCAGAAGTTGGAGTAAGCTAGGACATGAACTTACAGTTCACAAAGGGTTTCTATTGCTAGGGACAAGATTTGTACCACCATGGATTTGAATTAGAAAAAACAGCAACTGGCACATGTGGGCAATTTAGGAATAGTAAATACAAAAGAGAGATTTTGAAGAAATTCTTGGTGGGCTGTGCTTGATCATGATGTTGTGTGTATGGCTAGGAAGTGTCGAGTGTGTGGCGTGTGACACAGGTTTGAGAACTACTAGTATCCCTGTGCTTTGAAAACAGTTTGAGAGAGAAAGTTACCTTTCCTATTTGTTCACATATAATAGAGTACAACGCTGTTCCAAAGAGACAGAAAATTATTTGAAAATATGTGGACTAGAGCATAAAATATCAGCTTTATATCACCCACAGACCAATGGTCCTACTAAGAGAGTGGTAAAAACATTGAAGGAGGGGATACAATTGGCCAGAGCAAATGGCCTTGATGGGAAAATTGATTTGTCTCGGAGAATAACTGGATATTGTATGTTTCCACAATCCACCACCGGAAAGTCTCTTTTCGAGCTGTTCAAAGACAGAGCTCCATTCAGAAAAGTGTGTCCAGGTTTGATGTTTTGGGGTAAAGGTTGTGTGAAAAATGCACTGGGAGATTGGAGAGAATAATAAACATTTCACAAAAGAAAATTAAAGTTGAGCCATGACAAACAAAAAAATACAAGGAATTAGGTGGTCAAATTGAAAGATTTTGTAAAAATAAGAGCTACCAAAGGGTGTGCTGAGTGGTCCGAATTTATGAGTTAGTTTGAGGTAGTCACATTTTTTTAAAATGCAGTGAACACTCATGCTTGCAGGATCTGGATCAAAAACAGAGTAGCGGTTCTTCATCATGTTCCAGTGGAAAATTAGAAACTCAATACAGATATTCAAAATTGTGGGCTATATCAGCCAGGGATGGTAGGAAACAAAAATGTCTAGTGAGCTAAAGAGTGGGAGAATAATCAAGAAAACATCCTTTTTGAAGATTTTTTTATAAAATAGTCATGTTATTGTTACATGATGTACTTTAATATGGTTTATTATATCTAATTTCTTTTCACTGTTTTTAAGGGTTTTTATTTGTGTTATCTTGCTGTTAGTTATCTGTTAAGGGAGGGAGCAATGTGGCATAAATAAAGTGACTTACTTATAGACTATGACGCTAAGTTTATTGCTCACAGAGTGCACTGTCCATGGAATGGGAACATAGAATGTGATGAGGTAATGGAATCAGAATGTGGGGAGCTGTGAGGGACAGGTAAAGAGCTGCTTATGAGTGGTTGTTGATATGTCTAGAAATAAATACAAGTCCCCTGTCATCTTTGTGGAGGAACAATGCAGTAACCAATCAAAAGATATGGAAAGGAGTAGTACTTCATGGCAGGGGAAAACAGAAGATTGACAAGCTGGGTCAAGAATGAGAAGTAGGAAAATGAGTGACGAGGAAAAGTCAACCAAAGATAAGCCACTTAGGAGAGGGGAGGCTCCAATGTTGTGGTTATTGATGAGCCACAATATGTTTTGCAACAGAAAGCATATGTGGTTTCCTGGGATTTGAGATAAAAATGATAACATGATAAAATAATACAATCACAAAATGTGCTGCTTGATTCCATATAATTTGTATTTTTTGCCACATAATTTAGTCAACCCTGCTGTATAATTTGGTCCTCTTCTGCCACATAATTCATTGGCCCTGGTAGATACATCGTATCCTGACCTGTTATTCATCGTTTAGCGTGTCAGTCTCCAAGAGTAGCTCAAACTACACTTCTTTGTGATGTCATAGTATGGTATTCACTCAGAACTTGTGGAAAATAGCTGTGAAACAGCTCATTCATACTGTTGTGTATGTTTATGCTTTGCATTTCTGATACACTTTTATTAGTAAGAAAATTGTGCGGCAAGCAACAACAAACACTTGCTTCGAGATTTCATTAGACTTTTAATACCATAAAAATGAATGACAAGATCTGGCCTATAAAAGGCAAAGAGTTATCATCATTCCATGAGATGGTTGAATACTATAGAACGTTTGTAAAAGATTTTGTTGGTACAACATACAATATGAGGAAGTTGTTAAAAGAAAATTAGAATTTCTGTGGGAGAGTGAATATTGAAAGGAATTTGAGTGGGGAAAGGAAGAACTAAGTCATGCTCCTTCTTTGCAAGCTTATGATCCAATGTGTGATGCAAGTGCAAATGGCTTAAGGTCCCATCTAATTCACACAAGAAATGGCCAAAAGAAACTCACTGTGTGTGTGTCACAAGCCTTGAACAAATCTTAATGTAATTTTTCAGTTATAGAGAGAGTCTTTGGTAGTTTTCTGGGCAGTAAACAGATTCAAACTTTTTTTTGTGGGGGATGAAATTTGCAGTTCAGACAGACCACAAACCTTTGGTAGAATATTTTGCACGAAAGGAACTTGATTGTATACACTCTTGCATTTGAAGGTGGGTTGTATGTCTACAGAATACTGCTTCACAGTGCAGTATATACCAGGAGCAGGAAATGGACTGTTTGCCAAGACTGGTTAAAATGTGAGCTCCACCTTATGTGGAGGTGGAAGACTCAGTAGAGGCAGATGTCAGTGTTTGCAAAGTTACCCAAGGGAGCTTTAAAGAGAGTAAATGTTTTGAAGAATTAGAGACCGATGAGGAACTAAAAGATGTAATTGATTTGTTATCTGAATAGAAACCAAGCAAGCGGTTGTAGAAAAAGTGTGGCAGAAGTTGGTGTAAGCTAGGACATGAACTTACAGTTGACAAAGGGTTTCTATTGCTAGGGACGAGATTAGTACCACCATGGTGTTTGAATTAGAAAAAACAGCAACTGGCACATGTGGGCAATTTAGGAATAGTAAATACAAAAGAGAGGTTCTGAAGATATTCCTGGTGGGCAGTGCCTGATCATGATGTTGCGTGTATGGCTAGGAAGTGTCGAGTGTGTGGCGTGTGACACAGGTTTGAGAACTACTAGTATCCCTGTGCTTTGAAAACAGTTTGAGAGAGAAAGTTACCTTTGCTATTTGTTCACATATAATAGAGTACAATGCTGTTCCAGAGAGACAGAAAATTATTTTAAAATGTGTGGAGTAGAGCATAAAATGTCAGCTTTGTATCACCCACAGACCAATGGTCCTACTAAGAGAGTGGTAAAAACATTGAAGGAGGGGATACAATTGGCCAGAGCAAATGGCCTTGATGGGATAATTGATTTGTCTCGGAGGATAACTGAATATTGTATGTTTCCACAATCCACCACCGGAAAGTCTCTTTTCGAGCTGTTCAAAGACAGAGCTCCATTCAGAAAAGTGTGTCCAGGGTGGATGTTTTGGGGTAAAGGTTGCGTGAACAATGCACTGGGAGATTGGAGAGAATATTAAACATTTCACAAAAGAAAATTAAAGTTGAGCTATGAGAAACAAAAAAATGCAAGGAATTAGGTGGTCAAATTGGAAGACTTTGTAAAAATAAGAGCTACCAAAGGGTGTGCTGAGTGGTCCGAATTTATGAGTTAGTTTGAGGTAGTCACATTTTTAAAAAATGCAGTGAACACACATGATAGTAGGATCTGGAACAAAAACAGAGTAGCGGTTCTTCATCATGTTCCAGTGGAAAATGAGAAACTCAATACAGAAAATCAAAATGGTGGGCTGGCTCAGCCAGGGATGGTAGGAAACAAAAATGTCTAACGAGCAGAAGAGTGGGAGACTAATGAAGAAAACATCCTTTTTGAAGATTTTGATAATAAAATAGTCATGTTATTGTTACATGATGTACTTTAATATGGTTTATTATGTCTAATTTCTTTTCACTGTTTTTAAGGGTTTTTTTGTATTATCTTGCTGTTAGGTATCTGTTAAGGGAGGGAGCAATGTGGTATAATTAAAGTGACTTACTTATATACTATGACGCTAAGTTTATTGCTCACAGAGTGCACTGTCCATGGAATGGGAACTTAGAATGTGATGAGGTAATGGAATCAGAATGTGGGGAGCTATGAGGGACAGGTAAAGAGCTGCTTGTTAGTGGTGGTTGATATGTCTGGAAATAAATACAAGTCCCCTCTCATCTTTGTGGAGGAACAATGCAGTAACCAATCAAAAGGCATGGAAAGGAGTAGTACTTCATGGCAGGGGAAAACAGAAGATTGACAAGCTGGGTCAAGAATGAGAAGTAGGAAAATAAGTGACGAGGAAAAGTCAACCAAAGATAAGCCACTTAGGAGAGGGAAGGCTCCAATGTTGTGGTTCTTGATGAGCCACAATATGTTTTGCAACAGAAAGCATATGTGGTTTCCTAGGATTTGAGATAAAAATGATAACATGATAAAATAATACAATCACAAAATGTGCAGCTTGATTCCATATAATTTGTATTTTTTGCCACATAATTTAGTCAACCCTGCTGTATAATTTGGTCCTCTTCTGCCACATAATTCACTGGCCCTGGTAGATACATCGTATCCTGACCTGTTAATCATTGTTTAGCGTGTCAGTCTCCAAGAGTAGCTCAAACTACACTTCCTTGTGATGTCATAGTATGGTATTCACTCAGAACTTGTGGAAAATAGCTGTGAAACAGCTCATTCATACTGGTGTGTATGTTTATGCTTTGCATTTCTGATACACTTTTACTGGTAAGAAAATTGTGCGGCAAGTAACAACAAACACTCGCTTCGAGATTTCATTAGACTTTTAACACCATAAAAAGTAATGACAAGATCAGGTCTATAAAAGGCAAAGAGTTATCATCATTCCATGAGATGGTTGAATACTATAGAAAGTTTGTAAAAGATTTTGCTGGTACAACATACAATATGAGGAAGTTGTTAAAAGAAAAAATAGAATTTCTGTGGAAGAGTGAATATTGAAAGGAATTTGAGTGGGGAAAGGAAGAACTAAGTCATGCTCCTTCTTTGCAAGCTTATGATCCAATGTGTGATGCAAAGGTGGTGTGTGATGCAAGTGCAAATGGCTTAAGGTCCCATCTAATTCATACAAGAAAGGGCCAAAAGAAACTCACTGTGTGTGTGTCACAAGCCTTGAACGAATCTTAATGTAATTATTCAGTTATAGAGAGAGTCTTTGGTAGTTTTCTGGGCAGTAAACAGATTCAAACTTTTTTTGTCTGGGATGAAATTTGCAGTTCAGAAAGACCACAAACCTTTGGTAGAATATTTTGCACGAAAGGAACTTGATTGTATACACTCATGCATTTGAAGGTGGGTTGTATGTCTACAGGAATACTGCTTCACAGTGCAGTATATACCAGGAGCAGGAAATGGACTGTTTGCCAAGACTGGTTAAAGAGTGAGCTCCACCTTATGTGGAGGTGGAAGACTCAGTAGAGGAAGATGTCAGTGTTTGCCAAGTTACCTAAGGGAGCTTTAAAGAGAGTAAATGTTTTGAAGGATTAGAGACCGATGAGGAACTAAAAGATGTAATTGATTTATTATCTGAAGAGAAACCAAGCAAGAGGTTGTTGAAAAAGTGTAGCAGAAGTTGGAGTAAGCTAGGACATGAACTTACAGTTGACAAAGGGTTTCTATTGCTAGGGACGAGATTAGTACCACCATGGATTTGAATTAGAAAAAACTGCAACTGGCACATGTGGGCAATTTAGGAATAGTAAATACAAAAGAGAGATTTTGAAGATATTCCTGGTGGCCAGTGCATGATCATGATGTTGCGTGTATGGCCAGGAAGTGTCGAGTGTGTGGCGTGTGACACAGGTTTGAGAACTACTAGTACCCCTGTGCTTTGAAAAGAGTTTGAGAGATAAAGTTACCTTTGCTATTTGTTCACATATAATAGAGTACAATGCTGTTCCAGAGAGACAGAAAAATATTTGAAAATGTATGGAGTAGAGCATAAAATATCAGCTTTGTATCACCCACAGACCAATGGTCCTACTAAGAGAGTGGTAAAAACATTGAAGGAGGGGATACAATTGGCCAGAGCAAATGGCCTTGATGGGAAAATTGATTTGTCTCGGAGGATAACTGAATATTGTATGTTTCCACAATCCACCACCGGAAAGTCTCTTTTCGAGCTGTTCAAAGACAGAGCTCCATTCAGAAAAGCGTGTCCAGGGTGGATGTTTTGGGGTAAAGGTTGCGTGAACAATGCAGTGGGAGATTGGAGAGAATAATAAACATTTCACAAAAGAAAATTAAAGTTGAGCTATGACAAACAAAAAAATGCAAGGAATTAGGTGGTCAAATTGGAAGATTTTGAAAAAAATAAGAGCTACCAAAGTGTGTGCTGAGTGTTCCGAATTTATGAGTGAGTTTGAGGTAGTCATAGTTTTTTTAAAATGCAGTGAACACACATGCTGGCAGGATCTGGAACAAAAACAGAGTAGCGGTTCTTCATCATGTTCCAGTGGAAAATGAGAAACTCAATACAGACAATCAAAATGGTGGACTGGCTCAGCCAGGGATGGTAGGAAACAAAAATGTCTATCGAGCAGAGGAGTGGGAGAATAATGAAGAAAACATCCTTTTTGAAGATTTTGATAATAAAATAGTCATGTTATTGTTACATGATGTACTTTAATATGGTTTATTATGTCTAATTTCTTTTCACTGATTTTAAGGGTTTTTATTTGTGTTATCTTGCTGTTAGTTATCTGTTAAGGGAGGGAGCAATGTTGCATAAATAAAGTGACTTACTTATAGACTATGACGCTAAGTTTATTGCTCACAGAGTGCTCTGTCCATGGAATGGGAACTTAGAATGTCATGAGGTAATAGAATCAGAATGTGGGGAGCTGTGAGGGACAGGTAAAGAGCTGCTTGTGAGTGGTGGTTGATATGTCTGGAAATAAATACAAGTCCCCTGTCATCTTTGTGGAGGAAGAATGCAGTAACTAATCAAAAGACATGGAAATGAGTGGTACTTCATGGCAGGGGAAAACAGAAGATTGACAAGCTGGGTCAAGAATGAGAAGTAGGAAAATGAGTGATGAGAAAAAGTCAACCAAAGATAAGCCACTTAGGAGAGGGGAGGCTCCAATTTTTGTGGTTCTTGATGAGCCACAATATGTTTTGCAACAGAAAGCATATGTGGTTTCCTAGGATTTGAGATCAAAATGATAACATGATAAAATAATACAATCACAAAATGTGATGCTTGATTCCATTTAATTTGTATTTTTTTCCACATAATTTAGTCAACCCTGCTGTGTAATTTGGTCCTCTTCTGCCACATAATTCACTGGCCCTGGTAGATACATCGTATCCTGACCTGTTATTCATCGTTTAGCATGTCAGTCTCCAAGAGTAGCTCAAACTACACTTCCTTGTGATATCATAGTATGGTATTCACTCAGAACTTGTGGAAAATAGCTGTGAAACAGCTCATTCATACTGTTGTGTATGTTTATGCTTTGCATTTCTGATACAGTTTTACTGGTAAGAAAATTGTGCGGCAAGCAACAACAAACACTTGCTTCGAGATTTCATTAGACTTTTAACACCATAATAAGTAATGACAAGATCAGGTGTATAAAAGGCAAAGAGTTATCATCATTCCATGAGATGGTTGAATACTATAGAAAGTTTGTAAAAGATTTTGCTGGTACAACATACAATATGAGGAAGTTGTTAAAAGAAAACATAGAATTTCTGTAGGAGAGTGAATATTGAAAGGAGTTTGAGTGGAGAAATGAAGAACTAAGTCATGCTCCTTCTTTGCAAGCTCATGATCCAATGTGTGATGCAAAGGTGGTCTGTGATGCAAGTGCAAATGGCTTAAGGTCCCATCTAATTCATACAAGAAATGGCCGAAAGAAACTCACTGTGTGTGTGTCACAAGCCTTGAACGAATCTTAAAGTAATTATTCAGTTATAGAGAGAGTCTTTGGTAGTTTTCTGGGCAGTAAACAGATTCAAACTTTTTTTGTCTGGGATGAAATTTGCAGTTCAGAAAGACCACAAACCTTTGGTAGAATATTTTGCACGAAAGGAACTTGATTGTATACACTCATGCATTTGAAGGTGGGTTGTATGTCTACAGGAATACTGCTTCACAGTGCAGTATATACCAGGAGCAGGAAATGGACTGTTTGCCAAGACTGGTTAAAGAGTGAGCTCCACCTTATGTGGAGGTGGAAGACTCAGTAGAGGAAGATGTCAGTGTTTGCCAAGTTACCTAAGGGAGCTTTAAAGAGAGTAAATGTTTTGAAGGATTAGAGACCGATGAGGAACTAAAAGATGTAATTGATTTATTATCTGAAGAGAAACCAAGCAAGAGGTTGTTGAAAAAGTGTAGCAGAAGTTGGAGTAAGCTAGGACATGAACTTACAGTTGACAAAGGGTTTCTATTGCTAGGGACGAGATTAGTACCACCATGGATTTGAATTAGAAAAAACTGCAACTGGCACATGTGGGCAATTTAGGAATAGTAAATACAAAAGAGAGATTTTGAAGATATTCCTGGTGGCCAGTGCATGATCATGATGTTGCGTGTATGGCCAGGAAGTGTCGAGTGTGTGGCGTGTGACACAGGTTTGAGAACTACTAGTACCCCTGTGCTTTGAAAAGAGTTTGAGAGATAAAGTTACCTTTGCTATTTGTTCACATATAATAGAGTACAATGCTGTTCCAGAGAGACAGAAAAATATTTGAAAATGTATGGAGTAGAGCATAAAATATCAGCTTTGTATCACCCACAGACCAATGGTCCTACTAAGAGAGTGGTAAAAACATTGAAGGAGGGGATACAATTGGCCAGAGCAAATGGCCTTGATGGGAAAATTGATTTGTCTAGGAGGATAACTGAATATTGTATGTTTCCACAATCCACCACCGGAAAGTCTCTTTTCGAGCTGTTCAAAGACAGAGCTCCATTCAGAAAAGCGTGTCCAGGGTGGATGTTTTGGGGTAAAGGTTGCGTGAACAATGCAGTGGGAGATTGGAGAGAATAATAAACATTTCACAAAAGAAAATTAAAGTTGAGCTATGACAAACAAAAAAATGCAAGGAATTAGGTGGTCAAATTGGAAGATTTTGAAAAAAATAAGAGCTACCAAAGTGTGTGCTGAGTGTTCCGAATTTATGAGTGAGTTTGAGGTAGTCATAGTTTTTTTAAAATGCAGTGAACACACATGCTGGCAGGATCTGGAACAAAAACAGAGTAGCGGTTCTTCATCATGTTCCAGTGGAAAATGAGAAACTCAATACAGACAATCAAAATGGTGGACTGGCTCAGCCAGGGATGGTAGGAAACAAAAATGTCTATCGAGCAGAGGAGTGGGAGAATAATGAAGAAAACATCCTTTTTGAAGATTTTGATAATAAAATAGTCATGTTATTGTTACATGATGTACTTTAATATGGTTTATTATGTCTAATTTCTTTTCACTGATTTTAAGGGTTTTTATTTGTGTTATCTTGCTGTTAGTTATCTGTTAAGGGAGGGAGCAATGTTGCATAAATAAAGTGACTTACTTATAGACTATGACGCTAAGTTTATTGCTCACAGAGTGCTCTGTCCATGGAATGGGAACTTAGAATGTCATGAGGTAATAGAATCAGAATGTGGGGAGCTGTGAGGGACAGGTAAAGAGCTGCTTGTGAGTGGTGGTTGATATGTCTGGAAATAAATACAAGTCCCCTGTCATCTTTGTGGAGGAAGAATGCAGTAACTAATCAAAAGACATGGAAATGAGTGGTACTTCATGGCAGGGGAAAACAGAAGATTGACAAGCTGGGTCAAGAATGAGAAGTAGGAAAATGAGTGATGAGAAAAAGTCAACCAAAGATAAGCCACTTAGGAGAGGGGAGGCTCCAATTTTTGTGGTTCTTGATGAGCCACAATATGTTTTGCAACAGAAAGCATATGTGGTTTCCTAGGATTTGAGATCAAAATGATAACATGATAAAATAATACAATCACAAAATGTGATGCTTGATTCCATTTAATTTGTATTTTTTTCCACATAATTTAGTCAACCCTGCTGTGTAATTTGGTCCTCTTCTGCCACATAATTCACTGGCCCTGGTAGATACATCGTATCCTGACATGTTATTCATCGTTTAGCATGTCAGTCTCCAAGAGTAGCTCAAACTACACTTCCTTGTGATATCATAGTATGGTATTCACTCAGAACTTGTGGAAAATAGCTGTGAAACAGCTCATTCATACTGTTGTGTATGTTTATGCTTTGCATTTCTGATACAGTTTTACTGGTAAGAAAATTGTGCGGCAAGCAACAACAAACACTTGCTTCGAGATTTCATTAGACTTTTAACACCATAATAAGTAATGACAAGATCAGGTGTATAAAAGGCAAAGAGTTATCATCATTCCATGAGATGGTTGAATACTATAGAAAGTTTGTAAAAGATTTTGCTGGTACAACATACAATATGAGGAAGTTGTTAAAAGAAAACATAGAATTTCTGTAGGAGAGTGAATATTGAAAGGAGTTTGAGTGGAGAAATGAAGAACTAAGTCATGCTCCTTCTTTGCAAGCTCATGATCCAATGTGTGATGCAAAGGTGGTCTGTGATGCAAGTGCAAATGGCTTAAGGTCCCATCTAATTCATACAAGAAATGGCCGAAAGAAACTCACTGTGTGTGTGTCACAAGCCTTGAACGAATCTTAAAGTAATTATTCAGTTATAGAGAGAGTCTTTGGTAGTTTTCTGGGCAGGAAACAGATTCAAACTTTTTTTGTGGGGGATGAAATTTGCAGGTCAGACAGACCTCAAACCTTTGGTAGAATATTTTGCATGAAGGAACTTGATTGTATACACTCTTGCATTTGAAGGTGGATTTTATGTCTACAGGAATACTGCTTCACAGTGCAGCTTATACCAGGAGCAGGAAATGGACTGTTTGCCAAGACTGGTTAAAGAGTAAGCTCCACCTTATGTGGAGGTGGAAGACTCAGTAGAGGAAGATGTCAGTGTTTGCCAAGTTACCCAAGGGAGCTTTAAAGAGAGTAAATGTTTTGAAGAATTAGAGACCGATGAGGTACTAAAAGATGTAATTGATTTGTAATCTGAAGAGAAACCAAGCAAGAGGTTGTTGAAAAAGTGGAGCAGAAGTTGGAGTAAGCTAGGACATGAACTTACAGTTCACAAAGGGTTTCTATTGCTAGGGACAAGATTTGTACCACCATGGATTTGAATTAGAAAAAACAGCAACTGGCACATGTGGGCAATTTAGGAATAGTAAATACAAAAGAGAGATTTTGAAGATATTCTTGGTGGCCAGTGCTTGATCATGATGTTGCGTGTATGGCTAGGAAGTGTCGAGTGTGTGGCGTGTGACACAGGTTTGAGAACTACTAGTATCCCTGTGCTTTGAAAACAGTTTGAGAGAGAAAGTTACCTTTGCTATTTGTTCACATATAATAGAGTACAACGCTGTTCCAAAGAGACAGAAAATTATTTGAAAATGTGTGGACTAGAGCATAGAATATCAGCTTTATATCACCCACAGACCAATGGTCCTACTAAGAGAGTGGTAAAAACATTGAAGGAGGGGATACAATTGGCCAGAGCAAATGGCCTTGATGGGAAAATTGATTTGTCTCGGAGGATAACTGAATATTGTATGTTTCCACAATCCACCACCGGAAAGTCTCTTTTCGAGCTGTTCAAAGACAGAGCTCCATTCAGAAAAGCGTGTCCAGGGTGGATGTTTTGGGGTAAAGGTTGCGTGAACAATGCAGTGGGAGATTGGAGAGAATAATAAACATTTCACAAAAGAAAATTAAAGTTGAGCTATGACAAACAAAAAAATGCAAGGAATTAGGTGGTCAAATTGGAAGATTTTGAAAAAAATAAGAGCTACCAAAGTGTGTGCTGAGTGTTCCGAATTTATGAGTGAGTTTGAGGTAGTCATAGTTTTTTTAAAATGCAGTGAACACACATGCTGGCAGGATCTGGAACAAAAACAGAGTAGCGGTTCTTCATCATGTTCCAGTGGAAAATGAGAAACTCAATACAGACAATCAAAATGGTGGACTGGCTCAGCCAGGGATGGTAGGAAACAAAAATGTCTATCGAGCAGAAGAGTGGGAGAATAATGAAGAAAACATCCTTTTTGAAGATTTTGATAATAAAATAGTCATGTTATTGTTACATGATGTACTTTAATATGGTTTATTATGTCTAATTTCTTTTCACTGTTTTTAAGGGTTTTTATTTGTGTTATCTTGCTGTTAGTTATCTGTTAAGGGAGGGAGCAATGTTGCATAAATAAAGTGACTTACTTATAGACTATGACGCTAAGTTTATTGCTCACAGAGTGCTCTGTCCATGGAATGGGAACTTAGAATGTCATGAGGTAATAGAATCAGAATGTGGGGAGCTGTGAGGGACAGGTAAAGAGCTGCTTGTGAGTGGTGGTTGATATGTCTGGAAATAAATACAAGTCCCCTGTCATCTTTGTGGAGGAACAATGCAGTAACTAATCAAAAGACATGGAAATGAGTGGTACTTCATGGCAGGGGAAAACAGAAGATTGACAAGCTGGGTCAAGAATGAGAAGTAGGAAAATGAGTGATGAGAAAAAGTCAACCAAAGATAAGCCACTTAGGAGAGGGGAGGCTCCAATGTTGTGGTTCTTGATGAGCCACAATATGTTTTGCAACAGAAAGCATATGTGGTTTCCTAGGATTTGAGATAAAAATGATAACATGATAAAATAATACAATCACAAAATGTGATGCTTGATTCCATTTAATTTGTATTTTTTTCCACATAATTTAGTCAACCCTGCTGTGTAATTTGGTCCTCTTCTGCTACATAATTCACTGGCCCTGGTAGATACATCGTATCCTGACCTGTTATTCATCGTTTAGCATGTCAGTCTCCAAGAGTAGCTCAAACTACACTTCCTTGTGATATCATAGTATGGTATTCACTCAGAACTTGTGGAAAATAGCTGTGAAACAGCTCATTCATACTGTTGTGTATGTTTATGCTTTGCATTTCTGATACAGTTTTACTGGTAAGAAAATTGTGCGTCAAGCAACAACAAACACTTGCTTCGAGATTTCATTAGACTTTTAACACCATAATAAGTAATGACAAGATCAGGTGTATAAAAGGCAAAGAGTTATCATCATTCCATGAGATGGTTGAATACTATAGAAAGTTTGTAAAAGATTTTGCTGGTACAACATACAATATGAGGAAGTTGTTAAAAGAAAACATAGAATTTCTGTAGGAGAGTGAATATTGAAAGGAGTTTGAGTGGAGAAAGGAAGAACTAAGTCATGCTCCTTCTTTGCAAGCTTATGATCCAATGTGTGATGCAAAGGTGGTCTGTGATGCAAGTGCAAATGGCTTAAGGTCCCATCTAATTCATACAAGAAATGGCCGAAAGAAACTCACTGTGTGTGTGTCACAAGCCTTGAACGAATCTTAAAGTAATTATTCAGTTATAGAGAGAGTCTTTGGTAGTTTTCTGGGCAGGAAACAGATTCAAACTTTTTTTGTGGGGGATGAAATTTGCAGGTCAGACAGACCACAAACCTTTGGTAGAATATTTTGCACGAAAGGAACTTGATTGTATACACTCTTGCATTTGAAGGTGGGTTGTATGTCTACAGGAATACTGCTTCACAGTGCAGCTTATACCAGGAGCAGGAAATGGACTGTTTGCCAAGACTGGTTAAAGAGTGAGCTCCACCTTATGTGGAGGTGGAAGACTCAGTAGAGGAAGATGTCAGTGTTTGCCAAGTTACCTAAGGGAGCTTTAAAGAGAGTAAATGTTTTGAAGAATTAGAGACCGATGAGGAAATAAAAGATGTAATTGATTTGTTATCTGAAGAGAAACCAAGCAAGTGGTTGTTGAAAAAGTGTGACAGAAGTTGGGGTAAGCTAGGACATGAACTTACAGTTGACAAAGGGTTTCTATTGCTAGGGACGAGATTAGTACCACCATGGAGTTTGAATGAGTGAAAACAGCAACTGGCACATGTGGGCAATTTAGGAATGGTAAATACAAAAGAGAGATTCTGAAGATATTCCTGGTGGGCAGTGCCTGATCATGATGTTGCGTGTATGGCTAGGAAGTGTCGAGTGTGTGGCGTGTGACACAGGTTTGAGAACAACTAGTATCCCTGTCCTTTGAAAACAGTTTGAGAGAGAAAGTTACCTTTGCTATTTGTTCACATATAATAGAGTACAATGCTGTTCCAGAGAGACAGAAAATGATTTGAAAATGTGTGGAGTAGAGCATAAAATGTCAGCTTTGTATCACCCACAGACCAATGGTCCTACTAAGAGAGTGGTAAAAACATTGAAGGAGGGGATACAATTGGCCAGAGCAAATGGCCTTGATGGGAAAATTGATTTGTCTCAGAGGATAACTGGATATTGTATGTTTCCACAATCCACCACCGGAAAGTCTCTTTTCGAGCTGTTCAAAGACAGAGCTCCATTCAGAAAAGTGTGTCCAGGGTGGATGTTTTGTGGTAAAGGTTGAGTGGACAATGCACTGGGAGATTGGAGAGAATAATAAACATTTCACAAAAGAAAATTAAAGTTGAGCTATGACAAACAAAAAAATGCAAGGAATTAGGTGGTCAAATAGGAAGATTTTGTAAAAATAAGAGCTACCAAAGGGTGTGCTGAGTGGTCCGAATTTATGAGTTAGTTTGAGGTAGTCACATTTTTTTTAAATGCAGTGAACACACATGCTGGCAGGATCTGGAACAAAAACAGAGTAGCGGTTCTTCATCATGTTCCAGTGGAAAATGAGAAACTCAATACAGAAAATCAAAATGGTGGGCTGGCTCAGCCAGGGATGGTAGGAAACAAAAAATGTCTAACGAGCAGAAGAGTGGGAGAATAATGAAGAAAACATCCTTTTTGAAGATTTTGATAATAAAATAGTCATGTTATTGTTACATGATGTACTTTAATATGGTTTATTATGTCCAATTTATTTTCACTGTTTTTAAGGGTTTTTATTTGTATTATCTTGCTGTTAGTTGTCTGTTCAGGGAGGGAGCAATGTGGCATAAATAAAGTGACTTACTTATAGACTATGATGCTAAGTTTATTGCTCACAGAGTGCACTGTTCATGGAATGGGAACTTAGAATGTGATGAGGTAATGGAATCAGAATGTGGGGAGCTATGAGGGACAGGTAAAGAGCTGCTTGTGAGTGGTGGTTGATATGTCTGGAAATAAATACAAGTCCCCTGTCATCTTTGTGGAAGAACAATGCAGTAACCAATCAAAAGACATGGAAAGGAGTAGTACTTCATGGCAGGGGAAAACAGAAGATTGACAAGCTGGGTCAAGAATGAGAAGTAGGAAAATGAGTGACGAGGAAAAGTCAACCAAAGATAAGCCACTTAGGAGAGGGGAGGCTCCAATGTTGTGGTTCTTGATGAGCCACAATATGTTTTGTAACAGAAAGCATATGTGGTTTCCTAGGATTTAAGATAAAAATGATAACACGATAAAATAATACAATCACAAAATGTGCTGCTTGATTCCATATAATTTGTATTTTTTGCCACATAATTTAGTCAACCTTGCTGTATAATTTGGTCCTCTTCTGCCACATAATTCACTGGTCCTGGTAGCTACATCGTATCCTGACATGTTATTCAGCGTTTAGCGTGTCAGTCTCCAAGAGTAGCTCAAACTACACTTCCTTGTGATGTCAGAGTATGGTATTCACTCAGAACTTGTGGAAAATAGCTGTGAAACAGCTCATTCATACTGTTGTGTATGTTTATGCTTTGCATTTCTGATACACTTTTACTGGTAAGAAAATTGTGCGGCAAGCAAAAACAAACACTTGGTTCGAGATTTCATTAGACTTCTAACACCATAAAAAGTAATAACAAGATCAGGTCTATAAAAGGCAAAGAGTTATCATCATTCCATGAGATATAAACAACCGCAATGGAGCGCACACCGCTAGGTCCTCCTCCGGGTTGCCCCATGGGAAGCTGGTACATGAAGTTCTTGAGTGATTCACCCCAGTGGGTGCAAGTAAGTACTTGTTAAACGGATAATCTCTAGACCCGATACATGTCCCGGGTTTTAAAATATCGCCCGAGACATGGCTCGGGTTTCAGGATAACTTCCCTCCTCAGTAGAGAAAATAGTTAGGGGTGGAAGAGAGGGCCGCCAAGCAACCGTCAAGGGCCTCAGTGCACGCACAGGCACGCAGGTGCGTCATCCAAGAGCTCGTCAGCTCAAAGCTCAAGGGAGCCATTTATATAAACAACCGCAATGGAGCGCACACCGCTAGCTCCTCCTCCGGGTTGCCCCATGGGAAGCTGGTACATGAAGTTCTTGAGTGATTCACCCCAGTGGGTGCAAGTAAGTACTTGTTAAACGGATAATCTCTAGACCCGATACATGTCCCGGGTTTTAAAATATCGCCCGAGACATGGCTCGGGTTTCGGGATAACTTCCCTCCTCAGTAGAGAAAATAGTTAGGGGTGGAAGAGAGGGCCGCCAAGCAACCGTCAAGGGCCTCAGTGCCCGCACAGGCACGCAGGTGCGTCATCCAGGAGCTCGTCAGCTGAAAGCTCAAGGGAGCCATTTATATAAACAACCGCAATGGAGCGCACACCGCTAGCTCCTCCTCCGGGTTGCCCCATGGGAAGCTGGTACATGAAGTTCTTGAGTGATTCACCCCAGTGGGTGCAAGTAAGTACTTGTTAAACGGATAATCTCTAGACCCGATACATGTCCCGGGTTTTAAAATATCGCCCGAGACATGGCTCGGGTTTCGGGATAACTTCCCTCCTCAGTAGAGAAAATAGTTAGGGGTGGAAGAGAGGGCCGCCAAGCAACCGTCAAGGGCCTCAGTGCCCGCACAGGCACGCAGGTGCGTCATCCAGGAGCTCGTCAGCTCAAAGCTCAAGGGAGCCATTTATATAAACAACCGCAATGGAGCGCACACCGCTAGCTCCTCCTCCGGGTTGCCCCATGGGAAGCTGGTACATGAAGTTCTTGAGTGATTCACCCCAGTGGGTGCAAGTAAGTACTTGTTAAACGGATAATCTCTAGACCCGATACATGTCCCGGGTTTTAAAATATCGCCCAAGACATGGCTCGGGTTTCGGGATAACTTCCCTCCTCAGTAGAGAAAATAGTTAGGGGTGGAAGAGAGGGCCGCCAAGCAACCGTCAAGGGCCTCAGTGCCCGCACAGGCACGCAGGTGCGTCATCCAGGAGCTCGTCAGCTCAAAGCTCAAGGGAGCCATTTATATAAACAACCGCAATGGTGTGCACACCGCTAGCTCCTCCTCCGGGTTGCCCCATGGGAAGCTGGTACATGAAGTTCTTGAGTGATTCACCCCAGTGGGTGCAAGTAAGTACTTGTTAAACGGATAATCTCTAGACCCGATACATGTCCCGGGTTTTAAAATATCGCCCGAGACATGGCTCGGGTTTCGGGATAACTTCCCTCCTCAGTAGAGAAAATAGTTAGGGGTGGAAGAGAGGGCCGCCAAGCAACCGTCAAGGGCCTCAGTGCCCGCACAGGCACGCAGGTGCGTCATCCAGGAGCTCGTCAGCTCAAAGCTCAAGGGAGCCATTTATATAAACAACCGCAATGGAGCGCACACCGCTAGCTCCTCCTCCGGGTTGCCCCATGGGAAGCTGGTACATGAAGTTCTTGAGTGATTCACCCCAGTGGGTGCAAGTAAGTACTTGTTAAACGGATAATCTCTAGACCCGATACATGTCCCGGGTTTTAAAATATCGCCCGAGACATGGCTCGGGTTTCGGGATAACTTCCCTCCTCAGTAGAGAAAATAGTTAGGGGTGGAAGAGAGGGCCGCCAAGCAACCGTCAAGGGCCTCAGTGCCCACACAGGCACGCCGGTGCGTCATCCAGGAGCTCGTCAGCTCAAAGCTCAAGGGAGCCATTTATATAAACAACCACAATGGAGCGCACACCGCTAGCTCCTCCTCCGGGTTGCCCCATGGGAAGCTGGTACATGAAGTTCTTGAGTGATTCACCCCAGTGGGTGCAAGTAAGTACTTGTTAAACGGATAATCTCTAGACCCGATACATGTCCCGGGTTTTAAAATATCGCCCGAGACATGGCTCGGGTTTCGGGATAACTTCCCTCCTCAGTAGAGAAAATAGTTAGGGGTGGAAGAGAGGGCCGCCAAGCAACCGTCAAGGGCCTCAGTGCCCACACAGGCACGCAGGTGCGTCATCCAGGAGCTCGTCAGCTCAAAGCTCAAGGGAGCCATTTATATAAACAACCACAATGGAGCGCACACCGCTAGCTCCTCCTCCGGGTTGCCCCATGGGAAGCTGGTACATGAAGTTCTTGAGTGATTCACCCCAGTGGGTGCAAGTAAGTACTTGTTAAACGGATAATCTCTAGACCCGATACATGTCCCGGGTTTTAAAATATCGCCCGAGACATGGCTCGGGTTTCGGGATAACTTCCCTCCTCAGTAGAGAAAATAGTTAGGGGTGGAAGAGAGGGCCGCCAAGCAACCGTCAAGGGCCTCAGTGCCCGCACAGGCACGCAGGTGCGTCATCCAGGAGCTCGTCAGCTCAAAGCTCAAGGGAGCCATTTATATAAACAACCGCAATGGAGCGCACACCGCTAGCTCCTCCTCCGGGTTGCCCCATGGGAAGCTGGTACATGAAGTTCTTGAGTGATTCACCCCAGTGGGTGCAAGTAAGTACTTGTTAAACGGATAATCTCTAGACCCGATACATGTCCCGGGTTTTAAAATATCGCCCGAGACATGGCTCGGGTTTCGGGATAACTTCCCTCCTCAGTAGAGAAAATAGTTAGGGGTGGAAGAGAGGGCCGCCAAGCAACCGTCAAGGGCCTCAGTGCCCGCACAGGCACTCAGGTGCGTCATCCAGGAGCTCGTCAGCTCAAAGCTCAAGGGAGCCATTTATATAAACAACCGCAATGGAGCGCACACCGCTAGCTCCTCCTCCGGGTTGCCCCATGGGAAGCTGGTACATGAAGTTCTTGAGTGATTCACCCCAGTGGGTGCAAGTAAGTACTTGTTAAACGGATAATCTCTAGACCCGATACATGTCCCGGGTTTTAAAATATCGCCCGAGACATGGCTCGGGTTTCGGGATAACTTCCCTCCTCAGTAGAGAAAATAGTTAGGGGTGGAAGAGAGGGCCGCCAAGCAACCGTCAAGGGCCTCAGTGCCCGCACATTCACGCAGGTGCGTCATCCAGGAGCTCGTCAGCTCAAAGCTCAAGGGAGCCATTTATATAAACAACCGCAATGGAGCGCACACCGCTAGCTCCTCCTCCGGGTTGCCCCATGGGAAGCTGGTACATGAAGTTCTTGAGTGATTCACCCCAGTGGGTGCAAGTAAGTACTTGGTAAACGGATAATCTCTAGACCCGATACATGTCCCGGGTTTTAAAATATCGCCCGAGACATGGCTCGGGTTTCGGGATAACTTCCCTCCTCAGTAGAGAAAATAGTTAGGGGTGGAAGAGAGGGCCGCCAAGCAACCGTCAAGGGCCTCAGTGCGTGCACAGGCACTCAGGTGCGTCATCCAGGAGCTCGTCAGCTCAAAGCTCAAGGGAGCCATTTATATAAACAACCGCAATGGAGCGCACACCGCTAGCTCCTCCTCCGGGTTGCCCCATGGGAAGCTGGTACATGAAGTTCTTGAGTGATTCACCCCAGTGGGTGCAAGTAAGTACTTGTTAAACGGATAATCTCTAGACCCGATACATGTCCCGGGTTTTAAAATATCGCCCGAGACATGGCTCGGGTTTCGGGATAACTTCCCTCCTCAGTAGAGAAAATAGTTAGGGGTGGAAGAGAGGGCCGCCAAGCAACCGTCAAGGGCCTCAGTGCCTGCACAGGCACGCAGGTGCGTCATCCAGGAGCTCGTCAGCTCAAAGCTCAAGGGAGCCATTTATATAAACAACCGCAATGGAGCGCACACCGCTAGCTCCTCCTCCGGGTTGCCCCATGGGAAGTTGGTACATGAAGTTCTTGAGTGATTCACCCCAGTGGGTGCAAGTACACGTGTCCAGGGATGGCACACGCCACGCATACTTGCATTCACACTCGAGCATAGGTGTATCCGCCGACGCTGACCTTCAGGGACCATTTTCATTGGGGGAACACGCCTGGTAGGTGTAGCAGTGTGCGACCAATCTGGTTTAACTAAATATTCAGGCTCCCTTGAGCCGGTGGAGTCGACGGACTCATGGTTACGCACCTGCGCGCTACGAGAGGTACTAGACCTGATAACGATTTTAGCAGCTTACACAGCAACCCCACACATTTTCCTACTCCCTGCTGACGAGAGGCAACTACCTCGAAACACGTGTCCAGGGATGGCACACGCCACGCATACTTGCATTCACACTCGAGCATAGGTGTATCTGCCGACGCTGACCTTCAGGGACCATTTTCATTGGGGGAACACGCCTGGTAGGTGTAGCAGTGTGCGACCAATCTGGTTTAACTTTATATTCAGGCTCCCTTGAGCCGGTGGAGTCGACGGACTCATGGTTACGCACCTGCGCGCTACGAGAGGTACTAGACCTGATAACGATTTTAGCAGCTTACACAGCAACCCCACACATTTTCCTACTCCCTGCTGACGAGAGGCAACTACCTCGAAACACATGTCCAGGGATGGCACACGCCATGCATACTTGCATTCACACTCGAGCATAGGTGTATCCGCCGACGCTGACCTTCAGGGACCATTTTCATTGGGGGAACACGCCTGGTAGGTGTAGCAGTGTGCGACCAATCTGGTTTAACTTTATATTCAGGCTCCCTTGAGCCGGTGGAGTCGACGGACTCATGGTTACGCACCTGCGCGCTACGAGAGGTACTAGACCTGATAACGATTTTAGCAGCTTACACAGCAACCCCACACATTTTCCTACTCCCTGCTGACGAGAGGCAACTACCTCGAAACACGTGTCCAGGGATGGCACACGCCACGCATACTTGCATTCACACTCGAGCATAGGTGTATCCGCCGACGCTGACCTTCAGGGACCATTTTCATTGGGGGAACACGCCTGGTAGGTGTAGCAGTGTGCGACCAATCTGGTTTAACTTTATATTCAGGCTCCCTTGAGCCGGTGGAGTCGACGGACTCATGGTTACGCACCTGCGCGCTACGAGAGGTACTAGACCTGATAACGATTTTAGCAGCTTACACAGCAACCCCACACATTTTCCTACTCCCTGCTGACGAGAGGCAACTACCTCGAAACACGTGTCCAGGGATGGCACACGCCACGCATACTTGCATTCACACTCGAGCATAGGTGTATCCGCCGACGCTGACCTTCAGGGACCATTTTCATTGGGGGAACACGCCTGGTAGGTGTAGCAGTGTGCGACCAATCTGGTTTAACTTTATATTCAGGCTCCCTTGAGCCGGTGGAGTCGACGGACTCATGGTTACGCACCTGCGCGCTACGAGAGGTACTAGACCTGATAACGATTTTAGCAGCTTACACAGCAACCCCACACATTTTCCTACTCCCTGCTGACGAGAGGCAACTACCTCGAAACACGTGTCCAGGGATGGCACACGCCACGCATACTTGCATTCACACTCGAGCATAGGTGTATCCGCCGACGCTGACCTTCAGGGACCATTTTCATTGGGGGAACACGCCTGGTAGGTGTAGCAGTGTGCGACCAATCTGGTTTAACTTTATATTCAGGCTCCCTTGAGCCGGTGGAGTCGACGGACTCATGGTTACGCACCTGCGCGCTACGAGAACTACTAGACCTGATAACGATTTTAGCAGCTTACACAGCAACCCCACACATTTTCCTACTCCCTGCTGACGATAGGCAACTACCTCGAAACACGTGTCCAGGGATGGCACACGCCACGCATACTTGCATTCACACTCGAGCATAGGTGTATCCGCCGACGCTGACCTTCAGGGACCATTTTCATTGGGGGAACACGCCTGGTAGGTGTAGCAGTGTGCGACCAATCTGGTTTAACTTTATATTCAGGCTCCCTTGAGCCGGTGGAGTCGACGGACTCATGGTTACGCACCTGCGCGCTACGAGAGGTACTAGACCTGATAACGATTTTAGCAGCTTACACAGCAACCCCACACATTTTCCTACTCCCTGCTGACGAGAGGCAACTACCTCAAAACACGTGTCCAGGGATGGCACACGCCACGCATACTTGCATTCACACTCGAGCATAGGTGTATCCGCCGACGCTGACCTTCAGGGACCATTTTCATTGGGGGAACACGCCTGGTAGGTGTAGCAGTGTGCGACCAATCTGATTTAATCATTCCATGAGATGGTTGAATACTATAGAAAGTTTGTAAAAGATTTTGCTGGTACAACATACAATATGAGGAAGTTGTTAAAAGAAAAAATAGAATTTCTGTGGGAGAGTGAATATTGAAAGGAATTTGAGTGGGGAAAGGAAGAACTAAGTCATGCTCCTTCTTTGCAAGCTTATGATCCAATGTGTGATGCAAAGGTGGTCTGTGATGCAAGTGCAAATGGCTTAAGGTCCCATCTAATTCATACAAGAAATGGCCAAAAGAAACTCACTGTGTGTGTGTCACAAGCCTTGAACGAATCTTCATGTAATTATTTAGTTATAGAGAGAGTCTTTGGTAGTTTTCTGGGCAGTAAACAGATTCAAACTTTTTTTGTGGGGGATGAAATTTGCAGTTCAGACAGACCACAAACCTCTGGTAGAATATTCTGCGCAAAAGGAACTTGATTGTATACACTCTTGCATTTGAAGGGAGCTTTAAAGAGAGTAAATGTTTTGAAGAATTAGAGACCGATGAGGAACTAAAAGATGTAATTGATTTGTTATCTGAAGAGAAACCAAGCAAGAGGTTGTTGAAAAAGTGCAGCAGAAGTTGGTGTAAGCTAGGACATGAACTTACAGTTGTCAAAGGGTTTCTATTGCTAGGGACGAGATTAGTAACACCATGGAGTTTGAATTAGGAAAAACAGCAACTGGCACATGTTGGCAATTCAGACAATCAAAATGGTGGGCTGGCTCAGCCAGGGATGGTAGGAAACAAAAATGTCTATCGAGCAGAAGAGTGGGAGAATAATGAAGAAAACATCCTTTTTGAAGATTTTGATAATAAAATAGTCATGTTATTGTTACATGAGGTACTTTAATATGGTTTATTATGTCTAATTTATTTTCACTGTTTTTCAAGGTTTTTATTTGTGTTATCTTGCTGTTAGTTATCTGTTAAGGGAGGGAGCAATGTGGCATAAATAAAGTGACTTACTTATAGACTATGACGCTAAGTATATTGCTCACAGAGTGCACTGTCCATGGAATAGGAACTTAGAATGTGATGAGGTAATGGAATCAGAATGTGGGGAGCTGTGAGGGACAGGTAAAGAGCTGCTTGTGAGTGGTGGTTTATATGTCTGGAGATAAATACAAGTCCCCTGTCATCTTTGTGGAGGAACAACGCAGTAACCAATCAAAAGACATGGAAAGGAGTAGTACTTCATGGCAGGGGAAAACAGAAGATTGAAAAGCTGGGTCAAGAATGAGAAGTAGGAAAATGAGTGACGAGGAAAAGTCAACCAAAGATAAGCCACTTAGTAGAGGGAAAGCTCCAATGTTGTGGTTCTTGATGAGCCACAATATGTTTTGCAACAGAAAGCATATGTGGTTTCCTAGGATTTGAGATAAAAATGATAACATGATAAAATAATACAATCACAAAATGTGCTGCTTGATTCCATATAATTTGTATTTTTTACCACATAATTTAGTCGTCCCTGCTGTATAATTTGGTCCTCTTCTGCCACACAATTCACTTGCCCTGGTAGATACATCGTATCCTGACCTGTTATTCATCGTTTAGCGTGTCAGTCTCCAAGAGTAGCTCAAACTACACTTCCTTGTGATGTCATAGTATGGTATTCACTCAGAACTTGTGGAAAATAGCTGTGAAACAGCTCATTCATACTGTTGTGTATGTTTATGCTTTGCTTTTCTGATACACTTTTACTGGTAAGAAAATTGTGCGGCAAGCAACAACAAACACTTGCTTCGAGATTTCATTAGACTTCTAACACCATAAAAAGTAATAACAAGATCAACTCTATAAAAGGCAAAGAGTTGTCATCATTCCATGAGATGGTTGAATACTATAGAAAGTGTATAAAAGATTTTGCTGGTACAACATACAATATGAGGAAGTTGCTAAAAGAAAAAATAGAATTTCTGTGGGAGAGTGAATATTGAAAGGAATTTGAGTGGGGAAAGGAAGAACTAAATCATGCTCCTTCTTTGCAAGCTTATGATCCAATGTGTGATGCAAAGGTGGTCTGTGATGCAAGTGCAAATGGCTTAAGGTCCCATCTAATTCCTACAAGAAATGGCCAAAACAAACTGACTGTGTGTGTGTCACAAGCCTTGAACGAATCTTAATGTAATTATTCAGTTATAGAGAGAGTCTTTGGTAGTTTTCTGGGCAGTAAACAGATTCAAACTTTTTTTGTGGGGGATGAAATTTGCAGTTCAGACAGACCACAAACCTTTGGTAGAATATTTTGCGCGAAAGGAACTTGATTGTATACACTCTTGCATTTGAAGGTGGGTTGTATGTCTACAGGAATACTGCTTCACAGTGCAGTATATACCAGGAGCAGGAAATGGACTGTTTGCCAAGACAGGCTAAAGTGTGAGCTCCACCTTATGTGGAGGTGGAAGACTCAGTAGAGGCAGATGTCAGTGTTTGCCAAGTTACCCAAGGGAGCTTTAAAGAGAGTAAATGTTTTTAAGAATTAGAGACCGATGAGGAACTAAAATATGTAATTGATTTGTTATCTGAAGAGAAACCAAGCAAGAGGTTGTTGAAAAAGTGTAGCAGAAGTTGGTGTAAGCTAGGACATGAACTTACAGTTGACAAAGCGTTTCTATTGCTAGGGACGAGATTAGTTCCACCATGGAGTTTGAATTAGAAAAAACAGCAACTGGCACATGCGGGCAATTTAGGAATAGTAAATACAAAAGAGAGATTCTGAAGATATTCCTGGTGGGCAGTGCCTGATCATGATGTTGCGTGTATGGCTAGGAAGTGTCGAGTGTGTGGCGTGTGACACAGGTTTGAGAACTACTAGTATCCCTGTGCTTTGAAAACAGTTTGAGAGAGAAAGTTACCTTTGCTATTTGTTCACATATAATAGAGTACAATGCTGTTCCAGAGAGACAGAAAATTATTTGAAAATGTGTGGAGTGGAGCATAAAATATCAGATTTGTATCACCCACAGACCAGTGGTCCTACTAAGAGAGTGGTAAAAACATTGAATGAGGGGATACAATTGGCCAGAGCAAATGGCCTTGATGGGAAAATTGATTTGTCTCGGAGGATAACTGGATATTGTATGTTTCCACAATCCATCACCGGAAAGTCTCTTTTCGAGCTGTTCATAGACAGAGATCCATTCAGAAAAGTGTGTCCAGGGTGGATGTTTTGGGGTAAAGGTTGCGTGAACAATGCACTGGGAGATTGGAGAGAATAATAAACATTTCACAAAAGAAAATTAAAGTTGAGCTATGACAAACAAAAAAATGCAAGGAATTAGGTGGTCAAATTGGAAGATTTTGTAAAAATAAGAGCTACCAAAGGGTGTGCTGAGTGGTCCGAATTTATGAGTTAGTTTGAGGTAGTCACATTTTTTTAAAATGCAGTGAACACACATGATGGCAGGATCTGGAACAAAAACAGAGTAGCGGTTCTTCATCATGTTCCAGTGGAAAATGAGAAACTCAATACAGACAATCAAAATGGTGGGCTGGCTCAGCCAGGGATGGTAGGAAACAAAAATGTCTATCGAGCAGAAGAGTGGGAGAATAATTAAGAAAACATCCTTTTTGAAGATTTTGATAATAAAATAGTCATGTTATTGTTACATGATGTACTTTAATATGGTTTATTATGTCTAATTTCTTTTCACTGTTTTTCAGGGTTTTTATTTGTGTTATCTTGCTGTTAGTTATCTGTTAAGGGAGGGAGCAATGTGGCATAAGTAAAGTGACTTACTTGTAGACTATGACGCTAAGTTTATTGCTCACAGAGTGCACTGTCCATGGAATGGGAACTTAGAATGTGATGAGGTAATGGAATCAGAATGTGGGGAGCTGTGAGGGACAGGTAAAGAGCTGCTTGTGAGTGGTGGTTGATACGTCTGGAAATAAATACAAGTCCCCTGTCATCTTTTTGGAGGAACAATGCAGTAACCAATCAAAAGACATGGAAAGGAGTAGTACTTCATGGCAGGGAAAAACAGAAGTTTGACAAGCTGGGTCAAGAATGAGAAGTAGGAAAATGAGTGACGAGGAAAAGTCAACCAAAGATGAGCCACTTAGGAGAGGGAAGGCTCCAATGTTGTGGTTCTTGATGAGCCACAATATGTTTTGCAACAGAAAGCATATGTGGTTTCCTAGGATTTGAGATAAAAATGATAACATGATAAAATAATACAATCACAAAATGTGCTGCTTGATTCCATATAATTTGTATTTTTTGCCACATACTTTAGTCAACCCTGCTGTATAATTTGGTCCTCTTCTGCCACATAATTCACTGGCCCTGGTAGATACATCGTATCCTGACCTGTTATTCATCGTTTAGCGTGTCAGTCTCCAAGAGTAGCTCAAACTACACTTCCTTGTGATGTCATAGTATGGTATTCACTCAGAACTGGTGGAAATTGCTGTGAAACAGCTCATTCATACTGTTGTGTATGTTTATGCTTTGCATTTCTGATACACTTTTACTGGTAAGAAAATTGTGCCTCAAGCAACAACAAACACTTGCTTCGAGATTTCATTAGACTTCTAACACCAGAAAAAGTAATAACAAGATCAGGTCTATAAAAGGCAAAGAGTTATCATCATTCCATGAGATGGTTGAATACTATAGAAAGTTTGTAAAAGATTTTGCTGGTACAACATACAATATGAGGAAGTTGTTAAAAGAAAAAAAAGAATATCTGTGGGAGAGTGAATATTGAAAGGAATTTGAGTGGGGAAAGGAAGAACTAAGTCATGCTCCTTCTTTGCAAGCTTATGATCCAATGTGTGATGCAAAGGTGGTCTGTGATGCAAGTGCAAATGGCTTAAGGTCCCATCTAATTCATACAAGAAATGGCCAAAAGAAACTCACTGTGTGTGTGTCACAAGCCTTGAACGAATCTTAATGTAATTATTCAGTTATAAAGAGAGTCTTTGGTAGTTTTCTGGGCAGTAAACAGTTTCAAACTTTTTTTGTGGGGGATAAAATGTGCAGTTCAGACAGACCACAAACCTTTGGTAGAATATTTTGCGCGAAATGAATTTGATTGTATACACTCTTGCATTTGAAGGTGGGTTGTATGTCTACAGGAATACTGCTTCACAGTGCAGTATATACCAGGAGCAGGAAATGGACTGTTTGCCAAGACTGGTTAAAGTGTGAGCTCCAACTTATGTGGAGGTGGAAGACTCAGTAGAGGCAGATGTCAGTGTTTGCCAAGTTACCCTAGGAAGCTTTAAAGAGAGTAAATGTTTTGAAGAATTTGAGACCGATGAGGAACTAAAAGATGTAATTGATTTGTTATCTGAAGAGAAACCAAGCAAGAGGTTGTTGAAAAAGTATAGCAGAAGTTGGTGTAAGCTAGGACATGAACTTACAGTTGACAAAGGGTTTCTATTGCTAGGGACGAGATAAGTACCACCATGGAGTTTGAATTAGAAAAAACAGCAACTGGCACATGTGGGCAATTTAGGAATATTAAATACAAAATAGAGATTCTGAAGATATTCCTGGTGGGCAGTGCCTGATCATGATGTTGCGTGTATGGCTAGGACGTGTCAAGTGTGTGGCATGTGACACAGGTTTGAGAACTACTAGTATCCCTGTGCTTTGAAAACAGTTTGAGAGAGAAAGTTACCTTAGCTATTTGTTCACATATAATAGAGAACAATGCTGTTCCAGAGAGACAGAAAATTATTTGAAAATGTGTGGAGTAGAGCATAAAATATCAGCTTTGTGTCACCCACAGACCAATGGTCCTCCTTAGAGAGTGGTAAAAACATTGAAGGAGGGGATACAATTGGCCAGAGCAAATGGCCTTGATGGGAAAATTGATTTGTCTCGGAGGATAACTGGATATTGTATGTTTCCACAATCCACCACAGGAAAGTCTCTTTTCGAGCTGTTCAAAGACAGAGCTCCATTCAGAAAAGTGTGTCCAGGGTGGATGTTTTGGGGTAAAGGTTGCGTGAACAATGCACTGGGAGATTGGAGAGAATAATAAACATTTCACAAAAGAAAATTAAAGTTGAGCTATGACAAAAAAAAAATGCAAGGAATTAGGTGGTCAAATTGGAAGATTTTGTAAAAATAAGAGCTACCAAAGGGCGTGCTGAGTGGTCCGAATTTATGAGTTAGTTTGAGGTAGTCACATTTTGTTAAAATGCAGTGAACACATATGCTGGCAGGATCTGGAACAAAAACAGAGTAGCGGTTCTTCATCATGTTCCAGTGGAAAATGAGAAACTCAATACAGACAATCAAAATGGTGGGCTGGCTCAGCCAGGGATGGTAGGAAACAAAAATGTCTATCGAGCAGAAGAGTGGGAGAATAATTAAGAAAACATCCTTTTTGATGATTTTGATAATAAAATAGTCATGTTATTGTTACATGATGTACTTTAATATGGTTTATTATGTCTAATTTCTTTTCACTGTTTTTAAAGGTTTTTATTTGTGTTATCTTGATGTTAGTTATCTGTTAAGGGAGGGAGCAATGTGGCATAAATAAAGTGACTTACTTACAGACTATGACGCTAAGTTTATTGCTCACAGAGTGCACTGTCCATGGAATGGGAACTTAGAATGTGATGAGGTAATGGAATCAGAATGTGGGGAGCTATGAGGGACAGGTAAAGAGCTGCTTGTGAGTGGTGGTTGATATGTCTGGAAATAAATACAAGTCCCCTGTCATCTTTGTGGAGGAACAATGAAGTAACCAATCAAAAGACATGGAAAGGAGTTGTACTTCATGGCAGGGGAAAACAGAAGATTGACAAGCTGGTTCAAGAATGAGAAGTAGGAAAATGAGGGACGAGGAAAAGTCAACCAAAGATAAGCCACTTAGGAGAGGGGAGGCTCCAATGTTGTGGTTCTTGATGAGCCACAATATGTTTTGCAACAGAAAGCATATGTGGTTTCCTAGGATTCGAGATAAAAATGATAACATGATAAAATAATACAATCACAAAATGTGCTGCTTGATTCCATATCATTTGTATTTTTTGCCACATAATTTAGTCAACCCTGCTGTATAATTTGGTCCTCTTCTGCCACACAATTCACTGGCCCTGGTAGATACATCGTATCCTGACCTGTTATTTATCGTTTAGCGTGTCAGTCTCCAAGAGTAGCTCAAACTACACTTCCTTGTGATGTCATAGTATGGTATTCACTCAGAACTTGTGGAAAATAGCTGTGAAACAGCTCATTCATACTGTTGTGTATGTTTATGCTTTGCATTTCTGATACACTTTTAGTGGTAAGAAAATTGTGCGGCAAGCAACAACAAACACTTGCTTTGAGATTTCATTAGACTTCTAACACCATAAAAAGTAATAACAAGATCAACTCTATAAAAGGCAAAAAGTTATCATCATTCCATGAGATGGTTGAATACTATAGAAAGTGTATAAAAGATTTTGGTGGTATAACATACAATATGAGGAAGTTGGTAAAAGAAAAAAATGAATTTCTGTGGGAGAGTGAATATTGAAAGGAATTTGAGTGGGGAAAGGAAGAACTAAGTCATGCTCCTTCTTTGCAAACTTATGATCCAATGTGTGATGCAAAGGTGGTCTGTGATGCAAGTGCAAATGGCTTAAGGTCCCATGTAATTCATACAAGAAATGGCCAAAAGAAACTCACTGTGTGTGTGTCACAAGCCTTGAACGAATCCTAATGTAATTATTCAGTTATAGAGAGAGTCTTTGGTAGTTTTCTGGGCAGTAAACAGATTCAAACTTTTTTTGTGGGGGATGAAATTTGCAGTTCAGACAGACCACAAACCTTTGGTAGAATATTTTGCGCGAAAGGAACTTGATTGTATACACTCTTGCATTTGAAGGTGGGTTGTATGTCTACAGGAATACTGCTTCACAGTGCAGTATATACCAGGAGCAGGAAATGGACTGTTTGCCAAGACTGGTTAAAGTGTGAGCTCCACCTTATGTGGAGGTGGAAGACTCAGTAGAGACAGATGTCAGTGTTTGCCAAGTTACCCAAGGGAGCTTTAAAGAGAGTAAATGTTTTGAAGAATTAGAGACCGATAAGGAACTAAAATATGTAATTGATTTGTTATCTGAAGAGAAACCAAGCAAGAGGTTGTTGAAAAAGTGTAGCAGAAGTTGGTGTAAGCTAGGACATGAACTTACAGTTGACAAAGCGTTTCTATTGCTAGGGACAAGATTAGTTCCACCATGGAGTTTGAATTAGAAAAAACAGCAACTGGCACATGCGGGCAATTTAGGAATAGTAAATGTCTCGGAGGATAACTGGATATTGTATGTTTCCACAATCCATCACCGGAAAGTCTCTTTTCGAGCGGTTCATAGACAGAGATCCATTCAGAAAAGTGTGTCCAGGGTGGATGTTTTGGGGTAAAGGTTGCGTGAACAATGCACTGGGAGATTGGAGAGAATAATAAACATTTCACAAAAGAAAATTAAAGTTGAGCTATGACAAACAAAAAAATGCAAGGAATTAGGTGGTCAAATTGGAAGATTTTGTAAAAATAAGAGCTACCAAAGGGTGTGCTGAGTGGTCCGAATTTATGAGTTAGTTTGAGGTAGTCACATTTTTTTAAAATGCAGTGAACACACATGTTGGCAGGATCTGGAACAAAAACAGAGTAGCGGTTCTTCATCATGTTCCAGTGGAAAATGAGAAACTCAATACAGACAATCAAAATGGTGGGCTGGCTCAGCCAGGGATGGTAGGAAACAAAAATGTCTATCGAGCAGAAGAGTGGGAGAATAATTAAGAAAACATCCTTTTTGAAGATTTTGATAATAAAATAGTCATGTTATTGTTACATGATGTACTTTAATATGGTTTATTATGTCTAATTTCTTTTCACTGTTTTTCAGGGTTTTTATTTGTGTTATCTTGCTGTTAGTTATCTGTTAAGGGAGGGAGCAATGTGGCATAAGTAAAGTGACTTACTTGTAGACTATGACGCTAAGTTTATTGCTCACAGAGTGCACTGTCCATGGAATGGGAACTTAGAATGTGATGAGGTAATGGAATCAGAATGTGCTGCAAGTGCAAATGGCTTAAGGTCCCATCTAATTCATACAAGAAATGGCCAAAAGAAACTCACTGTGTGTGTGTCACAAGCCTTGGATGAATCTTAATGTAATTATTCAGTTATAGAGAGAGTCTTTGGTAGTTTTCTGGGCAGTAAACAGTTTCAAACTTTTTTTGTGGGGGATAAAATTTGCAGTTCAGACAGACCACAAACCTTTGGTAGAATATTTTGCGCGAAAGGAACTTGATTGTATACACTCTTGCATTTGAAGATGGGTTGTATGTCTACAGGAATACTGCTTCACAGTGCAGTCTATACCAGGAGCAGGAAATGGACTGTTTGCCAAGACTGGTTAAAGTGTGAGCTCCACCTTATGTTAAGGTGGAAGACTCAGTAGAGGCAGATGCCAGTGTTTGCCAATTACCCAAGGGTGCTTTAAAGAGAGTAAATGTTTTGAAGAATTAGAGACCGATGAGGAACTAAAAGATGTAATTGATTAGTTATCTGAAGAGAAACCAAGCAAGAGGTTGTTGAAAAAGTGTAGCAGAAGTTGGTGTAAGCTAGGACATGAATTTACAGTTGACAAAGGGTTTCTATTGCTAGGGACGAGATTAGTACCACCATGGAGTTTGAATTAGAAAAAACAGCAACTGGCACAGGTGGGAAATTTAGGAATAGTAAATACAAAAGAGAGATTCTGAAGATATTCCTGGTGGGCAGTGCCTGATCATGATGTTGCGTGTATGGCTAGGAAGTGTTGAGTGTGTGGCGTGTGACACAGGTTTGAGAACTACTAGTATCCCTGTGCTTTGAAAACAGTTTGCGAGTGAAAGTTACCTTTGCTATTTGTTCACATATAATAGAGTACAATGCTGTTCCAGAGAGACAGAAAATTATTTGAAAATGTGTGTAGTAGAGCATAAAATATCAGCTTTGTATCACCCACAGACCAATGGTCCTCCTAAGAGAGTGGTAAAAACATTGAAGGAGGGGATACAATTGGCCAGAGCAAATGGCCTTGATGGGAAAATTGATTTGTCTCGGAGGATAACTGGATATTGTATGTTTCCACAATCCACCACCGGAAAGTCTCTTTTCGAGCTGTTCAAATACAGAGCTCCATTCTGAAAAGTGTGTCCAGGGTGGATGTTTTGGGGTAAAGGTTGCGTGAACAATGCACTGGGAGATTGGAGAGAATAATAAACATTTCACAAAAGAAAATTAAAGTTGAGCTAAGACAAACAAAAAAATGCAAGGAATTGGGTGGTCAAATTGGAAGATTTTGTAAAAATAAGAGCTACCAAAGGATGTGCTGAGTGGTCCGAATTTATGAGTTAGTTTGAGGTAGTCACATTTTTTTAAAATGCAGTGAACACACATGCTGGCTGGATCTGGAACAAAAACAGAGTAGCGGTTCTTCATCATGTTCCAGTGGAAAATGAGAAACTCAATACAGACAATCAAAATGGTGGGCTGGCTCAGCCAGGGATGGTAGGAAACAAAAATGTCTATCGAGCAGAAGAGTGGGAGAATAATAAAGAAAACATCCTTTTTGAAGATTTTGATAATAAAATAGTCATGTTATTGTTACATGATGTACTTTAATATGGTTTATAATGGCTAATTTCTTTTCACTGTTTTTAAGGGTTTTAATTTGTGTTATCTTGCTGTTAGTTATCTGTTAAGGGAGGGAGCAATGTGGCATAAATAAAGTGACTTACTTATAGACTATGACGCTAATTTTATTGCTCACAGAGTGCACTGTCCATGGAATGGGAACTTAGAATGTGATGAGGTAGTGGAATCAGAATGTGGGGAGCTGTGAGGGACAGGTAAAGAGCTGCTTGTGAGTGGTGGTTGATATGCCTGGAAATAAATACAAGTCCCCTGTCATCTTTGTGGAGGAACAATGCAGTAACCAATCAAAAGACATGGAAAGGAGTAGTACTTCATGGCAGGGGAAAACAGAAGATTGACAAGCTGGGTCAAGAATGAGAAGTAGGAAAATAAGTGACGAGGAAAAGTCAACCAAAGATAAGGCACTTAGGAGAGGGGAGGCTCCAATGTTGTGGTTCTTGATGAGCCCCAATATGTTTTGCAACAGAAAGCATATGTGGTTTCCTAGGATTTGAGATAAAAATGATAACATGATAAAATAATACAATCACAAAATGTGCTGCTTGATTCCATATAATTTGTATTTTTTGCCACATAATTTAGTCAACCCTGCTGTATAATTTGGTCCTCTTCTGCCATATAATTCACTGGCCCTGGTAGATACATCGTATCCTGACCTGTTATTCATCGTTTAGCGTGTCAGTCTCCAAGAGTAGCTCAAACTACACTTCCTTGTGATGTCATAGTATGGTATTCACTCAGAACTTGTGGAAAATAGCTGTGAAACAGCTCATTCATACTGTTGTGTATGTTTATGCTTTGCATTTCTGATACACATTTACTGGTAAGAAAATTGTGCGGCAAGCAACAACAAACATTTGCTTCAAGATTTCATTAGACTTCTAACACCATAAAAAGTAATAACAAGATCAGGTCTATAAATGGCAAAGAGTTATCATCATTCCATGAGATGGTTGAATACTATAGAAAGTTTGTAAAAGATTTTGCTGGTACAACATACAATATGAGGAAGTTGTTAATAGAAAAAATAGAATTTCTGTGGGAGAGTGAATATTGAAAGGAATTTGAGTGGGGAAAGGAAGAACTAAGTCATGCTCCTTCTTTGCAAGCTTATGATCCAATGTGTGATGCAAAGGTGGTCTGTGATGCAAGTGAAAATGGCTTAAGGTCCCATCTAATTCATACAAGAAATGGCCAAAAGAAACAGACTGTGTGTGTGTCACAAGCCTTGAACGAATCTTAATGTAATTATTCAGTTATAGAGAGAGTCTTTGGTAGTTTTCTGGGCAGTAAACAGATTCAAACTTTTTTTGTGGGGGATGAAATTTGCAGTTCAGACAGACCACAAACCTTTGGTAGAATATTTTGCGCGAAAGGAACTTGATTGTATACACTCTTGCATTTGAAGGAGGGTTGTATGTCTACAGGAATACTGCTTCACAGTGCAGTCTATACCAGGAGCAGGAAATGGACTGTTTGCCAAGACTGGTTAAAGTGTGAGCTCCACCTTATGGGGAGGTGGAAGACTCAGTAGAGGCAGATGTCAGTGTTTGCCAAGATACCCAAGGGTGCTTTAAAGAGAGTAAATGTTTTGAAGAATTAGAGACCGATGAGTAACTAAAAGATGTAATTAGTTTGTTATCTGAAGAGAAACCAAGCAAGAGGTTGTTGAAAAAGTGTGGCAGAAGTTGGTGTAAGCTAGGACATGAACTTACAGTTGACAAAGGGTTTCTATTGCTAGGGACGAGATTAGTACCACCATGGAGTTTGAATTAGAAAAAACAGCAACTGGCACATGTGGGCAATTTAGGGACGCGCTTGAAATCCACTTTATTCTTGCTCCACGAAGGCTCGCCGTGAGGGGAACGGCTTTTTGAGGGGTGTGACGCTTTATTGACCTGGGACGCAGCCGTGAGGTAAACGGCTTCAAGACCACAAGCCCCAGCATCCACAGCTCCGGGCGCCTGCCGCTGACGTCATCAGGCAGCGCCCGGGCTGTTTATAAACCCTCCAGGCTCCACGCAGCGCGGGACGCGCTTGAAATCCACTTTGTTCTTGCTCCACGAAGGCTCGCCGTGAGGGGAACGGCTTTTTGAGGGGTGTGACGCTTTATCGACCTGGGACGCAGCCGTGAGGTAAACGGCTTCAAGACCACAAGCCCCAGCATCCACAGCTCTGGGCGCCTGCCGCTGACGTCATCAGGCAGCGCCCGGGCTGTTTATAAACCCTCCAGGCTCCACGCAGCGCGGGACGCGCTTGAAATCCACTTTGTTCTTGCTCCACGAAGGCTCGCCGTGAGGGGAACGGCTTTTTGAGGGGTGTGACGCTTTATCGACCTGGGTCGCAGCCGTGAGGTAAACGGCTTCAAGACCACAAGCCCCAGCATCCACAGCTCCGGGCGCCTGCCGCTGACGTCATCAGGCAGCGCCCGGGCTGTTTATAAACCCTCCAGGCTCCACGCAGCGCGGGACGCGCTTGAAATCCACTTTGTTCTTGCTCCACGAAGGCTCGCCGTGAGGGGAATGGCTTTTTGAGGGGTGTGACGCTTTATCGACCTGGGACGCAGCCGTGAGGTAAACGGCTTCAAGACCACAAGCCTCAGCATCCACAGCTCCGGGCGCCTGCCGCTGACGTCATCAGGCAGCGCCCGGGCTGTTTATAAACCCTCCAGGCTCCACGCAGCGCAGGACGCGCGCGGGCCGCGCCCGGGCGAAGCCCGGGCCAAGGGCGGGCCCGTCCCTGACCGATCCTGACTGGACTGGGCCACATCTCTAACGCTGCTCTTGTGGAATTTTACCCGAGGTAGAAGGGTGCACTTACTTACCTTGTTTGGACTTAAAAGTGTTGTTGCATCTCCTTGTTTTGCTTTATAGTCGCATATCTTGCACTGCTAGTATTTTGTTCTGGTGGAGTAATATATTATCTTCCTCTAATTGACCTCTTCTAGGTTAACGACTATATTGGCTCTAGTATTGTATGCTTAGTATAAATGGCATCCAAAGGTAAACGCACCGGTGGGGGTGGGTCTGTGACCGGTACTCTTGACCATTTTATTACTAGAGCTGTATCAGTTCTAGAGCATGAACTTGCTATAACTGAGCGTCGCTTGTCTGTAGAGCTAGCGCAAGCCAGACGCTCATCCTTGGGAATTTTGGCAGTGGCCAAATCTCCTTCGAAGATAGCGGGCCAGGATGGGGGCGTTCTAGTTCTACGGGAGAATGTTGGGGCCAGTCCTTCTATATCGCAGTCCTGCAGTGTTGTGTGTGATGTTCCTGGTGACTCTGGCGACATTGCTATAACAACTCGCAGCCCTCCCGTCTCTAATAAATCTGATTTAACCCACCCGCAGACAAGGGCTAGTAAAAGAATTGTAAATCCTCCTAATGCCAAGAGGAAACGAGTAGGGGTGTCCCAGGGAGGGAGAAAGGCTAAACACCCTAATGTTATGGGTAAATCTCCAACGGGGGCAACACAGGGCGAAGTTCCCTTATCTCCTAGTGGGAATGTTACTTGTCATATAGACCAGCCCCAATCGAGTAATATGATTCTCGAAATAGAAAAAATGGTCCGTTCTCTGATACTTCCTGTGCTGGAAAGGGTTAAGCTAGTTAGTGAGAAGGTAGATAGATTAGAACAAACTGTTTTGGACAATTTTTGCTCACTCAAAAATGTTATTAAACTAGCTACCAAGGTAAGGGACAATCCTGTAGGGGTGCCCTCTACCCTCCCTATTCTCCCGCTGGTATCCTCTGCTGATGAAGTAGCGCCCGGGGTTACACCCGAGGTTGCTCTCCCCAAGGCATAGGTCACTGATAATTTTACTAATCAATGTGCTGATAATGTGGGAGACAACCTTCCGAGTGTGTCCAGTATTAATGCTGGAAAAAAGTCTATGAATAAAGGAAGGTCTTTGGAACCTGGGGTTAAAAACAGTATATCGCCTAGGGCTCATATTCATTTGCCCCCTGCCTGCACTCCTTATGTAGCTGTTCTGACTGGAGTCCCGGAACTAAAGGAAGGTGTTTTGGAATCATACCAACAACTAAAAAATAAAGTTACGTTCTGGTTAAATAGGAACAGACCGCTTCCAAATCATTTGGATGGAAAGATCCTCTTTACTAGAAGGGTTAGTTGGGTAGGTCCAAGACCCAAAGACGTCCCTGGGGACTCCATTATTGTCAACTTTGGAGATAGTCGTACAGTGAATCATATCTGTGACTCCCCACTGGCTTGCGACCAGTCAAAAATTGGGGTACATGATTTAGGGTTTTTTTACAATTCTAACCCCAATATTCCTGTAGGATTTAGTCCAGCTCTGGAAAATTGGGAAGCAAATGATCTGTGCTCCTCAGTAGCTTTTGCCTGACCGGCACCTGGGCCGCAGTCATTTATTACTCCTCCTAATCCAAGTACCCCTGCCGGAGGGCCTAAGCTTAACGAACCTCTACGTTACTCCCTTGTTACCGGGGCGGACGAGATAGCAGATGTAGTTGTAACAACCCCTGATTTGTCTACGGAATTACAACGTGGACACGAGCAGTTGTGTGCGCACTCTGCTCACGTCCAAGGCCAAGGAAGGGAGGGGGGGGTCTATGGTCTCCTGGAATATTGCAGGCTTAAAATCAAAAATGGATTCACCGGAATGGCTAGCCTATATAGGCAACTTCGATGTCTGCCTCTTCCAGGAAACCTGGTCCTGTGAGCCTCAGTTCCTACAGGGATTTCTGAACTTTTATGTACCCGCAATCCTGGGTCTAAGGGGACGCCCAAAGGGAGGCCTGGCAATCTGGGTTCGACAGGACATATTTCCTGAGGCTTTTGCAATACCTACTGGGTCCGAAGATATTCAATTAGTCAGGGTGTCACTTGGGATCCTGGGTGTCTTGGATATCTACAATCTGTATCTGAGAGATCCCAATAGGACAGGCTCCTAGGTTTTGGCTCTCTTAGTTTCCCTTATTGATCAGCACTCAGGTGGGAGGCGAATAGTTGTAGCTGGGGATTTCAATATCACCTGCGAACCGCTCCTAGACCCTGACTCTGGGTGGGGCGACGAAGCGGTGGAAGACCAATTGTGGGGGGTACCTGCGCTTGATCTCAGTCCAATTAAAAGGTGGACTGAGACTATTGTCCAGACTAATGCCCTTTGTTTTGAGTATGGTTTGAGGGCCTTGAATGGGAGGACGCCAGGTGACAAACAAGGGGCGAAGACATTTGACAATGGTCGACATTCTAGCAGGATTGATTATGTTTTATGTAGCTTGCAACTATGGCAACCAGTTTTAGATATGGTTGTTGAGGTTAGAGTTGAGAGTGACCATAACCCTATCTGTGTAGCTCACAGATGGTGGTCTAGTAATCGCTTAATAGCTGGTGAAATGGTTCCGTGCCTGTCTGAGGTAACTCTAACAAATAACATGCGTAGACTTAAGTGGGGGGAGCTCGAGCATAACATCCTGGCCATTGCCGATATAGATAACAAATTAGTTGATTCTATTGCTGAGCTTGAGGGTATGCTAATCCATGACCCCGGCAATATTGAAGTCGCTGCATGTCATGACAAGTTGTTTGCTGAAATAGGTTCCTACTTTACGAAGCCCTTGAGGAACATGAATAAGGCTCCAACTAAGAAAAATAGATGGTATGACGGTGCTTGCAGAGAATCTAGGACCAACCTGGTGAAAGCCCTGTCTAATGGTGGACAGGAGTGTATCCGCTTCGCCAGACTAGCATATAAAAAAGCTGTAAGAATGGCCAAAAAAAACTGGGATGAGCAACGCTGGCTTGATTTAAAAAGCGCTTGCCATACCCGAGATTCCCGGCTATTTTGGAACATTCTTAAGTGGGGCAGTGGTGGGCGGCCTGATAGTCCTTCTAACTACGTTTCACAGGCAGAGTGGGTTCAATATTTCAAACCTCAATATGCTTGTAACATCTCGTTTAACTTTGCATGGGTGCCAAATTATGTTTTTTTCTCTCAGGGTCCCTTTTGCATCCAAGATGCTAATAGGGCCCTACGCTCAATTACCAGTGGACGTGCCCCCGGCCAGGACAGGGTTCCCTCGGATGTTTTTCTCCACAATAAGGTTAACTGGAGCAAGTATATAACCCTATTGGCTAACGCTGTGGCTGCAGGCGCGCCAGTCCCAAAATCATGGAGGGGGGCAGTTATCATACCTGTATTCAAGAAAGGCGATAGGACGCTCCCGGGAAACTATAGGCCAATTAGCCTCATCGATTCCATTCAGAAGGTGGTAGGGAGGATGGTCCTGAACCAAATACAAGAATGGATCGATGATAATAACATTTTGTCACCCTTCCAAGCTGGTTTTCGGAAATTAACCAGCACGGTGGACCAAGTCTTTTACTTTGTACAGCTCCTTTGGAAGGTGGTGACATTGGGGAACGGCAGTCTTTATGTAGCTTTTGTAGACTTAAGGGCTGCCTTCGATCTTGTTCCACGACACCGGTTGTGGGCAGTCCTTGAGAGGCTAGGTCTCCCCAAAGAAATTTTGACAATGGTGATGCGTCTGCACGAGTCTAACTATGCTAGGATCCAGTGGGGTGGGGCGGGAGAGGACACATCTGAGTTCCCGGTTGAGCGTGGTATGAGACAAGGTTGTACTATGGCACCCACGCTCTTCTCACTTTATATCAATGGGATAGTTGAACTCATGCTCTCTGTTAATACCGATGCTCCAATGTTGGCTGGTGTTTCCATCCCCATATTATTGTTTGCAGATGATACGCTTATCGTATCCAGAACATCTAATGGTCTGCAAAAAGCCCTTCGCCTGTTTGATGAGTTTTGTCTTGATCATGGTTTAGAGGTTAATGTGGCAAAAACGAAGTTTATGGCCTTTAACCCTCATAGCAGCTTGCAAGGGAAAAGAGTGTTCATGAATGGGCAACCCTTAGAATTAGTAACCAATTTTACGTATCTTGGATTGCAAATTTCAAATAGTAATAATTGGCGCCGGCATCTTGAAATGGCCTCCCTGCGATTTAAGCAGATAACTGGTGCCCTGAGCAGGGAATTTAGTAGGTCATTCACGAAACCAATAAGCCCGGTTTTGCAAGTTTATGAAGCAAAGGCCCTAAACTCTGTCCTCTACGGGGCGGAGCTCTGGGGTTTTGATCAGCTAGCGATTTTGACAAGTGTGGAGCACAAATTCCTTCGTAGGATTACTGGTCTTCCTCAGAGCACCCCTCTGATCCCACTTAGGTACGATCTGGGCAGGAGGTCCATCAAGGATATTGCAAGGCTCCGTCCGGTTTTATACTGGCGGAGGCTTTGGACTACTCCTGAACTTTCCCATTATGCCAATGGCCTCAAAGACATTATAAAATCTGATGTCTTTCATAAAATCGAGTGGCTGAAGAACTTACATGCGTCTTTAAAAGACATGGGTATGGAAGGGATGTGGACTGACCCAGCTTCTGCCCAGTTTCCATCAAAAAGTTCTCTCAAAATGGCATACTGGGAAAGAATTGATTCCCAGATATTGAGTAGAGCATCAGGGATGTCCGGGAACTTTTAGGATTTCAAAGACTCCCCCAGCCTTGAACAATACTGGGATGTGGTGACTAATGTGGGCGACAGGAAACTCTACTTCCAGTTTAGAGCTGGTTCTTTGCCTCTTAGATTTTTGACTGGAAGGTGGGCCAGGAACTCGGAACTGCAGTGCCCTGCATGTGGGGCTGCGATTGAAACATCTCCCCACTTTCTGTTTGTCTGCCCGGCATTTACCATTCCAAGGCGTGTTTGGCTTACCCCAATGTGTAAATCTCTCGGCACAAGGAGCAGCGCGGTAGCTTTACGCATTTTGCGCACTAGCTCTTTGACATTAGTCTCTGTCGCATTGGCAAAATACCTGGACTGGGCATGGGCATTGCGCAGAAAATCAATCAAGCGCTCCCTTGATGGTCTCTAATGAATTCTGTGTTTGGGTTTTCCCTATTTTTAAGCTGCGCCTGGGACAATTTTAATCCCAAAATCTTTTTATCAATACATGTCAGTCCATTGAAGTGTTTAATGTTTTTTTAACAAGGCTTTTTTTAATAAGGTATTTTAATGTATTTATTGAAATGTATGTTTTTAGGCACTATGTTTGTGTCTTTTATGATTGTATTTTAAATCGAATAAAGACTGATTGATTTGGAATAGTAAATACAAAAGAGAGATTCTGAAAATATTCTTGGTGGGCAGTGCCTGATCATGATGTTGCGTGTATGGCTAGGAAGTGTTGAGTGTGTGGCGTGTGACATAGGTTTGAGAACTACTAGTGTCCCTGTGCTTTGAAAACAGTTTGAGAGAGAAAGTTACCTTTGCTATTTGTTCACATATAATAGAGTACAATGCTGTTCCAGAGAGACAGAAAATTATTTGAAAATGTGTGGAGTAGAGCATAAAATATCAGCTTTGTATCACCCACAGACCAATGGTCCTACTAAGAGAGTGGTAAAAACATTAAAGGAGGGGATACAATTGGCCAGAGCAAATGGCCTTGATGGGAAAATTGATTTCTCTCGGAGGATAACTGGATATTGTATGTTTCCACAATCCACCGCTGGCAGGATCTGGAACAAAAACAGAGTAGCCTTTCTTCATCATGCTCCAGTGGAAAATGAGAAACTCAATACAGACACTCAAAATGGTGGGCTGGCTCAGCCAGGGATGGTAGGAAACAAAAATGTCTATCGAGCAGAAGAGTGGGAGAATAATGAAGAAAACATCCTTTTTGAAGATTTTGATAATAAAATAGTCATGTTATTGTTACATGATGTACTTTAATATGGTTTATTATGGCTAATTTCTTTTCACTGTTTTTAAGGGTTTTTATTTGTGTTATCTTGCTGTTAGTTATCTGTTAAGGGAGGGAGCAATGTGGCATAAATAAAGTACTTATAGTCTATGACGCTAAGTTTATTGCTCACAGAGTGCACTGTCCATGGAATGGGAACTTAGAATGTGATGAGGTAATGGAATCAGAATGTGGGGAGCTGTGAGGGACAGGTAAAGAGCTGCTTGTGAGTGGTGGTTGATATGCCTGGAAATAAATACAAGTCCCCTGTCATCTTTGTGGAGGAACAATGCAGTAACCAATCAAAAGACATGGAAAGGAGTAGTACTTCATGGCAGGGGAAAACAGAAGATTGACAAGCTGGGTCAAGAATGAGAAGTAGGAAAATGAGTGACGAGGAAAAGTCAACCAAAGATAAGCCACTTAGGAGAGGGGAGGCTCCAATGTTGTGGTTCTTGATGAGCCCCAATATGTTTTGCAACAGAAAGCATATGTGGTTTCCTAGGATTTGAGATAAAAATGATAACATGATAAAATAATACAATCACAAAATGTGCTGCTTGATTCCATATAATTTGTATTTTTTGCCACATAATTTAGTCAACCCTGCTGTATAATTTGGTCCTCTTCTGCCATATAATTCACTGGCCCTGGTAGATACATCGTATCCTGACCTGTTATTCATCGTTTAGCGTGTCAGTCTCCAAGAGTAGCTCAAACTACACTTCCTTGTGATGTCATAGTATGGTATTCACTCAGAACTTGTGGAAAATAGCTGTCAAACAGCTCATTCATACTGTTGTGTATGTTTATGCTTTGCATTTCTGATACACATTTACTGGTAAGAAAATTGTGCGGCAAGCAACAACAAACATTTGCTTCAAGATTTCATTAGACTTCTAACACCATAAAAAGTAATAACAAGATCAGGTCTATAAAAGGCAAAGAGTTATCATCATTAAATGAGATGGTTGAATACTATAGAAAGTTTGTAAAAGATTTTGCTGGTACAACATACAATATGAGGAAGTTGTTAATAGAAAAAATAGAATTTCTGTGGGAGAGTGAATATTGAAAGGAATTTGAGTGGGGAAAGGAAGAACTAAGTCATGCTCCTTCTTTGCAAGCTTATGATCCAATGTGTGATGCAAAGGTGGTCTGTGATGCAAGTGAAAATGGCTTAAGGTCCCATCTAATTCATACAAGAAATGGCCAAAAGAAACAGACTGTGTGTGTGTCACAAGCCTTGAACGAATCTTAATGTAATTATTCAGTTATAGAGAGAGTCTATGGCAGTTTTCTGGGCAGTAAACAGATTCAAACTTTTTTTGTGGGGGATGAAATTTGCAGTTCAGACAGACCACAAACCTTTGGTAGAATATTTTGCGCGAAAGGAACTTGATTGTATACACTCTTGCATTTGAAGGTGGGTTGTATGTCTACAGGAATACTGCTTCACAGTGCAGTATATACCAGGAGCAGGAAATGGACTGTTTGCCAAGACTGGTTAAAGTGTGAGCTCCACCTTATGTGGAGGTGGAAGACTCAGTCGAGGCAGATGTCAGTGTTTGCCAAGTTACCCAAGGGTGCTTTAATGAGAGTAAATGTTTTGAAGAATTAGAGACCGATGAGTAACTAAAAGATGTAATTGGTTTGTTATCTGAAGAGAAACAAAGCAAGAGGTTGTTGAAAAAGTGTAGCAGAAGTTGGTGTAAGCTAGGACATGAACTTACAGTTGACAAAGGGTTTCTATTGCTAGGGACGAGATTAGTACCACCATGGAGTTTGAATTAGAAAAAACAGCAACTGGCACATGTGGGTAATTTAGGAATAGTAAATACAAAAGAGAGATTCTGAAGATATTCCTGGTGGGCAGTGCCTGATCATGATGTTGCGTGTATGGCTAGGAAGTGTCGAGTGTGTGGCGTGTGACACAGGTTTGAGAACTACTAGTATCCCTGTGCTGTGAAAACAGTTTGAGAGAGAAAGTTACCTTTGCTATTTGTTCACATATAATAGAGTACAATGCTGTTCCAGAGAGACAGAAAATTATTTGAAAATGTGTGGAGTAGAGCATAAAATATCAGCTTTGTATCACCCACAGACCAATAGTCCTACTAAGAGAGTGGTAAAAACATTGAAGGAGGGCATACAATTGGCCAGAGCAAATGGCCTTGATGGGAAAATTGATTTGTCTCGGAGGATAACTGGATATTGTATGTTTCCACAATCCACCACCGGAAAGTCTCTTTTCGAGCTGTTCAAAGACAGAGCTCCATTCAGAAAAATGTGTCCAGGGTGGATGTTTTGGGGTAAAGGTTGCATGAACAATGCACTGGGAGATTGGAGAGAATAATAAACATTTCACAAAAGAAAATTAAAGTTGAGCTATGACAAACAAAAAAATGCAAGGAATTCGGTGGGCTAATTGGAAGATTTTGTAAAAATAAGAGCTACCAAGGGGTGTGCTGAGTGGTCCGAATTTATGAGTTAGTTTGAGGTAGTCAAAGTTTTTTTAAAATGCAGTGAACACACATGCTGGCAGGATCTGGAACAAAAACAGAGTAGCGGTTCTTCATCATGTTCCAGTGAAAAATGAGAAACTCAATACAGACAATCAAAATGGTGGGCTGGCTCAGCCAGGGATGGTAGGAAACAAAAATGTCTATCGAGCAGAAGAGTGGGAGAATAATGAAGAAAACATCCTTTTTGATGATTTTGATTATAAAATAGTCATGTTATTGTTACATGATGTACTTTAATATGGTTTATTATGTCTAATTTCTTTTCAATGTTTTTAAGGGTTTTTATTTGTGTTATCTTGCTGTTAGTTATCTGTTAAGGGAGGGAGCAATGTGGCATAAATAAAGTGACTTACTTATAGACTATGACGCTAAGTTTATTGCTCACAGAGTGCACTGACCATGGAATGGGAACTGAGAATGTGATGAGGTAATGGAATCAGAATGTGGGGAGCTGTGAGGGACAGGTAAAGAGCTGCTTGTGAGTGGTGGTTGATATGCCTGGAAATAAATACAAGTCCCCTGTCATCTTTGTGGAGGAACAATGCAGTAACCAATCAAAAGACATGGAAAGGAGTAGTACTTCATGGCAGGGGAAAACAGAAGATTGACAAGCTGGGTCAAGAATGAGAAGTAGGAAAATGAGTGACGAGGAAAAGTCAACCAAAGATAAGCCACTTAGGAGAGGGGAGGCTCCAATGTTGTGGTTCTTGATGAGCCACAATATGTTTTGCAACAGAAAGCATATGTGGTTTCCTAGGATTTGAGATAAAAATGATAACATGATAAAATAATACAATCACAAAATGTGCTGCTTGATTCCATATAATTTGTATTTTTTGCCACATAATTTAGTCAACCCTCCTGTATAATTTGGTCCTCTTCTGCCACATAATTCACAGGCCCTGGTAGATACATTGTATCCTGACCTGTTATTCATCGTTTAGCGTGTCAGTCTCCAAGAGTAGCTCAAACTACACTTCCTTGTGATGTCATAGTATGGTATTCACTCAGAACTTGTAGAAAATAGCTGTGAAACAGTTCATTCATACTGTTGTGTATGTTTATGCTTTGCATTTCTGATACACTTTTACTGGTAAGAAAATTGTGCAGCAAGCAACAACAAACACTTGCTTCGAGATTTCATTAGACTTCTAACACCATAAAAAGTAATAACACGATCAGGTCTATAAAAGGCAAAGAGTTATCATCATTCCATGAGATGGTTGAATACTAAAGAAAGGGTGCAAAAGATTTTGCTGGTACAACATACAATATGAGGAAGTTGTTAAAAGATAAAATAGAATTTCTGTGGGAGAGTGAATATTGAAAGGAATTTGAGTGGGGAAAGGAAGAACTAAGTCATGCTCCTTCTTTGCAAGCTTATGATCCAATGTGTGATGCAAAGGTGGTCTGTGATGCAAGTGCAAATGGCTTTAAGTCCCATCTAATTCATACAAGCAATGGCCAAAAGAAACTCACTGTGTGTGTGTCACAAGCCTTGAACGAATGTTAATGTAATTATTCAGTTATAGAGAGAGTCTTTGGTAGTTTTCTGGGCAGGAAACAGATTCAAACTTTTTTGTGGGGGATGAAATTTGCAGTTCATACAGACCACAAACCTTTGGTAGAATATTTTGCGCGAAAGGAACTTGATTGTATACACTCTTGCATTTGAAGGTTGGTTGTATGTCTACAGGAATACTGCTTCACAGTGCAGTCTATACCAGGAGCAGGAAATTTACTGTTTGCCAAGACTGGTTAAAGTGTGAGCTCCACCTTATGTTAAGGTGGAAGAACCAGTAGAGGCAGATGTCAGTGTTTGCCAAGTTACCCAAGGGTGCTTTAAAGAGAGTAAATGTTTTGAAGAATTAGAGACCGATGAGGAACTAAAAGATGTAATTGATTAGTTATCTGAAGAGAAACCAAGCAAGAGGTTGTTGAAAAAGTGTAGCAGAAGTTGGTGTAAGCTAGGACATGAATTTACAGTTGACAAAGGGTTTCTATTGCTAGGGACGAGATTAGTACCACCATGGAGTTTGAATTAGAAAAAACAGCAACTGGCACAGGTGGGCAATTTAGGAATAGTAAATACAAAAGAGAGATTCTGAAGATATTCCTGGTGGGCAGTGCCTGATCATGATGTTGCGTGTATGGCTAGGAAGTGTCGAGTGTGTGGCATGTGACACAGGTTTGAGAACTACTAGTATCCCTGTGCTGTGAAAAACAGTTTGAGAGAGAAAGTTACCTTTGCTATTTGTTCACATATAATAGAGTACAATGCTGTTCCAGAGAGACAGAAAATTATTTGAAAATGTGTGGAGTAGAGCATAAAATATCAGCTTTGTATCACCCACAGACCAATGGTCCTACTAAGAGAGTGGTAAAAACATTGAAGGAGGGGATACAATTGGCCAGAGCAAATGGCCTTGATGGGAAAATTGATTTGTCTCGGAGGATAACTGGAAATTGTATGTTTCCACAATCCACCACCGGAAAGTCTCTTTTCGAGCTGTTCAAAGACAGAGCTCCATTCAGAAAAGTGTGTCCAGGGTGGATGTTTTGGGGTAAAGGTTGCGTGAACAATGCACTGGGAGATTGGAGAGAATAATAAACATTTCACAAAAGAAAATTAAAGTTGAGCTATGACAAACAAAAAAATGCAAGGAATTCGGTGGGCTAACTGGAAGATTTTGTAAAAATAAGAGCTACCAAAGGGTGTGCTGAGTGGTCCGAATTTATGAGTTAGTTTGAGGTAGTCAAATTTTTTTTAAATGCAGTGAACAGACATGCTGGCAGGATCTGGAACAAAAACAGAGTAGCTGTTCTTCATCATGTTCCAGTGAAAAATGAGAAACTCAATACAGACAATCAAAATGGTGGGCTGGCTCAGCCAGGGATGGTAGGAAACAAAAATGTCTATCGAGCAGAAGAGTGGGAGAATAATGAAGAAAACATCCTTTTTGATGATTTTGATAATAAAATAGTCATGTTATTGTTACATGATGTACTTTAATATGGTTTATTATGTCTAATTTCTTTTCAATGTTTTTAAGGGTTTTTATTTGTGTTATCTTGCTGTTAGTTATCTGTTAAGGGAGGGAGCAATGTGGCATAAATAAAGTGACTTACTTATAGACTATGACGCTAAGTTTATTGCTCAAAGCGTGCACTGTCCATGGAATGGGAACTTAGAATGTGATGAGGTAATGGAATCAGAATGTGGGGAGATGTGAGGGACAGGTAAAGAGCTGCTCGTGAGTGGTGGTTGATATGTCTGGAAATAAATACAAGTCCCCTGTGATCTTTGTGGAGGAACAATGCAGTAACCAATCAAAAGACATGGAAAGGAGTAGTACTTCATGGCAGGGGAAAATAGAAGAGTGACAAGCTGGGTCAAGAATGAGAAGTAGGAAAATGAGTGGCGAGGAAAAGTCAACCAAAGATAAGCCACTTAGGAGAGGGAAGGCTCCAATGTTGTGGTTCTTGATGAGTCACAATATGTTTTGCAACAGAAAGCATATGTGGTTTCCTAGGATTTGAGATAAAAATGATAACATGATGAAATAATACAATCACAAAATGTGCTGCTTGATTCCATATAATTTGTATTTTTTGCCACATAATTTAGTCAACCCTGCTGTATAATTTGGTCCTCTTCTGCCACATAATTCACTGGCCCTGGTAGATACATCGTATCCTGACCTGTTATTCATCGTTTAGCGTGTCAGTCTCCAAGAGTAGCTCAAACTACATTTCCTTGTGATGTCATAGTATGGTATTCACTCAGAACTTGTGGAAAATAGCTGTGAAACAGCTCATTCATACTGTTGTGTATGTTTATGCTTTGCATTCCTGATACACTTTTACTGGTAAGAAAATTGTGCGGCAAGTAACAACAAACACTTGCTTCGCGATTTCATTAGACTTTTAACACCATAAAAAGTAATGACAAGATCAGGTCTATAAAAGGCAAAGAGTTATCATCATTCCATGAGATGGTTGAATACTATAGAAAGTTTGTAAAAGATGTTGCCTGTACAACATACAATATGAGGAAGTTGTTAAAAGAAAAAATAGAATTTCTGTGGGAGAGTGAATATTGAAAGGAATTTGAGTGGGGAAAGGAAGAACTAAGTTTTGCTTCTTCTTTGCAAGCTTATGATCCAATGTGTGATGCAAAGGTGGTCTGTGATGCAAGTGCAAATGGCTTAAGGTCCCATCTAATTCATACAAGAAATGACCAAAAGAAACTCACTGTGTGTGTGTCACAAGCCTTGAACGAATCTTAATGTAATTATTCAGTTATAGAGAGAGTCTTTGTTAGTTTTCTGGGCAGTAAACAGATTCAAACTTTTTTGTGGGGGATGAAATTTGCAGTTCAGACAGACCACAAACCTTTGGTAGAATATTTTGCGCGAAAGGAACTTGATTGTATACACTCTTGCATTTGAAGGTGGGTTGTATGTCTACAGGAATACTGCTTCACAGTGCAGTCTATACCAGGAGCAGGAAATGGACTGTTTGCCAAGACTGGTTAAAGTGTGAGCTCCACCTTATGTGGAGGTGGAAGACTCAGTAGAGGCAGATGTCAGTGTTTGCCAAGTTACCCAAGGGTGCTTTAATGAGAGTGAATGTTTTTAAGAATTAGAGACCGATGAGTAACTAAAAGATGTAATTGGTTTGTTATCTGAAAAAAACCAAGCAAGAGGTTGTTGAAAAAGTGTAGCAGAAGTTGGTGTTAGCTAGGACATGAATTTACAGTTGACAAAGGGTTTCTATTGCTAAGGACGAGATTAGTACCACCATGGAGTTTGAATTAGAAAAAACAGCAACTGGCACATGTGGGCAATTTAGGAATAGTAAATACAAAAGAGAGATTCTGAAGATATTCCTGGTGGGCAGTGCCTGATCATGATGTTGCGTGTATGGCTAGGAAGTGTCGAGTGTGTGGCGTGTGACACAGGTTTGAGAACTACTAGTATCCCTGTGCTGTGAAAACAGTTTGAGAGAGAACGTTACCTTTGCTATTTGTTCACATATAATAGAGTAAAATGCTGTTCCAGAGAGACAGAAAATTATTTGAAAATGTGTGGAGTAGAGCATAAAATATCAGCTTTGTATCACCCACAGACCAATGGTCCTACTAAGAGAGTGGTAAAAACATTGAAGGAGGGGATACAATTGGCCAGAGCAAATGGCCTTGATGGGAAAATTGATTTGTCTCGGAGGATAACTGGATATTGTATGTTTCCACAATCCACCACCAGAAAGTCTCTTTTCGAGCTGTTCAAAGACAGAGCTCCATTCAGAAAAGTGTGTCCAGGGTGGATGTTTTGGGGTAAAGGTTGCGTGAACAATGCACTGGGAGATTGGAGAGAATAATAAACATTTCACAAAAGAAAATTAAAGTTGAGCTATGACAAACAAAAAAATGCAAGGAATTAGGTGGTCTAATTGGAAGATTTTGTAAAAATAAGAGCTACCAAAGGGTGTGCTGAGTGGTCCGAATTTATGAGTTAGTTTGAGGTAGTCAAATATTTTTAAAATGCAGTGAACACACATGCTGGCAGGATCTGGAACAAAAACAGAGTAGCGGTTCTTCATCATGTTCCAGTGAAAAATGAGAAACTCAATACAGACAATCAAAATGGTGGGCTGGCTCAGCCAGGGATGGTAGGAAACAAAAATGTCTATCGAGCAGAAGAGTGGGAGAATAATGAAGAAAACATCCTTTTTTATGATTTTGATAATAAAATAGTCATGTTATTGTTACATGATGTACTTTAATATGGTTTATTATGTCTAATTTCTTTTCAATGTTTTTAAGGGTTTTTATTTGTGTTATCTTGCTGTTAGTTATCTGTTAAGGGAGGGAGCAATGTGGCATAAATGAAGTGACTTACTTATAGACTATGACGCTAAGTTTATTCCTCACAGAGTGCACTGTCCATGGAATGGGAACTTAGAATGTGATGAGGTAATGGAATCAGAATGTGGGGAGCTGTGAGGGACAGGTAAAGAGCTGCTTGTGAGTGGTGGTTGATATGTCTGGAAATAAATACAAGTCCCCTGTCATCTTTGTGGAGGAACAATGCAGTAACAAATCAAAAGACATGGAAAGGAGTAGTACTTCATGGCAGGGAAAAATAGAAGATTGACAAGCTGGGTCAAGAATGAGAAGTAGGAAAATGAGTGACGAGGAAAAGTCAACCAAAGATAAGCCACTTAGGAGAGGGAAGGCTCCAATGTTGTGTTTCTTATTGAGTCACAATATGTTTTGCAACAGAAAGCATATGTGGTTTCCTAGGATTTGAGATAAAAATGATAACATGATGAAATAATACAATCACAAAATGTGCTGCTTGATTCCATATAATTTGTATTTTTTGCCACATAATTTAGTCAACCCTGCTGTATAATTTGGTCCTCTTCTGCCACATAATTCACTGGCCCTGGTAGATACATCGTATCCTGACCTGTTATTCATCGTTTAGCGTGTCAGTCTCCAAGAGTAGCTCAAACTACATTTCCTTGTGATGTCATAGTATGGTATTCACTCAGAACTTGTGGAAAATAGCTGTGAAACAGATCATTCATACTGTTGTGTATGTTTATGCTTTGCATTTCTGATACACTTTTACTGGTAAGAAAATTGTGCGGCAAGTAACAACAAACACTTGCTTCACGATTTCATTAGACTTTTAACACCATAAAAAGTAATGACAAGATCAGGTCTATAAAAGGCAAAGAGTTATCATCATTCCATGAGATGGTTGAATACTATAGAAAGTTTGTAAAAGATTTTGCTGGTACAACATACAATATGAGGAAGTTATTAAAAGAAAAAATAGAATTTCTGTGGGAGAGTGAATATTGAAAGGAATTTGAGTGGGGAAAGGAAGAACTAAGTTTTGCTTCTTCTTTGCAAGCTTATGATCCAATGTGTGATGCAAAGGGGGTCTGTGATGCAAGTGCAAATGGCTTAAGGTCCCATCTAATTCATACAAGAAATGACCAAAAGAAACTCACTGTGTGTGTGTCAAAGCCTTGAACGAATCTTAATGTAATTATTCAGTTATAGAGAGAGTCTTTGGTAGTTTTCTGGGCAGTAAACAGATTCAAACTTTTTTGTGGGGGATGAAATTTGCAGTTCAGACAGACCACAAACCTTTGGTAGAATATTTTGCGCGAAAGGAACTTGATTGTATACACTCTTGCATTTGAAGGTGGGTTGTATGTCTACAGGAATACTGCTTCACAGTGCAGTCTAGACCAGGAGCAGGAAATGGACTGTTTGCCAAGACTTGTTAAAGTGTGAGCTCCACCTTATGTGGAGGTGGAAGACTCAGTAGAGGCAGATGTCAGTGTTTGCCAATTTATCCAAGGGTGCTTTAATGAGAGTAAATGTTTTGAAGAATTAGAGACCGATGAGTAACTAAAAGATGTAATTGGTTTGTTATCTGAAGAGAAACCAAGCAAGAGGTTGTTGAAAAAGTGTAGCGGAAGTTGGTGTAAGCTAGGACATGAACTTACAGTTGACAAAGGGTTTCTATTGCTAAGGACAAGATTAGTACCACCATGGAGTTTGAATTAGAAAAAACAGCAACTGGCACATGTGGGCAATTTAGGAATAGTAAATACAAAAGAGAGATTCTGAAGATATTCCTGGTGGGCAGTGCCTGATCATGATGTTGCGTGTATGGCTAGGAAGTGTCGAGTGTGTGGCGTGTGACACAGGTTTGAGAACTACTAGTATCCCTGTGCTGTGAAAACAGTTTGAGAGAGAAAGTTACCTTTGCTATTTGTTCACATATAATAGAGTACAATGCTGTTCCAGAGAGACAGAAAATTATTTGAAAATGTGTGGAGTAGAGCATAAAATATCAGCTTTGTATCACCCACAGACCAATGGTCCTACTAAGAGAGTGGTAAAAACATTGAAGGAGGGGATACAATTGGCCAGAGCAAATGGCCTTGATGGGAAAATTGATTTGTCTCGGAGGATAACTGGATATTGTATGTTTCCACAATCCACCACCGGAAAGTCTCTTTTCGAGCTGTTCAAAGACAGAGCTCCATTCAGAAAAGTGTGTCCAGGGTGGATGTTTTGGGGTAAAGATTGCGTGAACAATGCACTGGGAGATTGGAGAGAATAATAAACATTTCACAAAAGAAAATTAAAGTTGAGCTATGACAAACAAAAAAATGCAAGGAATTAGGTGGTCTAATTGGAAGATTTTTAAAAATAAGAGCTACCAAAGGGTGTGCTGAGTGGTCCGAATTTATGAGTTAGTTTGAGGTAGTCAAATATTTTTAAAATGCAGTGAACACACATGCTGGCAGGATCTGGAACAAAAACAGAGTAGCGGTTCTTCATCATGTTCCAGTGAAAAATGAGAAACTCAATACAGACAATCAAAATGGTGGGCTGGCTCAGCCAGGGATGGTAGGAAACAAAAATGTCTATCGAGCAGAAGAGTGGGAGAATAATGAAGAAAACATCCTTTTTTATGATTTTGATAATAAAATAGTCATGTTATTGTTACATGATGTACTTTAATATGGTTTATTATGTCTAATTTCTTTTCAATGTTTTTAAGGGTTTTAATTTGTGTTATCTTGCTGTTAGTTATCTGTTAAGGGAGGGAGCAATGTGGCATAAATGAAGTGACTTACTTATAGACTATGACGCTAAGTTTATTCCTCACAGAGTGCACTGTCCATGGAATGGGAACTTAGAATGTGATGAGGTAATGGAATCAGAATGTGGGGAGCTGTGAGGGACAGGTAAAGAGCTGCTTGTGAGTGGTGGTTGATATGTCTGGAAATAAATACAAGTCCCCTGTCATCTTTGTGGAGGAACAATGCAGTAACCAATCAAAAGACATGGAAAGGAGTAGTACTTCATGGCAGGGGAAAATAGAAGATTGACAAGCTGGGTCAAGAATGAGAAGTAGGAAAATGAGTGACGAGGAAAAGTCAACCAAAGATAAGCCACTTAGGAGAGGGAAGGCTCCAATGTTGTGGTTCTTATTGAGTCACAATATGTTTTGCAACAGAAAGCATATGGGGTTTCCTAGGATTTGAGATAAAAATGATAACATGATGAAATAATACAATCACAAAATGTGCTGCTTGATTCCATATAATTTGTATTTTTTGCCACGTAATTTAGTCAACCCTGCTGTATAATTTGGTCCTCTCCTGCCACATAATTCACTGGCCCTGGTAGATACATCGTATCCTGACCTGTTATTCATCGTTTAGCGTGTCAGTCTCCAAGAGTAGCTCAAACTACATTTCCTTGTGATGTCATAGTATGGTATTCACTCAGAACTTGTGGAAAATAGCTGTGAAACAGCTCATTCATACTGTTGTGTATGTTTATGCTTTGCATTTCTGATACACTTTTACTGGTAAGAAAATTGTGCGGCAAGTAACAACAAACACTTGCTTCACGATTTCATTAGACTTTTAACACCATAAAAAGTAATGACAAGATCAGGTCTATAAAAGGCAAAGAGTTATCATCATTCCATGAGATGGTTGAATACTATAGAAAGTTTGTAAAAGATTTTGCTGGTACAACATACAATATGAGGAAGTTATTAAAAGAAAAAATAGAATTTCTGTGGGAGAGTGAATATTGAAAGGAATTTGAGTGGGGAAAGGAAGAACTAAGTTTTGCTTCTTCTTTGCAAGCTTATGATCCAATGTGTGATGCAAAGGTGGTCTGTGATGCAAGTGCAAATGGCTTAAGGTCCCATCTAATTCATACAAGAAATGACCAAAAGAAACTCACTGTGTGTGTGTCACAAGCCTTGAACGAATCTTAATGTAATTATTCAGTTATAGAGAGAGTCTTTGGTAGTTTTCTGGGCAGTAAACAGATTCAAACTTTTTTGTGGGGGATGAAATTTGCAGTTCAGACAGACCACAAACCTTTGGTAGAATATTTTGCGCGAAAGGAACTTGATTGTATACACTCTTGCATTTGAAGGTGGGTTGTATGTCTACAGGAATACTTCTTCACAGTGCAGTCTATACCAGGAGCAGGAAATGGACTGTTTGCCAAGACTGGTTAAAGTGTGAGCTCCACCTTATGTGGAGGTGGAAGACTCAGTAGAGGCAGATGTCAGTGTTTGCCAAGTTACCCAAGGGTGCTTTAATGAGAGTAAATGTTTTGAAGAATTAGAGACCGATGAGTAACTAAAAGATGTAATTGGTTTGTTATCTGAAGAGAAACCAAGCAAGAGGTTGTTGAAAAAGTGTAGCGGAAGTTGGTGTAAGCTAGGACATGAACTTACAGTTGACAAAGGGTTTCTATTGCTAAGGACAAGATTAGTACCACCATGGAGTTTGAATTAGAAAAAACAGCAACTGGCACATGTGGGCAATTTAGGAATAGTAAATACAAAAGAGAGATTCTGAAGATATTCCTGGTGGGCAGTGCCTGATCATGATGTTGCGTGTATGGCTAGGAAGTGTTGAGTGTGTGGCGTGTGACACAGGTTTGAGAACTACTAGTATCCCTGTGCTGTGAAAACAGTTTGAGAGAGAAAGTTACCTTTGCTATTTGTTCACATATAATAGAGTACAATGCTGTTCCAGAGAGACAGAAAATTATTTGAAAATGTGTGGAGTAGAGCATAAAATATCAGCTTTGTATCACCCACAGACCAATGGTCCTACTAAGAGAGTGGTAAAAACATTGAAGGAGGGGATACAATTGGCCAGAGCAAATGGCCTTGATGGGAAAATTGATTTGTCTCGGAGGATAACTGGATATTGTATGTTTCCAAAATCCACCACCGGAAAGTCTCTTTTCGAGCTGTTAAAAGACAGAGCTCCATTCAGAAAAGTGTGTCCAGGGTGGATGTTTTGGGGTAAAGGTTGCGTGAACAATGCACTGGGAGATTGGAGAGAATAATAAACATTTCACAAAAGAAAATTAAAGTTGAGCTATGACAAACAAAAAAATGCAAGGAATTAGGTGGTCTAATTGGAAGATTTTGTAAAAATAAGAGCTACCAAAGGGTGTTCTGAGTGGTCCGAATTTATGAGTTAGTTTGAGGTAGTCAAATTTTTTTTAAATGCAGTGAACACACATGCTGGCAGGATCTGGAACAAAAACAGAGTAGCGGTTCTTCATCATGTTCCAGTGAAAAATGTGAAACTCAATACAGACAATCAAAATGGTGGGCTGGCTCAGCCAGGGATGGTAGGAAACAAAAATGTCTATCGAGCAGAAGAGTGGGAGAATAATGAAGAAAACATCCTTTTTGATGATTTTGATAATAAAATAGTCATGTTATTGTTACATGATGTACTTTAATATGGTTTATTATGTCTAATTTCTTTTCAATGTTTTTAAGGGTTTTTCTTTGTGTCATCTTGCTGTTAGTTATCTGTTAAGGGAGGGAGCAATGTGGCATAAATAAAGTGACTTACTTATAGACTATGACGCTAAGTTTATTGCTCACAGAGTGCACTGTCCATGGAATGGGAACTTAGAATGTGATGAGGTAATGGAATCAGAATGTGGGGAGCTGTGAGGGACAGGTAAAGAGCTGCTTGTGAGTGGTGGTTGATATGTCTGGAAATAAATACAAGTTTCCTGTCATCTTTGTGGAGGAACAATTCAGTAACCAATCAAAAGACATGGAAAGGAGTAGTACTTCATGGCAGGGGAAAATAGAACATTGACAAGCTGGGTCAAGAATGAGAAGTAGGAAAATGAGTGACGAGGAAAAGTCAACCAAAGATAAGCCACTTAGGAGAGGGAAGGCTCCAATGTTGTGGTTCTTATTGAGTCACAATATGTTTTGCAACAGAAAGCATATGGGGTTTCCTAGGATTTGAGATAAAAATGATAACATGATGAAATAATACAATCACAAAATGTGCTGCTTGATTCCATATAATTTGTATTTTTTGCCACATAATTTAGTCAACCCTGCTGTATAATTTGGTCCTCTTCTGCCACATAATTCACTGGCCCTGGTAGATACATCGTATCCTGACCTGTTATTCATCATTTAGCGTGTCAGTCTCCAAGAGTAGCTCAAACTACATTTCCTTGTGATGTCATAGTATGGTATTCACTCAGAACTTGTGGAAAATAGCTGTGAAACAGCTCATTCATACTGTTGTGTATGTTTATGCTTTGCATTTCTGATACACTTTTACTGGTAAGAAAATTGTGCGGCAAGTAACAACAAACACTTGCTTCACGATTTCATTAGACTTTTAACACCATAAAAAGTAATGACAAGATCAGGTCTATAAAAGGCAAAGAGTTATCATCATTCCATGAGATGGTTGAATACTATAGAAAGTTTGTAAAAGATTTTGCTGGTACAACATACAATATGAGGAAGTTATTAAAAGAAAAAATAGAATTTCTGTGGGAGAGTGAATATTGAAAGGAATTTGAGTGGGGAAAGGAAGAACTAAGTTTTGCTTCTTCTTTGCAAGCTTATGATCCAATGTGTGATGCAAAGGTGGTCTGTGATGCAAGTGCAAATGGCTTAAGGTCCCATCTAATTCATACAAGAAATGACCAAAAGAAACTCACTGTGTGTGTGTCACAAGCCTAGAACGAATCTTAATGTAATTATTCAGTTATAGAGAGAGTCTTTGGTAGTTTTCTGGGCAGTAAACAGATTCAAACTTTTTTGTGGGGGATGAAATTTGCAGTTCAGACAGACCACAAACCTTTGGTAGAATATTTTGCGCGAAAGGAACTTGATTGTATACACTCTTGCATTTGAAGGTGGGTTGTATGTCTACAGGAATACTGCTTCACAGTGCAGTCTATACCAGGAGCAGGAAATGGACTGTTTGCCAAGACTGGTTAAAGTGTGAGCTCCACCTTATGTGGAGGTGGAAGACTCAGTAGAGGCAGATGTCAGTGTTTGCCAATTTATCCAAGGGTGCTTTAATGAGAGTAAATGTTTTGAAGAATTAGAGACCGATGAGTAACTAAAAGATGTAATTGGTTTGTTATCTGAAGAGAAACCAAGCAAGAGGTTGTTGAAAAAGTGTAGCGGAAGTTGGTGTAAGCTAGGACATGAACTTACAGTTGACAAAGGGTTTCTATTGCTAAGGACAAGATTAGTACCACCATGGAGTTTGAATTAGAAAAAACAGCAACTGGCACATGTGGGCAATTTAGGAATAGTAAATACAAAAGAGAGATTCTGAAGATATTCCTGGTGGGCAGTGCCTGATCATGATGTTGCGTGTATGGCTAGGAAGTGTCGAGTGTGTGGCGTGTGACACAGGTTTGAGAACTACTAGTATCCCTGTGCTGTGAAAACAGTTTGAGAGAGAAAGTTACCTTTGCTATTTGTTCACATATAATAGAGTACAATGCTGTTCCAGAGAGACAGAAAATTATTTGAAAATGTGTGGAGTAGAGCATAAAATATCAGCTTTGTATCACCCACAGACCAATGGTAAAAACATTGAAGGAGGGGATACAATTGGCCAGAGCAAATGGCCTTGATGGGAAAATTGATTTGTCTCGGAGGATAAATGGATATTGTATGTTTCCACAATCCACCACCGGAAAGTCTCTTTTCGAGCTGTTCAAAGACAGAGCTCCATTCAGAAAAGTGTGTCCAGGGTGGATGTTTTGGGGTAAAGATTGCGTGAACAATGCACTGGGAGATTGGAGAGAATAATAAACATTTCACAAAAGAAAATTAAAGTTGAGCTATGACAAACAAAAAAATGCAAGGAATTAGGTGGTCTAATTGGAAGATTTTTAAAAATAAGAGCTACCAAAGGGTGTGCTGAGTGGTCCGAATTTATGAGTTAGTTTGAGGTAGTCAAATATTTTTAAAATGCAGTGAACACACATGCTGGCAGGATCTGGAACAAAAACAGAGTAGCGGTTCTTCATCATGTTCCAGTGAAAAATGAGAAACTCAATACAGACAATCAAAATGGTGGGCTGGCTCAGCCAGGGATGGTAGGAAACAAAAATGTCTATCGAGCAGAAGAGTGGGAGAATAATGAAGAAAACATCCTTTTTTATGATTTTGATAATAAAATAGTCATGTTATTGTTACATGATGTACTTTAATATGGTTTATTATGTCTAATTTCTTTTCAATGTTTTTAAGGGTTTTTATTTGTGTTATCTTGCTGTTAGTTATCTGTTAAGGGAGGGAGCAATGTGGCATAAATGAAGTGACTTACTTATAGACTATGACGCTAAGTTTATTCCTCACAGAGTGCACTGTCCATGGAATGGGAACTTAGAATGTGATGAGGTAATGGAATCAGAATGTGGGGAGCTGTGAGGGACAGGTAAAGAGCTGCTTGTTAGTGGTGGTTGATATGTCTGGAAATAAATACAAGTCCCCTGTTATCTTTGTGGAGGAACAATGCAGTAACCAATCAAAAGACATGGAAAGGAGTAGTACTTCATGGCAGGGGAAAATAGAAGATTGACAAGCTGGGTCAAGAATGAGAAGTAGGAAAATGAGTGACGAGGAAAAGTCAACCAAAGATAAGCCACTTAGGAGAGGGAAGGCTCCAATGTTGTGGTTCTTATTGAAGAGAAAAGAACAAGGGAACCCGTTTTGGTAGCCTAGGGACCTCGGGTAATAACTTATTTTAATAAACAAAGGTCCTTGGCATAAGAGGAAATGATACGAATGTTTCAACATAGACTACAATGAGCACTATGGAGGTTCTTCCAATGTCCAGCCGGACAGAGGAATATTTATTCAGGCAAGATAACAGGATGGGCAAAATACAAAGCACAACAAGGATGGCGAACGGCACAGTCCTGTACCGAGCGTTAGAAAAGAAGGTGTAGGGAGTATAGACACAAGAAGGAAAAAGCAGGCAACAGTTCAATTTCTAGTCCTGATGATGATCCCATAGTATTGAGAGCTAGGGATCGAAACGTCGACCTTTGTAACAAACACCACTAATTAACCACTGTGACAAAATGAGTGCGTTGTTTGTTGGTTTGAGCTTACACAGTATTAGTATGTAAATGTAAGCCGCCTTTTGCTCTCTCTCTCCCTTTTTTGCCTGCTTTTTCCTTCTTGTGTCTATACTCCCTACACCTTCTTTTCTAACGCTCGGTACAGGACTGTGCCGTTCGCCATCCTTGTTGTGCTTTGTATTTTGCCCATCCTGTTATCTTGCCTGAATAAATATTCCTCTGTCCGGCTGGACATTGGAAGAACCTCCATAGTGCTCCTTGTAGTCTATGTTGAAACATTCGTATCATTTCCTCTTATGCCAAGGACCTTTGTTTATTAAAATAAGTGGTTCTTATTGAGTCACAATATGTTTTGCAACAGAAAGCATATGGGGTTTCCTAGGATTTGAGATAAAAATGATAACATGATGAAATAATACAATCACAAAATGTGCTGCTTGATTCCATATAATTTGTATTTTTTGCCACATAATTTAGTCAACCCTGCTGTATAATTTGGTCCTCTCCTGCCAAATAATTCACTGGCCCTGGTAGATACATCGTATCCTGACCTGTTATTCATCGTTTAGCGTGTCAGTCTCCAAGAGTAGCTCAAACTACATTTCCTTGTGATGTCATAGTATGGTATTCACTCAGAACTTGTGGAAAATAGCTGTGAAACAGCTCATTCATACTGTTGTGTATGTTTATGCTTTGCATTTCTGATACACTTTTACTGGTAAGAAAATTGTGCGGCAAGTAACAACAAACACTTGCTTCACGATTTCATTAGACTTTTAACACCATAAAAAGTAATGACAAGATCAGGTCTATAAAAGGCAAAGAGTTATCATCATTCCATGAGATGGTTGAATACTATAGAAAGTTTGTAAAAGATTTTGCTGGTACAACATACAATATGAGGAAGTTATTAAAAGAAAAAATAGAATTTCTGTGGGAGAGTGAATATTGAAAGGAATTTGAGTGGGGAAAGGAAGAACTAAGTTTTGCTTCTTCTTTGCAAGCTTATGATCCAATGTGTGATGCAAAGGTGGTCTGTGATGCAAGTGCAAATGGCTTAAGGTCCCATCTAATTCATACAAGAAATGACCAAAAGAAACTCACTGTGTGTGTGTCAAAGCCTTGAACGAATCTTAATGTAATTATTCAGTTATAGAGAGAGTCTTTGGTAGTTTTCTGGGCAGTAAACAGATTCAAACTTTTTTGTGGGGGATGAAATTTGCAGTTCAGACAGACCACAAACCTTTGGTAGAATATTTTGCGCGAAAGGAACTTGATTGTATACACTCTTGCATTTGAAGGTGGGTTGTATGTCTACAGGAATACTGCTTCACAGTGCAGTCTATACCAGGAGCAGGAAATGGACTGTTTGCCAAGACTGGTTAAAGTGTGAGCTCCACCTTATGTGGAGGTGGAAGACTCAGTAGAGGCAGATGTCAGTGTTTGCCAATTTATCCAAGGGTGCTTTAATGAGAGTAAATGTTTTGAAGAATTAGAGACCGATGAGTAACTAAAAGATGTAATTGGTTTGTTATCTGAAGAGAAACCAAGCAAGAGGTTGTTGAAAAAGTGTAGCGGAAGTTGGTGTAAGCTAGGACATGAACTTACAGTTGACAAAGGGTTTCTATTGCTAAGGACAAGATTAGTACCACCATGGAGTTTGAATTAGAAAAAACAGCAACTGGCACATGTGGGCAATTTAGGAATAGTAAATACAAAAGAGAGATTCTGAAGATATTCCTGGTGGGCAGTGCCTGATCATGATGTTGCGTGTATGGCTAGGAAGTGTCGAGTGTGTGGCGTGTGACACAGGTTTGAGAACTACTAGTATCCCTGTGCTGTGAAAACAGTTTGAGAGAGAAAGTTACCTTTGCTATTTGTTCACATATAATAGAGTACAATGCTGTTCCAGAGAGACAGAAAATTATTTGAAAATGTGTGGAGTAGAGCATAAAATATCAGCTTTGTATCACCCACAGACCAATGGTAAAAACATTGAAGGAGGGGATACAATTGGCCAGAGCAAATGGCCTTGATGGGAAAATTGATTTGTCTCGGAGGATAAATGGATATTGTATGTTTCCACAATCCACCACCGGAAAGTCTCTTTTCGAGCTGTTCAAAGACAGAGCTCCATTCAGAAAAGTGTGTCCAGGGTGGATGTTTTGGGGTAAAGATTGCGTGAACAATGCACTGGGAGATTGGAGAGAATAATAAACATTTCACAAAAGAAAATTAAAGTTGAGCTATGACAAACAAAAAAATGCAAGGAATTAGGTGGTCTAATTGGAAGATTTTTAAAAATAAGAGCTACCAAAGGGTGTGCTGAGTGGTCCGAATTTATGAGTTAGTTTGAGGTAGTCAAATATTTTTAAAATGCAGTGAACACACATGCTGGCAGGATCTGGAACAAAAACAGAGTAGCGGTTCTTCATCATGTTCCAGTGAAAAATGAGAAACTCAATACAGAGAATCAAAATGGTGGGCTGGCTCAGCCAGGGATGGTAGGAAACAAAAATGTCTATCGAGCAGAAGAGTGGGAGAATAATGAAGAAAACATCCTTTTTTATGATTTTGATAATAAAATAGTCATGTTATTGTTACATGATGTACTTTAATATGGTTTATTATGTCTAATTTCTTTTCAATGTTTTTAAGGGTTTTTATTTGTGTTATCTTGCTGTTAGTTATCTGTTAAGGGAGGGAGCAATGTGGCATAAATGAAGTGACTTACTTATAGACTATGACGCTAAGTTTATTCCTCACAGAGTGCACTGTCCATGGAATGGGAACTTAGAATGTGATGAGGTAATGGAATCAGAATGTGGGGAGCTGTGAGGGACAGGTAAAGAGCTGCTTGTGAGTGGTGGTTGATATGTCTGGAAATAAATACAAGTCCCCTGTCATCTTTGTGGAGGAACAATGCAGTAACCAATCAAAAGACATGGAAAGGAGTAGTACTTCATGGCAGGGGAAAATAGAAGATTGACAAGCTGGGTCAAGAATGAGAAGTAGGAAAATGAGTGACGAGGAAAAGTCAACCAAAGATAAGCCACTTAGGAGAGGGAAGGCTCCAATGTTGTGGTTCTTATTGAGTCACAATATGTTTTGCAACAGAAAGCATATGTGGTTTCCTAGGATTTGAGATAAAAATGATAACATGATAAAATAATACAATCACAAAATGTGCTGCTTGATTCCATATAATTTGTATTTTTTGCCACATAATTTAGTCAACCCTGCTGTATAATTTGGTCCTCTCCTGCCAAATAATTCACTGGCCCTGGTAGATACATCGTATCCTGACCTGTTATTCATCGTTTAGCGTGTTAGTCTCCAAGAGTAGCTCAAACTCCACTTACTTGTGATGTCATAGTATGGTATTCACTCAGAACTTGTGGAAAATGGCTGTGAAACAGCTCATTCATACTGTTGTGTATGTTTATGCTTTGCATTTCTAATGCACTTTTACTGGTAAGAAAATTGTGCGGCAAGCAACAACAAACACTTGCTTCGAGATTTCATTAGACTTCTAACACCATAAAAAGTAATAACAAGATCAGGTCTATAAAAGGAAAAGAGTTATCATCATTCCATGAGATGGTTGAATACTATAGAAAGTTTATAAAAGATTTTGCTGGTACAACATACAATATGAGGAAGTTGTTAAAAGAAAAAATAGAATTTCTGTGGGAGAGTGAATATTGAAAGGAATTTGAGTGGGGAAAGGAAGAACTAAGTCATGCTCCTTCTTTGCAAGCTTATGATCCAATGTGTGATGCAAAGGTGGTCTGTGATGCAAGTGCAAATGGCTTAAGGTCCCATCTAATTCATACAAGAAATGGCCAAAAGAAACTCACTGTGTGTGTGTCACAAGCCTTGAACGAATCTTAATGTAATTATTCAGTTATAGAGAGAGTCTTTGGTAGTTTTCTGGGCAGTAAACAGATTCAAACTTTTTTTGTGGGGGATGAAATTTGCAGTTCAGACAGACCACAAACCTTTGGTAGAATATTTTGCGCGAAAGGAACTTGATCGTATACACACTTGCGTTTGAAGGTGGGTTGTATGTCTACAGGAATACTGCTTCACAGTGCAGTATATATCAGGAGCAGGAAATGGACTGTTTGCCAAGACTGGTTAAAGTGTGAGCTCCACCTTATGTGGGGGTGGAAGACTCAGTAGAGGCAGATGTCAGTGTTTGCCAAGTTACCCAAGGGAGCTTTAAAGAGAGTAAATGTTTTGAAGATTTAGAGACCGATGAGGAACTAAAAGATGTAATTGATTTGTTATCTGAAGAGAAACCAAGCAAGAGGTTGTTGAAAAAGTGTAGCAGAAGTTGGTGTAAGCTAGGACATGAACTTACAGTTGACAAAGGCTTTCTATTGCTAGGGACGAGATTAGTACCACCATGGAGTTTGATTTAGAAAAAACAGCAACTGGCAAATGTGGGCAATTTAGGAATAGTAAATACAAAAGAGAGATTCTGAAGACTTTCCTGGTGGGCAGTGCCTGATCATGATGTTGCGAGTATGGCTAGGAAGTGTCGAGTGTGTGGCGTGTGACACAGGTTTGAGAACTACTAGTATCCCTGTGCTTTGAAAACAGTTTGAGAGAGAAAGTTACCTTTGCTATTTGTTCACATATAATAGAGTACAATGCTGTTCCAGAGAGACAGAAAATTATTGAAAATGTGTGGAGTAGAGCATAAAATATCAGCTTTGTATCACCCACAGACCAATGGTCCTACTAACAGAGTGGTAAAAACATTGAAGGAGGGGATACAATTGGCCAGAGCAAATGGCCTTGATGGGAAAATTGATTTGTCTCGGAGGATAACTGGATATTGTATGTTTCCACAATCCACCACCGGAAAGTCTCTTTTCGAGCTGTTCAAAGACAGAGCTCCATTCAGAAAAGTGTGTCCAGGGTGGATGTTTTGGGGTAAAGGTTGCGTGAACAATGCACTGGGAGATTGGAGAGAATAATAAACATTTCACAAAGGAAAATTAAAGTTGAGCTATGACAAACAAAAAAATGCAAGGAATTAGGTGGTCAAATTGGAAGATTTTGTAAAAATAAGAGCTACCAAAGGGTGTGCTGAGTGGTCCGAATTTATGAGTTAGTTTGAGGTAGTCACATTTTTTTAAAATGCAGTGAACATACATGCTGGCAGGATCTGGAACAAAAACAGAGTAGCGGTTCTTCATCATGTTCCAGTGGAAAATGAGAAACTCAATACAGACAATCAAAATGGTGGGCTGGCTCAGCCAGGGATGGTAGGAAATAAAACTGTCTATCGAGCAGAAGAGTGGGAGAATAATGAAGAAAACATCCTTTTTGATGATTTTGATAATAAAATAGTCATGTTATTGTTACATGATGTACTTTAATATGGTTTATTATGTCTATTTTCTTTCACTGTTTTTAAGGGTTTTTATTTGTGTTATCTTGCTGTTAGTTATCTGTTAAGGGAGGGAGCAATGTGGCATAAATAAAGTGACTTACTTATAGACTATGACGCTTCGGGGCATATCAACAAGGGCTTTATCTCTGCTTTTTTGGCTTTAAAAGCCAAAAAAGCAGAGATAAAACTAGCACCCTATCAACAACAGGGTGCTAACACGCAAATTTGCATGTTAGCACCCTTTTACTCTACGCTTCCCTAATGAGATGCAAAGGGGGCGTTCCAGAGTAAAATAATAGGAGAAATGTCGCTAAGCGACATTTCTCCTATTATCAAGAATGTCGCTAACCCTGTTAGAGACAAAAAAAGCAGCGCTAACCGCGGTTAACGCTGCTTTTTTACGTCTGCTAATTTTCAGACTTAGCCATGATATCCTATGGAAGGAGGATATTATGGCTAAGTTTGCCTGTCCCTATCAACAAGGTAACGTGTGATTATTGCTTGGTTTCCAGCGATAATCTCACGTTAGCCTGTTAGCGTGTAGATTTTTATCGCTATTGAGATAAGCGTTGCTAATAGCACGCTATCTCAGCGATAAAAATTCACGCTAGCCGGCGATAATTATCCTCACGCTAAGAGCGCTGAGCGATAATTATCGCCGGTTGTTGTTGATATGCCCCTAAGTTTATTGCTCACAGTGTGCACTGTCCATGAATGGGAACTTAGAATGTGATGAGGTAATGGAATCAGAATGTGGGGAGCTGTGAGGGACAGGTAAAGAGCTGCTTGTGAGTGGTGGTTGATATGTCTGTAAATAAATACAAGTCCCCTGTCATCTTTGTGGAGGAACAATGCTGTAACCAATCAAAAGACATGGAAAGGAGTAGTACTTCATGGCAGGGGAAAACAGGAGATTGACAAGCTTGGTCAAGAATGAGAAGTAGGAAAATGAGTGACGAGGAAAAGTCAACCAAAGATAAGCCACTTAGGAGAGGGGAGGCTCCAATGTTGTGGTTCTTGATGAGCCACAATATGTTTTGCAACAGAAAGCATATGTGGTTTCCTAGGATTTGAGATAAAAATGATAACATGATAAAATAATACAATCACAAAATGTGCTGCTTGATTCCATATAATTTGTATTTTTTGCCACATAATTTAGTCAACCCTCCTGTATAATGTGGTCCTCTTCTGCCACATAATTCACTGGCCCTGGTAGATACATCGTATCCTGACCTGTTATTCATTGTTTAGCGTGTCAGTCTCCAAGAGTAGCTCAAACTACACTTACTTGTGATGTCATAGTATGGTATTCACTCAGAACTTGTGGAAAATAGCTGTGAAACAGCTAATTCATACTGTTGTGTATGTTTATGCTTTGCATTTCTGATGCACTTTTACTGGTAAGAAAATTGTGCGGCAAGCAACAACAAACACTTGCTTCGAGAGTTCATTAGACTTCTAACACCATAAAAAGTAATAACAAGATCAGGTCTATAAAAGGCAAAGAGTTATCATCATTCCATGAGATGGTTGAATACTATAGAATGTTTATAAAAGATTTTGCTGGTACAACATACAATATGAGAAAGTTGTTAAAAGAAAAAATAGAATTTCTGTGGGAGAGTGAATATTGAAAGGAATTTGAGTGGGGAAAGGAAGAACTAAGTCATGCTCCTTCTTTGCAAGCTTATGATCCAATGTGTGATGCAAAGGTGGTCTGTGATGCAAGTGCAAATGGCTTAAGGTCCCATCTAATTCATACAAGAAATGGCCAAAAGAAACTCACTGTGCGTGTGTCACAAGCCTTGAACGAATCTTAATGTAATTATTCAGTTATAGAGAGAGTCTTTGGTAGTTTTCTGGGCAGGAAACAGATTCAAACTTTTTTGTGGGGGATGAAATTTGCAGTTCATACAGACCACAAACCTTTGGTAGAATATTTTGCGCAAAAGGAACTTGATTGTATACACTCTTGCATTTGAAGGTGGGTTGTATGTCTACAGGAATACTGCTTCACAGTGCAGTCTATACCAGGAGCAGGAAATGGACTGTTTGCCAAGACTGGTTAAAGTGTGAGCTCCACCTTATGTGGAGGTGGAAGACTCAGTAGAGGCAGATGTCAGTGTTTGCCAAGTTACCCAAGGGTGCTTTAAAGAGAGTAAATGTTTTGAAGAATTAGAGACCGATGAGGAACTAAAAGATGTAATTGATTAGTGATCTGAAGAGAAACCAAGCAAGAGGTTGTTGAAAAAGTGTAGCAGAAGTTGGTGTAAGCTAGGACATGAATTTACAGTTGACAAAGGGTTTCTATTGCTAGGGACGAGATTAGTACCACCATGGAGTTGAATTAGAAAAAACAGCAACTGGCACATGTGGGCAATTTAGGAATAGTAAATACAAAAGAGAGATTCTGAAGATATTCCTCGTGGGCAGTGCCTGATCATGATGTTGCGTGTATGGCTAGGAAGTGTCGAGTGTGTGGCGTGTGACACAGGTTTGAGAACGACTAGTATCCCTGTGCTTTGAAAACAGTTTGAGAGTGAAAGTTACCTTTGCTATTTGTTCACATATAATAGAGTACAATGCTGTTCCAGAGAGACAGAAAATTATTTGAAAATGTGTGGAGTAGAGCATAAAATATCAGCTTTGTATCACCCACAGACCAATGGTCCTACTAAGAGAGTGGTAAAAACATTGAAGGAGGGGATACAATTGGCCAGAGCAAATGGCCTTGATGGGAAAATTGATTTGTCTCGGAGGATAACTGGATATTGTATGTTTCCACAATCCACCACCGGAAAGTCTCTTTTCGAGCTGCTCAAAGACAGAGCTCCATTCAGAAAAGTGTGTCCAGGGTGGATGTTTTGGGGTAAAGGTTGCGTGAACAATGCACTGGGAGATTGGAGAGAATAATAAACATTTCACAAAAGAAAATTAAAGTTGAGCTATGACAAACAAAAAAATGCAAGGAATTAGGTGGTCTAATTGGAAGATTTTGTAAAAATAAGAGCTACCAAAGGGTGTTCTGAGTGGTCCGAATTTATGAGTTAGTTTGAGGTAGTCAAATTTTTTTTAAATGCAGTGAACACACATGCTGGCAGGATCTGGAACAAAAACAGAGTAGCGGTTCTTCATCATGTTCCAGTGAAAAATGTGAAACTCAATACAGACAATCAAAATGGTGGGCTGGCTCAGCCAGGGATGGTAGGAAACAAAAATGTCTATCGAGCAGAAGAGTGGGAGAATAATGAAGAAAACATCCTTTTTGATGATTTTGATAATAAAATAGTCATGTTATTGTTACATGATGTACTTTAATATGGTTTATTATGTCTAATTTCTTTTCAATGTTTTTAAGGGTTTTTCTTTGTGTCATCTTGCTGTTAGTTATCTGTTAAGGGAGGGAGCAATGTGGCATAAATAAAGTGACTTACTTATAGACTATGACGCTAAGTTTATTGCTCACAGAGTGCACTGTCCATGGAATGGGAACTTAGAATGTGATGAGGTAATGGAATCAGAATGTGGGGAGCTGTGAGGGACAGGTAAAGAGCTGCTTGTGAGTGGTGGTTGATATGTCTGGAAATAAATACAAGTTTCCTGTCATCTTTGTGGAGGAACAATTCAGTAACCAATCAAAAGACATGGAAAGGAGTAGTACTTCATGGCAGGGGAAAATAGAAGATTGACAAGCTCGGTCAAGAATGAGAAGTAGGAAAATGAGTGGCGAGGAAAAGTCAACCAAAGATAAGCCACTTAGGAGAGGGAAGGCTCCAATGTTGTGGTTCTTATTGAGTCACAATATGTTTTGCAACAGAAAGCATATGGGGTTTCCTAGGATTTGAGATAAAAATGATAACATGATGAAATAATACAATCACAAAATGTGCTGCTTGATTCCATATAATTTGTATTTTTTGCCACATAATTTAGTCAACCCTGCTGTATAATTTGGTCCTCTTCTGCCACATAATTCACTGGCCCTGGTAGATACATCGTATCCTGACCTGTTATTCATCGTTTAGCGTGTCAGTCTCCAAGAGTAGCTCAAACTACATTTCCTTGTGATGTCATAGTATGGTATTCACTCAGAACTTGTGGAAAATAGCTGTGAAACAGCTCATTCATACTGTTGTGTATGTTTATGCTTTGCATTTCTGATACACTTTTACTGGTAAGAAAATTGTGCGGCAAGTAACAACAAACACTTGCTTCACGATTTCATTAGACTTTTAACACCATAAAAAGTAATGACAAGATCAGGTCTATAAAAGGCAAAGAGTTATCATCATTCCATGAGATGGTTGAATACTATAGAAAGTTTGTAAATGATTTTGCTGGTACAACATACAATATGAGGAAGTTATTAAAAGAAAAAATAGAATTTCTGTGGGAGAGTGAATATTAAAAGGAATTTGAGTGGGGAAAGGAAGAACTAAGTTTTGCTTCTTCTTTGCAAGCTTATGATCCAATGTGTGATGCAAAGGTGGTCTGTGATGCAAGTGCAAATGGCTTAAGGTCCCATCTAATTCATACAAGAAATGACCAAAAGAAACTCACTGTGTGTGTGTCACAAGCCTTGAACGAATCTTAATGTAATTATTCAGTTATAGAGAGAGTCTTTGGTAGTTTTCTGGGCAGTAAACAGATTCAAACTTTTTTGTGGGGGATGAAATTTGCAGTTCAGACAGACCACAAACCTTTGGTAGAATATTTTGCGCGAAAGGAACTTGATTGTATACACTCTTGCATTTGAAGGTGGGTTGTATGTCTACAGGAATACTGCTTCACAGTGCAGTCTATACCAGGAGCAGGAAATGGACTGTTTGCCAAGACTGGTTAAAGTGTGAGCTCCACCTTATGTGGAGGTGGAAGACTCAGTAGAGGCAGATGTCAGTGTTTGCCAAGTTACCCAAGGGTGCTTTAATGAGAGTAAATGTTTTGAAGAATTAGAGACCGATGAGTAACTAAAAGATGTAATTGGTTTGTTATCTGAAGAGAAACCAAGCAAGAGGTTGTTGAAAAAGTGTAGCGGAAGTTGGTGTAAGCTAGGACATGAACTTACAGTTGACAAAGGGTTTCTATTGCTAAGGACAAGATTAGTACCACCATGGAGTTTGAATTAGAAAAAACAGCAACTGGCACATGTGGGCAATTTAGGAATAGTAAATACAAAAGAGAGATTCTGAAGATATTCCTGGTGGGCAGTGCCTGATCATGATGTTGCGTGTATGGCTAGGAAGTGTCGAGTGTGTGGCGTGTGACACAGGTTTGAGAACTACTAGTATCCCTGTGCTGTGAAAACAGTTTGAGAGAGAAAGTTACCTTTGCTATTTGTTCACATATAATAGAGTACAATGCTGTTCCAGAGAGACAGAAAATTATTTGAAAATGTGTGGAGTAGAGCATAAAATATCAGCTTTGTATCACCCACAGACCAATGGTCCTACTAAGAGAGTGGTAAAAACATTGAAGGAGGGGATACAATTGGCCAGAGCAAATGGCCTTGATGGGAAAATTGATTTGTCTCGGAGGATAACTGGATATTGTATGTTTCCACAATCCACCACCGGAAAGTCTCTTTTCGAGCTGTTCAAAGACAGAGCTCCATTCAGAAAAGTGTGTCCAGGGTGGATGTTTTGGGGTAAAGGTTGCGTGAACAATGCACTGGGAGATTGGAGAGAATAATAAACATTTCACAAAAGAAAATTAAAGTTGAGCTATGACAAACAAAAAAATGCAAGGAATTAGGTGGTCTAATTGGAAGATTTTGTAAAAATAAGAGCTACCAAAGGGTGTTCTGAGTGGTCCGAATTTATGAGTTAGTTTGAGGTAGTCAAATTTTTTTTAAATGGAGTGAACACACATGCTGGCAGGATCTGGAACAAAAACAGAGTAGCGGTTCTTCATCATGTTCCAGTGAAAAATGTGAAACTCAATACAGACAATCAAAATGGTGGGCTGGCTCAGCCAGGGATGGTAGGAAACAAAAATGTCTATCGAGCAGAAGAGTGGGAGAATAATGAAGAAAACATCCTTTTTGATGATTTTGATAATAAAATAGTCATGTTATTGTTACATGATGTACTTTAATATGGTTTATTATGTCTAATTTCTTTTCAATGTTTTTAAGGGTTTTTCTTTGTGTCATCTTGCTGTTAGTTATCTGTTAAGGGAGGGAGCAATGTGGCATAAATAAAGTGACTTACTTATAGACTATGACGCTAAGTTTATTGCTCACAGAGTGCACTGTCCATGGAATGGGAACTTAGAATGTGATGAGGTAATGGAATCAGAATGTGGGGAGCTGTGAGGGACAGGTAAAGAGCTGCTTGTGAGTGGTGGTTGATATGTCTGGAAATAAATACAAGTTTCCTGTCATCTTTGTGGAGGAACAATTCAGTAACCAATCAAAAGACATGGAAAGGAGTAGTACTTCATGGCAGGGGAAAATAGAAGATTGACAAGCTGGGTCAAGAATGAGAAGTAGGAAAATGAGTGACGAGGAAAAGTCAACCAAAGATAAGCCACTTAGGAGAGGGAAGGCTCCAATGTTGTGGTTCTTATTGAGTCACAATATGTTTTGCAACAGAAAGCATATGGGGTTTCCTAGGATTTGAGATAAAAATGATAACATGATGAAATAATACAATCACAAAATGTGCTGCTTGATTCCATATAATTTGTATTTTTTGCCACATAATTTAGTCAACCCTGCTGTATAATTTGGTCCTCTTCTGCCACATAATTCACTGGCCCTGGTAGATACATCGTATCCTGACCTGTTATTCATCGTTTAGCGTGTCAGTCTCCAAGAGTAGCTCAAACTACATTTCCTTGTGATGTCATAGTATGGTATTCACTCAGAACTTGTGGAAAATAGCTGTGAAACAGCTCATTCATACTGTTGTGTATGTTTATGCTTTGCATTTCTGATACACTTTTACTGGTAAGAAAATTGTGCGGCAAGCAACAACAAACACTTGCTTCACGATTTCATTAGACTTTTAACACCATAAAAAGTAATGACAAGATCAGGTCTATAAAAGGCAAAGAGTTATCATCATTCCATGAGATGGTTGAATACTATAGAAAGTTTGTAAATGATTTTGCTGGTACAACATACAATATGAGGAAGTTATTAAAAGAAAAAATAGAATTTCTGTGGGAGAGTGAATATTAAAAGGAATTTGAGTGGGGAAAGGAAGAACTAAGTTTTGCTTCTTCTTTGCAAGCTTATGATCCAATGTGTGATGCAAAGGTGGTCTGTGATGCAAGTGCAAATGGCTTAAGGTCCCATCTAATTCATACAAGAAATGACCAAAAGAAACTCACTGTGTGTGTGTCACAAGCCTTGAACGAATCTTAATGTAATTATTCAGTTATAGAGAGAGTCTTTGGTAGTTTTCTGGGCAGTAAACAGATTCAAACTTTTTTGTGGGGGATGAAATTTGCAGTTCAGACAGACCACAAACCTTTGGTAGAATATTTTGCGCGAAAGGAACTTGATTGTATACACTCTTGCATTTGAAGGTGGGTTGTATGTCTACAGGAATACTGCTTCACAGTGCAGTCTATACCAGGAGCAGGAAATGGACTGTTTGCCAAGACTGGTTAAAGTGTGAGCTCCACCTTATGTGGAGGTGGAAGACTCAGTAGAGGCAGATGTCAGTGTTTGCCAAGTTACCCAAGGGTGCTTTAATGAGAGTAAATGTTTTGAAGAATTAGAGACCGATGAGTAACTAAAAGATGTAATTGGTTTGTTATCTGAAGAGAAACCAAGCAAGAGGTTGTTGAAAAAGTGTAGCGGAAGTTGGTGTAAGCTAGGACATGAACTTACAGTTGACAAAGGGTTTCTATTGCTAAGGACAAGATTAGTACCACCATGGAGTTTGAATTAGAAAAAACAGCAACTGGCACATGTGGGCAATTTAGGAATAGTAAATACAAAAGAGAGATTCTGAAGATATTCCTGGTGGGCAGTGCCTGATCATGATGTTGCGTGTATGGCTAGGAAGTGTCGAGTGTGTGGCGTGTGACACAGGTTTGAGAACTACTAGTATCCCTGTGCTGTGAAAACAGTTTGAGAGAGAAAGTTACCTTTGCTATTTGTTCACATATAATAGAGTACAATGCTGTTCCAGAGAGACAGAAAATTATTTGAAAATGTGTGGAGTAGAGCATAAAATATCAGCTTTGTATCACCCACAGACCAATGGTCCTACTAAGAGAGTGGTAAAAACATTGAAGGAGGGGATACAATTGGCCAGAGCAAATGGCCTTGATGGGAAAATTGATTTGTCTCGGAGGATAACTGGATATTGTATGTTTCCACAATCCACCACCGGAAAGTCTCTTTTCGAGCTGTTCAAAGACAGAGCTCCATTCAGAAAAGTGTGTCCAGGGTGGATGTTTTGGGGTAAAGGTTGCGTGAACAATGCACTGGGAGATTGGAGAGAATAATAAACATTTCACAAAAGAAAATTAAAGTTGAGCTATGACAAGCAAAAAAATGCAAGGAATTAGGTGGTCTAATTGGAAGATTTTGTAAAAATAAGAGCTACCAAAGGGTGTTCTGAGTGGTCCGAATTTATGAGTTAGTTTGAGGTAGTCAAATTTTTTTTAAATGGAGTGAACACACATGCTGGCAGGATCTGGAACAAAAACAGAGTAGCGGTTCTTCATCATGTTCCAGTGAAAAATGTGAAACTCAATACAGACAATCAAAATGGTGGGCTGGCTCAGCCAGGGATGGTAGGAAACAAAAATGTCTATCGAGCAGAAGAGTGGGAGAATAATGAAGAAAACATCCTTTTTGATGATTTTGATAATAAAATAGTCATGTTATTGTTACATGATGTACTTTAATATGGTTTATTATGTCTAATTTCTTTTCAATGTTTTTAAGGGTTTTTCTTTGTGTCATCTTGCTGTTAGTTATCTGTTAAGGGAGGGAGCAATGTGGCATAAATAAAGTGACTTACTTATAGACTATGACGCTAAGTTTATTGCTCACAGAGTGCACTGTCCATGGAATGGGAACTTAGAATGTGATGAGGTAATGGAATCAGAATGTGGGGAGCTGTGAGGGACAGGTAAAGAGCTGCTTGTGAGTGGTGGTTGATATGTCTGGAAATAAATACAAGTTTCCTGTCATCTTTGTGGAGGAACAATTCAGTAACCAATCAAAAGACATGGAAAGGAGTAGTACTTCATGGCAGGGGAAAATAGAAGATTGACAAGCTGGGTCAAGAATGAGAAGTAGGAAAATGAGTGACGAGGAAAAGTCAACCAAAGATAAGCCACTTAGGAGAGGGAAGGCTCCAATGTTGTGGTTCTTATTGAGTCACAATATGTTTTGCAACAGAAAGCATATGGGGTTTCCTAGGATTTGAGATAAAAATGATAACATGATGAAATAATACAATCACAAAATGTGCTGCTTGATTCCATATAATTTGTATTTTTTGCCACATAATTTAGTCAACCCTGCTGTATAATTTGGTCCTCTTCTGCCACATAATTCACTGGCCCTGGTAGATACATCGTATCCTGACCTGTTATTCATCGTTTAGCGTGTCAGTCTCCAAGAGTAGCTCAAACTACATTTCCTTGTGATGTCATAGTATGGTATTCACTCAGAACTTGTGGAAAATAGCTGTGAAACAGCTCATTCATACTGTTGTGTATGTTTATGCTTTGCATTTCTGATACACTTTTACTGGTAAGAAAATTGTGCGGCAAGCAACAACAAACACTTGCTTCACGATTTCATTAGACTTTTAACACCATAAAAAGTAATGACAAGATCAGGTCTATAAAAGGCAAAGAGTTATCATCATTCCATGAGATGGTTGAATACTATAGAAAGTTTGTAAATGATTTTGCTGGTACAACATACAATATGAGGAAGTTATTAAAAGAAAAAATAGAATTTCTGTGGGAGAGTGAATATTAAAAGGAATTTGAGTGGGGAAAGGAAGAACTAAGTTTTGCTTCTTCTTTGCAAGCTTATGATCCAATGTGTGATGCAAAGGTGGTCTGTGATGCAAGTGCAAATGGCTTAAGGTCCCATCTAATTCATACAAGAAATGACCAAAAGAAACTCACTGTGTGTGTGTCACAAGCCTTGAACGAATCTTAATGTAATTATTCAGTTATAGAGAGAGTCTTTGGTAGTTTTCTGGGCAGTAAACAGATTCAAACTTTTTTGTGGGGGATGAAATTTGCAGTTCAGACAGACCACAAACCTTTGGTAGAATATTTTGCGCGAAAGGAACTTGATTGTATACACTCTTGCATTTGAAGGTGGGTTGTATGTCTACAGGAATACTGCTTCACAGTGCAGTCTATACCAGGAGCAGGAAATGGACTGTTTGCCAAGACTGGTTAAAGTGTGAGCTCCACCTTATGTGGAGGTGGAAGACTCAGTAGAGGCAGATGTCAGTGTTTGCCAAGTTACCCAAGGGTGCTTTAATGAGAGTAAATGTTTTGAAGAATTAGAGACCGATGAGTAACTAAATGATGTAATTGGTTTGTTATCTGAAGAGAAACCAAGCAAGAGGTTGTTGAAAAAGTGTAGCGGAAGTTGGTGTAAGCTAGGACATGAACTTACAGTTGACAAAGGGTTTCTATTGCTAAGGACAAGATTAGTACCACCATGGAGTTTGAATTAGAAAAAACAGCAACTGGCACAAAATGGAGGGCAAATGGTGGGCAATTTAGGAATAGTAAATACAAAAGAGAGATTCTGAAGATATTCCTGGTGGGCAGTGCCTGATCATGATGTTGCGTGTATGGCTAGGAAGTGTCGAGTGTGTGGCGTGTGACACAGGTTTGAGAACTACTAGTATCCCTGTGCTGTGAAAACAGTTTGAGAGAGAAAGTTACCTTTGCTATTTGTTCACATATAATAGAGTACAATGCTGTTCCAGAGAGACAGAAAATTATTTGAAAATGTGTGGAGTAGAGCATAAAATATCAGCTTTGTATCACCCACAGACCAATGGTCCTACTAAGAGAGTGGTAAAAACATTGAAGGAGGGGATACAATTGGCCAGAGCAAATGGCCTTGATGGGAAAATTGATTTGTCTCGGAGGATAACTGGATATTGTATGTTTCCACAATCCACCACCGGAAAGTCTCTTTTCGAGCTGTTCAAAGACAGAGCTCCATTCAGAAAAGTGTGTCCAGGGTGGATGTTTTGGGGTAAAGGTTGCGTGAACAATGCACTGGGAGATTGGAGAGAATAATAAACATTTCCCCAAAGAAAATTAAAGTTGAGCTATGACAAACAAAAAAATGCAAGGAATTAGGTGGTCTAATTGGAAGATTTTGTAAAAATAAGAGCTACCAAAGGGTGTTCTGAGTGGTCCGAATTTATGAGTTAGTTTGAGGTAGTCAAATTTTTTTTAAATGCAGTGAACACACATGCTGGCAGGATCTGGAACAAAAACAGAGTAGCGGTTCTTCATCATGTTCCAGTGAAAAATGTGAAACTCAATACAGACAATCAAAATGGTGGGCTGGCTCAGCCAGGGATGGTAGGAAACAAAAATGTCTATCGAGCAGAAGAGTGGGAGAATAATGAAGAAAACATCCTTTTTGATGATTTTGATAATAAAATAGTCATGTTATTGTTACATGATGTACTTTAATATGGTTTATTATGTCTAATTTCTTTTCAATGTTTTTAAGGGTTTTTCTTTGTGTCATCTTGCTGTTAGTTATCTGTTAAGGGAGGGAGCAATGTGGCATAAATAAAGTGACTTACTTATAGACTATGACGCTAAGTTTATTGCTCACAGAGTGCACTGTCCATGGAATGGGAACTTAGAATGTGATGAGGTAATGGAATCAGAATGTGGGGAGCTGTGAGGGACAGGTAAAGAGCTGCTTGTGAGTGGTGGTTGATATGTCTGGAAATAAATACAAGTTTCCTGTCATCTTTGTGGAGGAACAATTCAGTAACCAATCAAAAGACATGGAAAGGAGTAGTACTTCATGGCAGGGGAAAATAGAAGATTGACAAGCTGGGTCAAGAATGAGAAGTAGGAAAATGAGTGGCGAGGAAAAGTCAACCAAAGATAAGCCACTTAGGAGAGGGAAGGCTCCAATGTTGTGGTTCTTGATGAGTCACAATATGTTTTGCAACAGAAAGCATATGTGGTTTCCTAGGATTTGAGATAAAAATGATAACATGATGAAATAATACAATCACAAAATGTGCTGCTTGATTCCATATAATTTGTATTTTTTGCCACAGAGTTTAGTCAACCCTGCTGTATAATTTGGTCCTCTTCTGCCACATAATTCACTGGCCCTGGTAGATACATCGTATCCTGACCTGTTATTCATCGTTTAGCGTGTCAGTCTCCAAGAGTAGCTCAAACTACATTTCCTTGTGATGTCATAGTATGGTATTCACTCAGAACTTGTGGAAAATAGCTGTGAAACAGCTCATTCATACTGTTGTGTATGTTTATGCTTTGCATTTCTGATACACTTTTACTGGTAAGAAAATTGTGCGGCAAGCAACAACAAACACTTGCTTCAAGATTTCATTAGACTTCTAACACCATAAAAAGTAATAACAAGATCAGGTCTATAAAAGGCAAAGTGTTATCATCATTCCATGGGATGGTTGAATACTATAGAAAGTTTGTAAAAGATGTTGCTGGTACAACATAGTATATGAGGAAGTTGTTAAAAGAAAAAATAGAATTTCTGTGGGAGAGTGAATATTGAAAGGAATTTGAGTGGGGAAAGGAAGAACTAAGTCATGCTCCTTCTTTGCAAGCTTATGATCCAATGTGTGATGCAAAGGTGGTCTGTGATGCAAGTGCAAATGGCTTAAGGTCCCATCTAATTCATACACGAAATGGCCAAAAGAAACTCACTGTGTGTGTGTCACAAGCCTTGAACGAATCTTAATGTAATTATTCAGTTATAGAGAGAGTCTTTGGTAGTTTTCTGGGCAGTAAACAGATTCAAACTTTTTTTGTGGGGGATGAAATTTGCAGTTCAGACAGACCACAATCCATTGGTAGAATATTTTGCACGAAAGGAACTTGATTGTATACACACTTGCGTTTGAAGGTGGGTTGTATGTCTACAGGAATACTGCTTCAAAGTGCAGTATATATCAGGAGCAGGAAATGGACTGTTTGCCAAGACTGGTTAAAGTGTGAGCTCCACCTTATGTGGAGGTGGAAGACTCAGTAGAGGCAGATGTCAGTGTTTGCCAAGTTACCCAAGGGAGCTTTAAAGAGAGTAAATGTTTTGAAGAATTAGAGACCGATGAGGAACTAAAAGATGTAATTGATTTGTTATCTGAAGAGAAACCAAGCAAGAGGTTGTTGAAAAAGTGTAGCAGAAGTTGGTGTAAGCTAGGACATGAACTTACAGTTGACAAAGGGTTTCTATTGCTAGGGACGAGATTAGTACCACCATGGAGTTTGAATTAGAAAAAACAGCAACTGGCACATGTGGGCAATTTAGGAATAGTAAATACAAAAGAGAGATTCTGAAGATATTCCTGGTGGGCAGTGCCTGATCATGATGTTGCGAGTATGGCTAGGAAGTGTCGAGTGTGTGGCGTGTGACACAGGTTTGAGAACTACTAGTATCCCTGTGCTTTGAAAACAGTTTGAGAGAGAAAGCTACATTTGCTATTTGTTCACATATAATAGAGTACAACGCTGTTCCAGAGAGACAGAAAATTATATGAAAACGTGTGGAGTGGAGCATAAAATATCAGCTTTGTATCACCAACAGACCAGTGGTCCTACTAAGAGAGTGGCAAAAACATTGAAGGAGGGGATACAATTGGCCAGAGCAAATGGCCTTGATGGGAAAATTGATTTGTCTCGGAGGATAACTGGATATTGTATGTTTCCACAATCCACCACCGGAAAATCTCTTTTCGAGCTGTTCAAAGACAGAGCTCCATTCAGAAAAGTGTGTCCAGGGTAGATGTTTTGGGGTAAAGGTTGCGTGAACAATGCACTGGGAGATTGGAGAGAATAATAAACATTTCACAAAAGAAAATTAAAGTTGAGCTATGACAAACAAAAAAATGCAAGGAATTAGGTGGTCAAATTGGAAGATTTTATAAAAATAAGAGCTACCAAAGGGTGTGCGGAGTGGTCCGAATTTATCAGTTAGTTTGAGGTAGTCACATTTTTTTAAAATGCAGTGAACACACATGCTGGCAGGATCTGGAACAAAAACAGAGTAGCGGTTCTTCATCATGTTCCAGTGGAAAATGAGAAACTCAATACAGACAATCAAAATGGTGGGCTGGCTCAGCCAGGGATGGTAGGAAATAAAACTGTCTATCGAGCAGAAGAGTGGGAGAATAATGAAGAAAACATCCTTTTTGAAGATTTTGATAATAAAATAGTCATGTTATTGTTACATGATGTACTTTAATATAGTTTATTATGTCTATGTTCTTTTCACTGTTTTTAAGGGTTTTTATTTGTGTTATCTTGTAGTTAGTTATCTGTTAAGGGAGGGAGCAATGTGGCATAAATAAAGTGACTTACTTATAGACTATGACGCTAAGTTTATTGCTCACAGTGTGCACTGCCCATGAATGGGAACTTAGAATGTGGTGAGGTAATGGAATCAGAATGTGGGGAGCTGTGAGGGACAGGTAAAGAGCTGCTTGTGAGTGGTGGTTGATATGTCTGTAAATAAATACAAGTCCCCTGTCATCTTTGTGGAGGAACAATTCAGTAACCAATCAAAAGACATGGAAAGGAGTAGTACTTCAAGGCAGGGGAAAACAGAAGATTGACAAGCTGGGTCAAGAATGAGAAGTAGGAAAATGAGTGACGTGGAAAAGTCAACCAAAGATAAGCCACTTTGGAGAGGGAAGGCTCCAATGTTGTGGTTCTTGATGAGTCACAATATGTTTTGCAACAGAAAGCATATGTGGTTTCCTAGGATTTGTGATAAAAATGATAACATGATAAAATAATACAATCACAAAATGTGCTGCTTGATTCCATATAATTTGTATTTTTTGCCACATAATTTAGTCAACCCTGCTGTATAATTTGGTCCTCTTCTGCCACATAATTCACTGGCCCTGGTAGATACATCGTATCCTGACCTGTTATTCATCGTTTAGCGTGTCAGTCTCCAAGAGTAGCTCAAACTACACTTCCTTGTGATGTCATAGTATGGTATTCACTCAGAACTTGTGGAAAATAGCTGTGAAACAGCTCATTCATACTGTTGTGTATGTTTATGCTTTGAATTTCTGATACACTTTTACTGGTAAGAAAATTGTGCGGCAAGCAACAACAAACACTTGCTTCGAGATTTCATTAGACTTCTAACACCATAAAAAGTAATAACAAGATCGGTTCTATAAAAGGAAAAGAGTTATCATCATTCCATGAGATGGTTGAATACTATAGAAAGTTTGTAAAAAGATTTTGCTGGTACAACATACAATATGAGGAAGTTGTTAAAAGAAAAAATTGAATTTCTGTGGGAGAGTGAATATTGAAAGGAATTTGAGTGGGGAAAGGAAGAACTAAGTCGTGCTCCTTCTTTGCAAGCTTATGATCCAATGTGTGATGCAAAGGTGGTCTGTGATGCAAGTGCAAATGGCTTAAGGGCCCATCTAATTCATACACGAAATGGCCAAAAGAAACTCACTGTGTGTGTGTCACAAGCCTTGAACGAATCTTAATGTAATTATTCAGTTATAGAGAGAGTCTTTGGTAGTTTTCTGGGCAGTAAACAGATTCAAACTTTTTTTTGTGGGGGATGAAATTTGCAGTTCAGACAGACCACAAACCTTTGGTAGAATATTTTGCGCGAAAGGAACTTGATTGTATACACTCTTGCATTTGAAGGTGGGTTGTATGTCTACAGGAATACTGCTTCACAGTGCAGTATATACCAGAAGCAGGAAATGGACTGTTTGCCAAGACTGGTTAAAGTGTGGGATCCACCTTATGTGGAGGTGGAAGACTCATTAGAGGTAGATGTCAGTGTTTGCCAAGTTACCCAAGGGAGCTTTAAAGAGAGTAAATGTTTTGAAGAATTAGAGACCGATGAGGAACTAAAAGACGTAATTGATTTGTTATCTGAAGAGAAACCAAGCACGAAGTTGTTGAAAAAGTGTAGCAGAAGTTGGTGTAAGCTAGGACATGAACTTACAGTTGACAAAGGGTTTCTATTGCTAGGGACGAGATTAGTACCACCATGGAGTTTGAATTAGAAAAAACAGCAACTGGCACAAGTGGGCAATTTAGGAATAGTAAATACAAAAGAGAGATTCTGAAGATATTCCTGGTGGGCAGTGCCTGATCATGATGTTGCGAGTATGGCTAGGAAGTGTCGAGTGTGTGGCGTGTGACACAGGTTTGAGAACTACTAGTATCCCTGTGCTTTGAAACCAGTTTGAGAGAGAAAGTTACCTTTGCTATTTGTTCACATATAATAGACTACAATGCTGTTCCAGAGAGACAGAAAATTATTGAAAATGTGTGGAGTAGAGCATAAAATATCAGCTTTGTATCACCCACAGACCAATGGTCCTACTAAGAGAGTGGTAAAAACATTGAAGGAGGGGATACAATTGGCCAGAGCAAATGGCCTTGATGGGAATATTGATTTGTCTCGGAGGATAACTGGATATTGTATGTTTCCACAATCCACCACCGGAAAGTCTCTTTTCGAGCTGTTCAAAGACAGAGCTCCATTCAGAAAAGTGCGTCCAGGGTGGATGTTTTGGGGTAAAGGTTGCGTGAACAATGCACTGGGAGATTGGAGAGAATAATAAACATTTCACAAAAGAAAATTAAAGTTGAGCTATGACAAACAAAAAAATGCAAGGAATTAGGTGGTCAAATTGGAAGATTTTGTAAAAATAAGAGCTACCAAAGGGTGTGCTGAGTGGTCCGAATTTATGAGTTAGTTTGAGGTAGTCACATTTTTTTAAAATGCAGTGAACACACATGCTGGCAGGATCTGGAACAAAAACAGAGTAGCGGTTCTTCATCATGTTCCAGTGGAAAATGAGAAACTCAATACAGACAATCAAAATGGTGGGCTGGCTCAGCCAGAGATGGTAGGAAATAAAACTGTCTATCGAGCAGAAGAGTGGGAGAATAATGAAGAAAACATCCTTTTTGATGATTTTTATAATAAAATAGTCATGTTATTGTTACATGATGTACTTTAATATGGTTTATTATGACTATTTTCTTTTCACTGTTTTTAAGGGTTTTTATTTGTGTTATCTTGCTGTTAGTTATCTGTTAAGGGAGGGAGCAATGTGGCATAAATAAAGTGACTTACTTATAGACTATGACGCTAAGTTTATTGCTCACAGTGTGCACTGTCCATGAATGAGAACTTAGAATGTGATGAGGTAATGGAATCAGAATATGGGGAGCTGTGAGGGACAGGTAAAGAGCTGCTTGTGAGTGGTGGTTGATATGTCTGTAAATAAATACAAGTCCCCTGTCATCTTTGTGGAGCAACAATTCAGTAACCAATTAAAAGACATGGAAAGGAGTAGTACTTCATGGCAGGGGAAGACAGAAGATTGACAAGCTGGGTCAAGAATGAGAAGTAGGAAAATGAGTGACGTGGAAAAGTCAACCAAAGATAAGCCACTTAGGAGAGGGAAGGCTCCAATATTGTGGTTCTTGATGAGACACAATATGTTTTGCAACAGAAAGCATATGTGGTTTCCTAGGATTTGTGATAAAAATGATAACATGATAAAATAATACAATCACAAAATGTGCTGCTTGATTCCATATAATTTGTATTTTTTGCCACATAATTTAGTCAACCCTGCTGTATAATTTGGTCCTCTTCTGCCACATAATTCACTGGCCCTGGTAGATACATCGTATCCTGACCTGTTATTCATCGTTTAGCGTGTCAGTCTCCAAGAGTAGCTCAAACTACACTTCCTTGTGATGTCATAGTATGGTATTCACTCAGAACTTGTGGAAAATAGCTGTGAAACAGCTCATTCATACTGTTGTGTATGTTTATGTTTTGCATTTCTGATACACTTTTACTGGTAAGAAAATTGTGCGGCAAGCAACAACAAACACTTGCTTTGAGATTTCATTAGACTTCTAACACCATAAAAAGTAATAACAAGATCAGGTCTATAAAAGCCAAAGAGTTATCATCATTCCATGAGATGGTTGAATACTATAGAAAGTTTGTAAAAGATTTTGCTGGTACAACATTGTAGGACTTGGCCCTTTTTCCCTCAGTTGTTTTCATTTTTCATGTTGATACCGATTCAGGGAGCCATTTTAGCTACCCCTGAAACTTCTGTCTGAGGGCCTGAAGCACAAAATGGTGGCCACCTGTGACATCACCAGCATCCACTGGAACCTACCAGCACCTTCCAGAACATTCCAGGAGATTCCAGAACTCTGTGACAGTTGGAGGCCGTTTAGAATGTTGGGAGGATAAGAGAGGCAGTTGGCAGTTGGAGCTGGCAGTTGGCACCTGACTGGTGAAGAGAGAGGAGCACAACAGTGAAGGAGGAAGGAGTGAAGCAGCAGGGGTGGAAACTTGTGCCTGGAGTGGGGTCCATAAACCCACCCTTGATACTTGTCCCTACTGATGGATCCCAGCCTATAGCCCTGTGTGGGAAGAAGCCAGAAGAAAACCATCCTAAGGACCTGGACAGCAGGAACAGGCCTTAGAACCAAGAAAGCAGCAAGATTCTGACCTGAGAACTGGTTTCCCTGGAGTCTGGCGTCGAGTAGCCGAAGACCTGGAGCCCGAGGTGGAGAAGCGGCGCTGACTGAGGTAGCAGACGTCGTACCCGGAGCCGCCTGAGGTCGTAAGAGGGCGCCGACGGAGGTCGAGAGGAATACCAAGGGTCGAGAAGGAAGTGAACCGAGGTCGAGTGAGCGGCGTCATCGGAAGGGTGAAGTCCGCCCTCCGGAGTCGTCGGAGACCGAGGTAGAGGAGCACCGGAGGTCGGGAGTGAGGATCGCACTCCGGAGTCGCCCGGAACCTGTGAGGAGGAGCACCAGAGGTCGGGGGTGAGGATCGCACCCCGGAGTCGCCGGAAGTCGACAGCGAGGCCAGGCCGGCCGACGTCATCGGAGCCGAGAGCGCCATCGGACCGGAGCCGCCCGAAGTCGACATCGTGTGGAGACTGCCCGACGCCGTCGAATCGAAGGTAGAGGTCGAACCGAGGCCACCGACATCGGACCGGAACCGCCTGCCGGCGTCGTCAAAGAACTGACATTGTGCCGAGGCCGCCGAGACCGAACCGGAACCGCCTCACGGCGTCGACACGACTCCAGCGGCGTCGGAACATCAGAAAAGGGCAGTAAGTGGAGTAGAGGGCGCCTAAGGCCCTGTGGAGACCTGAGAGACTACTCTAAGGGGCTAGGGAGGTGCTGAATCCCACCTGACTGTGCCTGGGGTGAACTGGGACTAACCTAGAGAGGTTGTGTGGAGAGGGAAGCCAGGGCATTGGAATTTCCCCCCCTTTTGATCTACCTCAGTTTAGGCCTCAGCCTTTGCCTCAGCCAGGGAGTAGTACCCCTCAAGCCTACCACAACCCTACAAGCTGTGCCTGGGCCAAATCAGCCCTTCAGAATTGAAGTGTCATCTGATTCATGAGTGTTGCTGTATACTTCTAATTATTTATTGGGGATACTGTATTTATTAAGTTCTTATCTATTTATTGCTGCACTGTATTTATAGGTCCACAGGACTTGTTGGTGTACAGTATTTATTGGTACAGTATTTATTGGTACAGTATTTATTACCTCAAAGTATTTAATTGTCTGTATATATTGCACTTGTATTTATGTCCTGTTATTTATGATCACCCCTATTTATTTCAGCAAACAGCCAATATTTATTTGACCTGCTCTATTTAAGAATTTGTATATTGTGATTGTTATTTATTTTCCCAATCAGCAACTAAGAGAAAAAGATAAAGAAGAATATTTTCATAATTTTTACGGTGTAGAGTCGTTTTTGGAACGGATGCACGCATGGTTATTGTATGGGTATATTGTATGCTTAGCACTGCGCCTGTTTCCTGACCACTCGAGCCAAGCTACCCCATTGTGTCGGGAAGGCCCTCCACCACCCTGCGGAGTGGGGGTGGGCTGTTTCCAACATAAATTGGTGGCAGCGGTGGGATAGAGCTGTGCCTACATATACTCAACAATAACTGTGGGTAGTCCATAGGCCTACACCGGGAGTTTTCTCAAAGCGGCCTTCCTAATTGTGGGTTTTTGTTTTTTCCAAATTTACTCTGGTGGTGGGAGGAGGTATTATTAAAGGTACCCCCCTGCATTGTTACTGCACAAAACCTGTCCTCTAACCTGAGTGGGCAAGATGGAGGTTGTACTAGACAATCTAAAAACGTACACTGTGGCCCGAGTCAGGAAGTTAACAGACCGGAGGGAGAAAAGACAGCTCGCATGGGACTTAGCAAGGCTGGAGAAAGAGATGGAGGAGAAAAGGAGGGCGCACGAGCTTTGGATGAAGGAGATGAAGCTGCGTGCCCTCCAGATGAGTGTGTCCAGCGAGGACACTGGTGGCAGCATACCAGAAGCTTCACAGGAGCTAGAAGTTTATTTACCCCAGGAAGACATCACCAGGGTGTCTGAGGAGGCATTGGGGTGTGAACCTGAAGGGGGTAGTGCAGGGATCTTCCAACCCAGCGAGGTGAGAGAAGTGGCAGATAGCCCAGCTAGGTCCCAGGGAGAGAGGGTTGTAGGGCCTCACGACCTATCTGTAGGAAGGCGTGAGACGGGGAGGTGTCCCGAGGTGCCCCAACCGAAGTCTCAGGGCCTGGAGAGTTCCGCAAGGGGGCCCCAGGTTGGGAGCCTAGGCTGTCCCGATGTGCCCTCCAGTGCAGGGGAGCCCCTAGTGTCAGGAGGACCCAGGGCGACTGTAACCAGCGCGCCTGAGGTTCTGGGGTTGGCCCAGTTTCAGGGTTTAGGTCCTGGGCTGGGATGCCAGGCTCAGGGGTTGCCTGACCTGGCGGGTGGGGCCTCGGTTAACCGGGTCCCCCCGAAATTGACTTCCAGGGGTACTTTTCCCGTTAGGAGGGTGCTGAAATCTGGAAGGGGGTGCAGAGGGAGGATGGTCTCGCCTCGGGCACCGACTCAGCCTAAGGGTTTAGACCCTAGGTTGAAGGATCAGTTGAGGGGTCAAGGCCCTAGACTGAGGAGGAAGTGTTGGTCTGAGGGTGCCTTGCAGGGTAGGGTGAGGAACCCCAGAAGGAGAGTTAGGGGGAGGAGAGTCTTGCCCCTGAAGGCTGGTCAGCCTAAGGGTGTGAACCCCAGGAGGAAGGACCAGAGGCAGTTTAGGACTGCAAGGAGGAGGACCGGAGTGGTCAACGGGCACTACAGGCCTGGGGCTACTGCCCCCCACTCCGCGAGATCACCCGGGCCAGAGACATCTGGATGGCCCAGGGGCCGGTCCTGGCCACAACTAGCTAGGGAGCCCCCGTGGGGTGGTTTTGTTGGTCCAGGGAGGTTTGTTAGGGAACCATTGGGTTCCAGAGCGGAGGAGAACTTGCGGGTGCTCCTGCCGTTGCGGGCCTGCGTCCACCTTTTCTCGCCCCAAGCAGGGAAGACCATCAAGGCATTGATCGGTCTACCCTGGCTTTTGGCTGGAAGGGGGTTGTGTAGGACTTGGCCCTTTTTCCCTCAGTTGTTTTCATTTTTCATGTTGATACCGATTCAGGGAGCCATTTTAGCTACCCCTGAAACTTCTGTCTGAGGGCCTGAAGCACAAAATGGTGGCCACCTGTGACATCACCAGCATCCACTGGAACCTACCAGCACCTTCCAGAACATTCCAGGAGATTCCAGAACTCTGTGACAGTTGGAGGCCGTTTAGAATGTTGGGAGGATAAGAGAGGCAGTTGGCAGTTGGAGCTGGCAGTTGGCACCTGACTGGTGAAGAGAGAGGAGCACAACAGTGAAGGAGGAAGGAGTGAAGCAGCAGGGGTGGAAACTTGTGCCTGGAGTGGGGTCCATAAACCCACCCTTGATACTTGTCCCTACTGATGGATCCCAGCCTATAGCCCTGTGTGGGAAGAAGCCAGAAGAAAACCATCCTAAGGACCTGGACAGCAGGAACAGGCCTTAGAACCAAGAAAGCAGCAAGATTCTGACCTGAGAACTGGTTTCCCTGGAGTCTGGCGTCGAGTAGCCGAAGACCTGGAGCCCGAGGTGGAGAAGCGGCGCTGACTGAGGTAGCAGACGTCGTACCCGGAGCCGCCTGAGGTCGTAAGAGGGCGCCGACGGAGGTCGAGAGGAATACCAAGGGTCGAGAAGGAAGTGAACCGAGGTCGAGTGAGCGGCGTCATCGGAAGGGTGAAGTCCGCCCTCCGGAGTCGTCGGAGACCGAGGTAGAGGAGCACCGGAGGTCGGGAGTGAGGATCGCACTCCGGAGTCGCCCGGAACCTGTGAGGAGGAGCACCGGAGGTCGGGGGTGAGGATCGCACCCCGGAGTCGCCGGAAGTCGACAGCGAGGCCAGGCCGGCCGACGTCATCGGAGCCGAGAGCGCCATCGGACCGGAGCCGCCCGAAGTCGACATCGTGTGGAGACTGCCCGACGCCGTCGAATCGAAGGTAGAGGTCGAACCGAGGCCACCGACATCGGACCGGAACCGCCTGCCGGCGTCGTCAAAGAACTGACATTGTGCCGAGGCCGCCGAGACCGAACCGGAACCGCCTCACGGCGTCGACACGACTCCAGCGGCGTCGGAACATCAGAAAAGGGCAGTAAGTGGAGTAGAGGGCGCCTAAGGCCCTGTGGAGACCTGAGAGACTACTCTAAGGGGCTAGGGAGGTGCTGAATCCCACCTGACTGTGCCTGGGGTGAACTGGGACTAACCTAGAGAGGTTGTGTGGAGAGGGAAGCCAGGGCATTGGAATTTCCCCCCCTTTTGATCTACCTCAGTTTAGGCCTCAGCCTTTGCCTCAGCCAGGGAGTAGTACCCCTCAAGCCTACCACAACCCTACAAGCTGTGCCTGGGCCAAATCAGCCCTTCAGAATTGAAGTGTCATCTGATTCATGAGTGTTGCTGTATACTTCTAATTATTTATTGGGGATACTGTATTTATTAAGTTCTTATCTATTTATTGCTGCACTGTATTTATAGGTCCACAGGACTTGTTGGTGTACAGTATTTATTGGTACAGTATTTATTGGTACAGTATTTATTACCTCAAAGTATTTAATTGTCTGTATATATTGCACTTGTATTTATGTCCTGTTATTTATGATCACCCCTATTTATTTCAGCAAACAGCCAATATTTATTTGACCTGCTCTATTTAAGAATTTGTATATTGTGATTGTTATTTATTTTCCCAATCAGCAACTAAGAGAAAAAGATAAAGAAGAATATTTTCATAATTTTTACGGTGTAGAGTCGTTTTTGGAACGGATGCACGCATGGTTATTGTATGGGTATATTGTATGCTTAGCACTGCGCCTGTTTCCTGACCACTCGAGCCAAGCTACCCCATTGTGTCGGGAAGGCCCTCCACCACCCTGCGGAGTGGGGGTGGGCTGTTTCCAACAAACATACAATATGAGGAAGTTGTTAAAAGAAAAAATAGAATTTCTGTGGGAGAGTGAATATTGAAAGGAATTTGAGTTGGGAAAGGAAGAACTAAATCATGCTCCTTCTTTGCAAGCTTATGATCCAATGTGTGATGCAAAGGTGGTCTGTGATTCAAGTGCAAATGGCTTAAGGTCCCATCTAATTCATACACAAAATGGCCAAAAGAAACTCACTGTGTGTGTGTCAAAAGGCTTGAACGAATCTTAATGTAATTATTCAGTTATAGAGAGAGTCTTTGGTAGTTTTCTGGGCAGTAAACAGATTCAAACTTGTGGGGGATGAAATTTGCAGTTCAGACAGACCACAAACCTTTGGTAGAATATTTTGCGCTAAAGGAACTTGATTGTATACACTCTTGCATTTGAAGGTGGGTTGTATGTCTACAGGAATACTGCTTCACAGTGCAGTCTATACCAGGAGCAGGAAATGGACTGTTTGCCAAGACTGGTTAAAGTGTGAGCTCCACCTTATGTGGAGGTGGAAGACTCAGTAGAGGCAGATGTCAGTGATTGCCAAGTTACCCAAGGGTGCTTTAAAGAGAATAAATGTTTTGAAGAATTAGAGACCGATGAGGAACTAAATTATGTAATTGATTTTTTATCTGAAGAGAAACCAAGCAAGAGGTTGTTGAAAAAGTGTAGCAGAAGTTGGTGTAAGCTAGGACATGAACTTACAGTTGACAAAGGGTTTCTATTGCTAGGGACGAGATTAGTACCACCATGGAGTTTGAATTAGAAAAAACAGCAACTGGCACAAGTGGGCAATTTAGGAATAGTAAATACAAAAGAGAGATTCTGAAGATATTCCTGGTGGGCAGTGCCTGATCATGATGTTGCGAGTATGGCTAGGAAGTGTCGAGTGTGTGGCGTGTGACACAGGTTTGAGAACTACTAGTATCCCTGTGCTTTGAAACCAGTTTGAGAGAGAAAGTTACCTTTGCTATTTGTTCACATATAATAGACTACAATGCTGTTCCAGAGAGACAGAAAATTATTGAAAATGTGTGGAGTAGAGCATAAAATATCAGCTTTGTATCACCCACAGACCAATGGTCCTACTAAGAGAGTGGTAAAAACATTGAAGGAGGGGATACAATTGGCCAGAGCAAATGGCCTTGATGGGAATATTGATTTGTCTCGGAGGATAACTGGATATTGTATGTTTCCACAATCCACCACCGGAAAGTCTCTTTTCGAGCTGTTCAAAGACAGAGCTCCATTCAGAAAAGTGCGTCCAGGGTGGATGTTTTGGGGTAAAGGTTGCGTGAACAATGCACTGGGAGATTGGAGAGAATAATAAACATTTCACAAAAGAAAATTAAAGTTGAGCTATGACAAACAAAAAAATGCAAGGAATTAGGTGGTCAAATTGGAAGATTTTGTAAAAATAAGAGCTACCAAAGGGTGTGCTGAGTGGTCCGAATTTATGAGTTAGTTTGAGGTAGTCACATTTTTTTAAAATGCAGTGAACACACATGCTGGCAGGATCTGGAACAAAAACAGAGTAGCGGTTCTTCATCATGTTCCAGTGGAAAATGAGAAACTCAATACAGACAATCAAAATGGTGGGCTGGCTCAGCCAGGGATGGTAGGAAATAAAACTGTCTATCGAGCAGAAGAGTGGGAGAATAATGAAGAAAACATCCTTTTTGATGATTTTTATAATAAAATAGTCATGTTATTGTTACATGATGTACTTTAATATGGTTTATTATGACTATTTTCTTTTCACTGTTTTTAAGGGTTTTTATTTGTGTTATCTTGCTGTTAGTTATCTGTTAAGGGAGGGAGCAATGTGGCATAAATAAAGTGACTTACTTATAGACTATGACGCTAAGTTTATTGCTCACAGTGTGCACTGTCCATGAATGAGAACTTAGAATGTGATGAGGTAATAGAATCAGAATATGGGGAGCTGTGAGGGACAGGTAAAGAGCTGCTTGTGAGTGGTGGTTGATATGTCTGTAAATAAATACAAGTCCCCTGTCATCTTTGTGGAGGAACAATTCAGTAACCAATTAAAAGACATGGAAAGGAGTAGTACTTCATGGCAGGGGAAGACAGAAGATTGACAAGCTGGGTCAAGAATGAGAAGTAGGAAAATGAGTGACGTGGAAAAGTCAACCAAAGATAAGCCACTTAGGAGAGGGAAGGCTCCAATATTGTGGTTCTTGATGAGACACAATATGTTTTGCAACAGAAAGCATATGTGGTTTCCTAGGATTTGTGATAAAAATGATAACATGATAAAATAATACAATCACAAAATGTGCTGCTTGATTCCATATAATTTGTATTTTTTGCCACATAATTTAGTCAACCCTGCTGTATAATTTGGTCCTCTTCTGCCACATAATTCACTGGCCCTGGTAGATACATCGTATCCTGACCTGTTATTCATCGTTTAGCGTGTCAGTCTCCAAGAGTAGCTCAAACTACACTTCCTTGTGATGTCATAGTATGGTATTCACTCAGAACTTGTGGAAAATAGCTGTGAAACAGCTCATTCATACTGTTGTGTATGTTTATGTTTTGCATTTCTGATACACTTTTACTGGTAAGAAAATTGTGCGGCAAGCAACAACAAACACTTGCTTTGAGATTTCATTAGACTTCTAACACCATAAAAAGTAATAACAAGATCAGGTCTATAAAAGCCAAAGAGTTATCATCATTCCATGAGATGGTTGAATACTATAGAAAGTTTGTAAAAGATTTTGCTGGTACAACATACAATATGAGGAAGTTGTTAAAAGAAAAAATAGAATTTCTGTGGGAGAGTGAATATTGAAAGGAATTTGAGTTGGGAAAGGAAGAACTAAATCATGCTCCTTCTTTGCAAGCTTATGATCCAATGTGTGATGCAAAGGTGGTCTGTGATTCAAGTGCAAATGGCTTAAGGTCCCATCTAATTCATACACAAAATGGCCAAAAGAAACTCACTGTGTGTGTGTCAAAAGGCTTGAACGAATCTTAATGTAATTATTCAGTTATAGAGAGAGTCTTTGGTAGTTTTCTGGGCAGTAAACAGATTCAAACTTGTGGGGGATGAAATTTGCAGTTCAGACAGACCACAAACCTTTGGTAGAATATTTTGCGCTAAAGGAACTTGATTGTATACACTCTTGCATTTGAAGGTGGGTTGTATGTCTACAGGAATACTGCTTCACAGTGCAGTCTATACCAGGAGCAGGAAATGGACTGTTTGCCAAGACTGGTTAAAGTGTGAGCTCCACCTTATGTGGAGGTGGAAGACTCAGTAGAGGCAGATGTCAGTGATTGCCAAGTTACCCAAGGGTGCTTTAAAGAGAATAAATGTTTTGAAGAATTAGAGACCGATGAGGAACTAAATTATGTAATTGATTTTTTATCTGAAGAGAAACCAAGCAAGAGGTTGTTGAAAAAGTGTAGCAGAAGTTGGTGTAAGCTAGGACATGAACTTACAGTTGACAAAGGGTTTCTATTGCTAGGGACGAGATTAGTACCACCATGGAGTTTGAATTAGAAAAAACAGCAACTGGCACAAGTGGGCAATTTAGGAATAGTAAATACAAAAGAGAGATTCTGAAGATATTCCTGGTGGGCAGTGCCTGATCATGATGTTGCGAGTATGGCTAGGAAGTGTCGAGTGTGTGGCGTGTGACACAGGTTTGAGAACTACTAGTATCCCTGTGCTTTGAAACCAGTTTGAGAGAGAAAGTTACCTTTGCTATTTGTTCACATATAATAGACTACAATGCTGTTCCAGAGAGACAGAAAATTATTGAAAATGTGTGGAGTAGAGCATAAAATATCAGCTTTGTATCACCCACAGACCAATGGTCCTACTAAGAGAGTGGTAAAAACATTGAAGGAGGGGATACAATTGGCCAGAGCAAATGGCCTTGATGGGAATATTGATTTGTCTCGGAGGATAACTGGATATTGTATGTTTCCACAATCCACCACCGGAAAGTCTCTTTTCGAGCTGTTCAAAGACAGAGCTCCATTCAGAAAAGTGCGTCCAGGGTGGATGTTTTGGGGTAAAGGTTGCGTGAACAATGCACTGGGAGATTGGAGAGAATAATAAACATTTCACAAAAGAAAATTAAAGTTGAGCTATGACAAACAAAAAAATGCAAGGAATTAGGTGGTCAAATTGGAAGATTTTGTAAAAATAAGAGCTACCAAAGGGTGTGCTGAGTGGTCCGAATTTATGAGTTAGTTTGAGGTAGTCACATTTTTTTAAAATGCAGTGAACACACATGCTGGCAGGATCTGGAACAAAAACAGAGTAGCGGTTCTTCATCATGTTCCAGTGGAAAATGAGAAACTCAATACAGACAATCAAAATGGTGGGCTGGCTCAGCCAGGGATGGTAGGAAATAAAACTGTCTATCGAGCAGAAGAGTGGGAGAATAATGAAGAAAACATCCTTTTTGATGATTTTTATAATAAAATAGTCATGTTATTGTTACATGATGTACTTTAATATGGTTTATTATGACTATTTTCTTTTCACTGTTTTTAAGGGTTTTTATTTGTGTTATCTTGCTGTTAGTTATCTGTTAAGGGAGGGAGCAATGTGGCATAAATAAAGTGACTTACTTATAGACTATGACGCTAAGTTTATTGCTCACAGTGTGCACTGTCCATGAATGAGAACTTAGAATGTGATGAGGTAATAGAATCAGAATATGGGGAGCTGTGAGGGACAGGTAAAGAGCTGCTTGTGAGTGGTGGTTGATATGTCTGTAAATAAATACAAGTCCCCTGTCATCTTTGTGGAGGAACAATTCAGTAACCAATTAAAAGACATGGAAAGGAGTAGTACTTCATGGCAGGGGAAGACAGAAGATTGACAAGCTGGGTCAAGAATGAGAAGTAGGAAAATGAGTGACGTGGAAAAGTCAACCAAAGATAAGCCACTTAGGAGAGGGAAGGCTCCAATATTGTGGTTCTTGATGAGACACAATATGTTTTGCAACAGAAAGCATATGTGGTTTCCTAGGATTTGTGATAAAAATGATAACATGATAAAATAATACAATCACAAAATGTGCTGCTTGATTCCATATAATTTGTATTTTTTGCCACATAATTTAGTCAACCCTGCTGTATAATTTGGTCCTCTTCTGCCACATAATTCACTGGCCCTGGTAGATACATCGTATCCTGACCTGTTATTCATCGTTTAGCGTGTCAGTCTCCAAGAGTAGCTCAAACTACAGTTCCTTGTGATGTCATAGTATGGTATTCACTCAGAACTTGTGGAAAATAGCTGTGAAACAGCTCATTCATACTGTTGTGTATGTTTATGTTTTGCATTTCTGATACACTTTTACTGGTAAGAAAATTGTGCGGCAAGCAACAACAAACACTTGCTTTGAGATTTCATTAGACTTCTAACACCATAAAAAGTAATAACAAGATCAGGTCTATAAAAGCCAAAGAGTTATCATCATTCCATGAGATGGTTGAATACTATAGAAAGTTTGTAAAAGATTTTGCTGGTACAACATACAATATGAGGAAGTTGTTAAAAGAAAAAATAGAATTTCTGTGGGAGAGTGAATATTGAAAGGAATTTGAGTTGGGAAAGGAAGAACTAAATCATGCTCCTTCTTTGCAAGCTTATGATCCAATGTGTGATGCAAAGGTGGTCTGTGATTCAAGTGCAAATGGCTTAAGGTCCCATCTAATTCATACACAAAATGGCCAAAAGAAACTCACTGTGTGTGTGTCAAAAGGCTTGAACGAATCTTAATGTAATTATTCAGTTATAGAGAGAGTCTTTGGTAGTTTTCTGGGCAGTAAACAGATTCAAACTTGTGGGGGATGAAATTTGCAGTTCAGACAGACCACAAACCTTTGGTAGAATATTTTGCGCTAAAGGAACTTGATTGTATACACTCTTGCATTTGAAGGTGGGTTGTATGTCTACAGGAATACTGCTTCACAGTGCAGTCTATACCAGGAGCAGGAAATGGACTGTTTGCCAAGACTGGTTAAAGTGTGAGCTCCACCTTATGTGGAGGTGGAAGACTCAGTAGAGGCAGATGTCAGTGATTGCCAAGTTACCCAAGGGTGCTTTAAAGAGAATAAATGTTTTGAAGAATTAGAGACCGATGAGGAACTAAATTATGTAATTGATTTTTTATCTGAAGAGAAACCAAGCAAGAGGTTGTTGAAAAAGTGTAGCAGAAGTTGGTGTAAGCTAGGACATGAACTTACAGTTGACAAAGGGTTTCTATTGCTAGGGACGAGATTAGTACCACCATGGAGTTTGAATTAGAAAAAACAGCAACTGGCACATGTGGGCAATTTAGGAATAGTAAATACAAAAGAGAGATTCTGAAGACTTTCCTGGTGGGCAGTGCCTGATCATGATGTTGCGAGTATGGCTAGGAAGTGTCGAGTGTGTGGCGTGTGACACAGGTTTGAGAACTACTAGTATCCCTGTGCTTTGAAAACAGTTTGAGAGAGAAAGTTACCTTTGCTATTTGTTCACATATAATAGAGTACAATGCTGTTCCAGAGAGACAGAAAATTATTGAAAATGTGTGGAGTAGAGCATAAAATATCAGCTTTGTATCACCCACAGACCAATGGTCCTACTAACAGAGTGGTAAAAACATTGAAGGAGGGGATACAATTGGCCAGAGCAAATGGCCTTGATGGGAAAATTGATTTGTCTCGGAGGATAACTGGATATTGTATGTTTCCAAAATCCACCACCGGAAAGTCTCTTTTCGAGCTGTTCAAAGACAGAGCTCCATTCAGAAAAGTGTGTCCAGGGTGGATGTTTTGGGGTAAAGGTTGTGTGAACAATGCACTGGGAGATTGGAGAGAATAATAAACATTTCACAAAAGAAAATTAAAGTTGAGCTATGACAAACAAAAAAATGCAAGGAATTAGGTGGTCGAATTGGAAGATTTTATAAAAATAAGAGCTACCAAAGGGTGTGCTGAGTGGTCCGAATTTATGAGTTAGTTTGAGGTAGTCACATTTTTTTAAAATGCAGTGAACACACATGCTGGCAGGATCTGGAACAAAAACAGAGTAGCGGTTCTTCATCATGTTCCAGTGGAAAATGAGAAACTCAATACAGACAATCAAAATGGTGGGCTGGCTCAGCCAGGGATGGTAGGAAATAAAACTGTCTATCGAGCAGAAGAGTGGGAGAATAATGAAGAAAACATCCTTTTTGATGATTTTGATAATAAAATAGTCATGTTATTGTTACATGATGTACTTTAATATGGTTTATTATGTCTATTTTCTTTTCACTGTTTTTAAGGGTTTTTATTTGTGTTATCTTGCTGTTAGTTATCTGTTAAGGGAGGGAGCAATGTGGCATAAATAAAGTGACTTACTTATAGACTATGACGCTAAGTTTATTGCTCACAGTGTGCACTGTCCATGAATGGGAACTTAGAATGTGATGAGGTAATGGAATCAGAATGTGGGGAGCTGTGAGGGACAGGTAAAGAGCTGCTTGTGAGTGGTCTGCTTGTGAGTGGTGGTTGATATGTCTGTAAATAAATACAAGTCCCCTGTCATCTTTGTGGAGGAACAATGCTGTAACCAATCAAAAGACATGGAAAGGAGTAGTACTTCATGGCAGGGGAAAACAGGAGATTGACAAGCTGGGTCAAGTATGAGAAGTAGGAAAATGAGTGACGAGGAAAAGTCAACCAAAGATAAGCCACTTAGGAGAGGGGAGGCTCCAATGTTGTGGTTCTTGATGAGCCACAATATGTTTTGCAACAGAAAGCATATGTGGTTTCCTAGGATTTGAGATAAAAATGATAACATGATAAAATAATACAATCACAAAATGTGCTGCTTGATTCCATATAATTTGTATTTTTTGCCACATAATTTAGTCAACCCTCCTGTATAATTTGGTCCTCTTCTGCCACATAATTCACTGGCCCTGGTAGATACATCGTATCCTGACCTGTTATTCATCGTTTAGCGTGTCAGTCTCCAAGAGTAGCTCAAACTACACTTACTTGTGATGTCATAGTATGGTATTCACTCAGAACTTGTGGAAAATAGCTGTGAAACAGCTCATTCATACTGTTGTGTATGTTTATGCTTTGCATTTCTGATGCACTTTTACTGGTAAGAAAATTGTGCGGCAAGCAACAACAAACACTTGCTTCGAGATTTCATTAGACTTCTAACACCATAAAAAGTAATAACAAGATCAGGTCTATAAAAGGTAAAGAGTTATCATCATTCCATGAGATGGTTGAATACTATAGAAAGTTTATAAAAGATTTTGCTGGTACAACATACAATATGAGGAAGTTGTTAAAAGAAAAAATAGAATTTCTGTGGGAGAGTGAATATTGAAAGGAATTTGAGTGGGGAAAGGAAGAACTAAGTCATGCTCCTTCTTTGCAAGCTTATGATCCAATGTGTGATGCAAAGGTGGTCTGTGATGCAAGTGCAAATGGCTTAAGGTCCCATCTAAATTATACAAGAAATGGCCAAAAGAAACTCACTGTGTGTGTGTCACAAGCCTTGAACGAATCTTAATGTAATTATTCAGTTATAGAGAGAGTCTTTGGTAGTTTTCTGGGCAGTAAACAGATTCAAACTTTTTTTGTGGAGGATGAAATTTGCAGTTCAGACAGACCACAAACCTTTGGTGGAATATTTTGCGCGAAAGGAACTTGATCGTATACACACTTGCGTTTGAAGGTGGGTTGTATGTCTACAGGAATACTGCTTCACAGTGCAGTATATATCAGGAGCAGGAAATGGACTGTTTGCCAAGACTGGTTAAAGTGTGAGCTCCACCTTATGTGGAGGTGGAAGACTCAGTAGAGGCAGATGTCAGTGTTTGCCAAGTTACCCAAGTTAGCTTTAAAGAGAGTAAATGTTTTGAAGATTTAGAGACCGATGAGGAACTAAAAGATGTAATTGATTTGTTATTTGAAGAGAAACCAAGCAAGAGGTTGTTGAAAAAGTGTAGCAGAAGTTGGTGTAAGCTAGGACATGAACTTACAGTTGACAAAGGGTTTCTATTGCTAGGGACGAGATTAGTACCACCATGGAGTTTGAATTAGAAAAAACAGCAACTGGCACATGTGGGCAATTTAGGAATAGTAAATACAAAAGAGAGATTCTGAAGACTTTCCTGGTGGGCAGTGCCTGATCATGATGTTGCGAGTATGGCTAGGAAGTGTCGAGTGTGTGGCGTGTGACCCAGGTTTGAGAACTACTAGTATCCCTGTGCTTTGAAAACAGTTTGAGAGAGAAAGTTACCTTTGCTATTTGTTCACATATAATAGAGTACAATGCTGTTCCAGAGAGACAGAAAATTATTGAAAATGTGTGGAGTAGAGCATAAAATATCAGCTTTGTATCACCCACAGACCAATGGTCCTACTAACAGAGTGGTAAAACATTGAAGGAGGGGATACAATTGGCCAGAGCAAATGGCCTTGATGGGAAAATTGATTTGTCTCGGAGGATAACTGGATATTGTATGTTTCCACAATCCACCACCGGAAAGTCTCTTTTCGAGCTGTTCAAAGACAGAGCTCCATTCAGAAAAGTGTGTCCAGGGTGGATGTTTTGGGGTAAAGGTTGCGTGAACAATGCACTGGGAGATTGGAGAGAATAATAAACATTTCACAAAAGAAAATTAAAGTTGAGCTATGACAAACAAAAAAATGCAAGGAATTAGGTGGTCAAATTGGAAGATTTTGTAAAAATAAGAGCTACCAAAGGGTGTGCTGAGTGGTCCGAATTTATGAGTTAGTTTGAGGTAGTCACATTTTTTTAAAATGCAGTGAACATACATGCTGGCAGGATATGGAACAAAAACAGAGTAGCGGTTCTTCATCATGTTCCAGTGGAAAATGAGAAACTCAATACAGACAATCAAAATGGTGGGCTGGCTCAGCCAGGGATGGTAGGAAATAAAACGGTCTATCGAGCAGAAGAGTGGGAGAATAATGAAGAAAACATCCTTTTTGATGATTTTGATAATAAAATAGTCATGTTATTGTTACATGATGTACTTTAATATGGTTTATTATGTCTATTTTCTTTTCACTGTTTTTAAGGGTTTTTATTTGTGTTATCTTGCTGTTAGTTATCTGTTAAGGGAGGGAGCAATGTGGCATAAATAAAGTGACTTACTTATAGACTATGACGCTTGGGGGCATATCAACAAGGGCTTTATCTCTGCTTTTTTGGCTTTAAAAGCCAAAAAAGCAGAGATAAAACTAGCACCCTATCAACAACAGGGTGCTAACACGCAAATTTGCATGTTAGCACCCTTTTACTCTACGCTTCCCCTTGCATCTCTAATGAGATGCAAAGGGGGCGTTCCAGAGTAAAATAATAGGAGAAATGTCGCTAAGCGACATTTCTCCTATTATCAAGAATGTCGCTAACCCTGTTAGAGACAAAAAAAGCAGCGCTAACCGCGGTTAACGCTGCTTTTTTACGTCTGCTAATTTTCAGACTTAGCCATGATATCCTATGGAAGGAGGATATTATGGCTAAGTTTGCCTGTCCCTATCAACAAGGTAACGTGTGATTATTGCTGGGTTTCCAGCGATAATCTCACGTTAGCCTGTTAGCGTGTAGATTTTTATCGCTATTGAGATAAGCGTTGCTAATAGCACGCTATCTCAGCGATAAAAATTCACGCTAGCCGGCGATAAGCTAAGAGCGCTGAGCGATAATTATCGCCGGTTGTTGTTGATATGCCCCTAAGTTTATTGCTCACAGTGTGCACTGTCCATGAATGGGAACTTAGAATGTGATGAGGTAATGGAATCAGAATGTGGGGAGCTGTGAGGGACAGGTAAAGAGCTGCTTGTGAGTGGTGGTTGATATGTCTGTAAATAAATACAAGTTCCCTGTCATCTTTTTGGAGGAACAATGCTGTAACCAATCAAAAGACATTGAAAGGAGTAGTACTTCATGGCAGGGGAAAACAGGAGATTGACAAGCTTGGTCAAGAATGAGAAGTAGGAAAATGAGTGACGAGGAAAAGTCAACCAAAGATAAGCCACTTAGGAGAGGGGAGGCTCCACTGTTGTGGTTCTTGATGAGCCACAATATGTTTTGCAACAGAAAGCATATGCGGTTTCCTAGGATTTGAGATAAAAATGATAACATGATAAAATAATACAATCACAAAATGTGCTGCTTGATTCCATATAATTTGTATTTTTTGCCACATAATTTAGTCAACCCTCCTGTATAATTTGGTCCTCTTCTGCCACATAATTCACTGGCCCTGGTAGATACATCGTATCCTGACCTGTTATTCATCGTTTAGCGTGTTAGTCTCCAAGAGTAGCTCAAACTACACTTACTTGTGATGTCATAGTATGGTATTCACTCAGAACTTGTGGAAAATGGCTGTGAAACAGCTCATTCATACTGTTGTGTATGTTTATGCTTTGCATTTCTGATGCACTTTTATTGGTAAGAAAATTGTGCGGCAAGCAACAACAAACACTTGCTTCGAGATTTCATTAGACTTCTAACACCATAAAAAGTAATAACAAGATCAGGTCTATAAAAGGCAAAGAGTTATCATCATTCCATGAGATGGTTGAATACTATAGAAAGTTTATAAAAGATTTTGCTGGTACAACATACAATATGAGGAAGTTATTAAAAGAAAAAATAGAATTTCTGTGGGAGAGTGAATATTGAAAGGAATTTAAGTGGGGAAAGGAAGAACTAAGTCATGCTCCTTCTTTGCAAGCTTATGATCCAATGTGTGATGCAAAGGTGGTCTGTGATGCAAGTGCAAATGGCTTAAGGTCCCATCTAATTCATACAAGAAATGGCCAAAAGAAACTCACTGTGTGTGTGTCACAAGCCTTGAACGAATCTTAATGTAATTATTCAGTTATAGAGAGAGTCTTTGGTAGTTTTCTGGGCAGTAAACAGATTCAAACTTTTTTTGTGGGGGATGAAATTTGCAGTTCAGACAGACCACAAACCTTTGGTAGAATATTTTGCGCGAAAGGAACTTGATCGTATACACACTTGCGTTTGAAGGTGGGTTGTATGTCTACAGGAATACTGCTTCACAGTGCAGTATATATCAGGAGCAGGAAATGGACTGTTTGCCAAGACTGGTTAAAGTGTGAGCTCCACCTTATGTGGGGGTGGAAGACTCAGTAGAGGCAGATGTCAGTGTTTGCCAAGTTACCCAAGGGAGCTTTAAAGAGAGTAAATGTTTTGAAGATTTAGAGACCGATGAGGAACTAAAAGATGTAATTGATTTGTTATCTGAAGAGAAACCAAGCAAGAGGTTGTTGAAAAAGTGTAGCAGAAGTTGGTGTAAGCTAGGACATGAACTTACAGTTGACAAAGGGTTTCTATTGCTAGGGACGAGATTAGTACCACCATGGAGTTTGAATTAGAAAAAACAGCAACTGGCACATGTGGGCAATTTAGGAATAGTAAATACAAAAGAGAGATTCTGAAGACTTTCCTGGTGGGCAGTGCCTGATCATGATGTGGCGAGTATGGCTAGGAAGTGTCGAGTGTGTGGCGTGTGACACAGGTTTGAGAACTACTAGTATCCCTGTGCTTTGAAAACAGTTTGAGAGAGAAAGTTACCTTTGCTATTTGTTCACATATAATAGAGTACAATGCTGTTCCAGAGAGACAGAAAATTATTGAAAATGTGTGGAGTAGAGCATAAAATATCAGCTTTGTATCACCCACAGACCAATGGTCCTACTAACAGAGTGGTAAAACATTGAAGGAGGGGATACAATTGGCCAGAGCAAATGGCCTTGATGGGAAAATTGATTTGTCTCGGAGGATAACTGGATATTGTATGTTTCCACAATCCACCACCGGAAAGTCTCTTTTCGAGCTGTTCAAAGACAGAGCTCCATTCAGAAAAGTGTGTCCAGGGTGGATGTTTTGGGGTAAAGGTTGCGTGAACAATGCACTGGGAGATTGAAGAGAATAATAAACATTTCACAAAAGAAAATTAAAGTTGAGCTATGACAAACAAAAAAATGCAAGGAATTAGGTGGTCAAATTGGAAGATTTTGTAAAAATAAGAGCTACCAAAGGGTGTGCTGAGTGGTCCGAATTTATGAGTTAGTTTGAGGTAGTCACATTTTTTTAAAATGCAGTGAACATACATGCTGGCAGGATCTGGAACAAAAACAGAGTAGCGGTTCTTCATCATGTTCCAGTGGAAAATGAGAAACTCAATACAGACAATCAAAATGGTGGGCTGGCTCAGCCAGGGATGGTAGGAAATAAAACTGTCTATCGAGCAGAAGAGTGGGAGAATAATGAAGAAAACATCCTTTTTGAAGATTTTGATAATAAAATAGTCATGTTATTGTTACATGATGTACTTTAATATGGTTTATTATGTCTATTTTCTTTTCACTGTTTTTAAGGGTTTTTATTTGTGTTATCTTGCTGTTAGTTATCTGTTAAGGGAGGGAGCAATGTGGCATAAATAAAGTGACTTAGTATAGACTATGACGCTTGGGGGCATATCAACAAGGGCTTTATCTCTGCTTTTTTGGCTTTAAAAGCCAAAAAAGCAGAGATAAAACTAGCACCCTATCAACAACAGGGTGCTAACATGCAAATTTGCATGTTAGCACCCTTTTACTCTACGCTTCCCCTTGCATCTCTAATGAGATGCAAAGGGGGCGTTCCAGAGTAAAATAATAGGAGAAATGTCGCTAAGCGACATTTCTCCTATTATCAAGAATGTCGCTAACCCTGTTAGAGACAAAAAAAGCAGCGCTAACCGCGGTTAACGCTGCTTTTTTACGTCTGCTAATTTTCAGACTTAGCCATGATATCCTATGGAAGGAGGATATTATGGCTAAGTTTGCCTGTCCCTATCAACAAGGTAACGTGTGATTATTGCTGGGTTTCCAGCGATAATCTCACGTTAGCCTGTTAGCGTGTAGATTTTTATCGCTATTGAGATAAGCGTTGCTAATAGCACGCTATCTCAGCGATAAAAATTCACGCTAGCCGGCGATAATTATCCTCACGCTAAGAGCGCTGAGCGATAATTATCGCCGGTTGTTGTTGATATGCCCCTAAGTTTATTGCTCACAGTGTGCACTGTCCATGAATGGGAACTTAGAATGTGATGAGGTAATGGAATCAGAATGTGGGGAGCTGTGAGGGACAGGTAAAGAGCTGCTTGTGAGTGGTGGTTGATATGTCTGTAAATAAATACAAGTCCCCTGTCATCTTTGTGGAGGAACAATGCTGTAACCAATCAAAAGACATGGAAAGGAGTAGTACTTCATGGCAGGGGAAAACAGGAGATTGACAAGCTTGGTCAAGAATGAGAAGTAGGAAAATGAGTGACGAGGAAAAGTCAACCAAAGATAAGCCACTTAGGAGAGGGGAGGCTCCAATGTTGTGGTTCTTGATGAGCCACAATATGTTTTGCAACAGAAAGCATATGTGGTTTCCTAGGATTTGAGATAAAAATGATAACATGATAAAATAATACAATCACAAAATGTGCTGCTTGATTCCATATAATTTGTATTTTTTGCCACATAATTTAGTCAACCCTCCTGTATAATTTGGTCCTCTTCTGCCACATAATTCACTGGCCCTGGTAGATACATCGTATCCTGACCTGTTATTCATCGTTTAGCGTGTTAGTCTCCAAGAGTAGCTCAAACTCCACTTACTTGTGATGTCATAGTATGGTATTCACTCAGAACTTGTGGAAAATGGCTGTGAAACAGCTCATTCATACTGTTGTGTATGTTTATGCTTTGCATTTCTAATGCACTTTTACTGGTAAGAAAATTGTGCGGCAAGCAACAACAAACACTTGCTTCGAGATTTCATTAGACTTCTAACACCATAAAAAGTAATAACAAGATCAGGTCTATAAAAGGCAAAGAGTTATCATCATTCCATGAGATGGTTGAATACTATAGAAAGTTTATAAAAGATTTTGCTGGTACAACATACAATATGAGGAAGTTGTTAAAAAAAAAAATAGAATTTCTGTGGGAGAGTGAATATTGAAAGGAATTTGAGTGGGGAAAGGAAGAACTAAGTCATGCTCCTTCTTTGCAAGCTTATGATCCAATGTGTGATGCAAAGGTGGTCTGTGATGCAAGTGCAAATGGCTTAAGGTCCCATCTAATTCATACAAGAAATGGCCAAAAGAAACTCACTGTGTGTGTGTCACAAGCCTTGAACGAATCTTAATGTAATTATTCAGTTATAGAGAGAGTCTTTGGTAGTTTTCTGGGCAGTAAACAGATTCAAACTTTTTTTGTGGGGGATGAAATTTGCAGTTCAGACAGACCACAAACCTTTGGTAGAATATTTTGCGCGAAAGGAACTTGATCGTATACACACTTGCGTTTGAAGGTGGGTTGTATGTCTACAGGAATACTGCTTCACAGTGCAGTATATATCAGGAGCAGGAAATGGACTGTTTGCCAAGACTGGTTAAAGTGTGAGCTCCACCTTATGTGGGGGTGGAAGACTCAGTAGAGGCAGATGTCAGTGTTTGCCAAGTTACCCAAGGGAGCTTTAAAGAGAGTAAATGTTTTGAAGATTTAGAGACCGATGAGGAACTAAAAGATGTAATTGATTTGTTATCTGAAGAGAAACCAAGCAAGAGGTTGTTGAAAAAGTGTAGCAGAAGTTGGTGTAAGCTAGGACATGAACTTACAGTTGACAAAGGCTTTCTATTGCTAGGGACGAGATTAGTACCACCATGGAGTTTGATTTAGAAAAAACAGCAACTGGCACATGTGGGCAATTTAGGAATAGTAAATACAAAAGAGAGATTCTGAAGACTTTCCTGGTGGGCAGTGCCTGATCATGATGTGGCGAGTATGGCTAGGAAGTGTCGAGTGTGTGGCGTGTGACACAGGTTTGAGAACTACTAGTATCCCTGTGCTTTGAAAACAGTTTGAGAGAGAAAGTTACCTTTGCTATTTGTTCACATATAATAGAGTACAATGCTGTTCCAGAGAGACAGAAAATTATTGAAAATGTGTGGAGTAGAGCATAAAATATCAGCTTTGTATCACCCACAGACCAATGGTCCTACTAACAGAGTGGTAAAAAATTTGAAGGAGGGGATACAATTGGCCAGAGCAAATGGCCTTGATGGGAAAATTGATTTGTCTCGGAGGATAACTGGATATTGTATGTTTCCACAATCCACCACCGGAAAGTCTCTTTTCGAGCTGTTCAAAGACAGAGCTCCATTCAGAAAAGTGTGTCCAGGGTGGATGTTTTGGGGTAAAGGTTGCGTGAACAATGCACTGGGAGATTGGAGAGAATAATAAACATTTCACAAAAGAAAATTAAAGTTGAGCTATGACAAACAAAAAAATGCAAGGAATTAGGTGGTCAAATTGGAAGATTTTGTAAAAATAAGAGCTACCAAAGGGTGTGCTGAGTGGTCCGAATTTATGAGTTAGTTTGAGGTAGTCACATTTTTTTAAAATGCAGTGAACATACATGCTGGCAGGATCTGGAACAAAAACAGAGTAGCGGTTCTTCATCATGTTCCAGTGGAAAATGAGAAACTCAATACAGACAATCAAAATGGTGGGCTGGCTCAGCCAGGGATGGTAGGAAATAAAACTGTCTATCGAGCAGAAGAGTGGGAGAATAATGAAGAAAACATCCTTTTTGAAGATTTTGATAATAAAATAGTCATGTTATTGTTACATGATGTACTTTAATATGGTTTATTATGTCTATTTTCTTTTCACTGTTTTTAAGGGTTTTTTTTATTTGTGTTATCTTGCTGTTAGTTATCTGTTAAGGGAGGGAGCAATGTGGCATAAATAAAGTGACTTAGTATAGACTATGACGCTTGGGGGCATATCAACAAGGGCTTTATCTCTGCTTTTTTGGCTTTAAAAGCCAAAAAAGCAGAGATAAAACTAGCACCCTATCAACAACAGGGTGCTAACATGCAAATTTGCATGTTAGCACCCTTTTACTCTACGCTTCCCCTTGCATCTCTAATGAGATGCAAAGGGGGCGTTCCAGAGTAAAATAATAGGAGAAATGTCGCTAAGCGACATTTCTCCTATTATCAAGAATGTCGCTAACCCTGTTAGAGACAAAAAAGCAGCGCTAACCGCGGTTAACGCTGCTTTTTTACGTCTGCTAATTTTCAGACTTAGCCATGATATCCTATGGAAGGAGGATATTATGGCTAAGTTTGCCTGTCCCTATCAACAAGGTAACGTGTGATTATTGCTGGGTTTCCAGCGATAATCTCACGTTAGCCTGTTAGCGTGTAGATTTTTATCGCTATTGAGATAAGCGTTGCTAATAGCACGCTATCTCAGCGATAAAAATTCACGCTAGCCGGCGATAATTATCCTCACGCTAAGAGCGCTGAGCGATAATTATCGCCGGTTGTTGTTGATATGCCCCTAAGTTTATTGCTCACAGTGTGCACTGTCCATGAATGGGAACTTAGAATGTGATGAGGTAATGGAATCAGAATGTGGGGAGCTGTGAGGGACAGGTAAAGAGCTGCTTGTGAGTGGTGGTTGATATGTCTGTAAATAAATAAAAGTCCCCTGTCATCTTTGTGGAGGAACAATGCTGTAACCAATCAAAAGACATGGAAAGGAGTAGTACTTCATGGCAGGGGAAAACAGGAGATTGACAAGCTTGGTCAAGAATGAGAAGTAGGAAAATGAGTGACGAGGAAAAGTCAACCAAAGATAAGCCACTTAGGAGAGGGGAGGCTCCAATGTTGTGGTTCTTGATGAGCCACAATATGTTTTGCAACAGAAAGCATATGTGGTTTCCTAGGATTTGAGATAAAAATGATAACATGATAAAATAATACAATCACAAAATGTGCTGCTTGATTCCATATAATTTGAATTTTTTGCCACATAATTTAGTCAACCCTCCTGTATAATTTGGTCCTCTTCTGCCACATAATTCACTGGCCCTGGTAGATACATCGTATCCTGACCTGTTATTCATTGTTTAGCGTGTCAGTCTCCAAGAGTAGCTCAAACTACACTTACTTGTGATGTCATAGTATGGTATTCACTCAGAACTTGTGGAAAATGGCTGTGAAACAGCTAATTCATACTGTTGTGTATGTTTATGCTTTGCATTTCTGATGCACTTTTACTGGTAAGAAAATTGTGCGGCAAGCAACAATAAACACTTGCTTCGAGATTTCATTAGACTTCTAACACCATAAAAAGTAATATCAAGATCAGGTCTATAAAAGGCAAAGAGTTATCATCATTCCATGAGATGGTTGAATACTATAGAATGTTTATAAAAGATTTTGCTGGTACAACATACAATATGAGGAAGTTGTTAAAAGAAAAAATAGAATTTCTGTGGGAGAGTGAATATTGAAAGGAATTTGAGTGGGGAAAGGAAGAACTAAGTCATGCTCCTTCTTTGCAAGCTTATGATCCAATGTGTGATGCAAAGGTGGTCTGTGATGCAAGTGCAAATGGCTTAAGGTCCCATCTAATTCATACAAGAAATGGCCAAAAGAAACTCACTGTGCGTGTGTCACAAGCCTTGAACGAATCTTAATGTAATTATTCAGTTATAGAGAGAGTCTTTGGTAGTTTTCTGGGCAGGAAACAGATTCAAACTTTTTTGTGGGGGATGAAATTTGCAGTTCATACAGACCACAAACCTTTGGTAGAATATTTTGCGCAAAAGGAACTTGATTGTATACACTCTTGCATTTGAAGGTGGGTTGTATGTCTACAGGAATACTGCTTCACAGTGCAGTCTATACCAGGAGCAGGAAATGGACTGTTTGCCAAGACTGGTTAAAGTGTGAGCTCCACCTTATGTGGAGGTGGAAGACTCAGTAGAGGCAGATGTCAGTGTTTGCCAAGTTACCCAAGGGTGCTTTAAAGAGAGTAAATGTTTTGAAGAATTAGAGACCGATGAGGAACTAAAAGATGTAATTGATTAGTTATCTGAAGAGAAACCAAGCAAGAGGTTGTTGAAAAAGTGTAGCAGAAGTTGGTGTAAGCTAGGACATGAATTTACAGTTGACAAAGGGTTTCTATTGCTAGGGACGAGATTAGTACCACCATGGAGTTGAATTAGAAAAAACAGCAACTGGCACATGTGGGCAATTTAGGAATAGTAAATACAAAAGAGAGATTCTGAAGATATTCCTCGTGGGCAGTGCCTGATCATGATGTTGCGTGTATGGCTAGGAAGTGTCGAGTGTGTGGCGTGTGACACAGGTTTGAGAACGACTAGTATCCCTGTGCTTTGAAAACAGTTTGAGAGTGAAAGTTACCTTTGCTATTTGTTCACATATAATAGAGTACAATGCTGTTCCAGAGAGACAGAAAATTATTTGAAAATGTGTGGAGTAGAGCATAAAATATCAGCTTTGTATCACCCACAGACCAATGGTCCTACTAAGAGAGTGGTAAAAACATTGAAGGAGGGGATACAATTGGCCAGAGCAAATGGCCTTGATGGGAAAATTGATTTGTCTCGGTGGATAACTGGATATTGTATGTTTCCACAATCCACCACCGGAAAGTCTCTTTTCGAGCTGCTCAAAGACAGAGCTCCATTCAGAAAAGTGTGTCCAGGGTGGATGTTTTGGGGTAAAGGTTGCGTGAACAATGCACTGGGAGATTGGAGAGAATAATAAACATTTCACAAAAGAAAATTAAAGTTGAGCTATGACAAACAAAAAAATGCAAGGAATTAGGTGGTCAAATTGGAAGATTTTGTAAAAATAAGAGCTACCAAAGGGTGTGCTGAGTGGTCCGAATTTATGAGTTAGTTTGAGGTAGTCACATTTTTTTAAAATGCAGTGAACACACATGCTGGCAGGATCTGGAACAAAAACAGAGTAGCGGTTCTTCATCATGTTCCAGTGGAAAATGAGAAACTCAATACAGACAATCAAAATGGTGGGCTGGCTCAGCCAGGGATGGTAGGAAACAAAAGTGTCTATCGAGCAGAAGAGTGGGAGAATAATGAAGAAAACATCCTTTTTGAAGATTTTGATAATAAAATAGTCATGTTATTGTTACATGATGTACTTTAATATGGTTTATTATGTCTATTTTCTTTTCACTGTTTTTAAGGGTTTTTATTTGTGTTATCTTGCTGTTAGTTATCTGTTAAGGGAGGGAGCAATGTGGCATAAATAAAGTGACTTACTTATAGACTATGACGCTAAGTTTATTGCTCACAGTGTGCACTGTCCATGAATGGGAACTTAGAATGTGATGAGGTAATGGAATCAGAATGTGGGGAGCTGTGAGGGACAGGTAAAGAGCTGCTTGTGAGTGGTGGTTGATATGTCTGTAAATAAATACAAGTCCCCTGTCATCTTTGTGGAGGAACAATGCTGTAACCAATCAAAAGACATGGAAAAGAGCAGTACTTCATGGCAGGGGAAAACAGAAGATTGACAAGCTGGGTCAAGAATGAGAAGTAGGAAAATGAGTGACGAGGAAAAGGCAACCAAAGATAAGCCACTTAGGAGAGGGGAGGCTCCAATGTTGTGGTTCTTGATGAGCCACAATATGTTTTGCAACAGAAAGCATATGTGGTTTCCTAGGATTTGAGATAAAAATGATAACATGATAAAATAATACAATCACAAAATGTGCTGCTTGATTCCATATAAGTTTTTTTTTTGCCACATAATTTAGTCAACCCTCCTGTATAATTTGGTCCTCTTCTGCCACATAATTCACTGGCCCTGGTAGATACATCGTATCCTGACCTGTTATTCATCGTTTAGCGTGTCAGTCTCCAAGAGTAGCTCAAACTACACTTCCTTGTGATGTCATAGTATGGTATTCACTCAGAACTTGTGGAAAATAGCTGTGAAACAGCTCATTCACACTGTTGTGTATGTTTATGCTTTGCATTTCTGATGCACTTTTACTGGTAAGAAAATTGTGCGGCAAGCAACAACAAACACTTGCTTTGAGATTTCATTAGACTTCTAACACCATAAAAAGTAATAACAAGATCAGGTCTATAAAAGGCAAAGAGTTATCATCATTCCATGAGATGGTTGAATACTATCGAAAGTTTGTAAAAAATTTTGCTGGTACAACATACAATATGAGGAAGTTGTTAAAAGAAAAAATAGAATTTCTGTGGGTGAGTGAATATTGAAAGGAATTTGAGTGGGGAAAGGAAGAACTAAGTCATGCTCCTTCTTTGCAAGCTTATGATCCAATGTGTGATGCAAAGGTGGTCTGTGATGCAAGTGCAAATGGCTTAAGGTCCCATCTAATTCATACACGAAATGGCCAAAAGAAACTCACTGTGTGTGTGTCAAAAGCCTTGAACGAATCTTAATGTAATTATTCAGTTATAGAGAGAGTCTTTGGTAGTTTTCTGGGCAGTAAACAGATTCAAACTTTTTTTGTGGGGGATGAAATTTGCAGTTCAGACAGGCCACAAACCTTTGGTAGAATATTTTGCGCGAAAGGAACTTGATTGTATACACTCTTGCATTTGAAGGTGGGTTGTATGTCTACAGGAATAGTGCTTCACAGTGCAGTATACACCAGGAGCAGAAAATGGACTGTTTGCCAAGACTGATTAAAGTGTGAGCTCCACCTTATGTGGAGGTGGAAGACTCAGTAGAGGCAGATGTCAGTGTTTGCCAAGTTACCCAAGGGAGCTTTAAAGAGAGTAAATGTTTTGAAGAATTAGAGATCGATGAGGAACTAAAAGATGTAATTGATTTGTTATCTGAAGAGAAACCAAGCAAGAGGTTGTTGAAAAAGTGTAGCAGAAGTTGGTGTAAGCTAAGACATGAACTTACAGTTGACAAAGGGTTTCTATTGCTAGGGAAGAGATTAGTACGACCATGGAGTTTGAATTAGAAAAAACAGCAACTGGCACATGTGGGCAATTTAGAAATAGTAAATACAAAAGAGAGATTCTGAAGATATTCCTGGTGGGCAGTGCCTGATCATGATGTTGCGAGTATGGCTAGGAAGTGTCGAGTGTGTGGCGTGTGACACACGTTTGAGAACTACTAGTATCCCTGTGCTTTGAAAACAGTTTGAGAGAGAAAGTTACCTTTGCTATTTGTTCACATATAATAGAGTACAATGCTGTTCCAGAGAGACAGAAAATTATTGAAAATGTGTGGAGTAGAGCATAAAATATCAGCTTTGTATCACCCACAGACCAATGGTCCTACTAAGAGAGTGGTAAAAACATTGAAGGAGGGGATACAATTGGCCAGAGCAAATGGCCTTGATGGGAAAATTGATTTGTCTCGGAGGATAACTGGATATTGTATGTTTCCACAATCCACCACCGGAAAGTCTCTTTTCGAGCTGTTCAAAGACAGAGCTCCATTCAGAAAAGTGTGTCCAGGGTGGATGTTTTGGGGTAAAGGTTGCGTGAACAATGCACTGGGAGATTGGAGAGAATAATAAACATTTCACAAAAGAAAATTAAAGTTGAGCTATGACAAACAAAAAAATGCAAGGAAATAGGTGGTCAAATTGGAAGATTTTGTAAAAATAAGAGCTACCAAAGGGTGTGCTGAGTGGTCCGAATTTATGAGTTAGTTTGAGGTAGTCACATTTTTTTAAAATGCAGTGAACACACATGCTGGCAGGATCTGGAACAAAAACAGAGTAGCGGTTCTTCATCATGTTCCAGTGGAAAATTAGAAACTCAATACAGACAATCAAAATGGTGGGCTGGCTCAGCCAGGGATAGTAGGAAATAAAACTGTCTATCGAGCAGAAGAGTGGGAGAATAATGAAGAAAACATCCTTTTTGATGATTTTGATAATAAAATAGTCATGTTATTGTTACATGATGTACTTTAATATGGTTTATTATGTCTATTTTCTTTTCACTGTTTTTAAGGGTTTTTATTTGTGTTATCTTGCTGTTAGATATCTGTTAAGGGAGGGAGCAATGTGGCATAAATAAAGTGACTTACTTATAGACTATGACGCTAAGCTTATTGCTCACAGTGTGCACTGTCCATGGAATGGGAACTTAGAATGTGATGAGGTAATGGAATCAGAATGTGGGGAGCTGTGAGGGACAGGTAAAGAGCTGCTTGTGAGTGGTGGTTGATTTGTCTGGAAATAAATACAAGTCCCCTGTCATCTTTGTGGAGGAACAATGCAGTAACCAATCAAAAGACATGGAAAGGAGTAGTACTTCATGGCAGGGAAAAACAGAAGATTGACAAGCTGGGTCAAGAATGAGAAGTAGGAAAATGAGTGACGAGGAAAAGTCAACCAAAGATAAGCCACTTAGGAGAGGGGAGGCTCCAATGTTGTGGTTCTTGATGAGTCACAATATGTTTTGCAACAGAAAGCATATGTGGTGTCCTAGGATTTGTGATAAAAATGATAACATGATAAAATAATACAATCACAAAATGTGCTGCTTGATTCCATATAATTTTAATTTTTTGCCACATAATTTAGTCAACCCTGCTGTATAATTTGGTCCTCTTCTGCCACATAATTCACTGGCCCTGGTAGATACATCGTATCCTGACCTGTTATTCATCGTTTAGCGTGTCAGTCTCCAAGAGTAGCTCAAACTACACTTCCTTGTGATGTCATAGTATGGTATTCACTCAGAACTTGTGGAAAATAGCTGTGAAACAGCTCATTCATACTGTTGTGTATGTTTATGCTTTGCATTTCTAATGCACTTTTACTGGTAAGAAAATTGTGCGGCAAGCAACAACAAACACTTACTTCGAGATTTCATTAGACTTCTAACACCATAAAAAGTAATAACAAGATCAGGTCTATAAAAGGCAAAGAGTTATCATCATTCCATGAGATGGTTGAATACTATAGAAAGTTTGTAAAAGATTTTGCTGGTACAACATACAATATGAGGAAGTTGTTAAAAGAAAAAATAGAATTTCTGTGGGTGAGTGAATATTGAAAGGAATTTGAGTGGGGAAAGGAAGAACTAAGTCATGCTCCTTCTTTGCAAGCTTATGATCCAATGTGTGATGCAAATGTGGTCTGTGATGCAAGTGCAAATGGCTTAGGGTCCCATCTAATTCATACAAGAAATGGCCAAAAGAAACTCACTGTGTGTGTGTCACAAGCCTTGAACGAATCTTAATGTAATTATTCAGTTATAGAGAGAGTCTTTGGTAGTTTTCTGGGCAGGAAACAGATTCAAACTTTTTTTGTGGGGGATGAAATTTGCAGTTCAGACAGACCACAAACCTTTGGTAGAATATTTTGAGCGAAAGGAACTTGATTGTATACACTCTTGCATTTGAAGGTGGGTTGTATGTCTACAGGAATACTGCTTCACAGTGCAGTCTATACCAGGAGCAGGAAATGGACTGTTTGCCAAGACTGGTTAAAGTGTGAGCTCCACCTTATGTGGAGGTGGAAGACTCAGTAGAGGCAGATGTCAGTGTTTGCCAAGTTACCCAAGGGTGCTTTAAAGAGTGTAAATGTTTTGAAGAATTAGAGACCGATGAGGAACTAAAAGATGTAATTGATTAGTTATCTGAAGAGAAACCAAGCAAGAGGTTGTTGAAAAAGTGTAGCAGAAGTTGGTGTAAGCTAGGACATGAATTTACATTTGACAAAGATTTTCTATTGCTAGGGACGAGATTAGTACCACCATGGAGTTTGAATTAGAAAAAACAGCAAATGGCACATGTGGGCAATTTAGCAATAGTAAATACAAAAGAGAGATTCTGAAGATATTCCTGGTGGGCAGTGCCTGATCATGATGTTGCGTGTATGGTTAGGAAGTGTCGAGTGTGTGGCATGTGACACAGGTTTGAGAACTACTAGTATCCCTGTGCTTTGAAAACAGTTTGAGAGTGAAAGTTACCTTTGCTATTTGTTCACATATAATAGAGTACAATGCTGTTCCAGAGAGACAGAAAATTATTTGAAAATGTGTGGAGTAGAGCATAAAATATCAGCTTTGTATCACCCACAGACCAATGGTCCTACTAAGAGACTGGTAAAAACATTGAAGGAGGGGATACAATTTGCCAGAGCAAATGGCCTTGATGGGAAAATTGATTTGTCTCGGAGGATAACTGGATATTGTATGTTTCCACAATCCACCACCGGAAAGTCTCTTTTCGAGCTGTTCAAAGACAGAGCTCCATTCAGAAAAGTGTGTCCAGGGTGGATGTTTTGGGGTAAAGGTTGCGTGAACAATACAGTGGGAGATTGGAGAGAATAATAAACATTTCACAAAAGAAAATTAAAGTTGAGCTATGACAAACAAAAAAATGCAAGGAATTAGGTGGTCAAATTGGAAGATTTTGTAAAAAAAGGAGCTACCAAAGGGTGTGCTGAGTGTTCCGAATTTATGAGTGAGTTTGAGGCAGTCATAGTTTTTTTTAAATGCAGTGAACACACATGCTGGCAGGATCTGGAACAAAAACAGAGTAGCGGTTCTTCATCATGTTCCAGTGGAAAATGAGAAACTCAATACAGACTGTTAGAAAAACCCCACTCCCACACCGGAAAGGGTGGTGGTAACGGGGTCTTTCCAGACATACACAGTGGTAGCTTGGCTCGAGTGGTCAGGGGTCAGGCACCGTGTTAAGCATACGTCATACCCACACAATAACCATGCGTGCATCCGTTCCAAAAACGACACTACACCTTAAAAATTATGAAAATATCTCTGTGTTTATCTTCTTTTCTCTTAGTTGCTGATTAAATAAATAATAATACAATCACAGTACACAAGCTTCTCCTTAAAAAGTGCAGGTCAAATAAATAGTAACACTTTACAGGTGCAATAAATAGGATCAGGTCAAATAAATACTGCGAGGGAATAAATACTGTACAGGAATAAGTTAGCTCAGGACAATAAATACATTACAGGAATAACTTAGATAAATACAATAAATACAGTACCCTCAATAAATAATATCAGCCAACAATGACATTTGTAAAATCAGATCACATTTAAAATACTATGGGCTGATTTGGCCCAGTCACAGCTTGTGGTTAGGGGGATGGCCTGTGGGTGTCTCACCTAGCTTGGGTAAGGCTGAGGCTAAAACTGAGGTAGATCAAGGGTAATCTAGGAATCTGACTCTCCCAAACTACACCACCCCTCACACAGGTCACTGTATCAGTCTCAGTCCACCCCTGGCACTCCCAGGCTGGTTCTAACACCTCTTTATCCCTTAGGATGGTCTCTTAGAGCTCCACAGGGCCTTAGGCGCCCTCTATTCCACTTACTGCCCTTTTTATGAAGCTCCGACGCCGCTGGAGTCGTGTCGACGCCGTGAGGCGGTTCCGGTTCGATGTCGGCGGCCTCGGCGCAATGTCATTTCTTGACGACGCCGGTAGGCGGTTCCGGTTCGATGTCGGTGGCCTCGGCTCGATGTCGACCTCCGGTTCGATGACGTCGGGCTGTCTTGGCTCGATGTCGACTTCGGGCAGCTCCGGTTCGATGTCGGCGGCCTTGGCTCGATGTCGACCTCCGATTCGATGACGTCGGGCTGCCTTGGCTCGATGTCGACTTCCGCCGGCTCCGGAGTGCGACCTCCACTCCCGACCTCCGGCACGATTCCCTTCAGGTTCCGGCGACTCCGGAGTGCGACCTCCACTCCCGACCTCCGGCACGCTTCACCTCGGTCTCCGGCGACTCCGGAGGGCGGACTTCACTCCCCCGTCGACGCCGCTCACTCGACCTCGGGTGACTTCCTCCTCGACCTCTGGTACTCCTCACGACCTCCGTCGGCGCCCTCTCTCAACCTCTGGCGGCTCCGGGTACGACGTCTGCTTTCCAGTCAGCGCCGCTTCTCCACCTCGGGCTCCAGGTCTCAGGCTTCTCGCCGTCGGACTCCAGGGAAACCAATAAACAGGTCAGATTCTTGCTTTTCTTTACTTCTAAGGCCTGTTCCTGCTGTCCAGGTCCTTAAGATGGTTTTTCTTGCTTTGTCCCACACAGGGCTCCAGGCTGGGCTCAGTCAGTAGGGACTAGTATCAAGGGTGGGTTTATGGACCCCACTCCAGGCACAAGTTTCCACCCCTGCTGCCTCACTCCTTCCTCCTTCAGGTTTCTGCTCCTCTCTCTTCACCAGTCAGGTGCCAACTCCCAGCTCCAACTGTCAACTCTGGCTTAGCTTCCCAACATTCCAAACCGCCTCCAACTGTCACAGGGTTCCAGAATGTTGCAGAAGGTTCTAGTAGGTTCCAGTGGGTTCTGATGATATCACAGGTGGCCACCATTTTGTGCTCCAGGCCCTCAGACAGAAGTTCCAGGGGTAGATAAAATGGCTCCCTGAATCTGCATCAATACTAAAAAGTCTGGTGGTTCCCAAAAAGGAAAAAATACTAACTGGGTTTGAGGCAAAAGTGGGACAAAATAAATAATGATGAGGAGGGACCACCCAAAGGGCTGACAGGCCTAACACACGTCCCCCCCAGCTGAAAGTGGGGAGAGCTACCTGGGAGTTCTCATCACTAAGGCGGAAATACCTTGAGAGACCGTCTGCATTGGCGTGGTCCACTCCAGGCCGATGTTCCACCTGAAAGTCCATTCCCTGTAGGGAAATAGACCACCTCAACAACTTGGGATTCTCCCCCTTCATCTGCATCAGCCAACGAAGGGGTCTGTGGTCGGTCTGAACCAGGAAGTGCGAGCCAAACAGGTATGGCCGCAACTTCTTCAGAGCCCATACCACTGCAAAGGCTTCACGCTCTATTGCACTCCACTTCTGTTCCCTGGGAAGTAGTCTCCGGGATAGGAAGACCACGGGTTGATCCAGACCCTCTTCATTGAGTTGCGATAACACTGCCCCAATGCCATGTTCTGATGCATCTGTCTGGACAATGAACTTCTTGGAAAAGTCTGGGGCCCTTAAGACCGGGGCCTCGCACATGGCTTGCTTCAGCTTCACAAAGGCCTGCTGACAAGCCTCCGTCCAGACTACCCGTCGAGGTTGTTTCTTGGACGTGAGCTCCGTGAGGGGGGCTACGATGGTACCGTACCCCTTCACAAAGCGGCGGTAGTATCCCGTGAGGCCCAGAAAAGCTCGGACCTCAGTCTGTGTCTTGGGGGGTTCCCAGGCCATGATGGCCTCGATCTTCGCCTGGAGGGGTTGCACCGCTCCCCTACCCACCAAGTGTCCAAGGTACACTACCGACCCCTGCCCGATCTGGCACTTGCTGGCCTTGATCGTCAATCCAGCTTGTCTCAGGGCCTGGAGAACAGCTTGCAGGTGACGCAAGTGATCCTCCCAGCTGTTACTGAAGACGGCTATGTCATCCAGATAAGCAGCAGAGAAACTCTCCATTCCGGTGAGGATCTGGTTTACCAGGCGCTGAAACGTGGCAGGTGCGTTCTTGAGCCCAAAGGGCATCACACAGAACTGGTAGTGGCCATTGGGCGTGGAGAAGGCTGACCTTTCCCTTGCTCCATCAGTCAAGGAGATCTTCCAGTACCCAGAAGTAAGGTCAAAGGTACTTAGATATTGGGCAGCTCCCAGCCGGTCAATCAATTCATCCGCCCTCGGGATCGGATGAGCATCAGTTTTGGTTACTGAATTCAGTCCCCGGTAGTCCACACAGAACCTCAGTTCCGGTTGGGCACCCGGTGGTGCAGCTTTTGGTACTAGCACCACCGGACTGGACCAGGGGCTGCTAGAAGGTTCGATCACTCCTAGCTCCAGCATCTTAGTGACTTCACTATGAATGCTGGCCTTCACCTTGTCTGACATCCGGTAGATCTTGGACTTCACAGGTGGGCTGTCTCCTGTGTCCACGTCATGGACGCACAGGTGAGTCCTACCCGGGACAAGGGAGAACAACGAAGAGTACTGCCCCAGGACCTGGCGGCAGTCCTCCCGCTGTTCAGGAGTTAGAGATGGGGAGAGAATCACTCCCTCCACCGACCCATCCTTCTCTTGAGACGCAAACAAATCGGGGAGAGGCTCGCTTTCCACGTCCTCTCCTCCGTCAGTCACCATCATCAAGATGACTTCGGGCCTCTCATGGTGGGGTTTGAGGCGGTTGGCATGCAGCACCCGTAGGGGCTGACGAGGGGTCTTAAGATCCACCAAGTAGGTAGCCTTACCCTTCTTCTCCAATACCTCAAAGGGTCCTGACCAGCGATCCTGGAGGGCGCTAAGCTCTCCTGGTTTGATCACCCACACCTTCTGGCCAGGCTCCAACTCCACCGGGTGAGCGTTGTGGTCATACCACGCCTTCATTACTGCTTGGCTGGCCTCCAAGTTGTCAGAAGCTTGCTTCCACAACTTAGCCATTTGGCTCCGGAAGGCCAGCATGTAGCTCACCACGTCCTGGGGAAGCTTTCTGGGAGTTCTTTCCCATCCGTCTCTCACCAGGTTGAGAGGTCCACGTACAGGGTGCCCATACAAAAGCTCGAAGGGGCTGAAGCCCACTCCCTTCTGTGGCACTTCCCTGTAAGAAAAGAGTAGACAGGGTATCAGGACGTCCCATTTCCTCCGCAGGCTTTCAGGCAGACTTCGGATCATGCCTTTCAAGGTTTTGTTAAACCTCTCCACCAGACCATTGGTCTGGGGGTGGTAAGGAGTTGTGAACCGGTAGGTCACTCCACACTCCTTCCACATGGCCCGCATGTATGCTGACATGAAGTTGGTCCCCCTGTCGGACACAACTTCCTTGGGAAAACCCACTCGGGTAAAGATTCCCATCAGGGCCCTAGCCACAACAGGTGCTGTTATGGTCCTCAGAGGTATTTCCTCTGGGTACCGTGTGGCATGATCCACCAGTACCAGGATAAACCTGTGACCAGCTGTAGTAGGTGGATCTAACGGACCCACAATGTCGATGCCCACCCTTTCAAAGGGGGTGCTAACGACAGGAAGTGGTTCGAGGGGAGCTTTCAGCTTCACCCCTGTTTTCCCACTGGCTTGGCAAGACACACATGTCCGGCAGTAGGTGTCGGACGACACTTTCATCTGAGTCCAATAAAAGTGTGGGACAAGACGGGCGAAGGTCTTGTCTTGCCCCAGGTGTCCTGCCAATGGGATCTCGTGAGCCAACTCCAGAAGGAAGGCTCGATAACGTTGAGGGACTACCAAGGCTCGTGACGATCCACGTAGGGGTGCCTTGGGTTCACTGTAGAGGAGGCCATCCTCCCAGTAAACACTGTAGTTCCCTTCAACGTTCCCTGCTGCCTGGGCTGCGGCCTGACGCCTCAGCCCCTCAAGGGTAGGGCACTCCCTCTGGCCCTGGCAGAATTCCTCCCTGGACGGGCCTCCCTCCACGTGCCACTCGGCCGGGATGGGTAGGTCCTCCAGTTCGGTGACATCCCCCACCGCAGACTCCTGGTCCACCACCTCCGGTGGCCTATCCGTCCTACGGGGGGCGGACGCCGAGGCAGGCTCCTCCTGTCCTCGGTTCTTCCCTTGACTGGCAGCTGGCTGGGCCTTTGTTCCAGGCTCCAGCCGAAATGAACTCCCTCTCCGGGTAGTCGCGGACCTTGTGCTCACACAGGCCCAGTCAGGTGTACCCAGCATCTCAGTATGAGTCCGGTATTCCACCTCCTTCCAAGCATTGTGCTCCATGTCATTCCCCAGTAGACAATCGACTGGCACGGCAGGGCTTACGGCAACTCGAAGTGAACCTGCAACCCCCTCCCATTCAAAGGGAACCTCGGCCACCGGATAGTGGCCCATTCTGCCGTCAGCCATCGCGGCTGGGTGGAGTACATCGGGAATTACCTGCTCTGGAGACACCAGTTGGCTACGCACCATAGTCATACTGGCTCCTGTGTCTCTCAGAGCCTCCCCTCTTTGGCCGTTGATGGTGACCCACTGCCCATACTTTACGGTATTTGCGGGCACCTGGATCTTAGGGACCATCTCCCGTTCTCCCAGGGACACTAAAGTGACACCCGCCCACTCCCTTCCCTTAATTAAGGGCATCTCCTCCCCGAGCACTGCACTAGCTACTCCGGGGGTCTTTCCTCCAATGGGAGGGGGTGGTCGTTTCGGGCACTTCGCATCTCCCTTGTAGTGTCCAACGCCACCGCACTCGTAGCAATGGACAACCCTTGGCTGCTGACTCTGGCCAGGATTAGGGTTTCTGGGTGGGTTAGCCCTAGGGGTGAATCCTGTTCCCTTCCCTTGGAAGTTATTTTGGGGGCCTTTGGAGAACTCCTTTTTCTTTTCCCCTCCCTCTTTCTTCTGGGGGGCGCCCTGTCCGGCCTTTTGAGTATCCCCTCCAGTCCCCCTTGTGGACACCCGGGTACTAGCCCAAATGTCCGCCTCCTCAGCAAGCTTCCGGGGATTGGTCAGCTTGCTATCCACCAGGTGTTGACGCAGTTCAGGGAAACATTTTTCGAGCAGGTGTTCCTTCAGTACTAAATCAAACAACCCCTCGTAGTTCCTCACTTCACTGCCCTGAATCCAACCCTCTAGTGCCTTCTTTGCATAGTCCAGGAAGTCCACCCAATTCTGTGTGCCCAGTTTGTGACTACCCCGGAACTTCTGTCTGTACTTTTCGGGTGTTAGTCCAAACTTCCTTATGAGCGCCACCTTCATGGTGGGGTAGTGGGTCTGCTCATCCTCCTCTAGGGCCAATAATGCATCCCTACCAGCTGGAGGCATGTACTTGTACAATCCCGCTCCCCAGTACTTCTCTGGAACCCCATGGGCCCTTAACGAGACCTCATAGGCCGCTAGCCACTTGGCGATATCGTCACCCACCCCATAGCTAGCCACTATGTCCTTTGGCAGGTAGGGTTTGGGTTCCCTAGTGAACTCTCTTTCTTGGTCTTTGCTGCCACCATTAGGAACAGGGTGTGCCCCGACTCTGAGGATCTGAAGATCTATCTCTTTCAGCCTTAGCTCATGAGCCATCCTCTGTTCCTCCTTCTCTTTCTCCAGCCTTGCTAAGTCCCATGTGAGCTGTCTTTTCTCCCTCCGGTCTGTTAACTCCACTTCAGATAAGCCACCGCTAGAGACAGTGCTGCCCTTCCTGGAAATGGTTCTGGGCCCCGCTACTAGGTTCCCCACCTCAGGTTGGTACAAACCAGCTCCCTCACTGTCGGGCTCTCTATCCCTGTCCTCCTCCTCAGCCTTGCTTTCCCGTCGTGCCTCCCCCCAAGCCCTTAAGCTGGTGTGGAGTGCACCCTTCTTTGCTCCTGGGGGACAATACACCCCCTCCCGCTGACAAAACTCCCTGAGTTGGGCCACAGTGTACGTTTCTAGGTCTTCTAGCACAAACTCCATTTTGCCCACTCAGAACAGAAGACAGGTTTTTGCAGAAGCTATGCAGGGGGGTACCTTATATAATACCTCCTCCCACCACCAGAGTTAATTTGGAAAAACAAAAACTCACAATTAGGAAGGCCGCTTTGAGAAAACTCCAGGTGTAGGCCTATGGACTACCCACGGTTCTTGTCGAGTATGCGTAGGCACAGCTCAATCCCGCCGCTGAACACCAATTATGTTAGAAAAACCCCACTCCCACACCGGAAAGGGTGGTGGTAACGGGGTCTTTCCAGACATACACAGTGGTAGCTTGGCTCGAGTGGTCAGGGGTCAGGCACCGTGTTAAGCATACGTCATACCCACACAATAACCATGCGTGCATCCGTTCCAAAAACGACACTACACCTTAAAAATTATGAAAATATCTCTGTGTTTATCTTCTTTTCTCTTAGTTGCTGATTAAATAAATAATAATACAATCACAGTACACAAGCTTCTCCTTAAAAAGTGCAGGTCAAATAAATAGTAACACTTTACAGGTGCAATAAATAGGATCAGGTCAAATAAATACTGCGAGGGAATAAATACTGTACAGGAATAAGTTAGCTCAGGACAATAAATACATTACAGGAATAACTTAGATAAATACAATAAATACAGTACCCTCAATAAATAATATCAGCCAACAATGACATTTGTAAAATCAGATCACATTTAAAATACTATGGGCTGATTTGGCCCAGTCACAGCTTGTGGTTAGGTGGATGGCCTGTGGGTGTCTCACCTAGCTTGGGTAAGGCTGAGGCTAAAACTGAGGTAGATCAAGGGTAATCTAGGAATCTGACTCTCCCAAACTACACCACCCCTCACACAGGTCACTGTATCAGTCTCAGTCAACCCCTGGCACTCCCAGGCTGGTTCTAACACCTCTTTATCCCTTAGGATGGTCTCTTAGAGCTCCACAGGGCCTTAGGCGCCCTCTATTCCACTTACTGCCCTTTTTATGAAGCTCCGACGCCGCTGGAGTCGTGTCGACGCCGTGAGGCGGTTCCGGTTCGATGTCGGCGGCCTCGGCGCAATGTCAGTTCTTGACGACGCCGGTAGGCGGTTCCGCTTCGATGTCGGCGGCCTCGGCTCGATGTCGACCTCCGGTTCGATGACGTCGGGCTGTCTTGGCTCGATGTCGACTTCGGGCAGCTCCGGTTCGATGTCGGCGGCCTTGGCTCGATGTTGACCTCTGATTCGATGACGTCGGGCTGTCTTGGCTCGATGTCGACTTCCGCCGGCTCCGGAGTGCGACCTCCACTCCCGACCTCCGGCACGATTCCCTTCAGGTTCCGGCGACTCCGGAGTGCGACCTCCACTCCCGACCTCCGGCACGCTTCACCTCGGTCTCCGGCGACTCCGGAGGGCGGACTTCACTCCCCCGTCGACGCCACTCACTCAACCTCGGGTGACTTCCTCCTCGACCTCTGGTACTCCTCACGACCTCCGTCGGCGCCCTCTCTCGACCTCTGGCGGCTCCGGGTACGACGTCTGCTTTCCAGTCAGCGCCGCTTCTCCACCTCGGGCTCCAGGTCTCAGGCTTCTCGACGTCGGACTCCAGGGAAACCAATAAACAGGTCAGATTCTTGCTTTTCTTTACTTCTAAGGCCTGTTCCTGCTGTCCAGGTCCTTAAGATGGTTTTTCTTGCTTTGTCCCACACAGGGCTCCAGGCTGGGCTCAGTCAGTAGGGACTAGTATCAAGGGTGGGTTTATGGACCCCACTCCAGGCACAAGTTTCCACCCCTGCTGCCTCACTCCTTCCTCCTTCAGGTTTCTGCTCCTCTCTCTTCACCAGTCAGGTGCCAACTCCCAGCTCCAACTGTCAACTCTGGCTTAGCTTCCCAACATTCCAAACCGCCTCCAACTGTCACAGTGTTCCAGAATGTTGCAGAAGGTTCTAGTAGGTTCCAGTGGGTTCTGATGATGTCACAGGTGGCCACCATTTTGTGCTCCAGGCCCTCAGACAGAAGTTCCAGGGGTAGATAAAATGGCTCCCTGAATCTACATCAATACTAAAAAGTCTGGTGGATCCCAAAAAGGAAAAAATACTAACCGGGTTTGAGGCAAAAGTTGGACAAAATAAATAATGATGAGGAGGGACCACCCAAAGGGCTGACAGGTCTAACACATACAATCAAAATGGTGGGCTGGCTCAGCCAGGGATAGTAGGAAACAAAAATGTCTATCGAGCAGAAGAGTGGGAGAATAATGAAGAAAACATCCTTTTTGAAGATTTTGATAATAAAATAGTCATGTTATTGTTACATGATGTACTTTAATATGGTGTATTATGTCTAATTTCTTTTCACTGTTTTTAAGGGGTTTTATTTGTGTTATCTTGTTGTTAGTTATCTGTTAAGGGAGGGAGCAATGTGGCATAAATAAAGTGACTTACTTATAGTCTATGACGCTAAGTTTATTGCTCACAGAGTGCACTGTCCATGGAATGGGAACTTAGAATGTGATGAGGTAATGGAATCAGAATGTGGGGAGCTGTGAGGGACAGGTAAAGAGCTGCTTGTGAGTGGTGGTTGATATGCCTGGAAATAAATACAAGTCCCCTGTCATCTTTGTGGAGGAACAATGCGGTGACCAATCAAAAGACACGGAAAGGAGTAGTACTTCATGGCAGGGGAAAACAGAAGATTGACAAGCTGGGTCAAGAATGAGAAGTAGGAAAATGAGTGATGAGGAAAAGTCAACCAAAGATAAGCCACTTAGAAGAGCGGAGGATCCAATGTTGTGGTTCTTGATGAGCCACAATATGTTCTGCAACATTAAGCACATGTGGTTTCCTAGGATTTGAGATAAAAATGATAACATGATAAAATAATACAATAACAAAATGTGCTGCTTGATTCCATATAATTTGTATTTTTTGCCACATAATTTAGACAACCCTGTTGTATAATTTGGTCCTCTTCTGCCACATAATTCACTGGCCCTGGTAGATACATCGTATCCTGACCTGTTATTCATCGTTTAGCGTGTCAGTCTCCAAGAGTAGCTCAAACTACACTTCCTTGTGATGTCATAGTATGGTATTCACTCAGAACTTGTGGAAAATAGCTGTGAAACAGCTCATTCATACTGTTGTGTATGTTTATGCGTTGCATTTCTGATACACTTTTACTGGTAAGAAAATTGTGCGGCAAGCAACAACAAACACTTGCTTCGAGATTTCATTAGACTTTTAACACCATAAAAAGTAATGAAAAGATCAGGTCTATAAAAGGCAAAGAGTTATCATCATTCCATGAGATGGTTGAATACTATAGAAAGTTTGTAAAAGATTTTGCTGGTACAACATACAATATGAGGGAGTTGTTAAAAGAAAAAATAGAATTTCTGTGGAAGAGTGAATGTTGAAAGGAATTTGATTGGGGAAAGGAAGAACTAAGTCATGCTCCTTCTTGGCAAGCTTATGATCCAATGTGTGATGCAAAGGTGGTCTGTGATGCAAGTGCAAATGGCTTAAGGTCGCATCTAATTCATACAAGAAATGGCCAAACGAAACTCACCGTGTGTGTGTCACAAGCCTTAAATGAATCTTAATGTAATTATTCAGTTGTAGAGAGAGTCTTTGGTAGTTTTCTGGGCAGTAAACAGATTCAAATTGTTTTGTGGGGGATGAAATTTGCAGTTCAGACAGACCACAAACCTTTGGTAGAATATTTTGCACGAAAGGAACTTGATTGTACACACTCTTGCATTTGAAGGTGGGTTGTATGTCTACAGGAATACTGCTTTAGAGTGCAGTTTATACCAGGAGCAGGAAATGGACTGTTTGCCAAGATTGGTTAAAGTGTGAGCTCCACCTTATGTGGAGGTGGAAAACTCAGTAGAGGAAGATGTCAGTGTTTGCCAAGTTACCCAAGGGAGCTTTAAAGAGAGTAAATGTTTTGAAGAATTAGAGACCGATTGTGGAAATATGGATTTTTCTGGTCAGTTATGTCCCCTATCTTGGACCCCAACAGTTCTATGTGCATGTCACAAGTACCTGTGTGTTCCCTCCAGTTCCAGTTATAAAGACGCAAACACATGTGCGTCCACCGTCAACATGTCCTCTGTCAGATCCGCCATGAATCGGCCGGATATTCCATTCCTAAATATGAAAGGCCATCGGCTTTATATGGTTCACTTATGCCACTTTACAGTCCAGGCAAGTAGGCCCCGATTCTGTCATCAAGACTCCTCTTGCCTTCTGCCTCTGAAAGCTCCAGTCCGAGCCTGCATCTGTGACCATGAACTTTGTCTCATTCTCTGCGCGGCTCACGAAGCCTGACATCAGCCTATTCTCTGCCAAGAACTGTATTTCACCTTCAAATTATCTGCCTCCCCCTCAGCCGATGCATTCCTGCCTAGTAGTTTAAGTAAACATTCTTCCAGTTACCAAGCAAAAAGGCCCAACTTCTCTGTCCTCATGCAAGTAATTCATAGCCCTGTTACCATGGAATATTCCTACCCCCTCGCATTCAGTGTAGACACTTAGACGCTTGTACACGCACGCACAGTCAGTATAGAATAGATTCTGTCCGAGAGTCCTTCTTTTATGGATAACATAGTTCTTTAAACATAGGATGTTAGATATGATTTGGGATTAGGTTGACTTGACCCCCCAGACTTCTCGTCTCCACATATAGAGCTAAATGTCAAGTTCCCGTCACCCCCTAGTTACACGTCAATTACACGTCATACTGCTGCGCGCGCATCAATGCCAAGTATTATCTTATAGATCCACCTATGTATTACATCATAACCAATCATGTTCCTTTTTACTCATTATTACACCCATTTCTGGTTACGCAGAACAACTCGTCATTTTCCTTATCAATTGTTACGCCTACTGCATTTACTTCATTGTCATGTATGTACTATAAAAGTCATTTCTTGTCAATAAAGTGGGTACTTCACTTCCTGAACCCCCGTGGTGATGGAACTTGAAGCATCCGATTATAATCGATTATTGGAATAAAGCCCATTCCGAAACTCTAATATCACGGATTCTGCCTCTCATTTTACTGAGCTATTTTATAATGTTTCTGTATCAAATTCAGTCCCGGTAAAGGAATTTTTATTTACCACATGATGGCGCCCGAACAGGGACACTTTCTCATCTCACGCGCCGGCGGTGCGTTGCAGGCCCGGTCTCCTGCCACAGCTGGACGGACAATAACGCGTACCAGCAGGATTTCCTGTATCTCCCTCCGGTCAAGCGGGGGCGACTGAGACTGCGATCAACACCCAGACGAGGCGGTGAGAAGTGCGAAGTATCCCGACCAGAGCCTAGCTGAGAGAGCAAGATCCGAGGTATACAGAGACCCACCAGTCCGAAGTCAAGCCCAGTGTCCGACGAATCGAGTCGAGTCGAGTCCAGTCCGGTTCAAGTTCAAGTTACTGAGGCCTTCCGTTTCCGAAGCTACCCGGTGAGTACCATTGCTGGGGAGGCATTTCTGACGTGCACATAGGTTGTGCCGGTCAAGACGGGTTTGGGTACACAAATCCGGTCTGCACTGTTTTAGCAGTGTATCTGTACTGTTTAGCAGTATATCAAGTATTCCGAAGTATTCCGAAGTGTCTAGTTATTGTCTAGTTATTGTCGAGAATTAAGCTTGGTGATTAGTTATGCAGACGATCATCATTGTTGTTTCAGTTAAAGGTTTAATGTTTAATGTTTAAAGTGTTTAAGTATGTTCTGTATATCGTGGTACGAATGACTGTTCATTATCGTGTTTATTGTATTAAGTCTGTTCAAATTCAAGTATCAGGTCAAAATCAAGTATAAGGTCAGTTCTCAATATGCCGCTCTTTTCGAAATTAAGACAGATCACTACCAGAAAAGGGGTTCTCGAAGAAGCCGTCCCTATTCCTCCTAGGGACACTCCAGGGCACTTTATGTATCACAAACATGGCTTAGACGCTATATTATTTCTTGATTTATGGGTAGACTATACCAAGGGATTACCAGAAAGTCAGAGGTGGCCCACAGCGGGGACCTGGGATGCAGAGTGCATCATGAAAGTCGAGGAAGAGTTATGGAAAAGGAAAGTCAGACAGTCACAGAAAGACGCCGTTGAATTATGGCGTAAAGAATCACATAGACGAACAGAAAAAGCACGTAGACAGGAAGAGAAGAGTAAAGAGAATTCCAATAAAGTTCGAGAGAATCTATTAATTGAGGAAGGTATCCGAGTGAAATCAGAACAAGTAGACAGACAAAGAAATGCCCTTATGAATGGTATGTATCCCCTTCTGGCCGAAGGATTACCTAAGGCTACTCCAGAGATACCGAAAGACTTGCCACCCCCATTATTCCCAATCAAGGTACATCCTAAGGGGCATCCTAGAACCGCAGAAGATGTTTTTCTTTCCTCATATTTAGATGACGCAGCTCCCGAGTATGCTAATTCCGCCCCACGTAGACCGCATACCAGGGAGGTCCAACGCCAAGATCCAGCACCCGTATCCCTGCAGCAACAAATCGAGTCACAAGTTCCGGCAAGCACATCTGTTTCTGCATCTGTTCCTACAAGTACTTCTATAGCTGAGTCCACACCTATAGTTACTGTGTCACGTTCGACGAATCCTTTCACACCCGACGCCCCAGACGGGGCCACGGGAGGTGCTACCAATATCTTTTCTACGCCACCCAGAATAAATAAACTTACTTTTCAAGAGTCAGCGCATTCACGTACACCCAAACTCCTTAGTGCCCGTGCGCTTAAGGAACTTCTTATAGATTGTAGGTATGACCCGGTGCCTGGAAAAGAGGACGAAATGACCCTAGCATCATTGCGTATCAGACGAGCCGCAGTGTATTTAGCGAAGTTACCAGGAATGACTGCGCATCTAGATAATATATATCATTTTGTCCAAACGGGGCGAGATCCAGAATGTATTTACAGAGCTATGGAATACCAGAAAGTAGAGATACAGGGGGAACTGTTACGTTTCCTCATAAACTGTGTGATCAGAAATCAAGACCGACCGGGGGTAGACCCGGAAGCAATGAAAATTCTTACAAGATGGAGCCAGAATATATCAGAAGGGAGACACAATAAGCAAAATTGTATAATAGCCATGTGCCGAAAGATCCGTAAAGAAATAGAACGCCTACACGAAGAGAGATTAGAGACAGACGAGTTCGAGCAAAGCGAGGAAGAAGGGTCAGGACTGCCCGCCGGACAGTCAGACACCATAGCCTATGTAGGTAGAGGAAGATCTTGTAATAGGAATCAGACTAGATGTCATACTGACCCAATACGTCCAATATGTCCAGATAATGACAGGAATTTCCAAATACCTATAATTAATATAAGGTCTAACGAGCATTCGTTCCAAACCGCCGACAAACTACTCCGAGAACGAAGGGGTTATCATTTCCTCGATTCTATGGATGAACAAGATTTAGCCAGGGCAGCTGTCCATTGGGTGGACAGTCCCGGAAAATATAGTGATGATACAGTAGTACGCACATTTTTGAATCTTGCCCCAGATGAACAAAGGTTAGCTGGGATTTATATGATTCAACAACTCATTATACTATATCGGAGTCAGCATTCGGACCCTGGTCCCTTGCCTGACATACTGACTGAATTACTTATGAATAAATGGAGAGGTCCAGGTACTGAATTAATTAAAGAAATTCTAGAATCAAGAAAGCAGTATATTCTTTTTGTATGTTCAGAACATGTTCCATTGTCCGTCAAGGAAAGAACTACGTATCACATAGATAGACAGAATCCCTTACGAGAAGTGCACCCAATAAAAGGTGAGGACAATCAGTTTAAACGCGTATTTGTATATACGCCTATATCGAAAATAGAATTGTTAGAAATGAAGAAAGTAGTACCCAGTCATGACAAGGACCCAGCGGGTTTTCACCGAGAAATTAAAGACATGTTACTCATGGGAGAGTATACCTACCCCGACATTATGACAATATTAAAGGTGTTGATGCCTGCTGGCATTTATGAGAAACTCAAGGAAAAAGAGTGGGAGGTAGGTGATCAAAAGATAGAATGGTCAGCATTAGAAGCAGAAGAAAGGGCCCGAGGTCCAGGTTCGGGGCTTGGGGACAAAACTAAAGCACTACCAGGTCTACTAGTACAGGTACTGCCACGTTTATTAACTACGAAAAAGGAAGATTGGGGTACAATTTCAGCCTGTAAACAGAAGCAAGATGAAGACACTAGCGATTACTATGCCCGATTCGAGAAATGTTTTGGTATAAATAGTGGCATAAAAGCAAGTAGCGAATCATACCCACATCTGTTTGTAACAAAATTAGTAGAAAATGCTCTGCCCCCAGTAAAGAATAGAGTATTAAAATTCGAGAGTACCTGGCAAGGTAACACTCCATCACAAATGTTACAAATGTTACAGTACCATCACAATAGAATTAGAGAGGAACAAGAACATGAACACAGACGCATGAAAGACACGAAAATGAAAATGTTAGTTTCCCAGACAGTTCCAGCTGAAGGACATAAAAAGGGTATGACACATTCCGATTCAGCAGGACCTGTAAAAGGGACATGCAATTATTGTAAAAAGCCAGGCCATTACGTACACGAGTGTCCAGTTTTAAAACATAATATCGCCATAGGTAAAACACAAGAAAGATCACGGCCACTCAGACAAGATCAGAATGAACAAGGAGCTATGCAGCATGCCCAGGCCATGCCAGCCGCACAACAGCCAATACAGTTTGTGCCAGCTGCACCCCCATTGCCTGTTGCTGCCACACAGACAACAACACGACAAATGTATCAGACCGCACAGTATGAATATCCCGAATATCAGCGTTACGCATGAACAAGCCTAGAGAGGGAAGTTGACTTACCCCTTATTGAAATCCCAGTAGACCAAGAAGGACCTTATGTACATAGTGAATTATTAGGCCAAGATAGAAAATTTCTACTCGATACAGGGGCAAGTCGAACGACCATAAAACGTAGTGAAGTTCCAGGGGCACCCCTCTCAGGCTCACAGAATATTTCCCTTGGTTTTTCAGGAAAACCTATTGTTAATGAAGTGTCACAGCCTCTTCCCCTTACGATAGGACCTCTGACCCGAACTACAGATTTATTGCTTACTAAATCATGTCCAGAAAACTTGTTAGGAATAAAAACGTTGAAAGCCCTAGGAGCCATAATATGTTGTTCTCCGGAAGGAGTAAGGTTGTTTTTACGTGATTTTAAAGGTCAGTATGTGTCTAGAGACATGGATCCCCGATTACAGATTTTACCTACACGTCTATGGGCACAAGGCCCTACTGATGTTGGATGCATGAATATTACACCATATCGAGTCACATTAAAGGCAGGAGTGGTGCTACCACGAATGCGACAATACAAGTTACCACCAGATGCTGTAGCGGCTTTACTACAAATCATTGACGAGCTCATTGCCCAAGGAGTAGTTGTGGAAACAGACTCCAATATATGTAATTCACCGATAATTCCGATTCTTAAACGAACAGATCCTACAGCTCCGCCAGTATATCGATTGGTTATTGATCTGCGCGAGTTAAACAAATGCATTGTGCCACAATTCCCTGTGGTCCCAGATATCTCGTCATTACTGACAGCTATTGATTCCGAAGCGACATTCTTCACTGTAATCGATCTCAAGAATGCCTTTTTCAGCGTCCCAATAGATCCGGAAAGCCAATATTTGTTCGGATTTAGTTTAAATGGACGTAGCTTTAAATTCACCCGCGCACCTCAAGGATTTACAGAAAGCCCCAGCATCTATAGCCAAGCACTGAAACGAGAACTTGACAGTATCCACATGCCGGTAAACACTGCCCTGCTTCAATATGTCGATGATCTGCTGATCACCGCTAGAAGCGAACCCGAATGTGAGAAAGCATCACTGACAGTTTTACAATTTCTAGCCGAAAAGGGGCACAAGGTGTCCCCTTCTAAGCTGCAATTCTGTGTCCAGCGAGTTATTTATCTTGGTCACTCGCTGTCCAAGGAGGGAAGGCAGCTTACACCCGACCGCATTCAGTTAATTGCTAACATGTCAATACCCAAGACACAAAAGGAGGTGCGGGCTTTCATAGGCCTCACTTCATACTGTAGACAGTGGATCCCACAATATGCATTTCTAGCAAAACCACTCATTCAGTTGACAACCCAGGAGGCAGCCACATCGACTGTTCTCCCTTGGACTCAGGAACACACACAAGCTTTTGAAAGCTTAAAGAAAGCTTTATGTCAAGCACCCGTTTTAGCAACGCCATGTTACAGAAAACAGTTTACACTCTTTGTTACAGAACGCGAAGGTACGGCCTTGTCAGTACTCACACAGGAACAAGCAGGAGCACACAAACCATGTGCTTATTTTTCTAGTACATTAGATCCCGTAGCTCAGGCTTTGCCTGCATGCCTAAAATCAGTAGCAGCAACAGCTTTAGCAATCAGACAAAGCGATGCCATAGTGTTAGGACATCCATTGACAGTTCAAGTACCACATGCAGTAGAGGTTCTTGTAAATAGAACGCAAACACAACACTTGACTGTAGCGCGACTTACAGGATACGAGCTTACATTGTTTCAGCCACATATAGAAATCAGACGCTGTAACACATTGAATCCTGCCACACTTTTACCAGTAGTCGGAACAGACCCACTAGCCCATGACTGTATTGAAGTTATTACAATAACAACAAAACCCAGACAAGACTTAACCGATGTCCCATTGTCAGATCCAGACCTGACCTTGTATGTAGATGGTTCATGCATGAGAACAAGTACAGGAGAGTTAGTAGCCGCCTACGCAGTCACAACAGATACTGAGGTCATTGAAACTAATCATATAACTACTTTGTCAGCTCAAGCCGCAGAACTTATCGCTCTGACACAAGCCTGTATTCTAGCCATGAATAAAAAAGTCAACATATACACTGACTCACGTTATGCATTCGGAGTTGTACATGACTTCGGCGTGCTGTGGCGAGAGAGAGGTTATTTAACTTCCCACGGTGCCCACATTCAGCACGGACCCCTCATTCATGCATTATTAGATGCAATACATCTACCCACTAAAATATCAATTATGAAATGTAAGGCCCATACAAAGGTTACTGATATCATTTCCCAAGGCAATGATCTAGCCGACAGAACAGCTAAACTGACTGCTCAAACTCAAACCCCCGATATGACAAAGACAATAGTCCCGACACCGACACATTGTATGACAGTTAAGGATCCTACTCTTGACGTAATTGACATACAGACACATGCTACACCAGACGAAATAAAGAAATGGACTGAATTAGGAGGGATCCAAACGGACCAAGGATGGATGGTGAAGGAAAAGTCTGTATGGTTCCTTCCTGATTCAATGGTCCAAGTTATAATTAACACTATACATAGTCCGGCACATCTAGGAGAAAAAGCTATGCTAGACAGCATTCAACACATTTGGTTTAATAAACATTTACGAGCAGCAGCCAAACAAAAGGTCCGTACCTGTATGATCTGTTGTCAGTTCAACCCAGGGAAAAGTGTTCCCGTAGAACAGGGTGGATTTCATACCCCTAATCATTCTTTTGAAGTACTCCAGATGGATTATATCCAGATGGAACGATGTCGAGGATTCAAATATGTTCTCGTAGTTGTCTGCGCTCTGTCCCGTTGGACAGAGGCATACCCGGTTTCAGATTACACTGCCCCGACTACTGCCAAACAGTTGGTTCGAGAATTCTTCCCACGATACGGTTTACCACGTGCTGTTTACTCAGATAACGGCCAGCCGTTCTCATCCGAATTAATGAAACACGTTTCACTTCTGTTAGGATATCAGTGGAAATTCCACTGTGTCCGACATCCCGAGGCAGCAGGTCTCGTAGAAAGACATAACCAGATACTGAAAATTAGAATGTCCAAAATATGCAGAGAGAAAGGTGTCGACTGGGTAGTAGCGTTACCAGTTGCACTCTTTTACATGAGAATGGTAGCACATTCACGAACAGGGCTATCCCCGTATGAGGTGATCTTCGGTAGACCACCGAATATGTGGGGGACGCCTATACCACGCAAAATAACTGATATTGACTGTAATATGCTGACAGATTACTTGGCTTCCTTGATGTCTGCACTACAATCTTCTCGTTCACAGGTAGCTGCAGCCTTTCCCGACAACACTGAGGTGAAACCCCATGACGTTGTTCCGGGTAATCTTGTCTTTGTGAGGAATTTCGACCGAAAGACTCAGCTGGAGCCCAGATGGAAAGCACCCAAGTTGGTCCTGTTGACCACAAGAACAGCCGTGAAGATCGAGGGCCGCAAGGGCTGGATTCATTCAAGCCACATCAAGAAATTTCATGGACTATCTTCGGATATAGACATTGTGCCCTGCACTCCCTCACAGACTGATACAAAACTCCCTTTTGTTGAACCTAACAAATCTGAAAATTACAAACTAAAGCTTAGGCCCAACCAGTCGAGCAATTTGATTGTTTAAGTCCTCTCCAAGGTGAAGCGGTTGAATTGTCTCTGACATGTATCCCTTGGACCTGAGTAGAGAAAATACCCGAAAAATGTTGAAACGACAGGCGTATTGTAAATCACTGCGTAGCCACTGCATAGTGACATTATTAATTTTGTTTTTATTGAGTCTTTTAATAATTATTACAAGTATGTTGTTGCACATATATTACCCTATTTCTAGACATGTCTATAATGTTGCTGCTGAACATTCTTTTAGTGACTTACCTCCGCATGAATTGTCTTATAGACTTGCGCTGCGCAATAACACTTTCATTAGTATGTTACATCATTCCCATCAGACTAGTAATGCTACTAATTGTTGGGTGTGTGGCCGACTCCCTCCCTATCAGAATTATGAAGGAGTCCTGCCATTCTTTCCACACCCATTTACACACAATGGCTCCTGTGGAGCATGGTTCAGCTTAATTAATTCCATAGACTCAGACACAGCAGTTTACCAAGATCATTGGGTATGGGGAAATCTGAACCTAGCTTTACTCAAGGTCTGTTACCCTGACAAGGAGGGTCGCCCCAAAAGAACAGGAACTGATCTAGAAAATGAAGTGTATGGATTAGGTAATTTTACACCTAATCTCATGATTCTAAATGTCGTATCCGAAGTTGAGCTAGTCTTACCCACCATGTCAGTATTCCCAGCAAAAGGTGAATTGTGTGTAAGAAAGGTTGGTTCCATACATATGGGCCATAGTCAATGCACTACTACAGTAGAATTCAGTGATCAAGGCAAATCTTCATTCAGAGCTTATCGCCACTCCTACTTTATATGTGGTCAGACTGCATATATGCGTCTACCTCTAGATTGGGATGGTACCTGCTACATTGCATTCCTTTTGCCACCTGTTTTCCTAGCTCCTCCTGATTATTATAGAAATATTCATTTAGTACACAATAGAGAGCGGAGAGATCTCCCAATTGTCGATTATACTGAGACGGCATGGGACAAGTATGTAGATTTCAATAAAGGCATCTTTCCCTATATAGGTACAGTTACCAATAGTAAGCTGATACGTAGATTAACTAGAACCCTTGAAGCAGTAGTGAATGAAACTATTTCCGCCCTAGGCAATTTAACAGAAGAGCAGTCTGCTATGCGGATTGTTGTGCTTCAAAATCGTCTTGTCCTTGACGTCATCCTGGCTGATAGAGGCGGAGCTTGTAGGGTCATCGGATCAAGCTGCTGCGTATTCATACCAGAAAATTCGCCATCTGTATATAAAGCTATAACTCGCCTTCACAAGATTGTAAGCCAGATGCACCAGAACCCAGGCACTTGGACTTGGTCCAGTTGGTTTTGGAATGTGATATCAGCCTGGGGATGGAGAGTTCTATCCTTCCTAGGTATTGGCCTTCTCCTACTATTCAGTTGCTGTCTATGTCTACAATGTGGACCAGCGATCTGTGGTCTGTGTGCCACATCGTGTATTCAACCACCAAGATTTCATTCGTCACGGAAGAAGAAAGAAGAACAAATGATGCTATATGAACAGATCAATGGATTAATGAAGATTGATATCTCTTAACGGGCAAGTAGGGGACAAGGAGGGAATGTGGAAATATGGATTTTTCTGTGGAAGAGTGAATGTTGAAAGGAATTTGATTGGGGAAAGGAAGAACTAAGTCATGCTCCTTCTTGGCAAGCTTATGATCCAATGTGTGATGCAAAGGTGGTCTGTGATGCAAGTGCAAATGGCTTAAGGTCGCATCTAATTCATACAAGAAATGGCCAAAAGAAACTCACCGTGTGTGTGTCACAAGCCTTAAATGAATCTTAATGTAATTATTCAGTTGTAGAGAGAGTCTTTGGTAGTTTTCTGGGCAGTAAACAGATTCAAATTGTTTTGTGGGGGATGAAATTTGCAGTTCAGACAGACCACAAACCTTTGGTAGAATATTTTGCACGAAAGGAACTTGATTGTACACACTCTTGCATTTGAAGGTGGGTTGTATGTCTACAGGAATACTGCTTTAGAGTGCAGTTTATACCAGGAGCAGGAAATGGACTGTTTGCCAAGATTGGTTAAAGTGTGAGCTCCACCTTATGTGGAGGTGGAAAACTCAGTAGAGGAAGATGTCAGTGTTTGCCAAGTTACCCAAGGGAGCTTTAAAGAGAGTAAATGTTTTGAAGAATTAGAGACCGATGAGGAACTAAAAGATCTAATTGATTTGTTATCTGAAGAGAAACCAAGCAAGAAGTTGTTGAAAAAGTGTAGCAGAAATTGGTGTAAGCTAGGACATGAACTTACAGTTGACAAAGGGTTCCTATTGCTAGGGACGAGATTAGTACCACCATGGAGTTTGAATTAGAAAAAACAGCAACTGGCACATGTGGGCAATTTAGGAATTGTAAATACAAAAGAGAGATTTTGAAGATATTCCTGGTGGCCTGTGCTTGATCATGATGTTGCGTGCATGGGTAGGAAGTGTCGAGTGTGTGGCGTGTGACACATGTTTGAGAACTACTAGTATCCCTGTGCTTTGAAAACAGTTTAAAAGAGAAAGTTACCTTTGCTATTTGTTCACATATAATAGAGTACAATGCTGTTCCAGAGAGAAAGAAAATTATTTGAAAATGTGTGGAGTAGAGCATAAAATATCACCCACAGACCAATGGTCCTACTAAGAGAGTGGTAAAAACATTGAAGGAGGGGATACAATTGGCCAGAGCAAATGGCCTTGATGGGAAAATTGATTTGTCTCGGAGGATAACTGGATATTGTATGTTTCCACAATCCACCACCGGAAAGTCTCTTTTCGAGCTGTTCAAAGACAGAGCTCCATTCAGAAAAGTGTGTCCAGGGTGGATGTTTTGGGGTAAAGGTTGCGTGAACAATGCACTGGGATATTGGAGAGAATAATAAACATTTCACAAAAGAAAATTAAAGTTGAGCTGTGACAAACAAAAAAATGCAAGGAATTAGGTGGTCAAATTGGAAGATTTTGTAAAAATAAGAGCTACCAAAGGGTATGCTGAGTGGTCCGAATTTATGAGTGAGTTTGAGGGAGTCACATTTTTTTTAAATGCAGTGAACACACATGCTGGAAGGATCTGGAACAAAAACAGAGTAGCAGTTCTTCATCATGTTCCAGTGGAAAATGAGAAACTCAATATAGACAATCAAAATGGTGGGATGGCTCAGCCAGGGATGGTAGGAAACAAAAATGTCTATCGAGCAGAAGAGTGGGAGAATAATGAAGAAAACATCCTTTTTGAAGATTTTGATAATAAAATAGTCATGTTATTGTTACATGATGTACTTTAATATGGTTTATTATGTCTAATTTCTTTTCACTGTTTTTAAGGGTTTTTATTTGTGTTATCTTGCTGTTAGTTATCTGTTAAGGGAGGGAGTAGGCCTGGGCCAAAATTCCGTTCCGTTCGCGGAAATTGCGATATTTTGGCATTTTCGCGTTCCGCGGAAAGCGCAAAAATGACAAAATTTCCGCATTCCGCAGCTTAGCAATAATTTCTTTCTTGCTCGCGCTGTAAAATAATACATTCTCGCGCGCGCGCGATCGCCTTACCTGAATCCCTGCGTTCTCCGACAAGTTTTCTTGACCCGGTCGCGTTCTCCACGAGATGTTGGATTTTGGTAGCCATTTTGCGCTGTCTCGCGCGATCACGTCATTTGTCGCGCGATCACGTCTTTCTTCTCGCGATCATGCACCGCGTGAGTATGAGAAGATTGAGATCTCGAACATGTCATTCTACATCGCGAGCCAGAGGATGAGGACGCGGGCACGTGAAATCGAACGCGAACAGGAGAAAGAGACCGCGAACACGTCATGTCCAACGCGACAGGGACAAAGAAGAGAACACGATCATATCGTTTTCGACACGCCGGCGGAAGTAATGTGAAGCTCGAGAACTCAACAACGTAAAATTTACAATTTGGAGAGGAATATCGGCTCTAGCAGCATGAAACCATCTGCAAATACTGATTTTGGATGAAAAGAACTCCTTACATTGACATTTGGCTTTCCTTTTTTGTGCAAGGAGTCATTTTTTTACAAGTTGGAGAGAGGGAGGAAGTGACACAGAATCTCCAACTTCCTGTTCCTGTCCAGCAGGCTCCTCCCAGTGCTTTGTCCATCTCCTGCTCATTCTGCCTTTGGATTTGGAGCTGGAAAGATCACTCTTTTTGTCTGCTGCATCATTGCAATTGGATTTCAGGATTTTTGGAATAGGATATTTTACAAGTAAGTGGTTGTTGTGTTTGATTGTGGGCATTGCAGTTGTTGTGTAACTACAATTTATTTTTGATAATTAATTAATTATCATCATTCCTTTTTTTTTTTTCAATTTTGTGGGTTGTAGTAGTAGGCCCGAGCTAGCCATGGGCATGGCCTCATGGGTGTGTGTGTGCATGATGAAGCAACTGTTCCTTTTGTTTTTTGAATATATTTCATTTTCAAGCACATTTAGGGCATGGATGGCATTGGATTGAGTTGGGGAAGTGTGTTTTTTGGGGTAGCCTTTGTGATGTTGTTGGGCCTGGCCATGTGGCTGGTGGCCATTTTGAGGCCTAGGCCTGCTAGCTTGCCTGGCCTTGTCTGCCAACAGGCCTGCTTTCATCCACTAGACATAGACAATTCTTTATTGTTTGATTAATTAAAATCTTACAATATTTCCAATACCAAGACATATTTAGTGAATATATTACATTTAAATATAAAAAGAACTATTATAACCTAAAATTTTACTTTTAAAATTTTTTCATAAAAACATTTTTTGTTTTTCTATTTTATACTCCCAGTTTTATAGATGCAATCTTTAGGAACTTTACAAAGGCAACGTTCATGACTATATCGTTCGAATGAAGACAGACTTTAAATGCCTGTCTACATGTCCTTGTTCCACGCATGTTAAAATGAGGTTTCAGTAATGTGGATCTTTCATTTCGGAGTCCTGGACAAATACATAAAAGGTGGACAGTATTCTCTTCTCCACTTTTACAAAGTCTGCACAATGTACCGCTACTAGCTTTTTTCCACGGAGGGACATGACTAAGGCCAGGTAAAATTCCAAATCTTGCTCTCATAAGGCATTGTTTACTTTTTTCAGACCAAGGTGTCTCCAAGTATTCTTGTACTTTCTTCTTTTCGTATCCGTTTATTACTGACCATGAATGTTTTCTTTTTGCTAGTGTATCTTTATCCTGTATAAGTGAAAGGTAATTAGTTGTTCGATTTACTAATTTTTTAAAGGATCCATTGCTTATCGTGTTGTTCCAAATTGGCATTAGTGCAAACTCTTCTAATGCATCGTTGAGATATTTCCTTACGACTGATTTGGTATTCTTATTGATTTCTTGCCAAAGTAACTGAGATATATGATTATCATGGTCATTTTTGATCCTGTACCACGTTTTAATAAATTGGCCTTTTTCTTGCAATAACTTGGTTAGTTAACCCGAACTCCAGTCTAATTTGTGCTGGGGAAGTGTTATTCGGGAGATAGAAGAGGGATTTATATGTTTTTGAAAGAACCTTATTTAACAGTTCTGCATCCGTCCCCATTAATGCCTCACTACCATATGTTATTGTTGGGAGCAATTTAGCCCCTATAATTTTCAAAAGCGGCCCATATGTCAGAGTTCCAAGCGATTTCTGTGCTATCTTGAATGCTGCAGTTAGCGAGTTAGCTTTCCTTTGTATGTCAATTTTTTGTGATTGATAGTTTCCATTTTGATCAAATAGTACACCCAGATACTTGTACACTTCAATTTGTTCCAGTTGGGGGCTTTCCATATACCATTTATTTTTTTGTCTCAGTTTTGTATTCCTAGTGACCACCATGATTTTTGTTTTGGATTCATTTATTACCATTCCATTTTCTTGTGCATACAAAACTGTTCTGTTAATTAAACGCCGAAGACCTATTTTGGTATGGCTTAGAAGAATGGCGTCATCTGCATACATTAGGTTAGTTATCAGCTTGTCCCCTAGCTTCGGAGGATGTGCATTGAGTTCATCTAGGTATCCTGGTAAATCTCCTAAAAATAGATTAAAAAGTAGGGGAGCCAACACACATCCCTGCTTTAACCCATTTGTTGCGGGAATTTCCTTAGTTAGTGATCTGCCATCCCCCATCCTTACTTTTACCCAGGTTTTGTTGTGTAACAATTGAATAAGTCTTAACAGTTCAAATGGAATGTTTCTTTCGATAAGTTTTTTCCACAATAAATTCCTTTGCACACAGTCGAAAGCAGATTTAAAATCTACAAAGCACAGATAGAGGGGCATTTTTTCACTCAGAGATTTTTCAAGTAGTAGTGCTAACGCCATAATGTTTGTCATTGTTCCAAGTCCCTTAATAAAGCCAGTTTGATTCAATGGCAAGATCTTATTTTCTGCTACCCATTCATTTAGTCTAGTTAATAATATTCCTGCGAAAAGTTTGGCATCTGTATCTTGTAGTGTAATGAGTCTATAGTTCTCCGCAAGGGCCCAGTTGCCTTTCTTAAATATAGGGGAAATTAGAGATCCTAGCCAAGACTCAGGGATGTTACCGGTTTCTATAATTTTGTTGAATACCTTTTCCAAAAAGCTCGACCAAAAGACTGGGTTTTCTTTGAAAAGGGCAAATGGTATCCCATTGGGGCCAGGTGCCCCATCTTTCTGCTTCTTTATTAGTTTTACTAATTCTTCTTTCGAAATTATAAATTGTTCTTGTGTCACATCCCATACTATAGAGCTTTCTGTTACATTCGCATTCATTTTAGCAGCTCCCTTAATATTTAGATGTTTTTCAAGAAAAGTAACCCATTCTTTCTCTGTTAGTGTTGATGAGACTACCAATTTGCTCGGCCGTACTAATTTGTTTATAATATTCCAAAATTCTCTTGCGTTTGCTTGTTTACTTGCATGAAATAATTTGGACCACATTTCTTGTTTTGCTTGGTATTTCTCGTTCCATATTAGCTTTTTCAAGGATTGATTTAAAGATTTAAGATTGTTCAAAATTTCATCATTTGTTGCTGTGGTTTTTATTTGTCTTCGAATCTTCTTTCGCTCTCGTTTTAATTTTACTATTGTATACGGAAGATTCATATATGAGTCCTTTCCTTCTTCTTTCCATTTTACGATCCTTTTATTGTAGTTAACCTGGGTTTGGGGTTTCACTATTTTCTTAGTGAATTCCACCCACTGTTCAATTGGCGTTTCTGTTGTATTTTCAGTGAAGCAGGTCTTAATAATGTTCTCAACTTCATTCATACTGTCTTTATTCAATTTATTCCAAATTAGTTTTTTATAATTGATAGTTCCAATATACCCCGGCACAGTATGATACGGTTGGTTAATATTGTGCCTAATATTAGTATTTATTATCTGCTGACAGTGATCACTATCTCCAACTTTAAGTAATCTATATGAATTTATGTTTTGAAATAAATTGAGTGATACCATTGTATAATCAATCCTAGTGCTTGCATTGTGTGCAATATAAGTATGTGCAGGGGGAATATCCTCTTTAAATCGGCCATTAAGGACTCGCAATCCCAATGCTTCTATATCCTTGATGAATGTTCTACCGATTTGATTTCGTGCTTGGCTAAATGTGACTCCTTGATAGTCCTGCTGTGGGATTGACCACTGAAGGTCTTGTAATTGAGAGACATCATCTCTATTAAACGGTATTAACAAGTTAAGATTAAAATCACCAGTCATCACATAGTCCACCAATGGATTTTCTAGGATTAATTCCAGTAGTATGGTATTAAGGGTTGCACATATGGTTGCTCTACTTGTTTTTGTTGGATGGATATATACATTGATCATAATCAATGACATATCCTTTTGATCTAAGGTTTTATATTTTAGTCTAACTATGAGTATGTTTTTACTATGTGTAGTGAGTTGCTCGTGTTCAGCTTTTATAGGACTAGAAATAAAAGTTGCTAACCCCCCACTCGGGCGTCCATACCTATGAGTTTTACTTGCATTTTCAAAGTATCCAACATAATTCTCTAGTACAAAGGGGTTAGTTTCCCAGGTTTCCTGAAGGAATAGAATGTGACACGGTGATGGAATGGACCTTATTTGTGCATTGGTAATCTTTGCCCCTACTCCGTTTATATTCCATGAACACATTCTCAACTCTGTTACTTTAGTTGAGGGGATTGGAATATTATTCCTTCATTGTTCTGTATTACTATGCAAGGCCTGTGTAATCCATTTTTCGTTTATTCGTATGGATGATTCTATTATGGAAGGTGATGATGCCTCTCTTGATGTACTTGTGGATCTCCCCCGGGCATTCCTCAATACTGTTCCTTTTTGAATGGTATTTTTTCCTATTTGGAGCAGTTTTGATTCACTGATAAGTGGAGTAGGATAAACTTTCGGCTCCTGCTTTTTGATAATTATTCCCCAGGCCTTGAATGTTGAAAACTCTTTTAATATTTTCTCTGCTATTGTCTTTGATTTTAATGTGACCAGAGTCAGTTCTTTGGTACTGTTCTCGTGGGCAATAAATTCAATGGAAATAATATCATCGTTCTTGATGTTGACTAAAACTGGAGTTGATTTAAATAATCTAAGGATATTCCCTCTGTTCAATGTGTCATATCTACCTCTAGATTCGTATTCAGGTTTAAATATAAGTTGTATTTTCTCAGCTGCCAGTAATTTTTCTTTATCAGTGTCTTCCATTATATAATTTGTTCTATTTCTGATTAGTTTTTCTCCTTTCCGTTTTTCAATTATCAGGTGGTCCCAGTATGGTAATTTGGTTTTGGGCTCTATTGTTCTTTCTATATTCAGACTTGCTACCTCATTACTCTTGCTTTTCAAACATGCTTCTATATTCTCATTGTGATACTGATGTTGTTGATCACGTGGATTTATAGTTGTTGTTATTGGCATATCGTTGTCCTCTTGGATTCCATCTTCTTCCTTTATTGATTCTGTAATTAGCGGTGATTTAATTGTAGTCATTTGTTTCTTTTTCATCACTTCTTGTCCTTTTATGGTTGTTTGTTTCAGTAGTGATTCTTTTACAAATAATGGAAATACTTTTTTTGGTTCGTTTTTCGTTGTTAGAGTAGTTCTATCTTCCATTGCTTTTTCTTGTTGTAATTCATTGTTTTTTAATGTACCATCCATTCTTGTTGACTCCTCATATTTATTATTATTAGACTTTTGATTTTTTCTTGCTTTGCGTAGTTTTTTCTTTTGTCGTTTTGACATAATATAACCGTTTAGGTCTTGCTCTTTGCAGTCATAGTCTGGCTTGATTTCTGTGTTAGTTATTTCCTCTTGTGAGGTGTCCATTTGTAGAATTTCTTTTGACATATCTCTTTCATCTTGTAAGTTTTCTTTTTTCTGGGGGATCCTCAATGTTTTCATCTCTTCCTTATCCACTTTTAACATACAGTTCTTTTCTTCCTTTTTTTCTATTTCCGTATCTTCCCCTTCAAATTTCCTTATATTCACTTCCTGGGTATTTTCACTTTTTATAGCCTTTTTTGTATCTTCTATTATGGTATGCAGAACATCAGGTATTGCTAAAAGCTTATCCATAAGGGGAGTACAAATACATTCAATTACATTTTTTTGTTGTTCTTTCTGGACTCTAGTTATCAAATTATTTAGTTGTGCAAGTTTGTTGTCTATCCCTGTGACTGCATTTGCCATCATAGTTAATAGGTCTATCTGAATATCCATCTTGTTTGATTGATATTTTAATGCTTCTAGAGTTAGTGTCGATGTTTGATAGAATATGTCCCAATTTATTCCAACATCCGGGGTTACTTTCTCTTTCAGATCACTATCACTATCCTTTGACCTTACGTTTTTTTGTTCCACTAGGACCAGAGCAGGTAGCCACAGCTTTAGTAATCTACTGTTTTCTGTGTGCTCTGTTGAATTTAGACATCATTTAGGGCATGGATGGCATTGGATTGAGTTGGGGAAGTGTGTTTTTTGGGGTGGCCTTGCTGATGTTGTTGGGCCTGGCCATGTGGCTGGTGGCCATTTTGAGGCCTAGGCCTGCAAGCTTGCCTGGCCTTGTCTGCCAACAGGCCTGCTTTCATCCACTAGGACCAGAGCAGGTAGCCACAGCTTTATTAATCTACTGTTTTCTGTGTGCTCTGTTGAATTTAGACATCATTTAGGGCATGGATGGCATTGGATTGAGTTGGGGAAGTGTGTTTTTTGGGGTGGCCTTGCTGATGTTGTTGGGCCTGGCCATGTGGTTGGTGGCCATTTTCAGGCCTAGGCCTGCAAGCTTGCCTGGCCTTGTCTGCCAACAGGCCTGCTTTCATCCACTAGGACCAGAGCAGGTAGCCACAGCTTTATTAATCTACTGTTTTCTGTGTGCTCTGTTGAATTTAGACATCATTTAGGGCATGGATGGCATTGGATTGAGTTGGGGAAGTGTGTTTTTTGGGGTGGCCTTGCTGATGTTGTTGGGCCTGGCCATGTGGCTGGTGGCCATTTTGAGGCCTAGGCCTGCAAGCTTGCCTGGCCTTGTCTGCCAACAGGCCTGCTTTCATCCACTAGGACCAGAGCAGGTAGCCACAGCTTTATTAATCTACTGTTTTCTGTGTGCTCTGTTGAATTTAGCCATCATTTAGGGCATGGATGGCATTGGATTGAGTTGGGGAAGTGTGTTTTTTGGGGGGGCCTTGCTGATGTTGTTGGGCCTGGCCATGTGGCTGGCGGCCATTTTGAGGCCTAGGCCTGCAAGCTTGCCTGGCCTTGTCTGCCAACAGGCCTGCTTTCATCCACTAGGACCAGAGCATGTAGCCACAGCTTTATTAATCTACTGTTTTCTGTGTGCTCTGTTGAATTTAGACATCATTTAGGGCATGGATGGCATTGGATTGAGTTGGGGAAGTGTGTTTTTTGGGGTGGCCTTGCTGATGTTTTTGGGCCTGGCCATGTGGCTGGTGGCCATTTTGAGGCCTAGGCCTGCAAGCTTGCCTGGCCTTGTCTGCCAACAGGCCTGCTTTCATCCACTAGGATCAGAGCAGGTAGCCACAGCTTTAGTAATCTACTGTTTTCTGTGTGCTCTGTTGAATTTAGACATCATTTAGGGCATGGATGGCATTGGATTGAGTTGGGGAAGTGTGTTTTTTGGGGTGGCCTTGCTGATGTTGTTGGGCCTGGCCATGTGGCTGGTGGCCATTTTGAGGCCTAGGCCTGCAAGCTTGCCTGGCCTTGTCTGCCAACAGGCCTGCTTTCATCCACTAGGACCAGAGCAGGTAGCCACAGCTTTATTAATCTACTGTTTTCTGTGTGCTCTGTTGAATTTAGATATCATTTAGGGCATGGATGGCATTGGATTGAGTTGGGGAAGTGTGTTTTTTGGGGTGGCCTTGCTGATGTTGTTGGGCCTGGCCATGTGGCTGGCGGCCATTTTGAGGCCTAGGCCTGCAAGCTTGCCTGGCCTTGTCTGCCAACAGGCCTGCTTTCATCCACTAGGACCAGAGCATGTAGCCACAGCTTTATTAATCTACTGTTTTCTGTGTGCTCTGTTGAATTTAGACATCATTTAGGGCATGGATGGCATTGGATTGAGTTGGGGAAGTGTGTTTTTTGGGGTGGCCTTGCTGATGTTTTTGGGCCTGGCCATGTGGCTGGTGGCCATTTTGAGGCCTAGGCCTGCAAGCTTGACTGGCCTTGTCTGCCAACAGGCCTGCTTTCATCCACTAGGACCAGAGCAGGTAGCCACAGCTTTAGTAATCTACTGTTTTCTGTGTGCTCTGTTGAATTTAGACATCATTTAGGGCATGGATGGCATTGGATTGAGTTGGGGAAGTGTGTTTTTTGGGGTGGCCTTGCTGATGTTGTTGGGCCTGGCCATGTGGCTGGTGGCCATTTTGATGCCTAGGCCTGCAAGCTTGCCTGGCCTTGTCTGCCAACAGGCCTGCTTTCATCCACTAGGACCAGAGCAGGTAGCCACAGCTTTAGTAATCTACTGTTTTCTGTGTGCTCTGTTGAATTTAGACATCATTTAGGGCATGGATGGCATTGGATTGAGTTGGGGAAGTGTGTTTTTTGGGGTGGCCTTGCTGATGTTGTTGGGCCTGGCCATGTGGCTGGTGGCCATTTTGAGGCCTAGGCCTGCAAGCTTGCCTGGCCTTGTCTGCCAACAGGCCTGCTTTCATCCACTAGGACCAGAGCAGGTAGACACAGCTTTATTAATCTACTGTTTTCTGTGTGCTCTGTTGAATTTAGACATCATTTAGGGCATGGATGGCATTGGATTGAGTTGGGGAAGTGTGTTTTTTGGGGTGGCCTTGCTGATGTTGTTGGGCCTGGCCATGTGGCTGGTGGCCATTTTGAGGCCTAGGCCTGCAAGCCTGCCTGGCCTTGTCTGCCAACAGGCCTGCTTTCATCCACTAGGACCAGAGCAGGTAGCCACAGCTTTAGTAATCTTCTGTTTTCTGTGTGCTCTGTTGAATTTAGACATCATTTAGGGCATGGATGGCATTGGATTGAGTTGGGGAAGCGTGTTTTTTGGGGTGGCCTTGCTGATGTTTTTGGGCCTGGCCATGTGGCTGGTGGCCATTTTCAGGCCTAGGCCTGCAAGCTTGCCTGGCCTTGTCTGCCAACAGGCCTGCTTTCATCCACTAGGACCAGAGCATGTAGCCACAGCTTTATTAATCTACTGTTTTCTGTGTGCTCTGTTGAATTTAGACATCATTTAGGGCATGGATGGCATTGGATTGAGTTGGGGAAGTGTGTTTTTTGGGGTGGCCTTGCTGATGTTGTTGGGCCTGGCCATGTGGCTGGTGGCCATTTTGATGCCTAGGCCTGTAAGCTTGCCTGGCCTTGTCTGCCAACAGGCCTGCTTTCATCCACTAGGACCAGAGCAGGTAGCTACAGCTTTAGTAATCTACTGTTTTCTGTGTGCTCTGTTGAATTTAGACATCATTTAGGGCATGGATGGCATTGGATTGAGTTGGGGACATGTGTTTTTTTGGGGTGGGCTTTCTGATGTTGGTTGTCTTAAAGACATGCTTTTGTTGTGTGTGTCTGGTGAGTGTTGGTGTGCGATGCATGCTCCCTGCAGACCTTTTTGGGGCCTGTGAATGTTCGTATTTGCATTTTGTTGCATTAAAAAGGCAGAGCAGTGTGCTTCAGCATGCATCCTTTACCTGACTTTTATAGGCCTTTTGTCAGCTCCTGGTGTTTCCCAGGCCCCCTGCTTGTTTGTGATTTGTGAGTGTCCATGTGGCTGGTGGCCTTTTTTTGTGTTGGGAGTTATTAGTGTCCTGCTTTTGCCATATAGGCCTGCATGGTTTTCCTATTGGCTTACTGCTTCCATCCACCCCCTTTGCCAGCAGCAGCTCCATGGATGCTGAGATGCTCAAATAATGCAATGGTCCACCCCACTTCCATTAGTTTTTTATTTTGTTGTTTATTATTAACTTTCCTATCCTTCCTGAGAGTGTAGTGTGTGGCTGTACACAGTACTAGTAGTATAACATAGCTCTAGTTAAAAAAATAGTCATAAATGGCTAGACTATCTTTTGTTTGCACTAGTACAGTACTAAGTAACTGAACCACAAAAACAAATGCAACATTTCACTGATGTTCTTCTCCTGTCTTCTTTGCTTTTAGGTGCACAAAAGACAGAGTAGGAGATGTCATCGGCATCACCTGGTTACCCGTTGTACTGCCAGCCAGACAGAAGTCCTGCTGTGCATCACGCCCACGTGTGACCAGAACTTGTTGTGCATCTGCCTCCTGCCTGACATCTGAAGAAGATGGCCCCAAAGAAAGGTACCAGGTCCAGTACCAAGAAAGTTGCCGGTGAGAAGAAGGAACAGAAAAAGGAAGTGCCATTAACCACGACTGGTGGTGTGCCGGCCAATGTTTTTTTTGGCACCAAAGCGTTGTCCGGGAACCAAGCTGGGAGCAGCACAGCGGTCCAACCCCACCAACCTAGGCCCAAGGGCTTTAGTGTCGCAGAGGTAGCCAGTCTACTAACGAGCAGCGATGTTGAAGAAATGTCATTACCGCAAAGTAGTACACAATCAAGTTCAACGCAGGCGCAAACTCAGCAGATCAGTGTCAAGCCGCCGCAACCAGAACAGCAGCAGCCGCTGCAACCAGAACAGCAGCAGCCGCCGCAACCAGAACAGCAGCAGCCGCTGCAACCAGAACAGCAGCAGCCGCCGCAACCAGAACAGCAGCAGCCGCAGCAACCAGAACAGCAGCAGCCGCCGCAACCAGAACAGCAGCAGCCGCCTCAACAGCCCACCATAGTAGTTGTTGCTCCTGACGTAGGGGCATTTCAGGAAATCGAGCTTCCTGCAGACAAAGTGGAGCGAAGTCAAACCACTGTTTCAGAAGATCAATTGTCTTCCAGACCACCAGCAAGGAAAAGGAGGCTTAGTCCATCATCTTCTTCTTCAAGCCCCGCTTCTGATGATCGTGATGACACTTGGGTCCCACCAGCTCGGTCTGAGAGTGAAGTACGCCACAAGACATTGCTTCTGAAAAGGAAGGTCCCAGAAAAACTTAGAGTTATGGAGGTAGATGTAGAAGAGGGGGGTGATGATGTTTATGAAGACGAGCCAGTCATCATGCACATTACTCCCGCCCCAAAGGGATTGGAGACCGACATTCTCACCCTATCCAGAAAGGCTGCTACTGAGCGGGATGTAGCACGGATCTCACCAACACAGGTTACACCACCACTACCTCCAGCTGCCATATTTTTCAAGGCCCGGCAGGGACCTACATCCAGCTCAACCATCTCAGTAGGAAGTGGTAGTAAAAGTCACAGTGTAGGTGGATGGGGTCACATATTTTCAAGCACCCCCTCAAGTTCATCTGGTGTTGAAAGTGGCACATCCAGCAGTGCCAGAAAGTTCTCCTCCCCAGTTTGGGACTTCTTTTCTGTTAGCGCCAAGGAGGAGAACGTTGCTATATGCTCAATTTGTCGGCAAGGTGTTCGGCGTGGTAAGCTTGGTACAAACTATGGTACCGGAGGACAAGCAAGTCATCTCAGAATACACCACAATATCGTGTGGGAGGATCACCTACTTAAGTTAAAAGAAAGTAGAAAAACTAAACCCTTTGAAGTTGGTCAGGAATCAGGGAGCGATATTATTGTGGTGGCAGGTGAAGAACAGGGAGGCATTTCTAGCCCTGTCTCCAGTAGTGCACTCACTGCAGTGGTAACGCCCACATCCTCCTCAGTAACATCAGAGTGGCACTGCAGTAAGAGCCATACTCAGAGTGTGGGTGAGACACCAAGGTGACCGGCGAGTACCTCAATGAGACAATCTGTGTCGTTGAGCCTTAGTGGGTTAATGAAAACAGCACCACTAAGGAAAGTAAGCCAGCCTACCATTGACAGCATGTTTAGGTTGGAGGGGCAGTTCCAACGCAACCACCCAATGGCACGATTGTACAATGCGAAGCTGGCTAAAATGTTAGCGCTGGACCTTCTTCCTTTTTCATTTGTGGAAGGGGTGGGTTTCCTTGAATTTGTGTCTGCCATCTGCCCGAAATGGAAAGTTCCCAGCCGGTCCTATTTCGCAAGAATTGCTGTTCCGGCACTACATCATGAGGTGCTGGAATTGGTTGGTCAAGGTTTGCGGCAGAGTGCTGTGCACAATATCCACCTGACAACAGACATGTGGAGCAGTTGCCAAGCCACAGATTACATGTGCATCACTGCACACTGGATCTCTTTTGTGGGGGTTAGAGATCAACTATCTGCACGAGGTGTTGTTGACACAGCTGCGATTTTTGAAGGTACTCGGAAACATGCAACTGTAGCCATGTTCGCCATGGAGAAATCTCATACGGCTGAAAACATTTTAGAAGAGTTTCGCACCAAGGTTTTGGAATGGCTGCGGCCCAGAGGGCTTGGTATTGGCTTTGTTGCCACAGACAATGGCAGTAATGTACTGAAGGCCATGGAACTTGGTTCCTATTTCAGGGTTCCGTGTTTGGCACACTGCATACACATTATAGTGCAAGACTTTCTGAAAAAAATCTGCCGAAGAATATGCACTCATTTCAGCCATTATTTTAAAGGTCGGAAGCAGCTGAGGATCATCCAACGTGATCTTAGGATGCCCGTCAAGGCACTCATCCAGGAGGTGGCAACACGTTGGAACTCAACGTATTACATGCTTGATCGTCTGTACGAACAGCACAGGTCACTCAATGAATATGTCTGGTACAGAAGCAGTGATGCTATGTGTTAAAGGCATGACCCTTCAGAGGGAGCAATGGACCCTAATTAAATGCCTGACTGAGATGCTGTCTCCTTTTGAGGTCTTCACACGTGAAGTCAGCAAGGAGGACTGTACAATGGGCCAAGCTATCCCATTGTTGCAAATGCTAGAGCATGAGCTGAATAATGTGTCTGAATCCTACAAAGGTGTAGAGGACAGAAGGCAAGCCCATGACTTGGTGGAGAGCTTATCCAGGCGCTTATCAGAAAATGTAAGGATACAAAATAAAATTTTGTCACAAGAACATTACATTTGTGCCACAATTCTGGATCCACGTGCAAAATTAGGACTATTCCTTTCTTTTTCCGACAATGATGTTGCCTGCTACAAAAGTTGTATAGCTGAAGCAGCCATCAAGTTTGAAAACGAAGGGCTGCTAATTAAAAGCCCGCCACATCAACCCACAACAAGTACTGATACTGAAGAAGGCCATGCAGAATCAAGTGCAACTTCGTCGGCTGAGGGCAGTGCGGTTGACACTCGCCATCACCATCGACTACAAAAACAATAACTGGATCATTCGGCCGAGTACAATCATTATCAGATTGGTATGTAAAGATGGGCCTTAAGCACAGTGCTGATGCACAGAAAAAACTGCACAAAAGCTTACCAGCAGCAACCCTGAACATTGAGCGGATGGTCCAGGCCTATCTGGACGACCCAACAGAGGTGTACGTTGATCAAAACCCAGTGCAGTATTGGTATAGGAAAAGGTCTGCATGGCCACAGCTCAGCAGGCTGGCGATAAGCTATCTGGCTTGCCCTGTCGTAAGTGTCTCTTCCGAACGTGTTTTCAGTGCTGCTGGTTCCATTGTAACCTTGAGAAGGACCAGTCTATCTCCAAAAAACGTGGAGAGGTTAACTATGATCAAAATGAATCAGCACTTCATACCATCAAATTACACAATGCATGAATCAACAGAGGAAGATGAGGACAGCGGCTCAGGTGACGGAAGTATTGTGTCAGATGATTACCTACTACTGGAAGATCCCCCAGAGTTTGAGGACGAGCTATACTTCCCTGACAATTAGGCTCGCACTTACTGTCTTCCTCCCTTTTTTCCCCCTTTGTTTGTGTCTGTTGTTCCGGTTATAAACTTGTGAATCGCAACAAATGCATTATCACCGTCTTCTACTCTTCTAATTTAAGATACAAGTTTCAGGTGTCTGCCATTTGACACTACAGTCCTCAGAATCCAGCTCCTCCGCTCGATCATACTGCATCTCCTGGTCAATTCCATTTCCCTCATGAATGATGATTGGATGATGGTAACAACAAATTCAAACTTTCCTCGTCCTTCCAAAACAAGTGGATTATGAATCTGATGACTTCTATAGCTATCCTCCTTCAGAGCCGAGAGAGACTGGCCATTAACTGAAAATAAGATGCAACAGGTAATGATTGATGCCATGCATTGGCCGCAGAATGGCAGACTGAATGATGTAGATTTTGTTGTGTGTGTTGCGCATGAATTGATGTAATTGTGCACTGCCACTAATCAACTTTCTACAGAACACACTAATTTTCCCCTTCTTGCAAACAAGAAATGTGTACTTCTCCTGCATCTTGGTGATACATTGCTTTTAATTCAATACAGGAAGGAGACTCACTCAATCTGCGCAATGCAAATGACTGTGACTTAACAGCACCGTCCATCATGATGATGGCGAAAGAGACGGCCTGCAGCGTTAACGAGATGAGATGCAACAGGTAATGATTGATGCCATGCATTGGCTGCAGAATGGCAGACTGAATGATGTAGATTTTGTGGTATGTGTTGCGCATGAATTGATGTAATTGTGCACTGCCACTAATCAACTTTCTACAGAACACACTAATTTTCCCCTTCTTGCAAACAAGAAATGTGTACTTCTCCTGCATCTTGGTGATACATTGCTTTTAATTCAATACAGGAAGGGGAATCACTCAATCTGCGCAATGCAAATGACTGTGACTTAACAGCACCGTCCATCATGATGATGGCGAAAGAGACGGCCTGCAGCGTTAACGAGATGAGATGTAACAGGTAATGACTGATGCCATGCATTGGCCGCAGAATGGCAGACTGAATGATGTAGATTTTGTTGTGTGTGTTGCGCATGAATTGATGTAATTGTGCACTGCCACTAATCAACTTTCTACAGAACACACTAATTTTCCCCTTCTTGCAAACAAGAAATGTGTACTTCTCCTGCATCTTGGTGATACATTGCTTTTAATTCAATACAGGAAGGGGACTCACTCAATCTGCGCAATGCAAATGACTGTGACTTAACAGCACCGTCCATCATGATGATGGCGAAAGAGATGGCCCGTTAACTTAAGATGAGAAGGAACAGGTAATGAATGATGACAATTAATGGCATGCATTGGACACCTGACTCTGAGCTATTGGTCTTTGTGTTTGCGTTGTTTGTTGTGCACAAAGTGATGTCAAAGTGTACTAGTAGTAATCTATCTTTCTGTACACAATAAAGAATGACTCAAGTCAGTAATATTTATATTTCTACTCTGGGTGATTCATAATGATTATACTTATACTGCAGGCCGATCTTCAGTCAGTAAAAGTATCAGAGATGATGATGAAGTCAGGAGGAGGATGTTTCAGGAGTGGCATAAAACGGAAAAGCCTAAAGGTAAACACGTCAACAACAACCACAGCAGACCCAAATGTCTGTGTAGAAGTTGAATAGAGTGTAGCGGTGGGATGACTGCAGTGCATTGATTTTACTAACTTTAACTGTAAAATGCTATGTTTGGAATGGATAATGTGCTTTACGTTTGTCCAACTCTTTGAGAGAAAAAAAAAGGCCTCTAAAGTGTTAACGTAGGATGTGCTAATGGTAAGCACTGTGGGCCTGATCTCTCCTGTTACTGTTGAAGGTCAATGCTGGAAACAGACTAGAGTAGAGATGATGCATATGCATACATGCCACCTCGGAAAGTGTTCTTGTTGCACTACACCATCACTTGTGCATTTGTTTTCACTTTCTTTCTCAATATCCCCTTTGGTTTTCAATCTAAAATTACAGGCCGGGCCTTGGCCAAAACTTTGTAAAACATTACAATGCATATTAATTACCTTACACATCAATCAGCTTTTTTTTTCCAGCCGGGCAGTGGCGAGTGCGAGGCGACACACCCAAGATTGATGGACGAGAGGAGCAAGAGGAATGCCGAGATGCAAAAAACCAGTCCACATTTTTGACCAGGATAAGACTTCTTTTAAATAATTTGATTAATATCTTGTATACAATCTTTACAACAGTGGAGTTGTTATTATCAATCATCATTACGTTTGCTCTGTGTTTACGATTCTTCACTACCAATATTTAAAATTTCTATTTGCTATCTGTTAAAGTATTCAGGCCGGAACAGAACAAGAAATAGAAGTGTATGTAATCCGGGTCTCATCATCATGCATGCATTGCCTTTTTCTCCCTTAACATATGGAATGGATATGGTATGGTAGTCTTCAATGATTGTCGTTTATTTGTCTATGTATGCATACTGTTTTTCTATGTCAAACCTTTCCCAAAATCCCCTTTCCCATCCATTCAACAAACCCTAACCCTCTTACCCCGGGCTGTGTGACTTATTGTCGAGGTGTAACTAAATTAAATGTACACCAATACTTAATCACACACTTGCTGGGGCGGATGTGGTGAAAGCAACACTACTTCAATTTCAATGCAGAGCGATGATCTTCTTCTGCTTGCCCACCCATGAGTAGGATATTTCAGAGGTTATTTTATTTAACAAAGGAACATATACCTCAGCATGAATTGCCGGCATTGATTGGATTTGTTTGTTGTCATTCCTCATATACAGCACTAACTGTTAGACTGTAGGCATAGTCAAGTGACTCGAGTCGACAAAACTATAGTTTGTAACTCTGTCTAGTAGGCTATCCTCATAATAACCACCATTCCGTTTTTTTGTCAAATATTTGAGCATATAATTGTTGCTCGGTAAATTCTGTGATGTACTTCATTCAACTACTCCTCTAACAGTCTCTCAAAGGCGATTGACTATCTCCTTTTCTTTTTTTGGAAATGCTGCCACCCTGCCAGTGTATACTACTACTACTATACTACCACCACCACCACACCAATCATGGCATGTATGAAAAAGGAAACCATCTTGACCATGCAGCCAGTGCTGTGCCACAGTTGGACATAAACATCAAGCACCGGTAAGAGAGAAGTTTGGGGGAAGCAGAATTAATAATGGACATGTTGTCAATGATTTCATTTTCAAACACCACTCCAAAGAATGCATAGACTAGAGGACAGACTGAAAGTACTAGAAGGACCAGTCAATGAGTGAGGTGTGTCGCATCTATCTGTTTGTGTCTTATACAGTCAGAAAATTATTGAAATCAAATACAGGCTATGGGCGGCCATGCACCAGCAAGGAAACAGTGTGATGTAAAACAGTTACCCCACCTACAAAACATTAACAACATTGCATGTAACATAGAAAAATATATTTAATTTACCCTAACAAATAAACTAAACCCACAAAAGCTGACCCACCCACCTCCCTAACCCCAACCACTGTCCACAGTAGAAAAAAGTCAAACGCCAAACGAGTAAAGAACAGGAATTAAAAAAGGGGCAGTGACAGGGACTAACTGGTGGGGCGGGACTGGAGGAGGAAACGCATCTGGCGCATCTCGTCCTCTAAATGGGCGACGCGGCGTCTAAGGCCGCGGCAGTTGCAGCCACAGTGGGGGGGCACCTGAGATGACACGGTGGCGGCGGGCAGCCACCAGGCAGTGGAGCCGTAACGCTGGAGGGCGGTGGCTGGGGCCTGGGGCACTGGAGGAGGCTTCAATAGCTGCTGCAGTCTCCTCCTCCTCCTCGGCTAGGACCACCAGCCACCGGTATTCATGCTGGATTGCCTCCAGCTTCCGGCGCCGTGCCTTGGCGGCCAACTCCTTCCGGTTGAGTTTCCGAGTTGCTGTGTATCAAAAAGAAAAAAACAAGACAATTGTAAAATATAGTCTTAAGAAAACAGTAGGACAAGGTAATTATTTATACACATAGTGGCATGGTAGAGTAGCACTATAAAATAAAGCACAGTAGTACATAACATTTTAAATGGCGCCCGTCCTTCTTCCTTCCACCTGTCTTACACTTTTTAGTTGAACAGTGCACCAGGTGCTCTTCTCCATAAAACTTTCAAAGCGGAGTTCAAATCAGATATATGAGGCCATTGGTTACTCAATACTCCGGCTCCTAGTCCTATACCAATTAAAGGGAATTCTAGTCTTCTAGTTCACTCTTCAAACATCCCCAAGAACTCATACTTACTTACGACATCGGATAGTGGGCGGACTTTGTCCGCCCGCCATCCAACTGCTAAAAAGGGTGGGGGTCCCGTGGGGACAATTAATTAGGATGATGCGCCCGGCACAGTGGCGGGCGCACCCTGTTTTTTTAAATTTAAATTCTGGTTGGCTTTGCTGAAAGCAATGCTAAAATGTTGTGCTGCTTTTCCAAGCACAACATGACGGGCCCCGCACGGAGCCTGTCACGTTTTGCTTTGAAAGTCGGGGGGTACCATAGCATCGGTAGGTACCCTCCATGGGGGCCCCCAAGCATACTCTGCAATGTGTGCATGCCTTTCCGTGGCGGACGGCAATGCCGCCACGCAAAGGCATTGCAAAATGCAGATTATATGGCTGGCGGTGTGGTGAGAGAGACACCACCGCCATATTGAACCCTTTTCCGCCTGGACATGTCTGAATATTTTCTACAGGGATGGCGGGAGGTTTGCCCCTGCGGTGACGGCAGTGAATTCCAGCCAGCACGGCGGGGGCAATACGCCCACCATCCTAATGGGGGCCCTAAGTCACAACTGTACAGTATACATATACACACAGTACACCCTTGCAGTGAGTGTGTCAAGTTCAACAATAGTTAAAGATTATGAATCTAACTTACCACCGCCTGCCACTGGAGCTGCCACTCCCCCTACCGCTCCGTTGCTATCTGCAACTGCCGCATCCTCGCCAGCAATGGTGGTCGGTAGTGCGCCTAGAAAACATTACACATTTATTAGGCGTCATATACACCTCCCCCCTATTGATCAGTAGCAAGGTTGAAAAATGAGTTAATACTAACATACATCACAAGTACAAATCAGGTAGTAGTAGAGTAGACACTAATAGTTATATGATCATTGTAGCCTTTGCTTGATTAGCCCTAGCCATGCACATGTGACGTTATCTTTACCTTGCAGCTTCTTAAGACACCTTTGAGCCCACATGACCTGCCTCACACTGCTACTGTCTAGTCTACGCGCTGCATACAAGGGGTCAACAAACATTAACAAGCCACTTTTTTAGGAAGAACTTGTGTACTACTGTTACTGTTAGTCCATATTGCTTATCCATAGATGCTACACTTTTTGGCACGGCTGAGAAATGCTTGCAAGTTGCAATATACTAACGCACACCATTTCTTTTTTCGCATTACAGACGCAAGATTCCCTTCTACGAACCAGAGCTTCTGAACGATGCACCAACTACCAGTACTAGGTTCTTCTGAGGTGAGGGGTCCATTCACTCACATCTTCATTTATAAATGTATATAAACTAAATTGCTATGGGATGGTGGTGCTGCCTTCCACCACTGTTCAGTTATCATGATTTAATTCCCAACTGTATAAGTGTAACAATGTATATTGTTTTAATGTTATTGATTTGCCGGTTGGTGCTGCTAAGAAAACAGTGTACAGACCTTCTCAAATTGAAATAAACATTTTAAACTTACATAGACTTCGTGGTATTTGGTGTGGAGTGGACTAAGTTACACGAGTGAGCAAATTAAAGTAAGGGTGTGCATGTGAATTGCTTCCACGACAGAGGTTGGGTGTGTTATGTTCTGGGTTGTCTACTTGTTGGGTATCTTGGGGGGAGGGTTCCGGGACCTAATAGGTATGACAAGACAGTGCTATAGTCAAGCAGTGGAATTGTGGTGGGTGCGGAATTTCTGATTGAGGTGTGCAAGGAAGGTCCAACCTACCATCACCAACATCCTATTTTCTGGTGCAAATGTATGTGCAAGATCCCTACAACAGTGGTATGTCCTATAGGGTATCCTATCAAAATATTAAGAAATCTGGTAGGGCTGTTGCTGTGAATTTTCAAAGCCTCAACATCAATAAGAGTAAAAGTAGTACAAGACAACGACCCAACGGATTGTACGAGCTACTGGTGAATATGAGTTTTATATTACAACCTTTCACAAAGAGTGGCACTGGCCAACTGGGCAAAACTAGCTACTACAGTACAGACAGATTGATAGGATGTAGTAGGAGTCAGAGTCATCATAGCGGAGGCAGGGATAAGATTTTTGAAACCGTACAGATCGAAGGATAATTGGTGGTAAAAAAATAGCATTTGGAAACACACTATAGTTCGGGAGAAATGGGGCAGTAAAAGTTATGGAATAAGAAATATTATTAAAAACAAGAAGACTTACTGGGGCCAGCAGAGGAGCCCTCAGCGGTGTCCTCCTGGTGGTGTTCCTGTCCCGCCGACTGCCCAGTCCCTGTCGGTCTGCCCCTGGGTGCTGATGGACAGGAAAGATATAAGAAAGAGACAAACATTGATGGATGGTGTCAAACAAATACAATATTTTTCAATAACGGTCAAAAAACACTTATGTAAACAACAATTGCAATAACTACATTGACCGATCTCATCTGGTCAACATGTAATATCGGGGGATTCGCAGTTCGACTACTTAAGTTACTATTTATCAACAGTAATCCAGTCTTCCATTCTGATTACAGAAAACTAAGTTACAACTAAGCCTAAGTAGTAGTACAACGTACCACCCAACCTAGCCCACCTATTCCAGGCATGCCAATTGTACATTAAGTATGCATTTCCACTGTATTCCTCAACAATGCGTATGGTCCAATCATGGAGGACACATGAACATGACTACATTTTTTGTATACACCAAATTTTGGTTTGATTGATGCTGATCTGCTACTGCTAAGTAACTGCTAAGCCTACCTCCACTCATTGAACAAACTAGAAAAGGTTCTAAAGACTGCCGTACTAGCAGCACGTCACGTAACTGAGTGAGGGGGGGCATCACGCATACCACTAACCAATTAGAACGTCCTTACAAAGTACCTAAACCTAAGTATCAATCCGCCCATATCTATTAGTGACAGGACAAAGTAAGGAGTGGACGTGAGTCGCTGTAGCATTACATAACTTAATTTCTCTAAAATAAACTCGTAAAGAATCACGCTAAGCAAGCGCAAACGCAAAGCTGCAAACAAGTAAGATTAGTAGTAGCGCAGAAGAGCACCTGTGTCATAATCACAGAAGACTTTTAAACGTTTTTAACCTGGAATGTATTGTAAGCAGCAACATTCTAGCTGGTTGGAAGGAAAAAAAGATATTTGCAATATATAACATAGAGCAGAAGAACAGACACAAAGTTGTAATAATTAAATGGGTACTCACCAAGCCCCGGGACCTCCACTCCTAGCAGGTCCAGCAGGTCCTGCTCACGGTCCAGGATGTCGGACCACCGGTGCGTCAGCTGTGCCTGGGTGCGCCAGACCCCAGAGATGCGCGACACTGCCCAGCGCACCTTCCCCCACCGCTGCCGACGCTCCCGGAGGCCGTACCCGGACCCAGGCCTGCCACCTGCTGCCAGGGTTGAGGGGAGGTGGCGCTGCACAAAGAAAATGAGTGCAGCCAACTCCACCTCCCCAAATAAGGCCCGTGCCTGCACCCCTTGTGGGCGCCGCCTTCCACATGGAAGGCGGTCGCGGCTCTGGCTGCGGCCAGCCCTACCCTTTGACATGGTTCTGGGGATGAGAGACGGGGTGGGAAAGAAAAGGTAATAAAATTAAAAAAGTAAGTAAAGGAAATAAATAGGCAATAGAAAGAATGAAAAAGTAGCTAAAAAACAAAAAAAAGTAGACAAAAACCAAAAATATAGAAGCAGGAAAATAGTTAGAGAAATAATAAGTAATAAAGATCCAAAAATAGTGGCTATAAACAAAGGATTGAAAAGATTTAGGGAGGATTGAAAATCAGGCCCCAGAACCATGCAATAGAGTGAAAAACAAGATGGCCGCGCCCATTACGACCACGTGCGCAAGTTCGCGCGATATTTTCTCCCCGAGCAAGCAAAAAGCAACGCGGTCAAGTAAAAGCGGTCGCGAACAGGAAATATCGACCGCGAACAGGCGCAAACATGCATTGCGTGACCCGGAACAGGAAGTAAGCATCGCGAGAGGGCGGGACAAGTGAAAACAAGATGGCCGCGCCCGTGAGCAACCGCATGGGTAAGTTGGCGACCCGCGATCACGCAAAAAATACCGCGAACAGGCGGCAAAAAAACTTCAGCGTCTTCGCGATATTTCCGGCGTGTTTGCGGAGATTTTCTGCATTTTCGCGATAATTTGCGGAAGTTAATTTCACAAATTCCGCCCACCCCTAGGAGGGAGCAATGTTGCATAAATAAAGTGACTTACTTAAGACTATGACGCTAAGTTTATTGCTCACAGAGTGCACTGTCCATGGAATGGGAACTTAGAATGTGATGAGGTATTGGAATCAGAATGTGGGGAGCTGTGAGGGACAGGTAAAGAGCTGCTTGTGAGTGGTGGTTGATATGTCTGGAAATAAATACAAGTCCCCTGTCATCTTTGTGGAGGAACAATGCAGTAACCAAATAAAAGACATGGAAAGGAGTAGTACTTCATGGCAGGGGAAAACAGAAGATTGACAAGCTGGGTCAAGAATGAGAAGTAGGAAAATGAGTGACGAGGAAAAGTCAACCAAAGATAAGCCACATAGGAGAGGGGAGGCTCCAATGTTGTGGTTCTTGATGAGCCACAATATGTTTTGCAACAGAAAGCATAAGTGGTTTCCTAGGATTTGAGATGAAAATGATAACATGATAAAATAATACAATCACAAAATGTGCTGCTTGATTCCATATAATTTGTATTTTTTGCCACATAATTTAGTCAACTCTGCTGTATAATTTGGTCCTCTTCTGCCATATAATTCACTGGCCCTGGTAGATACATCGTATCCTGACCTGTTATTCATCGTTTAGCGTGTCAGTCTCCAAGAGTAGCTCAAACTACATTTCCTTGTGATGTCATAGTATGGTATTCACTCAGAACTTGTGGAACATAGCTGTGAAACAGCTCATTCATACTGTTGTGTATGTTTATGCTTTGCATTTCTGATACACTTATACTGGTAAGAAAATTGTGCGGCAAGCAACAACAAACACTTGCTTCGCGATTTCATTAGAATTTTAACACCATAAAAAGTAATGACAAGATCAGGTCTATAAAAGGCAAAGAGTTATCATCATTCCATGAGATGGTTGAATACTATAGAAAGTTTGTAAAAGATTTTGCTGGTACAACATACAATATGAGGAAGTTGTTGAAAGAAAAAATAGAATTTCTGTGGGAGAGCGAATATTGAAAGGAATTTGAGTAGAGAGAGGAAGAACTAAGTCATGCTCCTTCTTTGCAAGCTGATGATCCAATGTGTGATGCAAAGGTGGTCTGTGAGGCAAGTGCAAATGGCTTAAGGTCCCATCTAATTCATACAAGAAATGGCCAAAAGAAACTCACTGTGTGTGTGTCACAAGCCTTGAACGAATCTTAATGTAATTATTCAGTTATAGAGAGAGTCTTTGGTAGTTTTCTGGGCAGTAAACAGATTCAAACTTTTTTTGTGAGGGATGAAATTTGCAGTTCAGACAGTCCACAAACCTTTGGTAGAATTTTTTGCACGAAAGGAACTTGATTGTATAAACTCTTGCATTTGAAGGTGGGTTGTATGTCTACAGGAATACTGCTTCACAGTGCAGTATATACCAGGAGCAGGAAATGGACTGTTTGCCAAGACTGGTTAAAGTGTGAGCTCCACCTTATGTGGAGGTGGAAGACTCAGTAGAGGCAGATGTCAGTGTTTGCCAAGATACCCAAGGGAGCTTTAAAGAGAGTAAATGTTTTGAAGAATTAGAGACCGATGAGGAACTAAAAGATGTAATTGATTTGTTATCTGAAGAGAAACCAAGCAAGAGGTTGTTGAAAAAGTGTAGCAGAAATTGGTGTAAGCTAGGACATGATCTTACAGTTGACAAAGGGTTTCTATTGCTAGGGACGAGATTAGTACCACCATGGAGTTTGAATTAGAAAAAACAGCAACTGGCACATGTGGGCAATTTAGGAATTGTAAATACAAAAGAGAGATTTTGAAGATATTCCTGGTGGCCTGTGCTTGATCATGATGTTGCGTGTATGGGTAGGAAGTGTCGAGTGTGTGGCGTGTGACACAGGTTTGAGAACTACTAGTATCCCTGTGCTTTGAAAACAGTTTGAGAGAGAAAGTTACCTTTGCTATTTGTTCACATATAATAAAGTACAATGCTGTTCCAGAGAGACAGAATTTTTTTTGAAAATGTGTGGAGTAGAGCATCAAATATCACCCACAGATCAATGGTCCTACTAAGAGAGTGGTAAAAACATTGAAGGAGGGGATACAATTGGCCAGAGCAAATGGCCTTGATGGGAAAATTGATTTGTCTCGGAGGATAACTGGATATTGTATGTTTCCACAATCCACTACCGGAAAGTCTCTTTTCGATCTGTTCAAAGACAGAGCTCCATTCAGAAAAGTGTGTCCAGGGTGGATGTTTTGGGGTAAAGGTTGTGTGAACAATGCACTGGGAGATTGGAGAGAATAATAAACATTTCACAAAAGAAAATTAAAGTTGAGCTATGACAAACAAAAAAATGCAAGGAATTAGGTGGTCAAATTGGAAGATTTTATAAAAATAAGAGCTACCAAAGGGTGTGCTGAGTGGTCCGAATTTATGAGTTAGTTTGAGGTAGTCACATTTTTTTAAAATGCAGTGAACCCACATGCTGGCAGGATCTGGAACAAAAACAGAGTAGCGGTTCTTCATCATGTTCCAGTGGAAAATGAGAAACTCAATACAGACAATCAAAATGGTGGGCTGGCTCAGCCAGGGATGGTAGGAAACAAAAATGTCTATCGAGCAGATGAGTGGGAGAATAATGAAGAAAACATCCTTTTTGAAGATTTTGGTAATAAAATAGTCATGTTATTGTTACATGATGTACTTTAATATGGTTTATTATGTCTAATTTCTTTTCACTGTTTTTAAGGGTTTTTATTTGTGTTATCTTGCTGTTAGTTATCTGTTAAGGGAGAGAGCAATATGGCATAAATAAAGTGACTTACTTATAGACTATGACGCTAAGTTTATTGCTCACAGAGTGCACTGTCAATGGAATGGGAACTTAGAATGTGATGAGGTAATGGAATCAGAATGTGGGGAGCTGTGAGGGACAGGTAAAGAGCTGCTTGTGAGTGGTGGTTGATATGTCTGGAAATAAATACAAGTCCCCTGTCATCTTTGTGGAGGAACAATGCAGTAACCAAACAAAAGACATGGAAAGGATTAGTACTTCATGGCAGGGGAAAACAGAAGATTGACAAGCTGGGTCAAGAATGAGAAGTAGGAAAATGAGTGACGAGGAAAAGTCAACCAAAGATAAGCCACTTAGGAGAGGGGAGGCTCCAATGTTGTGGTTCTTGATGAGCCACAATATGTTTTGCAACAGAAAGCATATGTGGTTTCCTAGGATTTGAGATAAAAATGATAACATGATAAAATAATACACTCACAAAATGTGCTGCTTGATTCCATATAATTTGTATTTTTGCCACATAATTTAGTCAACCCTGCTGTATAATTTGGTCCTCTTCTGCCATATAATTCACTGGCCCTGGTAGATACATCGTATCCTGACCTGTTATTCATCGTTTAGCGTGTCAGTCTCCAGGAGTAGCTTAAACTACATTTCCTTGTGATGTCATAGTATGGTATTCACTCTGAACTTGTGGAAAATAGCTGTGAAACAGCTCATTCATACTGTTGTGTATGTGTATGCTTTGCATTTCTGATACACTTATACTGGTAAGAAAATTGTGCGGCAAGCAACAACAAACACTTGCTTCGCGATTTCATTAGACTTTTAACACCATAAAAAGTAATGACAAGATCAGGTCTATAAAAGGCAAAGAGTTATCATCATTCCATGAGATGGTTGAATACTATAGAAAGTTTGTAAAAGATTTTGCTGGTACAACATACAATATGAGGAAGTTGTTAAAATAAAAAATAGAATTTCTGTGGGAGAGCAAATATTGAAAGGAATTTGAGTAGGGAGAGGAAGAACTAAGTCATGCTCCTTCTTTGCAAGCTGATGATCCAATGTGTGATGCAAAGGTGGTCTGTGAGGCAAGTGCAAATGGCTTAAGGTCCCATCTAATTCATACAAGAAATGGCCAAAAGAAACTCACTGTGTGTGTGTCACAAGCCTTGAACGAATCTTAATGTAATTATTCAGTTATAGAGAGAGTCTTTGGTAGTTTTCTGGGCAGTAAACAGATTCAAACTTTTTTTGTGAGGGATGAAATTTGCAGTTCAGACAGACCACAAACCTTTGGTAGAATTTTTTGCACGAAAGGAACTTGATTGTATAAACTCTTGCATTTGAAGGTGGGTTGTATGTCTACAGGAATACTGCTTCACAGTGCAGTATATGCCAGGAGCAGGAAATGGACTGTTTGCCAAGACTGGTTAAAGTGTGAGCTCCACCTTATGTGGAGGTGGAAGACTCAGTAGAGGCAGATGTCAGTGTTTGCCAAGTTACCCAAGGGAGCTTTAAAGAGAGTAAATGTTTTGAAGAATTAGAGACCGATGAGGAACTAAAAGATGTAATTGATTTGTTATCTGAAGAGAAACCAAGCAAGAGGTTGTTGAAAAAGTGTAGCAGAAATTGGTGTAAGCTAGGACATGATCTTACAGTTGACAAAGGGTTTCTATTGCTAGGGACGAGATTAGTACCACCATGGAGTTTGAATTAGAAAAAACAGCAACTGGCACATGTGGGCAATTTAGGAATTGTAAATACAAAAGAGAGATTTTGAAGATATTCCTGGTGGCCTGTGCTTGATCATGATGTTGCGTGTATGGGAACGAAGTGTCGAGTGTGTGGCGTGTGACACAGGTTTGAGAACTACTAGTATCCCTGTGCTTTGAAAACAGTTTGAGAGAGAAAGTTACCTTTGCTATTTGTTCACATATAATAGAGTACAATGCTGTTCCAGAGAGACAGAAAATTATTTGGTCCTACTAAGAGAGTGGTAAAAACATTGAAGGAGGGGATACAATTGGCCAGAGCAAATGGCCTTGATGGGAAAATTGATTTGTCTCGGAGGATAACTGGATATTGTATGTTTCCACAATCCACTACCGGAAAGTCTCTTTTCGAGCTGTTCAAAGACAGAGCTCCATTCAGAAAAGTGTGTCCAGGGTGGATGTTTTGGGGTAAAGGTTGTGTGAACAATGCACTGGGAGATTGGAGAGAATAATAAACATTTCACAAAAGAAAATTAAAGTTGAGCTATGACAAACAAAAAAATGCGAGGAATTAGGTGGTCAAATTGGAAGATTTTATAAAAAAGAAGAGCTACCAAAGGGTGTGCTGAGTGGTCCGAATTTATGAGTTAGTTTGAGGTAGTCACATTTTTTTAAAATGCAGTGAACACACATGCTGGCAGGATCTGGAACAAAAACAGAGTAGCGGTTCTTCATCATGTTCCAGTGGAAAATGAGAAACTCAATATAGACAATCAAAATGGTGGGCTGGCTCAGCCAGGGATGGTAGGAAACAAAAATGTCTATCGAGCAGATGAGTGGGAGAATAATGAAGAAAACATCCTTTTTGAAGATTTTGGTAATAAAATAGTCATGTTATTGTTACATGATGTACTTTAATATGGTTTATTATGTCTAATTTCTTTTCACTGTTTTTAAGGGTTTTTATTTGTGTTATCTTGCTGTTAGTTATCTGTTAAGGGAGGGAGCAATGTGACATAAATAAAGTGACTTACTTATAGACTATGACGCTAAGTTTATTGCTCACAGAGTGCACTGTCAATGGAATGGGAACTTAGAATGTGATGAGGTAATGGAATCAGAATGTGGGGAGCTGTGAGGGACAGGTAAAGAGCTGCTTGTGAGTGGTGGTTGATATGTCTGGAAATAAATACAAGTCCCCTGTCATCTTTGTGGAGGAACAATGCAGTAACCAAACAAAAGACATGGAAAGGACTAGTACTTCATGGCAGGGGAAAACAGAAGATTGACAAGCTGGGTCAAGAATGAGAAGTAGGAAAATGAGTGACGAGGAAAAGTCAACCAAAGATAAGCCACTTAGGAGAGGGGAGGCTCCAATGTTGTGGTTCTTGATGAGCCACAATATGTTTTACAACAGAAAGCATATGTGGTTTCCTAGGATTTGAGATGAAAATGATAACATGATAAAATAATACAATCACAAAATGTGCTGCTTGATTCCATATAATTTGTATTTTTTGCCACATAATTTAGTCAACCCTGCTGTATAATTTGGTCCTCTTCTGCCATATAATTCACTGGCCCTGGTAGATACATCGTATCCTGACCTGTTATTCATCGTTTAGCGTGTCAGTCTCCAAGAGTAGCTCAAACTACATTTCCTTGTGATGTCATAGTATGGTATTCACTCAGAACTTGTGGAAAATAGCTGTGAAACAGCTCATTCATACTGTTGTGTATGTTTATGCTTTGCATTTCTGATACACTTATACTGGTAAGAAAATTGTGCGGCAAGCAACAACAAACACTTGCTTCGCGATTTCATTAGACTTTTAACACCATAAAAAGTAATGACAAGATCAGGTCTATAAAAGGCAAAGAGTTATCATCATTCCATGAGATGGTTGAATACTATAGAAAGTTTGTAATAGATTTTGCTAAACAACATACAATATGAGGAAGTTGTTAAAAGAAAAAATAGAATTTCTGTGGGAGAGCGAATATTGAAAGGAATTTGAGTAGGGAGAGGAAGAACTAAGTCATGCTCCTTCTTTGCAAGCTGATGATCCAATGTGTGATGCAAATGTGGTCTGTGAGGCAAGTGCAAATGGCTTAAGGTCCCATCTAATTCATACAAGAAATGGCCAAAAGAAACTCACTGTGTGTGTGTCACAAGCCTTGAACGAATCTTAATTTAATTATTCAGTTATAGAGAGAGTCTTTGGTAGTTTTCTGGGCAGTAAACAGATTCAAACTTTTTTTGTGAGGGATGAAATTTGCAGTTCAGACAGACCAGAAACCTTTGGTAGAATTTTTTGCACGAAAGGAACTTGATTGTATAAACTCTTGCATTTGAAGGTGGGTTGTATGTCTACAGGAATACTGCTTCACAGTGCAGTATATACCAGGAGCAGGAAATGGACTGTTTGCCAAGACTGGTTAAAGTGTGAGCTCCACCTTATGTGGAGGTGGAAGACTCAGTAGAGGCAGATGTCAGTGTTTGCCAAGTTACCCAAGGGAGCTTTAAAGAGAGTAAATGTTTTGAAGAATTAGAGACCGATGAGGAACTAAAAGATGTAATTGATTTGTTATCTGAAGAGAAACCAAGCAAGAGGTTGTTGAAAAAGTGTAGCAGAAATTGGTGTAAGCTAGGACATGATCTTACAGTTGACAAAGGGTTTCTATTGCTAGGGACGAGATTAGTACCACCATGGAGTTTGAATTAGAAAAAACAGCAACTGGCACATGTGGGCAATTTAGGAATTGTAAATACAAAAGAGAGACTTTGAAGATATTCCTGGTGGCCTGTGCTTGATCATGATGTTGCGTGTATGGGTAGGAAGTGTCGAGTGTGTGGCGTGTGACACAGGTTTGAGAACTACTAGTATCCCTGTGCTTTGAAAACAGTTTGAGAGAGAAAGTTACCTTTGCTATTTGTTCACATATAATAGAGTACAATGCTGTTCCAGAGAGACAGAAAATTATTTGAAAATGTGTGGAGTAGAGCATAAAATATCACCCACAGACCAATGGTCCTACTAAGAGAGTGGTAAAAACATTGAAGGAGGGGATACAATTGGCCAGAGCAAATGGCCTTGATGGGAAAATTGATTTGTCTCGGAGGATAACTGGATATTGTATGTTTCCACAATCCACGACCGGAAAGTCTCTTTTCGAGCTGTTCAAAGACAGAGCTCCATTCAGAAAAGTGTGTCCAGGGTGGATGTTTTGGGGTAAAGGTTGTGTGAACAATGCACTGGGAGATTGGAGAGAATAATAAACATTTCACAAAAGAAAATTAAAGTTGAGCTATGACAAACAAAAAAATGCAAGGAATTAGGTGGTCAAATTGGAAGATTTTATAAAAATAGGAGCTACCAAAGGGTGTGCTGAGTGGTCCGAATTTATGAGTTAGTTTGAGGTAGTCACATTTTTTTAAAATGCAGTGAACACACATGCTGGCAGGATCTGGAACAAAAACAGAGTAGCGGTTCTTCATCATGTTCCAGTGGAAAATGAGAAACTCAATACAGACAATCAAAATGGTGGGCTGGCTCAGCCAGGGATGGTAGGAAACAAAAATGTCTATCGAGCAGATGAGTGGGAGAATAATGAAGAAAACATCCTTTTTGAAGATTTTGGTAATAAAATAGTCATGTTATTGTTACATGATGTACTTTAATATGGTTTATTATGTCTAATTTCTTTTCACTGCTTTTAAGGGTTTTTATTTGTGTTATCTTGCTGTTAGTTATCTGTTAAGGGAGGGAGCAATATGGCATAAATAAAGTGACTTACTTATAGACTATGACGCTAAGTTTATTGCTCACAGAGTGCACTGTCCATGGAATGGGAACTTAGAATGTGATGAGGTAATGGAATCAGAATGTGGGGAGCAGTGAGGGACAGGTAAAGAGCTGCTTGTGAGTGGTGGTTGATATGTCTGGAAATAAATACAAGTCCCCTGTCATCTTTGTGGAGGAACAATGCAGTAACCAAACAAAAGACATGGAAAGGAGTAGTACTTCATGGCAGGGGAAAACAGAAGATTGACAAGCTGGGTCAAGAATGAGAAGTAGGAAAATGAGTGACGAGGAAAAGTCAACCAAAGATAAGCCACTTAGGAGAGGGGAGGCTCCAATGTTGTGGTTCTTGATGAGCCACAATATGTTTTGCAACAGAAGGCATATGTGGTTTCCTAGGATTTGAGATAAAAATGATAACATTATAAAATAATACAATCACAAAATGTGCTGCTTGATTCCATATAATTTGTATTTTTTGCCACATAATTTAGTCAACCCTGCTGTATAATTTGGTCCTCTTCTGCCATATAATTCACTGGCCCTGGTAGATACATCGTATCCTGACCTGTTATTCATCGTTTAGCGTGTCAGTCTCCAAGAGTAGCTTAAACTACATTTCCGTGTGATGTCATAGTATGGTATTCACTCAGAACTTGTGGAAAATAGCTGTGAACAGCTCATTCATACTGTTGTGTATGTTTATGCTTTGCATTACTGATAAACTTATACTGGTAAGAAAATTGAGCGGCAAGCAACAACAAACACTTGCTTCGCGATTTCATTAGACTTTTAACACCATAAAAAGTAATGACAAGATCAGGTCTATAAAAGGCAAAGAGTTATCATCATTCCATGAGATGGTTGAATACTATAGAAAGTTTGTAAAAGATTTTGCTGGTACAACATACAATATGAGGAAGTTGTTACAATAAAAAAATAGAATTTCTGTGGGAGAGCGAATATTGAAAGGAATTTGAGAAGGGAGAGGAAGAACTAAGTCATGCTCCTTCTTTGCAAGCTGATGATCCAATGTGTGATGCAAAGGTGGTCTGTGAGGCAAGTGCAAATAGCTTAAGGTCCCATCTAATTCATACAAGAAATGGCCAAAAGAAACTCACTGTGTGTGTTTCACAAGCCTTGAACGAATCTTAATGTAATTATTCAGTTATAGAGAGAGTCTTTGGTAGTTTTCTGGGCAGTAAACAGATTCAAACTTTTTTTGTGAGGGATGAAATTTGCAGTTCAGACAGACCACAAACCTTTGGTAGAATTTTTTGCAAGAAAGGAACTTGATTGTATAAACTCTTGCATTTGAAGGTGGGTTGTATGTCTACAGGAATACTGCTTCACAGTGCAGTATATACCAGGAGCAGGAAATGGACTGTTTGCCAAGACTGGTTAAAGTGTGAGCTCCACCTTATGTGGAGGTGGAAGACTCAGTAGAGGCAGAAGTCAGTGTTTGCCAAGTTACCCAAGGGAGCTTTAAAGAGAGTAAATGTTTTGAAGAATTAGAGACCAATGAGGAACTAAAAGATGTAATTGATTTGTTATCTGAAGAGAAACCAAGCAAGAGGTTGTTGAAAAAGTGTAGCAGAAATTGGTGTAAGCTAGGACATGATCTTACAGTTGACAAAGGGTTTCTATTGCTAGGGACGAGATTAGTACCACCATGGAGTTTGAATTAGAAAAAACAGCAACTGGCACATGTGGGCAATTTAGGAATTGTAAATACAAAAGAGAGACTTTGAAGATATTCCTGGTGGCCTGTGCTTGATCATGATGTTGCGTGTATGGGTAGGAAGTGTCGAGTGTGTGGCGTGTGACACAGGTTTGAGAACTACTAGTATCCCTGTGCTTTGAAAACAGTTTGAGAGAGAAAGTTACCTTTGCTATTTGTTCACATATAATAGAGTACAATGCTGTTCCAGAGAGACAGAAAATTATTTGAAAATGTGTGGAGTAGAGCATAAAATATCACCCACAGACCAATGGTCCTACTAAGAGAGTGGTAAAAACATTGAAGGAGGGGATACAATTGGCCAGAGCAAATGGCCTTGATGGGAAAATTGATTTGTCTCAGAGGATAACTGGATATTGTATGTTTCCACAATCCACGACCGGAAAGTCTCTTTTCGAGCTGTTCAAAGACAGGGCTCCATTCAGAAAAGTGTGTCCAGGGTGGATGTTTTGGGGTAAAGGTTGTGTGAACAATGCACTGGGAGATTGGAGAGAATAATAAACATTTCACAAAAGAAAATTAAAGTTGAGCTATGACAAACAAAAAAATGCAAGGAATTAGGTGGTCAAATTGGAAGATTTTATAAAAATAAGAGCTACCAATGGGTGTGCTGAGTGGTCCGAATTTATGAGTCAGTTTCAGGTAGTCGCATTTTTTTTAAATGCAGTGAACACACATGCTGGCAGGATCTGGAACAAAAACAGAGTAGCGGTTCTTCATCATGTTCCAGTGGAAAATGAGAAACTCAATACAGACAATCAAAATGGTGGGCTGGCTCAGCCAGGGATGGTAGGAAACAAAAATGTCTATCGAGCAGATGAGTGGGAGAATAATGAAGAAAACATCCTTTTTGAAGATTTTGGTAATAAAATAGTCATGTTATTGTTACATGATGTACTTTAATATGGTTTATTATGTCTAATTTCTTTTCACTGTTTTTAAGGGTTTTTATTTGTGTTATCTTGCTGTTAGTTATCTGTTAAGGGAGGGAGCAATATGGCATAAATAAAGTGACTTACTTATAGACTATGACGCTAAGTTTATTGCTCACAGAGTGCACTGTCAATGGAATGCGAACTTAGAATGTGATGAGGTAATGTAATCAGAATGTGGGGAGCTGTGAGGGACAGGTAAAGAGCTGCTTGTGAGTGGTGGTTGATATGTCTGGAAATAAATACAAGTCCCCTGTCATCTTTGTGGAGGAACAATGCAGTAACCAAACAAAAGACATGGAAAGGAGTAGTACTTCATGGCAGGGGAAAACAGAAGATTGACAAGCTGGGTCAAGAATGAGAAGTAGGAAAATGAGTGACGAGGAAAAGTCAACCAAAGATAAGCCACTTAGGAGAGGGGAGGCTCCAATGTTGTGGTTCTTGATGAGCCACAATATGTTTTGCAACAGAAGGCATATGTGGTTTCCTAGGATTTGAGATAAAAATGATAACATTATAAAATAATACAATCACAAAATGTGCTGCTTGATTCCATATAATTTGTATTTTTTGCCACATAATTTAGTCAACCCTGCTGTATAATTTGGTCCTCTTCTGCCATATAATTCACTGGCCCTAGTAGATACATCGTATCCTGACCTGTTATTCATCGTTTAGTGTGTCAGTCTCCAAGAGTAGCTTAAACTACATTTCCTTGTGATGTCATAGTATGGTATTCACTCAGAACTTGTGGAAAATAGCTGTGAAACAGCTCATTCATACTGTTGTGTATGTTTATGCTTTGCATTACTGATACACTTATACTGGTAAGAAAATTGTGCGGCAAGCATCAACAAACACTTGCTTCGCGATTTCATTAGACTTTTAACACCATAAAAAGTAATGACAAGATCAGGTCTATAAAAGGCAAAGAGTTATCATCATTCCATGAGATGGTTGAATACTATAGAAAGTTTGTAAAAGATTTTGCTGGTACAACATACAATATGAGGAAGTTGTTACAAGAAAAAATAGAATTTCTGTGGGAGAGCGAATATTGAAAGGAATTTGAGAAGGGAGAGGAAGAACTAAGTCATGCTCCTTCTTTGCAAGCTGATGATCCAATGTGTGATGCAAAGGTGGTCTGGGAGGCAAGTGCAAATGGCTTAAGGTCCCATCTAATTCATACAAGAAATGGCCAAAAGAAACTCACTGTGTGTGTTTCACAAGCCTTGAACGAATCTTAATGTAATTATTCAGTTATAGAGAGAGTCTTTGGTAGTTTTCTGGGCAGTAAACAGATTCAAACTTTTTTTGTGAGGGATGAAATTTGCAGTTCAGACAGACCACAAACCTTTGGTAGAATTTTTTGCACGAAAGGAACTTGATTGTATAAACTCTTGCATTTGAATGTGGGTTGTATGTCTACAGGAATACTGCTTCACTGTGCAGTATATACCAGGAGCAGGAAATGGACTGTTTGCCAAGACTGGTTAAAGTGTGAGCTCCACCTTATGTGGAGGTGGAAGACTCAGTAGAGGCAGATGTCAGTGTTTGCCAAGTTACCCAAGGGAGCTTTAAAGAGAGTAAATGTTTTGAAGAATTAGAGACCGATGAGGAACTAAAAGATGTAATTGATTTGTTATCTGAAGAGACACCAAGCAAGAGGTTGTTGAAAAAGTGTAGCAGAAATTGGTGTAAGCTAGGACATGATCTTACAGTTGACAAAGGGTTTCTATTGCTAGGGACGAGATTAGTACCACCATGGAGTTTGAATTAGAAAAAACAGCAACTGGCACATGTGGGCAATTTAGGAATTGTAAATACAAAAGAGAGATTTTGAAGATATTCCTGGTGGCCTGTGCTTGATCATGATGTTGCGTGTATGGGTAGGAAGTGTCGAGTGTGTGGCGTGTGACACAGGTTTGAGAACTACTAGTATCCCTGTGCTTTGAAAACAGTTTGAGAGAGAAAGTTACCTTTGCTATTTGTTCACATATAATAGAGTACAATGCTGTTCCAGAGAGACAGAAAATGATTTGGTCCTACTAAGAGAGTGGTAAAAACATTGAAGGAGGGGATACAATTGGCCAGAGCAAATGGCCTTGATGGGAAAATTGATTTGTCTCGGAGGATAACTGGATATTGTATGTTTCCACAATCCACTACCGGAAAGTCTCTTTTCGAGCTGTTCAAAGACAGAGCTCCATTCAGAAAAGTGTGTCCAGGGTGGATGTTCTGGGTGAACAATGCACTGGGAGATTGGAGATTGGAGAGAATAATAAACATTTCACAAAAGAAAATTAGAGTTGAGCTATGACAAACAAAAAAATGCAAGGAATTAGGTGGTCAAATTGGAAGATTTTATAAAAATAAGAGCTACCAAAGGGTGTGCTGAGTGGTCCGAATTTATGAGTTAGTTTGAGGTAGTCACATTTTTTTAAAATGCAGTGAACACACATGCTGGCAGGATCTGGAACAAAAACAGAGTAGCGGTTCTTCATCATGTTCCAGTGGAAAATGAGAAACTCAATACAGACAATCAAAATGGTGGGCTGGCTCAGCCAGGGATGGTAGGAAACAAAAATGTTTATCGAGCAGATGAGTGGGAGAATAATGAAGAAAACATCCTTTTTGAAGATTTTGGTAATAAAATAGTCATGTTATTGTTACATGATGTACTTTAATATGGTTTATTATGTCTAATTTCTTTTCACTGTTTTTAAGGGTTTTTATTTGTGTTATCTTGCTGTTAGTTATCTGTTAAGGGAGGGAGCAATGTGGCATAAATAAAGTGACTTACTTATAGACTATGACGCTAAGTTTATTGCTCACAGAGTGCACTGTCAATGGAATGGGAACTTAGAATGTGATGAGGTAATGGAATCAGAATGTGGGGTGCTGTGAGGGACAGGTAAAGAGCTGCTTGTGAGTGGTGGTTGATATGTCTGGAAATAAATACAAGTCCCCTGTCATCTTTGTGGAAGAACAATGCAGTAACCAAACAAAAGACATGGAAAGGAGTAGTACTTCATGGCAGGGGAAAACAGAAGATTGACAAGCTGGGTCAAGAATGAGAAGTAGGAAAATGAGTGACGAGGAAAAGTCAACCAAAGATAAGCCACTTAGGAGAGGGGAGGCTCCAATGTTGTGGTTCTTGATGAGCCACAATATGTTTTGCAACAGAAAGCATATGTGGTTTCCTAGGATTTGAGATGAAAATGATAACATGATAAAATAATACAATCACAAAATGTCCTGCTTGATTCCATATAATTTGTATTTTTTGCCACATAATTTAGTCAACCCTGCTGTATAATTTGGTCCTCTTCTGCCATATAATTCACTGGCCCTGGTAGATACATCGTATCCTGACCTGTTATTCATCGTTTAGCGTGTCAGTCTCCAAGAGTAGCTTAAACTACATTTCCTTGTGATGTCATAGTATGGTATTCACTCAGAACTTGTGGAAAATAGCTGTGAAACAGCTCATTCATACTGTTGTGTATGTTTATGCTTTGCATTTCTGATACACTTATACTGGTAAGAAAATTGTGCGGCAAGCAACAACAAACACTTGCTTCGCGATTTCATTAGACTTCTAACACCATAAAAAGTAATGACAAGATCAGGTCTATAAAAGGCAAAGAGTTATCATCATTCCATGAGATGGTTGAATACTATAGAAAGTTTGTAAAAGATTTTGCTGGTACAACATACAATATGAGGAAGTTGTTAAAAGAAAAAATAGAATTTCTGTGGGAGAGCGAATATTGAAAGGAATTTGAGAAGGGAGAGGAAGAACTAAGTCATGCTCCTTCTTTGCAAGCTGATGATCCAATGTGTGATGCAAAGGTGGTCTGTGATGCAAGTGCAAATGGCTTAAGGTCCCATCTAATTCATACAAGAAATGGCCAAAAGAAACTCACTGTGTGTGTGTCCCAAGCCTTGAACGAATCTTAATGTAATTATTCAGTTATAGAGAGAGTCTTTGGAAGTTTTCTGGGCAGTAAACAGATTCAAACTTTTTTTGTGAGGGATGAAATTTGCAGTTCAGACAGACCACAAACCTTTGGTAGAATTTTTTGCACGAAAGGAACTTGATTGTATAAACTCTTGCATTTGAAGGTGGGTTGTATGTCTACAGGAATACTGCTTCACAGTGCAGTATATACCAGGAGCAGGAAATGGACTGTTTGCCAAGACTGGTTAAAGTGTGAGCTCCACCTTATGTGGAGGTGGAAGACTCAGTAGAGGCAGATGTCAGTGTTTGCCAAGTTACCCAAGGGAGCTTTAAAGAGAGTAAATGTTTTGAAGAATTAGAGACCGATGAGGAACTAAAAGATGTAGTTGATTTGTTATCTAAAGAGAAACCAAGCAAGAGGTTGTTGAAAAAGTGTAGCAGAAATTGGTGTAAGCTAGGACATGATCTTACAGTTGACAAAGGGTTTCTATTGCTAGGGACGAGATTAGTACCACCATGGAGTTTGAATTAGAAAAAACAGCAACTGGCACATGTGGGCAATTTAGGAATTGTAAATACAAAAGAGAGATTTTGAAGATATTCCTGGTGGCCTGTGCTTGATCATGATGTTGCGTGTATGGGTAGGAAGTGTCGAGTGTGTGGCATGTGACACAGGTTTGAGAACTACTAGTATCCCTGTGTTTTGAAAACAGTTTGAGAGAGAAAGTTACCTTTGCTATTTGTTCACATATAATAGAGTACAATGCTGTTCCAGAGAGACAGAAAATGATTTGGTCCTACTAAGAGAGTGGTAAAAACATTGAAGGAGGGGATACAATTGGCCAGAGCAAATGGCCTTGATGGGAAAATTGATTTGTCTCGGAGGATAACTGGATATTGTATGTTTCCACAATCCACTACCGGAAAGTCTCTTTTCGAGCTGTTCAAAGACAGAGCTCCATTCAGAAAAGTTTGTCCAGGGTGGATGTTTTGGGGTAAAGGTTGTGTGAACAATGCACTGGGAGATTGGAGAGAATAATAAACATTTCACAAAAGAAAATTAAAGTTGAGCTATGACAAACAAAATAATGCAAGGAATTAGGTGGTCAAATTGGAAGATTTTATATAAATAAGAGCTACCAAAGGGTGTGCTGAGTGGTTCGAATTTATGAGTTAGTTTGAGGTAGTCACATTTTTTTAAAATGCAGTGAACACACATGCTGGCAGGATCTGGAACAAAAACAGAGTAGCGGTTCTTCATCATGTTCCAGTGGAAAATGAGAAACTCAATACAGACAATCAAAATGGTGGGCTGGCTCAGCCAGGGATGGTAGGAAACAAAAATGTTTATCGAGCAGATGAGTGGGAGAATAATGAAGAAAACATCCTTTTTGAAGATTTTGGTAATAAAATAGTTATGTTATTGTTACATGATGTACTTTAATATGGTTTATTATGTCTAATTTCTTTTCACTGTTTTTAAGGGTTTTTATTTGTGTTATCTTGCTGTTAGTTATCTGTTAAGGGAGGGAGCAATGTGGCATAAATAAAGTGACTTACTTATAGACTATGACGCTAAGTTTATTGCTCACAGAGTGCACTGTCAATGGAATGGGAACTTAGAATGTGATGAGGTAATGGAATCAGAAGGTGGGGAGCTGTGAGGGATAGGTAAAGAGCTGCTTGTGAGTGGTGGTTGATATGTTTGGAAATAAATACAAGTCCCCTGTCACCTTTGTGGAGGAACAATGCAGTAACCAAACAAAAGACATGGAAAGAAGTAGTACTTCATGGCAGGGGAAAACAGAAGATTGACAAGCTGGGTCAAGAATGAGAAGTAGGAAAATGAGTGACGAGGAAAAGTCAACCAAAGATAAGCCACTTAGGAGAGGGGAGGCTCCAATGTTGTGGTTCTTGATGAGCCACAATATGTTTTGCAACAGAAAGCATATGTGGTTTCCTAGGATTTGAGATAAAAATGATAACATGATAAAATAATACAATCACAAAATGTGCTGCTTGATTCCATATAATTTGTATTTTTTGCCACATAATTTAGTCAACCCTGCTGTATAATTTGGTCCTCTTCTGCCATATAATTCACTGGCCCTGGTAAATACGTCGTATCCTGACCTGTTATTCATCGATTAGCGTGTCAGTCTCCAAGAGTAGCCCAAACTACATTTCCTTGTAATGTCATAGTATGGTATTCACTCAGAACTTGTGGAAAATAGCGGTGAAACAGCTCATTCATACTGTTGTGTATGTTTATGCTTTGCATTTCTGATGCACTTATACTGGTAAGAAAATTGTGAGGCAAGCAACAACAAATACTTGCTTCGCGATTTCATTAGACTTTTAACACCATAAAAAGTAATGACAAGATCAGGTCTATAAAAGGCAAAGAGTTATCATCATTCCATGAGATGGTTGAATACTATAGAAAGTTTGTAAAAGATTTTGCTGGTACAACATACAATATGAGGAAGTTGTTAAAAGAAAAAATAGAATTTCTGTGGGACAGCGAATATTGAAAGGAATTTGAGTGGGGAAAGGAAGAACTAAGTCACGCTCCTTCTTTGCAAGCTGATGATCCAATGTGTGATGCAAAGGTGGTCTGTGATGCAAGTGCAAATGGCTTAAGGTCCCATCTAATTCATACAAGAAATGGCCAAAAGAAACTCACTGTGTGTGTGTCACAAGCCTTGAACGAATCTTAATGTAATTATTCAGTTATAGAGAGAGTCTTTGGTAGTTTTCTGGACAGTAAACAGATTCACACTTTTTTTGTGAGGGATGAAATTTGCAGTTCAGACAAACCACAAACCTTTGGTAGAATTTTTTGCACGAAAGGAACTTGATTGTATAAACTATTGCATTTGAAGGTGGGTTGTATGTCTACAGGAATACTGCTTCACAGTGCAGTATATACCAGGAGCAGGAAATGGACTGTTTGCCAAGACTGGTTAAAGTGTGAGCTCCACCTTATGTGGAGGTGGAAGACTCAGTAGAGGCAGATGTCAGTGTTGGCCAAGTTACCCAAGGGAGCTTTAAAGAGAGTAAATGTTTTGAAGAATTAGAGACCGATGAGGAACTAAAAGATGTAATTGATTTGTTATCTGAAGAAAACCCAAGCAAGAGGTTGTTGAAAAAGTGTAGCAGAAATTGGTGTAAGCTAGTTCATGAACTTACAGTTGACAAAGGGTTTCTATTGCTAGGGACGAGATTAGTACCACCATGGAGTTTGAATTAGAAAAAACAGCAACTGGCACATGTGGGCAATTTAGGAATAGTAAATACAAAAGAGAGATTTTGAAGATATTCCTGGTGGCTTGTGCTTGATCATGATGTTGCGTGTATGGGTAGGAAGTGTCGAGTGTGTGGCGTGTGACACAGGTTTGAGAACTACTAGTATCCCTGTGCTTTGAAAACAGTTTGAGAGAGAAAGTTACCTTTGCTATTTGTTCACATATAATAGAGTACAATGCTGTTCCAGAGAGACAGAAAATCATTTGAAAATGTGTGGAGTAGAGCATAAAATATCACCCACAGACCAATTGTCCTACTAAAAGAGTGGCAAAAACATTGAAGGAGGGGATACAATTGGCCAGAGCAAATGGCCTTGATGGGAAAATTGATTTGTCTCGGAGGATAACTGGATATTGTATGTTTCCACAATCCACCACCGGAAAGTCTCTTTTCGAGCTGTTCAAAGACAGAGCTCCATTCAGAAAAGTGTGTCCAGGGTGGATGTTTTGGGGTAAAGGTTGCGTGAACAATGCACTGGGAGATTGGAGAGAATAATAAACATTTCACAAAAGAAAATTAAAGTTGAGCTGTGACAAACAAAAAAATGCAAGGAATTAGGTGGTCAAATTGGAACATTTTATAAAAATAAGAGCTACCAAAGGGTGTGCTGAGTGGTCCGAATTTATGAGTTAGTTTGAGGTAGTCACATTTTTTTAAAATGCAGTGAACAGACATGCTGCCAGGATCTGGAACAAAAACAGAGTAGCGTTTCTTCATCATGTTCCAGTGGAAAATGAGAAACTCAATACAGACAATCAAAATGGTGGGCTGGCTCAGCCAGGGATGGTAGGAAACAAAAATGTCTATCGAGCAGAAGAGTGGGAGAATAATGAAGAAAACATCCTTTTTGAAGGTTTTGATAATAAAATAGTCATGTTATTGTTACATGATGTACTTTAATATGGTTTATTATGTCTAATTTCTTTTCACTGTTTTTAAGGGTTTTTATTTGTGTTATCTTGCTGTTAGTTATCTGTTAAGGGAGGGAGCAATGTTGCATAAATAAAGTGACATACTTAAGACTATAACGCTATGTTTATTGCTCACAGAGTGCACTGTCCATGAAATGGGAACTTAGAAGGTGATGAGGTAATGGAATCAGAATGTGGGGAGCTGTGAGGGACAGGTAAAGAGCTGCTTGTGAGTGGTGGTTGATATGTTTGGAAATAAATACAAGTCCCCTGTCATCTCTGTGGAGGAACAATGCAGTAAACAAACAAAAGACATGGAAAGGAGTAGTACTTCATGGCATTGGAAAACAGAAGATTGACAAGCTGGGTCAAGAATGAGAAGTAGGAAAATGAGTGACAAGGAAAAGTCAACCAAAGATAAGCCACTTAGGAGAGGGGAGGATCCAATGTTGTGGTTCTTGATGAGCCACAATATGTTTTGCAACAGAAAGCATATGTGGTTTCCTAGGATTTGAGATAAAAATGATGAAATGATAAAATAATACAATCACAAAATGTGCTGCTTGATTCCATATAATTTGTATTTTTTGCCACATAATTTAGTCAACCCTGCTGTATAATTTGGTCCTCTTCTGCCATATAATTCACTGGCCCTGGTAGATACATCGTATCCTGACCTGTTATTCATCGTTTAGCGTGTCAGTCTCCAAGAGTAGCTCAAACTACACTTCCTTGTGATGTCATAGTATGGTATTCACTCAGAACTTTTGAAAAATAGCTGTGAAACAGCTCATTCATACTGTTGTGTATGTTTATGCTTTGCATTTCTGATACACTTTTACTGGTAAGAAAATTGTGCAGCAAGCAACAACAAACACTTGCTTCGCAATTTCATTAGACTTTCAACACCATAAAAAGTAATGACAAGATCAGGTCTATAAAAGGCAAAGAGTTATCATCAATCCATGAGATGGTTGAATACTATAGAAAGTTTGTAAAAGATTTTGCTGGTACAATATACAATATGAGGAAGTAGTTAAAAGAAAAAATAGAATTTCTGTGGGAGAGTGAATATTGAAAGGAATTTGAGTAGGGAGAGGAAGAACTAAGTCATGCTCCTTCTTTGCAAGCTTATAATCCAATGTGTGATGCAAAGGTGGTCTGTGATGCAAGTGCAAATGGCTTAAGGTCCCATCTAATTCATACAAGAAATGGCCAAAAGAAACTCACTGTGTGTGTGTCACAAGCCTTGAACGAATCTTAATATAATTATTGAGTTATAGAGAGAGTTCTCGGTAGTTTTCTGGGCAGTAAACAGATTCAAACTTTTTTTGTGAGGGATGAAATTTGCAGTTCAGACAGACAACAAACCTTTGGTAGAATATTTTGCACTAAAGGAACTTGATTGTATAAACTCTTGCATTTGAAGGTGGGTTGTATGTCTAGAGGAATACTGCTTCACAGTGCAGTATATACCAGGAGCAGGAAATGGACTGTTTGCCAAGACTGGTTAAAGTGTGAGCTCCACCTTATGTGGAGGTGGAAGACTCAGTAGAGGCAGATGTCAGTGTTTGCCAAGTTACCCAAGGGAGCTTTAAAGAGAGTAAATGTTTTGAAGAATTAGAGACCGATGAGGAACTAAAAGATGTAATTGATTTGTTATCTGAAGAGAAACCAAGCAAGAAGTTGTTGAAAAAGTGTAGCAGAAGTTGGAGTAAGCTAGGACATGAACTTACAGTTGACAAAGGGTTTCTATTACTAGGGATGAGATTAGTACCACCATGGAGTTTGAATTAGAAAAAACAGCAACTGGCACATGTGGGCAATTTAGGAATTGTAAATACAAAAGAGAGATTTTGAAGATATTCCTGGTGGCCTGTGCTTGATCATGATGTTGCGTGTATGGGTAGGAAGTGTCGAGTGTGTGGCGTGTGACACAGGTTTGAGAACTACTAGTATCCCTGTGCTTTGAAAACAGTTTGAGAGAGAAAGTTACCTTTGCTATTTGTTCACATATAATAGAGTACAATGCTGTTCCAGAGAGACAGAAAATTATTTGAAAATGTGTGGAGTAGAGCATAAAATATCACCCACAGACCAATGGTCCTACTAAGAGAGTGGTAAAAACATTGAAGCAGGGGATACAATTAGCCAGAGCAAATGGCCTTGATGGGAACATTGATTTGTCTCGGAGGATAACTGGATATTGTATGTTTCCACAATCCACCACCGGAAAGTCTCTTTTCGAGCTGTTCAAAGACAGAGCTCCATTCAGAAAAGTGTGTCCAGGTTGGATGTTTTGGGGTAAAGGTTGTGTGAACAATGCACCTGGACATTGGAGAGAATAATAAACATTTCACAAAAGAAAATTAAAGTTGAGGTATGACAAACAAAAAAATGCAAGGAATTAGGTGGTCAAATTGGAAGATTTTATAAAAATAAGAGCTACCAAAGGGTGTGCTGAGTGGTCCGAATTTATGAGTTAGTTTGAGGTAGTCACATTTTTTTTAAATGCAGTGAACACACATGCTGGCAGGATCTGGAACAAAAACAGAGTAGCGGTTCTTCATCATGTTCCAGTGGAAAATGAGAAACTCAATACAGACAATCAAAATGGTGGGCTGGCTCAGCCAGGGATGGTAGGAAACAAAAATGTCTATCGAGCAGAAGAGTGGGAGAATAATGAAGAAAACATCCTTTTTGAAGATTTTGGTAATAAAATAGTCATGTTATTGTTACATGATGTACTTTAATATGGTTTATTATGTCTAATTTTTTTTCACTGGTTTTAAGGTTTTTTATTTGTGTTATCTTGCTGTTAGTTATCTGTTAAGGGAGGGAGCAATGTGGCATAAATAAACTGACTTGCTTATAGACTATGATGCTAAGTTTATTGCTCACAGTGTGCACTGTCCATGGAATGGGAACTTAGAATGTGATAAGGTAATGGAATCAGAAGGTGGGGAGCTGTGAGGGACAGGTAAAGAGCTGCTGGTGAGTGGTGGTTGATATGTCTGGAAATAAATACAAGTCCCCTGTCATCTTTGTGGAGGAACAATGCAGTAACCAAACAAAAAACATGGAAAGGAGTAGTACTTCATGGCAGGGAAAAACAGAAGATTGACAAGCTGGGTCAAGAATGAGAAGTAGGAAAATGAGTGACGAGGAAAAGTCAACCAAAGATAAGCCACTTAGGAGAGGGGAGGCTCCAATGTTGTGGTTCTTGATGAGCCACAATATGTTTTACAACAGAAAGCATATGTGGTTTCCTAGGATTTGAGATAAAAATGATAACATGATAAAATAATAAAATCACAAAATGTGCTGCTTGATTCCATATATTTTGTATTTTTTGCCACATAATTTAGTCAACCCTGCTGTATAATTTGGTCCTCTTCTGCCATATAATTCACTGGCCCTGGTAGATACATCGTATCCTGACCTGTTATTCATCGTTTAGCGTGTCAGTCTCCAAGAGTAGCTCAAACTACACTTCCTTGTGATGTCATAGTATGGTATTCACTCAGAACTTGTGAAAAATAGCTGTGAAACAGCTCATTCACACTGTTGTGTATGTTTATGCTTTGCAGTTCTGATACACTTTTACTGGTAAGAAAATTGTGCGGCAAGCAACAACAAACACTTGCTTCGCAATTTCATTAGACATTTAACACCATAAAAAGTAATGACAAGATCAGGTCTATAAAAGGCAAAGAGTTATCATCATTCCATGAGATGGTTGAATCCTATAGAAAGTTTGTAAAAGATTTTGCTTGTACAACATACAATATGAGGAAGTTGTTAAAAGAAAAAATAGAATTTCTGTGGGAGAGTGAATATTGAAAGGAATTTGAGTAGGGAGAGGAAGAACTAAGTCATGCTCCTTCTTTGCAAGCTTATGATCCAATGTGTGATGCAAAGGTGGTCTGTGATGCAAGTGCAAATGGCTTAAGGTCCCATCTAATTCATACAAGAAATGGCCAAAAGAAACTCACTGTGTGTGTATCACAAGCCTTGAACGAATCTTAATATAATTATTGAGTTATAGAGAGAGTCTTTGGTAGTTTTCTGGGCAGTAAACAGATTCAAACTTTTTTTGTGAGGGATGAAATTTGCAGTTCAGACAGACAACAAACCTTTGGTAGAATATTTTGCACGAAAGGAACTTGATTGTATAAACTCTTGCATTTGAAGGTGGGTTGTATGTCTAGAGGAATACTGCTTCACAGTGCAGTATATACCAGGAGCAGGAAATGGACTGTTTGCCAAGACTGGTTAAAGTGTGTGCTCCACCTTATGTGGAGGTGGAAGACTCAGTAGAGGCAGATGTCAGTGTTTGCCAAGTTACCCAAGGGAGCTTTAAAGAGAGTAAATGTTTTGAAGAATTAGAGACCGATGAGGAACTAAAAGATGTAATTGATTTGTTATCTGAAGAGAAACCAAGCAAGAAGTTGTTGAAAAAGTGTAGCAGAAGTTGGAGTAAGCTAGGACATGAACTTACAGTTGACAAAGGGTTTCTATTACTAGGGACGAGATTAGTACCACCATGGAGTTTGAATTAGAAAAAACAGCAACTGGCACATGTGGGCAATTTAGGAATTGTACATACAAAAGAGAGATTTTTAAGATATTCCTGGTGGCCTGTGCTTGATCATGATGTTGCGTGTATGGGTAGGAAGTGTCCAGTGTGTGGCGTGTGACACAGGTTTGAGAACTACTAGTATCCCTGTGCTTTGAAAACAGTTTGAGAGAGAAAGTTACCTTTGCTATTTGTTCACATATAATAGAGTACAATGCTGTTCCAGAGAGACAGAAAATTATTTGAAAATGTGTGGAGTAGAGCATAAAATATCACCCACAGACCAATGGTCCTACTAAGAGAGTGGTAAAAACATTGAAGCAGGGGATACAATTAGCCAGAGCAAATGGCCTTGATGGGAACATTGATTTGTCTCGGAGGATAACTGGATATTGTATGTTTCCACAATCCACCACCAGAAAGTCTCTTTTCGAGCTGTTCAAAGACAGAGCTCCATTCAGAAAAGTGTGTCCAGGTTGGATGTTTTGGGGTAAAGGTTGTGTGAACAATGCACCTGGACATTGGAGAGAATAATAAACATTTCACAAAAGAAAATTAAAGTTGAGGTATGACAAACAAAAAAATGCAAGGAATTAGGTGGTCAAATTGGAAGATTTTATAAAAATAAGAGCTACCAAAGGGTGTGCTGAGTGGTCCCAAATTTAGGAGTTAGTTTGAGGTAGTCACATTTTTTTAAAATGCAGTGAACACACATGCTGGCAGGATCTGGAACAAAAACAGAGTAGCGGTTCTTCATCATGTTCCAGTGGAAAATGAGAAACTCAATACAGACAATCAAAAATGGTGGGCTGGCTCAGCCAGGGATGGTAGGAAACAAAAATGTCTATCGAGCAGAAGAGTGGGAGAATAATGAAGAAAACATCCTTTTTGAAGATTTTGGTAATAAAATAGTCATGTTATTGTTACATGATGTACTTTAATATGGTTTATTATGTCTAATTTCTTTTCACTGTTTTTAAGGTTTTTTATTTGTGTTATCTTGCTGTTAGTTATCTGTTAAGGGAGGGAGCAATGTGGCATAAATAAACTGACTTGCTTATAGACTATGATGCTAAGTTTATTGCTCAAAGTGTGCACTGTCCATGGAATGGGAACTTAGAATGTGATAAGGTAATGGAATCAGAATGCGGGGAGCTGTGAGGGACAGGTAAAGAGCTGCTGGTGAGTGGTGGTTGATATGTCTGGAAATAAATACAAGTCCCCTGTCATCTTTGTGGAGGAACAATGCAGTAACCAAACAAAAAACATGGAAGGGAGTAGTACTTCATGGCAGGGAAAAACAGAAGATTGACAAGCTGGGTCAAGAATGAGAAGTAGGAAAATGAGTGACGAGGAAAAGTCAACCAAAGATAAGCCACTTAGGAGAGGGGAGGCTCCAATGTTGTGGTTCTTGATGAGCCACAATATGTTTTGCAACAGAAAGCATATGTGGTTTCCTAGGATTTGAGATAAAAATGATAACATGATAAAATAATACAATCACAAAATGTGCTGCTTGATTCCATATAATTTGTATTTTTTGCCACATAATGTAGTCAACCCTGCTGTATAATTTGGTCCTCTTCTGCCATATAATTCACTGGCCCTGGTAGATACATCGTATCCTGACCTGTTATTCATCGTTTAGCGTGTCAGTCTCCAAGAGTAGCTCAAACTACACTTCCTTGTGATGTCATAGTATGGTATTCACTCAGAACTTGTGAAAAATAGCTGTGAAACAGCTCATTCACACTGTTGTGTATGTTTATGCTTTGCAGTTCTGATACACTTTTACTGGTAAGAAAATTGTGCGGCAAGCAACAACAAACACTTGCTTCGCAATTTTATTAGACATTTAACACCATAAAAAGTAATGACAAGATCAGGTCTATAAAAGGCAAAGAGTTATCATCATTCCATGAGATGGGTGAATCCTATAGAAAGTTTGTAAAAGATTTTGCTTGTACAACATACAATATGAGGAAGTTGTTAAAAGAAAAAATAGAATTTCTGTGGGAGACTGAATATTGAAAGGAATTTGAGTAGGGAGAGGAAGAACTAAGTCATGCTCCTTCTTTGCAAGCTTATGATCCAATGTGTGATGCAAAGGTGGTCTGTGATGCAAGTGCAAATGGCTTAAGGTCCCATCTAATTCATACAAGAAATGGCCAAAAGAAACTCACTGTGTGTGTATCACAAGCCTTGAACGAATCTTAATATATTTATTGAGTTATAGAGAGAGTCTTTGGTGGTTTTCTGGGCAGTAAACAGATTCAAACTTTTTTTGTGAGGGATGAAATTTGCAGTTCAGACAGACAACAAACCTTTGGTAGAATATTTTGCACGAAAGGAACTTGATTGTATAAACTCTTGCATTTGAAGGTGGGTTGTATGTCTAGAGGAATACTGCTTCACAGTGCAGTATATACCAGGAGCAGGAAATGGACTGTTTGCCAAGACTGGTTAAAGTGTGTGCTCCACCTTATGTGGAGGTGGAAGACTCAGTAGAGGCAGATGCCAGTGTTTGCCAAGTTACCCAAGGGAGCTTTAAAGAGAGTAAATGTTTTGAAGAATTAGAGACCGATGAGGAACTAAAAGATGTAATTGATTTGTTATCTGAAGAGAAACCAAGCAAGAAGTTGTTGAAAAAGTGTAGCAGAAGTTGGAGTAAGCTAGGACATGAACTTACAGTTGACAAAGGGTTTCTATTACTAGGGACGAGATTAGTACCACCATGGAGTTTGAATTAGAAAAAACAGCAACTGGCACATGTGGGCAATTTAGGAATTGTAAATACAAAAGAGAGATTTTGAAGATATTCCTGGTGGCCTGTGCTTTATCATGATGTTGCGTGTATGGGTAGGAAGTGTCGAGTGTGTGGCGTGTGACACAGGTTTGAGAACTACTAGTATCCCTGTACTTTGAAAACAGTTTGAGAGAGAAAGTTACCTTTGCTATTTGTTCACATATAATAGAGTACAATGCTGTTCCAGAGAGACAGAAAATTATTTGAAAATGTGTGGAGTAGAGCATAAAATATCACCCACAGACCAATGGTCCTACTAAGAGAGTAGTAAAAACATTGAAGCAGGGGATACAATTAGCCAGAGCAAATGGCCTTGATGGGAACATTGATTTGTCTCGGAGGATAACTGGATATTGTATGTTTCCACAATCCACCACCGGAAAGTCTCTTTTCGAGCTGTTCAAAGACAGAGCTCCATTCAGAAAAGTGTGTCCAGGTTGGATGTTTTGGGGTAAAGGTTGTGTGAACAATGCACCTGGACATTGGAGAGAATAATAAACATTTCACAAAAGAAAATTAAAGTTGAGGTATGACAAACAAAAAAATGCAAGGAATTAGGTGGTCAAATTGGAAGATTTTATAAAAATAAGAGCTACCAAAGGGTGTGCTGAGTGGTCCGAATTTATGAGTTAGTTTGAGGTAGTCACATTTTTTTAAAATGCAGTGAACACACATGCTGGCAGGATCTGGAACAAAAACAGAGTAGCGGTTCTTCATCATGTTCCAGTGGAAAATGAGAAACTCAATACAGACAATCAAAATGGTGCGCTGGCTCAGCCAGGGATGGTAGGAAACAAAAATGTCTATCGAGCAGAAGAGTGGGAGAATAATGAAGAAAACATCCTTTTTGAAGATTTTGGTAATAAAATAGTCATGTTATTGTTACATGATGTACTTTAATATGGTTTATTATGTCTAATTTCTTTTCACTGTTTTTAAGGTTTTTTATTTGTGTTATCTTGCTGTTAGTTATCTGTTAAGGGAGGGAGCAATGTGGCATAAATAAACTGACTTGCTTATAGACTATGATGCTAAGTTTATTGCTCACAGTGTGCACTGTCCATGGAATGGGAACTTAGAATGTGATAAGGTAATGGAATCAGAATGTGGGGAGCTGTGAGGGACAGGTAAAGAGCTGCTTGTGAGTGGTGGTTCATATGTCTGGAAATAAATACAAGTCCCCTGTCATCTTTGTGGAGGAACAATGCAGTAACCAAACAAAAGACATGGAAAGGAGTAGTACTTCATTGCAGGGGAAAACAGAAGATTGACAAGCTGGGTCAAGAATGAGAAGTAGGAAAATGAGTGACGAGGAAAAGTCAACCAAAGATAAGCCACTTAGGAGAGGGGAGGCTCCAATGTTGTGGTTCTTGATGAGCCACAATATGTTTTGCAACAGAAAGCATATGTGGTTTCCTAAGATTTGAGATAAAAATGATAACATGATAATATAATACAATCACAAAATGTGCTGCTTGATTCCATATAATTTGTATTTTTTGCCACATAATTTAGTCAACCCTGCTGTATAATTTGGTCCTCTTCTGCCATATAATTCACTGGCCCTGGTAGATACATCGTATCCTGACCTGTTATTCATCGTTTAGCGTGTCAGTCTCCAAGAGTAGCTCAAACTACACTTCCTTGTGATGTCATAGTATGGTATTCACTCAGAACTTGTGAAAAATAGCTGTGAAACAGCTCATTCACACTGTTGTGTATGTTTATGCTTTGCAGTTCTGATACACTTTTACTGGTAAGAAAATTGTGCGGCAAGCAACAACAAACACTTGCTTCGCAATTTCATTAGACTTTTAACACCATAAAAAGTAATGACAAGATCAGGTCTATAAAAGGCAAAGAGTTATCATCATTCCATGAGATGGTTGAATCCTATAGAAAGTTTGTAAAAGATTTTGCTTGTACAACATACAATATGAGGAAGTTGTTAAAAGAAAAAATAGAATTTCTGTGGGAGAGTGAATATTGAAAGGAATTTGAGTAGGGAGAGGAAGAACTAAGTCATGCTCCTTCTTTGCAAGCTTATGATCCAATGTGTGATGCAAAGGTGGTCTGTGATGCAAGTGCAAATGGCTTAAGGTCCCATCTAATTCATACAAGAAATGGCCAAAAGAAACTCACTGTGTGTGTATCACAAGCCTTGAACGAATCTTAATATAATTATTGAGTTATAGAGAGAGTCTTTGGTAGTTTTCTGGGCAGTAAACAGATTCAAACTTTTTTTGTGAGGGATGAAATTTGCAGTTCAGACAGACAACAAACCTTTGGTAGAATATTTTGCACGAAAGGAACTTGATTGTATAAACTCTTGCATTTGAAGGTGGGTTGTATGTCTAGAGGAATACTGCTTCACAGTACAGTATATACCAGGAGCAGGAAATGGACTGTTTTCCAAGACTGGTTAAAGTGTGTGCTCCACCTTATGTGGAGGTGGAAGACTCAGTAGAGGCAGATGTCAGTGTTTGCCAAGTTACCCAAGGGAGCTTTAAAGAGAGTAAATGTTTTGAAGAATTAGAGACCGATGAGGAACTAAAAGATGTAATTGATTTGTTATCTGAAGAGAAACCAAGCAAGAAGTTGTTGAAAAAGTGTAGCAGAAGTTGGAGTAAGCTAGGACATGAACTTACAGTTGACAAAGGGTTTCTATTACTAGGGACGAGATTAGTACCACCATGGAGTTTGAATTAGAAAAAACAGCAACTGGCACATGTGGGCAATTTAGGAATTGTAAATACAAAAGAGAGATTTTGAAGATATTCCTGGTGGCCTGTGCTTGATCATGATGTTGCGTGTATGGGTAGGAAGTGTCGAGTGTGTGGTGTGTGACACAGGTTTGAGAACTACTAGTATCACTGTGCTTTGAAAACAGTTTGAGAGAGAAAGTTACCTTTGCTATTTGTTCACATATAATAGAGTACAATGCTGTTCCAGAGAGACAGAAAATTATTTGAAAATGTGTGGAGTAGAGCATAAAATATCACCCACAGACCAATGGTCCTACTAAGAGAGTGGTAAAAACATTGAAGCAGGGGATACAATTAGCCAGAGCAAATGGCCTTGATGGGAACATTGATTTGTCTCGGAGGATAACTGGATATTGTATGTTTCCACAATCCACCACCGGAAAGTCTCTTTTCGAGCTGTTCAAAGACAGAGCTCCATTCAGAAAAGTGTGTCCAGGTTGGATGTTTTGGGGTAAAGGTTGTGTGAACAATGCACCTGGACATTGGAGAGAATAATAAACATTTCACAAAAGAAAATTAAAGTTGAGGTATGACAAACAAAAAAATGCAAGGAATTAGGTGGTCAAATTGGAAGATTTTATAAAAATAAGAGCTACCAAAGGGTGTGCTGAGTGGTCCGAATTTATGAGTTAGTTTGAGGTAGTCACATTTTTTTAAAATGCAGTGAACACACATGCTGGCAGGATCTGGAACAAAAACAGAGTAGCGGTTCTTCATCATGTTCCAGTGGAAAATGAGAAACTCAATACAGACAATCAAAATGGTGGGCTGGCTCAGCCAGGGATGGTAGGAAACAAAAATGTCTATCGAGCAGAAGAGTGGGAGTCTAATGAAGAAAACATCCTTTTTGAAGATTTTGGTAATAAAATAGTCATGTTATTGTTACATGATGTACTTTAATATGGTTTATTATGTCTAATTTCTTTTCACTGTTTTTAAGGTTTTTTATTTGTGTTATCTTGCTGTTAGTTATCTGTTAAGGGAGGGAGCAATGTGGCATAAATAAACTGACTTGCTTATAGACTATGATGCTAAGTTTATTGCTCACAGTGTGCACTGTCCATGGAATTGGAACTTAGAATGTGATAAGGTAATGGAATCAGAATGTGGGGAGCTGTGAGGGACAGGTAAAGAGCTGCTGGTGAGTGGTGGTTGATATGTCTGGAAATAAATACAAGTCCCCTGTCATCTTTGTGGAGGAACAATGCAGTAACCAAACAAAAAACATGGAAAGGAGTAGTACTTCATGGCAGGGAAAAACAGAAGATTGACAAGCTGGGTCAAGAATGAGAAGTAGGAAAATGAGTGACGAGGAAAAGTCAACCAAAGATAAGCCACTTAGGAGAGGGGAGGCTCCAATGTTGTGGTTCTTGATGAGCCACAATATGTTTTGCAACAGAAAGCATATGTGGTTTCCTAGGATTTGAGATAAAAATGATAACATGATAAAATAATACAATCACAAAATGTGCTGCTTGATTCCATATATTTTGTATTTTTGGCCACATAATTTAGTCAACCCTGCTGTATAATTTGGTCCTCTTCTGCCATATAATTCACTGGCCCTGGTAGATACATTGTATCCTGACCTGTTATTCATCGTTTAGCGTGTCAGTCTCCAAGAGTAGCTCAAACTACACTTCCTTGTGATGTCATAGTATGGTATTCACTCAGAACTTGTGAAAAATAGCTGTGAAACAGCTCATTCACACTGTTGTGTATGTTTATGCTTTGCAGTTCTGATACACTTTTACTGGTAAGAAAATTGTGCGGCAAGCAACAACAAACACTTGCTTCGCAATTTCATTAGACATTTAACACCATAAAAAGTAATGACAAGATCAGGTCTATAAAAGGCAAAGAGTTATCATCATTCCATGAGATGGTTGAATCCTATAGAAAGTTTGTAAAAGATTTTGCTTGTACAACATACAATATGAGGAAGTTGTTAAAAGAAAAAATAGAATTTCTGTGGGAGAGTGAATATTGAAAGGAATTTGAGTAGGGAGAGGAAGAACTAAGTCATGCTCCTTCTTTGCAAGCTTATGATCCAATGTGTGATGCAAAGGTGGTCTGTGATGCAAGTGCAAATGGCTTAAGGTCCCATCTAATTCATACAAGAAATGGCCAAAAGAAACTCACTGTGTGTGTATCACAAGCCTTGAACGAATCTTAATATAATTATTGAGTTATAGAGAGAGTCTTTGGTAGTTTTCTGGGCAGTAAACAGATTCAAACTTTTTTTGTGAGGGATGAAATTTGCAGTTCAGACAGACAACAAACCTTTGGTAGAATATTTTGCACGAAAGGAACTTGATTGTATAAACTCTTGCATTTGAAGGTGGGTTGTATGTCTAGAGGAATAATGCTTCACAGTGCAGTATATACCAGGAGCAGGAAATGGACTGTTTGCCAAGACTGGTTAAAGTGTGTGCTCCACCTTATGTGGAGGTGGAAGACTCAGTAGAGGCAGATGTCAGTGTTTGCCAAGTTACCCAAGGGAGCTTTAAAGAGAGTAAATGTTTTGAAGAATTAGAGACCGATGAGGAACTAAAAGATGTAATTGATTTGTTATCTGAAGAGAAACCAAGCAAGAAGTTGTTGAAAAAGTGTAGCAGAAGTTGGAGTAAGCTAGGACATGAACTTACAGTTGACAAAGGGTTTCTATTACTAGGGACGAGATTAGTACCACCATGGAGTTTGAATTAGAAAAAACAGCAACTGGCACATGTGGGCAATTTAGGAATTGTACATACAAAAGAGAGATTTTTAAGATATTCCTGGTGGCCTGTGCTTGATCATGATGTTGCGTGTATGGGTAGGAAGTGTCGAGTGTGTGGCGTGTGACACAGGTTTGAGAACTACTAGTATCCCTGTGCTTTGAAAACAGTTTGAGAGAGAAAGTTACCTTTGCTATTTGTTCACATATTATAGAGTACAATGCTGTTCCAGAGAGACAGAAAATTATTTGAAAATGTGTGGAGTAGAGCATAAAATATCACCCACAGACCAATAGTCCTACTAAGAGAGTGGTAAAAACATTGAAGCAGGGGATACAATTAGCCAGAGCAAATGGCCTTGATGGGAACATTGATTTGTCTCGGAGGATAACTGGATATTGTATGTTTCCACAATCCACCACCGGAAAGTCTCTTTTCGAGCTGTTCAAAGACAGAGCTCCATTCAGAAAAGTGTGTCCAGGTTGGATGTTTTGGGGTAAAGGTTGTGTGAACAATGCACCTGGACATTGGAGAGAATAATAAACATTTCACAAAAGAAAATTAAAGTTGAGGTATGACAAACAAAAAAATGCAAGGAATTAGGTGGTCAAATTGGAAGATTTTATAAAAATAAGAGCTACCAAAGGGTGTGCTGAGTGGTCCGAATTTATGAGTTAGTTTGAGGTAGTCACATTTTTTTAAAATGCAGTGAACACACATGCTGGCTGGATCTGGAACAAAAACAGAGTAGCGGTTCTTCATCATGTTCCAGTGGAAAATGAGAAACTCAATACAGACAATCAAAATGGTGGGCTGGCTCAGCCAGGGATGGTAGGAAACAAAAATGTCTATCGAGCAGAAGAGTGGGAGAATAATGAAGAAAACATCCTTTTTGAAGATTTTGGTAATAAAATAGTCATGTTATTGTTACATGATGTACTTTAATATGGTTTATTATGTCTAATTTCTTTTCACTGTTTTTAAGGTTTTTTATTTGTGTTATCTTGCTGTTAGTTATCTGTTAAGGGAGGGAGCAATGTGGCATAAATAAACTGACTTGCTTATAGACTATGATGCTAAGTTTATTGCTCACAGTGTGCACTGTCCATGGAATGGGAACTTAGAATGTGATAAGGTAATGGAATCAGAATGTGGGGAGCTGTGAGGGACAGGTAAAGAGCTGCTTGTGAGTGGTGGTTCATATGTCTGGAAATAAATACAAGTCCCCTGTCATCTTTGTGGAGGAACAATGCAGTAACCAAACAAAAGACATGGAAAGGAGTAGTACTTCATTGCAGGGGAAAACAGAAGATTGACAAGCTGGGTCAAGAATGAGAAGTAGGAAAATGAGTGACGAGGAAAAGTCAACCAAAGATAAGCCACTTAGGAGAGGGGAGGCTCCAATGTTGTGGTTCTTGATGAGCCACAATATGTTTTGCAACAGAAAGCATATGTGGTTTCCTAGGATTTGAGATAAAAATGATAACATGATAAAATAATACAATCACAAAATGTGCTGCTTGATTCCATATAATTTGTATTTTTTGCCACATAATTTAGTCAACCCTGATGTATAATTTGGTCCTCTTCTGCCATATAATTCACTGGCCCTGGTAGATACATCGTATCCTGACCTGTTATTCATCGTTTAGCGTGTCAGTCTCCAAGAGTAGCTCAAACTACACTTCCTTGTGATGTCATAGTATGGTATTCATTCAGAACTTGTGAAAAATAGCTGTGAAACAGCTCATTCACACTGTTGTGTATGTTTATGCTTTGCAGTTCTGATACACTTTTACTGGTAAGAAAATTGTGCGGCAAGCAACAACAAACACTTGCTTCGCAATTTCATTAGACATTTAACACCATAAAAAGTAATGACAAGATCAGGTCTATAAAAGGCAAAGAGTTATCATCATTCCATGAGATGGGTGAATCCTATAGAAAGTTTGTAAAAGATTTTGCTTGTACAACATACAATATGAGGAAGTTGTTAAAAGAAAAAATAGAATTTCTGTGGGAGAGTGAATATTGAAAGGAATTTGAGTAGGGAGAGGAAGAACTAAGTCATGCTCCTTCTTTGCAAGCTTATGATCCAATGTGTGATGCAAAGGTGGTCTGTGATGCAAGTGCAAATGGCTTAAGGTCCCATCTAATTCATACAAGAAATGGCCAAAAGAAACTCACTGTGTGTGTATCACAAGCCTTGAACGAATCTTAATATAATTATTGAGTTATAGAGAGAGTCTTTGGTAGTTTTCTGGGCAGTAAACAGATTCAAACTTTTTTTGTGAGGGATGAAATTTGCAGTTCAGACAGACAACAAACCTTTGGTATAATATTTTGCACGAAAGGAACTTGATTGTATAAACTCTTGCATTTGAAGGTGGGTTGTATGTCTAGAGGAATACTGCTTCACAGTGCAGTATATACCAGGAGCAGGAAATGGACTGTTTGCCAAGACTGGTTAAAGTGTGTGCTCCACCTTATGTGGAGGTGGAAGACTCAGTAGAGGCAGATGCCAGTGTTTGCCAAGTTACCCAAGGGAGCTTTAAAGAGAGTAAATGTTTTGAAGAATTAGAGACCGATGAGGAACTAAAAGATGTAATTGATTTGTTATCTGAAGAGAAACCAAGCAAGAAGTTGTTGAAAAAGTGTAGCAGAAGTTGGAGTAAGCTAGGACATGAACTTACAGTTGACAAAGGGTTTCTATTACTAGGGACGAGATTAGTACCACCATGGAGTTTGAATTAGAAAAAACAGCAACTGGCACATGTGGGCAATTTAGGAATTGTAAATACAAAAGAGAGATTTTGAAGATATTCCTGGTGGCCTGTGCTTGATCATGATGTTGCGTGTATGGGTAGGAAGTGTCGAGTGTGTGGCGTGTGACACAGGTTTGAGAACTACTAGTATCCCTGTGCTTTGAAAACAGTTTGAGAGAGAAAGTTACCTTTGCTATTTGTTCACATATAATAGAGTACAATGCTGTTCCAGAGAGACAGAAAATTATTTGAAAATGTGTGGAGTAGAGCATAAAATATCACCCACAGACCAATGGTCCTACTAAGAGAGTAGTAAAAACATTGAAGCAGGGGATACAATTAGCCAGAGCAAATGGCCTTGATGGGAACATTGATTTGTCTCGGAGGATAACTGGATATTGTATGTTTCCACAATCCACCACCGGAAAGTCTCTTTTCGAGCTGTTCAAAGACAGAGCTCCATTCAGAAAAGTGTGTCCAGGTTGGATGTTTTGGGGTAAAGGTTGTGTGAACAATGCACCTGGACATTGGAGAGAATAATAAACATTTCACAAAAGAAAATTAAAGTTGAGGTATGACAAACAAAAAAATGCAAGGAATTAGGTGGTCAAATTGGAAGATTTTATAAAAATAAGAGCTACCAAAGGGTGTGCTGAGTGGTCCGAATTTATGAGTTAGTTTGAGGTAGTCACATTTTTTTAAAATGCAGTGAACACACATGCTGGCAGGATCTGGAACAAAAACAGAGTAGCGGTTCTTCATCATGTTCCAGTGGAAAATGAGAAACTCAATACAGACAATCAAAATGGTGGGCTGGCTCAGCCAGGGATGGTAGGAAACAAAAATGTCTATCGAGCAGAAGAGTGGGAGAATAATGAAGAAAACATCCTTTTTGAAGATTTTGATAATAAAATAGTCATGTTATTGTTACATGATGTACTTGAATATGGTTTATTATGTCTAATTTCTTTTCACTGTTTTTGAGGGTTTTTATTTGTGTTATCTTGCTGTTAGTTATCTGTTAAGGGAGGGAGCAATGTGGCATAAATAAAGTGACTTACTTATAGACTATGACGCTAAGTTTATTGCTCAAAGAGTGCACTGTCCATGGATTGGGAACTTAGAATGTGATGAGGTAATGGAATCAGAATGTGGGGAGCTGTGAGGGACAGGTAAAGAGCTGCTTGTGAGTGGTGGTTGATATGTCTGGAAATAAATACAAGTCCCCTGTCATCATTGTGGAGGAACAATGCAGTAACCAATCAAAAGACATGGAAAGGAGTAGTACTTCATGGCAGGGGAAAACAGAAGATTGACAATCTGGGTCAAGAATAAGAAGTAGGAAAATAAGTGACGAGGAAAATTCAACCAAAGATACGCCACTTAGGAGAGCGGAGGATCCAATGTTGTGGTTCTTGATGAGCCACAATATGTTCTGCAACAGAAAGCATATGTTGTTTCCTAGGATTTGAGATAAAAATGATAACATGATAAAATAATACAATCACAAAATGTGCTGCTTGATTCCATATAATTTGTATTTTTTGCCACATAATTTAGACAACCCTGTTGTATAATTTGGTCCTCTTCTGCCACATAATTCACTGGCCCTGATAGATACATCGTATCCTGACCTGTTATTCATCGTTTAGCGTGTCAGTCTCCAAGAGTGGCTCAAACTACACTTCCTTGTGATGTCATAGTATGGTATTCACTCAGAACTTGTGGAAAATAGCTGTGAAACAGCTCATTCATACTGTTGTGTATGTTTATGCTTTGCATTTCTGATACACTTTTACTGGTAAGAAAATTGTGCGGCAAGCAACAACAAACACTTGCTTCGAGGTTTCATTAGACTTTTAACACCATAAAAAGTAATGAAAAGATCAGGTCTATAAAAGGCAAAGAGTTATCATCATTCCATGAGATGGTTGAATACTATAGAAAGTTTGTAAAAGATTTTGCTGGTACAACATACAATATGAGGAAGTTGTTAAAAGAAAAAATAGAATTTCTGTGGAAGAGTGAATATTGAAAGGAATTTGATTGGGGAAAGGAAGAACTAAGTCATGCTCCTTCTTTGCAAGCTTATGATCCAATGTGTGATGCAAAGGTGGTCTGTGATGCAAGTGGAAATGGCTTAAGGTCGCATCTAATTCATACAAGAAATGGCCAAAAGAAACTCACCGTGTGTGTGTCACAAGCCTTAAATGAATCTTAATGTAATTATTCAGTTGTAGAGAGAGTCTTTGGTAGTTTTCTGGGCAGTAAACAGATTCAAATTTTTTGTGGGGGATGAAATTTGCAGTTCAGACAGACCACAAACCTTTGGTAGAATATTTTGCACGAAAGGAACTTGATTGTATACACTCTTGCATTTGAAGGTGGGTTGTATGTCTACAGCAATACTGCTTAAGAGTGCAGTTTATACCAGGAGCAGGAAATGGACTGTTTGCCAAGATTGGTTAAAGTGTGAGCTCCACCTTATGTGGGAGAATAATGAAGAAAACATCCTTTTTGAAGATTTTGATAATAAAATAGTCATGTTATTGTTACATGATGTACTTTAATATGGTTTATTATGTCTAATTTCTTTTCACTGTTTTTGAGGGTTTTTATTTGTGTTATCTTGCTGTTAGTTATCTGTTAAGGGAGGCAGCAATGTTGCATAAATAAAGTGACTTACTTACAGACTATGACGCTAAGTTTATTGCTCACAGAGTGCACTGTCCATGGAATGGGAACTTAGAATGTGATGAGGTAATGGAATCAGAATGTGGGGAGCTGTGAGGGACAGGTAAAGAGCTGCTTGTGAGTGGTGGTTGATATGTCTGGAAATAAATACAAGTCCCCTGTCATCTTTGTGGAGGAACAATGCAGTAACCAAACAAAAGACATGGAAAGGAGTAGTACTTCATGGCAGGGAAAAACAGAAGATTGACAAGCTGGGTCAAGTATGAGAAGTAGGAAAATGAGTGACGAGGAAAAGTCAACCAAAGATAAGCCACTTAGGAGAGGGGAGGCTCCAATGTTGTGGTTCTTGATGAGCCACAATATGTTTTGCAACAGAAAGCATATGTGGTTTCCTAGGATTTGAGATAAAAATGATGACATGATAAAATAATACAATCACAAAATGTGCTGCTTGATTCCATATAATTTGTATTTTTTGCCACATAATTTAGTCAACCCTGCTGTATAATCTGGTCCTCTTCTGCCATATAATTCACTGGCCCTGGTAAATACGTCGTATCCTGACCTGTTATTCATCATTTAGCGTGTCAGTCTCCAAGAGTAGCTCAAACTACATTTCCTTGTGATGTCATAGTATGGTATTCACTCAGAACTTGTGGAAAATAGCTGTGAAACAGCTCATTCATACTGTTGTGTATGTTTATGCTTTGCATTTCTGATACACTTATACTGGTAAGAAAATTGTGCGGCAAGCAACAACAAACACTTGCTTCGCGATTTCATTAGACTTTTAACACCATAAAAAGTAATGTCAAGATCAGGTCTATAAAAGGCAAAGAGTTATCATCATTCCATGAGATGGTTGAATACTATAGAAAGTTTGTAAAAGATTTTGCTGGTACAACATACAATATGAGGAAGTTGTTAAAAGAAAAAATAGAATTTCTGTGGGAGAGCGAATATTGAAAGGAATTTGAGTAGGGAGAGGAAGAACTAAGTCATGCTCCTTCTTTGCAAGCTGATGATCCAATGTGTGATGCAAAGGTGGTCTGTGATGCAAGTGCAAATGGCTTAAGGTCCCATCTAATTCATACAAGAAATGGCCAAAAGAAACTCACTGTGTGTGTGTCACAAGCCTTGAACGAATCTTAATGTAATTATTCAGTTATAGAGAGAGTCTTTGGTAGTTTTCTGGGCAGTAAACAGATTCAAACTTTTTTTGTGAGGGATGAAATTTGCAGTTCAGACAGACCACAAACCTTTGGTAGAATTTTTTGCACGAAAGGAACTTGATTGTATAAACTCTTGCATTTGAAGGTGGGTTGTATGTCTACAGGAATACTGCTTCACAGTGCAGTATATACCAGGAGCAGGAAATGGACTGTTTGCCAAGATTGGTTAAAGTATGAGCTCCACCTTATGTGGAGGTGGAAGACTCAATAGAGGAAGATGTCAGTGTTTGCCAAGTTACCCAAGGGAGCTTTAAAGAGAGTAAATGTTTTGAAGAATTAGAGACCGATGAGGAACTAAAAGATGTAATTGATTTGTTATCTGAAGAAAAACCAAGCAAGAGGTTGTTGAAAAAGTGTAGCAGAAATTGGTGTAAGCTAGTTCATGAACTTACAGTTGACAAAGGGTTTCTATTGCTAGGGACGAGATTAGTACCACCATGGATTTGAATTAGAAAAAACAGCAACTGGCACATGTGGGCAATTTAGGAATTGTAAATACAAAAGAGAGATTTTGAATATATTCCTGGTGGCCAGTGCTTGATCATGATGTTGCGTGTATGGCTAGGAAGTGTCGAGTATGTGGCGTGTGACACAGGTTTAAGAACTACTAGTATCACTGTGCTTTGAAAACAGTTTGAGAGAGAAAGTTACCTTTGCTATTTGTTCACATATAATAGAGTACAATGCTGTTCCAGAGAGACAGAAAATTATTTGAAAATGTGTGGAGTAGAGCATAAAATATCACCCACAGACCAATGGTCTTACTAAGAGAGTGGCAAAAACATTGAAGGAGGGGATACAATTGGCCAGAGCAAATGGCCTTGATGGGAAAATTGATTTGTCTCGGAGGATAACTGGATATTGTATGTTTCCACAATCCACCACCGGAAAGTCTCTTTTCGAGCTGTTCAAAGACAGAGCTCCATTCAGAAAAGTGTGTCCAGGGTAGACGTTTTGGGGTAAAGGTTGCGTGAACAATGCACTGGGAGATTGGAGAGAATAATAAACATTTCAAAAAAGAAAATTAAAGTTGAGCTGTGACAAACAAAAAAATGCAAGGAATTAGGTGGTCAAATTGGAAGATTTTATAAAAATAAGAGCTACCAAAGGGTGTGCGGAGTGGTCCGAATTTATGAGTTAGTTTGAGGTAGTCACATTTTTTTTAAATGCAGTGAACACACATGCTGGCAGGATCTGGAACAAAAACAGAGTAGCGGTTCTTCATCATGTTCCAGTGGAAAATGAGAAACTCAATACAGATAATCAAAACGGTGGGCTGGATCAGCCAGGGATGGTAGGAAACAAAAATGTCTATCGAGCAGAAGAGTGGGAGAATAATGAAGAAAACATCCTTTTTGAATATTATGATAATAAAATAGTCATGTTATTGTTACATGATGTACTTTAATATGGTTTATTATGTCTAATTTCTTTTCACTGTTTTTGAGGGTTTTTATTTGTGTTATCTTGCTGTTAGTTATCTGTTAAGGGAGGGAGCAATGTTGCATAAATAAAGTGACTTACTTAAGACTATAACGCTATGTTTATTGCTCACAGAGTGCACTGTCCATGAAATGGGAACTTAGAATGTGATGAGGTAATGGAATCAGAATGTGGGGAGCTGTGAGGGACTGGTAAATAGCTGCTTGTGAGTGGTGGTTGATATATCTGGAAATAAATACAAGTCCCCTGTCATCTTTGTGGAGGAACAATGCAGTAACCAAACAAAAGACATGGAAAGGAGTAGTACTTCATGGCAGGGGAAAACAGAAGATTGACAAGCTGGGTCAAGAATGAGAAGTAGGAAAATGAGTGATGAGGAAAAGTCAACCAAAGATAAGCCACTTAGGAGAGGGGAGGCTCCAATGTTGTGGTTCTTGATGAGCCACAATATGTTTTGCAACAGAAAGCATATGTGGTTTCCTAGGATTTGAGATAAAAATGATAACATGATAAAATAATACAATCACAAAATGTGCTGCTTGATTCCATATAATTTGTATTTTTTGCCACATAATTTATTCAACCCTGCTGTATAATTTGGTCCTCTTCTGCCATATAATTCACTGGCCCTGGTAGATACATCATATCCTGACCTGTTATTCATCGTTTAGCGTGTCAGTCTCCAAGAGTAGCTCAAACTACACTTCCTTGTGATGTCATAGTATGGTATTCACTCAGAACTTGTGAAAAATAGCTGTGAAACAGCTCATTCATACTGTTGTGTATGTTTATGCTTTGCATTTCTGATACACTTTTACTGGTAAGAAAATTGTGCGGCAAGCAACAACAAACACTTGCTTCGCAATTTCATTAGACTTTTAACACCATAAAAAGTAATGACAAGATCAGGTCTATAAAAGGCAAAGAGTTATCATCATTCCATGAGATGGTTGAATACTATAGAAAGTTTGTAAAAGATTTTGCTGGTACAACATACAATATGAGGAAGTTGTTAAAAGAAAAAATAGAATTTCTGTGGGAGAGTGAATATTGAAAGGAATTTGAGTAGGGCGAGGAAGAACTAAGTCATGCTCCTTCTTTGCAAGCTTATGATCCAATGTGTGATACAAAGGTGGTCTGTGATGCAAGTGCAAATGGCTTAAGGTCCCATCTAATTCACACAAGAAATGGCCAAAAGAAACTCACTGTGTGTGTGTCACAAGCCTTGAACGAATCTTAATATAATTATTGAGTTATAGAGAGAGTCTTTGGTAGTTTTCTGGGCAGTAAACAGATTCAAACATTTTTTGTGAGGGATGAAATTTGCAGTTCAGATACACAACAAACCTTTGGTAGAATATTTTGCACGAAAGGAACTTGATTGTATAAACTCTTGCATTTGAAGGTGGGTTGTATGTCTACAGGAATACTGCTTCACAGTGCAGTATATACCAGGAGCAGGAAATGGACTGTTTGCCAAGACTGGGTAAAGTGTGAGCTCCACCTTATGTGGAGGTGGAAGACTCAGTAGAGGCAGATGTCAGTGTTTGCCAAGTTACCCAAGGGAGCTTTAAAGAGAGTAAATGTTTTGAAGAATTAGAGACCGATGAGGAACTAAAAGATGTAATTGATTTGTTATCTGAAGAAAAACCAAGCAAGAGGTTGTTGAAAAAGTGTAGCAGAAATTGGTGTAAGCTAGTTCATGAACTTACAGTTGACAAAGGGTTTCTATTGCTAGGGACGAGATTAGTACCACCATGGAGTTTGAATTAGAAAAAACAGCAATTGGCACATGTGGGCAATTTAGGAATTGTAAATACAAAAGAGAGATTTTGAAGATATTCCTGGTGGCCTGTGCTTGATCATGATGTTGCGTGTATGGGTAGGAAGTGTCGAGTGTGTGGCGTGTGACACTGGTTTGAGAACTCCTAGTATCCCTGTGCTTTGAAAACAGTTTGAGAGAGAAAGTTACCTTTGCTATTTGTTCACATATAATAGAGTACAATGTTGTTCCAGAGAGACAGAACATTATTTGAAAATGTGTGGAGTAGAGCATAAAATATCACCCACAGACCAATGGTCCTACTAAGAGAGAGGTAAAAACATTGAAGGAGGGGATACAATTAGCCAGAGCAAATGGCCTTGATGGGAAAATTGATTTGTCTCGGAGGATAACTGGATATTGTATGTTTCCACAATCCACCACCGGAAAGTCTCTTTTCGAGCTGTTCAAAGACAGAGCTCCATTCAGAAAAGTGTGTCCAGGTTGGATGTTTTGGGGTAAAGGTTGCGTGAACAATGCACCTGGAGATTGGAGAGAATAATAAACATTTCACAAAAGAAAATTAAAGTTGAGCTATGACAAACAAAAAAATGCAAGGAATTAGGTGGTCAAATTGGAAGATTTTATAAAAATAAGAGCTACCAAAGGGTGTGCTGAGTGGTCCGAATTTATGAGTGAGTTTGAGGTAGTCACATTTTTTTAAAATGCAGTGAACACACATGCTGGCAGGATCTGGAACAAAAACAGAGTAACGGTTCTTCATCATGTTCCATTGGAAAAAGAGAAACTCAATACAGACAATCAAAATGGTGGGCTGGCTCAGCCAGGGATGGTAGGAAACAAAAATGTCAATCGGGCAGATGAGTGGGAGAATAATGAAGAAAACATCCTTTTTGAAGATTTTGGTAATAAAATAGTCATGTTATTGTTACATGATGTACTTTAATATGGTTTATTATGTCTAATTTCTTTTCACTGTTTTTAAGGGTTTTTATTTGTGTTATCTTGCTGTTAGTTATCTGTTAAGGGAGGGAGCAATGTGGCATAAATAAAGTGACTTACTTATAGACTATGACGCTAAGTTTATTGCTCACAGAGTGCACTGTCCATAGAATGGGAACTTAGAATGTGATGAGGTAATGGAATCAGAATGTGGGGAGCTGTGAGGGACAGATAAAGAGCTGCTTGTGAGTGGTGGTTGATATGTCTGGAAATAAATACAAGTCCCCTGTCATCTTTGTGGAGGAACAATGCAGTAACCAATCAAAAGACATGGAAAAGAGTAGTACTTCATGGCAGGGGAAAACAGAAGATTGACAAGCTGGGTCAAGAATGAGAAGTAGGAAAATAAGTGACGAGGAAAATTCAACCAAAGATAAGCCACTTAGGAGAGCGGAGGATCCAATGTTGTGGTTCTTGATGAGCCACAATATGTTCTGCAACAGAAAGCATATGTGGTTTCCTAGGATTTGAGATAAAAATGATAACATGATAAAATAATACAATCACAAAATGTGCTGCCTGATTCCATATAATTTGTATTTTTGCCACATAATTTAGCCAAACCTGTTGTATAATTTGGTCCTCTTCTGCCACATAATTCACTGGCCCTGGTAGATACATCGTATCCTGACCTGTTATTCATCGTTTAGCGTGTCAGTCTCCAAGAGTAGCACAAACTACACTTCCTTGTGATGTCATAGTATGGTATTCAATCAGAAATTGTGGAAAATAGCTGTGAAACAGCTCATTCATACTGTTGTGTATGTTTATGCGTTGCATTTCTGATACACTTTTACTGGTAAGAAAATTGTGCGGCAAGCAACAACAAACCCTTGCTTCGAGATTTCATTAGACTTTTAACACCATAAAAAGTAATGAAAAGATCAGGTCTATAAAAGGCAAAGAGTTATCATCATTCCATGAGATGGTTGAATACTATAGAAAGTTTGTAAATGATTTTGCTGGTACAACATACAATATGAGGAAGTTGTTAAAAGAAAAAATAGAATTTCTGTGGAAGAGTGAATATTGAAAGGAATTTGATTGGGGAAAGGAAGAACTAAGTCATGCTCCTTCTTTGCAAGCTTATGATCCAATGTGTGATGCAAAGGTGGTCTGTGATGCAAGTGGAAATGGCTTAAGGTCGCATCTAATTCATGCAAGAAATGGACAAAAGAAACTCACCGTGTGTGTGTCACAAGCCTTAAATGAATCTTTATGTAATTATACAGTTGTAGAGAGAGTCTTTGGTAGTTTTCTGGGCAGTAAACAGATTCACATTTTTTTGTGGGGGATGAAATTTGCAGTTCAGACAGACCAAAAACCTTTGGTAGAATATTTTGCACTAAAGGAACTTGATTGTATACACTCTTGCATTTGAAGGTGGGTTGTATATCTACAGGAACACTGCTTCACAGTGCAGTTTATACCAGGAGCAGGAAATGGACTGTTTGCCAAGACTGGTTAAAGTGTGACCTCCACCTTATGTGGAGGTGGAAGACTCAGTAGAGGATGATGTCAGTGTTTGCCAAGTTACCCAAGGGAGCTTTAAAGAGAGTAAATGTTTTGAAGAATTAGAGACCGATGAGGAACTAAAAGATGTTATTGATTTGTTATCTGAAGAGAAACCAAGCAAGAGGTTGTTGAAAAAGTGTAGCAGAAGTTGGTGTAAGCTAGGACATGAACTTACAGTTGACAAAGGTTTTCTATTGCTAGGGACGAGATTAGTACCACCATGGAGTTTGAATTAGAAAAAACAGCAACTGGCACATGCGGGCTATTTAGGAATAGTAAATACACAAGAGAGATTCTGAAGATATTCCTCGTGGGCAGTGCCGGATCATGATGTTGCGTGTATGGCTAGGAAGTGTCGAGTGTGTGGCGTGTGACACAGGTTTGAGAACTACTAGTATCCCTGTGCTTTGAAAACAGTTTGAGAGAGAAAGTTACCTTTGCTATTTGTTCACATATAATAGAGTACAATGCTGTTCCAGAGAGACAGAAAATTATTTGAAAATGTGTGGAGTGGAGCATAAAATATCAGCTTTGTATCACACACAGACCAGTGGTCCTACTAAGAGAGTGGTAAAAACATTGAAGGAGGGGATACAATTGGCCAGAGCAAATGGCCTTGATGCGAAAATTGATTTGTCTCGGAGGATAACTGTATATTGTATGTTTCCACAATCCACCACCGGAAAGTCTCTTTTCGAGCTGTTCAAAGACAGAGCTCCATTCAGAAAAGTGTGTCCAGGGCGGATGTTTTGGGTAAAGGTTGCGTGAACCATGCACTGGGAGATTGGAGAGAATAATAAACATTTCACAAAGGAAAATTAAAGTTGAGCTATGACAAACAAAAAAATGCAAGGAATTAGGTGGTCAAATTGGAAGATTTTGTAAAAATAAGAGCTACCAAAGGGTGTGCTGAGTGGTCCGAATTTATGAGTTAGTTTGAGGTAGTCACATTTTTTAAAAATGCAGTGAACACACATGCTGTCAGGATCTGGAACAAAAACATAGTAGCGGTTCTTCATCATGTTCCAGTGGAAAATGAGAAACTCAATACAGACAATCAAAATGATGGGCTGGCTCAGCCAGGGATGGTAGGAAACAAAAATGTCTATCGAGCAGATGAGTGGGAGAATAATGAAGAAAACATCCTTTTTGAAGATTTTGGTAATAAAATAGTCATGTTATTGTCACATGATGTACTTTAATATGGTTTATTATGTCTAATTTCTTTTCACTGTTTTTAAGGGTTTTTATTTGTGTTATCTTGCTGTTAGTTATCTGTTAAGGGAGGGAGCAATGTGGCATAAATAAAGTGACTTACTTATATACTATGACGCTAAGTTTATTGCTCACAGAGTGCACTGTCCATGGAATGGGAACTTAGAATGTGATGAGTTAATGGAATCAGAATGTGGGGAGCTGTGAGGGACAGGTAAAGAGCTGCTTGTGAGTGGTGGTTGATATGTCTGGAAATAAATACAAGTCCCCTGTCATCTTTGTGGAGGAACAATGCAGTAACCAATCAAAAGACATAGAAAGCAGTAGTACTTCATGGCAGGGGAAAACAGAAGATTGACAAGTTGGGTCAAGAATGAGAAGTAGGAAAATGAGTGACGAGGAAAAGTCAACCAAAGATAAGCCACTTAGGAGAGCGGAGGATCCAATGTTGTGGTTCTTGATGAGCCACAATATGTTCTGCAACAGAAAGCATATGTGGTTTTCTAGGATTTGAGATAAAAATGATAACATGATAAAATAATACAATCACAAAATGTTCTGCTTGATTCCAAATATTTTGTTTTTTTTGCCACATATTTTAGCCAACCCTGTTGTATAATTTGGTCCTCTTCTGCCACATAATTCACTGGCCCTGGTAGATACATCGTATCCTGACCTGTTATTCATCGTTTAGCGTGTCAGTCTCCAAGAGTAGCTCAAACTACACTTCCTTGTGAAGTCATAGTATGGTATTAACTCAGAACTTTGGTAGAATATTTTGCACAAAAGGAACTTGATTGTATACACTCTTGCATTTGAAGGTGGGTTGTATGTTTACAGGAACACTGCTTCACAGTGCAGTTTATACCAGGAGCAGAAAATGGACTGTTTGCCAAGACTGGTTAAAGTGTGAGCTCCACCTTATGTGGAGGTGGAAGACTCAGTAGAGGAAGATGTCAGTGTTTGCCAAGTTACCCAAGGGAGCTTTAAAGAGAGTAAATGTTTTGAAGAATTAGAGAACGATGAGGAACCAAAAGATGTAATTGATTTGTTATCTGAAGAGAAACCAAGCAAGAAGTTGTTGATAAAGTGTAGCAGAAGTTGGAGTAAGCTAGGACATGAACTTACAGTTGACAAAGGGTTTCTATTGCTAGGGACGAGATTAGTACCACCATGGATTTGAATTAGAAAAAACAGCAACTGGCACATGTGGGCAATTAAGGAATAGTATATACAAAAGAGAGATTTTGAAGATATTCCTGGTGGCCAGTGCTTGATCATGATGTTGCGTGTATGGCTAGGAAGTGTCGAGTATGTGGCTTGTGACACAGGTTTGAGAACTACTAGTATCCCTGTGCTTTGAAAATGGTTTGAGAGAGAAAGTTACCTTTGCTATTTGTTCACATATAATAGAGTACAATGCTGTTCTAGAGAGACAAAAATTATTTGAAAATGTGTGGAGTAGAGCATAAAATATCACCCACAGACCAATGGTCCTACTAAGAGAGTGGTAAAACATTGAAGGAGGGGATACAATTGGCCAGAGCAAATGGCCTTAATGGGAAAATTGATTTGTCTCGGAGGAAAACTGGATATTGTATGTTTCCACAATCCACCACCGGAAAGTCTCTTTTCGAGCTGTTCAAAGACAGAGCTCCATTCAGAAAAGTGTGTCCAGGGTGGATGTTTTGGGGTAAAGGTTGCGTGAACAATGCACTGGGAGATTGGAGAGAATAATAAACATTTCACAAAAGAAAATTAAAGTTGAGCTGTGACAAACAAAAAAATGCAAGGAATTGGGTGGTCAAATTGAAAGATTTTGTAAAAATAAGAGCTACCAAAGGGTGTGCTGAGTGGTCCGAATTTATGAGTGAGTTTGAGGGAGTCACAGTTTTTTTTAAATGCAGTAAACACACATGCTGGCAGGATCTGGAACAAAAACAGAGTAGCGGTTCTTCATCATGTTCCAGTGGAAAATGAGAAACTCAATACAGACAATCAAAATGGTGGGCTGGCTCAGCCAGGGATGGTAGGAAACAAAAATGTCTATCGAGCAGAAGAGTGGGAGAATAATGAAGAAAACATCCTTTTTGAAGGTTTTGATAATAAAATAGTCATGTTATTGTTACATGATGTACTTTAATATGGTTTATTATGTCTAATTTCTTTTCACTGTTTTTAAGGGTTTTTATTTGTGTTATCTTGCTGTTAGTTATCTGTTAAGGTAGGGAGCAATGTTGCATAAATAAACGGACTTACTTATATACTATGACGCTAAGTTTATTGCTCACAGAGTGCACTGTCCATGGAATGGGAACTTAGAATGTGATGAGGTAATGGAATCAGGATGTGGAGAGCTGTGAGGGACAGGTAAAGAGCTGCTTGTGAGTGGTGGTTGATATGTCTGGAAATAAATACAAGTCCCCTGTCATCTTTGTGGAGGAACAATGCAGTAACCAATCAAAAGACATGGAAAGCAGTAGTACTTCATGGCAGGGGAAAACAGAAGATTGACAAGTTGGGTCAAGAATGAGAAGTAGGAAAATGAGTGACGAGGAAAAGTCAACCAAAGATAAGCCACTTAGAAGAGCGGAGGATCCAATGTTGTGGTTCTTGATGAGCCACAATATGTTCTGCAACAGAAAGCATATGTGGTTTTCTAGGATTTGAGATAAAAATGATAACATGATAAAATATTACAATCACAAAATGTTCTGCTTGATTCCAAATAATTTGTTTTTTTTGCCACATATTTTAGCCAACCCTGTTGTATAATTTGGTCCTCTTCTGCCACATAATTCACTGGCCCTGGTAGATACATCGTATCCTGACCTGTTATTCATCGTTTAGCGTGTCAGTCTCCAAGAGTAGCTCAAACTACACTTCCTTGTGATGTCATAGTATGGTATTCACTCAGAACTTTGGTAGAATATTTTGCACAAAAGGAACTTGATTCTATACACTCTTGCATTTGAAGGTGGGTTGTATGTTTATAGGAACACTGCTTCACAGTGCAGTTTATACCAGGAGCAGAAAATGGACTGTTTGCCAAGACTGGTTAAAGTGTGAGCTCCACCTTAAGTGGAGGTGGAAGACTCAGTAGAGGAAGATGTCAGTGTTTGCCAAGTTACCCAAGGGAGCTTTAAAGAGAGTAAATGTTTTGAAGAATTAGAGAACGATGAGGAACCAAAAGATGTAATTGATTTGTTATCTGAAGAGAAACCAAGCAAGAGGTTGTTGAAAAAGTGTAGCAGAAGTTGGAGTAAGCTAGGACATGAACTTACAGTTGACAAAGGGTTTCTATTGCTAGGGACGAGATTAGTACCACCATGGATTTGAATTAGAAAAAACAGCAACTGGCACATGTGGGCAATTTAGGAATAGTAAATACAAAAGAGAGATTTTGAAGATATTCCTGGTGGCCAGTGCTTGATCATGATGTCGCGTGTATGGCTAGGAAGTGTCGAGTGTGTGGTGTGTGACCCAGGTTTGAGAACTACTAGTACCCCTGTGCTTTGAAAACAGTTTGAGAGAGAAAGTTACCTTTGCTATTTGTTCACATATAATAGAGTACAATGCTGTTCCACAGAGACAGAAAAGTATTTGAAAATGTGTGGAGTAGAGCATAAAATATCAGCTTTGTATCACCCACAGACCAATGGTCCTACTAAGAGATTGGTAAAAACATTGAAGGAGGGGATACAATTGGCCAGAGCAAATGGCCTTGATGGGAAAATTGATTTGTCTCGGAGGATAACTGGATATTGTATGTTTCCACAATCCACCACCGGAAAGTCTCTTTTCGAGCTGTTCAAAGACAGAGCTCCATTCAGAAAAGTGTGTCCAGGGTGGATGTTTTGGGGTAAAGGTTGCGTGAACAATGCACTGGGAGATTGGAGAGAATAATAAACATTTCACAAAAGCAAATTAAAGTTGAGCTATGACAAACAACAAAATCAAGGAATTACGTGGTCAAATTGGAAGATTTTGTAAAAATAAGAGCTACCAAAGGGTGTGCTGAGTGGTCCGAATTTATGAGTGAGTTTGAGGTAGTCAGAATTTTTTAAAATGCAGTGAACACACATGCTGGCAGGATCTGGAACAAAAACAGAGTAGCGGTTCTTCATCATGTTCCAGTGGAAAATGAGAAACTCAATACAGACAATCAAAATGGTGGGCTGGCTCAGCCAGGGATGGTAGGAAACAAAAACGTCTATTGAGCAGAAGAGTGGGAGAATAATGAAGAAAACATCCTTTTTGAAGATTTTGATAATAAAATAGTCATGTTATTGTAACATGATGTACTTTAATATGGTTTATTATGACTAATTTCTTTTCACTGTTTTTAAGGGTTTTTATTTGTGTTATCTTGCTGTTAGTTATCTGTTAAGGGAGGGAGCAATGTGGCATAAATAAAGTGACTTACTTATAGACTATGACGCTAAGTTTATTGCTCACAGAGTGCACTGTCCATGGAATGGGAACTTAGAATGTGATGAGGTAATGGAATTCTGAATGTGGGGAGCTGTGAGGGACAGGTAAAGAGCTGCTTGTGAGTGGTGGTTGATATGTCTGGAAATAAATACAAGTCCCCTGTCATCTTTGTGGAGGAACAATGCAGTAACCAATCAAAAGACATGGAAAGGAGTAGTACTTCATGGCAGGGGAAAACAGAAGATTGACAAGCTGGGTCAAGAATGAGAAGTAGGAAAATGAGTGACCAGGAAAAGTCAACCAAAGATATGCCACTTAGGAGAGGGGAGGCTCCAATGTTGTGGTTCTTGATGAGTCACAATATGTTTTGCAACAGAAAGCATGTGTGGTTTCCTAGGATTTGAGATAAAAATGATAACATGATAAAATAATACAATCACAAAATGTGCTGCTTGATTCCATATAATTTGTATTTTTTGCCACATAATTTAGTCAACCCTGCTGTATATTTTGGTCCTCTTCTGTCACATAATTCACTGGCCCTAGTAGATGCATCGTATCCTGACCTGTTATTCATCGTTTAGCATGTCAGTCTCCAAGAGTAGCTCAAATTACAAATCCTTGTGATGTCATAGTATGGTATTCACTCAGAACTTGTGGAAAATAGCTGTGAAAATGCTCATTCATACTGTTGTGTAAGTTTATGCTTTGCATTTCTGATACATTTTTACTGGTAAGAAAATTGTGCGGCAAGCAACAACAAACACTTGCTTCGAGATTTCATTAGACTTTTAACACCATAAAAAGTATTGACAAGATCAGGACTATAAAAGGCAAAGAGTTATCATCACTCCATGAGATGGTTGAATACTATAGAAAGTTTGTAAAAGATTTTGCTGGTACAACATACAATATGAGGATGTTGTTAAAAGAAAAAATAGAATTTCTGTCGGAGAGTGAATATTGAAAGGAATTTGAGTGGGGAAAGGAAGAACTAAGTCATGCTCCTTCTTTGCAAGCTTATGATCCAATGTGTGATGCAAAGGTGGTCTGTGATGCAAGTGCAAATGGCTTAAGCTCCCATCTAATTCATACAAGAAATGGCCAAAAGAAACTCACTGTGTGTGTGTCACAAGCCTTGAACGAATCTTAATGTAATTATTCAGTTATAGAGAGAGTCTTTGGTAGTTTTCTGGGCAGTAAACAGATTCAAACTTTTTTTGTGGGGGATGAAATTTGCAGTTCAGACAGACCACAAACCTTTGGTAGAATATTTTGCACGAAAGGAACTTGATTGTATACACTCTTGCCTTTGAAGGTGGGTTGTATGTCTACAGGAATACTGTTTCACAGTGCAGTTTATACCAGGAGCAGGAAATGGACTGTTTGCCAAGACTGGTTAAAGAGTGAGCTCCACCTTATGTGGAGGTGGAAGACTCAGTAGAGAAAGATGTCAGTGTTTGCCAAGTTACCTAAGGGAGCATTAAAGAGAGTAAATGTTTTGAAGACTTAGAGACCGATGAGGAACTAAAAGATGTAATTGATTTGTTATCTGAAGAGAAACCAAGCAATAGGTTGTTGAAAAAGTGTAGCAGAAGTTGGAGTAAGCTAGGACATGAACTTACAGTTGACAAAGGGTTTCTATTGCTAGGGACGAGATTAGTACCACCATGGATTTGAATTAGAAAAACAGCAACTGGCACATGTGGGCAATTTAGGAATAGTAAATACAAAAGAGAGATTTTAAAGATATTCCTGGTGGCCAGTGCTTGATCATGATGTTGCGTGTATGGCTAGGAAGTGTCGAGTGTGTGGTGTGTGACCCAGGTTTGAGAACTACTAGTATCCCTGTGCTTTGAAAACAGTTTGAGAGAGAAAGTTACCTGTGCTATTTGTTCACATATAATAGAGTACAATGCTGTTCCAGAGAGACAGAAAATTATTTGAAAATGTGTGGAGTAGAGCATAAATTATCAGCTTTGTATCACCCACAGACCAATGGTCCTACTAAGAGAGTGGTAAAAACATTGAAGGAGGGGATACAATTGGCCAGAGCAAATGGCGTTGATGGGAAAATTGATTTGTGTCGGAGGATAACTGGATATTGTATGTTTCCACAATCCACCACCATAAAGTCTCTTTTCGAGCTGTTCAAAGACAGAGCTCCATTCAGAAAAGTGTGTCCAGGGTGGATGTTTTGGGGTAAAGGTTGCGTGAACAATGCACTGGGAGATTGGAGAGAATAATAAACATTTCACAAAAGAAAATTAAAGTTGAGCCATGACAAACAAAAAAATGCAAGGAATTAGGTGGTCAAATTGGAAGATTTTGTAAAAATAAGAGCTACCAAAGCGTGTGCTGAGTGGTCCGAATTTATGAGTGAGTTTGAGGTAGTCACAATTTTTTAAAATGCAGTGAACACACATGCTGACAGGATCTGGAACAATAACAGAGTAGCGGTTCTTCATCATGTTCCAGTGGAAAATGAGAAACTCAATAACGACAATCAAAATGGTGGGCTGGCTCAGCCAGGGATGGTAGGAAACAAAAATGTCTATCGAGCAGAAGAGTGGGAGAATAATGAAGAAAACATCCTTTTTGAAGATTTTGATAATAAAATAGTCATGTTATTGTTGCATGATGTACTTTAATATGGTTTATTATGTCTAATTTCTTTTCACTGTTTTTAAGGGTTTTTATTTGTGTTATCTTGCTGTTAGTTATCTGTTAAGGGAGGGAGCAATGTTGCATAAATTAAGTGACTTACTTATAGACTATGACGCTAAGTTTATTGCTCACAGAGTGCACTGTCCATGGAATGGGAACTTAGAATGTGATGAGGTAATGGAATCAGAATGTGGGGAGCTGTGAGGGACAGGTAAAGAGCTGCTTGTGAGTGGTGGTTGATATGTCTGGAAATAAATACAAGTCCCCTGTCATCTTTGTGGAGGAACAATGCAGTAACCAATCAAAAGACATGGAAAGGAGTAGTACTTCATGGCAGGGGAAAACAGAAGATTGACAAGCTGGGTCAAGAATGAGAAGTAGGAAAATGAGTGACGAGGAAAAGTCAACCAAAGATAAGCCACTTAGGAGAGGGGAGGCTCCAATGTTGTGGTTCTTGATGAGCCACAATATGTTTTGCAACAGAAAGCATATGTGGTTTCCTAGGATTTGAGATAAAAATGATAACATGATAAAATAATACAATCACAAAATGTGCTGCTTGATTCCATATAATTTGTATTTTTTGCCACATAATTTAGTCAACCCTGCTGTATAATTTGGTCCTCTTCTGCCACATAATTCACTGGCCCTGGTAGATACATCGTATCCTGACCTGTTATTCATCGTTTAGCGTGTCAGTCTCCGAAAGTAGCTCAAACTACACTTCCTTGTGATGTCATAGTATGGTATTCACTCAGAACTTGTGGAAAATAGCTGTGAAACAGCTCATTCATACTGTTGTGTATGTTTATGCTTTGCATTTCTGATACACTTTTACTGGTAAGAAAATTGTGCGGCAAGCAACAACAAACACTTGCTTCGCAATTTCATTAGACTTTTAACACCATAAAAAGTAATGACAAGATCAGGTCTATAAAAGGCAAAGAGTTATCATCATTCCATGAGATGGTTGAATACTATAGAAAGTTTGTAAAAGATTTTGCTGGTACAACATACAATATGAGGAAGTTGTTAAAAGAAAAAATAGAATTTCTGTGGGAGAGTGAATATTGAAAGGAATTTGAGTAGGGCGAGGAAGAACTAAGTCATGCTCCTTCTTTGCAAGCTTATGATCCAATGTGTGATGCAAAGGTGGTCTTTGATGCAAGTGCAAATGGCTTAAGGTCCCATCTAATTCATACAAGAAATTGCCAAAAGAAACTCACTGTGTGTGTGTCACAAGCCTTGAACGAATCTTAATGTAATTATTCAGTTATAGAGAGAGTCTTTGGTAGTTTTCTGGGCAGTAAACAGATTCAAACTTTTTTGTGGGGGATGAAATTTGCAGTTCAGACAGAGCACAAACCTTTGGTAGAATATTTTGCACGAAAAGAACTTGATTGTATACACTCTTGAATTTGAAGGTGGGTTGTATGTCTACAGGAATACTGCTTCACAGTGCAGTATATACCAGGAGCAGGAAATGGACTGTTTGCCAAGACTGGTTAAAGTGTGAGCTCCACCTTATGTGGAGGTGGAAGACTCAGTAGAGGCAGATGTCAGTGTTTGCCAAGTTACCCAAGGGAGCTTTAAAGAGAGTAAATGTTTTGAAGAATTAGAGACTGATGAGGAACTAAAAGATGTAATTGATTTGTTATCTGAAGAGAAACCAAGCAAGAGGTTGTTGAAAAAGTGTAGCAGAAGTTGGAGTAAGCTAGGACATGAACTTACAGTTAACAAAGGGTTTCTATTGCTAGGGACGAGATTAGTACCACCATGGATTTGAATTAGAAAAAACAGCAACTGGCACATGTGGGCAATTTAGGAATAGTAAATACAAAAGAGAGATTTTGAAGATATTCCTGGTGGCCAGTGCTTGATCATGATGTTGCGTGTATGGCTAGGAAGTGTCGAGTGTGTGGTGTGTGACCCAGGTTTGAGAACTACTAGTATCCCTGTGCTTTGAAAACAGTTTGAGAGAGAAAGTTACCTGTGCTATTTGTTCACATATAATAGAGTACAATGCTGTTCCAGAGAGACAGAAAATTATTTGAAAATGTGTGGAGTAGAGCATAAAATATCAGCTTTGTATCACCCACAGACCAATGGTCCTACTAAGAGAGTGGTAAAAACATTGAAGGAGGGGATACAATTGGCCAGAGCAAATGGCCTTGATGGGAAAATTGATTTGTGTCGGAGGATAACTGGATATTGTATGTTTCCACAATCCACCACCATAAAGTCTCTTTTCGAGCTGTTCAAAGACAGAGCTCCATTCAGAAAAGTGTGTCCAGGGTGGATGTTTTGGGGTAAAGGTTGCGTGAACAATGCACTGGGAGATTGGAGAGAATAATAAACATTTCACAAAAGAAAATTAAAGTTGAGCCATGACAAACCAAAAAATGCAAGGAATTAGGTGGTCAAATTGGAAGATTTTGTAAAAATAAGAGTTACCAAAGCGTGTGCTGAGTGGTCCGAATTTATGAGTGAGTTTGAGGTAGTCACAATTTTTTAAAATGCAGTGAACACACATGCTGGCAGGATCTGGAACAAAAACAGAGTAGCGGTTCTTCATCATGTTCCAGTGGAAAATGAGAAACTCAATAACGACAATCAAAATGGTGGGCTGGATCAGCCAGGGATGGTAGGAAACAAAAATGTCTATCGAGCAGAAGAGTGGGAGAATAATGAAGAAAACATCCTTTTTGAAGATTTTGATAATAAAATAGTCATGTTATTGTTGCATGGTGTACTTTAATATGGTTTATTATGTCTAATTTATTTTCACTGTTTTTAAGGGTTTTTATTTGTGTTATCTTGCTGTTAGTTATCTGTTAAGGGAGGGAGCAATATTGCATAAATTAAGTGACTTACTTATAGACTATGACGCTAAGTTTATTGCTCACAGAGTGCACTGTCCATGGAATGGGAACTTAGAATGTGATGAGGTAATGGAATCAGAATGTGGGGAGCTGTGAGGGACAGGTAAAGAGCTGCTTGTGAGTGGTGGTTGATATGTCTGGAAATAAATACAAGTCCCCTGTCATCTTTGTGGAGGAACAATGCAGTAACCAATCAAAAGACATGGAAAGGAGTAGTACTTTATGGCAGGGGAAAACAGAAGATTGACAAGCTGGGTCAAGAATGAGAAGTAGGAAAATGAGTGACGAGGAAAAGTCAACCAAAGATAAGCCACTTAGGAGAGGGGAGGCTCCAATGTTGTGGTTCTTGATGAGCCACAATATGTTTTGCAACAGTAAGCATATGTGGTTTCCTAGGATTTGAGATAAAAATGATAACATGATAAAATAATACAATCACAAAATGTGCTGCTTGATTCCATATAATTTGTATTTTTTGCCACATAATTTAGTCAACCCTGCTGTATAATTTGGTCCTCTTCTGCCACATAATTCACTGGCCCTGGTAGATACATCGTATCCTGACCTGTTATTCATCGTTTAGCGTGTCAGTCTCCGAAACTAGCTCAAACTAATCTTCCTTGTGATGTCATAGTATGGTATTCACTCAGAACTTGTGGAAAATAGCTGTGAAACAGCATATTCATACTGCTGTGTATCTTTATGCTTTGCATTTCTGATACACTTTTACTGGTAAGAAAATTGTGCGGCAAGCAACAACAAACACTTGCTTCGAGATTTCATTAGACTTTTAACACCATAAAAAGTAATGACAAGATCAGGTCTATAAAAGGCAAAGAGTTATCATCATTCCATAAGATGGTTGAATACTATAGAAAGTTTGTAAAAGATTTCGCTGGTACAACATACAATATGAGGAAGTTGTTAATAGGAAAAATAGAATTTCTGTGGGAGAGTGAATATTGATAGGAATTTGAGTGGGGAAAGGAAGAACTAAGTCATGCTCCTTCTTTGCAAGCTTATGATCCAATGTGTGATGCAAAGGTGGTCTTTGATGCAAGTGCAAATGGCTTAAGGTCCCATCTAATTCATCCAAGAAATTGCCAAAAGAAACTCACTGTGTGTGTGTCACAAGCCTTGAACGAATCTTAATGTAAATATTCAGTTATAGAGAGAGTCTTTGGTAGTTTTCTGGGCAGTAAACAGATTCAAACTTTTTTTGTGGGGGATGAAATTTGCAGTTCAGACAGACCACAAACCTTTGGTAGAATATTTTGCACGAAAAAAACTTGATTGTATACACTCTTGCATTTGAAGGTGGGTTGTATGTCTACAGGAATACTGCTTCACAGTGCAGTATATACCAGGAGCAGGAAATGGACTGTTTGCCAAGACTGGTTAAAGTGTGAGCTCCACCTTATGTGGAGGTGGAAGACTCAGTAGAGGCAGATGTCAGTGTTTGCCAAGTTACCCAAGGGAGCTTTAAAGAGAGTAAATGTTTTGAATGATTAGAGACCGATGAGGAACTAAAAGATGTAATTGATTTGTTATCTGAAGAGAAACCAAGCAAGAGGTTGTTGAAAAAGTGTAGCACAAGTTGGAGTAAGCTAGGACATGAACTTACAGTTGACAAAGGGTTTCTATTGCTAGGGACGAGATTAGTACCACCATGGATTCAAATTAGAAAAAACAGCAACTGGCACATGTGGGCAATTTACATATAGTAAATACAAAAGAGAGATTTTGAAGATATTCTTGGTGGCCAGTGCTTGATCATGATGTTGCGTGTATGGCTAGGAAGTGTTGAGTATGTGGCGTGTGACACAGGTTTGAGAACTACTAGTATCCCTGTGCTTTGAAAACAGTTTGAGAGAGAAAGTTACCTTTGCTATTTGTTCCCATATAATAGAGTACAATGCTGTTCCAGAGAGACAGAAAATTATTTGAAAATGTGTGGAGTAGAGCATAAGATATCAGCTTTGTATCACCCACAGACCAATGGTCCTACTAAGAGAGTGGTAAAGACATTGAAGGAGGGGATACAATTGGCCAGAGCAAATGGCCTTGATGGGAAAATTGATTTGTCTCGGAGGATAACTGGATATTGTATGTTTCCACAATCCACCACCGGAAAGTCTCTTTTCGAGCTGTTCAAAGACAGATCTCCATTCAGAAAAGTGTGTCCAGGGTGGATGTTTTGGGGTAAAGGTTGCGTGAACAATGCACTGGGAGATTGGAGAGAATAATAAACATTTCACAAAAGAAAATTAAAGTTGAGCTATGACAAACAAAAAAATGCAAGGAATTAGGTGGTCAAATTGGAAGATTTTTTAAAAATAAGAGCTAACAAAGGGTGTGCTGAGTGGTCCAAATTTATGAGTGAGTTTGAGGTAGTCACATTTTTTTTAAATGCAGTGAACACACATGCTGGCAGGATCTGGAACAAAAACAGAGTAGCGATTCTTCATCATGTTCCAGTGTAAAATTAGAAACTCAATACAGATAATCAAAATGGTGGGCTGGATCAGCCAGGTATGGTAGGAAACAAAAATGTCTAGTGAGCAGAAGAGTGGGAGAATAATCAAGAAAACATCCTTTTTGAAGATTTTGTTATAAAATAGTCATATTATTGTTACATGATGTACTTTAATATGGTTTATTATATCCAATTTATTTTCACTGTTTTTAAGGGTTTTTATTTGTGTTATCTTGCTGTTAGTTATCTGTTAAGGGAGGGAGCAATGTGGCATAAATAAAGTGACTTACTTATAGACTATGACGCTAAGTTTATTGCTCACAGAGTGCACTGTCCATGGAATGGGAACTTAGAATGTGATGAGGTAATGGAATCAGAATGTGGGGAGCTGTGAGGGACAGGTAAAGAGCTGCTTGTGAGTGGTGGTTGATATGTCTGGAAATAAATACAAGTCCCCTGTCATCTTTGTGGAGGAACAATGCAGTAACCAATCAAAAGACATGGAAAGGAGTAGTACTTCACGGAAGGGGAAAACAGAAGATTTTCAAGCTGGGTCAAGAATCAGAAGTAGGAAAATGAGTGACGAGGAAAAGTCAACCAAAGATAAGCCACTTAGGAGAGGGGAGGCTCCAATGTTGTGGTTCTTGATGAGCCACAATATGTTTTGCAACAGAAAGCATGTGTGGTTTCCTAGGATTTGAGATAAAAATGATAACATGATAAAATAATACAATCACAAAATGTGCTGCTTGATTCCATATAATTTGTATTTGTTGCCACATAATTTAGTCAAACCTGCTGTATATTTTGGTCCTCTTCTGCCACATAATTCACTGGCACTAGTAGATGCATCGTATCCTGACCTGTTATTCATCGTTTAGCGTGTCAGTCTCCAAGAGTAGCTCAAATTACAAATCCTTGTGATGTCATAGTATGGTATTCACTCAGAACTTGTGCAAAATAGCAGTGAAAATGCTCATTCATACTGTTGTGTAAGTTTATGCTTTGCATTTCTTATACACTTTTACTGGTAAGAAAATTGTGCGGCAAGCAACAACAAACACTTGCTTCGAGATTTCATTAGACTTTTAACACCATAAAAAGTAATGACAAGATCAGGACTATAAAAGGCAAAGAGTTATCATCACTCCATGAGATGGTTGAATACTATAGAAAGTTTGTAAAAGGTTTTACTGGTACAACATACAATATGAGGATGTTGTTAAAAGAAAAAAATATAATTTCTGTCGGAGAGTGAATATTGAAAGGAATTTGAGTGGGGAAAGGAAGAACTAAGTCATGCTCCTTCTTTGCAAGCTTTTGATCCAATGTGTGATGCAAAGGTGGTCTGTGATGCAAGTGCAAATGGCTTAAGGTCCCATCTAATTCATACAAGAAATGGCCAAAAGAAACTCACTGTGTGTATGTCACAAGCCTTGAACGAATCTTAATGTAATTATTTAGTTATAGAGAGAATCTTTGGTAGTTTTCTGGGCAGTAAACAGATTCAAACTTTTTTTGTGGGGGATGAAATTTGCAGTTCAGACAGACCACAAACCTTTGGTAGAATATTTTGCACGAAAGGAACTTGATTGTATACACTCTTGCCTTTGAAGGTGGGTTGTATGTCTACAGGAATACTGTTTCACAGTGCAGTTTATACCAGGAGCAGGAAATGGACTGTTTGCCAAGACTGGTTAAAGAGTGAGCTCCACCTTATGTGGAGGTGGAAGACTCAGTAGAGAAAGATGTCAGTGTTTGCCAAGTTACCTAAGGGAGCATTAAAGAGAGTAAATGTTTTGAAGACTTAGAGACCAATGAGGAACTAAAAGATGTAATTGATTTGTTATCTGAAGAGAAACCAAGCAAGAGGTTGTTGAAAAAGTGTAGCAGAAGTTGGTGTAAGCTAGGACATGAACTTACAGTTGACAAAGGGTTTCTATTACTAGGGACGAGATTAGTACCACCATGGAGTTTGAATTAGAAAAAACAGCAACTGGCACATGTGGGCAATTTAGGAATAGTAAATACAAAAGAGAGATTTTGAAGATATTCCTGGTGGCCTGTGCTTGATCATGATGTTGCGTGTATGGCTAGGAAGTGTCGAGTGTGTGGCGTGTGACACAGGTTTGAGAACTACTAGTATCCCTGTGCTTTGAAAACAGTTTGAGAGAGAAAGTTACCTTTGCTATTTGTTCACATATAATAGAGTACAATGCTGTTCCAGAGAGACAGAAAATTATTTGAAAATGTGTGGAGTAGAGCATAAAATATCAGCTTTGTATCACCCACAGACCAATGGTCCTACTAAGAGAGTGGTAAAAACATTGAAGGAGGCAATACAATTGGTAGAGCAAATGGCCTGGATGGGAAAATTGATTTGTCTCGGAGGATAACTGGATATTGTATGTTTACACAATCCACCACCGGAAAGTCTCTTTTCGAGCTGTTCAAAGACAGAGCTCCATTCAGAAAAGTGTGTCCAGGGTGGATGTTTTGGGGTAAAGGTTGCGTGAACAATGCACTGGGAGATTGGAGAGAATAATAAACATTTCACAAAAGAAAATTAAAGTTGAGCCATGACAAACAAAAAAATGCAAGGAATTAGGTGGTCAAATTGGAAGATTTTGTAAAAATAAGAGCTACCAAAGGGTGTGCTGAGTGGTCCGAATTTATGAGTGAGTTTGAGGTAGTCACATTTTTTTAAAATGCAGTGAACACACATGCTGGCAGGATCTGGAAAAAAAACAGAGTTGCGATTCTTCATCATGTTCCAGTGGAAAATTAGAAACTCAATACAGATAATCAAAATGGTGGGCTGGATCAGCCAGGTATGGTAGGAAACAAAAATGTCTAGTGAGCAGAAGAGTGGGAGAATAATCAAGAAAACATCCTTTTTGAAGATTTTGTTATAAAATAGTCATATTATTGTTACATGATGTACTTTAATATGGTTTATTATATCCAATTTATTTTCACTGTTTTTAAGGGTTTTTATTTGTGTTATCTTGCTGTTAGTTATCTGTTAAGGGAGGGAGCAATGTGGCATAAATAATGTGACTTACTTATAGACTATGACGCTAAGTTTATTGCTCACAGAGTCCACTGTCCATGGAATGGGAACTTAGAATGTGATGAGGTAATGGAATCAGAATGTGGGGAGCTGTGAGGGACAGGTAAAGAGCTGCTTGTGAGTTGTGGTTGATATGTCTGGAAATAAATACAAGTCCCCTGTCATCTTTGTGGAGGAACAATGCAGTAACCAATCAAAAGACATGGAAAGGAGTAGTACTTCACGGAAGGGGAAAACAGAAGATTTTCAAGCTGGGTCAAGAATCAGAAGTAGGAAAATGAGTGACGAGGAAAAGTCAACCAAAGATAAGCCACTTAGGAGAGGGGAGGCTCCAATGTTGTGGTTCTTGATGAGCCACAATATGTTTTGCAACAGAAAGCATATGTGGTTTCCTAGGATTTGAGATGAAAATGATAACATGATAAAATAATACAATCACAAAATGTGCTGCTTGATTCCATATAATTTGTATTTTTTGCCACATAATTTAGTCAACCCTGCTGTATAATTTGGTCCTCTTCTGCCACATAATTTACTGGCCCTGGTAGATACATCATATCCCGACATGTTATTCATCGTTTAGCGTGTCAGTCTCCGAAAGTAGCTCAAACTACACTTCCTTGTGATGTCATAGTATGGTATTCACTCAGAACTTGTGGAAAATAGCTGTGAAACAGCATATTCATACTGCTGTGTATCTTTATGCTTTGCATTTCTGATACACTTTTACTGGTAAGAAAATTGTGCGGCAAGCAACAACAAACTCTTGCTTCGAGATTTCATTAGACTTTTAACACCATAAAAAGTAATGACAAGATCAGGACTATAAAAGGCAAAGAGTTATCATCACTCCATGAGATGGTTGAATACTATAGAAAGTTTGTAAAAGGTTTTGCTGGTACAACATACAATATGAGGATGTTGTTAAAAGAAAAAATAGAATTTCTGTCGGAGAGTGAATATTGAAAGGAATTTGAGTGGGGAAAGGAAGAACTAAGTCATGCTCCTTCTTTGCAAGCTTTTGATCCAATGTGTGATGCAAAGGTGGTCTGTGATGCAGGTGCAAATGGCTTAAGGTCCCATCTAATTCATACAAGAAATGGCCAAAAGAAACTCACTGTGTGTATGTCACAAGCCTTGAATGAATCTTAATGTAATTATTCAGTTATAGAGAGAGTCTTTGGTAGTTTTCTGGGCAGTAAACAGATTCAAACTTTTTTTGTGGGGGATGAAATTTGCAGTTCAGACAGACCACAAACCTTTGGTAGAATATTTTGCACGAAAGGAACTTGATTGTATACACTCTTGCCTTTGAAGGTGGGTTGTATGTCTACAGGAATACTGTTTCACAGTGCAGTTTATACCAGGAGCAGGAAATTGACTGTTTGCCAAGACTGGTTAAAGAGTGAGCTCCACCTTATGTGGAGGTGGAAGACTCAGTAGAGAAAGATGTCAGTGTTTGCCAAAATACCTAAGGGAGCATTAAAGAGAGTAAATGTTTTGAAGACTTAGAGACCAATGAGGAACTAAAAGATGTAATTGATTTGTTATCTGAAGAGAAACCAAGCAAGAGGTTGTTGAAAAAGTGTAGCAGAAGTTGGAGTAAGCTAGGACATGAACTTACAGTTGACAAAGGGTTTCTATTGCTAGGGACGAGATTAGTACCACCATGGATTTGAATTAGAAAAAACAGCAACTGGCACATGTGGGCAATTTAGGAATAGTAAATACAAAAGAGAGATTTTGAAGATATTCCTGGTGGCCAGTGCTTGATCATGATGTTGCGTGTATGGCTAGGAAGTGTCGAGTGTGTGGTGTGTGACCCAGGTTTGAGAACTACTAGTATCCCTGTGCTTTGAAAACAGTTTGAGAGAGAAAGTTACCTGTGCTATTTGTTCACATATAATAGAGTACAATGCTGTTCCAGAGAGACAGAAAATTATTTGAAAATGTGTGGAGTAGAGCATAAAATATCAGCTTTGTATCACCCACAGACCAATGGTCCTACTAAGAGAGTGGTAAAAACATTGAAGGAGGGGATACAATTGGCCAGAGCAAATGGCCTTGATGGGAAAATTGATTTGTGTCGGAGGATAACTGGATATTGTATGTTTCCACAATCCACCACCATAAAGTTCCTTTTCGAGCTGTTCAAAGACAGAGCTCCATTCAGAAAAGTGTGTCCAGGGTGGATGTTTTGGGGTAAAGGTTGCGTGAACAATGCACTGGGAGATTGGAGAGAATAATAAACATTTCACAAAAGAAAATTAAAGTTGAGCCATGACAAACAAAAAAATGCAAGGAATTAGGTGGTCAAATTGGAAGATTTTGTAAAAATAAGAGCTACCAAAGCGTGTGCTGAGTGGTCCGAATTTATGAGTGAGTTTGAGGTAGTCACAATTTTTTAAAATGCAGTGAACACACATGCTGGCAGGATCTGGAACAAAAACAGAGTAGCGGTTCTTCATCATGTTCCAGTGGAAAATGAGAAACTCAATAACGACAATCAAAATGGTGGGCTGGCTCAGCCAGGGATGGTAGGAAACAAAAATGTCTATCGAGCAGAAGAGTGGGAGAATAATGAAGAAAACATCCTTTTTGAAGATTTTGATAATAAAATAGTCATGTTATTGTTGCATGATGTACTTTAATATGGTTTATTATGTCTAATTTCTTTTCACTGTTTTTAAGGGTTTTTATTTGTGTTATCTTGCTGTTAGTTATCTGTTAAGGGAGGGAGCAATGTTGCATAAATTAAGTGACTTACTTATAGACTATGACGCTAAGTTTTTTGCTCACAGAGTGCACTGTCCATGGAATGGGAACTTAGAATGTGATGAGGTAATGGAATCAGAATGTGGGGAGCTGTGAGGGACAGGTAAAGAGCTGCTTGTGAGTGGTGGTTGATATGTCTGGAAATAAATACAAGTCCCCTGTCATCTTTGTGGAGGAACAATGCAGTAACCAATCAAAAGACATGGAAAGGAGTAGTACTTCATGGCAGGGGAAAACAGAAGATTGACAAGTTGGGTCAAGAATGAGAAGTAGGAAAATGAGTGACGAGGAAAAGTCAACCAAAGATAAGCCACTTAGGAGAGGGGAGGCTCCAATGGTGTGGTTCTTGATGAGCCACAATATGTTTTGCAACAGAAAGCATATGTGGTTTCCTAGGATTTGAGATAAAAATGGTAACATGATAAAATAATACAATCACAAAATGTGCTGCTTGATTCCATATAATTTGTATTTTTTGCCACATAATTTAGTCAACCCTGCTGTATAATTTGGTCCTCTTCTGCCACATAATTTACTGGCCCTGGTAGATACATCGTATCCCGACCTGTTATTCATCGTTTAGCGTGTCAGTCTCCGAAAGTAGCTCAAACTACACTTCCTTGTGATGTCATAGTATGGTATTCACTGAGAACTTGTGGAAAATAGCTGTGAAACAGCATATTCATACTGCTGTGTATCTTTATGCTTTGCATTTCTGATACACTTTTACTGGTAAGAAAATTGTGCGGCAAGCAACAACAAACACTTGCTTCGAGATTTCATTAGACTTTTAACACCATAAAAAGTAATGACAAGATCAGGTCTATAAAAGGCAAAGAGTTATCATCATTCCATAAGATGGTTGAATACTATAGAAAGTTTGTAAAAGATTTCGCTGGTACAACATACAATATGAGGAAGTTGTTAAAAGGAAAAATAGAATTTCTGTGGGAGAGTGAATATTGAAAGGAATTTGAGTGGGGAAAGGAAGAACTAAGTCATGCTCCTTCTTTGCAAGCTTATGATCCAATGTGTGATGCAAAGGTGGTCTGTGATGCAAGTGCAAATGGCTTAAGGTCCCATCTAATTCATACAAGAAATGGCCAAAAGAAACTCACTGTGTGTGTGTCACAAGCCTTGAACGAATCTTAATGTAATTATTCAGGTATAGAGAGAGTCTTTGGTAGTTTTCTGGGCAGTAAACAGATTCAAAATTTTTGTGGGGGATGAAATTTGCAGTTCAGACAGACCACAAACCTTTGGTAGAATATTTTGCACGAAAGGAACTTGATTGTATACACTCTTGCATTTGAAGGTGGCTTGTATGTCTACAGGAATACTGCTTCACAGTGCAGTTTATACCAGGAGCAGGAAATGGACTGTTTGCCAAGACTGGTTAAAGAGTGAGCTCCACCTTATGTGGAGGTGGAAGACTCAGTAGAGGAAGATGTCAGTGTTTGCCAAGTTACCCAAGGGAGCTTTAAACAGAGTAAATCTTTTGAAGAATGAGAGACCGATGAGGAACTAAAATATGTAATTGATTTGTTATCTGAAGAGAAACCAAGCAAGAGGTTGTTGAAAAAGTGTAGCAGAAGTTGGAGTAAGCTAGGACATGAACTTACAGTTGACAAAGGGTTTCTATTGCTAGGGACGAGATTAGTACCACCATGGATTTGAATTAGAATAAACAGCAACTGGCACATGTGGGCAATTTAGGAATAGTAAATACAAAAGAGAGATTCTGAAGATATTCCTGGTGGCCAGTGCTTGATCATGATGTTGCGTGTATGGCTAGGAAGTGTCGAGTATGTGGCGTGTGACACAGGTTTGAGAACTACTAGTATCCCTGTGCTTTGAAAACAGTTTGAGAGAGAAAGTTACCTATGCTATTTGTTCACATATAATAGAGTACAATGCTGTTCCAGAGAGACAGAATTTTTTTTGAAAATGTGTGGAGTAGAGCAAAAAATATCAGCTCTGTATCACCCACAGACCAATGGTCCTACTAAGAGAGTGGTAAAAATATTTTAGGAGGGGATACAATTGGCCAGAGCAAATGGCCTTGATGGGAAAATTGATTTTTCTCGGAGGATAACTGGATATTGTATGTTTCCACAATCCATCACCGGAAAGTCTCTTTTCGAGCTGTTCAAAGACAGAGCTCCATTCAGAAAAATGTGTCCAGAGTGGATGTTTTGGGGTAAAAGTTGTGTGAACAATGCACTGGGAGATTGGAGAGAATCATAAACATTTCACAAAAGTAAATTAAAGTTGAGCCATGACTAACAAAAAAATGCAAGGAATTAGGTGGTCAAATTGGAAGACTTTGTAAAAATAAGAGCTACCAAAGGGCGTGCTGAGTGGTCCGAATTTATGAGTTAGTTTGAGGTAGTCACATTTGTTTAAAATGCAGTGAACACACATGCTGGCAGGATCTGGAACAAAAACAGAGTAGCGGTTCTTCATCATGGGACAGTGGAAAATGAGAAACTCAATACAGACAATCAAAATGGTGGGCTGGCTCAGCCAGGGATGGTAGTAAACAAAAATGTCTATCGAGCAGAAGAGTGGGAGAATAATGAAAAAAGCATCCTCTTTGAAGATTTTGATAATAAAATAGTCATGTTATTGTAACATGATGTACTTTAATATGGTTTATTATGACTAATTTCTTTTCACTGTTTTTAAGGGCTTTTATTTGTGTGATCTTGTTGTTAGTTATCTGTTAAGGAAGGGAGCAATGTGGCATAAATAAAGTGACTTACTTATAGACTATGATGCTAAGTTTATTGCTCACAGAGAGCACTGTCCATGGAATGGGAACTTAGAATGTGATGAGGTAATGGAATCAGAATGTGGAGAGCTGTGAGGAACAGGTAAAGAGCTGCTTGTGAGTGGCGGTTGATATGTCTGGAAATAAATACAAGTCCCCTGTCATCTTTGTGGATGAACAATGCAGTAACCAATCAAAAGACATGGAAAGGAGCAGTACTTCATGGCAGGGGAAAACAGAAGATTTTCAAGCTGGGTCAAGAATGAGAAGTAGGAAAATGAGTGACGAGGAAAAGTCAACCAAAGATAAGCCACTTAGGAGAGGGGAGGCTCCAATGTTGTGGTTCTTGATGAGCCACAATATGTTTTGCAACAGAAAGCATATTTGGTTTCCTAGGATTTGAGATACAAATGATAACATGATAAAATAATACAATCACAAAATGTGCTGCTTGATTCCATATAATTTGTATTTTTTGCCACATATTTTAGTCAAACCTGCTGTATAATTTGGTCCTCTTCTGCCGCATAATTCACTGGCCCTGGTAGATACATCGTATCCTGACCTGTTAATCATCGTTTAGCGAGTCAGTCTCCAAGGGTAGCTCAAACTACACTTCCTTGTGATGTCATAGTATGGTATTCACTCAGAACTTGTGGAAAATAGCTGTGAAACAGCTCATTCATACTGTTGTGTATGTTTATGCTTTGCATTTCTGATACACTTTTACTGGTAAGAAAATTGTGCAGCAAGCAACAACAAACACTTGCTTTGAGATTTCATTAGACATTTAACACCATAAAAAGTAAAGACAAGATCAGGTCAATAAAAGGCAAAGAGTTATCATCATTCCATGAGATGGTTGAATACTATAGAAAGTTTGTAAAACATTTTGCTGGTACAACATACAATATGAGGCAGTTGTTAAAAGAAAAAAAAGATTTTCTGTGGGAGAGTGAATATTGATAGGAATTTGAGTGGGGAAAGGAAGAACTAAGTCATGCTCCTTCTTTGCAAGCTTATGATCCAATGTGTGATGCAAAGGTGGTCTTTGATGCAAGTGCAAATGGCTTAAGGTCCCATCTAATTCATACAAGAAATTGCCAAAAGAAACTCACTGTGTGTATGTCACAAGCCTTGAACGAATCTTAATGTAATTATTCAGGTATAGAGAGAGTCTTTGGTAGTTTTCTGGGCAGTAAACAGATTCAAACTTTTTTTGTGGGGGATGAAATTTGCAGTTCAGACAGACCACAAACCTTTGGTAGAAGACTCAGTAGAGGAAGATGTCAGTGTTTGCCAAGTTACCCAAGGGAGCTTTAAACAGAGTAAATCTTTTGAAGAATGAGAGACCGATGAGGAACTAAAATATGTAATTGATTTGTTATCTGAAGAGAAACCAAGCAAGAGGTTGTTGAAAAAGTGTAGCAGAAGTTGGAGTAAGCTAGGACATGAACTTACAGTTGACAAAGGGTTTCTATTGCTAGGGACGAGATTAGTACCACCATGGATTTGAATTAGAATAAACAGCAACTGGCACATGTGGGCTATTTAGGAATAGTAAATACAAAAGAGATATTCTGAAGATATTCCTGGTGGCCAGTGCTTGATCATGATGTTGCGTGTATGGCTAGGAAGTGTCGAGTATGTGGCGTGTGACACAGGTTTGAGAACTACTAGTATCCCTGTGCTTTGAAAACAGTTTGAGAGAGAAAGTTACCTATGCTATTTGTTCACATATAATAGAGTACAATGCTGTTCCAGAGAGACAGAATTTTTTTTGAAAATGTGTGGAGTAGAGCAAAAAATATCAGCTCTGTATCACCCACAGACCAATGGTCCTACTAAGAGAGTGGTAAAAATATTTTAGGAGGGGATACAATTGGCCAGAGCAAATTTATTTGTGTTATCTTGCTGTTAGTTATCTGTTAAGGGAGGGAGCAATGTGGCATAAGTAAAGTGACTTACTTATAGACTATGGCGCTAAGTTTATTGCTCAAAGAGTGCACTGTCCATGGAATGGGAACTTAGAATGTGATGAGGTAATGGAATCAGAATGTGGGGAGCTGTGAGGAACAGGTAAGGAGCTGCTTGTGAGTGGCGGCTGATATGTCTGGAAATAAATACAAGTCCCCTGTCATCTTTGTGGAGGAACAATGCAGTAACCAATCAAAAGACATGGAAAGGAGTAGTACTTCATGGCAGGGGAAAACAGAAGATTGACAAGCTGGGTCAAGAATGAGAAGTAGGAAAATGAGCGACGAGGAAAAGTCAACCAAAGATAAGCCACTTAGGAGAGGGGAGGCTCCAATGTTGTGGTTCTTGATGAGACACAATATGTTCTGCAACAGAAAGCATATGTGGTTTCCTAGGATTTGAGATAAAAATGATAACATGATAAAATAATACAATCACAAAATATGCTGCTTGATTCCATATAATTTGTTTTTTTTGCTACATATTTTAGTCAACCCTGCTGTATAATTTGGTCCTCTTCTGCCACATAATTCACTGGCCCTGGTAGATACATCGTATCCTTACCTGTTATTCATCGTTTAGCGTGTCAGTCTCCAAGAGTAGCTCAAACTACACTTCCTTGTGATGTCATAGTATGGTATTCACTCAGAACTTGTGGAAAATAGCTGTGAAACAACTCATTTATACTGTTGTGTATGTTCATGCTTTGCATTTCTGATACACTTTTACTGGTAAGAAAATTGTGCAGCAAGCAACAACAAACACTTGCTTCGAAATTTCATTAGACTTTTAACACCATAAAAAGTAATGACAAGATCAGGTCTATAAAAGGCAAAGAGTTATCATCATTCCATGAGATGTTTGAATACTATAGAAAGTTTGTAAAAGATTTTGCTGGTACAACATACAATATGAGGAAGTTGTTAATAGAAAAAATAGAATTTCTGTGGGAGAGTGAATATTGATAGGAATTTGAGTGGGGAAAGGAAGAACTAAGTCATGCTCCTTCTTTGCAAGCTTATGATCCAATGTGTGATGCAAAGGTGGTCTTTGATGCAAGTGCAAATGGCTTAAGGTCCCATCTAATTCATACAAGAAATGGCCAAAAGAAACTCACTGTGTGTGTGTCACAAGCCTTGAACGAATCTTAATGTAATTATTCAGTTATAGAGAGAGTCTTTGGTAGTTTTCTGGGCAGTAAACAGATTCAAACTTTTTTTTGTGGGGGATGAAATTTGCAGTTCAGACAGACCACAAACCTTTGGAAGAATATTTTGCGCGAAAGGAACTTGATTGTATACACTCTTGCATTTGAAGGTGGGTTGTATGTCTACAAGACTACTGCTTCACAGTGCAGTATATACCAGGAGCAGGAAATGGACTGTTTGCCAAGACTGGTTAAAGAGTGAGCTCCACCTTATGTGGAGGTGGAAGACTCAGTAGAGGAAGATGTCAGTGTTTGGCAAGATACCCAAGGGAGCTTTAAAGAGAGTAAATGTTTTGAAGAATTAGAGACCGATGAGGAACTAAAAGATGTAATTGATTTGTTATCTGAAGAGAAACCAAGCAAGAGGTTGTTGAAAAAGTGTAGAAGAAGTTGGAGTAAGCTAGGACATGAACTTACAGTTGACAAAGGGTTTCTATTGCTAGGGATGAGATTTATACCACCATGGATTTGAATTAGAATAAACAGCAACTGGCACATGTGGGCAATTTAGGAACAGTAAATACAAAAGAGAGATTTTGAAGATATTCCTGGTGGCCAGTGCTTGATCATGATGTTGCGTGTATGGCTAGGAAGTGTCGAGTGTGTGGCGTGTGACACAGGTTTGAGAACTACTAGTATCCCTGTGCTTTGAAAACAGTTTGAGAGAGAAAGTTACCTTTGCTATTTGTTCACATATAATAGAGTACAATGCTGTTCCAGAGAGACAGAAAATTATTTGAAAATGTGTGGAGTAGAGCATAAAATATCAGCTTTGTATCACCCACAGACCAATGGTCCTACTAAGAGAGTGGTAAAAACATTGAAGGAGGGGATACAATTGGCCAGAGCAAATGGCCTTGATGGGAAAATTAGAAACTCAATACAGATAATCAAAATGGTGGGCTGGATCAGCCAGGTATGGTAGGAAACAAAAATGTCTAGTGAGCAGAAGAGTGGGAGAATAATCAAGAAAACATCCTTTTTGAAGATTTTGTTATAAAATAGTCATATTATTGTTACATGATGTACTTTAATATGGTTTATTATATCCAATTTATTTTCACTGTTTTTAAGGGTTTTTATTTGTGTTATCTTGCTGTTAGTTATCTGTTAAGGGAGGGAGCAATGTGGCATAAATAAAGTGACTTACTTATAGACTATGACGCTAAGTTTATTGCTCACAGAGTGCACTGTCCATGGAATGGGAACTTAGAATGTGATGAGGTAATGGAATCAGAATGTGGGGAGCTGTGAGGGACAGGTAAAGAGCTGCTTGTGAGTGGTGGTTGATATGTCTGGAAATAAATACAAGTCCCCTGTCATCTTTGTGGAGGAACAATGCAGTAACCAATCAAAAGACATGGAAAGGAGTAGTACTTCACGGAAGGGGAAAACAGAAGATTTTCAAGCTGGGTCAAGAATCAGAAGTAGGAAAATGAGTGACGAGGAAAAGTCAACCAAAGATAAGCCACTTAGGAGAGGGGAGGCTCCAATGTTGTGGTTCTTGATGAGCCACAATATGTTTTGCAACAGAAAGCATATGTGGTTTCCTAGGATTTGAGATAAAAATGATAACATGATAAAATAATACAATCACAAAATGTGCTGCTTGATTCCATTTAATTTGTATTTTTTGCCACATAAGTTAGTCAACCCTGCTGTATAATTTGGTCCTCTTCTGCCACATAATTCACTGGCCCTGGTAGATACATCGTATCCTGACCTGTTATTCATCGTTTAGCGTGTCAGTCTCCAAGAGTAGCTCAAACTACACTTCCTTGTGATGTCATAGTATGATGTTCATTCAGAACTTGTGGAAAATAGCTGTGAAACAGCTCATTCATACTGTTGTGTAAGTTTATGCTTTGCATTTCTGATACACTTTTACTGTAAGAAAATTGTGCGGCAAGCAACAACAAACACTTGCTTCGAGATTTCATTAGACTTTTAACACCATAAAAAGTAATGACAAGATCAGGACTATAAAAGGCAAAGAGTTATCATCACTCCATGAGATGGTTGAATACTATAGAAAGTTTGTAAAAGGTTTTGCTGGTACAACATACAATATGAGGATGTTGTTAAAAGAAAAAATAGAACTTCTGTCGGAGAGTGAATATTGAAAGGAATTTGAGTGGGGAAAGGAAGAACTAAGTCATGCTCCTTCTTTGCAAGCTTTTGATCCAATGTGTGATGCAAAGGTGGTCTGTGATGCAAGTGCAAATGGCTTAAGGTCCCATCTAATTCATACAAGAAATGGCCAAAAGAAACTCACTGTGTGTATGTCACAAGCCTTGAACGAATCTTAATGTAATTATTCAGTTATAGAGAGAGTCTTTGGTAGTTTTCTGGGCAGTAAACAGATTCAAACTTTTTTTGTGGGGGATGAAATTTGCAGTTCAGACAGACCACAAACCTTTGGTAGAATATTTTGCACGAAAGGAACTTGATTGTATACACTCTTGCCTTTGAAGGTGGGTTGTATGTCTACAGGAATACTGTTTCACAGTGCAGTTTATACCAGGAGCAGGAAATGGACTGTTTGCCAAGACTGGTTAAAGAGTGAGCTCCACCTTATGTGGAGGTTGGAGACTCAGTAGAGAAAGATGTCAGTGTTTGCCAAGTTACCTAAGGGAGCATTAAAGAGAGTAAATGTTTTGAAGACTTAGAGACCAATGAGGAACTAAAAGATGTAATTGATTTGTTATCTGAAGAGAAACCAAGCAAGAGGTTGTTGAAAAAGTGTAGCAGAAGTTGGAGTAAGCTAGGACATGAACTTACAGTTAACAAAGGGTTTCTATTGCTAGGGACGAGATTAGTACCACCATGGATTTGAATTAGAAAAAACAGCAACTGGCACATGTGGGCAATTTAGGAATAGTAAATACAAAAGAGAGATTTTGAAGATATTCCTGGTGGCCAGTGCTTGATCATGATGTTGCGTGTATGGCTAGGAAGTGTCGAGTGTGTGGTGTGTGACCCAGGTTTGAGAACTACTAGTATCCCTGTGCTTTGAAAACAGTTTGAGAGAGAAAGTTACCTGTGCTATTTGTTCACGTATAATAGAGTACAATGCTGTTCCAGAGAGACAGAAAATTATTTGCAAAAAATACAAATTATATGGAATCAAGTAGCACATTTTGTGATTGTATTATTTTATCATGTTATCATTTGTATCTCAAATCCTAGGAAACCACATATGCTTTCTGTTGCAGAACATATTGTGGCTCATCAAGAACCACAACATTGGATCCTCCGCTCTCCTAAGTGGCTTATCTTTGGTTGACTTTTCCTTGTCACTCATTTTCCTACATCTCATTCTTGACCCAGCTTGTCAATCTTCTGTTTTCCCCTGCCATGAAGTACTACTCCTTTCCATGTCTTTTGATTGGTTACTGCATTGTTCCTCCACAAAGATGACAGGGGACTTGTATTTATTTCCAGACATATCAACCACCACTCACAAGCAGCTCTTTACCTGTCCCTCACAGCTCCCCACATTATGATTCCATTACCTCATCTCATTCTAAGTTCCCATTCCATGGACAGTGCTCTCTGTGAGCAATAAACTTAGCGTCATAGTCTATAAGTAAGTCACTTTATTTATGCCACATTGCTCCCTTCCTTAACAGATAACTAACAACAAGATAACACAAATAAAAACCCTTAAAAACAGTGAAAAGAAATTAGTCATAATAAACCATATTAAAGTACATCATGTTACAATAACATGACTATTTTATTATCAAAATCTTCAAAAAGGATGTTTTTTTCATTATTCTCCCACTCTTCTGCTCGATAGACATTTTTGTTTCCTACCATCCCTGGCTGAGCCAGCCCACCATTTTGATTGTCTGTATTGAGTTTCTCATTTTCCACTGTCCCATGATGAAGAACCGCTACTCTGTTTTTGTTCCAGATCCTGCCAGCATGTGTGTTCACTGCATTTTAAACAAATGTGACTACCTCAAACTAACTCATAAATTCGGACCACTCAGCACACCCTTTGGTAGCTCTTATTTTTACAAAGTCTTCCAATTTGACCACCTAATTCCTTGCAAAGGTGGTCTTTGATGCAAGTGCAAATGGCTTAAGGTCCCATCTAATTCATACAAGAAATTGCCAAAATAAACTCACTGTGTGTGTGTCACAAGCCTTGAATGAATCATAATGTAATTATTCAGTTATAGAGAGAGTCTTTGGTAGTTTTCTGGGCAGTAAACAGATTCAAACTTTGTTTGTGGGGGATGAAATTTGCAGTTCAGACAGACCACAAACCTTTGGTAGAATATTTTGCGCGAAAGGAACTTGATTCTATACACTCTTGCATTTGAAGGTGGGTTGTATGTCTACAGGAATACTGCTTCACAGTGCAGTATATACCAGGAGCAGGAAATGGACTGTTTGCCAAGACTGGTTAAAGTGTGAGCTCCACCTTATGTGGAGGTGGAAGACTCAGTGGAGGCAGATGTCAGTGTTTGCCAAGTTACCCAAGGGAACTTTAAAGAGAGTAAATGTTTTGAAGAATTAGAGACCGATGAGGAACTAAAAGATGTAATTGATTTGTTATCTGAAGAGAAACCAAGCAAGAGGTTGTTGAAAAAGTGTAGCAGAAGTTGGTGTAAGCTAGGACATGAACTTACAGTTGACAAAGGGTTTCTATTGCTAGGGACGAGATTAGTACCACCATGGAGTTTGAATTAGAAAAAACAGCAACTGGCACATGTGGGCAATTTAGGAATAGTAAATACAAAAGTGAGATTCTGAAGATATTCCTGGTGGGCAGTGCCTGATCATGATGTTGCGTGTATGGCTAGGAAGTGTCGAGTGTGTGGCGTGTTACACAGGTTTGAGAACTACTAGTATCCCTGTGCTTTGAAAACAGTTTGAAAGAGAAAGTTACCTTTGCTATTTGTTCACATATAATAGAGTACAATGCTGTTCCATAGAGACAGAAAATTATTTGAAAATGTGTGGAGTAGAGCATAAAATATCAGCTTTGTATCACCCACAGACCAATGGTACTACTAAGAGAGTGGTAAAAACATTAAAGGAGGGGATACAATTGCCCAAAGCAAATGGCCTTGATGGGAACATTGATTTGTCTCGGAGGATAACTGGATATTGTATGTTTCCACAATCCACCACCGGAAAGTCTCTTTTCGAGCTGTTCAAAGACAGAGCTCCATTCAGAAAAATGTATCCAGGGTGGATGTTTTGGGGTAAAGGTTGAGTGAACAATGCACTGGGAGATTGGAGAGAATAATAAACATTTCACAAAAGAAAATTAAAGTTGAGCCATGACAAACAAAAAAATGCAAGGAATTAGGTGGTAAAATTGGAAGATTTTGTAAAAATAAGAGCTACCAAAGGGTGTGCTGAGTGGTGCGAATTGATGAGTTAGTTTGAGGTAGTCACACTTTTTTAAAATGCAGTGAACACACATGCTGGCAGGATCTGGAACAAAAACAGAGTAGCGATTCTTCATCATGTTCCAGTGGAAAATTAGAAGCTCAATACAGATAATCAAAATAGTGGTCTGGATCAGCCAGGGATGGTAGGAAACAAAAATGTCTAGTGAGCAAAAGAGTGGGAGAATAATCAAGAAAACATCCTTTCTGAAGATTTTGTTATAAAATAGTCATGTTATTGTTACATGATGTACTTTAATATGGTTTATTATATATAATTTATTTTCATTGTTTTTAAGGGTTTTTATTTGTATTATCTTGCTGTTAGTTATCTGTTAAGGGAGGGAGCAATGTGGCATAAGTAAAGTGACTTACTTATAGACTATGGCGCTAAGTTTATTGCTCAAAGAGTGCACTGTCCATGGAATGGGAACTTAGAATGTGATGAGGTAATGGAATCAGAATGTGGGGAGCTGTGAGGAACAGGTAAGTAGCTGCTTGTGAGTGGCGGTTGATATGTCTGGAAATAAATACAAGTCCCCTGTCATCTTTGTGGAGGAACAATGCAGTAACCAATCAAAAGACATGGAAAGGAGTAGTACTTCATGGCAGGGGAAAACAGAAGATTGACAAGCTGGGTCAAGAATGAGAAGTAGGAAAATGAGCGACGAGGAAAAGTCAACCAAAGATAAGCCACTTAGGAGAGGGGAGGCTCCAATGTTGTGGTTCTTGATGAGCCACAATATGTTCTGCAACAGAAAGCATATGTGGTTTCCTAGGCTTTGAGATAAAAATGATAACATGATAAAATAATACAATCACAAAATATGCTGCTTGATTCCATATAATTTGTATTTTTTGCTACATATTTTAGTCAACCCTCCTGTATAATTTGGTCCTCTTCTGCCACATAATTCACTGGCCCTGGTAGATACATCGTATCCTTACCTGTTATTCATCGTTTAGCGTGTCAGTCTCCAAGAGTAGCTCAAACTACACTTCCTTGTGATGTCATAGTATGGTATTCACTCAGAACTTGTGGAAAATAGCTGTGAAACAGCTCATTCATACTGTTGTGTATGTTCATGCTTTGCATTTCTGATACACTTTTACTGGTAAGAAAATTGTGCAGCAAGCAACAACAAACACGTGCTTCGAAATTTCATTAGACTTTTAACACCATAAAAAGAAAAGACAAGATCAGGTCTATAAAAGGCAAAGAGTTATCATCATTCCATGAGATGGTTGAATACTATAGAAAGTTTGTAAAAGATTTTGCTGGTACAACATACAATATGAAGAAGTTGTTAAAAGAAAAAATAGAATTTCTGTGGGAGAGTGAATATTGATAGGAATTTGAGTGGGGAAAGGAAGAACTAAGTCATGCTCCTTCTTTGCAAGCTTATGATCCAATGTGTGATGCAAAGGTGGTCTTTGATGCAAGTGCAAATGGCTTAAGGTCCCATCTAATTCATACATGAAATGGCCAAAAGAAACTCACTGTGTGTGTGTCACAAGCCTTGAACGAATCTTAATGTAATTATTCAGTTATAGAGAGAGTCTTTGGTAGTTTTCTGGGCAGTAAACAGATTCAAACTTTTTTTTGTGGGTATGAAATTTGCAGTTCAGACAGACCACAAACCTTTGGAAGAATATTTTGCGCGAAAGGAACTTGATTGTATACACTCTTGCATTTGAAGGTGGGTTGTATGTCTACAAGACTACTGCTTCACAGTGCAGTATATACCAGGAGCAGGAAATGGACTGTTTGCCAAGACTGGTTAAAGAGTGAGCTCCACCTTATGTGGAGGTGGAAGACTTAGGTGCCGATCACGATCCGGTAAAAAATTCCCCCGTGCGACTCGTATCGGGTCTTTTTACCGTACGAATCGTCCAAGTGCCGTACGAACTGGCAATCACGATTCGCATGGTAAAAAGTCCAAACGACCCGCACCGGGAATCAATCCCCACACGTCCTCGGGACGGAAAATGTGTCCGACACGTCCTCGGACGATTTACCTTACAAACGTAAAAACCCAAGTCCGACCGAGGAATCACGATCCATCCCGTGCGTCCGAGCCTACAACCGTATGGAAAAAACACCGTCCGCACCGAACACCAATAGCAACCATGGAGACATGTGCCCGCATACGCGCCCAACACTCCCCCCAGCCCCCGTACGTCCGACACGTACCCCCCGTATATGTATACCCCCACCCGTCCATGTACACCCCAGTACGTTCCAGTCGTACCCCCACCCCAGTACGTGTCGTACCACCGTCTATGTACACCCCCCCACCCCTGTACGTGTCGTACCACCGTCTATGTACACCCCCCCACCCCTGTACGTGTCGTACCACCGTCTATGAACACCCCAGTACGTTCCAGTCGTACCCCCACCCCAGTACGTGTCGTACCACCGTCAATGTACACCCCCCACCCCTGTACGTGTCGTACCACCGTCTATGTACACCCCCCCACCCCTGTACGTGTCGAACCACCGCCCATGTACACCCCAGTACGTTCCAGTCGTACCCCCACCCCAGTACGTGTCGTACCACCGTCTATGTACACCCCCCACCCCTGTACGTGTCGTACCACCGTCTATGTACACCCCCCCACCCCTGTACGTGTCGTACCACCGCCCATGTACACCCCAGTACGTTCCAGTCGTACCCCCACCCCAGTACGTGTCGTACCACCGTCTATGTACACCCCCCCACCCCTGTACGTGTCGAACCACCGCCCATGTACACCCCAGTACGTTCCAGTCATACCCCCACCCCAGTACGTGTCGTACCACCGTCTATGTACACCCCCCACCCCTGTACGTGTCGTACCACCGTCTATGTACACCCCCCACCCCTGTACGTGTCGTACCACCGTCTATGAACACCCCTGTACGTTCCAGTCGTACCCCCACCCCAGTACGTGTCGTACCACCGTCAATGTACACCCCCCACCCCTGTACGTGTCGTACCACCGTCTATGTACACCCCCCCACCCCTGTACGTGTCGAACCACCGCCCATGTACACCCCAGTACGTTCCAGTCGTACCCCCACCCCAGTACGTGTCGTACCACCGTCTATGTACACCCCCCACCCCTGTACGTGTCGTACCACCGTCTATGTACACCCCCCCACCCCTGTACGTGTCGTACCACCGCCCATGTACACCCCCCCACCCCTGTACGTGTCGTACCACCGCCCATGTACACCCCAGTACGTTCCAGTCGTACCCCCACCCCAGTACGTGTCGTACCACCGTCTATGTACACCCCCCCACCCCTGTACGTGTCGTACCACCGTCTATGTACACCCCCCCACCCCTGTACGTGTCGTACCACCGTCTATGTACACCCCCCCACCCCTGTACGTGTCGTACCACCGTCTATGAACACCCCAGTACGTTCCAGTCGTACCCCCACCCCAGTACGTGTCGTACCACCGTCAATGTACACCCCCCACCCCTGTACGTGTCGTACCACCGTCTATGTACACCCCCCACCCCTGTACGTGTCGTACCACCGTCTATGAACACCCCAGTACGTTCCAGTCGTACCCCCACCCCAGTACGTGTCGTACCACCGTCAATGTACACCCCCCACCCCTGTACGTGTCGTACCACCGTCTATGTACACCCCCCCACCCCTGTACGTGTCGAACCACCGCCCATGTACACCCCAGTACGTTCCAGTCGTACCCCCACCCCAGTACGTGTCGTACCACCGTCTATGTACACCCCCCACCCCTGTACGTGTCGTACCACCGTCTATGAACACCCCAGTACGTTCCAGTCGTACCCCCACCCCAGTACGTGTCGTACCACCGTCTATGAACACCCCAGTACGTTCCAGTCGTACCCCCACCCCAGTACGTTCCTGGCGCACCCCCAACACAACCTTCTAAGTACGGAGCGCACCCCATGCCCCAACATCACAACCGCATGTACGAGTCGTACAAAGCCACACACAAGGACCAAATCGTACAACCAAATGGCCCATGTACACACCGTACACACGCTCAAAACGCACGTACACAACAAGGACAAAACAAAACAACTCAACAATACACCATTCGCAAGGCACACAGCCACTAAACATGGCCAACAACCACTAAAATAACACAATCACTGACCTGCAACTGTCAAAAACAAACAGAGGCCCAATACACCACCACTCCTTATAACACACCCACCCAAAATTCAAACACTGCCACACCCACCCATTGACCAATAAAAAGGGCCCACACACACAAACCATGAGCCTTTGCAACAGACCCACTGCTGCCAGACACCACAGAACCAGACTACAAGCGACACCACATCTTACACTTGCACACCTTCACACGACCACCCTCACAAACACCCTCTCATTACATTCACACACACACACAACCATCCACACCCCCCCCCAACATCCACACACCCCCCACACCCACACCATCCCCACCCACACCCCTCACCATGCCCACTACCAAGAATCCAAAGTTCAGTCACCGAGAGTTGGAGGTCCTTGTTGATCAAATCCTCAGAGTCGAGCCACAGATCTTTGGAACATTGGTCAGAAGCACCAGCCAGGCAGCCAAAACAGCCATGTGGCAGACCATCGTCGATGCTGTGAATGCTGTTGCGGACACCAGGAGGACCAAGCAGGATTGCCAGAACAGGTGGTACGATCTGCGGAGGAGGGTCAGAGCCAAGAGACAGGAGGAACACGACCAGGCCAACGCCACCGGAGGAGGGCCCTCCCGCAGACCCGTACAGTACCATCCCTGGGAGGAGAGGGTGATGGCCATACTGCCGGTGGAGGCAGTTGAAGGAGTAGAAGGACTCCGAGACCCGGGTGAGTACACAAACAACGCACCTCACATGGGGGGAACTGCAACCACAACCAAAATTAATAACAGGCACGCAAACACCACAAGCCATCGCATTACTCAACCACACTCCATGAGCAGGCACATGCCACTGCTGCCACCATGCCCCATGCACCCAGCTGGACAATGTCAAGTCACAGGCCACAGAAGACAACAACACATGACACGGTAACCCGGATGGCGGGAGGCTGGGCACCAAGAATCACATAGTGCGACTCCAAAGCAGACAACAATGCCCTCTGCCCATATGGCCTAGGTCACAGCCAGACAAACACTGTGTCCCAACACAGGAATGACTTGCCAGCAAATGGCGGATGCCTTGCATCAACACATGGGGGTGAAGGCACTGTTTTGCACATGCCAGCAGCTAATGAACAGCCAACAGTGTGAAAGAGTGGCAGCACACACCACCACAGCAGCAGCGCACAGACACACAGCAGACAAAATGGGTGCCTGGAGATCAGAAACAAACTCACATCAACAGGCCAAGGGCCACTCAAAGATCTGCTAACAGTGTGTGCCCAGGAAGCTGGGCCAAGGTGACAGAGGGTGACACACGGAGGGAGGGAGAGGGGGACACAGAGGGAGGGAGAGGGGGACAGAGAGGGAGGGAGACACAGGAAGATGGACAGAGGGAGGAGGCTGACACACAGAGGGAGGGAGAGGGGGACAGAGAGGGAGGGAGAGGGGGACACAGAGGGAGGGAGAGGGGGACACAGAGGGAGGGAGAGGGGGACAGAGAGGGAGGGAGAGGGGGACAGAGAAGGAGGGAGACACAGGGAGAGCAAATCAGTCCTTTGGTGTGTGGGAATGTCTGCTCGTCAGCAGGTGGACTGCGTGCATGTAGACAAGGGTGCCCAGTGCCAGAACCCCCCCTCTTCATCATGGCAAAACGCAGGGCCATGTCACAACCTGTACACGAGCACAAGGACAGCCACCTGCATCATATGAGTGTGTGGATCCACTCCATGTGCACATGTACAGTGCTACAAGGAAGGCGCAAACGCATAGCTCGGCACACATGCACACTCCACTGCTGACTGCAGTCACACTTGACGCAGCAAGTAAGACTGTGCCACACATAGTTAAAGGGGCCAAATTGGTGCCCAAGGGACACACACATGCACAAGTGCACTGTGAGTGGAATGCAAGACAGATCCTAATTCCAAGAGGAAATGTGCCAACTTTGTAACGGATGCAACATGGATGTTGCATGGATCCAAAGTAACATTGTCTCTCTCACACACAGGTCAACGTCGTGCTGCACCCCCCAACACTGGGGGGGAACACTCACAGGACCCGGATCTGCAGGAGACCGATCCCACCGGCAGCGACCACTCTCACCACTCTGCGGACGACCCCGACCGACCTGGCCCCTCTGGTGTCCAACCACCTGCAGCACCTGCGTCAGGTACAACCGTGCCAACCACCACCCCCACTCCTGCCACATCCCAGGAGACACCCAGGATCCCTGCCCCAACACCACAATGCAGCCAGGCTCGCCAGGAGGGACACGGTGTCCCGGGCACCCAGGAGGAGGCAGGCGACAACGCCAATGCCACCCCTCAGGGGTCCCGGAGACCCCATGTGCCCACAAGTGCAGGCCAGACGCAAGTGGGCAGGGGTGGTGGGAGTGGAGAGCGGCGGAGGCGCGAGCCTGACCAGTTGGCTGGGGATCCGGTATTTTCACATGTCCGTAACATCCTGGACTCATACCGGCAGGACACCACGGGCATGGCCCAGGTTGTGTCCGTCCTCGAGGGGATCAAGGTCCAGCAGGCCCAGCAACATGCGGAGCTAATAGCCTGTCTACAGCTACACCAACGGAGGATGGAGGACAGACAGGCTGAGCAAGTGACGGCGTCCCAGGGGATTCACGCTGAACTCCGTCGGATGGCCGACACCATGGCCGACCCTCCCTGTGCCAGAAGGCGGAGAACATCACCACCCACAGGGAGGGATCATGAGGAGGAGGAGGAAACATCCGACGGAGCATCCCAGACGTCGTCACGGCCTGCTGCTGAGGTTCCCCGCAGGAAGCCGGGTCGTCCACGGAAAGGACCGTGAGGGTGGCTGCTACATCACCATCTCCCAGGACACCTGGCCTGGCACCTGGCCCACTGGAGCAACAGCATCACAGCATCAAGAGACATTCTCTGCCACATGGCCCTGCTGGTCACTGGCTGACCAATGTTGACAAAGACTGTGGCATGGACTCTGAGGATTTCCAATGGCAAGGACACCAACTCCCCTACTGAACTTTGGATTCCCTAATCCCGGAAAGGCCCTCACTTGGCCCCCCCCCCAATAATAAATCACACTATTATGAGTTGATGCCTGCTGGTAGCATTATTACCTAACATGTGTCTTGTACAGTCTAAACATGCCTGAGTCATCTGTTCACTTCAACCATCCACACCCTGGGGCCTGAGTCTGGCACAGGACACATGGGTCACAGTTTTCTAGGCAAGACAGACATGGAGCACCATACACACCCGTGATGGTCAGAACCAGCTGAGGGGGTGGCCGAACAACCGTGCTGACAGACACATTGAGTACAGCAACAGTCATGCGCAGAGGTCAGGGATCCTGGCCCGTGTCCTGGGGGGCACCCAGGTACGTGTAGACAGGTGGCAGAACCATGTCCTGCAAGCTTGAGTCCGGTGGATGCAGAGAATGGGGTCATGGACAACGTTGGATGCATGGGGATGGCACATGTCACAATACCCACACAGTCATGGACATCATGCCCATTACACAGTCTCAGCACACACACACAGCTTGCATCTTGCCACTCGACACATTGACACATAGCCACAATCAGGGAATACCATGCCAGACATGCAGGATGCACCGTGCCAACACACCAGCATTGACTGAGAAGAGGCACCTTGGAGGCATAGGGACATCTTTAATAGTCATGTGTTTGGGATTGCAGAGGCAACTTGAAGTACACATGAACACATCATGTGGAGTAACATGTGGCTCCAACACTGGCACCCCACTCTGCAGCACAAATGCGTGATAGCCATGGAACTGGCACACAAGTGTCAGATAATAGCTAAATACCCACAGCTGCTCACGGAGAGCCTGCCATACACCATACATCCGCTGATGTGGAAGTCCCACGCCATGTCAAGACAATGTTAACCGTATGTGTCCGAGGGCAGTGTCACACACATTGATGCCTTCATCACAATCCACCATCCCATCACTGATGACTGACAACCAGGCAGCCCATCTATTCAGGTGTACCCAGCTGCATGTCGTGTCCCATGGGGATGCCACATGTCTGCAGAGGACCCAAACCCCGACCGGGGCAGTGTGCACACATCGTGAACAACTGCCACACCCAATACACCCCAGATGCATCCCTTACCCCATGGAGACTTCCAAACGTGTCCGTGCCTGTAACGCTGAGTCAGCCCACGATGCCATGTCCATGAGGAATAGCAGTGCCACAACAATGCAACCAGCAAACGGCATGCGCAGGTACCTGGGGAAGAGAGACACACAAGAAGTCAGCCACAAGAAGCACAGCCACTTGCATGTGCATGTACTCGACACATGTATGTATGACAACATGCTAGGTCACAATTATGTCTGGGGAAATACTACCATCACTGCCACCATCACTCCAGTGACACACCCACACACACCTCTGACCCACGTGCCATACATGCAGGTGGAGACACACATCACAACGCATGCCACACGTGGACCAATGCGTGCACACTCAGACCCTGGTACTCACCACTAAGCAAAGAAGTCGCGTATGAGCCGAGTCCGGATGTCCTCTTGAGGCTCCACATCCTCCACATCACTAGCCCCATTGCCAAGCCCTTCGTCCTCCACGGGTGGATGGTCCTCGTCATCTTGATCCAGGATGAGGGGCACAGCTCTTTCAACTGCCATGTTGTGCAGCATGCAGCAGACCATGAAGATCTTGCAGACCTTCGCCGGGGCATATGGGAGTGCGCCGCCGGTCTTGTGGAGGCACCGGAATCGGCTCTTCAGCATGCCAAACGTCCTCTCTATCACTCGCCTTGTCCGGCCATGGGCGGTGTTGTAGCGGAGCTGGGCCGGCGTGATGGGGTTGCGGAGAGGTGTCAGCAGCCAAGGCATGTTGGGATAGCCAGCGTCCCCTAAATGGAAAGCACATGGATATCGTTAGAACTGGCGAAGCGGTAGTGCTGCTCGGCCAAACAGAATACAGGACAGACAGACTGTACCCACCAACAACACATGCACGTTCGTTGCGCAGCTGCATCATCATATCAGGCATCCCGCTACGCCTCATGATGTAGGCATCGTGTGCTGATCCTGGAAAACGAGCACAGACATGTGAAATCACCATGTTGGACAGACACACCACAAGGGCATTGATGGAGTGGTAGTGCTTCCGATTGCGGTACGCCACCTCCCGTGCGTGTGGTGGTACCAAACCTACATGTGTCCCATCTATGGACCCAATGACATGGGGCATCCCTCCCAGGGCATAGAAACCACGTTTGACCTCAGTCATCTGTTCAGGGGTTGGGAACTTGATGAAGTCATCCAGGTGAATCAACATGGCCTCCAAGAAATCATGCAGCACACCGCTGAACATGCTCTGGGACATGCCACCAACATGGGCTATGGTATATTGGAAGGTACCCGTGGCAAGGAAATGTAGGGCAGCCATTACCTTCAGCTGGGGTGTCAGTGCCGTAGGATACCTGTGCTGCGGTTGCAGGTGTGGTGCCAGTCTCGCCGTCAGCTCCAGAATCAACGGTTGGGTGAAGCGGTAGAGCCGGATCCTGTCATTCTCCTGCATGGTGGCCAAGTCTGGAATTCTTCGGGCAACAGGAGGCGCTCTGCAGTAATTTGGAAGTGACAAGGAAGAGTGAGTGCACTACGAGAACAACTCATGTCTACTGAGCACATGTAAATCTGCCAATACACACATGCCACATAGGGAGTCAGGCATGTGCTACATGCCCAGGACACGTATGGATGCAAGGTGACACTCCTTCCAAGACCCAGCTACACACGGTGATTGAGAACCTCCCCATGCCACGCCATGGGAATAGCTGTGTCCCAGTGCAAGTGAACAGCCCGACGCAAGACAGAAGTGACATACACACACACATCAGCAGAAGTAGGATGCCGATTGTAGAGACTGGTAGCGGAACACCGGAGCCACAGGTCACATGACATTACACTAGGCCTGCCCACACACCTTGCCATGAAGGTGCACATGTCATGACTCACCACACATTCCTTGTGAGGATGCTGACATGGCCTTGTCACGCTACTCCGTGTCCCATGCATACATGTGCAGCTCACATCAGATACCACATGTGGCATGGTGTGCGGAACAGTGTGCAATGACAATCTACACACAGACACATGTTGGTTGCTGCAACGGCTGCAGCTTTTGAGGGTGCTACAACATCAACCTGATGTAAATCCCGGACACATAAATGACATAGTCACATTGTGCACTGTGGGTAGTGACAAGTCAGGTGTCATGACCCCTGTACCGGGCATCATGGGACACTTCCGTGTGTTGGTGTCCGTGCCATGCCAGTGACGCTCACCCCAAGTGCGCAGTACGACATGCACACATGTCAAAGGAGTCAAGGGCATGCCTGGCACACATTGCACCCTCACACAGTACACCTGTACACATCTCATCATACATCTGGTGCCTCCTCCACTCAGGAGGCATGTTCCACATCACAGCCTGTCACACCTGTGCCCCACACATGTAGTAATGCACAGACGATGCCTTGATGTCCATTCCTGGACAAGTATGTCCATCCATGGACAAGTATGTCCGCCCTATTCCTACCTGTGTGTCGACTATCACCACAGTGATGTGTACAAACCGGCGTACTGCTGCTAAGAGGGCCTGTGTATGTTCCCCAATCACTGTGGGAGTGCTGCCGTATGTGTACCCATCGTGATGGCGAGCGTACAGGCATTTGTACGGTCCGTACCACAACGAGTACGCATACGCGTGCAGACCCATAGTGATAGTGAGCGTACAGGCATTTGTACGGTCCGTACCACTACGTGTACGCATACGCGTGCAGACCCATAGTGATAGTGAGCGTACAGGCATTTGTACGGTCCGTACCACTACGTGTACGCATACGCGTGCAGACCCATAGTGATAGTGAGCGTAGATGCGAGTGTACGGTCCGTACCACAACGAGTACGCATACGCGTGCAGACCCATAGTGATAGTGAGCGTACATGCGAGTGTACGGCCCTCTCACTATGGGTCTGCACGCGTATGCGTACTCGTTGTGGTACGGACCGTACAAATGCCTGTACGCTCACTATCACTATGGTTCTGCACGCGTATGCGTACTCGTTGTGGTACGGACCGTACACTCGCATCTACGCTCACTATCACTATGGGTCTGCACGCGTATGCGTACACGTAGTGGTACGGACCGTACAAATGCCTGTACGCTCACTATCACTATGGTTCTGCACGCGTATGCGTACACGTAGTGGTACGGACCGTACACTCGCATCTACGCTCACTATCACTATGGTTCTGCACGCGTATGCGTACTCGTTGTGGTACGGACCGTACACTCGCATCTACGCTCACTATCACTATGGGTCTGCACGCGTATGCGTACACGTAGTGGTACGGACCGTACAAATGCCTGTGCGCTCACTATCACTATGGGTCTGCACGCGTATGCGTACTCGTTGTGGTACGGACCGTACACTCGCATGTACGCTCACTATCACTACGGGTACACAGACCCATAGTGATAGTGAGCGTACAGGCATTTGTACGGTCCGTACCACGACGAGTACGCATACGCGTGCAGAACCATAGTGATAGTGAGCGTACAGGCATTTGTACGGTCCGTACCACTACGTGTACGCATACGCGTGCAGACCCATAGTGATAGTGAGCGTACATGCGTGTGTACGGTCCGTACCACTACGTGTACGCATACGCGTGCAGACCCATAGTGATTTTGAACGTCGGCATGCATGTACGGGCCGTTGCCATGCATTTGGGGTGCCCTAGGGCCCGGAAACGCACCGTACCTGTGTGTGATTCTCCTAATTACATAGGGGACAAGTATTAAGGCCTACATGCATGCTGGTTGTCATGGCGACCAGGTTCAAATTTCGATTTTGTTCTGGAAGGTGCACAGCAGAAGTCAGTTGGAATTCTTCTACTTTGTTGCAATGTGTTTGTGGGGCTGACATCATGCAGGAGAATGAAACCGATAGAGAACCCACAGACTGCTAGGTTTGAAGGGATTGGTGGAAACATAGGATGCAAATGTGAGTGACCAATCACTCTGTACTCCTGTGCATGAGACTGGGCAGAAGGCCACATATAAGGCAGCCAGGTCCCATGAGGGATTACTTGCCTGCACATCTTTGCATTTGTCGACCAAGCTGCTGCTACTGATTCCCTGGAACCATGTCAAGGGCTGTGGAGAGGACACAGCCATTCACCCTGGAGGAGAACATGGCTCTGCTGGATGTGATCCTCCCACAGTACCCCATGCTGTATGGGCGACCAGGGTATCAGGTGAGTGCATAGGCCACTGCCACAGACTGTCCCTATGTTGTGACTGTGTCTTCAGGCATTGTGACCCGGTGTGACACACATGCCATGTACTGTCGGGGGGGTACCAGGGGGGGGGTGCCTGATGTCTCCCAGCAGTGCCCTGAGACAGGAGGGGTGTGTGCAGAGTCCTCCCAGCAGTGCCCTGAGACAGGAGGGGTGGGGACCTATCACTAACAGCAGTGCCCTGAGACAGGAGGGGTGGGTGTGGAGTCCTCCCAGCAGTGCCCTGAGACAGGAGGGGTGGGTGTGGAGTCCTCCCAGCAGTGCCCTGAGACAGGAGGGGTGGGGACCTATCACTAACAGCAGTGCCCTGAGACAGGAGGGGTGGGTGTGGAGTCCTCCCAGCAGTGCCCTGAGACAGGAGGGGTGGGGACCTATCACTAACAGCAGTGCCCTGAGACAGGAGGGGTGGGTGTGGAGTCCTCCCAGCAGTGCCCTGAGACAGGAGGGGTGGGGACCTATCACTAACAGCAGTGCCCTGAGACAGGAGGGGTGGGTGTGGAGTCCTCCCAGCAGTGCCCTGAGACAGGAGGGGTGGGTGTGATGCACAGTGTGAGCCTTGATCATTGATTGTGACATTGCCATCATTCCACCTGAGTACCCACTATGGCACGTACTGCCTTTTCCCTCACCAGAGGATGATGTCCCTATGACAGAGGTGCAATGCGTTGTCTGCATTACATGCCATGTAGTAACCAGCTATTATGTTCACATATGTCTCTCTGTGACATGTGGCTGGTGTATTGATGTGGTGTCACTTGTACTTCCTCACAGGTAGGCGCCTCTGCCAAGGAGCAGATCTGGCTGACCGCCGTCAGTGCCGTGAGGCGTGTGGATGGTCGGAGGCGGAGCCTGTCCCAGGTGAGGAAACGCTGGCAGGATATCCGGTGCTGGACGCGGAGGATTGCACGGCTCCTGCTGGGGGACTCACCTGAGAGCCACAAGAACCGCGGCCGCCGCCGTCTGACCCACCTCCACAGGCGTGTGCTGCCGGTGGTCTTTCCAGACCTGGAGAGGCGCTTACAGGCGATGCAGCAGGCGGAAGGGGGTAGGTACATGTGCGTTTGTTGTGTGTCACCGGCATTTGTAAGGGCACAGTGGCATTAATTCACTGGCAGGGTTTAAAGGTGCTGTGCCCATCCAGTTTGCCCAAGTGTAGCGCTGCGCCCCTGCCACCCTTCCCCTCCTTGCAATGTGTTCCCTGGTCTGTGTGTAGTCACTCCTTCACAAGGTAATGTAGGCTGGCGCTTTGTCCACGAGAACAATGACTGTAGCATCATGGGTGGTGGTGGTGGGTAACAGGTTGTGGGACCTTGCCTGTGAACTGTCAAGTTCACTGCATGTGGGTTCCATGTCAGTTGGCACTGATGCTGGCTCCAGACATGGGAGTTGGTCTCTCATGTGTCATGCCTTACAGCGCGCATGTCCTATGTAGTGGCCTGTGACATGATGTGCATGAGTGTGCGCTACGCATAGTGCAGGGATGGTGACGTGTGTAGCAGTCATTCCCATTCAGCCATTCAGTAGCATGTAGTTGCGTGCCCAATACTGTCCCCTGGGGCACCTTATCCTCAGTGTTGTTTGTGTCATCATCAACGTGGACACTCTCACTGTCTACAGCGTAGGTTGTGCTCTGTGCCATTGTCCCCTGTCACCATGTATATAGACGTGCTATTATGTACAGGTGTCCACTGTGCAGCCTGACCTGATTGTCCCTCTTCATACTCACAGTTGCCAGTGCCTGTGTGTCTTGTTATACTCATCTGAGGATGGGCACTGGTACCTCATTATTTGTACAGGCGCACCTTTGCTGTTTTGCGTCCAATCTAGCCTTTTGCCTGCCACTGTGTTTATCACCCAGACTATGAGATGTTGGTGCCACCTGTGTCTCAGCAATTAGCATCGTGTGGGGGTTGCTTGGGGCGGGCAATGCCTATGTGTCAAATCCTGATTCCTAATTGCTGGGTCTGGACAGTGTGTGATGTTACTGGACACACACGCAAGGTGCAGTGACCGAGTTATGTTGGGCATGTTTGCAGCATTACCTATGCAGCATGTGTCTCAAGTTCATGGATATTGTCCCTGGTCATAGGTATTTTCACAAACGCTGTGTGGTGCAGAGGCAGTGCAGGATTGTCCCCAGGGCCTGGGTGCTATGTCAGACTCCGTTTCCTGTCATCAGCTATTGTCTCATGCTCTCCATGGTATTTCAGTGGCATGGTGGCTCAACCAACTGTGTTTCATGCCCTACATCGGTACCTTGTTTTGCAGATGTTAGGGATCTGCCTCTTCAGGCTATGCAATGTTGACTATGTAGATTGGACTCATGTGACAGATGTGTACAGGTGTCTGATTAATTTCTGTCTCTCCACCCTGCCCACAGCATCGTCGGGGGACACAGAGGGAGACATGGACACGGACCAGGCGGAGGGACCGAGCACCAGTGGCAGCCGTGACATCGGGGCTGGCACATCGAGTGGGACAGAGGCGGAGGATAGTGTGGCCGAGGACCTGTCGACAGGCACATCAGACTACGAAGCTGACAGGTCCGAGGAGGATGTCTCAGGGTTGGCGGAGGCTGCACCAGCAGCTGACAGTGGAACAACACCTGCCACCGCCCCCTCAGTTCCCACCAACCGCCTCCCACTTGCTCGTGTCCCTTCCCAGCGTGCCCGGTCACCGCATGTCTCCTTCCTGCCAGGCACCGCACCCCCTGCCCCTGTCTCCACTGCTGCCGCCAATGCTGAGTCTATGGACATCCAGCGGCAAATGCAGGTTGGTCAGGCTGCGATCCTGAATGTCCTCCATTCCCACGGGAAAACCCTCACCAACATCGAGGCATTCTTGGAGGGCATTCATTCTTTGCAGGCTGACCAACGCAACTTGCTGAGGTCCCTAGACTCCACACTGACTGCAGCAGTGGGTCTCCTGCAGCGCGACCTCCCCCCACCTACCCCTGCCCCATCCACACTTCCCACTTCCATGCCTGTCCCACGTACACCCAGACGTCGGCATGCACCCACCACAACAGACACAGGCACCACACCAGCAGGGAAGGTCCACCGCACTCCTCCTGACACGCACACACAGGGTGAGATAGGCACACCCACTGGGTCGGGGGGCAAACGTGTGACACGCAGCCAGAGTGGGAGTCCGCATTCCACACAATCCACTCCCTCCAAATCCCCTCCCCTCAGCTCTCCTGGCCACATCTCCCCCAAGGACTCCTTCATGGCCGCTCTGTCCCTGAGCCCCACAGTGACGCCACCACGCAAGCGGTCAAGGAAGTCCTCGGTCAGGGTGGTTGAGTCTCCCCCCCTGTCTCCACCCTCCCCCGGTGGCGCTGCAACCCATCCCTCTGAACCCCCCCCCTCCTTGGGGCCTGAGGTCACTTTGGGTGCAGGGGACTCCCTGGAGGACCTTGCTAAGGTGTGTAGTGCCATCCTGGCCTCCGCCTTTGGCCATGACACACCCCCTGTGGTTGAGTCCTCCATCCCTGCACCCACAACGCCGCCCCTTTGCCCTGATGTCCCTGCGGTGCCTGTTGCTTCCCCCCCCCCTGATGCCCTCACCAGTATGGAAGACGATGGCATTTGACTGTGCAGGCAAGGTAGGGGACACACATCCCACTGTGTCCCCCATGCAGCTGGGAATAATTGACTGCCCTATGGCCTTTGTTGACTTTGAACTGCCGTTGATCCACGGACATTGTGCTCATGCTGATTAAAGCTTATTTTTTTTTTCATTATCACACTCCTGCTATGGTGGTATTGGTGTTGGTGGGGCTGCTACATTGTTTTGGGTGGTGTTTAAGGCTTTGGGTGTGTGGGATTTGTAGTAGTGTTCTGCTCTTTGGGGCCACCCTAGGATCTGTGTGCCATCACAAGGTGTTGGCTAACTTTCTTTGTTCATGTAAGCAGTTACTGCATGGTGCACTTGTCCCAGGGTGTATTCCTTCCTCTGTGTACCCAGCTTTCTTCCCTGCAGGGTGATCCCAATGTTTAGCGCAGAGCTGTGTCTACATGAGCTGTGTGTGTGACGGAGCCCTTCTACTTTGGCCATGCATGCATGGCCATGTCTCCACCTGCAACAATCGTGGCATCCTTGGTGATCACTGTACTTGTGTGTGGAGTCAGTTGACATGAGTTCATGGGGACATGTTCCCTTGTAGGCAGTATGGATGTGGGTAATTGTGGCATCACACACATGTGTTACACCCCTCCTGGGTGTGGACACTGCTGGGAGGACTCTGCACCCACCCCTCCTGGGTCTGGACACTGCTGGGAGGACTCTGCACACACCCCTCCTGTCTCTGGGCACTGCTGGGAGGTGTCTGCACCCACCCCTCCTGGGTCTGGACACTGCTGGGAGGACTCTGCACCCACCCCTCCTGTCTCTGGGCACTGCTGGGAGGACTCACCACCCACCCCTCCTGGGTCTGGACACTGCTGGGAGGACTCTGCACACACCCCTCCTGTCTCAGGGCACTGCTGGGAGGTCTCTGCACCCACCCCTCCTGTCTCTGGGCACTGCTGGGAGGACTCACCACCCACCCCTCCTGGGTCTGGACACTGCTGGGAGGACTCTGCACCCACCCCTCCTGTCTCAGGGCACTGCTGGGTGGACTCTGCACACACACCTCCGATTTCTGGATATGTGCGCTTGGCACATACACGGTGGGGTTACGCACACTGCATTAGAGGTGAGGGTACGTGTCTACTGACACTGGTGTGGTGGGGGTACGCTCCGTACGTCCGCGGGTGTGGGTACGGGTCGTACTTACACTGTTGGGCAGGGGGGTACGCTCCTTGCATTCGTGGGTGGGGGTTCGAGTCGTACTTACACTGTTGGCATGGGGGGTACGCTCCGTACGTCCGCGGGTGGGGGTACGGGTCGTACTTACACTGTTGGGCTGGGGGTACGCTCCGTACGTCCGCGGGTGTGGGTACGGGTCGTACTTACACTGTTGGGCAGGGGGGTACGCTCCTTGCATTCGTGGGTGGGGGTTCGAGTCGTACTTACACTGTTGGCATGGGGGGTACGCTCCATGCATACGCGGGTGGGGGTACGGGTCGTACTTACACTGTTGGGCAGGGGGGTACGCTCCGTACGTCTGCGGGTGGGGGTACGGGTCGTACTTACACTGTTGGGCTGGGGGTACGCTCCGTACGTCCGCGGGTGGGGGTACGGGTCGTACTTACACTGTTGGGCTGGGGGTACGCTCCGTACGTCCGCGGGTGGGGGTACGGGTCGTACTTACACTGTTGGGCTGGGGGTACGCTCCGTACGTCCGCGGGTGGGGGTACGGGTCGTACTTACACTGTTGGGCTGGGGGTACGCTCCGTACGTCCGCGGGTGGGGGTACGGGTCGTACTTACACTGTTGGGCTGGGGGTACGCTCCATACGTCCGCGGGTGGGGGTACGGGTCGTACTTACACTGTTGGGCTGGGGGTACGCTCCGTACGTCCGCGGGTGGGGGTACGGGTCGTACTTACACTGTTGGGCTGGGGGTACGCTCCGTACGTCCGCGGGTGGGGGTACGGGTCGTACTTACACTGTTGGGCTGGGGGTACGCTCCGTACGTCCGCGGGTGTGGGTACGGGTCGTACTTACACTGTTGGGCAGGGGGGTACGCTCCTTGCATTCGTGGGTGGGGCTTCGAGTCGTACTTACACTGTTGGCATGGGGGTACGCTCCATGCATACGCGGGTGGGGGTACGGGTCGTACTTACACTGTTGGGCAGGGGGGTCCGCTCCTTGCATTCGCGGGTGGGGGTACGGGTCGTACTTACACTGTTGGGCTGGGGGTACGCTCCGTACGTCCGCGGGTGGGGGTACGGGTCGTACTTACACTGTTGGGCTGGGGGTACGCTCCGTACGTCCGCGGGTGGGGGTACGGGTCGTACTTACACTGTTGGGCTGGGGGTACGCTCCGTACGTCCGCGGGTGTGGGTACGGGTCGTACTTACACTGTTGGGCAGGGGGGTACGCTCCTTGCATTCGTGGGTGGGGGTTCGAGTCGTACTTACACTGTTGGCATGGGGGGTACGCTCCATGCATACGCGGGTGGGGGTACGGGTCGTACTTACACTGTTGGGCAGGGGGGTACGCTCCTTGCATACGGGGTGGGGGTAGGGTCCGTACATATCCGTCCCCACGCTATGTGATGTTTGTGCGGCCCGTACCCAGGCCTTTGCCACGTGGGTGCGATCCGTCCCGCCATTGTTGGGGTGACGTGTGTGGGCGTGGTCCGACTCGTACCCACGCTCTTCAGGCGTGGGTACGGGACGTACCTGTCTGGTTGTGTTGCCGGTTCGCGTGGTGACGGACTTCCGTTGTGGCGGTCGCTGGATTATCAGGACACGCCCCCACCCCCTCGTGGTGACCAGGGCATGGGAGTCAGGTATGTCCAGGCCATGTGTAGTGTGTCACTCATGTGGTTGTTTTGTGGCCTGCCCTGGTAGTGCCACCCCCACCCCACCCCACTTTCCCCCCTCCCTTAGTTATTCTGACCTTCTGCGGCGTCTGCGTCGTAACCTGTAGAGGAGGTGTACTGCTATGAGGGCAGGGATGACTCGAAGGTTCGGGTCCATGTCTGTCCGTCGCGTACTGGTACTCCTTGCTCGCGTCGTCCTGTCGCGTACGGGTCCTCCTTGATCGCGTCGTCCTGTCGCGTACGGGTCCTCCTTGGTGGCGTCGTCCTGTGTGTCCGTCACGTACTGGTCCTCCTTGTTCGCGTCGCCGTCTGTCCGTCGCGTACTGGTGGTCCTTGTTCGCGTCGTCCTGATTTCCCGGCAGTTTTTGGGTGCCGCAAAATATTCACCGTGCGGGGTGACGTCGGTGCGAATCGTGATTCCTGGGTCGTGAATGGCTGGCTGCGTGCGTCCCGACGTCAGGTCGGCGCTTTCCCGGATCGCATTGGTAGGTGTTTTTTGTTCGGTCGGTCTTTTTTACGATTCGTACGGTAATGGTGTACCCGTGCGAATCGTAATTCCATGTTTGTATATTTTGACGACCGGGTACGCGTCGGACGGAGAATATGCTCCGTCCGACGGTTCGTACCCGGTTTTTACCGGATTGTGATCGGCACCTTAGTAGAGGAAGATGTCAGTGTTTGGCAAGATACCCAAGGGAGCTTTAAAGAGAGTAAATGTTTTGAAGAATTAGAGACCGATGAGGAACTAAAAGATGTAATTGATTTGTTATCTGAAGAGAAACCAAGCAAGAGGTTGTTGAAAAAGTGTAGAAGAAGTTGGAGTAAGCTAGGACATGAACTTACAGTTGACAAAGGGTTTCTATTGCTAGGGACGAGATTAATACCACCATGGATTTGAATTAGAATAAACAGCAACTGGCACATGTGGGCAATTTAGGAATAGTAAATACAAAAGAGAGATTTTGAAGATAATCCTGGTGGCCAGTGCTTGATCATGATGTTGCATGTATGGCTAGAAAGTGTCGAGTGTGTGGCGTGTGACACAGGTTTGAGAACTACTAGTATCCTTGTGCTTTGAAAACAGTTTGAGAGAGAAAGTTACCTTTGCTATTTGTTCACATATAATAGAGTACAATGCTGTTCCAGAGAGACAGAAAATTATTTGAAAATGTGTGGAGTAGAGCATAAAATATCAGCTTTGTATCACCCACAGACCAATGGTCCTACTAAGAGAGTGGTAAAAACATTGAAGGATGGGATACAATTGGCCAGAGCAAATGGCCTTGATGGGAAAATTGATTTGTCTCGGATGATAACTGGATATTGTATGTTTCCACAATCCACCACCGGAAAGTCTCTTTTCGAGCTGTTCAAAGACAGAGCTCCATTCAGAAAAGTGTGTCCAGGGTGGATGTTTTGGGGTAAAGGTTGCGTGAACAATGCACTGGGAGATTGGAGAGAATAATAAACATTTCACAAAAGAAAATTATAGTTGAGCCATGACAAACAAAAAAATGCAAGGAATTAGGTGGTCAAATTGGAAGATTTTGTAAAAATAAGAGCTACCAAAGGGTGTGCTGAGTGGTCCGAATTTATGAGTTAGTTTGAGGTAGTCACATTTTTTTAAAATGCAGTGAACACACATGCTGGCAGGATCTGGAACAAAAACAGAGTAGTGATTCTTCATCATCTTCCAGTGGAAAAGTAGAAACTCAATACAGATAATCAAAATAGTTGGTTGGATCAGCCAGGGATAGTAGGAAACAAAAATGTCTAGTGAGCAAAAGAGTGGAAGAATAATCAAGAAAACATCCTTTCTGAAGATTTTGTTATAAAATAGTCATGTTATTGTTACATGATATACTTTAATATGGTTTATTATATATAATTTATTTTCACTGTTTTTAAGGGTTTTTATTTGTGTTATCTTGCTGTTAGTTATCTGTTAAGGAAGGGAGCAATGTGGCATAAATAAAGTGACTTACTTATAGACTATGACGCTAAGTTTATTGTTCACAGAGTGCACTGTCCATTGAATGGGAACTTAGAATGTGATGACGTAATCGAATAGGAATGTGGGGAGCTGTGAGGGACAGGTAAAGAGCTGCTTGTGAGTGGTGGTTGATATGTCTGGAAATAAATACAAGTCCCCTGTCATCTTTGTGGAGGAACAATGCAGTAACCAATCAAAAGACATGGAAAGGAGTAGTACTTCATGGCAGGGGAAAACAGAAGATTGACAAGCAGGGTCAAGAAAGAGAAGTAGGAAAATGAGTGATGAGGAAAAGTCAACCAAAGATAAGCCACTTAGGAGAGGGGAGGCTCCAATGTTGTGGTTCTTGATGAGCCACAATATGTTCTGCAACAGAAAGCATATGTGGTTTCCTAGGATTTGAGATAAAAATGATAACATGATCAAATAAAACAATCACAAAATGTGCTGCTTGATTCCATATAATTTGTATTTTTTGCCACATATTTTAGTCAACCCTGCTGTATAATGTGGTCCTCTTCTGCCACATAATTCACTGGCCCTGGTAGATACATCGTATCCTTACCTGTTATTCATCATTTAGCGTGTCAGTCTCCAAGAGTAGCTCAAACTACACTTCCTTGTGATGTCATAGTATGGTGTTCACTCAGAACTTGTGGAAAATAGCTGTGAAACAGCTCATTCATACTGTTGTGTATGTTTATGCTTTGCATTTCTGATACACTTTTACTGGTAAGAAAATTGTGCGGCAAGCAACACCAAACACTTGCTTCGAGATTTCATTAGACTTTTAACACCATAAAAAGTAAAGACAAGATCAGGTCTATAAAAGGCAAAGAGTTATCATCATTCCATGAGATGGTTGAATACTACAGAAAGTTTGTAAAAGATTTTGCTGGTACAACATACAATATGAGGAAGTTGTTAAAAGAAAAAAAAGAATTTCTGTGGGAGAGTGAATATTGATAAGAATTTGAGTGGGGAAAGGAAGAACTAAGTCATGCTCCTTCTTTGCAAGCTTATGATCCAATGTGTGATGCAAAGGTGGTCTCTGATGCAAGTGCAAATGGCTTAAGGTCCCATCTAATTCATACAAGAAATGGCCAAAAGAAACTCACTGTGTGTGTGTCACAAGCCTTGAACGAATCTTAATGTAATTATTCAGTTATAGAGAGAGTCTTTGGTAGTTTTCTGGGCAGTAAACAGATTCAAACTTTTTTTGTGGGGGATGAAATTTGCAGTTCAGACGGACCACAAACCTTTGGTAGAATATTTTGCACGAAAGGAACTTGATTGTATACACTCTTGCATTTAAAGGTGGGTTGTATGTCTACAGGAATACTGCTTCACAGTGCAGTAAATACCACGAGCAGGAAATGGACTGTTTGCCAAGACTGGTTAAAGTGTGAGCTCCACCTTATGTGGAGGTGGAAGACTCAGTAGAGGCAGATGTCAGTGTTTGCCAAGTTACCCAAGGGAGCTTTAAAGAGAGTAAATGTTTTGAAGAATTAGAGACCGATGAGGAACTAAAAGATGTAATTGATTTGTTATCTGAAGAGAAACCAAGCAAGAGGTTGTTGAAAAAGTGTAGCAGAAGTTGGTGTAAGCTAGGACATGAACTTACAGTTGACAAAGGGTTTCTATTGCTAGGGACGAGATTAGTACCACCATGGAGTTTGAATTAGAAAAAACAGCAACTGGCACATGTGGGAAATTTAGGAATAGTAAATACAAAAGTGAGATTCTGAAGATATTCCTGGTGGGCAGTGCCTGATCATGATGTTGCGTGTATGGCTAGGAAGTGTCGAGTGTGTGGCGTGTGACACAGGTTTGAGAACTACTAGTATCCCTGTGCTTTGAAAACAGTTTGAAAGAGAAAGTTACCTTTGCTATTTGTTCACATATAATAGAGTACAATGCTGGTCCATAGAGACAGAAAATTATTTGAAAATGTGTGGAGTAGAGCATAAAATATCAGCTTTGTATCACCCACAGACCAATGGTACTACTAAGAGAGTGGTAAAAACATTGAAGGAGGGGATACAATTGCCCAAAGCAAATGGCCTTGATGGGAACATTGATTTGTCTCGGAGGATAACTGGATATTGTATGTTTCCACAATCCACCACCGGAAAGTCTCTTTTTGAGCTGTTCAAAGACAGAGCTCCATTCAGAAAAATGTATCCAGGGTGGATGTTTTGGGGTAAAGGTTGAGTGAACAATGCACTGGGAGATTGGAGAGAATAATAAACATTTCACAAAAGAAAATTAAAGTTGAGCCATGACAAACAAAAAAATGCAAGGAATTAGGTGGTCAAATTATAAGATTTTGTAAAAATAAGAGCTACCAAAGGGTGTGCTGAGTGGTGCGAATTTATGAGTTAGTTTGAGGTAGTCACACTTTTTTAAAATGCAGTGAACACACATGCTGGCAGGATCTGGAACAAAAACAGAGTAGCGATTCTTCATCATGTTCCAGTGGAAAATAAGAAGCTCAATACAGATAATCAAAATAGTGGTCTGGATCAGCCAGGAATGGCAGGAAACAAAAATGTCTAGTGAGCAAAAGAGTGGGAGAATAATCAAGAAAACATCCTTTTTGAAGATTTTGTTATAAAATAGTCATGTTATTGTTACATGATGTACTTTAATATGGTATATTATATCTAATTTATTTTCATTGTTTTTAAGGGTTTTTATTTGTGTTATCTTTCTGTTAGTTATCTGTTAAGGGAGGGAGCAATGTGGCATAAATAAAGTGACTTACTTATAGACTATGACGCTAAGTTTATTGCTCAAAGAGTGCACTGTCCATGGAATGGGAACTTAGAATGTGATGAGGTAATGGAATCAGAATGTGGAGAGCTGTGAGGAACAGGTAAAGAGCTGCTTGTGAGTGGCGGTTGATATGTCTGGAAATAAATACAAGTCCCCTGTCATCTTTGTGGATGAACAATGCAGTAACCAATCAAAAGACATGGAAAGGAGCAGTACTTCATGGCAGGGGAAAACGGAAGATTTTCAAGCTGGGTCAAGAATGAGAAGTAGGAAAATGAGTGACGAGGAAAAGTCAACCAAAGATAAGCCACTTAGGAGAGGGGAGGCTCCAATGTTGTGGTTCTTGATGAGCCACAATATGTTTTGCAACAGAAAGCATATTTGGTTTCCTAGGATTTGAGATACAAATGATAACATGATAAAATAATACAATCACAAAATGTGCTGCTTGATTCCATATAATTTGTATTTTTTGCCACATATTTTAGTCAACCCTGCTGTATAATTTGGTCCTCTTCTGCCGCATAATTCACTGGCCCTGGTAGATACATCGTATCCTGACCTGTTATTCATCGTTTAGCGTGTCAGTCTCCAAGGGTAGCTCAAACTACACTTCCTTGTGATGTCATAGTATGGTATTCACTCAGAACTTGTGGAAAATAGCTGTGAAACAGCTCATTCATACTGTTGTGTATGTTTATGCTTTGCATTTCTGATACACTTTTACTGGTAAGAAAATTGTGCAGCAAGCAACAACAAACACTTGCTTTGAGATTTCATTAGACTTTTAACACCATAAAAAGTAAAGACAAGATCAGGTCAATAAAAGGCAAAGAGTTATCATCATTCCATGAGATGGTTGAATACTATAGAAAGTTTTTAAAAAATGTTGCTGGTACAACATACAATATGAGGCAGTTGTTAAAAGAAAAAATAGATTTTCTGTGGGAGAGTGAATATTGATAGGAATTTGAGTGGGGAAAGGAAGAACTAAGTCATGCTCCTTCTTTGCAAGCTTATGATCCAATGTGTGATGCAAAGGTGGTCTTTGATGCAAGTGCAAATGGCTTAAGGTCCCATCTAATTCATACAAGAAATTGCCAAAATAAACTCACTGTGTGTGTGTCACAAGCCTTGAATGAATCATAATGTAATTATTCAGTTATAGAGAGAGTCTTTGGTAGTTTTCTGGGCAGTAAACAGATTCAAACTTTGTTTGTGGGGGATGAAATTTGCAGTTCAGACAGACCACAAACCTTTGGTAGAATATTTTGCGCGAAAGGAACTTGATTCTATACACTCTTGCATTTGAAGGTGGGTTGTATGTCTACAGGAATACTGCTTCACAGTGCAGTATATACCAGGAGCAGGAAATGGACTGTTTGCCAATACTGGTTAAAGTGTGAGCTCCACCTTATGTGGAGGTGGAAGACTCAGTGGAGGCAGATGTCAGTGTTTGCCAAGTTACCCAATGGAGCTTTAAAGAGAGTAAATGTTTTGAAGAATTAGAGACCGATGAGGAACTAAAAGATGTAATTGATTTGTTATCTGAAGAGAAACCAAGCAAGAGGTTGTTGAAAAAGTGTAGCAGAAGTTGGTGTAAGCTAGGACATGAACTTACAGTTGACAAAGGGTTTCTATTGCTAGGGACGAGATTAGTACCACCATGGAGTTTGAATTAGAAAAAACAGCAACTGGCACATGTGGGAAATTTAGGAATAGTAAATACAAAAGTGAGATTCTGAAGATATTCCTGGTGGGCAGTGCCTGATCATGATGTTGCGTGTATGGCTAGGAAGTGTCGAGTGTGTGGCGTGTGACACAGGTTTGAGAACTACTAGTATCCCTGTGCTTTGAAAACAGTTTGAAAGAGAAAGTTACCTTTGCTATTTGTTCACATATAATAGAGTACAATGCTGTTCCATAGAGACAGAAAATTATTTGAAAATGTGTGGAGTAGAGCATAAAATATCAGCTTTGTATCACCCACAGACCAATGGTACTACTAAGAGAGTGGTAAAAACATTGAAGGAGGGGATACAATTGCCCAAAGCAAATGGCCTTGATGGGAACATTGATTTGTCTCGGAGGATAACTGGATATTGTATGTTTCCACAATCCACCACCGGAAAGTCTTTTTTCGAGCTGTTCAAAGACAGAGCTCCATTCAGAAAAATGTATCCAGGGTGGATGTTTTGGGGTAAAGGTTGAGTGAACAATGCACTGGGAGATTGGAGAGAATAATAAACATTTCACAAAAGAAAATTAAAGTTGAGCCATGACAAACAAAAAAATGCAAGGAATTAGGTGGTCAAATTGGAAGATTTTGTAAAAATAAGAGCTACCAAAGGGTGTGCTGAGTGGTGCGAATTTATGAGTTAGTTTGAGGTAGTCACACTTTTTTAAAATGCAGTGAACACACATGCTGGCAGGATCTGGAACAAAAACAGAGTAGCGATTCTTCATCATGTTCCAGTGGAAAATAAGAAGCTCAATACAGATAATCAAAATAGTGGTCTGGATCAGCCAGGGATGGCAGGAAACAAAAATGTCTAGTGAGCAAAAGAGTGGGAGAATAATCAAGAAAACATCCTTTTTGAAGATTTTGTTATAAAATAGTCATGTTATTGTTACATGATGTACTTTAATATGGTTTATTATATATAATTTATTTTCATTGTTTTTAAGGGTTTTTATTTGTATTATCTTGCTGTTAGTTATCTGTTAAGGGAGGGAGCAATGTGGCATAAGTAAAGTGACTTACTTATAGACTATGGCGCTAAGTTTATTGCTCAAAGAGTGCACTGTCCATGGAATGGGAACTTAGAATGTGATGAGGTAATGGAATCAGAATGTGGGGAGCTGTGAGGAACAGGTAAGGGGCTGCTTGTGAGTGGCGGTTGATATGTCTGGAAATAAATACAAGTCCCCTGTCATCTTTGTGGAGGAACAATGCAGTAACCAATCAAAAGACATGGAAAGGAGTAGTACTTCATGGCAGGGGAATACAGAAGATTGACAAGCTGGGTCAAGAATGAGAAGTAGGTGAGGGAGGAGCCTAGCGCTTGACCAAGATGGGCGCGTGAGCTCTGAGCTCCCGAGACCCTCGCGCCCTCCGTCGACTATCCTGTCTCTAATCCTGTCGGTATGCATGGCATCGTGTGGATGACCTGTCAGGGAGGCGATTGATGCTACCCGCGGTCGGATCGCCCACCGGGAACCGGACTTATGCCTGGCGGAAGATTGCGGCCTATCTCCGAGGGATGCCAGGGGCTAGAGTTGGCAGGAAGCCCGACTTCTAGTTGAACAACAATGGCCAGGCGAGGTGTGAACTGTCGGACGGAGGTCCCCGTCCTTTCACTTTCGCTTTCTCTCCCTTTGTCAGCCCTGCCCCTGGAGAGCTCTTGGTGGCTTTATTACCCTATGGACGCTCTGCAGGCTACTCTGGTGGCCCACTGCAGAACTGATCACTCCTGATTCCTTTCATTGAGAGGGACCCGTCTTATCTGACCCGACCTGCTTGGTATCAACCATGTCGGGCAAAGCAGAGGTGGATCGGCTGAAGGCTAAGTCTACCAGGCGGGGAGCCTATACCCAAGTTAATAGTATGGACCGCTATGCTCTGCAGAAGGGATCACCGAGTGGGTCGAGCCAGTCGCCGGATACCCAGAAGGCGGCCTCGCCTTTGGCCCCGGAGCTCTCACTACAGGATGTCATGGGCGCGCTCGAAGGGATGCAGACTTCGATTGGGAGACAGTTTGATGCCCTGGCGCATAAGGTGGATGCCATCTTGGTGGATGTTAACCTGATCCGTGCGGACTTGGGCAAAACGAATGAACGGGTCAGGACCCTGGACCTCAAGACCACGGGCCTCACCGATGATGTCACGGAACTGCAGATCGAGGTTCGTAAGCTGAGGACCGAGAGTGATCTCGCCGCCCGCCGGCTGGAGGACTTTGAGAGCCGGGCCAGGCGCAACAACGTGCGCGTCATCGGGGTCCCGGAGTCCTCGGATGAGGCTTCGGTTGACCTGCTTGTCGAGGACTTGGTGCTTAATCATCTGCAGCCTAAGGGTCTTGGAAAGTTCTTTGCGGTTGAAAGGGCCCATAGAGTGCCGGGTGGGAGGCCCAAGGTGGGTGCCCCACCGAGGCCGATCGTCGCTCGGCTCTTTCATTTTCGAGATCGGGACGCTATCCTGCAAGCATCGAGGGTGACGGGCCCGGTCCCCTTCCAGAACGCGTCGGTGAATTTCTATCCGGACTTCACCCAGCAGGTGCAGAGGCAGAGACAGGGATTTCTGGGGGTGAAGAGGCGGCTCCGGGAGAGGGATCTGAAGTATGCCATGCTCTTCCCTGCCAGATTACGTGTGGTGCACGAAGATCGGACATTCTTCTTTGACTCTCCTGTTATGGCCGATGAATGGCTGGACGCTTTGCCCCGGCGACGGACGGGGGAGGACAATGCCAAGGATGGGGATAGTGGCCGGGATGGGCAGGGCTGATTTTTCGGAGCCGGTCTGACTCGATTTGGCTATATTTGAAGACTTGAATAGAGTGCAGTCAATGCGGAGGGCTGCGGGAGGACGAGGGGTGCTCTTTTCCTCCCTTAGGGTACTTTTTGTAGATTTTGGGTTTTGTAGGGCGACAGGCACACTGCAAGTTGGGGGGGGCTTTGTAAGCTGCAGCAGGGGTGCGGGGTGGGGGGGGGTTCTGGGATTTTGGGTTTGTTGTTGGGGGGTTTATTTCTGCAAGGCATGGTGATTCTTTCCAGGACTGTTCCATGGTGGCTCTTCGGGTGTGGGGTGGGCCTCTTTACGTTTGAGGATGGGGGGTAGGGGTTTAAGTGTTATAAGCTGGAATGTTAATGGTTTGGGGGATCGCATTAAGCGTGGGATTGTTTTGCAATTCTTGAAACGGTCATTGCCGGATGTCGCCCTGCTGCAGGAGACGCATCTTATAGGTAATACGTGCTATGCCCTGAATAGGAAGGGTTATAAATTCATAGCTCATTCGGGATTCTCCTCTGGGTCCAGGGGTGTGGGCATCCTAGTCAGAGCCTCGCTACCATTTGAGGTGGACTCCACCATTGTTGATGATAGGGGGAGGTTTGTGGCGGTGGCGGGGCGGTGGGAAGGAAGAACTTTGGTTTTAGTTTCGGTTTATGTCCCGCCGGCCCTGCAGGCCTCCACGTTCACAGATCTGGGTAGGGCACTGCTGGATCTCCCGGGGGGTATGCTTGTGGTGGGAGGTGATTTCAACGCTGTTGGCTCCGGCCTGCTGGATAGATACCCGCCCAGAGACACAGGGGGGGCTCAGAAGTGGCTTCCAGACTTCCTAGACACGCTTGGCCTGATAGATTGCTGGAGGCTCCGGCACCCCACACAGAGCCAATACACGTTCCACTCCGGGGCACATGGTAGTCTCTCCAGGATTGATTACCTACTCACTCTGGCTGCGCATGCCTCATTGGTCTCCGAGGCGAGGCACATGGCGCGTGGTATATCTGACCATTCGCCAGTGTGGATCCGGCTGGATCTAGGTCGGGGAGGGAGGAGGAAGGGTGGCCCCTATCAACCCGTGGTATTTCCGAGACCCCAAGATGCGCAGCGCGCTGGTAAAGAAAGTAGATAATTTTTTCAAGGACAATCCGGGATCCGTGGACTCGGCAGTGTCGCTGTGGGAAGCATTTAAGACCGTGCTCCGAGGGGAAGCCCTCTCCCTAGTAGTAGCTGCCAAGCGGCGGAGAGATGGTGAGGTTCTGCAGGTTGAGGAGGAGGTCGCGGCTCTGGAGGGAGCGCTGGAGGAGGAGGTTACAGAGTCCTCACTGCATGAGCTTTGCTTGAAGCAAGCTGAGTATAAGGACCTGGTGACGAACGCCGCTAAGACCCTCAGTAGGGAACAGCAGGGCCGTTTGTATGATGTTGGTGACAAGGCAGGGAAACTCCTGGCTTGGCTGGACAAAAAAGAACGGGTCAATAGAGTTGTGCCAGAGTTGACGGGAGAGAGGGGAGAGGCGATTGTGGAACCTGAGAGGATTGTAAAGTGTTTCTCGGACTATTTCTGTAGGGTTTATGCCTCAGTGTCGGATAGGCCGCCCGAGGACTCGTGTGACCTCCTCCGTGATATCGAGTTGCCCTGTCTCTCCGATATAGATAGGGACGATCTAGATGGTGACATAACGGTTGATGAGGTGGCGGGGGCTATCCGCGCGTTAAACTCGGGCAAGGCCTCGGGACCGAACGGCTTGCCGGTCGACCTGTACAAGCTGTTTCCGGATAGGGTCGCCCCTCACCTGCGCGCCATGTTTGTGGAGGCGCGGGGGAGTGGGACCCTCCCGTTGGACCAGCGACTGGCGACGATCGTGGTTATACACAAAGAGGGCAAACCCCGAGATAAGTGCGCCTCATATAGGCCTATCTCACTTCTTAACGCAGAGCCGAAAATTCTGGCTAAAATCCTGGCGACCCGATTGATTAGGGTACTCGGTGACTTGGTCCACCCGGATCAATCCGGCTTCATCCCGCACCAAAACACAGCGTTAAATCTTCGGCGCCTTCATGGTGTAATCGCCAGGGCGGGCACGCTGCGTGAACCAGCTATTGTGGCGTCTCTTGACGCCACGATGGCCTTTGACATGGTGGAATGGGCATATTTGTGGGCCGTGCTGACCAAGTTCGGCTTTGGCCACGGTTTTGTGAGCTGGGTGAGGTTGCTGTATGAGGGGCCACTTGCGAGTGTGGTGGTGAATGATCGGGTGTCGACTCCGTTTCAGCTTGGGAGGGGTACTCGGCAGGGTTGTCCCCTGTCGCCTTTGTTGTTCGCCCTCGCCGGCTGCGTGGATACGTTGGCACCCGGATATACGGGGCCTTAGATGGTCGCCTGAACACGAGGTCCGTATTTCGCTCTATGCCGATGATATCCTGCTGTATCTTGCCTCACCCAAGAAATCACTTATAGTGGTCTGTGACGTACTCACATCTTTTGGTAGGAACTCGGGTCTTGTTATCAACTGAAGTAAATCGTATTTGTATGTTCTTAGTGGCGAGGTTCCACCGATCCCTAGAACATGTTCGATACAGGTCGCTCAGCAGGGCTTTGTGTATTTGGGGATTTTTATCTCCATGGACTCCGCTGTGCGATATGAGAAGAACCTGCTCCCCCCCCTGGCACGCCTGAGGCGGGATGTTGAAGGCTGGCGGAGGCTGCCGCTCTCCCTCGTTGGGCGTGCGGCCCTGTTCAAAATGATGTCTCTTCCCCGCTTCCTCTACGCACTGCAGAATACTTTGGACTGGGTTCCGGCCAAATACTTTCGGGAGGTCGAAGGCCTCCAACGAACGTTGCTTTGGGATGGGCGGCCGCGAATAGCTATAGCAAAGTTGACGCTTCCATGGTACGACGGGGGCATTGCGCTCCCAGACATCCGACGGTACTATTGGGTCACCCAGCTGAGCGCAATTAATCATGGGTTTTATGGCCCTGCCCTGGGTATGCCATGGACAGGTGGTTGCTACGTGGTGGTAACTACTACAGGGCGTTGTACTCGCGGTCCCTAGACTCGTCCCTCACGGGGCCCACTGGTGTGGCAGTGCGTGTGTGGAAGATGGCAACTGACTCGCTGGGCTGGAAGGATAGGCTCACCCTCGCTACCCCGCTGTTTGAATCGGAGAGACTGGGAAGGCTTTGGCACACAAAAGGGTTTGATAAATGGGACCTGATCGGCATCTCCAGGGTGGGAGATGTGCTGAATAAGGGGAAGGTGAAGTCCTTTGAAGAGTTGCAGACGGAGTATGAGCTGGGGCCCTCCGAGTATTTCCGATATATTCAGGTGCGTCACGCCCTCCGATCAGTCCTCGTAGAGAGTGAGAAGGTGCCTGAGTCCTCTCCTTTGGAGGACCGGGTCCTTGATGGCCATATGCCCGAGAGCACGATCTCGCTCATCTATAAGAAACTGATCAACGTCCGGGCGGACATGCTTCTGGGGCTGAGGGACCAGTGGACTAGGGATGGCCTCGAGTTGGATGATGAGGATTGGCAGTCGGCTGTTTCCTCTCCTAAGGAGGTCGCGATCCCGTCGCGTCTGAGGCTGGTGCAGCTTAAAATACTGCATCGAGTGTATGTGACGGGGCCAAGGCTGGTTCACATGGGATTCTCGGAGGACGGCCTATGCAGGAGGGGATGTGGTATGGTGGGTACTTTCCTGCATATCATTTGGGAATGTGGTGTCATTACGGAATTCTGGAGGAGAGTCCATGCAGTGATGGGGGAGGTGACGGGCATTGCTATGCAGCCGGAAGCGCGGTGTTGCCTCCTGAATGTCTGGGGGCCCACTGACCACGATGAGGCGCAGACCCAATGGGTGACTCTGGGTAACATGGTCGCTAAGAGAGATATCGCGCGATTGTGGGGCTCCGCGGGGCCCCCCACATTGACCGCGTGGAAAGAAAATATGGACTGGAGTATGTTAAGGGAGAAGACGGTCTATTGCGCTAGAGGCCGCCCCCGGAAGTGGCACGCCATCTGGGGGCGGTGGAATCAATACAGGGGGGGAATATGTCTTGCCCCGGATCTGGATCCTCCCGAGGAACAGCTTTCCTCCTAACCTTCTTTCCAGCTCAGTATGGTTTATGGACTTTTTTGGCCTCTGCTGTCCCCCTTCTTCCTCTTTACACTGTACTGTAACTGCTAGATGAGTGGGGTCCGGCCTCCTCTGGGGGGCTTTACCATGGGCTTTCAGTGTTCTTGCCTTGCTGGGGTTTGTTGTGTGTTTTTGTGTTTACTTAAAATTGAACCTTTACACTTCTCCTTTCACGGTACTGGGGACGCATCTCTGTTTCTATATATCGATGCTGCCGAACCTCCGGGTTGTCGGCTGAATAGCTGTGTCCTGACTTTTGAAAATAAAGGTTTTTAAAAAAAAAAAAAATAAAAAAAAAATAAAGAATGAGAAGTAGGAAAATGAGCGACGAGGAAAAGTCAACCAAAGATAAGCCACTTAGGAGAGGGGAGGCTCCAATGTTGTGGTTCTTGATGAGCCACAATATGTTCTGCAACAGAAAGCATATGTGGTTTCCTAGGCTTTGAGATAAAAATGATAACATGATAAAATAATACAATCACAAAATATGCTGCTTGATTCCATATAATTTGTATTTTTTGCTACATATTGTAGTCAACCCTGCTGTATAATTTGGTCCTCTTCTGCCACATAATTCACTGGCCCTGGTAGATACATCGTATCCTTACCTGTTATTCATCGTTTAGCGTGTCAGTCTCCAAGAGTAGCTCAAACTACACTTCCTTGTGATGTCATAGTATGGTATTCACTCAGAACTTGTGGAAAATAGCTGTGAAACAGCTCATTCATACTGTTGTGTATGTTCATGCTTTGCATTTCTGATACACTTTTACTGGTAAGAAAATTGTGCAGCAAGCAACAACAAACACGTGCTTCGAAATTTCATTAGACTTTTAACACCATAAAAAGTAAAGACAAGATCAGGTCTATAAAAGGCAAAGAGTTATCATCATTCCATGAGATGGTTGAATACTATAGAAAGTTTGTAAAAGATTTTGCTGGTACAACATACAATATGAGGAAGTTGTTAAAAGAAAAAATAGAATTTCTGTGGGAGAGTGAATATTGATAGGAATTTGAGTGGGGAAAGGAAGAACTAAGTCATGCTCCTTCTTTGCAAGCTTATGATCCAATGTGTGATGCAAAGGTGGTCTTTGATGCAAGTGCAAATGGCTTAAGGTCCCATCTAATTCATACATGAAATGGCCAAAAGAAACTCACTGTGTGTGTGTCACAAGCCTTGAACGAATCTTAATGTAATTATTCAGTTATAGAGAGAGTCTTTGGTAGTTTTCTGGGCAGTAAACAGATTCAAACTTTTTTTTGTGGGGGATGAAATTTGCAGTTCAGACAGACCACAAACCTTTGGAAGAATATTTTGCGCGAAAGGAACTTGATTGTATACACTCTTGCATTTGAAGGTGGGTTGTATGTCTACAAGACTACTGCTTCACAGTGCAGTATATACCAGGAGCAGGAAATGGACTGTTTGCCAAGACTGGTTAAAGAGTGAGCTCCACCTTATGTGGAGGTGGAAGACTTAGTAGAGGAAGATGTCAGTGTTTGGCAAGATACCCAAGGGAGCTTTAAAGAGAGTAAATGTTTTGAAGAATTAGAGACCGATGAGGAACTAAAAGATGTAATTGATTTGTTATCTGAAGAGAAACCAAGCAAGAGGTTGTTGAAAAAGTGTAGAAGAAGATGGAGTAAGCTAGGACATGAACTTACAGTTGACAAAGGGTTTCTATTGCTAGGGACGAGATTAATACCACCATGGATTTGAATTAGAATAAACAGCAACTGGCACATGTGGGCAATTTAGGAATAGTAAATACAAAAGAGAGATTTTGAAGATATTCCTGGTGGCCAGCGCTTGATCATGATGTTGCATGTATGGCTAGGAAGTGTCGAGTGTGTGGCGTGTGACACAGGTTTGAGAACTACTAGTATCCCTGTGCTTTGAAAACAGTTTGAGAGAGAAAGTTACCTTTGCTATTTGTTCACATATAATAGAGTACAATGCTGTTCCAGAGAGACAGAAAATTATTTGAAAATGTGTGGAGTAGAGCATAAAATATCAGCTTTGTATCACCCACAGACCAATGGTCCTACTAAGAGAGTGGTAAAAACATTGAAGGAGGGGATACAATTGGCCAGAGCAAATGGCCTTGATGGGAAAATTGATTTGTCTCGGATGATAACTGGATATTGTATGTTTCCACAATCCACCACCGGAAAGTCTCTTTTCGAGCTGTTCAAAGACAGAGCTCCATTCAGAAAAGTGTGTCCAGGGTGGATGTTTTGGGGTAAAGGTTGCGTGAACAATGCACTGGGAGATTGGAGAGAATAATAAACATTTCACAAAAGAAAATTAAAGTTGAGCCATGACAAACAAAAAAATGCAAGGAATTAGGTGGTCAAATTGGAAGATTTTGTAAAAATAAGAGCTACCAAAGGGTGTGCTGAGTGGTCCGAATTTATGAGTTAGTTTGAGGTAGTCACATTTTTTTAAAATGCAGTGAACACACATGCTGGCAGGATCTGGAACAAAAACAGAGTAGTGATTCTTCATCATCTTCCAGTGGAAAAGTAGAAACTCAATACAGATAATCAAAATAGTTGGCTGGATCAGCCAGGGATAGTAGGAAACAAAAATGTCTAGTGAGCAAAAGAGTGGAAGAATAATCAAGAAAACATCCTTTCTGAAGATTTTGTTATAAAATAGTCATGTTATTGTTACATGATATACTTTAATATGGTTTATTATATCTAATTTATTTTCACTGTTTTTAAGGGTTTTTATTTGTGTTATCTTGCTGTTAGTTATCTGTTAAGGAAGGGAGCAATGTGGCATAAATAAAGTGACTTACTTATAGACTATGACGCTAAGTTTATTGTTCACAGAGTGCACTGTCCATTGAATGGGAACTTTGAATGTGATGACGTAATCGAATAGGAATGTGGGGAGCTGTGAGGGACAGGTAAAGAGCTGCTTGTGAGTGGTGGTTGATATGTCTGGAAATAAATACAAGTCCCCTGTCATCTTTGTGGAGGAACAATGCAGTAACCAATCAAAAGACATGGAAAGGAGTAGTACTTCATGGCAGGGGAAAAAAGAAGATTGACAAGCAGGGTCAAGAAAGAGAAGTAGGAAAATGAGTGACGAGGAAAAGTCAACCAAAGATAAGCCACTTAGGAGAGGGGAGACTCCAATGTTGTGGTTCTTGATGAGCCACAATATGTTCTGCAACAGAAAGCATATGTGGTTTCCTAGGATTTGAGATAAAAATGATAACATGATCAAATAAAACAATCACAAAATGTGCTGCTTGATTCCATATAATTTGTATTTTTTGCCACATATTTTAGTCAACCCTGCTGTATAATGTGGTCCTCTTCTGCCACATAATTCACTGGCCCTGGTAGATACATCGTATCCTTACCTGTTATTCATCATTTAGCGTGTCAGTCTCCAAGAGTAGCTCAAACTACACTTCCTTGTGATGTCATAGTATGGTGTTCACTCAGAACTTGTGGAAAATAGCTGTGAAACAGCTCATTCATACTGTTGTGTATGTTTATGCTTTGCATTTCTGATACACTTTTACTGGTAAGAAAATTGTTCGGCAAGCAACAACAAACACTTGCTTCGAGATTTCATTAGACTTTTAACACCATAAAAAGTAAAGACAAGATAAGGTCTATAAAAGGCAAAGAGTTATCATCATTCCATGAGATGGTTGAATACTACAGAAAGTTTGTAAAAGATTTTGCTGGTACAACATACAATATGAGGAAGTTGTTAAAAGAAAAAAAAGAATTTCTGTGGGAGAGTGAATATTGATAAGAATTTGAGTGGGGAAAGGAAGAACTAAGTCATGCTCCTTCTTTGCAAGCTTATGGTCCAATGTGTGATGCAAAGGTGGTCTCTGATGCAAGTGCAAATGGCTTAAGGTCCCATCTAATTCATACAAGAAATGGCCAAAAGAAACTCACTGTGTGTGTGTCACAAGCCTTGAACGAATCTTAATGTAATTATTCAGTTATAGAGAGAGTCTTTGGTAGTTTTCTGGGCAGTAAACAGATTCAAACTTTTTTTGTGGGGGATGAAATTTGCAGTTCAGACAGAGCACAAACCTTTGGTAGAATATTTTGCACGAAAGGAACTTGATTGTATACACTCTTGCATTTAAAGGTGGGTTATATGTCTACAGGAATACTGCTTCACAGTGCAGTAAATACCAGGAGCAGGAAATGGACTGTTTGCCAAGACTGGTTAAAGTGTGAGCTCCACCTTATGTGGAGGTGGAAGACTCAGTAGAGGCAGATGTCAGTGTTTGCCAAGTTACCCAAGGGAGCTTTAAAGAGAGTAAATGTTTTGAAGAATTAGAGACCGATGAGGAACTAAAAGATGTAATTGATTTGTTATCTGAAGAGAAACCAAGCACCAGGTTGTTGAAAAAGTGTAGCAGAAGTTGGAGTAAGCTAGGACATGAACTTACAGTTGACAAAGGGTTTCTATTGCTAGGGACGAGATTAGTACCACCATGGATTTGAATTAGAAAAAACAGCAACTGGCACATGTGGGCAATTTAGGAATAGTAAATACAAAAAAAAGATTTTGAAGATATTCCTGGTGGCCAGTGCTTGATCATGATGTTGCGTGTATGGCTAGGAAGTGTCGAGTGTGTGGCGTGTGACACAGGTTTGAGAACTACTAGTATCCCTGTGCTTTGAAAACAGTTTGAGAGAGAAAGTTACCTTTGCTATTTGTTCACATATAATAGAGTACAATGCTGTTCAAGAGAGACAGAAAATTATTTGAAAATGTGTGGAGTAGAGCATAAAATATCAGCTTTGTATCACCAAGAGACCAATGGTCCTACTAAGAGAGTGGTAAAAACATTGAAGGAGGGGATACAATTGGCCAGAGCAAATGGCCTCGATGGGAAAATTGATTTGTCTCGGAGGATAACTGGATATTGTATGTTTCCACAATCGACCACCGGAAAGTCTCTTTTCGAGCTGTTCAAGACAGAGCTCCATTCAGAAAAGTTTATCCAGGGTGGATGTTTTGGGGTAAAGGTTGAGTGAACAATGCACTGGGATATTGGAGAGAATAATAAACATTTCACAAAAGAAAATTAAAGTTGAGCTATGACAAACAAAAAAATGCAAGGAATTAGGTGGTCAAATTGGAAGATTTTGTAACAATAAGAGCTACCAAAGGGTGTGCTGAGTGGTCCGAATTTATGAGTGAGTTTGAGGTAGTCACATTTTTTTAAAATACAGTGAACACACATGCTGGCAGGATCTGGAACAAAAACAGAGTAGCGGTTCTTCATCATGTTCCAGTGGAAAATGAGAAACTCAATACAGACAATCAAAATGGTGGGCTGGCTCAGCCAGGGATGGTAGGAAACAAAAATGTCTATCGAGCAGAAGAGTGGGAGAATAATGAAGAAAACATCCTTTTTGAAGATTATGATAATAAAATAGTCATGTTATTGTTACATGATGTACTTTACTATGGTTTATTATGTCTAATTTCTTTTCACTGTTTTTAAGAGTTTTTATTTGTGTTATCTTGATGTTAGTTATCTGTTAAGGGAGGGAGCAATGTGGCATAAATAAAGTAACTTACTTATAGACTATGACGCTAAGTTTATTGCTCACAGAGTGCACTGTCCATGGAATGGGAACTTAGAATGTGATGAGGTAATGGAATCAGAATGTGGGGAGCTGTGAGGGACAGGTAAAGAGCTGCTTGTGAGTGGTGGTTGATATGTATGTAAATAAATACAAGTCCCCTGTCATCTTTGTGGAGGAACAATGCAGTAACCAATCAAAAGACATGGAAAGAAGTAGTACTTCATGGCAGGGGAAAACAGAAGATTGACAAGCTGGGTCAAGAATGAGAAGTAGGAAAATGAGTGACGAGGAAAAGTCAACCAAAGATAAGCCACTTAGGAGAGGGAAGGCTCCAATGTTGTGGTTCTTGATGAGTCACAATATGTTTTGCAACAGAAAGCATATGTGGTTTCCTAGGATTTGAGATAAAAATGATAACATGATAAAATAATACAATCACAAAATGTGCTGCTTGATTCCATATAATTTGTATTTTTTGCCACATAATTTAGTCAACCCTGCTGTATAATTTGGTCCTCTTCTGCCACATAATTCACTGGCCCTGGTAGATACATCGTATCCTGACCTGTTATTCATTGTTTAGCGTGTCAGTCTCCAAGAGTAGCTCAAACTACACTTCCTTGTGATGTCATAGTATGGTGTTCATTCAGAACTTGTGGAAAATAGCTGTGAAACAGCTCATTCATACTGTTGTGTATGTTTATGCTTTGCATTTCTGATACACTTTTACTGGTAAGAAAATTGTGCAGCAAGCAACAACAAACACTTGCTTCGAGATTTCATTAGACTTTTAACACCATAAAAAGTAAAGACAAGATCAAGTCTATAAAAGGCAAAGAGTTATCATCATTCCATGAGATGGTTGAATACTATAGAAAGTTTGTAAAAGATTTTGCTGGTACAACATACAATAGGAGGAAGTTGTTAAAAGAAAAAATAGAATTTCTGTGGGAGAGTGAATATTGATAGGAATTTGAGTGGGGAAAGGAAGAACTAAGTCATGCTCCTTCTTTGCAAGCTTATGATCCAATGTATGATGCAAAGGTGGTCTTTGATGCAAGTGCAAATGGCTTAAGGTCCCATCTAATTCATACAAGAAATGGCCAAAAGAAACTCACTGTGTGTGTGTCACAAGCCTTGAACGAATCTTAATGTAATTATTCAGTTATAGAGAGAGTCTGGTAGTTATCGGGGCAGTAAACAGATTCAAACTTTTTTTGTGAGGGATGAAATTTGCAGTTCAGACAGACCACAAACCTTTGGTAGAATTTTTTGCACGAAAGGACCTTGATTGTATAAACTCTTGCATTTGAAGGTAGGTTGTATGTCTACAGGAATACTGCTTCACAGTGCAGTATATACTAGGAGCAGGAAATGGACTGTTTGCCAAGACTGGTTAAAGTGTGAGCTCCACCTTATGTGGAGGTGGAAGACTCAGTAGAGGAAGATGTCAGTGTTTGCCAAGTTACCCAAGGGAGCTTTAAAGAGAGTAAATGTTTTGAAGAATTAGAGACCGATGAGGAACTAAAAGATGTAATTGATTTGTTATCTGAAGAGAAACCAAGCAAGAGGTTGTTGAAAAAGTGTAGCAGAAGTTGGTGTAAGCTCAGACATAAACTTACAGTTGAGAAAGGGTTTCTATTGCTAGGGATGAGATTACTAACACCATGGAGTTTGAATTAGAAAAAACAGCAACTGGCACATGTGGGCAATTTAGGAATAGTAAATAAAAAAGAGAGATTTTGTAGATATTCCTGGTGGCCAGTGCTTGATCATGATGCTGCGTGTATGGCTAGGAAGTGTCGAGTGTGTGGCGTGTGACACAGGTTTGAGAACTACTAGTATCCCTGTGCTTTGAAAACAGTTTGAGAGAGAAAGTTACTTTTGCTATTTGTTCACATATAATAGAGTACAATGCTGTTCCAGAGAGACAGAAAATTATTTGAAAATGTGTGGAGTAGAGCATAAAATATCAGCTTTGTATCACCCACATACCAATGGTCCTACTAAGAGAGTGGTAAACACATTGAAGGAGGGGATACAATTGTCCAGAGCAAATGGCCTTGAGGGGAAAATTGATTGGTCTCGGAGGATAATTGGATATTTATGTTTCCACAATCCACCACCGGAAAGTCTCTTTTCGAGCTGTTCAAAGACAGAGCTCCATTCAGAAAAGTGTGTCCAGGGTGGATGTTTTGGGGTAAAGGTTGCATGAACAATGCACTGGGAGATTGGAGAGAATAATAAACATTTCACAAAAGAAAATTAAAGTTGAGCTATGACAAACAAAAAAATGCAAGGAATTAGGTGGTCAAATTGGAAGATTTTGCAAAAATAAGAGCTACCAAAGGGTGTTCTGAGTGGTCCGAATTCATGAGTTAGTTTGAGGTAGTCACATTTTTTTTAAATGCAGTGAACACACATAGTGGCAAGATCTGGAACAAAAACAGAGTAGCGATTCTTCATCATGTTCCAGTGGAAAATGAGAAACTCAGTACAGACAATCAAAATGGTGGGCTGGCTCAGCCAGGTATGGTAGGAAACAAAAATGTCTAGTGAGCAGAAGAGTGGGAGAATAATGAAGAAAACATCCTTTTTGAAGATTTTGATAATAAAATAGTCATGTTATTGTTACATGATGTACTTTAATATGGTTTATTATGTCTAATTTCTTTTCACTGTTTTAAGGGTTTTTATTTGTGTTATCTTGCTGTAAGTTATCTGTTAAAGGAGGGAGCAATGTGGCATAAATAAAGTGACTTACTTATAGACTATGACGCTAAGTTTATTTCTCACAGACTGCACTGTCCGTGGAATGGGAACTTAGAATGTGATGAGGTAATGGAATCAGAATGTGGGGAGCTGTGAGGGACAGGTAAAGAGCTGCTTGTGAGTGGTGGTTGATATGTCCGGAAATAAATACAAGTCCCCTGTCATCTTTGTGGAGGAACAATGCAGTAACCAATCAAAAGACATGGAAAGGAGTAGTACTTCATGGCAGGGGAAATCAGAAGATTGTCAAGCTGGGTCAAGAATGAGAAGTAGGAAAATGAGTGATGAGGAAAAGTCAACCAAAGATAAGCCACTTAGGAGAGGGGAGGCTCCAATGTTGTGGTTCTTGATGAGCCACAATATGTTTTGCAACAGAAAGCATATGTGGTTTCCTAGGATTTGAGATAAAAAATGATAACATGATAAAATAATACAATCACAAAATGTGCTGCTTGATTCCATTTAATTTGTATTTTTTGCTACATATTTTAGTCAACCCTGCTGTATAATTTGGTCCTCTTCTGCCACATAATTCACTGGCCCTGGTAGATTCATCGTATCCTGACCTGTTATTCATCTTTTAGCGTGTCAGTCTCCAAGAGTAGCTCAAACTACACTTCCTTGTGATGTCATAGTATGGTGTTCACTCAGAACTTGTGGAAAATAGCTGTGAAACAGCTCATTCATACTGTTGTGTATGTTTATGCTTTGCATTTCTGATACACTTTTACTGGTAAGAAAATTGTTCGGCAAGCAACAACAAACACTTGCTTCGAGATTTCATTAGACTTTTAACACCATAAAAAGTAAAGACAAGATCAGGTCTATAAAAGGCAAAGAGTTATCATCATTCCATGAGATGGTTGAATACTACAGAAAGTTTGTAAAAGATTTTGCTGGTACAACATACAATATGAGGAAGTTGTTAAAAGAAAAAAAAGAATTTCTGTGGGAGAGTGAATATTGATAAGAATTTGAGTTGGGAAAGGAAGAACTAAGTCATGCTCCTTCTTTGCAAGCTTATGATCCAATGTGTGATGCAAAGGTGGTCTCTGATGCAAGTGCAAATGGCTTAAGGTCCCATCTAATTCATACAAGAAATGGCCAAAAGAAACTCACTGTGTGTGTGTGTCACAAGCCTTGAACGAATCTTAATATAATTATTGAGTTATAGAGAGAGTCTTTGGTGGTTTTCTGGGCAGTAAACAGATTCAAACTTTTTTTGTGGGGGATGAAATTTGCAGTTCAGACGGACCACAAACCTTTGGTAGAATATTTTGCACGAAAGGAACTTGATTGTATAAACTCTTGCATTTGAAGGTGGGTTGTATGTCTACAGGAATACTGCTTCACAGTGCAGTATATACTAGGAGCAGGAAATGGACTGTTTACCAAGACTGGTTAAAGTGTGAGCTCCACCTTATGTGGAGGTGGAAGACTCAGTAGAGGAAGATGTCAGTGTTTGCCAAGTTACCCAAGGGAGCTTTAAAGAGAGTAAATGTTTTGAAGAGTTAGAGACCGATGAGGAACTAAAAGATGTAATTGATTTGTTATCTGAAGAGAAACCAAGCAAGAGGTTGTTGAAAAAGTGTAGCAGAAGTTGGTGTAAGCTCAGACATAAACTTACAGTTGAGAAAGGGTTTCTATTGCTAGGGATGAGATTACTAACACCATGGAGTTTGAATTAGAAAAAACAGCAACTGGCACATGTGGGCAATTTAGGAAAAGTAAATACAAAAGAGAGATTTTGAAGATATTCCTGGTGGCCAGTGCTTGATCATGATGTTGCGTGTATGGCTAAGAAGTGTCGAGTGTGTGGCGTGTGACACAGGTTTGAGAACTACTAGTATCCCTGTGCTTTGAAAACAGTTTGAGAGAGAAAGTTACCTTTGCTATTTGTTCACATATAATAGAGTACAATGCTGTTCCAGAGAGACAGAAAATTATTTGAAAATGTGTGGAGTAGAGCATAAAATATCAGCTTTGTATCACCAAGAGACCAATGGTCCTACTAAGAGAGTGGTAAAAACATTGAAGGAGGGGATACAATTGGCCAGAGCAAATGGCCTCGATGGGAAAATTGATTTGTCTCGGAGGATAACTGGATATTGTATGTTTCCACAATCGACCACCGGAAAGTCTCTTTTCGAGCTGTTCAAGACAGAGCTCCATTCAGAAAAGTTTATCCAGGGTGGATGTTTTGGGGTAAAGGTTGCGTGAACAATGCACTGGGATATTGGAGAGAATAATAAACATTTCACAAAAGAAAATTAAAGTTGAGCTATGACAAACAAAAAAATGCAAGGAATTAGGTGGTCAAATTGGAAGATTTTGTAAAAATAAGAGATACCAAAGGGTGTGCTGAGTGGTCCGAATTTATGAGTAAGTTTGAGGTAGTCACATTTTTTTTAAAATGCAGTGAACACACATGCTGGCAGTATCTGGAACAAAAACAGAGTAGTGATTCTTCATCATGTTCCAGTGGAAAATTAGAAACTCAATACAGATAATCAAAATAGTTGGCTGGATCAGCCAGGGATGGTAGGAAACAAAAATGTCTAGTGAGCAAAAGAGTGGGAGAATAATCAAGAAAACATCCTTTTTGAAGATTTTGTTTTTAAAATAATCATGTTATTGTTACATGATGTACTTTAATATGGTTTCTTATATCTAATTTATTTTCACTGTTTTTAAGGGTTTTTATTTGTGTTATCTTGCTCCTAGTTATCTGTTCAGGGAGGGAGCAATATGGCATAAATAAAGTGACTTACGTATAGACTATGACGCTAAGTTTATTGCTCACAGAGTGCACTGTCCATGGAATGGGAACTTAGAATGTGATGAGGTAATGGAATCAGAATGTGGGGAGCTGTGAGGGACAGGTAAAGAGCTGCTTGTGAGTGGTGGTTGATATGTCTGGAAATAAATACAAGTCCCCTGTCATCTTTGTGGAGGAACAATGCAGTAACCAATCAAAAGACATAGAAAGGAGTAGTACTTCATGGCAGGGGAAAACAGAAGATTGACAAGCTGGGTCAAGAATGAGAAGTAGGAAAATGAGTGACGAGGAAAAGTCAACCAAAGATAAGCCACTTAGGAGAGGGGAGGCTCCAATGTTGTGGTTCTTGATGAGCCACAATATGTTCTGCAACAGAAAGCATATGTGGTTTCCTAGGATTTGAGATAAAAATGAGAACATGATAAAATAATACAATCACAAAATGTGCTGCTTGATTCCATATAATTTGTATTTTTTGCTACATATTTTAATCAACCCTGCTGTATAATTTGGTCCTCTTCTGCCACATAATTCACTGGCCCTGGTAGATACAACCTATCCCGACCTGTTATTCATCGTTTAGCGTGTCAGTCTCCAAGAGTAGCTCAAACTAGACTTCCTTGTGATGTCATAGTATGGTGTTTACTCAGAACTTGTGGAAAATAGCTGTGAAACAGCTCATTCATACTGTTGTGTATGTTTATGCTTTGCATTTCTGATACACTTTTACTGGTAAGAAAATTGTGCGGCAAGCAACAGCAAACACTTGCTTCGAGATTTCATTAGACTTTTAACACCATACAAAGTAATGAAAAGATCAGGTCTATAAAAGGCAAAGAGTTATCATCATTCCATAAGATGGTTGAATACTATAGAAAGTTTGTAAAAGATTTTTCTGGTACAACATACAATATGAGGAAGTTGTTAAAAGAAAAAATAGAATTTCTGTGGGAGAGTGAATATTGATAGGAATGTGAGTGGGGAAAGGAAGAACTAAGTCATGCTCCTTCTTTGCAAGCTTATGATCCAATGTGTGATGCAAAGGTGGTCTTTGATGCAAGAGCAAATGGCTTAAGGTCCCATCTAATTCATACAAGAAATGGCCAAAAGAAATTCACTGTGTGTGTGTCACTAGCCTTGAACGAATCTTAATGTAATTATTCAGTTATAGAGAGAGTCTTTGGTAGTTTTCTGGGCAGTAAACAGATTCAAACTTTTTTTATGGGGGATGAAATTTGCAGTTCAGACAGACCACAAACCTTTGGTAGAATATTTTGTGCGAAAGGAACTTGATTGTATACACTCTTGCATTTGAAGGTGGGTTGTATTTCTACAGGAATACTGCTTCACAGTGCAGTATATACCAGGAGCAGGAAATGGACTGTTTGCCAAGACTGGTTAAAGTGTGAGCACCACCTTTTGTGGAGGTGGAAGACTCAGTAGAGGCAGATGTCAGTGTTTGCCAAGTTACCCAAGGGAGCTTTAAAGAGAGTAAATGTTTTGAAGAATTAGAGACCGATCAGGAACTAAAAGATGTAATTGATTTGTTATCTGAAGAGAAACCAAGCAAGAGGTTGTTGAAAAAGTGTAGCATAAGTTGGTGTAAGCTAGGACATGAACTTACAGTTGACAAAGTGTTTCTATTGCTAGGGACGAGATTAGTACCACCATGGTGTTTGAATTAGAAAAAACAGCAACTGGCACATGTGGGCAATTTAGGAATAGTAAATACAAAAGAGAGATTTTGAAGATATTCCTGGTGACCAGTGCTTGATCATGATGTTGTGTGTATGGCTAGGAAGTGTCGAGTGTGTGGCGTGTGACACAGGTTTGAGAACTACTAGTATCCCTGTGCTTTGAAAACAGTTTGAGAGAGAAAGTTACCTTTGCTATTTGTTCACATATAATAGAGTACAATGCTGTTCCAGAGACACAGAAAATTATTTGAAAATGTGTGGAGTGGAGCATAAAATATCAGCTTTGTATCACCCACAGACCAGTGGTCCTACTAAGAGAGTGGTAAAAATATCGAAGGAGGGGATACAATTGGCCAGAGCAAATGGCCTTGATGGGAAAATTGATTTGTCTCGGAGGATAACTGGATATTGTATGTTTCCACAATCCACCACCGGAAAGTCTCTTTTCGAGCTGTTCAAAGACAGAGCTCCATTCAGAAAAGTGTGTCCAGGGTGGATGTTTTGGGGTAAAGGTTGCGTGAAGAATGCACTGGGAGATTGGAGAGAATAATAAACATTTCACAAAAGAAAATTAAAGTTGAGCTATGACAAACAAAAAAATGCAAGGAATTAGGTGGTCAAATTGGAAGATTTTGTAAAAATAAGAGCTACCAAAGGGTGTGCTGAGTGGTCCGAATTTATGAGTGAGTTTGAGGTAGTCACAGTTTTTTTTAAATGCAGTGAACACACATGCTGGCAGGATCTGGAACAAAAACAGAGTAGCGGTTCTTCATCATGTTCTAGTGGAAAATGAGAAACTCAATACAGACAATCAAAATGGTGGGCTGGCTCAGCCAGGGATGGTAGGAAACAAAAATGTCTATCAAGCAGAAGAGTGGGAGAATAATGAAGAAAACATCCTTTTTGAAGATTATGATAATAAAATAGTCATGTTATTGTTACATGATGTACTTTAATATAGTTTATTATATCTAATTTCTTTTTACTGTTTTAAGGGTTTTTGTGTTATCTTGCTGTTAGTTATCTGTTAAGGGAGGGAGCAATGTGGCATAAATAAAGTGACTTACTTATAGACTATGACGCTAAGTTTATTGCTCACAGAGTGCACTGTCCATGGAATGGGAACTTAGAATGTGATGATGTAATGGAATCAGAATGTGGGGAGCTGTGAGGGACAGGTAAGCTGCTTGTGAGTGATGGTTGATATGTCTGGAAATAAATACAAGTCCCCTGTCATCTTTGTGGAGGAACAATGCAGTAACCAATCAAAAGACATGGAAAGGGGTGGTACTTCATGGCAGGGGAAAACAGAAGTTTGACAAGCTGGGTCAAGAATGAGAAGTAGAAAAATGAGTGACGAGGAAAAGTCAACCAAAGATAAGCCACTTAGGAGAGGGGAGGCTCCAATGTTGTGGTTCTTGATGAGCCACAATATGTTTTGCAACAGAAAGCATATGTGGCTTCCTAGGATTTGAGATAAAAATATTAACATGATAAAATAATACAATCACAAAATGTGCTGCTTGATTCCATATAATTTGCATTTTTTGCCACATAATTTAGTCAACCCTGCTGTATAATTTGGTCCTCTTCTGCCACATAATTCATTGGCCCTGGTAGATACATCATGTCCTGACCTGTTATTCATCGTTTAGCGTGTCAGTCTCCAAGAGTAGCTCAAACTACACTTCCTTGTGATGTCATAGTATGGTGTTCACTCAGAACTTGTGGAAAATAGCTGTGAAACAATTCATTCATACTGTTGTGTATGTTTATGCTTTGCATTTCTGATACACTTTTACTGGTAAGAAAATTGTGCGGCAAGCAACAACAAACACTTGCTTCGAGATTTCATTAGACTTTTAACACCATAAAAAGTAATGACAACATTTTGTCTATAAAAGGCAAAGAGTTATCATCATTCCATGAGATGGTTGAATACTATAGAAAGTTTGTAAAAGATTTTGCTGGTACAACATACAATATGAGGAAGTTATTAAAAGAAAAAATAGAATTTATGTGGGAGAGTGAATATTGATAGGAATTTGAGTGGGGAAAGGAAGAACTAAGTCATGCTCCTTCTTTGCAAGCTTATGATCCAATGTGTGATGCAAAGGTGGTCTTTGATGCAAGAGCAAATGGCTTAAGGTCCCATCTAATTCATACAAGAAATGGCCAAAAGAAATTCACTGTGTGTGTGTCACTAGCCTTGAACGAATCTTAATGTAATTATTCAGTTATAGAGAGAGTCTTTGGTAGTTTTCTGGGCAGTAAACAGATTCAAACTTTTTTTATGGGGGGTGAAATTTGCAGTTCAGACAGACCACAAACCTTTGGTAGAATATTTTGTGCGAAAGGAACTTGATTGTATACACTCTTGCATTTGAAGGTGGGTTGTATGTCTACAGGAGTACTGCTTCACAGTGCAGTATATACCAGGAGCAGGAAATGGACTGTTTGCCAAGACTGGTTAAAGGTTGAGCACCACCTTTTGTGGAGGTGGAAGACTCAGTAGAGGCAGATGTCAGTGCTTGCCAAGTTACCCAAGGGAGCTTTAAAGAGAGTAAATGTTTTGAAGAATTAGAGACCGATGAGGAACTAAAAGATGTAATTGATTTGTTATCTGAAGAGAAACCAAGCAAGAGGTTGTTGAAAAAGTGTAGCAGAAGTTGGTGTAAGCTAGGACATGAACTTACAGTTGACAAAGGGTTTCTATTGCTAGGGACGAGATTAGTACCACCATGGTGTTTGAATTAGAAAAAACAGCAACTGGCACATGTGGGCAATTTAGGAATAGTAAATACAAAAGAGAGATTTTGAAGATATTCCTGGTGGGCAGTGCCTGATCATGATGTTGCGTGTATGGCTAGGAAGTGTGTGGCGTGTGACACAGGTTTGAGAACTACTAGTATCCCTGTGCTTTGAAAACAGTTTGAGAGAGAAAGTTACCTTTGCTATTTGTTCACATATAATAGAGTACAATGCTGTTCCAGAGACACAGAAAATTATTTGAAAATGTGTGGAGTGGAGCATAAAATATCAGCTTTGTATCACCCACAGACCAGTGGTCCTACTAAGAGAGTGGTAAAAATATTGAAGGAGGGGATACAATTGGCCAGAGCAAATGGCCTTGATGGGAAAATTGATTTGTCTCGGAGGATAACTGGATATTGTATGTTTCCACAATCCACCACCGGAAAGTCTCTTTTCGAGCTGTTCAAAGACAGAGCTCCATTCAGAAAAGTGTGTCCAGGGTGGATGTTTTGGGGTAAAGGTTGCGTGAAGAATGCACTGGGAGATTGGAGAGAATAATAAACATTTCACAAAAGAAAATTAAAGTTGAGCTATGACAAACAAAAAAATGCAAGGAATTAGGTGGTCAAATTGGAAGATTTTGTAAAAATAAGAGCTACCAAAGGGTGTGCTGAGTGGTCCGAATTTATGAGTGAGTTTGAGGTAGTCACATTTTTTTAAAATGCAGTGAACACACATGCTGGCAGGATCTGGAACAAAAACAGAGTAGCGGTTCTTCATCATGTTCTAGTGGAAAATGAGAAACTCAATACAGACAATCAAAATGGTGGGCTGGCTCAGCCAGGAATGGTAGGAAACAAAAATGTCTATCAAGCAGAAGAGTGGGAGAATAATGAAGAAAACATCCTTTTTGAAGATTATGATAATAAAATAGTCATGTTATTGTTACATGATGTACTTTAATATAGTTTATTATATCTAATTTCTTTTCACTGTTTTAAGGGTTTTTGTGTTATCTTGCTGTTAGTTATCTGTTAAGGGAGGGAGCAATGTGGCATAAATAAAGTGACTTACTTATAGACTATGACGCTAAGTTTATTGCTCACAGACTGCACTGTCCATGGAATGGGAACTTAGAATGTGATGACGCAATGGAATCAGAATGTGGGGAGCTGTGAGGGACAGGTAAAGAGCTGCTTGTGAGTGGTGGTTGATATGTCTGGAAATAAATACAAGTCCCCTGTCATCTTTGTGGAGGAACAATGCAGTAACCAATCAAAAGACATGGAAAGGAGTAGCACTTCATGTTAGGAGAAAACAGAAGATTGACAAGGTGGGTCAAGAATGAGAATTAGGAAAATGAGTCACGAGGAAAAGTCAACCAAAGATAAGCCACTTAGGAGAGGGGAGGCTCCAATGGTGTGGTTCTTGATGAGCCACAATATGTTTTGCAACAGAAAGCAGATGTGGTTTCCTAGGATTTGAGATAAAAATGATAACATGATAAAATAATACAATCACAAAATGGGCTGCTTGATTACATATAATTTGTATTTTTTGCCACATAATTTAGTCAACCCTGCTGTATAATTTGGTCCTCTTCTGCCACATAATTCACTTGCCCTGGTAGATACATCGTATCCTGACCTGTTATTCATCGTTTAGCGTGTCAGTCTCCAAGAGTAGCTCAAACTACACTTCCTTGTGATGTCATATTATGGTATTCACTCAGAACTTGTGGAAAATAGCTGTGAAACAGCTCATTCATACTGTTATGTATGTTTATGCTTTGCATTTCTGATACGCTTTTACTGGTAAGAAAATTGTGCGGCAAGCGACAACAAACACTTGCTTCGAGATTTCATTAGACTTTTAACACCATAAAAACTAATGAAAAGATCAGGTCTATAAAAGGCAAAGAGTTATCATCATTCCATGAGATGGTTGAATACTATAGAAAGTTTGTAAAAGATTTTGCTGGTACAACATACAATATGAGGAAGTTGTTAAAAGAAAAAATAGAATTTCTGTGGGAGAGTGAATATTGAAAGGAATTTGAGTGGGGAAAGGAAGAACTAAGTCATGCTCCATCTTTGCAAGCTTATGATCCAATGTGTGATGCAAAGGTGGTATGTGATGCAAGTGCAAATGGCTTAAGGTCCCATCTAATTCATACAAGAAATGGTCACTGTGTGTGTGTCACAAGCCTTGCATGAATCTTAATGTAATTATTCAGTTATAGAGAGAGTCTTTGGTAGTTTTCTGGGCAGTAAACAGATTCAAACTTTTTTTGTGGGGGATGAAATTTGCAGTTCAGACAGACCACAAACCTTTGGTAGAATATTTTGCACGAAAGGAACTTGATTGAATACACTCTTGCATTTGAAGGTGGGTTGTATGTCTACAGGAATACTGCTTCACAGTGCAGTATATACCAGGAGCAGGAAATGGACTGTTTGCCAAGACTGGTTTAAGTGTGAGCTCCACCTTATGTGGAGGTGGAAGACTCAGTAGAGGCAGATGTCAGTGTTTGCCAAGTTTCCCAAGGGAGCTTTAAAGAGAGTAAATGTTTTGAAGAATTAGAGACCGATGAGGGACTAAAAGATGTAATTGATTTGTTATCTGAAGAGAAACCAAGCAAGAGGTTGTTGAAAAAGTGTAGCAGAAGTTGGTGTAAGCTAGGATATGACCTTACAGTTGACAAAGGGTTTCTATTGCTAGGGACGAGATTAGTACCACCATGGAGTTTGAATTAGAAAAAACAGCAACTGGCACATGTGGGCAATTTAGGAATAGTAAATACAAAAGAGAGATTTTGAAGATATTCCTGGTGGCCAGTGGTTGATCATGATGTTGCAGGTATGGCTAGGAAGTGTCGAGTGTGTGGTGTGTGACACAGGTTTGAGAACTACTAGTATCCCTGTGCTTTGAAAACTGTTTGAGAGAGAAAGTTACCTTTGCTATTTGTTCACATATAATAGAGTACAATGCTGTTCCAGAGAGACAGAAAATTATTTGAAAATGTGTGGAGTAGAGCATAAAATATCAGCTTTGTATTACCCACAGACCAATGGTCCTACTAAGAGAGTGGTAAAAACATTGAAGGAGGGGATACATTTGGCCAGAGCAAATGGCTTTGATGGGAAAATTGATTTGTCTCGGAGGATAACTGGATATTGTATGTTTCCACAATCCACCACCGGAAAGTCTCTTTTCGAGCTGTTCAAAGACAGAGCTCCATTCAGAAAAGTGTGTCCAGGGTGGGTGTTTTGCGGTAAAGGTTGCGTGAACAATGCACTGGGAGTTTGGAGAGAATAATAAACATTTCACAAAAGAAAATTAAAGTTGAGCTATGACAAACAAAAAAAATGCAAGGAATTAGGTGGTCAAATTGGAAGATTTTGTAAAAATAAGAGCTACCAAAGGGTGTGCTGAGTGGTCCGAATTTATGAGTGAGTTTGAGGTAGTCACATTTTTTTAAAATGCAGTTAACACACATGCTGGCAGGATCTGGAACTAAAACAGAGTAGCGGTTCTTCATTATGTTCCAGTGGAAAATGAGAAACTCAATACAGACAATCAAAATGGTGGGCTGGCTCAGCCAGGGATGGTAGGAAACAAAAATGTCTATCGAGCAGAAGAGTGGGAGAATAATGAAGAAAACATCCTTTTTGAAGATTTTGATAATAAAATAGTCATGTTATTGTTACATGATGTACTTTAATATGGTTTATTATGTCTAATTTCTTGTCACTGTATTTAAGGGTTTTTATTTGTGTTATCTTGCTGTTAGTTATCTGTTAAGGGAGGGAGCAATGTTGCATAAATAAAGTGACTTACTTATAGACTATGACGCTAAGTTTACTGCTCACAGACTGCACTGCCCATGGAATGGGAACTTAGAATGTGATGAGGTAATGGAATCAGAATGTGGGGAGCGGTGAGGGACAGGTAAAGAGCTGCTTGTGAGTGGTGGTTGATATGTCTGGAAATAAATACAAATCCCCTGTCATCTTTGTGGAGGAACAATGCAGTAAGCAATCAAAAGACATGGAAAGGAGTAGTACTGCATGGCAGGGGAAAACAGAAGATTGACAAGCTGGGTCAAGAATGAGAAGTAGGAAAATGAGTGACGAGGAAAAGTCAACCAAAGATAAGCCACTTAGGAGAGTGGAGGCTCCAATGTTGTGGTTCTTGATGAGCCACAATATGTTTTGCAACAGAAAGCATATGTGGTTTCCTAGGATTTGAGATAAAAATGATAACATGATAAAATAATACAATCACAAAATGTGCTGCTTGATTCCATATACTTTGTATTTTTTGCTACATAATTTAGTCAACCCTGCTGTGTAATTTGGTCCTCTTCTGCCACATAATTCACTGGCCCTGGTAGATACATCGTATCCTGACCTGTTATCCATCGTTTAGCGTGTCAGTCTCCAAGAGTAGCTCAAACCACACTTCCTTGTGATGTCATAGTATGGAATTCACTCAGAACTTGTGGAAAATAGCTGTGAAACAGCTCATTCATACTGTTGTGTATGTTTATGCTTTGCATTTCTGATGCACTTTTACTGGTAAGAAAATTGTGCGGCAAGCAACAACAAACACTTGCTTCGAGATTTCATTAGACTTTTAACACCATAAAAAGTAAAGACAAGATCAGGTCTATAAAAGGCAAATAGTTATCATCATTCCATGAGATGGTTGAATACTATAGAAAGTTTGTAAAAGATTTTGCTGGTACAACATACAATATGAGGAAGTTGTTAAAAGAAAAAATAGAATTTCTGTGGGAGAGTGAATATTGATAGGAATTTGAGTGGGGAAAGGAAGAACTAAGTCATGCTCCTTCTTTGCAAGCTTATGATCCAATGTGTGATGCAAAGGTGGTCTTTGATGCAAGTGCAAATGGCTTAAGGTCCCATCTAATTCATACAAGAAATGGCCAAAAGAAACTCACTGTCTGTGTGTGTCACAAGCCTTGAACGAATCTTAAAATAATTATTCAGTGATAGAGAGAGTCTTTGGTAGTTTTCTGGGCAGTAAACAGATTCAAACTTTTTTGTGGGGGATGAAATTTGCAGTTCAGACGGACCACAAACATTTGGTAGAATATTTTGCGCGAAAGGAACTTGATTGTATACACTCTTGCATTTGAAGGTGGGTTGTATGTCTACAGGAATACTGCTTCACAGTGCAGTATACCAGGAGCAGGAATTGGAAAGTTTGCCAAGACTGGTTAAAGTGTGAGCTCCACCTTAAGTGGAGGTGGAAGACTCAGTAGAGGCAGATGTCAGTGTTTGCCAAGTTACCCAAGGGAGCTTTAAAGAGAGTAAATGTTTTGAAGAATTAGAGACCGATGAGGAACTAAAAGATGTAATTGATTTGTTATCTGAAGAGAAACCAAGCAAGAGGTTGATGAAAAAGTGTAGCAGAAGTTGCTGTAAGCTAGGACATGAACTTACAGTTGACAAAGGGTTTCTATTTCTAGGGACGAGATTAGTACCACCATGGAGTTTGAATTAGAAAAAACAGCAACTGGCACATGTGGGCAATTTAGGAATAGTAAATACAAAAGAGAGATTCTGAAGATATTCCTGTTGGGCAGTGCTTGATCATGATGTTGCGTGTATGGCTAGGAAGTGTTGAGTGTGTGGCGTGTGACATAGGTTTGAGAACTACTAGTATCCCTGTGCTTTGAAAACAGTTTGAGAGAGAAAGATACCTTTTCTATTTGTTCACATATAATAGAGTACAATGCTGTTCCAGAGAGACAGAAAATTATTTCAAAATATGTGGAGTGGAGCATAAAATATCAGATTTGTATCACCCACAGACGAGTGGTCCTACTAAGAGAGTGGTAAAAACATTGAAGGAGGGGATACAATTGGCCAGAGCAAATGGCCTTGATGGGAAAATTGATTTGTCTCGGATGATAACTGGATATTGTATGTTTCCACAATCCACCACCGGAAAGTCTCTTTTCGAGCTGTTCAAAGACAGAGCTCCATTCAGAAAAGAAGGTCCAGGGTGGATGTTTTGGGGTAAATGTTGCGTGAACAATGCACTGGGAGATTGGAGAGAATAATAAACATTCCACAAAAGAAAATTAAAGCTGAGCTGTGACATACAAAAAAATGCATGGAATTAGGTGGTCAAATTGGAAGATTTTTTAAAAATAAGAGCTACCAAAAGGTGTGCTGAGTGGTCCGAATTTATGAGTGAGTTTGAGGTAGTCACATTTTTTTAAAATGCAGTGAACACACATGCTGGCAGGATCTGGAACAAAAACAGAGTAGCGGTTCTTCATCATGTTCCAGTGGAAAATGAGAAACTCAATACAGACAATCAAAATGGTGGGCTGGCTCATCCAGGGATGTTAGGAAACAAAAATATCTATCAAGCAGAAGAGTGGGAGAATAATGAAGAAAACATCGTTTTTGAAGATTTTGATAATAAAATAGTCATGTTATTGTTACATGATGTACTTTAATATGGTTTATTATGTCTAATTTCTTTTCACTGTTTTTAAGGGTTTTTATTTGTGTTATCTTGCTGTTAGTTATCTGTTAAGGGAGGGAGCAATGTGACATAAATAAAGTGACTTACTTATAGACTATGACGCTAAGTTTATTGCTCACAGAGTGCACTGTCCATGAAATGGGAACTTAGAATGTGATGAGGTAATGGAATCAGAATGTGGGGAGCTGTGAGGGACAGGTAAAGAGCTGCTTGTGAGTGGTGGTTGATATGTCTGGAAATACATACAAGTCCCCTGTCATCTTTGTGGAGGAACAATGCAGTAACCAATCAAAAGACATGGAAAGGAGTAGTACTTTATGGCAGGGGAAAACAGAAGATTGACAAGCTTGGTCAAGAATGAGAAGTAGGAAAATGAGTGACGAGGAAAAGTCAACCAAAGATAAGCCACTTAGGAGAGGGGAGGCTCCAATGTTGTGGTTCTGGATGAGCCACAATATGTTTTGCAACAGAAAGCATATGTGGTTTCCTAGGATTTGAGATAAAAATGATAACATGATAAAATAAAACAATCACAAAATGTGCTGCTTGATTCTATATAATTTGTATTTTTTGCCACATAATTTAGTCAACCCTGCTGTATAATTTGGTCCTCTTCTGCCACATAATTCACTGGCCCTAGTAGATACATTGTATCCTGACCTGTTATTCATCGTTTAGCGTGTCAGTCTCCAAGAGTAGCTCAAACTACACTTCCTTGTGATGTCATAGTATGGTATTCACTCAGAACTTGTGGAAAATAGCTGTGAAACAGCTCATTCATACTGTTGTGTATGTTTATGCTTTGCATTTCTGATACACTTTTACTGGTAAGAAAATTGTGCGGCAAGCAACAACAAACACTTGCTTCGAGATTTCATTAGACTTTTAACACCATAAAAAGTAATAACAAGATCCGGTCTATAAAAGGCAAAGAGTTATCATCATTCCATGAGATGGTAGAATACTATAGAAAGTTTGTAAAAGATTTTGCTGGTACAACATACAATATGAGGAAGTTGTTAAAAGAAAAAATAGATTTTCTGTGGGAGAGTGAATATTGAAAGGAATTTGAGTGGGGAAAGGAAGAACTAAGTCATGATCCTTCTTTGCAAGCTTATGATCCAATGTGTGATGCAAAGGTGGTATGTGACGCAAATGCAAATGGCTTAAGGTCCCATCTAATTCATACAAGCAATGGCCAAAAGAAACTCACTGTGTGTGTGTCACAAGCCTTGAACGAATCTTAATGTAATTATTCAGTTATAGAGAGAGTCTTTGGTAGTTTTCTGAGCAGTAAACAGATTCAAACTTTTTTTGTGGGGATGAAATTTGTAGTTCAGATAGACCACAAACCTTTGGTAGAATATTTTGCACGGAAGGAACTTGATTGTATACACTCTTACATTTGAAGGTGGGTTGTATGTCTACAGGAATACTGCTTCACAGTGCAGTTTATACCAGGAGCAGGAAATGGACTGTTTGCCAAGACTGGTTAAAGAGTGAGCTCCACCTTATGTGGAGGTGGAAGACTCAGTAGAGGAAGATGTCAGTGTTTGCCAAGATATCCAAGGGAGCTTTAAAGAGAGTAAATGTTTTGAAGAATTAGAGATCGATGAGGAACTAAAAGATATAATTGATTTGTTATCTGAAGAGAAACCAAGCAAGAGGTTGTTGAAAAAGTGTAGCAGAAGTTGGAGTAAGCTAGGACTTGAACTTACAGTTGACAAAGGGTTTCTATTGCTAGGGACGAGATTAGTACCACCATGGATTTGAATTAGAAAAAAACAGCAACTAGCACATGTGGGCAATTTAGGAATAGTAAATACAAAAGAGAGATTCTGGAGATATTCCTGGTGGGCAGTGCCTGATCATGATGTTGCGTGTATGGCTAGGAAGTTTGGAGTGTGTGGCGTGTGAAACAGGTTTGAGAACTACTAGTATCCCTGTGCTTTGAAAACAGTTTGAGAGAGAAAGTTACCTTTGCTATTTGTTCACATATAATAGAGTACAATGCTGTTCCAGAGAGACAGAAAATTATTTGAAAATGTGTGGAGTGGAGCATAAAATATCAGCTTTGTATTACCCACAGACCAGTGGTCCTACTAAGAGAGTGGTAAAAAGTTTGAAGGAGGGGATACAATTGGCCAGAGCAAATGGCCTTGATGGGAAAATTGATTTGTCTCGGAGGATAACTAGATATTGTATGTTTCCACAATCCACCACCGGAAAGTCTCTTTTCGAGCTGTTCAAAGACAGAGCTCCATTCAGAAAAGTGTGTCCAGGGTGGATGTTTTGGGGTAAAGGTTGCGTGAAGAATGCACTGGGAGATTGGAGAGAATAATAAACGTTTCACAAAAGAAAATTAAAGTTGACCTGTGACAAACAAAAAAATGGAAGGAATTAGATGGTCAAATTGGAAGATTTTGTAAAAATAAGAGCTACCAAAGGGTGTGCTGAGTGGTCCGAATTTATGAGTGAGTTTGAGGTAGTCACATTTTTTTAAAATGCAGTGAACACACATGCTGGCAGGATCTGGAACAAAAACAGAGTAGCGGTTCTTCATCATGTTCCAGTGGAAAATGAGAAACTCAATACAGACAATCAAAATGGTGGGCTGGCTCAGCCAGGGAAGGTAGGAAACAAAAATGTCTATCCAGCAGAAGAGTGGGAGAATAATGAAGAAAACATCCTTTTTGAAGATTTTGATAATAAAATAGTCATGTTATTGTTACATGATGTACTTTAATATGGTTTAATATGTCTAATTTCTTTTCACTGTTTTTTAGGGTTTTTATTTGTGTTATCTTGCTGTTAGTTATTTGTTAAGGGAGGGAGCAATGTGGCATAAATAAAGTGACTTACTTATAGGCTATGACGCTAAGTTTATTGCTCACAGAGTGCACTGTCCATGGAATGGGAACTTAGAATGTGATGAGGTAATGGAATCAGAATGTGGGGAGCTGTGAGGGACAGGTAAAGAGCTGCTTGTGAGTGGTGGTTGATATGTCTGGAAATAAATACAAGTCCCCTTTCATCTTTGTGGGGGAACAATGCAGTACCCAATCAAAAGACATGGAAAGGAGTAGTACTTCATGGCAGGGGAAAACAGAAGATTGACAAGCTGGGTCAAGAATGAGAAGTAGGAAAATGAGTGATGAGGAAAAGGCAACCAAAGATAAGCCACTTAGTAGAGGGGAGGCTCCAATGTTGTGGTTCTTGATGAGCCACAATATGTTTTGAAACAGAAAGCATATGTGGTTTCCTAGGATTTGAGATAAAAATGATAACATGATGAAATAATACAATCACAAAATGTGATGCAATTTGTATTTTTTGCCACATAATTTAGTCAATCCTCTGTATAGTTTGGTCCTCTTCTGCCACATAATTCACTGGCCCTGGTAGATACATCGTATCCTGACCTGTTATTCATCGTTTAGCGTGTCAGTCTCCAAGAGTAGCTCAAACTACACTTCCTTGTGATGTCATAGTATGGTATTCACTCAGAACTTGTGGAAAATAGCTGTGAAACAGCTCATTCATACGGTTGTGTATGTTTATGCTTTGCATTTCTGATACACTTTTACTTCTAAGAAAATTGTGCGGCAAGCAACAACAAACACTTGCTTCGAGATTTCATCAGACTTTTAACACCATAAAAAGTAATGACAAGATCAGGTCTATAAAAGGCAAAGAGTTATCATCATTCCATAAGTTGGTTGAATACTATAGAAAGTTTGTAAAAGATTTTGCTGGTACAACATACAATATGAGGAAGTTGTTAAAAGAAAAAATTTAATTTCTGTGGGAGAGTGAATATTGAAAGGAATTTGAGTGGGGAAAGGAAGAACTAAGTCATGCTCCTTCTTTGCAAGCTTATCATCCAATCTGTGATGCAAAGGTGGTCTGTGATGCAAGTGCAAATGGCTTAAGGTCCCATCTAATTCATACAAGAAATGGCCAAAAGAAACTCACTGTGTGTGTGTCACAAGCCTTGAACAAATCTTAATGTAATTATTCAGTTATAGAGAGCGTCTTTGGTAGTTTTCTGGGCCGTAAACAGATTCAAACTTTTTTTGTGGGGGATGAAATTTGCAGTTCAGACAGACCACAAACCTTTGGTAGAATATTTTGAGCGAAAGGAACTTGATTGTATACACTCTTGCATTTGAAGGTGGGTTGTATGTCTACAGGAATACTGCTTCACAGTGCAGTATATACCAGGAGCAGGAAATGGACTGTTTGCCAAGACTTGTTAAAGTGTGAGCTCCACCTTATGTGTAGGTGGAAGACTCAGTAGAGGCAGATGTCAGTGTTTGCCAAGTTACCCAAGGGAGCTTTAAAGAGAGTAAATGTTTTGAAGAATTAGAGACCGATGAGGAACTAAAAGATGTAATTGATTTGTTATCTGAAGAGAAACCAAGCAAGAGGTTGTTGAAAAAGTGTAGCAGAAGTTGGTGTAAGCTAGGACATGAACTTACAGTTGACAAAGGCTTTCTATTGCTAGGGACGAGATTCGTACCACCATGGAGTTTGAATTAGAAAAAACAGCAACTGGCACACGTGGGCAATTTAGGAATAGTAAATACAAAAGAGAGATTCTGAAGATATTCCTGGTGGGCAGTGCCTGATCATGATGTTGCGTGTATGGCTAGGAAGTGTGGAGTGTATGGCGTGTGACACAGGTTTGAGAACTACTAGTATCCCTGTGCTTTGAAAACAGTTTGAGAGAGAAAGTTACCTTTGCTATTTGGTTACATATAATAGAGTACAATGCTGTTCCAGAGAGACAGAACATTATTTGAAAATGTGTGGAGTAGAGCATAAAATATCAGCATTGTATCACCCACAGACCAATGGTCCTACTAAGAGAGTGGTAAAAACTTTGAAGGAGGGGATACAATTGGCCAGAGCAAATGGCCTTGATGGGAAAATTGATTTGTCTCGGAGGATAACTGGATATTGTATGTTTCCACAATCCACCACCGAAAAGTCTCTTTTCGAGCTGTTCAAAGACAGAGCTCCATTCAGAAAAGTGTGTCCAGGGTGGATGTTTTGGGGTAAAGGTTGCGTGAAGAATGCACTGGGAGATTGGAGAGAATAATAAACATTTCACAAAAAAAAATTAAAGTTGAGCTGTGACATACTAAAAAATGCAAGGAATTAGGTGGTCAAATTGGAAGATTTTGTAAAAATAAGAGCTACCAAAGGGTGTGCTGAGTGGTCCGAATTTATGAGTGAGTTTGAGGTAGTCACATTTTTTTAAAATGCAGTTAACACACATGCTGGCAGGATCTGGAACTAAAACAGAGTAGCGGTTCTTCATTATGTTCCAGTGGAAAATGAGAAACTCAATACAGACAATCAAAATGGTGGGCTGGCTCAGCCAGGGATGGTAGGAAACAAAAATGTCTATCGAGCAGAAGAGTGGGAGAATAATGAAGAAAACATCGTTTTTGATGATTTTGATAATAAAATAGTCATGTTATTGTTACATGATGTACTTTAATATGGTTTATTATGTCTATTTTCTTTTCACTGTTTTTAAGGGTTTTTATTTGTGTTATCTTGCTGTTAGTTATCTGTTAAGGGAGGGAGCAATGTGGCATAAATAAAGTGACTTACTTATAGACTATGACGCTAAGTGTATTGCTCACAGAGTGCACCGTCCATGGAATGGGAACTTAGAATGTGATGAGGTAATGGAATCAGAATGTGGGGAGCTGTGAGGGACAGGTAAAGAGCTGCTTGTGAGTGGTGGTTGATATGTCTGCAAATAAATACAAGTCCCCTGTCATCTTTGTGGAGGAACAATGAGGTAACCAATCAAAAGACATGGAAAGGAGTAGTACTTCATGGCAGGGGAAAACAGAAGATTGACAAGCTGGGTCAAGAATGAGAAGTAGGAAAATGAGTGACGAGGAAAAGTCAACCAAAGATAAGCCACTTAGGAGAGGGGAGGCTCCAATGTTGTGGTTCTTGATGAGCCACAATATGTTTTGCAACAGAAAGCATATGTGGTTTACTAGGATTTGAGATAAAAATGATAACATGATAAAATAATACAATCACAAAATGTGATGCAATTTGTATTTTTTGCCACATAATTTAGTCAATCCTGCTGTATAATTTGGTCCTCTTCTGCCACATAATTCACTGGCCCTGGTAGATACATCGTATCCTGACCTGTTATTCATCGTTTAGCGTGTCAGTCTCCAAGAGTAGCTCAAACTACATTTCCTTGTGATGTCATAGTATGGTATTCACTCAGAACTTGTGGAAAATAGCTGTGAAACAGCTCATTCATACGGTTGTGTATGTTTATGCTTTGCATTTCTGATACACTTTTACTTGTAAGAAAATTGTGCGGCAAGCAACAACAAACAATTGCTTCGAGATTTCATCAGACTTTTAACACCATAAAAAGTAATGACAAGATCAGGTCTATAAAAGGCAAAGAGTTATCATCATTCCATGAGATGGTTGAATACTATAGAAAGTTTGTAAAAGATGTTGCTGGTACAACATACAATATGAGGAAGTTGTTAAAAGAAAAAATAGAATTTCTGTGGGAGAGTGAATATTGAAAGGAATTTGAGTGGGGAAAGGAAGAACTAAGTCATGCTCCTTCTTTGCAAGCTTATCATCCAATCTGTGATGCAAAGGTGGTCTGTGATGCAAGTGCAAATGGCTTAAGGTCCCATCTAATTCATACAAGAAATGGTCAAAAGAAACTCACTGTGTGTGTGTCACAAGCCTTGAACTAATCTTAATGTAATTATTCAGTTATAGAGAGAGTCTTTGGTAGTTTTCTGGGCAGTAAACAGATTCAAACTTTTTTTGTGGGGGATGAAATTTGCAGTTCAGACAGACCACAAACCTTTGGTATAATATTTTGCACGAAAGGAACTTGATTGTATACACTCTTGCATTTGAAGGTGGGTTGTATGTCTACAGGAATACTGCTTCACAGTGCAGTAAATACCAGGAGCAGGAAATGGACTGTTTGCCAAGACTGGTTAAACAGTGAGCTCCACCTTATGTGGAGGTGGAAGACTCAGTAGAGGCAGATGTCAGTGTTTGCCAAGTTACCCAAGGGAGCTTTAAAGAGAGTAAATGTTTTGAAGAATTAGAGACCGATGAGGAACTAAAAGATGTAATTGATTTGTTATCTGAAGAGAAACCAAGCAAGAGGTTGTTGAAAAAGTGTAGCAGAAGTTGGTGTAAGCTAGGACATGAACTTACAGTTGACAAAGGCTTTCTATTGCTAGGGACGAGATTAGTACCACCATGGAGTTTGAATTAGAAAAAACAGCAACTGGCGCATGTGGGCAATTTAGGAATAGTAAATACAAAAGAGAGATTCTGAAGATATTCCTGGTGGTAGTGCCTGATCATGATATTGCGTGTATGGCTAGGAAGTGTGGAGTGTGTGGCGTGTGACACAGGTTTGAGAACTACTAGTATCCCTGTGCTTTGAAAACAGTTTGAGAGAGAAAGTTACCGTTGCTATTTGTTCACATATAATAGAGTACAATGCTGTTCCAGAGAGACAGAAAATTATTTGAAAATGTGTGGATTAGAGCATAAAATATCAGCTTTGTATCACCCACAGACCAATGGTCCTACTAAGAGAGTGGTAAAAACTTTGAAGGAGGGGATACAATTGGCCAGAGCAAATGGCCTTGGTGGGAAAATTGATTTGTCTCGAAGGATAACTGGATATTGTATGTTTCCACAATCCACCACCGGAAAGTCTCTTTTCAAGCTGTTCAAAGACAGAGCTCCATTCAGAAAAGTGTGTCCAGGGTGGATGTTTTGGGGTAAAGGTTGCGTGAAGAATGCACTGGGAGAATGGAGAGAATAATAAACATTCCACAAAAGAAAATTAAAGCTGAGCTGTGACAAACAAAAAAATGCATGGAATTAGGTGGTCAAATTGGAAGATTTTTAAAAAATAAGAGCTACCAAAAGGTGTGCTGAGTGGTCCGAATTTATGAGTGAGTTTGAGGTAGTCACATTTTTTTAAAATGCAGTGAACACACATGCTGGCAGGATCTGGAACAAAAACAGAGTAGCGGTTCTTCATCATGTTCCAGTGGAAAATGAGAAACTCAATACAGACAATCAAAATGGTGGGCTGGCTCATCCAGGGATGGTAGGAAACAAAAATATCTATCAAGCAGAAGAGTGGGAGAATAATGAAGAAAACATCGTTTTTGAAGATTTTGATAATAAAATAGTCATGTTATTGTTACATGATGTACTTTAATATGGTTTATTATGTCTAATTTCTTTTCACTGTTTTTAAGGCTTTTTATTTGTGTTATCTTGCTGTTAGTTATCTGTTAAGGGAGGGAGCAATGTGACATAAATAAAGTGACTTACTTATAGACTATGGGGCAGATTTATGACGACTGGCGCATCCCTGCATATCAGCGGGGATGCGCCAGTTATTATGCGCCACAGCTGCGCCACCATGGATGCGCCGCATTTATAATGCGGCGCACCATGGGGCAAAAACGGCACAGATGCGTGACGCATCTGTGCCGAAAAGTGGCGCATTGCTGGAGTTGCGTCGCAAGCGCGACGCAGCTCCAGCAATGATCTGGGGGGCCCTATCTGTACAATGCTGCGTCAATCCTTACGCCTGCTTCAAGCAGGCGCAGTGTTTTGACGCAGCATGGGCCTAAAAGTGACTGAGTGAAATCTTGTAGATTTCACTCAGCCACCTTTAGGAGGCGTTCCTGCGCCGGAATGCCCCCACCTGCCCTGGAACGCCTACATGTGGCGCAGGGCTTTACAACGTGACGCATCTGGGAGATGCGTCACGTTTGTAAATGCCCCGCACCATGGCGCAGGATTTGCGCCGCTGCTGCGTCACAAAAGTGCCGCAACGGCCGCGCAAAAGTGCCGCAAGTGCAACATAAATCTGCCCCATAGACGCTAAGTTTATTGCTCACAGAGTGCACTGTCCATGGAATGGGAACTTAGAATGTGATGAGGTAATGGAATCAGAATGTGGGGAGCTGTGAGGGACAGGTAAAGAGCTGCTTGTGAGTGGTGGTTGATATGTCTGGAAATAAATACAAGTCCCCTGTCATCTTTGTGGAGGAACAATGCAGTAACCAATCAAAAGACATGGAAAGGAGTAGTACTTTATGGCAGGGGAAAACAGAAGATTGACAAGCTTGGTCAAGAATGAGAAGTAGGAAAATGAGTGACGAGGAAAAGTCAACCAAAGATAAGCCACTTAGGAGAGGGGAGGCTCCAATGTTGTGGTTCTGGATGAGCCACAATATGTTTTGCAACAGAATGCATATGTGGTTTCCTAGGATTTGAGATAAAAATGATGACATGATAAAATAAAACAATCACAAAATGTGCTGCTTGATTCTATATAATTTGTATTTTTTGCCACATAATTTAGTCAACCCTGCTGTATAATTTGGTCCTCTTCTGCCACATAATTCACTGGCCCTGGTAGATACATTGGGGCAGATTTATGACGACTGGCGCATCCCTGCATATCAGCAGGGATGCGCCAGTTATTATGCGCCACAGCTGCGCCACCATGGATGCGCCGCATTTATAATGCGGCGCACCATGGGGCAAAAACGGCACAGATGCGTGACTCATCTGTGCCGAAAAGTGGCGCTTTGCTGGAGTTGCGTCGCAAGCACGACGCAGCTCCAGCAATGATCTGGGGGGCCCTATCTGTACAATGGTGCGTCAATCCTTACGCCTGCTTCAAGCAGGCGCAGGGTTTTGACGCAGCATGGGCCTAAAAGTGACTGAGTGAAATCTTGTAGATTTCACTCAGCCACTTTTAGGAGGCGTTCCTGCGCCGGAACGCCCCCACCTGCCCTGGAACGCCTACATGTGGCGCAGGGCTTTACAGCGTGACGCATCTGGGAGATGCGTCACGTTTGTAAATGCCCCGCACCATGGCGCAGGATTTGCGCCGCTGCTGCGTCACAAAAGTGACGCAACGGCGGCACAAAAGTGCCGCAAGTGCAACATAAATCTGCCCCTTTGTATCCTGACCTGTTATTCATCGTTTAGCGTGTCAGTCTCCAAGAGTAGCTCAAACTACACTTCCTTGTGATGTCATAGTATGGTATTCACTCAGAACTTGTGGAAAATAGCTGTGAAACAGCTCATTCATACTGTTGTGTATGTTTATGCTTTGCATTTCTGATACACTTTTACTGGTAAGAAAATTGTGCGGCAAGCAACAACAAACACTTGCTTCGAGATTTCATTAGACTTTTAACACCATAAAAAGTAATAGCAAGATCAGGTCTATAAAAGGCAAAGAGTTATCATCATTCCATGAGATGGTCGAATACTATAGAAAGTTTGTAAAAGATTTTGCTGGTACAACATACAATATGAGGAAGTTGTTAAACGAAAAAATTGAATTTCTGTGGGAGAGAGAAAATTGAAAGGAATTTGAGTGGGGAAAGGAAGAACTAAGTCATGCTCCTTCTTTGCAAGCTTATGATCCAATGTGTGATGCAAAGCTGGTCTGTGATGCAAGTGCAAATGGCTTAAGGTCCCAATTAATTCATACAAGAAATGGCCAAATGAAACTCACTGTGTGTGTGTCACAAGCCTTGTACGAATCTTAATGTAATTATTCAGTTATAGAGAGAGTCTTTGGTAGTTTTCTGGGCAGTAAACAGATTCAAACATTTTTGTGGGGGATGAAATTTGCAGTTCAGACAGACCAAAATCCTTTGGTAGAATATTTTGCATGAAAGGAACTTGATTGTATACACTCTTGCATTTGAAGGTGGGTTGTATGTCCACAGGAATACTGCTTCACAGTGCAGTTTATACCAGGAGCAGGAAATGGACTGTTTGCCAAGACTGGTTAAAGAGTGAGCTCCACCTTATGTGGAGGTGGAAGACTCAGTAGAGGCAGATGTCAGTGTTTGCCAAGTTACCCAAGGGAGCTTTAAAGAGAGTAAATGTTTTGAAGAATTAGAGACCGATGAGGAACTAAAAGATGTAATTGATTTGTTATCTGAAGAGAAACCAAGCAAGAGGTTGTTGAAAAAGTGTAGCAGAAGTTGGAGTAAGCTAGGACTTGAACTTACAGTTGACGAAGGGTTTCTATTGCTAGGGACGAGATTAGTACCACCATGGATTTGAATTAGAAAAAACAGCATCTGGCACATGTGGGCAATTTAAGAATAGTAAATACAAAAGAGAGATTTTGAAGATATTCCTGGTGGCCAGTGCTTGATCATGATGTTGCGTGTATGGCGAGGAAGTGTCGAGTGTGTGGCGTGTGACACAGGGTTGAGAACTACTAGTATCCCTGTGCTTTGAAAACAGTTTGAGAGAGAAAGTTACCTTTGCTATTTGTTCACATATAATAGAGTATAATGCTGTTCCAGAGAGACAGAAAATTATTTGAAAATGTGTGGAGTAGAGCATAAAATATCAGCTTTGTATCACCCACAGACCAATGGTCCTACTAAGAGAATGGTAAAAACATTGAAGGAGGGGATACAATTGGCCAGAGCAAATGGCCTTGATGGGAAAATTGATTTGTCTCAGAGGATAACTGGATATTGTATGTTTCCACAATCCACCACCGGAAAGTCTCTTTTCGAGCTGTTCAAAGACAGAGCTCCATTCAAAAAAGTGTGTCCAGGGTGGAAGTTTTGGGGTAAAGGTTGCGTGAACAATGCACTGGGAGATTGGAGAGAATAATAAACATTTCACAAAAGAAAATTAAAGTTGAGCCATGACAAACAAAAAAATGCAAGGAATTAGGTGGTCAAATTGGAAGGTTTTGTAAAAATAAGACCTACCAAAGGGTGTGCTGAGTGGTCCAAATTTATGAGTTAGTTTGAGGTAGTCACATTTTTTTCAAATGCAGTGAGCACACATGCTGGCAGGATCTGGAACAAAAACAGAGTAGCGATTCTTCATCATGTTCCAGTGGAAAATTAGAAACTCAATACTGATAATCAAAATAGTGGGCTGGATCAGCCAGGGATGGTAGGAAACAAAAATGTCTAGTGAGCAAAAGAGTGGGAGAATAATCAAGAAAACATCCTTTTTGAAGATTTTGTTATAAAATAGTCATGTTATTGTTACATGATGTACTTTAATATGGTTTATTATATCTAATTTATTTTCACAGTTTTTAAGGGTTTTTATTTGTGTCATCTTGCTGTTAGTTATCTGTTAAGGGAGGGAGCAATATGGCATAAATAAAGTCACTTACTTATAGACTATGACGCTAAGTTTATTGCTCACAGAGTGCACTGTCCATGGAATGGGAATTTAGAATGTGATGAGGTAATGGAATCAGAATGTGGGGAGGTTTGAGGGACAGGTAAAGAGCTTCTTGTGAGTGGTGGTTGATATGTCTGGAAATAAATACAAGTCCCTTGTCATCTTTGTGGAGGAACAATGCAGTAACCAATCAAAAGACATGGAAAGGAGTAGTACTTCATGGCAGGGGAAAACAGAAGATTGACAAGCTGGGTCAAGAATGAGAAGTAGGAAAATGAGTGATGAGGAAAAGTCAACCAAAGATAAGCCACTTAGGAGAGGGGAGGCTCCAATGTTGTGGTTCTTGGTGAGCCACAATATGTTTTGCAACAGAAAGCATTTGTGGTTTCCTAGGATTTGAGATAAAAATGATAACATGATAAAATAATACAATCACACAATGTGCTGCTTGATTCCATATAATTTGTATTTTTTGCCACATAATTTAGTCAATCCTGCTGTATAATTTGGTCCTCTTCTGCCACATAATTCACTGGCCCTGGTAGATACATCGTATCCTGACCTGTTATTCATCGTTTAGCGTGTCTGTCTCCAAGAGTAGCTCAAACTACACTTCCTTGTGATGTCATAGTATGGTATTCACTCAGAACTTGTGGAAAATAGCTGTGAAACAGCTCATTCATACTGTTGTGTATGTTTATGCTTTGCATTTCTGATACACTTTTACTGGTAAGAAAATTGTGCGGCAAACAACAACAAACACTTCCTTCGAGATTTCATTAGACTTTTAACACCATAAAAAGTAATAACAAGATCCGGTCTATAAAAGGCAAAGAGTTATCATCATTCCATGAGATGGTAGAATACTATAGAAAGTTTGGAAAAGATTTTGCTGGTACAACATAGAATATGAGGAAGTTGTTAAAAGAAAAAATAGAATTTCTGTGGGAAAGTGAATATTGAAAGGAATTTGAGTGGGGAAAGGAAGAACTAAGTTATGATCCTTCTTTGCAAGCTTATGATCCAATGTGTGATGCAAAGGTGGTCTGTGATGCAAGTGCAAATGGCTTAAGGTCCCAATTAATTCATACAAGAAATGGCCAAATGAAACTCACTGTGTGTGTGTCACAAGCCTTGTACGAATCTTAATGTAATTATTCAGTTATAGAGAGAGTCTTTGGTAGTTTTCTGGGCAGTAAACAGATTCAAACTTTTTTGTGGGGGATGAAATTTGCAGTTCAGACTGACAACAAACCTTTGGTAGAATATTTTGCACGAAAGGAACTTGATTGTATACACTCTTGCATTTGAAGGTGGGTTGTATGTCTACAGGAATACTGCTTCACAGTGCAGTTTATACCAGGAGCAGGAAATGGACTGTTTGCCAAGACTGGTTAAAGAGTGAGCTCCACCTTATGTGGAGGTGGAAGACTCAGTAGAGGAAGATGTCAGTGTTTGCCAAGATATCCAAGGGAGCTTTAAAGAGAGTAAATGTTTTGAAGAATTAGAGACCGATGAGGAACTAAAAGATGTAATTGATTTTTTATCTGAAGAGAAACCAAGCAAGAGGTTGTTGAAAAAGTGTAGCAGAAGTTGGAGAAGGCTAGGACTTGAACTTACAGTTGACAATGGGTTTCTATTGCTAGGGACGAGATTAGTACCACCATGGATTTGAATTAGAAAAAACAGCAACTGGCACATGTGGGCAATTTAGGAATAGTAAATACAAAAGAGAGATTTTGAAGATATTCCTGGTGGCCAGTGCTTGATCATGATTTTGCGTGTATGGCTAGGAAGTGTCGAGGGTGTGGCGTGTGACACAGGGTTGAGAACTACTAGTATCCCTGTGCTTTGAAAACAGTTTGAGAGAGAAAGTTACCTTTGCTATTTGTTCACATATAATAGAGTATAATGCTGTTCCAGAGAGACAGAAAATTATTTGAAAATGTGTGGAGTAGAGCATAAAATATCAGCTTTGTATCACCCACAGACCAATGGTCCTACTAAGAGAATGGTAAAAATATTGAAGGAGGGGATACAATTGGCCAGAGCTAATGGCCTTGATGGGAAAATTGATTTGTCTCAGAGGATAACTGGATATTGTATGTTTCCACAATCCACCACCGGAAAGTCTCTTTTCGAGCTGTTCAAAGACAGAGCTCCATTCAGAAAAGTGTGTCCAGGGTGGATGTTTTGTGGTAAAGGTTGCGTGAACAATGCACTGGGAGATTGGAGAGAATAATAAACATTTCACAAAAGAAAATTAAAGTTGAGCCATGACAAACAAAAAAATGCAAGGAATTAGGTGGTAAAATTGGAAGATTTTGTAAAAATAAGAGCTACAAAAGGGTGTGCTGAGGGGTCCGAATTTATGAGTTAGTTTGAGGTAGTCACATTTTTTTTAAATGCAGTGAACACACATGCTGGCAGGATCTGGAACATAAACAGAGTAGCGATTCTTCATCATGTTCCAGTGGAAAATTAGAAACTCAATACAGATAATCAAAATAGTGGGCTGGATCAGCCAGGGATGGTAGGAAACAAAAATGTCTAGTGAGCAAAAGAGTGGGAGAATAATCAAGAAAACATCCTTTTTGAAGATTTTGTTATAAAATAGTCATGTTATTGTTACATGATGTACTTTAATATGGTTTATTATATCTAATTTATTTTCACAGTTTTTAAGGGTTTTTATTTGTGTTATCTTGCTGTTAGTTATCTGTTAAGGGAGGGGGCAATGTGGCTTAAATTAAGTGACTTACTTTTATACTATGACGCTAAGTTTATTGCTCACAGAGTGCACTGTCCATGGAATGGGAACTTAGAATGTGATGAGGTAATGGAATCAGAATGTGGGGAGCTGTGAGGGACAGGTAAGGAGCTGCTGGTGAGTGGTGGTTGATATGTCTGTCCCCTGTCATCTTTGTGGAGGAACAATGCAGTAACCAATCAAAAGACATGGAAAGGAGTAGTACTTCATGGCAGGGTAAAACAGAAGATTGACAAGCTGGGTCAAGAATGAGAAGTAGGAAAATGAGTGACGAGGAAAAGTCAACCAAAGATAAGCCACTTAGGAGAGGGGAGGTTCCAATGTTGTGGTTCTTGATGAGCCACAATATGTTTTGCAACAGAAAGCATATGTGGATTCCTAGGATTTTAGATAAAAATTCTAACATGATAAAATACTACAATCACAAAATGTGCTGCTTGATTCCATATAATTTGTCTTTTTTGCCTCATAATTTAGTCAACCCTGGTGTATAATCTGGTCCTCTTCTGCCACATATTTCACTGACCCTGGTAGATACATCGTATCCTGACCTGTTATTCATCGTTTAGCGTGTCAGTCTCCAAGAGTAGCTCAAACTACACTTCCTTGTGATGTCATATTATGGTATTCACTCAAAACCTGTGGAAAATAGCTGTGAAACAACTCATTCATACTGTTATATATGTTTATGCTTTGCATTTCTGATACCCTTTTACTGGTAAGAAAATTGTGCGACAAGCAACAACAACCACTTGCTTCGAGATTTCATTAGACTTTTAACACCATAAAAAGTAATGACAAGATCAGGTCTATAAAAGGCAAAGAGTTATCATCATCCCATGAGATGGTTGAATACTATAGAAAGATTGTAAAAGATTTTGCTGGTACAACATACAATATGAGGAAGTTGTTAAAAGAAAAAAAAGAATTTCTGTGGGAGAGTGAATATTGAAAGGAATTTGAGTGGGGAAAGGAAGAACTAAGTCATGCTCCTTCTTTGCAAGCTTATCATCCAATCTGTGATGCAAAGGTGGTCTGTGATGCAAGTGCAAATGGCTTAAGGTCCCATCTAATTCATACAAGAAATGGCCAAAAGAAACTCACTGTGTGTGTGTCACAAGCCTTGAACGAATCTTAATGTAATTATTCATTTATAGAGAGAGTCTTTGGTAGTTTTCTGGGCAGTAAACAGATTCAAACTTTTTTTGTGGGGGATGAAATTTGCAGTTCAGACAGACCACAAACTTTTGGTAGAATATTTTGCATCGAAAGGAACTTGATTGTATACACTCTTGCATTTGAAGGTGGGTTGTATGTCTACAGGAATACTGCTTCACAGTGCAGTATATACCAGGAGCAGGAAATGGACTGTTTGCCAAGACTGGTTAAAGAGTGAGCTCAACCTTATGTGGAGGTGGAAGACTCAGTAGAGGCAGATGTCAGTGTTTGCCAAGTTACCCAAGGGAGCTTTAAAGAGAGTAAATGTTTTGAAGAATTAGAGACCGATGAGGAACTAAAAGATGTAATTGATTTGTTATCTGAAGAGAAACCAAGCAAGAGGTTGTTGAAAAAGTGAAGCAGAAGTTGGTGTAAGCTAGGACATGAACTTACAGTTGACAAAGGCTTTCTATTGCTAGGGACGAGATTAGTACCACCATGGAGTTTGAATTAGAAAAAACAGCAACTGGCACATGTGGGCAATTTAGGAATAGTAAATACAAAAGAGAGATTCTGAAGATATTCCTGGTGGGCAGTGCCTGATCATGATGTTGCGTGTATGGCTAGGAAGTGTGGAGTGTGTGGCGTGTGACACAGGTTTGAGAACTACTAGTATCCCTGTGCTTTGAAAACAGTTTGAGAGAGAAAGTTACCTTTGCTATTTGTTCACATATAATAGAGTACAATGCTGTTCCAGAGAGACAGAAAATTATTTGAAAATGTGTGGATTAGATCATAAAATATCAGCTTTGTATCACCCACAGACCAATGGTCCTACTAAGAGAGTGGTAAAAACTTTGAAGGAGGGGATACAATTGGCCAGAGCAAATGGCCTTTATGGGAAAATTGATTTGTCTCGAAGGATAACTGGATATTGTATGTTTCCACAATCCACCACCGGAAAGTCTCTTTTCGAGCTGTTCAAAGACAGAGCTCCATTCAGAAAAGTGTGTCCAGGGTGAATGTTTTGGGGTAAAGGTTGCGTGAAGAATGCATTGGGAGATTGGAGAGAATAATAAACATTTCACAAAAGAAAATTAAAGCTGAGCTGTGACAAACAAAAAAATGCAAGGAATTAGGTGGTCAAATTGGAAGATTTTGTAAAAATAAGAGCTACCAAAGGGTGTGCTGAGTGGTCCGAATTTATGAGTGAGTTTGAGGTAGTCAAATTTTTTTTAAATGCAGTGAACACACATGCTGGCAGGATCTGGAACAAAAACAGAGTAGCGGTTCTTCATCATGTTCCAGTGGAAAATGAGAAACTCAATACAGACAATCAAAATGGTGGGCTGGCTCAGCCAGGGATGGTAGGAAACAAAAATTTCTAGTGAGCAAAAGAGTGGGAGAGTAATCAATAAGACATCCTTTTTGAAGATTTTGTTATAAAATAGTCATGTTATTGTTCCATGATGTACTTTAATATGGTTTATTATATCTAATTTATTTTCACAGTTTTTAAGGGTTTTTATTTGTGTTATCTTGCTGTTAGTTATCTGTTAAGGGAGGGAGCAATGTGGCATAAATAAAGTCACTTACTTATAGACTATGACGCTAAGTGTATTGCTCACAGAGTGCACTGTCCATGGAATGGGAACTTAGAATGTGATGAGGTCATGGAATCAGAATGTGGGGAGCTGTGAGGTACAGGTAAAGAGCTGCTTGTGAGTGGTGGTTGACATGTCTAGAAATAAATACAAGTCCCCTGTCATCTTTGTGGAGGAACAATGCAGTAACCAATCAAAAGAGATGGAAAGGAGTAGTACTTCATGGCAGGGGAAAACAGAAGATTGACAAGCTGGGTCAAGAATGAGAATCAGGAAAATGAGTGACGAGGAGAAGTCAACCAAAGATAAGCCACTTAGGAAAGGGGAGGCTCCAATGTGTGGTTCTTGATGAGCCACAATATGTTTTGCAACAGAAAGCATACGTGGTTTCCTAGGATTGGAGATAAAAATGATAACATGATAATACAATACAATCCCAAAATGTGATGCAATTTGTATTTTTTGCCACATAATTTAGTCAACCCTGCTGTATAATTAGGTCCTCTTCTGCCACATAATTCACTGGCCCTGGTAGATACATCGTATCCTGACCTGTTATTCATCGTTTAGCGTGTCAGTCTCCAAGAGTAGCTCAAACTACACTTCCTTGTGATGTCATAGTATGGTATTCACTCAGAACTTCTGGAAAATAGCTGTGAAACAGCTCATTCATACTGTTGTGTATGTTTATGCTTTGCATTTCTGATACACTTTTACTGGTAAGAAAATTGTGCGGCAAGCAACAACAAACACTTGCTTCGAGATTTCATGAGACTTTTAACACCATAAAAAGTAATAACAAGATCCGGTCTATAAAAGGCAAAGAGTTATCATCATTCCATGAGATGGTAGAATACTATAGAAAGTTTGGAAAAGATTTTGCAGGTACAACATACAATATGAGGATGTTGTTAAAACAAAAAAATAGAATTTCTGTGGGAGAGTGAATATTGAAAGGAATTTGAGTGGGGAAAGGAAGAACTAAGTCATGATCCTTCTTTGCAAGCTTATGATCCAATGTGTGATGCAAAGGTGGTATGTGATGCAAATGCAAATGGCTTAAGGTCCTATCTAATTCATACAAGAAATGGCCAAAAGAAACTCACTGTGTGTGTGTGTCACAAGCCTTGAACGAATCTTAATGTCATTATTCAGTTATAGAGAGAGTCTTTGGTAGTTTTCTGGGCAGTAAACAGATTCAAACTTTTTTTGTGGGGGATGAAATTTGCAGTTCAGACAGACCACAAACCTTTGGTAGAATATTTTGCATGAAAGGAACTTGATTGTATACACTCTTGCATTTGAAGGTGGGTTGTATGTCCACAGGAATACTGCTTCACAGTGCAGTTTATACCAGGAGCATTAAATGGACTGTTTGCCAAGACTGGTTAAAGAGTGAGCTCCACCTTATGTGGAGGTGGAAGACTCAGTAGAGGAAGATGTCAGTGTTTGCCAAGATATGCAAGGGAGCTTTAAAGAGAGTAAATGTTTTGAAGAATTAGAGACTGATGAGGAACAAAAAGATGTAATTGATTTGTTATCTGAAGAGAAACCAAGCAAGAGGTTGTTGAAAAAGTGTAGCAGAAGTTGGAGTAAGCTAGGACTTGAACTTACAGTTGACAAAGAGTTTCTATTGCTAGGGACGAGATTAGTACCACCATGGATTTGAATTAGAAAAAACAGCAACTGGCACATGTGGGCAATTTAAGAATAGTAAATACAAAAGAGAAATTTTGAAGATATTCCTGGTGGCCAGTGCTTGATCATGATGTTGCGTGTATGGCTAGGAAGTGTCGAGTGCGTGGCGTGTGACACAGGGTTGAGAACTACTAGTATCCCTGTGCTTTGAAAACAGTTTGAGAGAGAAAGTTACCTTTGCTATTTGTTCACATATAATAGAGTACAGTGCTGTTCCAGAGAGACAGAAAATTATTTGAAAATGTGTGGAGTAGAGCATAAAATATCAGCTTTGTATCACCCACAGACCAATGGTCCTACTAAGAGAGTGGTAAAAACATTGAAGGGGGGGATACAATTGGCCAGAGCAAATGGCCTTGATGGGAAAATTGATTTGTCTCGGAGGATAAATGGATATTGTATGTTTCCACAATCCACCACCGGAAAGTCTCTTTTCGAGCTGTTCAAAGACAGAGCTCCATTCAGAAAAGTGTGTCCAGGGTGGATGTTTTGGGGTAAAGGTTGCGTGAACAATGCACTGGGAGATTGGAGAGAATAATAAACATTTCACAAAAGAAAATTAAAGTTGAGCCATGACAAACAAAAAAATGCAAGGAATTAGGTGATCAAATTGGAAGATTTTGTAAAAATAAGAGCTACCAAAGGGTGTGCTGAGTGGTCGGAATTTATGAGTTAGTTTGAGGTAGTCACATTTTTTTTAAATGCAGTGAACACACATGCTGGCAGGATCTGGAACAAAAACAGAGTAGCGATTCTTCATCATGTTCCAGTGGAAAATTAGAAACTCAATACAGATAATCAAAATAGTGGGCTGGATCAGCCAGGGATGCTAGGAAACAAAAATGTCTAGTGAGCAAAAGAGTGGGAGAATAATCAAGAAAACATCCTTTTTGAACATTTTGTTATAAAATAGTCATGTTATTGTTACATGATGTACTTTAATATGGTTTATTATATCTAATTTATTTTCACAGTTTTTAAGGGTTTTTATTTGTGTTATCTTGCTGTTAGTTATCTGTTAAGGGAGGGAGCAATGTGGCATAAATAAAGTCACTTACTTATAGACTATGGGGCAGATTTATGAGCCCCTTGCGCCACTTTTGCGTCACTTTTAACATGGGAAAAGTGACGCAAAAGTGGCGCAAGGGGCTCATAAATCTGCCCCTATGATGCTAAGTTTATTGCTCACAGAGTGCACTGTCCATGGAATGGGAACTTAGAATTTTATGAGGTAATGGAATCAGAATGTGGGGAGCTGTGGGGGACAGGTAAAGAGCTGCTTGTGAGTGGTGGTTGATATGTCTGGAAATAAATACAAGTCCCATGTCATCTTTGTGGAGGAACAATGCAGTAACCAATCAAAAGACATGGAAAGGAGTAGTACTTCATGGCAGGGGAAAACAGAAGATTGACAAGCTGGGTCAAGAATGAGAAGTAGGAAAATGAGTGACGAGGAAAAGTCAACCAAAGATAAGCCACTTAGGAGAGGGGAGGCTCCAATGTGTGGTTCTTGATGAGCCACAATATGTTTTGCAACAGAAAGCATATGTGGTTTCCTAGGATTTGAGATAAAAATGATAACATGATAAAACAATACAATCAGAAAATGTGAGGCAATTTGTATTTTTTGCCACTTAATTTAGTCAACCCTGCTGTATAATTTGGTCCTCTTCTGCCACATAATTCACTGGCCCTGGTAGATACATCGTATCCTGACCTGTTATTCATCGTTTAGCGTGTCAGTCTCCAAGAGTAGCTCAAACTACACTTCCTTGTGATGTCATAGTATGGTATTCACTCAGAACTTCTGGAAAATAGCTGTGAAACAGCTCATTCATACTGTTGTGTATGTTTATGCTTTGCATTTCTGATACACTTTTACTGGTAAGAAAATTGTGCGGCAAGCAACAACAAACACTTGCTTCGAGATTTCATCAGACTTTTAACACCATAAAAAGTAATGACAAGATCAGGTCTATGAAAGGCAGAGAGTTATCATCATTGCATGAGATGGTTGAATACTATAGAAAGTTTGTAAAAGATATTGCTGGTACAACATACAATATGAGGAAGTTGTTAAAAGGAAAAATAGAATTTCTGTGGGAGAGTGAATATTGAAAGGAATTTGAGTGGGGAAAGGAAGAACTAAGTCATGCTCCTTCTTTGCAAGCTTATCATCCAATCTGTGATGCAAAGGTGGTCTGTGATGCAAGTGCAAATGGATTAAGGTCCCATCTAATTCATACAAGAAATGGCTAAAAGAACTCACTGTGTGTGTGTCACAAGCCTTGAACGAAACTTAATGTAATTATTCAGTTATAGAGAGAGTCTTTGGTAGTTTTCTGGGCAGTAAACAGATTCAAACTTTTTTGTGGGAGATGAACTTTGCAGTTCAGACAGACCACACACCTTTGGTAGAATATTTTGCACGAAAGTAACTTGATTGTATACACTCTTGCATTTGAAGGTGGGTTGTATGTCCACAGGAATACTGCTTCACAGTGCAGTTTATAACAGGAGCAGGAAATGGACTGTTTGCCAAGACTGGTTAAAGAGTGAGCTCCACCTTATGTGGAGGTGGAAGACTCAGTAGAGGAAGATGTCAGTGTTTGCCAAGATATCCAAGGGAGCTTTAAAGAGAGTAAATGTTTTGAAGAATTAGAGACCGATGAGGAACTAAAAGATGTAATTGATTTGTTATCTGAAGAGAAACCAAGCAAGAGGTTGTTGAAAAAGTGTAGCAGAAGTTGGAGTAAGCTAGGACTTGATCTTACAGTTGACAAAGGGTTTCTATTGCTAGGGACGAGATTATTACCACCATGCATTTGAATTAGAAAAAACAGCAACTGGCACATGTGGGCAATTTAGGAATAGTAAATACAAAAGAGAGATTTTGAAGATATTCCTGGTGGCCAGTGCTTGATCATGATGCGGCGTGTATGGCTAGGAAGTGTCGAGTGTGTGGCGTGTGACACAGGGTTGAGAACTACTAGTATCCCTGTGCTTTGAAAACAGTTTGAGAGAGAACGTTACCTTTGCTATGTGTTCACATATAATAGAGTACAATGCTGTTCCAGAGAGAAAGAAAATTATTTGAAAATGTGTGGAGTAGAGCATAAAATATCAGCATTGTATCACCCACAGACCAACGGTCCTACTAAGAGAGTGGTAAAAACAGTGAGTGAGGGGATACAATTGGCCAGAGCAAACGGCCTTTATGGGAAATTTAAAGTTGAGCTATAACAAACAAAAAAATGCAAGGAATTAGGTGGTCAAATTGGAAGATTTTGTAAAAATAGGAGCTACCAAAGGGTGTGCTGAGTGGTCCGAATTTGTGAGTGAGTTTGAGGTAGTGAAATTTTTTTTAAATGCAGTGAACACACATGCTGGCAGGATCTGGAACAAAAGCAGAGTAGCGATTCGTCATCATGTTCCAGTGGAAAATTAGAAACTCAATACAGATAATCAAAATAGTGGGCTGGATCAACCAGGGATGGTAGGAAACAAAAATGTCTAGTGAGCAAAAGAGTGGTAGAATAATCAAGAAAACATCCTTTCTGAAGATTTTGTTATAAAATAGTCATGTTATTGTTACATGATGTACTTTAATATGGTTTATTATATCTAATTTATTTTCACAATTTTTTAGGGTTTTTATTTGTGTTATCTTGCTGTTAGTTATCTGTGAAGGGAGGGAGCAATGTGGCATAAATAAAGTCACTTACTTATAGACTATGACGCTAAGTTTATTGCTCACAGAGTGCACTGTCCATGGAATGGGAACTTAGAATGTGATGAGGTAATGGAATCAGAATGTGGGGAGCTGTGAGGAACAGGTAAAGAGCTGCTTGTGAGTGGTGGTTGATATGTCTGGAAATAAATACAAGTCCCCTGTCATCTTTGTGGAGGAACAATGCAGTAACCAATCAAAAGACATGGAAAGGAGTAGTACTTCATGGCAGGGGAAAACAGAAGATTGACAAGCTGGGTCAAGAATGAGAAGTAGGAAAATGAATGACGAGGAAAAGTCAACCAAAGATAAGCCACTTAGGAGAGGGGAGGCTCCAATGTGTGGTTCTTGATGAGCCACAATATGTTTTGCAACAGAAAGCATATGTGGTTTCCTAGGATTTGAGATAAAAATGATAACATGATAAAAAAATACAATCACAAAATGTGATGCAATTTGTATTTTTTGCCACATAATTTAGTCAACCCTGCTGTATAATTTGGTCCTCTTCTGCCACATAATTCACTGGCCCTGGTAGATACATCGTATCCTGACCTGTTATTCATCGTTTAGCGTGTCAGTCTCCAAGAGTAGCTCAAACTACACTTCCTTGTGATGTCATAGTATGGTATTCACTCAGAACTTGTGGAAAATAGCTGTAAAACAGCTCATTCATACTGTTGTGAATGTTTATGCTTTGCATTTCTGATACACTTTTACTGGTAAGAAAATTATACCTCAAGCAACAACAAGCACTTGCTTCGAGATTTCATTAGACTTTTAACACCATAAAAAGTAATAACAAGATCCGGTCTATAAAAGGCAAAGAGTTGTCATCATTCCAAGAGATGGTAGAATACTATAGAAAGTTTGGAAAAGATTTTGCTGGTACAACATACAATATGAGGAAGTTGTTAAAAGAAAAAATAGTTTTTCTGGGAGAGAGTGAATATTGAAAGGAATTTGAGTGGGGAAAGGAAGAAATAAGTCATGATCCTTCTTTGCAAGCTTATGATCCAATGTGTGATGCAAAGGTGGTCTGTGATGCAAATTCAAATGGCTTAAGGTCCCATCTAATTCATACAAGAAATTGCCAAAAGAAACTCACTGTGTGTGTGTCACAAGCCTTGAACAAATCTTAATGTAATTATTCAGTTATGGAGGAAGTCTTTGGTAGTTTTCTGGGCAGTAAACAGATTCAAACTTTTTTGTGGGGGATAAAATTTACAGTTCAGACAGACCACAGACCTTTGGTAGAATATTTTGCACGAAAGTAACTTGATTGTATACACTCTTGCATTTGAAGGTGGGTTGTATGTCTACAGGAATACTGATTCACAGTGCAGTTTATACCAGGAGCAGGAAATGGACTGTTTGCCAAGACTGGTTAAAGAGTGAGCTCCACCTTATGTGGAGGTGGAAGACTCAGTAGAGGAAGATGTCAGTGTTTGCCAAGTTACCCAAGGGAGCTTTAAAGAGAGTAAATGTTTTGAATAATTAGGGACCGATGAGGAACTAAAAGATGTCATTGATTTGTTATATGAAGAGAAACCAAGCAAGAGGTTGTTGAAAAAGTGTAGCAGAAGTTGGTGTAAGCTAGGACATGAGCTTACAGTTGACAAAGGGTTTCTATTGCTAGGGACGAGATTAGTACCACCATGGAGTTTGAATTAGAAAAAACAGCAACTGGCACATGTGGGCAATTTAGGAATAGTAAATACAAAAGAGAGATTTTGAAGATATTCCTGGTGGCCAGTAATTGATCATGATGTTGCGTGTATGGCTAGGAAGTGTTGAGTGTCTGGCGTGTGACACAGGTTTGAGAACTACTAGTATCCCTGTGCTTTGAAAACAGTTTGAGAGAGAAAGTTACCTTTGCTATTTGTTCACATATAATAGAGTACAATGCTGTTCCAGAGAGACAGAAAATTATTTGAAAATGTGTGGAGTAGAGCATAAAATATCAGCTTTGTATCACCCACAGACCAATGGTCCTACTAAGAGAGTGGTAAAAACATTGAAGGAGGGGATACAATTGGCCAGAGCAAATGGCCTTGAAGGGAAAATTGATTCGTCTCGGAGGATAACTGGATATTGTATGTTTCCACAATCCACCACCGGAAAGTGTCTTTTCGAGCTGTTCGAATACAGAGCTCCATTCAGAAAAGTGTCTCCAGGGCGGATGTTTTGGGGTAAAGGTTGCGTGAACAATGCACTGGGAGATTGGAGAGAATAATAAACAATTCACAAAAGAAAATTAAAGTTGAGCTGTGACAAACAAAAAAATGCAAGGAATTAGGTGGTCAAATTGGAAGATTTTGTAAAAATAAGAGCTACCAAAGGGTGTGCTGAGTGGTCCGAATTTATGAGTGAGTTTGAGGTAGTCACATTTTTTTTAAATGCAGTGAACACACATGCTGGCAGGATCTGGATCAAAAACAGAGTAGCGGTTCTTCATCATGTTCCAGTGGAAAATTAGAAACTCAATACAGAAAATAAAAATAGTGGGCTGGATCAGCCAGGGATGGTAGGAAATAAAAATGTCTAGTGAGCAAAAGAGTGGGAAATAATCCAGAAAACATCCTTTTTGAAGATTTTCTTATAAAGTAGTCATGTTAATGTTACATGATGTACTTTAATATGGTTTATTATATCTAATTTATTTTCACTTTTTTTAAGGGTTTTTATTTCTGTTAGCTTGCTGTTAGTTATCTGTTAAGGAAGAGAGCAACGTGGCATAAATAAAGTGACTTACTTATATACTATTACGCTAAGTTTATTACTCTCAGAGCGCACAGTCCATGGAATGGGAACTTAGAATGTGATGAGGTAATAGAATCAGAATGCGGGGAGCTGTGAGGGACAGGTAAAGAGCTGCTGGTGAGTGGTGGTTGACATGTCTGGAAATAAATACAAGTCCCCTGTCATCTTTGTGGAGGAACAATGCAGTAACCAATCAAAAGACATGGAAAGGAGTAGTACTTCATGGCAGGGGAAAACAGAAGTTTGACAAGCTGGGTCAAGAATGAAAATTAGGAAAATGAGAGATGAGGAAAAGTCAACCAAAGATAAGCCACTTAGGAGAGGGGAGGCTCCAATGTTGTGGTTCTTGATGAGCCACAATATGTTTTGCAACAGAAAGCATATGTGGTTTCCTAGGATTTGAGATAAAAATGAGAACATGATAAAATAATACAATCACAAAATTTGCTGCTTGATTCCATATAATTTGTATTTTTTGCCACATAATTTAGTCAACCCTGCTGTATAATTTGGTCCTCATCTGCCACATAATTCACTGGCCCTGGTAGATACATCGTATCCTGACCTGTTATTCATCGTTTAGCGTGTCAGTCTCCAAGAGGAGCTCAAACTACACTTCCTTGTGATATCATAGTATGGTATTCACTCAGAACTTGTGGAAAATAGCTGTGAAACAGCTCATTCATACTGTTGTGTATGTTTATGCTTTGCATTTCTGATGCACTTTTACTGGTAAGAAAATTGTGCGGCAAGCAACAACAAACACTTGCTTCGAGATTTCATTAGACTTTTAACACCATAAAAAGTAATGACAAGATCAGGTCTATAAAAGGCAAAGAGTTATCATCATACCATGAGATGGTTGAATACTATAGAAAGTTTGTAAAATATTTTGCTGGTACAACATACAATATGAGGAAGTTGTTAAAAGAAAAAATAGAATTTCTGTGGGAGAGTGAATATTGAAAGGAATTTGAGTGGGGAAAGGAAGAACTAAGTCATGCTCCTTCTTTGCAAGCTTATGATCCAATGTGTGATGCAAAGGTGGTCTGTGATGCAAGTGCAAATGACTTAATGTACCATCTAATTCATACAAGAAATGGCCAAAGGAAACTCACTGTGTGTGTGTCACGAGCCTTGAACGAATCTTAATGTAATTATTCAGTTATAGAGAGAGTCTTTGGTAGTTTTCTGGGCAGTAAACAGATTCAAACTTTTTTTGTGGGGGATGAAATCTGCAGTTCAGACAGACCACAAACCTTTGGTAGGATATTTTGCATGAAAGGAACTTGATTGTATACACTCTTGCATTTGAAGGTGGGTTGTATGTCTACAGGAATACTGCTTCACAGTGCAGTATATACCAGGAGCAGGAAATGGGCTGTTTGCCAAGACTGGTTAAAGTGTGAGCTCCACCTTCTGTGGAGGTGGAAGACTCAGTCGAGGAAGATGTCAGTGTTTGCCAAGTTACCCAAGGGAGCTTTAAAGAGAGTAAATGTTTTGAAGAATTAGAGATCGATGAGGAACTAAAAAATGTAATTGATTTGTTATCTGAAGAGAAACCAAGCAAGAGGTTGTTGAAAAAGTGTAGCGGAAGTTGGTGTAAGCTAGGACATGAACATACAGTTGACAAAGGGTTTCTATTGCTAGGGACGAGATTAGTACCACCATGGAGTTTGAATTAGAAAAAACAGCAACTGGCACATGTGGGCAATTTAGGAATAGTAAATACAAAAGAGAGATTTTGAAGATATTCCTGGTGGCCAGTGCTTGATCATGATGTTGTGTGTATGGCTAGGAAGTGTCGAGTGTGTGGCGTGGGACACAGGTTTGAGAACTACTAGTATCCCTGTGCTTTGAAAACAGTTGAGAGAGAAAGTTACCCTTGCTATTTGTTCACATATAATAGAGTACAATGCTGTTCCAGAGAGACAGAAAATTATTTCAAAATGTGTGGAGTAGAGCATAAAATATCAGTTTTGTATCACCCACAGACCAATGGTCCTACGAAGAGAGTGGTAAATACATTGAAGGAGGGGATACAATTGGCCAGAGCAAATGGCCTTGATGGGAAAATTGATTTGTCTCGGAGGATAACTGGATATTGTATGTTTCCACAATCCACCACCGGAAAGTCTCTTTTCGAGCTGTTCAAAGACAGAGCTCCATTCAGAAAAGTGTCTCCAGGGCGGATGTTTTGGGGTAAAGGTTGCGTGAACAATGCACTGGGAGATTGGAGAGAATAATAAACATTTCACGAAAGAAAATTAAAGTTGAGCTATGACAAACAAAAAAATGCAAGGAATTAGGTGGTCAAATTGGAAGATTTTGTAAAAATACGAGCTACCAAAAGGTGTTCTGAGTGGTCCGAATTTATGAGTTAGTTTGAGGTAGTCACATTTTTTTAAAATGCAGTGAACACATATGCTGGCAGGATCTGGAACAAAAACAGAGTAGCGGTTCTTCATCATGTTCCAGTGAAAAATGAGAAACTCAATACCGACAATCAAAATGGTGGGCTGGCTCAGCCAGGGATGGTAGGAAACAAAAATGGCTATCGAGCAGAAGAGTGAGAGAATAATGAAGAAAACATCCTTTTTGAAGATTTTGATAATAAAATAGTCATGTTTTTGTTACATGATGTTCTTTAATATGGTTTATTATGTCTAATTTCTTTTCACTGTTTTTAAGGGTTTTATTTGTGTTATCTTGCTGTTAGTTATTTGTTAAGGGAGGGAGCAATGTGGCATAAATAAAGTGACTTACTTATAGACTATGACGCTATGTGTATTGCCCACAGAGTGCACTGTCCATGGAATGGGAAGTTAGAATGTGATGAGGTAATGGAATCAGAATGTGGGGAGCTGTGAGGGACAGGTAAAGAGCTGCTGCTGAGTGGTGGTTGAGATGTCTGGAAATAAATTTGAGTTCCCTGTCATCTTTGTGGAGGAACAATGCAGTAACCACTCAAAAGACATGGAAAGGAGCAGTACTTCATGGCAGGGGAAAACAGAAGATTGACAAGCTGGGTCACGAATGAGAATTAGGAAAATGAGTGATGAGGAAAGTTCAACCAAAGATAAGCCATTTGGGAGCGGGGAGGTTCCAATATTGTGGTTCTTGATGAGCCACAATATGTTTTGCACCAGAAAGCATATGTGGATTCCTAGGAATTGAGCTAAAAATGATATCATGATAAAATAATACAATCACAAAATGTGCTGCTTGATTCCATATAATTTGTATTTTTGCCACATAATTTTGTCAACCCTGCTGTATAATTTGGTCCTCTTCTGCCACATAATTAACTGGCCCTGGTAGATACATCGTATCCTGACCTGTTATTTATCGTTTAGCGTGTCAGTCTCCAAGAGTAGCTCAAACTACACTTCCTTGTGATGCCATAGTATGATATTCACTCAGAACCTGTGGAAAATAGTTGTGAAACAGCTCATTCATACTGCTGTGTCTGTGTATGCTTTGCATTTCTGATACACTTTTACTGGTAAGAAAATTGTGCGGCAAGCAACAAAAAACACTTGCTACGACATTTCATTAGACTTTTTACACGATAAAAAGTAATGACAAGATCAGGTCTATAAAAGGCAAAGAGTTATCATCATTCCATGAGATGGTTGAATACTATAGAAAGTGTGTAAAAGATTTTGCTGGTACGACATACAATATGAGGAAGTTGTTAAAAGAAAAAATAGAATTTCTATGGGAGAGTGAATATTGAAAGGAATTTGAGTGAGGAAAGGAAGAACTAAGTCATGCTCCTTCTTTGCAAGCTTATGATCCAATGTGATACAAAGGTGGTCTGTGATGCAAGTGCAAATGACTTAAGGGCCCATCTAATTCATACAAGAAATGGCAAAAAGAAACTCACTGTGTGTGTCTCACAAGCCTTGAACGAAGCTTTATGTGATTACTCAGTTATAGAGAGAGTCTTTGTCAGTTTTCTGGGCAGTAAACAAATTCAAATATTTTTTTGAGGGGGGTGAAATTTGCAGTTCAGACAGACCACAAACCTTTGGCAGAATTTTTTGCACGAAAGGAACTTGATTGTATACACTCTTGCATTTGAAGGTGGGTTGTATGTCTACAGGAAGACTGCTTCACAGTACAGTATATACCAGGAGCAGGAAATGGATTGTTTGCCAAGACTGATTAAAGTGTGAGCTCCGCCTGATGTGGAGGTGTAATTGATGTGTTATCTGCAGAGAAACCAAGCAAGAGATTGTTGAAAAAGTGTAGCAGAAGTTGGTGTAACCTAAGACATGAACTTACAGTTGACAAAGGGTTTCTATTACTAGGGACGAGATTAGTACGACCTTGGAGTTTGCGTCAGAAAAAACAGCAACTGGCACATGTGGGAAATTTAGGAATGGTAAAGACAAAAGAGATTTTGAAGAGATTCCTGGTGGCCAGTACTTGATCATATTGTTGCGTGTATGGCTAGGAAGTGTGTCGAGTGTGAAGCGTGTGACACAGGTTTGAGAACTACTAGTATCTCTGTGCTGTGAAAACAGTTTGAGAGAGAAAGTTACCTTTGCAATTTGCTCACACATAATGGAGTACAATGCTGTTTCAAAGAGATGGAAAATTATTTGAAAATGTGTGGAATAGAGCACAAAACATCAGCTTTGTATCACCCACAGACCAATGGTCCTCCTAAGAGAGTGGTAAAAACATTGAAGGAGGAGATACAATTGGCCAGAGCAAATGGCCTTGATGGGAAAATGGATTTGTCTCAGAGGATAACTGGATATTTTATGTCTCCACAATCCACCACAGGAAAGTCTCTTTTTGAGCTGTTCAAAGACATAGCTCCATTCAGAAAGGTGTGTCCAGGATGGATGTTTTGGGGTAAAGGTTGCGTGAACAATGCACTGGAAGTTTGGAGAGAATAAAAAAAATGTCACAAAATAAATTAAAGTTGAGCTATGACAAACCAAATATGCAGGGAATTAGGTGGACAAATTGAAAGATTTTGTAAAAATAAGAGCGCCCAAAGGGTCTGCTGAGTGGTCCGAATTTATGAGAGATATTTGAGATAGTCAATTTTTTTTTAAATGAAGTGAACACATATGCTGGCAGGATCTGGAACAAAAACAGAGTAGCTGTTCTTCATCATGTTCCAGTAGAATATGAGAAACTCAATACAGTCAATCAAAATGGTGGGCTGGATCAGCCAGGGATGGTAGGAAACAAAAATGTCTAGCGAGCAGAAGAGTGGGAGAATAATCAAGAAAACATCCTTTTTTGAGGATTTTTTTATAAAATAGTTATGTTATTGTTACATGATGTACTTTAGTATGGTTTATTATGTCTAATTTCTTTACACCGTTTTTAAGGGTTTTTATTTGTGTTATCTTGCTGTTAGTTATCTGTTAAGGGAGGGAGCAATGTGACATAAATAAAGTGACTTACTTATAGACTATGACACTAAGTTTATTACTCACAGATTGCACTGTCCATGGAATGGGAACTTAGAATGTGAAGAGGTAATGGAATCAGAATGTGGGGAGCTGTGAGGGACAGGTAAAGAGCTGCTGTTGATTGGTGGTTGAGATGTCTGGAAATAAATACAAGTCCCCTGTCACCTTTGTGGAGGAACAATGCAGTAACCACTCAAAAGACATGTATAAGAGTAGTACTTCATGGCAGGTGAAAAAAGAAGATTGACAAGCAGAGTCACGAATGAGAAGTAGGAAAATGAGTGATGAGGAAATGTCAACCAAAGATAAGCCACTTGGGAGAGGGGAGGCTCCAATGTTGTGGTTCTTGATGAGCCACAATATGTTTTGCAACAGAAAGCATATGTGGTTTGCTAGGATTTGAGATAAAAATGATAACATGATAAAATAATGCAATCACAAAATGTGCTGCTTGATTCCATATAATTTGTATTTTTTGCCTCATAATTTAGTCAACTCTGCTGTATAATTTGTTCCTCTTCTGCCACATAAATCACTGGCCCTGGGTAGGTACATTGTATCCTGACCTGTTATTCATCGTTTAGCGTGTCAGTCTCCAAGAGTAGCTTAAATTACACTTCCTTGTGATGTCATAGTATGATATTCACTCAGAACTTGAGGAAAATAGCTGTGAAACAGCTCATTCATACTGCTGTGTCTGTTTATGCTTTGAATTTCTGATACACTTTTACTGGTAAGAAAATTGTGCGGCAAGCAACAAAAAACACTTGCTTCAAGATTTCGTTAGTCCTTTTACACCATAAAAAGTAATGACAAGATCAGGTCTATACAAGGCAAAGAGTTATCATCATTCCATGAGATGGTTGAATACTATAGAAAGTTTATTAAAAAGTTTGCTGGTACAACATACAATATGAGTAAGTTGTTAAAATAAAAAATAGAATTTCTATGGGAGAGTGAATATTGAAAGAAATTTGAGTGAGGAAAGGAAGAACTAAGTCTTTGTAGTGGGCTGACCCTACGTGTGCAGGAGGTACAAGTAGACGCTCTAGACGTGGCCAGGTAGAAGTAGATAAAGTTTATTAAGTTCTTGGATGTATATACAGCAAGCTAGAACAAGCCCAGAACAAGCCCCACCAGGAGCAGCCTCCTAGCTGCTCAGCCCATCTTCCCAACTGTCTCACACACACACAGGCACCCAAGCATTCCACTCATGCTCACATCCTACGCGGAACACTCACACTGGCTGAGCAGCTAGGTACAGAATGAAAAGGGAACATATTAACAAGAAATTAGGATATTACACATCCTCTCCATTTACACTGAAAGTTAATAAGACCTAAACTAAACCAAAACTAAAATGAAAGTAAACATACACAGAAATGTACAAAAGATGTAAAGAGTCCATAAACCCAGGAATGCATGATGAAATACAACACGAGAGGGAAAACAGTCACACTAAGGAGAAAGGAAGGATGAAAGGATAGATAAACACACTAACACCGTCCTCCTCCTTTAATACTGAACAAAGAAAATGTAAGAAGTGAAATAAGAGCTCACATAAATCAAGTGAGCAAGACACACATGACAGAAGAAAAGGGAAAACTTAACCCAGACAATAATACAATCAATGGGTAGGACGAAACCCAAGGAAGTACTTCTCACGTGAGAAGACTGTGGCGAAAACCCAAAACGCCACCCCTCATGAGAGGAACACTGTGGGTCTAAAACCCAAGTGAAAACAAAAACCACAAAGATTGTTTGGGACTGACTCCCAAGTGTACAGAATATGTCGCATGGCACTAAAATCCAAGGACTTGTGCAGAATGAAAAAATAGAATGCAGCACAGTGTGGCATCAAAAGATGGCTACCCACACACACAACAGTGAATATTGAGATGAAGGGACTGGCACCCAACACAAACGTAACAAAGGTGGGACTCACACCCCCTTTAAACAGAAAAAAATGGGGCTAAAACCCATTCCACATGTAAATTACTGTAATCGGGCATCATCAAGCATTTGGTTACGTCCTTGTCCTAACCTTCAGCCTAACGATCACTCCCCCCTCACTAAGACTCCTTCCTCACTTTCAATAGCTCCTGGAATTCAGTCAGACTCATATGACCATCTTCCTCCTCAGGATCTCCCGCCCACCACCTCGGACCTTATAGGCAGTCTTCGAGACCTCCCCCTTCTGATAGACTCCCTTCCCCACTCTCCTCCTCTCGCTCAACACCCTGACTGGGCGGCTCTCCTAGAGAAGATTTATCTTCACTTGCACCTTCTAACATCCGAGCTACAGGGCCTGAAAGCCCTCTCAAATGACCTTTTCCCCATGCTAAGATCTTTCCTCACCGCTGCTAACCTGTCTAATGCTCCATTTTGCGATAGTTTTTCACTGGTGAAGCCTTTACCTTCCTCCACCATGAAATCCATTCCCCTACCTAATGACACCTCCCGCCCTAGAAGATATGAGACCTACCTTGCGTCTGCAGAGCTACAGGACCTGCTCAACTCTTACCCTACTTGGTCCAACCCTAACAGGAGCCCGCCGAGACAAATACAGCCCATCCTTTCTAACCCAAATAGAGGACCGTCTATCAATAACAGAATCAGTAATAAGATCAACCTCACTCACGTGAACATCACCCAGACTCCTCCCTCCTCAAAGACACTACGAATTAAATGTGTACTGCTAAATTGCAGATCAGCCAGTAAACACGCCACTGATATCTTCGATCTCATACAACACTTGGACTTAGACATTATCATCCTCACTGAAACATGGTTAAATCCCGCTACCACTCCGATACTCGACATCCTAGTACCTCCCTCTCATGATATTATTAGGTTAGACAGAGCTGGGAAACTTGGCGGGGGCTTAGCCTGTATTCATAGAAACACACTCTCGATCTCTCCCGTTGAGTCCTCTGCGCCCTCCTCCTGTGAATATCTCTGTCTCAACATCTCAAGTAAGAACCTACCGGTCTGTAAACTTCACACTTTCTACCACCCCCCAGGAGACAATCTCCCCTTTATTGAGGAATTATTTGAAATCATTTCTAGTAATAGTGACTCAGCCGTGTCCCAAATCTTCCTTGGTGACTTTAATCTGCACTGGGCTAACTCTATAGATCTGGCAGTTTCTAACCTCAAAACCTTTCTAAGTGATCAGGATCTGACAAAGCATTGCGACCAACCAACCCATAATAAAGGAAAAATTCTTGACCTCATTATTTCGAACGGGCAGACCGTCACCTTGGAGTCTATTACCCCTTGTGACTGGTCTGATCACCACTGCATCCTTTTTTTTATCAACAAGGAGGTACAGCGGTGGAAGGCCCAACCAACGAAATCAAAGATTTGGAAAAGGGACCTTAGATCAGTAAACCCTGTTGAGCTAGCCGCCCACTGTACATCTGCCCTCTCCTCTCAAGCGGACCTGACAGAGGTGCAATTACTCACTGACTCCTACAATGAGACAATCTCCAACATCATGAATGACATTGCTCCACTCAAACATAAAAATGCTTCCACTAAAATTTCCAAACCATGGTATAATGAAAACCTAAACACGGAACGTCGCAACCTTAGGGCAGTTGAACGCTCCTGGAGAACGAATCCCTCTTCGCACCAACTTAAACTCCTAAGAGATGCTAGGAGCATGTACTACAAACAAATCAGGAACGCCAAGTCTAACTATTTCAGACACCAATTAGATCAAGCGGCAAACCGCCCCAAGAAACTTTTTGAATTGGTCAAACAGCAATCAACTGTAGGTCCAAACCTATCGGAACCTGGAAGCAGTCCACCCTCATGTGAAGATCTTGCTTCCTTCTTCATTGAGAAATCTAAACTCATATCATCTGACCTCGCTGCTAAGAACGCAGAACTCCTCTCCTCCAGAGCCGCATCTCCACCTGTCCCCTCTGAAAAGTTCAACTCCACCCCCCTGACCCTTAAGAACAACGCGGCCTGGGACACCTTTACCCCGCTCAGTGAACAAGACATCAAAAAGATTCTCCGGAATATCAACCCGTCCAACCACTTCAGTGACCCGCTACCCCCCTCCATTTTTAAGGAAATCAAGAATACACTCATCCCTACCTGGACAAGGATTGTAAATGTGTCTCTCTCACAAGGTACAATCCCTGTTTGCTTAAAAGCAGCTCAAGTATCCCCTATACTAAAAAAACCTTCTGCTGATAGGACAGACCTCAATAATTTCCGACCTATCTCCAACATACCCACCCTTGCGAAACTCCTTGAAAAATGCGTTCTGGCCCAACTCTGTGCCCACATAGAAAACTACCAGCTCTTGGACCAACATCAATCCGGCTTTCGGACGGGGCACAGCACTGAATCGGCCCTCACTCATGTAATGGATGACATTTTAAAGATTCTCGATCAAAATGAATCCTGCCTCCTGATCCTCTTTGACCTTTCCTCTGCCTTTGATACGGTCAACCATGACATTCTCTTATCCATTCTGCAAAACAGGATGGGTTTTGGTGATCAGGTGCTACAGTGGTTCTCGTCCTTCCTCCATCACAGATCGCAAAGAGTCAAGGCAAATCACTCTCTCTCCAAGCCTTCGCCCGTTCTCATGGGAGTCCCCCAAGGATCTGCTTTATCTCCTATCCTCTTCAACTTCTGTTTGGAACCTTTAGCTAACGCTCTTACCTCCATGGATATTCATTTCCACATGTATGCCGATGACACGCAACTCTACTTGAAAATCTCATCCCCGGAAAACATCATATCACTCAACACCATCTTAACTTATACTCAAAACTGGTTAACTGAGAACCATCTCCTACTCAACACCTCAAAAACAGAATTCTTGCTTGTCTCCCCTCTGAAGTACACCCCCAATCTTGACCTCTGGATGAGCCACCTCACTGCTTTCAACCGTACTCCGCTCATCGTAAACTCAGCCAAATCTCTAGGAGTCACCATGGATAATAACCTGAATATGAAAAATCATATCAGCACTACATGTAAAGGAGCAAACCACTTGATTAGGACACTCAGAAACATCAAACCTTTCCTTCCACTGAAGGATTTCAAGCAGGTGGTTCAATCGCTGGTCCTACCGAGAATAGATTACGGCAGTGTTATCCTCTGTGGCCTGCCCAAATACACCCTGGCTCCGCTAAGGGCTTCACTGAATGCTGTTGCGAGATTGGTTACAGGCGCCAAACGCAATGAGCGCATATCGCCAGTCCTAAAAACGCTAAATTGGCTCCCCTTTGAAGCACGAATCCAGCTAAAAATTGCCACGATGACCCACAAAGCAATCCACCTCAAGACGCCCAGGTATCTGGCGCAAAAACTTGAGCTATCTGGTGGTGCAAGAGTCTCTAGAAGCGCTACTACCTTACTTTGAAACCACCTATCTTTAACAAAAAGAGAACCTCTCACAGAGCCTTCTCGGGTGCGGCTCCAAGGATATGGAACTCTCTTCCTCCAGAATTACGCAGAATCACCAGAGTAACGGTGTTCAAACTGGAAGTCAAAAGATTCCTGATGAACAAACTCCTTCAGTAATTGGGCTACCCACCTTGGCCCATTGACATTGTTCCTTCCCCCATTGTGTCAACATCTACTACACTTTTTGTTTTTTTTCTTCTTTTTTCTTAGACTCTTTGTTCTGCTGTCCTTACACTGTACTTTGTTTAACTTAACTTCAATGCGAACTTTCGTGCACTTTATGGTTAATTTGTGGGTTTTTTTTTTCTCCTGTGGTTGTTTCCTGTTCTAGTTTGAATGTAAAGCGCTCTGATATCCCCTGGGATCTTGTTCGCGCTATATAAAACTTTATAAATAAATAAATAAATAAATAAACGTGGGTGATGGGACTAAAAACCCACTCCCATCCCTAGGCATGGATGAAATATCTGAAACATGGGGTCATGGGACTGACAACCCACTCCCATCCCTAGGCAGGGATAAAATATCTGAAAATGGGGTCATGGGACTAAAAACCCACTCCCAACCCTAGAAAGGTATAAAATATCTACAGTGAACGTGGGGTGATGGGACTAAAAACCCACTCCCATCCCTACCGCTTTGTTCGCCATAAGTTGGCAGGGTGTGCTCAGACGTGAGTCCCTTGCTCACTTTGCCACTGGATTCAAGCAAGCCTGGCTGAAGACGGCTGAAATGCCATAAACCGGTCCTAGGAAACTTGTTTCCGGTCCAGGGAATGCATGGCTTGGCAGTTCGGGCTGGACTGTTCCCATGAGGCACAGGGTCAGACTGATTTGCATATGGCCATGTCTGAACTGGGGTGGCAGAGTGGGCTAAAGAAAGGTGATGGATTAAACCCAGATCTGTTGACTGGGTGTGAGTGTTTGATTGGTTCTGATGCTCCGTCCATCACCACCCCCTTTTGTACCGCTTTCTTCGCCATAAGTTGGCAGGGTATGCTCAGACGTGAGTCCCTTGCTCACTTTGTCACTGGATTCAAGCAAGCCTGGCTGAAGACGGCTGAAATGCCAGAAACCGGTCCTAGGAAGCTTGGTTCCGGTCCAGGGAAGGCATGGCTTGGCAGTTCGGGCTGGACTGTTCCCATGAGGCACAGGGTCAGACTGATTTGCATATGGCCATGTCTGAACTGGGGTGGCAGAGTGGGCTAAAGAAAGGTGATGGATTAAACCCAGATCTGTTGACTGGGTGTGAGTGTTTGATTGGTTCTGATGCTCCGTCCATCACCACCCCCTTTTGTACCACTCCCATCCCTAGGCATGGATACAATATCTGAAATTTCTGAAAAGAGAGCATGTGTAAATAAGAGGCATGGGACTAGGACCCACTCCCATGCCAACAAAACATAACGTGTGGAATGCCATTCAAAAATGTTGACATGTATCAATAAAAAAACACACTGTAAACCCATAAATGTCCTTATCCTGTGAAAGAAAACATTTTTTCGTTGAATCTTATGAAACTACACAACAAACTTGTATTTCGAAAATGACAATGGTGTGCCTGTCACCGCGATAAAAACAAGGCACAGGCAGTTCAAATGAACAAACAAGTACTTTGCAGAAGAGACAACATGACAACACTGGTGAGCGATCTCTCACCCGGATTATGCTGGAAATACTTATGGAATGATGGTTAGTCTCTATTATAAAGGAAGAATTCCAACTTGAGACACTAGATGGCAACGTAATATTGTGCAGTGCATTGAAAAACTGTTCATGTTTAAAAGTCATCGTCTCTCCAATAAGCCTTAAAAATATTCCTATTACTCTTCCGTTATTTCCAAATGTTAAACTGCCAAAAGAAACATCATCTCTGAAACCGGATGATGGAATGCACTGTAGTATGGATTAACCACTCCCTATGTACAATGCTAAGTTAGCACAACGGCGTCAGCTGTTAGAAAGCCATCTTGCCGCTTCTGCTGCTTTTTGCACGCGACACTGTTGTCACATGTTATTGCTTGAGAAATGCTGACTCGACTTTGCTTCACATGAGAACTGTCTGTTGTGTAACATCCTTAACAGTGAGCAGTGACCTTGGTCTGTAAATCGTGTAAAGAACAAGTCTGGGTCACTAGACGGTGCATGTTGTTGTGTGCAGGTTGATCGTACCACCTTTTAGCCATAACTTGCACGCAGCTGCAGATACCTGAAAGACGAGTGCTTTAATATTGCAGAGCAGCATGTTTTTAGATTAATTCGAGGAGAAGAGCTGTTGCAGGAGAGAGCCTAGCTGATCCTGTGATGTGATTCCACTAAGCTGATCTATACGGTATGGGGTCCCCGTTCAGCCTAGAGCCTAGTCTAATAATAACCTATTAGTTTGCTAGAGAAAGAAGGGTGTCTGATTTCACTGTCATTTTATTATGATTGCTCCTTTCATTTTCTATGGTATTGTAACAATGCTGATGGTTCTGATCTTGACCATTTGTCTGCTTCTGTTAGCCAAGTTACTGCATCTTATGACGTGAGGTTTATAAAATAAACTCTTTAAACTTTACCGTGTCTTTGTTATTCTGTTGTGGACTGATGTAATCATACGAACAGGTATTTCCGATTCCCACCATTCCTGAGAATATACAAAGTCGCTTGTCCTGGGTTGTCTATACATTGGGACCGCCGAGCTAAATCTCGGATGACGAATGGGACACTAAGCTAGTCGGATAAGGGGTTCTTGGTTCTGAGGGGAGTTTTTGGTACACCACAATTCTCTGAGGTCCTGGTTTCCTGCGCATAGTTCTGTGCATAAGCAGAATCCCTGCAACATGGCGCACCTAATGTTTGGTCTGTTGATTTGAAACGCCTTAGTAGTGCTTGTATTAGTCCACAACGCCCTCACTCTGGTTTCCGGTTGACGGGAGTGACGGCTTAACCTACCTAGGTTTCGACTAAAGGTTCCTTCAAGCTTGATCATTAAAAAGGTTAATTTCTTTTCTGAACCCACGTGCTACTGTGGATATCGTTGTTACTCTTTAGTGTGTCCTTATGGCGGTCGACGTAGCCGCACACAGTCGGGTTCCCCTGACCGCACATCTACGGGTCTATGGAGTTTGTGATGATGGGTTGGCTGTTATCTTTGTGGTGGGTGCTGATGCCTCGTTCCCGTATGAGTTATTCTACTCCTGGGTGACGTTTGAGGCTGTGGATGCAGATGATAATTTGTTCCACGCCTATACTGCCACAGCGATGCCTGCAGCCTATGCCCTTTATAGGACACTCGAAATTCCTCTCTCTGCCTGGCGGCATACCATTTGGTTTAATGGCGCCCTTCCCCATGCGGTAGTACCGGCGAGAATGGGCCCTTTGTCCATTGCTGGGGCCACTTGGCCGGTGCTTGCCGGCTATACGCCTCATCCCCGCTACTTAACTGTAGGGGTGGCTGAGTTACGAGTACTACACACTGCCCTGATTACGGTCCATAGGGCTTTAGTGCAGTACGTGTCACGCAACGTGCAGATAGGGGCACCTGCTGTTGCGGGTCAAACGACTGACCACCACGCAGTGGTCATTAGTCCTATTATGGTTAATTAGATTGTTGGCAAGCACCCCTAGAGTAAGGATGATTTTCCTTACTGGCTTGCTGAGAAATTTGACCAGTTGGAAGCGGTTTATCCGAACACCACTCATGTGGAGAAACACAGGATACTCACCATTACTTTGCCCAAGGACCTGGTCCCGGATTTTGTCGACTGTGACAATTGGGGCAAGGTCTTTGCTGCGACCTACTCGAAGTGCTATGGCACTCCGTCTATGTCTGTACTACCCTCCGTCATCAAGAAAGCTCAAGACAATCATGGTGCGTAGGCAGCTATTGAATTAGGAATGAGGCTTGTTGACAGCTTCGATGTGGTTTGTTCCATGGTGATGGGCAACCTCAAGGGAGATGCCATGCAATTCCAAGTTGGAAATATGCTTGCGCTTGTGGATGCGGCCGACAGGCCGAGGGAATTCGCGAAATTTATTGCGAAAGCCTACAGGATGGTGGGGCGTAGCGCCCTTGGTGTGAAGCCCACCGTTATCATTCCTGATGTAGTACAGCAAACTAAGGTGAGTTCGTCTACGAAAGACGAGAAGCCAAACTTTCCTAAGCAGAGTTGGCGAGCCAAAAAACAGGGGAAACAGCAACAGAAACAGAGGTCTCGTTCAGCCTCACCCGTCCAGTCGTCCGGTGACCCCACGTATGATCTGCGCGATCGTTCTCAAATTAAGTCACCTGATAGATTTCAGGTTTCTGAACAACGCTCTCCTCGTTCTTCACAGGAAACATCGGCTTCACAACCCGGTGGTGGAGACCGTGGGAAAGTAAGAGGTACTCAAGGTCGTGAGCAACCTCGTCAGACTGACGGTAAAGGCAAGCAGGACGAGTCTGCACGTCAACGACCCCCGTTTCAGTAAAAGAAAGTTGCTGCACTAACAGCGAGGTATAAATCAGATGGTACGGACACAGCTTCGGAACCAGACATGGGCACCAACGCTGCTCGACAGCGCGGCGGAAGTTACAGTAGTGCGGGAAGCATTGCGTCCATATCTGGCGGCGACAGCAACTGATACATTCGTGAGTGTTGAAACTGCTGATACTCGCGTAGCTCCTCCTGAACGACTATTTGAAATTGTCCTTTTAATTGAGGGTGACATACAACGCAAAATTAGAGTGTTTTTTTGGGGTAATCTGACCTCCACATATGATATTCTTTTGGCGGAGGCTGATTGGCCCCCGGCTTTTGTTTTAGATGTTCCTCGAGGAGAGGAGGTAATCCTCCCGTCCTTTGGGCACACAGTGTCGACGGAACATTCTGTTAGGTTGGCCAGGGAGTGGGCGCAGGTGCTAGCACCTGCGTTGTATCGTAATCAAGTGGGCTGGGATAAATTTTCTCCCAACCATAGGATTCCGTTGCGGTCCAATCCCCAGCCCCAGCCCCAATATCCCATGCGTCGTGAAGCTAGACATCACGTCGCGTCAATCCTTGAACAATTAGAATATCAGGGTGTAATTGAAACGTGTGTGTCACCCATGAATAACCCTTTATTCACCGTGACGAAGCCTGACGGATCGTACCGCCTAGTTTTGGATTACCGGCACTTAAACTCACACTGACGGACGTGCGCGGTACAGAATACCCACAGTTCGGCTCTCGTCGATAGTCTCGTGCGGAAACGGTTCAAAACCACACTTGACATTTCCAATGGCTTTTACAGCCATAACCTGTCCCCTCATAGTTATGAGTGGACGGCATTCACCTCGGGTGGCAAACAAAAACAGTTCAAAAGGCCCCCAATGGGCTATAAAAATAGCCCTGGGGTCTTTGCCGCTCGCGTGGTCTCTCTCTTAGAGATGGTAGATCCGGAGGCGTACTCGTATGTTGATGACATCTATCTTACAGACGACGAGTTGCTTCCACACCTTGCTTGTGTGGATAACATAATTACTATGTTTGCAGACTTCGGGTACAAGTTCAACTTTGCGAAGTCCCACATTGCCGAGTACACAGTGTTGTTCTTGGGGTATGAACTCAACAATGAAGGTCGGGGTTTGGCTCCACACTTCCTTGAGAAGTGCGCACGCCTTCGTGCTCCTACGACACTGAAAAAATTACAATCCTTGCTGGGCTTTCTACATTTCGGTCGTACCTACATTCCTGACTATGCCCAGCGTATTAAGTCACTTTATGCCTTGGTACAACCTACTTTTTCCAAATCTTGTTGGCTGCCTGAGCACTCAGCTGCATTGCAATCATTGCAGGCTGATCTTCTTGCTTCTAAATTTCTTCAAACTCGTGATAACCACACTAACCTGGTCATTAGAATTGTCCCGGGTGCAGTGGGTTTCACCTACCTAACGTTCAATGAGGGCGACACCGTCCCCATTGCCTACAAATCTCATCTGTACACTTCTGCTGAACTGCGATTTTCCGCTGTCGAAAAAGTACTGCTGACAGCAGATCAGATGGCGATCCTGAAAGAACGGGCGCTATCACAAGGGAAACGCATGTTGGTGGTAACACCTTATCCTGCCCTTGAGGCGGTGACTAAAGCAAGTGAACCGAATTCTAAAGCTTTGCATCCTCGGTGGATACAATGGGCCACTTCCTTGACTTCACCCGACGTCACATATATCTTTGACGCGGCATTACAGACTCAGGAGTTCTTGGAGTATGAATTTGTTCATCCGGCTCCTCTGACTTTGCGCCCGCTCAAGGTTTACCATTGTGTCATATGCACTGACGGGTCTGCGCAACCCGCGACTGGATCAAAGCATGCTTATTCAGCGGCCTGCGCAATTGTAGTCAGTACTTTCGTGAATGGTGAATTCTTGTCTGATGTAGTGCATACGCAGTCATTGGGTGATTGTACCGCGCAGTTAGCAGAGCTTCGAGCTCTGGTGCTTGCACTGGAGTTTGCTGATCCTCGGGTCACTACTCTTATAGTAAGTGACTCGTTCTATTGTGTTCAATCTTACAACGACAATCTACATTTATGGATTCAAAATGACTTTCGTGATTCCAAAGGTAGCACAGTGAAGCATAAAATGCTTTGGGTTTGAGTGGCAGATCTTAAAGAACGTCTACCACTCGTGAATGTAATTCACACTATTGGTCACCAACGAGTTGGTGTCCATGCTGTCGGTAACAGTTTGGCTGACGAGGCAGCAAAAACCGCAGTGGCGACATATTTAGTAGCAGCAGTTACAAGATCCGAAAGTAAGATCGATGATGACATTTTGGCAGCTATTGCTGCTACAGAGATGGGAAAGAACTTTCCAAGAGTTTTCCCTTCTCGCTACCATTATCGCTTAAGTCCTGATAACGTCCCATTAGTGAGGATTAACGACGTTGGTGACAGATTGATTCCCAATGCGGACTGCAGACCAGCTTTGATTACAGCGGCCCACGAGGGCATTGCGTCCGCGCATGCCGGAGTTTTGGCTACTGTTTCTCTGCTACAGGAGCGTTACTGGTGGTACGGTTTATATACACAAGCGCGCGCATATGTCCTTCTGTGTGACATTTGCCAGCAGATAAAACCTTCTTCTGCAGCGCGTCCACCACAAACGCAACTGTGTATATCTAATAAACCACTTGCGTGTGTTTATTTAGATCATTGCGGTCCTTTTTCCTCTGATACTGCGTAAAAGTACATCTTGGTGCACACGTTTTCTGTGGGTGTGGCCACAAAGGAGTGCTGATGCCCGTACTGTCATCAAAGATTTGCGTGTCTTTGTTGGAAGTTTTGCATGTGGTACCCTTCATTCTGACCAGGGCCCTGCGTTTGCCTCTAGGGCGTACAAAGAAGCCATGAGAAGTTTGGGGGTCCAAGTCAAATTTTCGTCTCCATACCGGCCTGAGGGCAACAGTGTTGTGGAGCGGATGAACCGTGACCTAAAGCAATCTTTGACAGCAAGGGTGTTAGGTACAGGCCAGGATTGGCTAGCCCACTTGTATGACGTGCAACGTGCACTTAATAATCTCCCTAGAAGGTCTCTGGGTGGGCGGACCCCGTACATGATGCTCTTCGGGATACGAATGTTTGTCCCAGACCTTGACGGTCTAGACATGGCGGCGGCAGCCGCGCCTTTTGACCTAGATGATCCCTGTGCTGTATTGCAGAATCTACAAGAAGCCAGAGACACTCTAGCGAAGGAACACGTACCCTCCACATCTGATGCTGCACTCCAGATTCCGGTAGTCGGCTGGCTACCTCGAGTTGGTGACCTGGTCCGTGAGAAGGTGGAGAACATGAAGGAGTTCAGCCCCTCTTATCGTGCACCGGTTCCGGTGCTTGGAGTACAGGGTACACGTACAGTCATTTTACCTCCACTTCCTGGTCGCAAGGATAACAGGTACATCTCAATTGACAATGTCAAGCTACAACGCGTGGCCGATACTTCATAGTATAACACCAGCAGTTTCTTGCCCTTTAATGCTGAGAAATTCTGTTGTGGTCCCTGCGTCTAACACCTTGCCTGATGTTGCCGTCGAGATGTATACAGTTACTGGTCCTTTGTTAACACCGGCTGCTGGTGGTTTGCCTGAAGACAATGAGTATGCTTATCCGTCAGAGGTCCCAGTATCTCTTTTGCAATCTACTGCTATTGATCAGTCACATTCCTCCTTTGACACTGATTCAATGACTTCCAATGCCCCGTCAAAAGTTTCGATTTTTGTTGCCTGGTTTAAAAGACATTTTTTAATTCCTCCTTGGATTTACATTTGGCTACTGCTCGTATGTGTTTTTTTGTTCATGTCCATTGGCTTTGTGGTAGTGTTTTTTAGACTTATCAATGGACACTACCTGAAAGAACGATCTACAATTGGTTTAATTGATGGAACTTTGGCCCCACACTCCTCATCACATAATATGAAAAGGGACCAGACTTTTGTGAACATTACCGCCTGGCCTGTCCGTGATGGGATCGCTTGGGATGCTGTTAAATTTCAAATTCACGGCCCTACCTAAGTTATTAATGTGCCAAATTTCTTTCGTGTTTCTATGGGTGATGTAGTTAAACAGAACATCCGATCGGATGATTGGGATGTACAAGCCATAGAAGCACTATTTTCTGATTTGAAATATTATGCTGCATTTGATGCTGAAGATTTGTATTTAGATACTGCAAATTATGATGAACAATTTTGCTATCAACATTATGGCACACATCTCCTACACAGAGCAAATACTTTTAGAAATTTTGTAAATTTCACACAATGGGAACATTGTCCCGCCCCTGTGCTTGGCAGCTCCTCCACGTTGGTGAACAAATTCACATACTTTTCGGATTTTAGTGTTTCTAATCCGGCCTCTTTTTATTTTAAAGTGGCGGCTGAATCTGCTTCTAAAGTTAGACTGACACACACCAAATTATTGTATTCCAAGTCCTATATGGACGAATTGGCTATCGGAGGTTATGACCTATGGAAAGCTACTATTGATCTTAAATCAGTTTGGGGTTCGAGACCATGGCAGGTACAAGGAACAGAAGCGTTGCATCGTGCATGCCTCATCCCGAACCACATTTTGTTTCTGAATTCATCTATTTTTCAGACCACCTGTTTTGGATTGGCTATAACTAAAAAATTAAATTCTCCCTCTATCCCGGATCTGGGTGCTTATCCTAATTGGGAAAATCACACAGATCTATCCCTTGATGAGTTGCAGTCCTACGTTTCCAACACTACCTTCAATGTTTCTTCATTAGATCCTGAGGGGTGGTTGGTGTGGCAAACGAGTTCTGATTCCTGTCAACATCGTTTTTTGGGTTTGAAGCCAGGGTATACACAAGTTAGAGTAGACCCCCGTTTTGAGTCTTCACACACAGTGACTACCTACTCGGTAGGTAAGTTATGCCAGTCATGGCTGCAACATTCCACTTTAGCAGCTGTTAAACTTCATTTATCCCGCTTAAACGACAAAATAGATTTAAATGATTTTGTTAAAGGTCCTGCGACTGGCAGGTCCAAAAGATGGGTATATGCTATTTACAACGAAGTTTGGAAGCTATCACAGATTGAAGCTGCGTCAAGATTGCGAGCTATTGACCAAGCAAATATGGAGAAAGTGTTAGCTGTGATAGATAATAGCATTAACACCTTGTCTTCCAGAATTTATACATTAGATAATATTGTTTCTTCTTTTGTAGACATTGTGCAGGATGATTTGTCTGTATTGTATCATGGTCAAAATCAGTTGCGATCTATTATGCAGTTTGCATGGACATTGCAAACTTTAAAGGCTGGGAAAGTCCCATGGGATTATATGAATACTTAATCTCTGTTCCTTCCCTTTAATTTAACTGCAAGACAGCAATTCATGTCCATGAAGGATGCTACATACTCATTACTGCACATTGAGAAATTAGAACCTTTGCCTTTTTCTGTTGCTGAATTAAACTTGGCTGTGTGGCTTATCCACGGGTTGATAACTTTACCGTTCCCCCTGTTTAAGTTCAGCTCAAGCATGAAACATTATGCCCTAGGCAGGTATGAACAGCTTGGTACTGCCTTCCTGCATGAGGTCTGGTCACTCCCGTTCACTTATAGATGCGTGAGGGACGGCAAGGAAGTTTATTTAAAAGGTGAAGAGTGCACTACCACTCCGATCACTCTGTAGTGTGTAGACACATTCAATTACATGGTGCATGTAATGTGCACGCCCCTAATTTAGCTTGCATTTTAAAGGGGATTCCGGTGCCTGTTATAACGCCATCTTTTACGCTACTGGCTAATGGCAGTTATTTGCTGTTAAATAATGAAGCTTGCTGTGGGATGCTAGTGGAAATTACTTACATAGTGACTGTATCACGAGTGGTGTGCTGTAGTAACGTCCTTTTCCCACCCCCACATGGGCAGCTGGATGTATCCATCTGGCCTTCTATTCCAACCTTGAAAGCAGAGTTCAACAAGATGTGCAGAATAAGGGCTCTATTGTCCCAAAAAGAAGTCGCGTTGACTTCATCCCGAGAAACATTTGTCCTTCACGTGGCTAACACCCGCACGGAGATACAAGCGCTTCTGAATACCGATCTGCCTCTGCATTTTGGGACCTTGATTCAGACTATCTTTAATGCCTCGTCAACAACTGGCCTGGTGCATTTTTTTAAAATTGTGGGCTCTGACCTCGTGTCCTCCTTTCAAACTATTTTTGCTGTGATCCCCGTATTTTTTCATTCTATTTTTTCCAGCGTCTTCGGAGGTCTCCCTTTACTTCTCGCCCTTGTAGCTGGGGTGCTATCATTGATCTGCGCTCTACGCTATGGCTGCACAACTTGTGTCCCGAGACAGCCTGCCCCGGCTGCTCCATCTTCGAGACCGGATGCTTGAATACTATGGCACTCTGCCGTTGGCGACCTTAAGCATCGCTTATGGATTGTCGTTCCGGTTTCCTTTATTTTCTTGTGTGCGACCTGTCTTTCACTGCCTAGATTGTCTATTCCAGTGGGCTCTGGATTTGTGCCTCTCGAACACGGTGTCTTCTGCCCCGGATTATGATCGGCTGATGAGCCCCTTAGTGGCTCATGAGTTGGACTGTTCTGGTGTCAGGATCATGGCCTGCGGAGCTGCACATGGAGTCCTTGGGAATTGGGATATCGGAACGGCAGCTGTTGAATTTTTGGAGAGAAGCTACCTTGAGGTGCCGCTCAGTTGTCCTCGATTGGTACTGGAAGCTCCGATTGTCAAAGAACACGTGTGTTCTTTCCCTCTGTTAAACTGGATGGCAGATACTTTTGCGGAACGTTCCAATGATTTTCTCTTGGAAGCCGTAGCAACTTATTGTGCCTATACTTTGATGGATTGAATTTTTACCATCGTTACTTCATGATGCCTCCATCGATGTTATTTTTTTCCTCCCCGTTTTGGATGAATTTTTTGTCACTGAACATCGTTTTTCGTTTTAATTTTTTTCTACGAACTTTTTCACATACCTTATATGGACTTATAGTTCATGCCCTTGGTTCCGTTCTAACTAACTTGAACTCTGCATTCTTGAAATTACGCCCCTGGTGGTTAGTGTTCCGATCATGGGGGGGTGTAGTATGGATTAACCACTCCCTATGTACAATGCTAAGTTAGCACAACCACGTCAGCTGTTAGAAAGCCATCTTGCCGCTCCTGCTGCTTTTTGCACGCGACACTGTTGTCACATGTTATTGCTTGAGAAATGCTGACTCGACTTTCCTTCACATGAGACCTGTCTGTTGTTTAACATCCTTAACAGTGAGCAGTGACCTTGGTCTGTACATCGTGTAAAGAACAAGTCTGGGTCACTAGACGGTGCATGTTGCTGTGTGCAGGTTGATCGTACCACCTTTTAGCCATAACATGTACGCAGCTGCAGATACCTGAAAGACGAGTGCTTTAATATTGCAGAGCAGCATGTTTTTAGATTCATTCGAGGAGAAGAGCTGTTGCAGGAGAGAGCCTAGCTGATCCTGTGATGTGATTCCACTAAGCTGATCTATACGGTATGGGGTCCCCCGATCAAGCCTAGAGACCTTCTATTAGTCTAATAATAACCTATTAGTTTGCTAGAGAAAGGAGGGTGTCTGATTTCACTGTCATTTTATTATGATTGCTCCTTTCATTTTCTATGGTATTGTAACAATGCTGATGGTTCTGATCTTGACCATTTGTCTGCTTATGATAGCCAAGTTACTGCATCATAGGACGCGAGGTTTATAAAATAAGCTCTTTAAACTTTACAGTGTCTTTGTTATTCTGTTGTGGACTGATATAATCATACGAACAGGTATTTCCGATTCCCACCATTCCTGAGAATATACAAAGTCGCTTGTTCTGGGTTGTCTATACATTGGGACCGCCGAGCTAAATCTCGGATAACGAATGGGACACTAAGCTAGTCGGATAAGGGGTTCTTGGTTCTGAGGGGAGTTTTTGGTACACCACAATTCTCTGAGGTCCTGGATTCCTGCGCATAGTTCTGTGCATAAGCAGAATCCCTGCAACAGCACTGGAATGCACTGACCTCTGTAAGATGATCATTATTATCATGTATTGACCTTCTAACCCGGCAGAAACTCGAGTAGAAAACAAACTCCCACTCGTGACAAACAATATCACACCAACGATGATGGACGTGAGGAAAACAGAACACTTGAAAATATATGAAGAAAACCCAATTTCAAAATATAGGCCCGCAAACGACGTGAAAGCTGGATGGCTCACGGTGAGCTTGTGCACCAAAACGTCCAGAACAGCCTTAATCGACGAGGATGAGCATACGTCACAGAAGCTCACACGAAAGGACTGCAGGACTCAACACACAGGTGAGGGTGCGCGCAATGCGCCTGAATTTCAAATTTGAAACTTGTGGGGAAACTGTCAAATATCCAAGATTACAGTGAAGAACAAAGTTAAACATGAAAAAAAAACATACAATGCCCACAAGCAGTAAAATATTTATGGAATGCCAATTTTCACCAACACGTCGCTCCCAATACTAAGAAAGGCTGAGAAGTAAACATGGCACTCAAAGCACACAGCACACGTCAATCCTGGAACCTCCATGCTCATACTGATCCCATATGCAGAGGCATAACCAGCCCATAAATCTTCATAAATGGTCAACAGAAGTGTTGGTTTTCTCAAAACACTGTTCACTGTTATTAATTACCAAAACATGACGCTGGCTCACTAATGGTAGGTATCTTTTATCTGAGAACAGTGAGCTGCAGCACAGCGCTCAAGATGTAGAAAGTCCCAATAATAGGCTGCCTTGATAAAGCCTTTCCAGGTAATGAAAGAACGTACCTCAGAGCACAGGCCGTCACCAATTACCTTTGTTTCAGCGGCACAGTCTCCATTAACAGTGGCATTCTTGACGTTGCTTGTACACGGTGTACATTTTTTGAATAGTTGGTTCTTCTGACAAACCAAGACACCTTTGATGATAAATTTTCGGTTGTTGAAGACACTGAGATGACATGACCGCACGCCTGGGATTGGGCTGTCCGGTGTATTGGACACTGGCGGGGCTGCGAGGCGTGCTTGACTGGTTTCCCGCTTGACTGGTTTCTTTTCTTTTTCTTGAGTTTCTTGATACTTGTTTCTTCTTTTTGTTAGTAAATGTAGTAGGTCCTTTCCTACTCGTAGTCTTGCTGCACTCCACCTTCTTAGTTGGCATCCAACTACCTTTAGCGTGAGAAAAGCTCCAGAGCGTCGCCATAAATGTAGTGGGCTGACCCCACATGTACAGGAGGTACAAGTAGATGCTGTAGATGTGGACAGGTAGAAGTAGATGATGTTCCTTAAGTTCTTGGATGTATATACAGCAAGCTAGAACAAGCCCAGAACAAGCCCCAACAGGAGCAGCCTCCTAGCTGCTCAGCCCATCTTCCCAACTGTCTCACACACACACAGGCACCCAAGCATTCCACTCACACTAACATTCTACGCGGAACACTCACACTGGCTGAGCAGCTCGATACAGAATAAAAAGGGAACATATTAACAAGAACTAAGGATATTACAGTCATACTCCTTCTTTGCAAGCTTATGATCCAATGTGTGATACAAAGGTGGTCTGTGATGCAAGTGCAAAGGGCTTAAGGGACCATCTAATTCATTCAATAAATGGCCAAAAGAAACACACTGTGTGTGTGTCACAAGCCTTTCACGAAGCTTAATGTAATTACTCAGTTATAGAGAGAGTTTTTGGTAGTTTTCTGGGCAGTAAACAGATTCAAACTTTTTTTGTGTGGGCTGAAATTTGCAGTTCAGACAGACCACACACCTTTGGTAGAATATTTTTCACGAAAGGAACTTGATTGTATACACTCTTGCATTTGAAGGTGGGTTGTGTGTCAACAGGAATACAGCTTCACAGTGCAGTATATACCAGGAGCAGGAAATGGACTGTTTGCCAAGACTGGTTAAAGTGAGAGCTCCGCCTGATGTGGAGGTGAAAGACTCAGTAGAGGAAGATGTCAGTGTTTGCCAAGTTACCCAAGGGAGCTTTAAAGAGAGTAAATGGTTAAAAGAATTAGAGACCGATGAGGAACTAAAAGACGTAATTGATTTGTTATCTAAAGAGAAACCAAGCAATAGGTTGTTGAAAAAGTGTAGCAGAAGTTGGTGTAAGCTAAGACATGAAATTACAGTTGACAAAGGGTTTCTATTGCTATGGACGAGATTACTACCACCATGGAGTTTGCATCAGAAAAAACAGCAACTGGCTCATATGGGCAATTTAGGAATAATAAAGACAAAAGAGAGATTTTGAAGAGATTCCTGGTGGCCAGTGCTTGATCATGATGTTGCGTGTATGGCTAGGAAGTGAGTCAAGTGTGTGGCGTGTGACACAGGATTGAGAACTGCTAGTATCCCTGTGCTGTGAAATCAGTTTGAGAGAGAAAGTTACCTTTGCTATTTGCTCACACATAATGGAGTACATTACTGTTCCAGAGAGATAGAAAATCATTTGAAAATGTGTGTAATAGAGCACAATACATCAGCTTTTTATCACCCACAGACCAATGGTCCTCCTAAGAGAGTGGTAAAAGCATTGAAGGAGGGAATCCAATTGGCCAGAGCAAATGACCTTGATGGGCAAATGAATTTGTCTCGGAGGATAACTGGATATTGTATGTCTCCATAATCCAATACAGGAAAGTCTCTTTTCGAGCTGTTCAAAGACATAGCTCCATTCAGAAAGGTGTGTCTAGGGTGGATGTTTTGGGGTAAAGGTTGTGTGAACAATGCACTGGAAGAATGGAGAGAATAATAAAAATTTCACAAAAGAAATTAAAGTTGACCTATAACAAACAACATATGCAATGAATTAGGTGGACAAATTGGAAGATTTTGTAAAAAATAAGAGCGCCCAAAGGGTGTGCTGAGTGGTCCGAATTTATGAGTGAGTTTGAGGTAGTCAAATTATTTTTTAAATGCAGTGAACACATATGCTGGCAGGATCTGGAACAAAAACAGAGTAGCGGTTCTTCATCATGTTCCAGTAGAAAATTAGAAACTCAATACAGTCAATCAAAATGGTGGCCTGGATCAGCCAGGGATGGTAGGAAACAAAAATGTCTAGCGAGCAGAAGAGTGGGAGAATAATCAAGAAAACATCCTTTTTTGAGGATTTTTTTATCAAATAGTCATGATATTGTTACATGATGTACTTTAATGTGGTTTATTATGTCTAATTCTTTTTCACTGTTTTTAAGGGTTTTTATTTGTGTTATCTTGCTGTTAGTTATCTGTTAAGGGAGGGCGCAATGTGACATAAATAAAGTGACTTACTTATACACTATGACACTAAGTTTCTTACTCACAGAGTGCACTGTCCATGGAATGGGAACTTAGAATGTGAAGAGGTAATGGAATCAGAATGTGGGGAGCTGTGAGGGACAGGTAAAGAGCTGCTTGTGAGTGGTGGTTGATATGTCTGGAAATAAATACAAGTCCCCTGTCATCTTTGTGGAGGAACAATGCAGTAACCAATCAAAAGACATGGAAAGGAGTAGTACTTCATGGCAGGGAAAAACAGAAGATTGACAAGCTGGATCAAGAATGAGAAGTAGGAAAATGAGTGACGAGGAAAAGTCAACCAAAGATAAGCCACTTAGGAGAGGGGAGGATCCAATGTTGTGGTTCTTGATGAGCCACAATATGTTCTGCAACAGAAAGCATATGTGGTTTCCTAGGATTTGAGATACAAATGATAACATGATAAAATAATACAATCACAAAATGTGCTACTTGATTCCATATAATTTGTATTTTTTGCCACATAATTTAGTCAACCCTGCTTTATAAATTGTTCCTCTTCTGCCACATAATTCACTGGCCCTGGTAGATACATCGTATCCTGTCCTGTTATTCATCGTTTAGCGTGTCAGTCTCCAAGAGTAGCTCAAACTACACTTCATTGTGATGTCATAGTATGGTATTCACTCATAACTTGTGGAAAATAGATGTGAAACAGCTCATTCATACTGTTGTGTATGTTTATGCTTTACATTTCTGATACACCTTTACTGGTAAGTAAATTGTGCGGCAAGCAACAACAAACACTTGCTTCGAGATTTCATTAGACTTTTAACACCATAAAAAGTAATGACAAGATCAGGTCTATAAAAGGCAAAGAGTTATCATCATTCCATGAGATTGTTGAATACTATAGAAAGTTTGTAAAAGATTTTGCTGGTACAACATACAATATGAGGAAGTTGTTAAAAGAAAAAATAGAATTTCTGTGGGAGAGTGAATATTGAAAGGAATTTGAGTGGGGAAAGGAAGAACTAAGTCATGCTCCTTCTTTGCAAGCTTATGATCCAATCTGTGATGCAAAGGTGGTCTGTGATGCAAGTGCAAATGGCTTAAGGTCCCATCTAATTCATACAAGAAATGGCCAAAAGAAACTCATTGTGTGTGTGTCACAAGCCTTGAACGAATCTTAATGTAATTATTCAGTTATAGAGAGAGTCTTTGGTAGTTTTCTGGGCAGTAAACAGATTCAAACTTTTTTGTGGGGGATGAAATTTGCAGTTCAGACAGACCACAAACCTTTGGTAGAATATTTTGCACGAAAGGAACTTGATTGTATACACTCTTGCATTTGAAGTTGGGTTGTATATCTACAGGAATACTGCTTCACAGTGCAGTATATACCAGGAGCAGGACATGGGCTGTTTGCCAAGACTGGTTAAAGTGTGAGCTCCACCTTATCTGGAGGTGGAAGACTCAGTAGAGGCAGATGTCAGTGTTTGCCAAGATACCCAAGGGAGCTTTAAAGAGAGTAAATGTTTTGAAGAATTAGAGACCGATGAGGAACTAAAAGATGTCATTGATTTGTTATCTGAAGAGAAACCAAGCAAGAGGTTGTTGAAAAAGTGTAGCAGAAGTTGGTGTAAGCTAGTACATGAACTTACAGTTGGCAAAGGGTTTCTATTGCTAGGGACGAGATTAGTACCACCATGGAGATTGAATTAGAAAAAACAGCAACTGGCACATGTGGGCAATTTAGGAATAGTAAATACAAAAGAGAGATTTTGAAGATATTCCTGGTGGCCAGTGCTTGATCATGATGTTGCGTGTATGGCTAGGAAGTGTGGAGTGTGTGGCGTGTGACACAGGTTTGAGAACTACTAGTATCCCTGTGCTTTGAAAACAGTTTGAGAGAGAAAGTTACCTTTGCTATTTGTTCACATATAATAGAGTACAATGCTGTTCCAGAGAGACAGAAAATTATTTGAAAATGTGTGGAGTAGAGCATAAAATATCAGCTTTGTATCACCCACAGACCAATGGTCCACTAAGAGAGTGGTAAAAACATTGAAGGAGGGGATACAATTGGCCAGAGCAAATGGCCTTGATGGGAAAATTGATTTGTCTCGGAGGATAACTGGATGTTGTATGTTTCCACAATCCACCACCGGAAAGTCTCTTTTCGAGCTGTTCAAAGACAGAGCTCCATTCAGAAAAGTGTGTCCAGGGTGGATGTTTTGGGGTAAAGGTTGCGTGAACAATGCACTGGGAGATTGGAGAAAATAATGCAAATTTCACAAAAGAAAACTTAAAGTTGAGCTATGACAAACAAAAAAATGCAAGGAATTAGGTGGTCAAATTGGAAGATTTATAAAAATAAGAGCGACCAAAGGGTGTTCTGAGTGGTCCGAATGTATGAGTGAGTTTGAGGTAGTCACATTTTTTTAACCCCTTCAGCGCGGCGCGGATTTCCGCGCCACGCTGAAGGTTTCGTGCGCGGGCGGGGCCATGACGGAACGGTTCCGTCATGCGCACAGCGCAACCGACGTGCATGACGGAACCGTTACGTCATGCGCGTCGAAGGGGTAAAAGCAGTGAACACACATCCTGGCAGGATCTGGATCAAAAACAGAGTAGCCGTTCTTCATCATGTTGCAGTGGAAAATTAGAAACTCAATACAGATAATCAAATATTGGGCTGGATCAGCCAGGGATGGTAGGAAACAAAAATGTCTAGTGAGCAGAAGAGTGGGAGAATAATGAAGAAAACATCCTTTTTGAAGCTTTTGTTATAAAATAGTCATGTTATTGTTACATGATGTACTTTAATATGGTTTATTATATCTTATTTATTTTCACTGTTTTTAAGGGTTTTTATTTGTGTTATCTTGCTGTTAGGTATCTGTTAAGGGAGAGAGCAATATGGCATAAATAAAGTGACATACTTATAGACTATGACGCGAAGTTTATTGCTCACAGAGTGCACTGTCCATGGAATGGGAACTTAGAATGTGATGAGGTAATGGAATCAGAATGTGGGGAGCTGTGAGGGACAGGTAAAGAGCTGCTTGTGAGTGCTGGTTGATATGTCTGGAAATAAATACAAGTCCCCTGTCATCTTTGTGGAGGAACAATGCAGTAACCAATCAAAAGACATGGAAAGGAGTAGTACTTCATGGCAGGGGAAAACAGAAGATTGACAAGCTGGGTCAAGAATGAAAAGTAGGAAAATGAGTGACGAGGAAAAGTCAACCAAAAATAAGCCACTTAGGAGAGGGGAGGCTCCAATGTTGTGGTTCTTGATGAGCCACAATATGTTTTGCAACAGAAAGCATATGTGGTTTCCTAGGATTTTAGATAAAAATGAGAACATGATAAAACAATACAATCACAAAATGTGCTGCTTGATTCCATATAATTTGTATTTTTTGCCACATAATTTAGTCAACCCTGCTGTATAATTTGGTCCTCTTCTGCCACATAATTCACTGGCCCTGGTAGATACATCGTATCCTGACCTGTTATTCATCGTTTAGCGTGTCAGTCTCCAAGAGTAGCTTAAACTACACTTCCTTGTGATGTCATAGTATGGTATTCACTCAGAACTTGTGGGAAATAGCTGTGAAACAGCTCATTCATACTGTTGTGTCTGTTTATGCTTTGCATTTCTGATACACTTTTACTGGTAAGAAAATTGTGCGGCAAGCAACACAAAATACTTGCTTCGAGATATCATTAGACTTTTTACAACATAAAAAGTAATGACAAGATCAGGTCAATAAAAGGCAAAGAGTTATCATCATTCCATGAGATGGTTGAATACTATAGAAAGTTTGTAAAAGATTTTGCTGGCACAACATACAATATGAGGAAGTTGTTAAAAGAAAAAATAGAATTTCTATGGGAGAGTGAATATTAAAAGGATTTTGTGTGGGGAAAGGAAGAAATAAGACATGCTCCTTCTTTTCAAGCTTAAGCTCCAATGACTGATACAAAGGCTGTCTGTGATGCAAGTGCAAAGGGCTTAAGGGCCCATCTAATTCATACAATAAATGGCCAACAGAAACTCACAGTGGGTGTGTCACAAAGCTTAATGTAATTATTTAGTTATATAGAGTGTTTGACAGTTTTCTAGGCAGTAAACAGATTCAAACCTTTCATGAGGGGAATGAAATTTGCAGTTCAGACAGACCACAAACCTTTGGTAGAATTTTTTGCACGAAAGGAACTTGAATGTATACACTCTTACATTTGAAGGTGGGTTGTATGTCTACAGGAATACTGCTTCACAGTACAGTATATACCAGGAGCAGGAAATGGACTGTTTGCCAAGACTGGTTAAAGTGGAAGCTCCGCCTGATGTGGATGTGGAAGACTCAGTAGAGGAAGTTGTCAGTGTTTGCCAAGATACCCAATTGAGCTTTAAAGAGAGTAAATGGTTAGAAGAATTAGAGAATGATGAGGAACTAAAAAGTGTAATTGATATGTTATCTGCAGAGAAACCAAGCAAGAGGTTGTTGAAAAAGTGTAGCAGAAGTTGGTGTAAGCCAAGACATGAACTTACAGTTGACAAAGGGTTTCTATTACTAGGGATGAGATTAGTACCACCATGGAGTTTGCGTCAGAAAAACCAGCAACTGGCACATATGGGCAATTTTGGAATAGTAAAGACAAAAGAGAGATTTTGAAGAGAATCCTGTTGGCCAGTGCTTGATCATGATGTTGCGTGTATGGCTAGGAAGTGTGTCGAGTGTGTGGCATGTGACACAGGTTTGAGAACTACTAGTATCCCTGTGCTGTGAATACAGTTTGAGAGAGACAGTTACCTTTGAAATTTGCTCACACATAATGGAGTGCAATGCTGTTCCAGAGAGATAGAAAATTATTTGAAAATGTGTGGAATAGAGCACAAAACATCAGCTTTGTATCACCCACAGACCAATGGTCCTACTAAGAGAGTGATAAAAATATTGAAGGAGGGGATACAATTGGCCAGAGCAAATGGCCTTGATTGGAAAATGGATATGTCTCAGAGGATAACTGGATATTGTATGTCTACACAATCCACCACAGGAAAGTCTATTTTCAAGCTGTTCAAAGACAGAGCTTCATTCAGAAAAGTGTGTCCAGGGTGGATGTTTTGGGGTTAAAGGTTGCGTGAACAATGCACTGGGAGATTGGAGAGAATAATAAAAATTTCACAAATGAAATTAAAGTTGAGCTATGACAAACAAATAAATGCAAGGAATTAGGTAATCAAATTGGAAGATTTTGTAAAAATAAGAGCGCCCCAAGGGTGCGCTGAGTGGTGCGAATTTATGAGTTAGTTTGAGGTAGTCATATTTTTTTTAAATGCAGTGAACACATGCAGGCAGGATCTGGAACAAAAACAAAGTAGCGGTTCTTCATCATGTTCCAGTGGAAAATGAGAAACTCAATACAGACAATAAAAATGGTGGGCTGGATCAGCCAGGGATGGTAGGAAACAAAAATGTCTATTGAGCAGAAGAGTGGGAGAATAATGAAGAAAACATCCTTTTTGAAGATTTTGATAATAAAATAGTCATGTTAGTGTTACATGATGTACTTTAATATGGTTTATTATGTCTAATTTCTTTTCACTGTTTTTAATGGTTTTTATTTGTGTTATCTTGCTTTTAGTTATCAGTTAAGGGAGGGAGCAATGTGACATAAATAAAGTGACTTACTTATGGACGATGACGCTAAGTTTATTACTCACAGAGTGCACTGTCCATGGAATGGGAACTTAGAATGTGATGAGGTAATGGAATCAGAATGTGGGGAGCTGTTAGGGACAGGTAAAGAGCTGCTGGTGAGTGGTGGTTGAGATGTCTGGAAATAAATACAAGTCCCCTGTCATCTTTGTGGAGGAACAATGCAGTAACCAATCAAAAAAACATGTAAAGGAGTAGTACTTCCTGGCAGGGGAAAACAGAAGATTGACAAGCAGGGTCACGAATGAGAAGTAGAAAAATGTGTGATGAGGAAATGTCAACCAAAGATAAGCCACTTGGGAGAGGGGAGGCTCCAATGCTGTGGTTCTTGATGAGCCAAAATATGTTTTGCAACAGAAAGCATATGTGGTTTCCTAGGATTTGAGCTAAAAATGATAACATTATAAAATAATACAATGACAAAATGTGCTGCTTGATTCTATATAAGTTGGATTTTTTGCCACATAATTTAGTCAACCCTGCTGTATAATTTGGTCCTCTTCTGCCACATAATTCACTGGCCCTGGGTAGATCCATCGTATCCTGACCTGTTATTCATCGTTTAGCGTGTCAGTCTCCAAGAGTAGCTCAAACTACACTTCCTTGTGATGTCATAGTATGATGTTCACTCAGAACTTGTGGAAAATAGCTGTGAAACAGCTCATTCATACTGCTTTGTCTGTTTATGCTTTGCATTTCTGATACACTTTTACTGGTAAGAAAATTGTGCGGCAAGCAACAAAAAACACTTTTTTCAAGATTTTATTAGTCTTTTTACACCATAAAAAGTAATGACAAGATCAGGTCTATAAAAGGCAAAGAGTAATCATCATTCCATGAGATGGTTGAATACTATTGAAATTTTGTAATAGATTTTGATGGTACAACATACAATATGAGGAAGTTGTTAAAAGAAAAAATAGAATTTCTATGGGAGAGTGAATATTGAAAGGAATTTGAGTGTGGAAAGGAAGAACTAAGTCTTTGTAGTGGGCTGACCCCACGTGTGCAGGAGGTACAAGTAGACGCTGTAGACGTGGGAAGGTAGAAATAGATGAAGTTTATAAAGTTCTTGGATGTATATACAGCAAGATAGAACAAGCCCAGAACAAGTCCCACCAGGAGCAGCCTCCTAGCTGCTCAGCCCATCTTCCCAACAGTCTCACACACACACAGGCACCCAAGCATTCCACTCACACTAACGTTCTACACGGAACTCTCACACTTGCTGAGCAGCTAGGTTCAGAATGAAAAGGGAAGATATTAACAAGAACTGAGGATATTACACATCCTCTTCCTTTACACTGAAAATGAATAAGACCTAAACTAAACCCAAACTAAAATGAAAGCAAACATACACAGAAATGTACAAAAGATGTAAAGAGTCCATAAACCCAGGGATGCATGATGAAATATATCACGAGAGGGAAAACAGACACACTAAGGAGGAAGGAAGGATGAAAGGATAGATAAACACACTAACACCATCCTCCTCCTTTAATACTGAACAAAGAAAATTTAAGACGTGAAATAAGAGCTCACAAAAATCAAGTGAGTAAGACATACGTGACAGAAGAAAAGGGTAAACTTAACCCAGACAAAAATACAATGGGTAGGACGAGACCCAAGGAAGTGCTTCTCACGTGAGAAGAGAGTGGCGAAAACCCAATAAGCCACCCCTAGTGAGAGGAACACTATAGTACTAAAACCCAAGTGAAAACAAAAACCACAAAGATTGTTTGGGACTGACACCCAAGTGTACAGAATACATGGCATGAACAAATGGAATGCAGCACAGTGTGGCATCAAAAGATGGCTACCCACACACACATCAGTGACTATTGAGATGAAGGGACTGACACCCAACAACAACGTAACAAAGGTGGGACTCACACCCTATTTAAACAGAAAACAAATGGGGCTAAAACCCATTCCACATGTAAATTACTGTGAATGTGGGTGATGGGACTAAAAACCCACTCCCATCCCTAGGCAGGGATAAAATATCTGAAAATGGGGTCATGGGACTAAAAACCCACTCCCATCCCTAGGAAGGGATAAAATATCTACTGTGAACGTGGGGTGATGGGACTAAAAACCCACTCCCATCCCTAGGAAGGGATAAAATATCTACTGTGAACGTGGGGTGATGGGACTAAAAACCCACTCCCATCCCTAGGCATGGATACAATATCTGAAATATCTGAAAAGAGAGCATGCGTAAATAAGAGACATTGGACTAGGACCCACTCCCATGAAAACAAAACATAACGTGTGGAATGCCATTCAAAAATGTTGACATGTAGCAATAACAAAACACAGTGTAAACCCATAAATGTCCTTATCCTGTGAAAGAAATCATTTTTGCGTTGAATCTAATAAAACTACACAACAAACTTGTATTTCGAAAATGACAATGGTGTGCCTGTCACCGCGATAAAAACAAGGCACAGGCAGTTCAAATAAACAAACAAGTACTTTGCAGAAGAGACAACATGACAACACCGGTGAGCGATCTCTCACCCGGATTATGCTGGAAATACTTATGGAATGATGGTTAGTCTCTATTATAAAGGAAGAATTCCACTATGAGACATTAGATGGCAATGCAACCTTGTGCTATACACAGCAAGCTAGAACAAACCCAGAACAAGCCCCACCAGGAGCAGCCTCCTGGTTGGGCTCAGCCCATCTTCCCAACTGTCTCACACACACACATGCACACAAGCATTCCACTCACACTAACATTCTACGCGGAACACTCACACTGGCTGAGCAGCTAGGTATAGAATGAAAAGGGAACATATTAACAAGAACTGAGGATATTACAGTCATGCTCCTTCTTTGCAAGCTTATGATCCAATGTGTGATACAAAGGTGGTCTGTGATGCAAGTGCAAAGGGTTTAAGGGCCCATCTAATTCATACAAGAAATGGCCAAAAGAAACTCACTGTGTGTGTGTCACAAGCCTTGAACGAAGCTTAATGTAATTATTCAGTTATAGAGAAAGTCTTTGGCAGTTTTCTGGGCAGTAAACAGATTCAACCTTTTTTTGTGGGGGATGAAATTTGCAGTTCAGACAGACCACAAACCTTTGGTAGAATATTTTGCACGAAAGGAACTTGATTGTATACACTCTTGCATTTGAGGGTGGGTTGTATGTCTACAGGAATACTGCTTCACAGTGCAGTATAAACCAGGAGCAGGAAATGGACTGTTTGCCAAGACTGGTTAAAGTGTGAGCTCCGCCTGATGTGGAGGTGGAAGACTCACTAGAGGAAGATATCGGTGTTTGCCAAGTTACCCAAGGGAGCTTTAAAGAGAGTAAATGCTTAGAAGAATTAGAGAACGATGAGGAACTAAAAGATGTAATTGATTTGTTTTCTGCAGAGAAACCAAGCAAGAGGTTGTTGAAAATGTGTAGCAGAAGTTGGTGTAAGCTAAGTCATGAACTTATAGTTGACAAAGGGTTTCTATTGCTAGGGACGAGATTAGTACCACCATGGAGTTTACATCATAAAAAACAGCAACTGGCACATGTGGGCAATTTAGGAATAGTAAAGACAAAAGAGAGATTTTGAAGAGATTCCTGGTGGCCAGTGCTTGATCATGATGTTGCGTGTATGGCTAGGAAGTGTGTCGAGTGTGTGGCGTGTGACACAGGTTTGAGAACTACTAGTATCCCTGTGATGTGAAAACTGTTTGAGAGAGACAGTTACCTTTGAAATTTGCTCACACATAATGGAGTACAATGCTGTTCCAGAGAGATTGAAAAGTATTTGAAAATGTGTGGAATAGAGCACAAAACATCAGCTTTGCATCACCCACAGACCAATGGTCCTACTAAGAGAGTGGTAAAAACATTGAATGAGGGGATAAAATTGGCCAGAATAAATGGCCTTGATGGGAAAATGGATATGTCTCGGGGGATAACTGGATATTGTATGTCTGCACAATCCACCAAAGGAAAATCTCTTTTCGAGCTGTTCAAAGACAGAGCTTTATTGAGAAAAGTGTGTCCAGGGTGGATGTTTTGGGGTAAAGGATGCGTGAACAATGCACTGGGAGATTGGAGAGAATAATACAAATTTCACGAAAGAAAATTAATATTAAGCTATGACAAGTAAAAAAATGCAAGAAATTAGGTGGTCAAATTGGAAGATTTTGTAAAAATAAGAGCGCCCAAAGGGTGTGCTGAGTGGTCCGAATTTATGAGTGAGTTTGAGGTAGTCACATTTTTTTTAATGCAGTGAACACACTTGCTAGCAGGATCTGGAACAAACACAGAGTAGCGGTTCTTCATCATTTTCCAGTGGAAAATGAGAAACTCAATACAGGCAATCAAAATGGTGGCTGGATCAGCCAGGGATGGTAGGAAACAAAAAGGTCTAGTGAGCAGACGAGTGGAAAAATAATCAAGAAAACATCCTTTTTGAAGATTTTGTTATAAAATGGTCATGTTATTGTTACATGATGTACTTTAATATGGTTTATTATATCTAATTTCTTTTCAATGTTTTTAATGGTTTTTATTTGTGTTATCTTTCTGTTAGTTATCTGTTAAGGGAGGGAGCAATGTGGCATAAATAAAGTAACTTACTTATAGACTATGACGCTAAGTTTATTGCTCACAGAGTGCACTGTCCATGGAATGGGAACTTAGAATGTATTGAGGTAATGGAATCAGAATGTGGGGAGCTGTGAGGGACAGGTAAAGAGCTGCTTGTGAGTGGTGGTTGAGACGTCTTGAAATCAATACAAGTCCCCTGTCATCTTTGTGGAGGAACAATGCATTAACCAATCAAACGATATGGAAAGGAATAGTACTTCATGGCGGGGGAAAACAGAACAATGACAAGCTGGGTCACGAATCAGAAGTAGGAAAATGAGTGACGAGGAAATGTCAACCAAAGATAAGCCACTTGGCAGTGGGGAGGCTCCAATGTTGTGGTTCTTGATGAGCCACAATATGTTTTGCAACAGAAAGCATATATGATTTCCTAAGATTTGAGCTAAAAATGATAACATGATAAAATAATACAATCACAAAATGTGCTGCTTGATTCCATATAATATGAATTTTTTGCCACTTAATTTAGTCAACCCTGCTGTATAATTTGGTCCTCTTCTGCCACATAATTCACTGGCCCTGGTAGAGACAGCGTATCCTGACCTGTTATTCATCGTTTAGCGTGTTAGTCTCCAAGAGTAGCTCAAAATACACTTCCTGTGATGGCATACTATGTTATTCACTCAGAACTTGTGGAAAATAGATGTGAAACAGCTCATCCATACTGCTGTGTCTGTTTATGCTTTGAATTTCTGATAAACTTATACTGGTAAGAAAATTGTGCGGCAAGCAACAAAAAACACTTGCTTCGAGATTTTATTAGACTTTTTACACCATAAAAAGTAATGACAAGATGAGATCTATAAAGGACAAAGAGATTGTTGAATACTATAGAAAGTTTGTAAAAGATTTTGCTGGTACGACATACAATATGAGAAAGTTGTTAAAAGAAAAAATAGAACTTCTATGGGAGAATGAAGATTAAAAGGAATTTGAGTGGGGAAAGGAACAACTAAGTCATGCTCCTTCTTTGCAAGCTTATGATCCAATGTTTGTTACAAAGGTGGTCTGTGATGCAAGTGCAAAGGGCTTAAGGGCCCATATAATTCATACAAGAAATGGCCAAAAGAAACTCTCTGTGTTCGTGTCACAAGCCTTGAACGAAGCTTTTTAGATTACAAGGAACCTCCTGAGGCACAGCCGGGAGTAGGCAGCAGACAGCGCTTTGCTCGCTTTTTTAAACGTGTGGAATTGTTTTTAAATACCCACTTACCCCCTCACTGTCCCAGCTTCTTGGTGTGCAGGTACTCCCTTCACTCAGCGGAACCAGGGCTGGGTAGAGAAATCGTCGTCCACTCCTCCCGCCCTCCCTCACGTTCTAACAGGGACACGCCCACTCTGAGGCCACGCCCCCTGTACCTTCTCCCCAGACTATATCAATGTGTAACTTCCGGAAGCGCAGCGGACGAGCGCAGCGGGCGCGACGATTGCGCGCCGAAGGCGCGCTTAAGGCAAGCTCGTCTGTGCTCGTCCGCGCCGAGTCCGGGCACAGGGCCGTACCCCCTATCCCCCAGTCACCAGAGCTCAGGCATTACTCTGCTGAAACCCTATACAGCTTAAGACCTCCTGCCACGAACTGTTCACGGCACCTCCTCTCAGCTGTTGACATTCCTCAAAACTGTCCCAGGTGTTACTCACTACTCAAACCCAAGCCTAAAGCTGACACTATTCACGAGTACCACATGCTCCTGTTAAATTGCAGATCCCTGCCGAAACGCAAGACAGAAATCGCACTGTTATTAGACGAACTCACTCCGGACGTAGTTTTCTTGACGGAAACATGGCTTACCACAGATTCCGATCCTGCCCTAGTCAGCGCTCTCCCCCCTGGCTTCCAAATTACTCGACAGGACCGTCCTGGTGGGAAAGGTGGAGGTCTAGCAATTATTCATAAAGACCAGTATCAATGCCGTGTGATCCCTGAAACCATTCCCGATTGTGAGAGTCTTGCTTTTAGCAATAATTTCTCTCCGAATAACTGCCTCTCCGGTTCTCTCATCTACCGCCCTCCAGGTCCCCTTAACAACTTTCACCTTCTTCTCCCCCAGATTGTTGCAGAACGCGTTAGTACCTCGTCCAATTTTACTCTGCTAGGTGACCTCAACCTTCACTTTGACTCTGTATCGGACCAGATGGTCAACACATTGGTGGACGACCTAGCCGCGATACAACTCACCCAATATGTCAAAATCCCACCCATGTGAAGGGTCACTTACTGGACCCGGTCTTCAGCAATTGCTCTAACCTCACAGTCGATTCACCATCCCCGCTCCCCTGGACAGATCACTTTTTGGTGCCGTTCTCATGGTCTACATCTAAGTGTTCACCGTGTGGACCAACTACTAAACTCATCCGAGCTTGGTCCCGCCTCTCAATCGACGACTGGTCCTCGAAGCTTGTTTCCAACCCTCCTCCTTACAATGAGGACCCAGGCCTAGCCAACCAGGCCTATGCTGACTGGATCTCGCAAACGCTCGATATTACCCTCCCTAAAAATAAAACCACGTTAAAACGCTCCCACAAAATGGCTCCCTGGTACACGGAGACTCTCAGGGATAAAAAACGCCAGTGTAGAAAAAACGAAAGACGCTGGCGTTTAGACTACTCTTTAGAAAGCAAATCTAGCTACCGAGAGTCAATCTACAAATATAAAGCGGAAGTTAAACTCGCCCAGACCACCTATTTTTCTAATAAAATCCTCCTAGCTAAGTCTAAACCCAAAGAGATCTTCCAGATTGTAAAAACATTATCCAAAGCCCCTATGAGCCTGCACGACACAAAATCCCCAACTCACTGCAACGATGTGGCTGAGTTCTTCCATCAAAAAGTCAATAACATCTACTCCTCCTTTCTTCCCAGCAATATCCCATCCCTAACTCAGTCCAACACCTCCTCATCCACCCCCCTTCCTCAGCTTCATTCTAGTTTAGACCACTTCCCTCTCCTTGATTTCCCCACCCTGGAAGCCATAGCTCGGAAAGTAAAAACTGGTTCTCCAGAAGATCCAGCCCCTCCAGACATTTTAATGTCTGCATCCCTAATCACATTGCCAATTATCAGGGATGTACTGAACGCATCGATCATCTCTGGCCGAGTCCCCCTGGCATGGAAACAAGCCATGGTTCGCGCATTACTAAAAAAGCCCAATCTCGATCCGTCAGATCTTAGTAACTATCGGCCTATCTCCCTGCTCCCGTGGGTGTCTAAAATCCTGGAAAAATATGTCAACTCCCACCTGGTAAACTTCTTAGAAACTGCCCAATTGTTAGATGTCACCCAGACGGGCTTCAGACCCAAACATGGAACTGAGACCGCCCTCCTCACGGTTACGGAGGAATCAAGAAAAATCCTGGATCAGGGAGGATCAGTGGCAGTGATCCTCCTTGACCTCAGCGCGGCCTTCGATACGGTCAGCCATGATACCCTCCTCCATCGCCTGTCCTGCGTCAGAATCAAGAACAAAGCCTGGCGCTGGTTTAAATCCTTCCTTGAGGACAGATCCTTCCGAGTCTTTGACGGTGAGGCCGTCTCCACCAGTAGACCTCTGGGGTGTGGAGTCCCCCAGTGCTCCTCTCTGAGTCCCGCCCTTTTTAACATCTATATGAGGCCACTGGCCGATGTCGTCCGCCCTTTTGGGATTAAGATCATCTCCTATGTGGACGACACGCAGCTAGTGGTCTCACTGGCACAGGGAGCCAACCCTCCCATGTCAAGCGGACTCAGAGACTGCCTAATAGAAATAAAAAGCTGGATGTCCTCATCGTACCTAAAACTGAATGGGGACAAGACGGAACTGATGCTCCTTGGCCCCTCCAACCCCCTCCTCCTCAATTCCCTCTGGCCATCCGCCCTAGGCCCCCCCCCTGAACCCAAAGATAACATCAAAAGCCTTGGGGTTTGGTTGGACAGTTCCCTTTCATTTAACACTCAAGCCACCAAGCTCTCGGCATCCTGCTTTGGCCTCCTCAAAATGCTGAGGAAAATCCTGCCTCTCCTCCCTATGGAAGCCAAGCAGGTAGTCACACAGGGTCTGATACAGTCCCGCTTGGATTTTAACAATGTGTTATATCTCGGCGCACCGGACTACACCCTACGCAGACTTCAGATAGTGCAGAACTGTGCGGCCAGACTACTGCTCGAACTCCCTCGCAGTCAAACCGCTAGGGCCGGGTTGGTTAAACTGCACTGGCTGCCAGTGCGTCAAAGAATTCGTTTCAAAGCCATGTGCATTGCTCACCAGTCCTTTTGGGACACAGGCCCCTTGATCACCCGCGACCTAGTCACCCATTACATACCTACCAGAAACCTCCGTTCTAACCACACCTTCCTGGCGAAACTTCCCAGAATAAAAAAGTCCAGGTCAGGCGGCAGGACGTTCACCTATAACGCCGCTAAGTCCTGGAATGCTCTCCCTCTCCATCTCAGAGCCAATTCCAACCACTCGTCATTCCGTAAGGAGTTAAAAACCTTCCTTTTTAACCTTCCCTATTAGGCCCTCTCAGCCACCTTATTAGGTTCCTCTCCAGTATCTATTAGCGCTTGGACGCCTCCGGGCAGCAATTCGCGCTCTATAAATATACCTCCTCCATGTAATTATTCAGTTATATAGAGAATGTTTGGCAGTTTTCTAGGCAGTAAACAGATTCAAACTTTTTTTGAGGGGAATGAAATTTGCAACTCAGAAAGACCACAAACCTTTGGCAGAATTTTTTGCATGAAAGGAACTTGATCGTATACACTCTTGCATTTGAAGGTGGGTTGTATGTCTACGGGAAAACTGCTTCACAGTACAGTATATACCAGGAGCAGGAAAAGGACTGTTTGCCAAGACTGGTTAAAGTGGGAGCTCTGCCTGATGTGGAGGTGGAAGACTCAGTAGAGGAAGATATCAGTGTTTGCCATGTTACCCAAGGGACCTTTAAAGAGAGTAAATGGTTAGAAGAATTAGAGAACGATGAGGAACTAAAAAGTGTAATTGATTTGTTATCTGCAGAGAAACCAAGCAAAAAGTTGTTGAAAAAGTGTAGCAGAAGTTGGTGTAGGCTAAGACATGAACTTACAGTTGACAAAGGGTTTCTATTGCTAGGGACGAGATTAGTACCACCATGTGGTTTGCATCAGAAAAAACAGCAACTGGCACATGTGGGCAATTTAGGAATAGTAAAGACAAAAAAAGAGAGATTTTGAAGAGATTCCTAGTGGCCAGTGCTTGATCATGATGTGGCATGTATGGCTAGGAAGTGTGTCGAGTGTGTGGCGTGTGACACAGGTTTGAGAACTACTAGTATCCCTGTGCTGTGAAAACAGTTTGAGAGAGAAAGTTACCTTTGAAATTTGATCACACATAATGGAGTACAATGCAGTTCCAGAGAGATAGAAAATTATTTGAAAATGTGTGGAATAGAGCCCAAAACATCAGCTTTGTATCACCCACGGACCAATGGTCCTACTAAGAGAGTGGTAAAAACATTGAATGAGGGGATACAATTGGCCAGAGTAAATGGCCTTGATGGGAAAATGGATATGTGTCGGAGGATAACTGGATATTTTATGTCTACACAATCCACCACAGGAAAGTCTCTTTTCGAGCTGTTCAAAGACAGAGCTTTATTCAGAAAAGTGTGTCCAGGGTGGATGTTTTGGGGTAAAGGATGCGTTAACAATGCACTGGGAGATTGGATAGAATAATAAAAATTTCACGAAAGAAAATTAAAGTTGAGCTATTACAAGTAAAAAAATGCAAGGAATTAGGTGGTCAAATTGGAAGATTTTGTAAAAATAAGGGCGCCCAAAGGGTGTGCTGAGTGGTCCGAATTTATGAGTGAGTTTGAGGTAGTCACATTTTTTTTAAATGCAGTGAACACACATGCTGGCAGGATCTGGAACAAAAACAGAGTAGCGGTTCTTCATCATGTTCCAGTGGAAAATGAGAAACTCAATACAGACAATCAAAATAGTGGGCTGGATCAGCCAGGGATGGTAGGAAACAAAAATGTCTAGTGAGCAGAAGAGTGGGAGAATAATCAAGAAAACATCCTTTTTGAAGATTTTGTTATAAAATAGTCATGTTACTGTTACATGATGTACTTCAATATGGTTTATTATGTCTAATTTCTTTTCACAGTTTTTAAGGGTTTTTATTTGTGTTATCTTGCTGCTAGTTATCTGTTAAGGGAGGGAGCAATGTGGCATAAATAAAGTGACTTACTTATAGACTATGACGCTAAGTTTATTACTCACAGAGTGCACTGTCCATAGAATGGGAACTTAGAATGTGATGAGGTAATGGAATCAGAATGTGGGGATCTGTGAGGGAAAGGTAAAGAGCTGCTGGTGAGTGGTGGTTGAGATGTCTGGAAATAAATACAAGTCCCCTGTCAACTTTGTGGAGGAACAATGCAGTAACCAATCAAAAGACATGGAAAGGAGCAGTACTTCATGGCAGGGGAAAACAGAAGATTGACAAGCTGGGTCACAAATGAGAAGTAGGAAAATGAGTGACGAGGAAATGTCCACCAAACATAAGCCACTTGGGAGAGGAGAGGCTCCAATGTTGTGGTTCATGATGAGCCACAATATGTTTTGCAACAGAAAGCATATGTGGTTTCCTAGGATTTGAGCTAAAAATGATAACATAATAAAATAATACAATCACAAAATGTGCTGCTTGATTCCATATAATTTGTAATTTTTTGCTACATAATTTAGTCAACCCTGCTGTAAAATTTGGTCCTCTTCTGCCACATAATTCACTGGCCCTGGTAGATACATCGTATCCTGACCTGTTATTCATCGTTTAGCGTGTCAGTCTCCAAGAGTAGCTCAACTACACTTCCTTGTGATGTCATAGTATGAGATTCACTCAGAACTTGTGGAAAATAGCTGTGAAACAGCTCATTCATACTGTTGTGTATGTTTATTCTTTGTTTTTCTAATACACTTTTAATGGTAAGAAAATTGTGCGGAAAGCAACAACAAACACTTGGTTCGAGATTTCATTAGACTTTTTACAACATAAAAATTAATTACAAGATCGGGTCTATAAAAGGCAAAGAGTTATCATCATTCCATGAGATGGTTGAATACTATAGAACGTTTGTAAAAGATTTTGCTGGTACAACATACAATATGAGGAAGTTGTTAAAATAAAAAATAGAATTTCTGTGGGAGAGTGAATATTGAAAGGAATTTGAGTGGGGAAAGGAAGAACAAAGTCAAGCTCCTTCTTTGCAAGCTTATGATCCCATGTGTGATGCAAAGGTGGTCTGTGATGCTAGTGCAAAGGGCTTAAGAGCCCATCTAATTCATACAAGAAATGGCCAAAAGAAACTCACTGTGTGTGTGTCACAAGCTTTAAACAAATCTTAATGTAATTATTCAGTTATAGAGAGAGTCTCTGGTAGTTTTCTGGGCAGTAAACAGATTCAAACTTTTTTTGTGGGGGATGAAATTTGCAGTTCAGACAGACCACAAACCTTTGGTAGAATATTTTGCAACAAAAGGAACTTGATTGTATACACTCTTGCATTTGAAGGTGGGTTGTATGTCTACAGGAATACTGCTTCACAGTGCAGTATATACCAAGAGCAGGAAATGGACTGTTTGCCAAGACTGGTTAAAGTATGAGCTCCACCTAATGTGGAGGTGGAAGACTCAGTAGAGGAAGATGTCAGTGGTTGCCAAGTTACCCAAGGGAGCTTTAAAGAGAGTAAATGTTTAGAAGAATTAGAGACCGATGAGGAACTAAAAGATGTAATTGATTTGTTATCTGAAGAGAAACCAAGCAAGAGGTTGTTGAAAAAGTGTAGCAGAAGTTGGTGTAAGCTAGGACATGAACTTACAGTTGACAAAGGGTTTCTATTGCTAGGGACGAGATTAGTACCACCATGGAGTTTGAATCAGAAAAAACAGCAACGGGCACATGTGGGCAATTTAGGAATAGTAAATACAAAAGAGAGATTTTGAAGATATTCCTGGTGGCCAGTGCTTGATCATGATGTTGCGTGTATGGCTAGGAAGTGTGTCGAGTGTATGGCGTGTGACACAGGTTTGAGAACTACTAGTATCCCTGGGGGGCGCTAGGTGGCGCACGAGCGGAATGGCCGCACCTCCGTGAGGCTCCCGCAAGCTGCCGTAGAAATCCGATAATTATCCTACATCACACGACCTAAGTTGCCCAAATATCTGTGAGAGCTGTCCCCGTTAAGTTACGGAACTTAGCAAGGTAAAGATCTGCTGGATCCTGCCCCGATCTGCATGTCAGCGGCACCCGTTCCTAGTGACCGAGAGGATGGACTTAGCGCTGTGGAGCACAGAGGCGGCGCGAGGGGGTACGCGAGCGGCGTGTCTGCCGTGAATCCTGTAGGCCAGAAGACTCGAGTGCAGGGCCAGGAGTGATGGGGACGGTCACGCGGGCCTCTAAACTGCAGCGGCAGTGGAACACACTGCATAACTCACAGGTTGTCAAAGTGTGTGACTGGTTGGAATTGCGGAAGGAGGAAGCTGGGAAAGGGCGGTGCTACGGTGCGGGCAGCCTGAGGAGGCCCAGAGTGGCGGCTGCCGCGGAATGCTACTTGGATGCCCGGCGGATTGACACCAATGTGGCTGGGTGATACGGTGGTGAGTCGGGGTGCATGGGCGCTGGCCTAATGAGAAACGCAGCCCCTTAATACGCCTGGCCGGTGGTACAGGGAGTGATGCCGGCGGCGCTTGGCAGTGATCGAGAGGCTGTCTGCTGGATCACCCAAAATGGGGACAAGGCGTAGGCGAGAGCCCGTTAGCGCCCAGAGACGAGCAGAAGCGGGTGCTTGGGCTGTGCTTCCTGGGCACAGAGGCACCTGGAACTGTGGTGGGGGGGACGCTGCTCCACGTCCGCGTGGCAGCTAAACATTGAATCGGCGAGCTTGCCAGGAAGGACGGGCAGTAGAAGCATGTCTGCTCTGAGCCCCCCACTGCGGCTGGTAGATATGGGCGACTGGCATGCAAGAGGGTCCGTTGACTATTGCTCTTGACCATTGCGCATTATTGAGTTTACCTGCGACCACCACAGAGACCTCATACGAGGCGAACTAGGACGGATCCGCCTGGCGGGCCCGGTGCGGTGGACCTCCCCTGCCATGGCGAGGAGAGAACGTCTCGGACGGCAGTGGAGCTGCGACAAGGGGGTGTGTGCACCTGCTAACGGAGGATTGGAGAGCTGGCTTTGTGAACTCAGGGGAGGCGGAGGAGTCTTTTCCCTGGGAGGTCAGTTGCGACAGCCAGCGTACCTAATCCAATGGGGAAATCAGAGGCCCGCCAGTCGCGCCTCACGTTTGACACCAAGAAATTGGCGAAACCGCCTCCCGCGGACTCTGCTGCGGGGACAGAGGTGGTTGCTGCACCGGCAACGCTGGAACCCGCGACCAGCGAATGTATGAATACCCTCCTGATGGAAATGAGGCGAGGTTTCACGGATATAGGGGACAAAATGGACTCAATGGCGGTGCGCATGGATACTATAGCTCGCACACTGGAAGGCCATGAGACAAGGTGGCGATGCTACAGGAAACTCACATAGATCCACGGGTTGGTAGCCGATTTGCGAGCAAATGGGCATGACATCATCTATTTTCGTCCTACTCGTCCTATGCTCGGGGGGTCGCTATCCTCTTCAAGAAGCAGGTTCGCTTTGAACAGATGGGGGTGGAAGAAGACCCGCAGGGGGAGGCTGGAAAAGATTCTATCACATTCGTTAATTGCTATGCCCCCAACACAGACAGCCCACTGTTCTTTACTAGACTGTGGGGCAAGATGTTGACCATCGGTTCCACACACATAATATGGGGAGGGGACTTTAACGCTGTGATTCAGCCCCCCTTGGATAGATCGCAGGTGGCACCATACCACTACAATAGGGCGCAGGAAGCGCTGCAGGGCATTCTAGAGGAAAGCGGACTAATTGATAGCTGGCGACACCTGCATCCACAGGGGAGGGAGGGTACCCATTTCACCTCGTATAGGGAGACCTGGGCAAGGATCGATTACTGTTTGCTGTCGAGAGGGTTAGGATTGAGCATACATAGCGTGGTGCACTTAGCTAGATCCCTTTCTGATCACTGTCCAGTGGAGGTGGAGCTCTCTCTGCCGGCATATGACACCCCTGGGCCAGGTGGGGGGCTACAGCCCACAGCATTATTAGACGCGGTATTTCAGGCCGAATTAGGGGAGGAGATGCGTTACTTCTTCAGGAGCAACAAAGGATTGGTCGATAGTGTAGAAGTAATATGGGAAGCGTTCAAGGTGACTGTACGGGGTTTATGTATCTCTAAAAGCTTTGGTGTACTACAGGATTTGCAGAGAACACTACAAAAATTGGAGCAGGAACTGAAGGGGCTAGAACGACAAATGGAGGGTGGGGAGACTGGACAAATACACACAGTTTTCTGCAAGAAACTAACGTAATATGAGGAAACGGCGCAGCGCGAAGTGAAACATAGAGGGCGTTACTGGGTGGAAGGTGAAAGACCAGGTAAGGCATTGGCAGAACTGACTCGTCACACCCACTTCCCCTCACATATCTTGGAAATACAGGTACCAGGCGAGCCACCAGCACGGCACACAAGGGATATCTTGGACACATTTTGTACTCATTATACGAAGCTGTACACCTCGCAGAGACAGGGGCCACTTGAGCTTGATAACTTTTTGGGGGATGTAGCGCTGGGGTGGCTTAGTGATACGCAACAGGAATTTCTATGTCTCCCGTTTGAAATGGGAGAAATACGGGAAGCAATAATGCAGCTAAAGAACGGTAAAGCACCGGGATCGGATGGACTCCCCGTGGAATTCTACAAAAGTTACATAGATATCATGGCACCAGTGCTCAAGGAGGTGTATGAGGAGTCCTTGGAGGTGGGGGTGTTACCTCCTTCGATGAGAGGGGCTATGGTTACCTCCCTCTTGAAACCAGGGAAGCCCCCGGAATCATGCGACTCGTATAGGCTGCTGTCGCTGATGAATTGTGATACTAAGATATTGGCTAAGGTGCTGGCAAATCGACTGTCCCTCCTTATGGATAAACTGATACTCTCGGATCAGTCCGGGTTTGTGCCGGGTAGAGTGACATCTCATAATCTACGAACTCTGTTCTCACTAATTCAGACGGTGTCGCCGGAGTTTCCATTGGCTGCGGTGTTTCTGGACGCCACCAAGGCTTTCGACTCGGTGGAGTTTGAGATTTTGCGGGGGATGGGTTTCCCACGTTTATACTTGTCAGGGATACAGTCATTGTATCACCGACCTTCGACTTAGGTCTTGATTAATGGGTATGCATCTCAGCAACTCTTGATAACTAGGGGGACACGGCAGGTCTGCCCGCTGTCCCCGCTGTTGTTTGCTATCGCGGTGGAGCCCCTGGCCTCCAGGTTGCGACAAGTCCATCGGGATAAGGCGTTCAGGTGCTGCCTCAGACAGTTATTGATATCTCTGTATGCGGACGATATCACGCTTTATGTTAGAGACCCCCAGAACAACATAAACCCATTACTGCGGGAATTCATATGATTTGGTCGGTTGTCTGGAATAGGCTTTAATTGGGGAAAATCCCAGGTATTTCCACTTATGGATGCAGTCACCCCGTTCCCGCTGGGTTTTCTGTTGGAGTGGTGCAGTGACGAGCTAAGATACTTGGGGGTGCAAGTAACTCAGGACAGGGAGGAGACTATACGGGCGAATTACGGTACTGCCATGGAGCGCCTAAGCATAAGTGTGAAGCGTTGGATCTCCCTGCCCCTTTCACTGGCGGGACGGGCATCTATCATTAAAATGATAATATTACCACAATTCCTTTACCTATTTCTCAATATACCCTACTACCCAGGGAAACGTTTTTTTCATCAATTACGCTCTGAACTTATTAGGTTGCTCTGGGGTGGTAGGCAGCCGCGACTGCGCTGGGCAATACTGACTAGGCCATTTGCCCAAGGAGGGCTTGACATACCTGACTTCGAGGTGTATTATTTGAGCGCACAGGTGCAATTTGCATATTATTGAATCTATCCCCCCCCGGTATATGCCGCAAGTGGCAGTGGAGGACTGGCTCGCGGAGCCGATACCACTCAACCGGCTAATACATTGCCCGCCGCTCACCCGGATGGAGCAGGCTACCACAGTAACTAGCACGGTAGACGCATGGTCCCAAATAACAAAGCTTCTAAATATCCCCATTCTATATTCCTCTAGGCTACCCCTAACCTATCACCCCACTCTCTCTTTATTGCAGGAAAAGGGGTTCCGGGATCTCTGTATAAGGGCACAGGTTAGCACGTAGGGAGATCTCTTCCAAGCGGGGCAATTGCGTACACTGGACCACTTCATGAAGGGAATGCATTATATACCACTGGATGTGTTTCTGTACGTGCGTCTACGACAAGGAATGAGGGCGCTCCTCCCTGACTTTCCACAGGAACCAGAATGTTTGGGTCCTCTACATCAGATGTTGGGGTCCAAAGATGGGAAGCATTTGGTATCTAACCTATATCATGCGATACATGAACATAAAGGACGGACTGTTGGTTCGGCTCGAAAGTATTGGGGGGAGGACATGGGGCAAGTTATTACGGATGAGCAATGGCGCTACTGCTGCCTACAAACAGCACAGATCTCGGCCAGCTGTCGGCTACGAGTATTACATTATAAGTATTTACATAGACTATACTACACACCAGCGAAAAAGTTCAGGTTTCGGCTTGCAGATAATGACCGATGTGAAAGATGTAAGCAACCGGGGGCGGGATTTATACACCTAGCCTGGGAGTGCGAGAAGATACAGGAATACTGGGAGCAGGTGTTCGAGGCCCTAGAGAAGATGGTTGACATCAGGTTGGGTAGACATCCGCTCATTGCATTATTAGGATACACACAACAGATTCCTGCCAAATGTAGGAAATTCATAGCATTGTCCCTCTTGTTGGCTAAGCGAAGAGTAGCATGTAGGTGGGGAAGGGGTCGAGCACCAAAATTCAAGGATTGGCTTGCAGACCTGATGTACTGTCAGGAGCAAAACATCACGTATGCTGAACTTTTCCTCCTGCATCTAAGCCCAAAGATATCTGGGGGCCTTTACAGGACTATCTTCTAGCCCCGAACGCAGTGGAATCATCTGTCCATGAATAGCACTGTCCTCGAATGTTATGGACAATCCTCTCTTATTATATGACGATATGGCCTGCTGAACATGGAAGATCAGGATTTAACATGCCGATATTACTGTGATCCCTTCACATGGGGGTCTTGGTTTATCTGGATATGTACATTGATATTGTATACAAATGCAGAGGTGGATTATATTTGTATAGTATAACTTGCATTGACTGAATTGCCATTGCCTTGGTATAACATGTTTGCTTAAAAGCCATAAATAAAGTTTTTTAAAAAAAAAAATACTAGTATCCCTGTGCTTTGAAAACAGTTTGAGGGAGAAAGTTACCTTTGCTATTTGCTCACATATAATAGAGTACAATGCTATTCCAGAGAGACAGAACATTATTTGAAAATGTGTGGAATAGAGCACAAAACATCAGTTTTGTACCACCCACAGACCAATGATCCTACTAAGAGAGTGGTAAAAATATTGAAGGAGGGGATACAATTGGCCAGACCAAATGGCCTTGATGGGAAAATTGATTTGTCTCAGAGGATAACTGGATATTGTATGATTCCACAATCCACCACAGGAAAGTCTCTTTTCGAGCTGTTCAAAGACAGAGCTCCATTCAGAAAAGTGTGTCCAGCGTGGATGTTTTGGGGTAAAGGTTGTGTGAACAATGCACTGGGAGATTGGAGAGAATAATAAATATTTCACAAAAGAAAATTAAAGTTGAGCTATGACAAACAAAAAAATGCAAGGAATTAGGTGGTCAAATTGGAAGATTTGTAAAAATAAGAGCGACCAAAGGGTGTGCTGAGTGGTCCTAATTTATCAGCGAGTTTGAGGTAGTCACATTTTAAAAAAATGCAGTGACCACAAATGCTGGCAGGATCTGGAACAAAAACAGAGTAGTAGTTCTTCATCATGTTCCAGTGGAAAAAGAGAAACTCAATACAGACAATCAAAATGGTTGCTGGATCAGCCAGGGATGGTAGGAAACAAAAATGTCTAGTGAGCAGAAGAGTAGGAGAATAATCAAGAAAACATCCTTTTTGAAGATGTTGTTATAAAATAGTCATGTTATTGTTACATGATGTACTTTAATATGGTTTATTATGTCTAATTTCTTTTTACTATTTTCAAGGGTTTTTATTTGTGTTATCTTGCTGTTAGTTATCTGTTAGGGAGGGAGCAATGTGGCATAAATAAAGTGACTTACTTATAGACTATGATGCTAAGCTTATTACTCACAGAGTGCACTGTCCATAGAATGGGAACCTAGAATGTGATGAGGTAATGGAATCAGAATGTTGGGAGCTGTGAGGGACAGGTAAAGAGCTGCTAGGGAGTGGTGGTTGAGATGTCTGAAAATAAATACAAGTCCCCTGTCATCTTTGTGGAGGAACAATGCAGTAACCAATCAAAAGACATGGAAAGGAGTAGTACTTCATGGCAGAGGAAAACAGAAGATTGACAAGCTGGGTCACAAATGAGAAGTAGGAAAATGAGTGACGAGGAAATGTCAACCAAACATAAGCCACTTGGGAGAGGGGAGGCTCCAATGTTGTGGTTCTTGATGAGCCACAATATGTTTTGCAACAGAAAGCATATGTGGTTTCCTAGGATTTGAGATAAAAATGATGACATGATAAAATAATACAATCACAAAATGTGCTTCTTGATTCCATATAATTTGTATTTTTTGCCACATAATTTAGTCAACCCTGCTGTATAATTTGGTCCTCTTCTGCCATATAATGCACTAGCCATGGTAGATACATCGTATCCTGACCTGTTATTCATCGTTTAGCGTGTCAGTCTCCAAGAGTAGCTCAAACTATACTTCCTTGTGATGTCATAGTATGATATTCACTCAGATATTGTGGAAAATAGCTGTGAAACAGCTCATTCATACTGTTGTGTATGTTTATGCTTTGCATTTCTGATAAACTTTTAATGGTAAGAAAATTGTGCGGCAAGCAACAACAAACACTTGCTTCGAGATTTCATTAGACTTTTTACTACATAAAAAGTTATGACAAGATCAGGTCTATAAAAGGCAAAGAGTTATCATCATTCCATGAGATGGTTGAATACTATAGAAAGTTTGTAAAAGATTTTGCTGGTACAACATACAATATGAGGAAGTTGTTAAAAGAAAGAAATAGAATTTCTGTGGGAGAGTGACTATTGAAAGGAATTTGAGTGGGGAAAGGAAGAACTAAGTCATGCTCCTTCTTTGCAAGCTTATGATCCAATGTGTGATGCAAAGGTGGTCTGTGATGCAAGTGCAAATGGCTTAAGGTCCCATCTAATTCATACAAGAAATGGCCAAAAGAAACTCACTGTGTGGGTCTCACAAACCTTGAACGAAGCTTAATGTAATTATTCAGTTATAGAGAGAGTCTTTGGTAGATTTCTGGGCAGTAAACAGATTCAAACTTTTTTGTGGGGGATGAAATTTGCAGTTCATACAGACTACAAATCTTTGGTAGAATTTTTTGCACTAAAGGAACTTGATTGTATACACTCTTGCATTTGAAGGTGGGTTGTATGTCTACAGGAATACTGCTTCACAGTTCAGTATATACCAGGAGCAGGAAATGAACTGTTTGCCAAGACTGGTTAAAGTGTGAGCTCCGCCTGATGTGGAGGTGGAAGACTCAGTAGAGGAAGATGTCAGTGTTTGCCAAGTTACCCAAGGGAGCTTTAATGAGAGTAAATGGTTAGAAGAATTAGAGAATGATGAGGAACTAAAAGATATAATTGATTTGTTATCTGCAGAGAAACCAAGCAAGAGGTTGTTGAAAGTGTAGCAGAAGATGGTGTAAGCTAAGACATGAACTTACAGTTGACAAAGGGTTTCTATTGCTAAGTACGAGATTAGTACCACCATGGAGTTTGCATCAGAAAAAACAGCAACTGGCACATGTGGGCAATTTAGGAATAGTAAATACAAAAGAGAGATTTTGAAGAGATTCCTGGTGGCCAGTGCTTGATCATGATGTTGCGTGTATGGCTAGGAAGTGTGTCGAGTGTGTGGCGTGTGACACAGGTTTGAGAACTACTAGTATCCCGGTGCTGTGAAAACAGCTTGAGAGAGAAAGATACCTTTGCTATTTGCTCACACATAATAGAGTACGAGGCTGTTCCAGAGAGATAGAAAATTATTTGAAAATGTGTGGAATAGAGCAAAAAACATCAGCTTTGTATCACCCACAGACCAATGGTCCTACTAAGAGAGTGGTAAAAACATTGAAGGAGGGGATACAATTGGCCAGAGCAAATGGCCTAAATGGGAAAATGGATTTGTCTCGGAGGATAACTGGATATTGTATGTTTCCACAATCCACCAAAGGAAAGTCTCTTTTCGAGCTGTTCAAAGACAGAGTTCCATTCAGAAAAGTGTGTCCAGGGTGGATGTTTTGGGGTAAAGGTTGCGTGAACAATGCACTGGGAGATTGGAGAGAATAATAAAATTTTCACAAAGGAAAATTAAAGTTGAGCTGTGACAAACAAAAAAATGCAAGGAATTAGGTGGTCAAATTGGAAGATTTTGTAAAAATAAGAGCGACCAAAGGGTGTGCTGAGTGGTCCGAATTTATGAGTGAGTTTGAGGTAGTCACATTTTTTTAAAATGTAGTGAACACACATGCTGGCAGGATCTGGAACAAAAACAGAGTAGCGGTTCTTCATGATGTTCCAGTGGAAAATGAGAAACTCAATACAGACAATCAAAATGGTGGGCTGGGTCAGCCCGGGATGGTATTAAACAAAAATGTCTAGTGAGCAGAAGAGTAGGAGAATAATCAAGAAAACATCCTTTTTGAAGATTTTGTTATAAAATACTCATGTTATTGTTACATGATGTACTTTAATATGGTTTATTATGTCTAATTTCTTTTCACTGTTTTTAAGGGGTTTTATTTATGTTATCTCGCTGTTAGTTATCTGTTAAGGGAGGCAGCAATGGGGCATAAATAAAGTGACTTACTTATAGACTATGACGCTAAGATTATTGCTCACAGAGTGTACTGTCCATGGAATGGGAACTTAGAATGTGATGAGGTAATGGAATCAGAATGAGGGGAGCTGTGAGGGACAGGTAAAAAGCTGCTGGTGAGTGGTGGTTGAGCTGTCTGGAAATAAATGCAAGTCCCCTGTCATCTTAGTGGAGGAACAATGCAGTAACCAATCAAAAGACATGGAAAGGAGTACTACTTCAAGGCAGGGGAAAACGGAAGATTGACAAGCTGGGTCACGAATGAGAAGTAGGAAAATGAGTGACGAGGAAAAGTCAACAAACGATAAGCCACTTGGGAGAGGGGAGGCTCCAGTGGGTAAATAGACATAATATCGAATAAATAATATCGAACAACAAGAATATCGAAGTTAAAATATCGAGATAACATTAATATCGAAGTGTAGAATATCGAGGTAAGTAATATCGTTTTTTAAGTGTTTAGTAAAATATCGAAGTATGAAATATCGATGTAGTAATATCGTTTGAAGATAATATCGATTGAATAGTTTTGTTAGAAATATCGAAATATAATATATATATTTTTTAAAATGTGTATTTAGTGTATATTGAATAAGTAAATTGTTTAATTCTATGTATAAATACTTTATTAAAGTTTAAAATATAATTAATAGTGTTAAGTAATTTATAGTATGATATGTTTTAGGAGCGGGATGTTGGGTTATTAGGGGATAAGGGTGGGGAGTGTTTTAAAAATATAAGTGTAAAATCAGATAATAATTTAAAAATATTAAATAATAAATATTTATGAATAGTAAATTGTAATGAAATTTCTAAATTAAATATTTATAATTTAGAAAATAATAAAGAAATAATATATATTTTTTAGGAGCGGGATGTTGGGTTATTAGGGGATAAGGGTGGGGAGTGTTTTAAAATTGTTAGTGTAAAATCAGATAATAATTTAAAAATATTAAATAATAAATAATTATGATTAGTAAATTGTAATGAAATTTCTAAATTAAATATTTATAATTTAGAAAATAAAAAAGAAATTATATATATTTTTTAGGAGCGGGATGTTGGGTTATTAGGGGAGAAGGGTGGGGAGTGTTTTAAAAATGTTATTGTAAAATCAGATAATAATGTAAAAATATTTAATATTCAAGATTTCGAAATTTCAAAATTTCAATAAAAATTCGAAATTATATAATTTGAAATTATAATGAAATTTACATTTTGTTTTATGAGTGGGATGTAGGGTTATTAGTGTATAAGGGTGGGGAGTGTATTAAAAAGATTACTGTAAAATTGGATAATAAGTTATAAATATTAATACTAAAGAATTAGAAATGTTAAAATTTAAATCTAATTTTGACAATGTTTAAAAAAACATTCAAATTAATTTCGAAATTATTTTTTTGTTTCATGGTTGGGAATTTGGGTTATTAGGGTGTAAGGGTGTGGATTGTATTTTAATAATTATTACAAAATTATAGATTAATAAATAAATATTTAATTTGGAATAAGTCAAATTTGTGAACATTTTATGTCAAAATCTAATTATATAATTTACATTGGAAATTATAATTTAAATATTTATGTTATATTTATGGGTGGGATGTGGGTATATTAGGGGAGAAGGGTGGGGAGTAATTTTTTAAAATAATATTGTAAACATAGATCATAAAAAAATTCAATTTATTAGTAAATATTGTGAAATCTAAAATTTTAAATAAAAATTAAAATTAAATAATTGTATTTTTCCAAATTATATGGAAAACATATTGTACATATTTATTTTGGAATTAGGGTTAATATGGGATAGGGGTGGGTATTGTAACTATAGTATTGTTAAATTTAATACTTTTTAAATGATATCTCATAGTTAATAAATGTAGATTATTAATATTTTAAGTGATGTTATAACCAGCACCTTGTCTCAGTTTGATCTTTCTGGAGCAGGAATATTAAATTTAATTGGGTTAGTGTCCAGCATCTTCCCTGAGTTTATGTTAACTGGAGTGTGAATAGTAAATTATATAGGGTTACTGTCCAGCACCTTCTCTGGATTTATGTTAGCTGGAGTGGGAATATTAAATTATATAGGGTTAATGTCCACCACCTTCCATGACTTTATCTTAACTGGAGTGGGAATAGTAAATTATATAGGGTTACTATATAGCACCTTCCTTGACTTTATGTTAACTGGAGTGGGAATAGTAAATTATATATGGTTACTGGCCAGCACCTTTCCTGAGTTTATGTTAACTGGAGTGGGAATAGTAAATTATATAGGTTTACTGTCCAGCACCTTCCTTGACTTTATGTTAACTGGAGTGGGAATAGTAAATTATATAGGGTTACTGGCCAGCACCTTTCCTGAGTTTATGTTAACTGGAGTGGGAATAGTAAATTATATAGGGTTAGTGTCCAGCATCTTCTCTGACTTTATGTTAACTGGAGTGGGAATAGTAAATTATATAGGGTTACTGTCCACCACCTTCTCAGAGTTTATGTTAACTGGAGTGGGAATAGTAAATTATATAGGGTTACTGTCAAGCATTTTCCCTGAATTTATGTTAACTGGAGTGGGAATAGTAAATGATATAGGGTTACTGTCCAGCACCTTCCTTGACTTTATGTTAACTGGAGTGGGAATAGTAAATTATATAGGGTTACTGTCCAGCACCTTCCTTGACTTTATGTTAACTGGAGTGGGAATAGTAAATTATATAGGGTTACTGGCCAGCACCTTTCCTGAGTTTATGTTAACTGGAGTGGGAATAGTAAATTATATAGGGTTAGTGTCCAGCATCTTCTCTGACTTTATGTTAACTGGAGTGGGAATAGTAAATTATATAGGGTTACTGTCCACCACCTTCTCAGAGTTTATGTTAACTGGAGTGGGAATAGTAAATTATATAGGGTTACTGTCAAGCATTTTCCATGAATTTATGTTAACTGGAGTGGGAATAGTAAATTATATAGGGTTACTGTCCAGCACCTTCCTTGACTTTATGTTAACTGGAGTGGGAATAGTAAATTATATAGGGTTACTGTCCAGCACCTTCCTTGACTTTATGTTAACTGGAGTGGGAATAGTAAATGATATAGGGTCACTGTCCAGCACCTTTCCTGACTTTATGTTAACTGGAGTGGGAATAGTAAATTATATAGGGTTAGTGTCCAGCATCTTCTCTGACTTTATGTTAACTGGAGTGGGAATAGTAAATTATATAGGGTTACTGTCCACCACCTTCTCAGAGTTTATGTTAACTGGAGTGGGAATAGTAAATTATATAGGGTTACTGTCAAGCATTTTCCCTGAATTTCTGTTAACTGGAGTGGGAATAGTAAATTATATAGGGTTACTGTCCAGCACCTTCCTTGACTTTATGTTAACTGGAGTGGGAATAGTAAATTATATAGGGTTACTGTCCAGCACCTTCCTTGACTTTATGTTAACTGGAGTGGGAATAGTAAATGATATAGGGTCACTGTCCAGCACCTTTCCTGACTTTATGTTAACTGGAGTGGGAATAGTAAATTATATAGGGTTAGTGTACAGCATCTTCTCTGACTTTATGTTAACTGGAGTGGGAATAGTAAATTATATAGGGTTACTGTCAAGCATTTTCCCTGAATTTATGTTAACTGGAGTGGGAATAGTAAATTATATAGGGTTACTGTCCAGCACCTTCCTTGACTTTATGTTAACTGGAGTGGGAATAGTAAATTATATAGGGTTACTGTCCAGCACCTTCCTTGACTTTATGTTAACTGGAGTGGGAATAGTAAATGATATAGGGTCACTGTCCAGCACCTTTCCTGACTTTATGTTAACTGGAGAGGGAATAGTAAAATATATAGGGTTAGTGTCCAGCAGTTTTCCTAACTTTAATGTAGGTGAAATGGGAATAGTAATTTGTATAGGGTTAGTGTGCTGAATGTATATGTATTGTGTTAATGAAGTATGTTTTTGGATTAAATGTTGGAAAAAAATGTGATTATTTACATTTTTAAACAATTAAATTAGCTAAATTATATATGTGAGAGTTATAAATTATGAAATCCAATGACACATTTTATATTTTTAGATAAGCTTTATTTTTGTTGAAGAAAGTAGACAGATTATTTTTTTTTTATTTACAGAATGGAGTATACATTAGTAGACATACAGCAAATATGCATTTATTTGTGTCTTTTTGCAATGTTTTAAGGAAAATAAAATGTATTGATATTATCACATTTTATAACAGAAGTATTGATAATTACAAAAAAACATACATAACATTTATTACTTTTTAACATTGTTTGCAAATAAACATATTCTTACAGTATTCATATTATAATGTTTTTGTTGGCTATATACATAAAAAAAATCATTGCATATTTAATTTCTGAAGAATATTGTTTCATTTTTATTTTGTTGTTGTACATAATTAGTACATGCCAAAAAGTATATTTTTATGCTATGTATTTTTAATGATGATTAATAATATTATTGTAGGAAATGTTAATATTATTAATTTTTATATTTTATAATTATATGAAAAAAATTGTTTTCCAACATGTACATTTTGTAAGTAATTTTTAAATAATAAAAAAAATTTATTATAGTTTGTACTGTTGTGAAAAAAAATTAATGTATTATAATCATAATAATATTGTATTTATAATTATTATGAATATAATTTTTAAAGGTATTGTTTATTACAAAATAATTTAAAAAAAATTTAGATACATTTATGTTATATTTATATATGATTATAATGTTTTAATGTATTTACACTGATTTAAGTAGGGACTTTCATTTCAATGGGATTATTTTGTAACCGCTTCATGTTATTTTGGGTCATTTTGGACTGAGGAAGCTCGCGGTTGGAAGCTGCGTCGCGTTGAGCAAGGTAAGGGGTGTTTTAAGTATTAAGTGTTATTAAATACTTATGTTTAGGGTAGTTAGGATGTTTATAGTGTATTGATAGATAATTTAAAATGTTTTGGGTGTTTTTGACGTGTTAGTAATGATTTAGTTACGTCTGGTTGTTTACTGGTTGTGACGTAGTTTTCGAAGTAAATATTGTGATTAAATATGTGTTGTTTTGAAATGATGTAATTGTATTTATTAAATGTATTTGGGTGTGATTGTGTGGGTGGGTATGTTTTGTTCTGTTTTTCAGGTAAATGTTGATCGATGTTTTTTCGAAGACCAAGACGCGTTTCTTTTTTTTAAAGTGTGTGTTACTTGATTTAAGTAATAATGTTAACACACTTTTTAAATTTTTACGGGATTTCATGGAGCGTTTATTTTGATTTTTCACTTCTTTTCGGGTTTTTGAGGGTTTGGATATTATGATGGAAAGAGAGACGTTATTTCTTTTTTTTTTTACAGTGTGTTTTAGTTAATGAAACTAATAAAGTTATCACACTGTTTTTTTCACCGGGATTTCCAGGAGCGTTTGTTACTATTTTGACCTATTTTTCGGGTTTTTGAGGGTTTCACGTTTTTGGATTTGTCGAGGATGGATTTACATTGGATGTGTTGATATTTTCATTTTTGGTGCGGCAAATTTTTTATTATTACTATGGATTGACATAGAAATGGAAGGAGTATTACTTGGTGGAATTCATCTTGTATGGCTACATCAATGGTAAGTTATATTTTGTTATAATTTGGGTGGGAAATGTTATTATAGTTTATTGTTATATATATTATATTTACAGAAATAATATTTAATTGTACAGATATATTTCCTATATGAAAATGAAATGTATCTGACAATTATATATTATTTAGGAAAATATAGTATTAATATATGATTGCAATTGTTTATTGTATTGACCTATTTCATTTATTAGCTGTGTGTATGTTAATTATAAAATGCTTTTGGCTATTAGTGATAGGTAGTCTAGGCCATTTGTTGATGGGTATAGGTTTACTTGACTTTGTAGTAGATCAAACATTTGTTTGGTTTGTTTAGTTAATTTAGGACCTATTTGAGTAACAGATTGTTGCATCCTTAATTCTTGGTAGCTTTGTTCTTTTTGTAGAGATTCCAGGAGTTTTTGTAGGGTAGGTTTCCCTCTGCTTGTAGTTGCTTGGAAGGCATTATGCCATCCTTCAACACTATTGTTTGTTTTGGATTGTTTATTTAAGGTACTCAGGTATACATTCCACCAAGGAATGTGGAACTTTGGTTGTCTTCTATGTCCTGATCGATGTAATCTTCCCACCCAGGTGTCCTCAAAGTAGTCTAGGAGTTGGCTTAATTTGTCTTCGTTCTTTTTGTAATAGGGACTTTCAATTAGAATATTATAGTGTTCTGCTACATCTGTTACAGGTACGTATGCTAGTGCTATTAGTTTTTTAACCTGGTAGGCAAAAGTACTATCTGTAGCATATTGTACACTTAGGTGCCGATCACGATCCGGTAAAAAATGTCCCCGTACGACTCGTATCGGGTCTTTTTACCGTACGAATCGTACAAGTGCCGTACGAACTGGCAATCACGATTCGCATGGTAAAAAGTCCATACGAACCGCACTGGGAATATTTCCCCACACGTCCTCGGGTCGGAAAATGTGTCCGACACGTCCTCGTACGATTCACCGTACAAACGTGAAAGGTGAACTCCGACCGGGGAATCACGATCCATCCCGGGCGTCCGAATGTACAACCGTATGGTGAAAAGACCGTCCGCACCGAACTCCCATAACAACCATGGAGACGTCCAAACAGGTGCCCGGTACGTGCCGTACCCCCCCCAGCCCCCGTAGGTACGCGCCGACCCCCCCCCCAGCCCCCGTAGGTACGCGCCGACCCCCCCCAGCCCCCGTAGGTACGCGCCGACCCCCCCCCAGCCCCCGTAGGTACGCGCCGACCCCCCCTGTGTGTACACCCGTGTACGGTGCGTACCCCCCGTGTACGCTCGAGTCGGACCCCCCCGTGTACGCTCGAGTCGAACCCCCACCCGTGTATGTACGGTGCGTACCCCCCCGTGTACGCTCGAGTCGGACCCCCCCGTGTACGCTCGAGTCTGACCCCCCCGTGTACGCTCGAGTCGAACCCCCCCGTGTACGCTCGAGTCGTACCCCCACCCGTGTATGTACAGTGCGTACCCCCAGCGCTACGCGCTGGGGGTACGCACCGTACATACACGGGTGGGGGTACGACTCGAGCGTACACGGGGGGGTTCGACTCGAGCGTACATGGGGGGGTCCGACTCGAGCGTACACGGGGGGGTCGGACTCGAGCGTACACGGGGGGGTCCGACTCGAGCGTACACGGGGGGGTCCGACTCGAGCGTACACGGGGGGATCCGACTCGAGCGTACACGGGGGGGTCCGACTCGAGCGTACACGGGGGGGTCCGACTCGAGCGTACACGGGGGGGTCCGACTCGAGCGTACACGGGGGGGTCCGACTCGAGCGTACACGGGGGGGTCCGACTCGAGCGTACACGGGGGGTCCGACTCGAGCGTACACGGGGGGGTCCGACTCGAGCGTACACGGGTGGGGGTACGACTCGAGCGTACACGGGGGGGTACGCACCGTACATACACGGGGGGTACGCACCGTACACGGGTGTACACACAGGGGGGGTCGGCGCGTACCTACGGGGGCTGGGGGGGGGTCGGCGCGTACCTACGGGGGCTGGGGGGGGGTCGGCCCGTACCTACGGGGGCTGGGGGGGGTCGGCGCGTACCTACGGGGGCTGGGGGGGGTCGGCCCGTACCTACGGGGGCTGGGGGGGGGTCGGCGCGTACCGGGCCACCTACTCTGGTCGATTCGTGCCGTACTTCGCTTTTGCGGCACTTTTTGGGTGCCGTGAAAATATTGCCGTCCGGACTGCTGTCGGTTCGAATCGTAATTCCTGGTTCGTGAAACGCTGCCTGAAAGCGTCCCGACGTCACGTCGCAGCATTCCCGGATCACATTCGTATGTATATTTTCGTCGGTCGGTGTTTTTTACGATTCGTACGGAAATGGTGTTTCCGTGCGAATCGTAATTCCATGTTTGTAAAGTTTTACAACCGGGTACGAGTCGGACGGGGAATTCGCTCCGACCGACGGTTCGTACGCGGTTTTTAACGGATCGTAATCGGCACCTTAGGGTGGACTTTTGCAGATGTCTCCATAGACTCTGGTTAAAATGATAATAGCAACCTTGGATTGCTGTGTGTGGATAATTTTTTAGTATTGAATTGATCATGGCTAATTCGAAATCAATAATTATTTTTTGTGGGAAATAATTATTGGTTTCTTCTTTAATTTTGGTTAATATTTCTATGTATGTTGTTTGCTGTTTATTTGGTAAGAGGGCATAGATGAATGGAATGTTAGAATGTTGGTACAATCCATGCACTGTGTACAGCTGGTAAAATGGTTTTGGACAAACTTTAAAAGTTCCATCCATCATCCAAGTGTCACATTGTTGTAATTTCACTAAATTGTTTGCAGTAGCAAACATAATTATTCTTTTCTCAGGAGATTTGTTGTCAAAAAAAATAAATGGTTCATTAGTGTGAGTTATGCTTAATTCTGGGGGAATGATTACTGTATCAAATGTTTTAGGGGTAGGTAAAGTTTTGGTAGTTAGTTTTTTTTGTCTAGCTATAGTTCTTTTTAAACAATCAATTGGGGGTAATTGTGCTGATGCATGGTGTGGTATTTTTATTAATTGTTCTTTGAGTATTTGGGTGGTGGGTTTATCAGTGCTAGTACTTGCTTCTTTAATGTTTAAAAGAGCATTTCTAACTCCAATCTCTGTAATATTGGGGGGGTGATTATGTTCTTTTACAGAAAGAACAGTGGTTTCTTTTGTAATAGCTCTACCATAGCATTTGTTTGAGTAGTATTTGCTACATTTCCAAAACATTTTCAGACCACTTTGCTTTTCTTGTGTATATACATAACCCATATAACATAACAACATTTTATTTTTTTGAGACGTTATAAATTCAGCACCTTCAGTCATGTTGTTCTGTATTATGCTAGGGGAGATGAAAAAATATTTTGTAAATATAAACAATGTTATCGATATTTTAAATATATTTACATTTTAGTGAATATACTTACAATGTATAATTTGATGTGTTGAAAGATGTTAATTAGCTGACTTCAAGCTTTCAGTTTAATCTTGGAGATAGATTTTCTGTTGATAAGAGAAAAAAATTTATTAATAGTTGGATACATTTTTTTGAATGTGCTACTGTTTTAAGGGGAAAGTAACATTCTGGCTGCGTATTTTAGGCTGTTTAATGATTGAGGTTTATATACTTACTTATTTCTTTGGTCCAGTAGGTGATTGCGTAGAAGGTAGTTTTGGATGGTTCAGTGGTTTTCTGTAGAGGAGACAAATAAGGAATAAATATTTTTTAGAATTATTTTTTTATTTAATAGTTGTAGGTGGGTAGGAAAAAGTAAAACAATACTTACATTGATTAATATTAGAGTTGTGGGGATGTCCAAAATATTTCTGTCTTTTTAGAAGGTATCTATAGAGGCGAAATGAATGTAATTAAATGAAGTGCAGTACATTCATTTATAGAAATAGTTTCAGCTGTAGCATTCTAGATTAGTTGCTTTATAAACAGAGTTTAACTTACTTTCTGTAGTTGTTAAATTTTCTTTTGGACTGTAATTCTTCTTTCAGGAAACAGTTGAGTAGAGTTTCGTCTTATTTCTTCTTTTCAGTTTGTAGTGTGAAAGAGATGTTGAAATGTAGTGTTTTTATAGTGTGCAATTAATTAGTAGCTTCATTTCATTGGTTTAATTTGAAATGTGAGCATGTCATTGGTCCACCTAAATTTTTTTTTTCTTTTCTGGCTGTTTGTTTCCTTGTAAGGGAAACGCTAATTAGCAACTTATTAGTAGTAAGTCATTGTTTATTTGTAGTATTAAATGCTTTAAAGAGATTTTAAATGTGGTTTAATGCATGTATAATAATTATAAAATTATTTATGTAGTGAAATGTATTCATATTGTTTATGGAATGTTTATTTTTAAATGTATGTGTTTGAACGAAAATTTTAATGTTATTTACGTGTTTTATTATGTATTGCAATGTTAATGTATGTGTTGTGCTTAAAGTATATTTTCTTCATAGTTTTTTAGATAGTCGATATTGTGAAATATTCTATATTTTGGTTGTCTATATTTCTGGTTTCGATAATTTTGTCATTTACATTGTCATTTAAGAGTAGACGATAATTTTGTTAACGATATTTTTAACTTCGATATAATGATATACGATATGTTGTTAAGACGATATTGTGTACTCGATATTTTTGTATTTTGTTTAATAAGTATGGTGAGTCGATAATATTGTAGTCGATAATTTAGCAACGATATTTTAAGTAGTCGATATTTTGGTAATCGATATTATGTCAGTGATCCGCTCCAGTGTTGTGGTTCTTGATGAGCCACAATATGTTTTGCAACAGAAAGCATACGTGGTTTCCTAGGATTTGAGATAAAAATGATAACATGATAAAATAATACAATCACAAAATGTGCTGCTTGATTCCATATAATTTTTTATTTTTTGCCACATAATTTAGTCAACCCTGCTGTATAATTTAGTGATATCATAGTATGTTTTTCACTCAGAACTTGTGGAAAATAGCTGTGAAACAGCTCATTCATACTGCTGTGTCTGTTTATGCTTTGCATTTCTGATGCACTTTTACTGGTAAGAAAATTGTGCGGCAAGCAACAACAAACACTTGCTTCAAGAATTTATTAAACTTTTTACACCATAAAAAGTATTGACAAGATCAGGTCTATAAAAGGCAAAGAGTTATCATCATTCCATGAGATGGTTGAATACTATAGAAAGTTTGTTAAAGATTTTGCTGGTAGAACATACAATATGAGGAAGTTGTTAAAAGAAAAAATAGAATTTCTATGGGAGAGTGAATATTGAAAGGAATTTGAGTGGGGAAAGGAAGAACTAAGTCATGCTCCTTCTTTACAAGCTTATGATCCAATGTGTGAGACAAAGCTGGTCTGTGATGCACGTGCAAAGGGCTTAAGGGCCCATCTAATTCATACAAGAAATGGCCAAAAGAAGCTCACTGTGTGTGTGTCACAAGCCTTGAAAGAAGCTTCATGTAATTATTCAGTTATAGAGAGAGTATTTCGTAGTTTTCTACGCAGTAAACAGATTCAAACTTTTTTTGTGGGGGATGAAATTTGCAGTTCAGACAGACCAAAAACCTTTGGTAGAATTTTTTGAACAAAAGGAACTTGATTGTCTACACTCTTGCATTTGAAGGTGGGTTGTATGTCTACAGGAATACTGCTTCACAGTGCAGTATATACCAGGAGCAGGAAATGGACTGTTTGCCAAGACTGGTTAAAATGTGAGCTCTGCCTGATGTGGAGGTGGAAGACACAGTAGAGGAAGATGTCAGTGTTTGCCAAGTTATCCAAGGGAACTTTCAGGATAATAAATGGTTAGAAGAATTAGAGAACGATGAGGAACTAAAAGATGTAATCGATTTGTTATTTGCAGAGAAACCAAGCAAGAGGTTGTTGAAAAAGTGTAGCAGAAGTTGGTGTAAGCTAAGAAATGAACTTACAGTTGACAATGGGTTTCTTTGCTAGGGACGAGATTAGTACATCCATGGAGTTTGCATCAGAAAAAGCAGCAACCGGCACATGTGGGCAATTTAGGAATAGTAAAGACAAAAGATAGATTTTGAAGAGATTCCTGGTGGCCAGTGTAGGAAGGTGAATATCTGACTATGGTTACCCCCAACTTTTTGCCTAGTGTCTAGCTGGTTTTTCGACTTAGTTGGCCTGAGATCCTGCCATTCAGGGTCTCAGGCTGTCTGCTCTCTCTTTAAAATGGACTCCATGTACCCCAGGTACATACACAATTGGGAGGGATCACCTTATCAGCCCCTGTACAGTGCACCATAGGTACCCAGGGCATAGGTGTACCCTAGGCCTACCAGGGGCTGCAGCATGTATTATGCCACCCCTGGCCTGGCCTCACAATCAGACACAACTGGCTGATCACTCAGCTGGGGATCACCCCTTGCTTAGATATAGTATACCTGTATCTACACTTAAAATAGACACATGTGTACCTGTGAGCCACTCCTATGGCAGGCCTTAACAATCCTGGAGGCAGAGTGCTTGGTAACATGTGAGATGGTGCTCTAGCATGAGCTGAGCCTGTCTGCAGCTTTCGGAACCATGTCCTTATAGCTGTTCTATGATATTGCCTACCATATACTCTCAAGTGCCTTATAATCTTAAACGGTTATGGTAACTATGGTTTGGCTTTATCAAAACATGTTGTGTAAGGTGTCTAACACTTTGGAATAATACCCCCATACCATTTCTGGTGATGAGGATATTATTCCTCCCTTCTAGAGGGAGAGACATGTTAAAATCCTACTTTGCTGTTTAACTCTAACCAAAGCCTCAGCATCACAAAATGGATGCTGCTGCCACAGACACGAGTCTGACCTCCTGCAGCTGGGAGCCCTCCCAGCCAGGGAGGCCTGGACAATGGGTTTCCTGCTTGGGGAGGTGCTAGCACCTCCCCAGACAGACTTTAGTGTATTGGGGCAGGGAGGGCTGAAAGGAATGAGACACTGCCTGGGGCACACAAGGTGTCCCATGCATAGTCCGGTGCAAACCGGTGCTGGGGCACTCCAGCCCCAGTCCTGGCGCAAAACTGGACAAAGAGACGGGGTGTAACCACCCCCCCTCCCTGGTCCCACCCATAGGAGGGACCTAGCAGGTAAACCCGCCCCCCAGATTAGTATAAGAGTGGGAGCTGGGTCCTTAGGATTTTAGATTATCCTGAAATCCTGCAACTTGAACAGAAACTCTGGACCTTCGACATTCAACGAAAAGAAGACTGAAGAATCTCCCTTGTGGCCAAGGAGTGGCCATCCTGTGCAAACAGGCACCATCAAGCGACCTGCCGTTTGATTTGTCCACGTTCTACGAGGAACCGACTGCAGACCCCGACCAGCGCCATGACTTCCAGACTTCTCCGACCCTGATCCACATCCACAGTAAAGCTGACATCCGTGGAGGCGACGAGAGACGTGGGACCGGCTACCTGGGAAAATTGGCTACTAGCTTCCAGCGCTGCTTCTGAGGCATCCTCGAAGTTGTGCTCTGGGGATTGAGAAGGCCCAACCCCGAGCACCATCTGCACCGAAGATCAGCCCTCCACACTCCACGAGTTCTGCGTGGGGCCCTTCTGTATTTTCCTGCTTGACGCGTCTGTCCGGTTGCTGGCCCGTTGGCTAGTGACCTCTGCGACGATACACCTGTAACTTTCCACCACTGGTTTGGCTCCTCCAGACTGGCCCTTGCTTCCCTGCAAAAGAGAAGCACCCCAGACCTTCCTGGTCTGCAACAGAAGCAAGTCCTCCATCCTGCGTGGGTTACGCTTGCCAAGGCTTGTTGGGTCCTAACTCGACATCAATGCCGCCAACAGCAAGAGCCTTCATGAGACAGCTCGCCTCCTGGTTCTGGTCATCCTCGACGCCTCCTGGTACCCGTGGCTGCTGCGACAAGCTTCACCTCTTCATGACATCGCCTGGTTCCTTCCTGGTTCCTTCCTGGCTCCTGGCTGGTGACCTAGACTCTGTCCCCTCTGCTTGCAGGTCTCCTTCTTCCTGATTCCAATCTTGGGATCCACCGGACACTCTTCACTGACTGCCTGTCAGCATCTTTCTTCAGGCATCCATAGGAGTCGACGGCGAAACCCAAACATTCTATTTTTATATATCTGTTGTGGTGTCCTTTCATTTGATATTCAAGGGGTTACAAATGGTATAACAGCTGGCTTCACATGCCATTCAGAGTTTAGCCTAAGACTGCTCATGTTAGATGTCTTTCACATCTAACATGGGCTTCAATTGGAATTCCATAGAGCATATCATCAAGCCCATTATCGCCGTTTTAGCGGCAGTTTTCTTCCGATAAAGCGGCGATAATTTTATCGCCTGGCTTGTCAATATGCCCCAGAGTTCGCTATCCATGGAATGGGAACTTAGAATGTGATGAGGTAATGGAATCAGAATGTGGGGAGCTGTGAGGGACAGGTAAAGAGCTGCTGGCGAGATGTCTGGAAATAAATACAAGTTCCCTGTCATCTTTGTGGAGGAACAATGCAGTAACCAATCAAAAGACATGGAAAGGAGTAGTACTTCATGGCAGTCGAAAACAGAAGATTGACAAGCTGGGTCACGAATGAGAAGTAGGAACATGAGTGATGAGGAAATGTCAACCAAAGATAAGCCAATTGAGAGCAGGGAGGCTCCAATGTTGTGGTTCTTGATGAGCCACAATATTTTTTGCACCAGAAAGCATATGTGGTTTCCTAGGATTTGAGCTAAAAATGATAACATAATAAAATATTATGATCACAAAATGTGCTACTTGATTCCATATAATTTTTATTTTTGCCACATAGTTTAGTCAACCCTGCTGTATAATTTGGTCCTCTTATGCCACATAATTCACTGGCCCTGGTAGATACATAGTATCCTGACCTGTTATTCATCGTTTAGCGTGTCAGTCTCCAAGAGTAGCTCAAACTACACTTCCTTGTCATAGTATGATATTCACTCAGAACCTGTGGAAAATAGCTATGAAACAGCTCATTCATACTGCTGTGTCTGTTTATGCTTTGCATTTCTGATACACTTTTACTGGTAAGAAAATTGTGCGGCAAGCAACAAAAAACACTTGCTACGAGATTTCATTAGACTTTTTATACCATATAAAGTAATGACAAGATCAGGTCTATAAAAGGCAAAGAGTTATCATCATTCCATGAGATGGTTGAATACTATAGAAAGTTTGTAAAAGTTTTTGCTGTTACGACATACATTATGAGGAAGTTGTTAAAAGAAAGAATAGAATTTCTATGGGAGAGTGAATATTGAAAGGAATTTGATTGGGGAAAGGAAGAACTAAGTCCTGCTCCTTCTTTGCAAGCTTATGATCCAATGTGTGATACAAAGGTGGTCTGTGATGCAAGTGCAAAGGGCTTAAGGGCCCATCTAATTCATACAAGAAATGGCCAAAAGAAACTCACCGTGTGTGTCTCACAAGCCTTGAACGAAGCTTAATGTAATTATTCAGTTATAGAGAGAGTCTTTGGTAGTTTTCTGGGCAGTAAACAGATTCAAACTTTTTTTGTGGGGGATGAAATTTGCAGTTCAGACAGACCACACACCTTAGGTAGAATATTTTGCAAGAAAGTAACTTGATTGTATACACTCTTGCATTTGAAGATGGGTTGTACGTCTACAGGAATACTGTTTCACAGTGCAGTATATACCAGGAGCAGGAAATGGACTCACTGTGTGTGTCTCACAAGCCTTGAAGGAAGCTGAATTTAATTATTCAGTTATAGAGAGAGTCTTTGGCAGTTTTCTGGGCAGTAAACCGATTCAAACATTTTTTGTAGGTAATGAAATTTGCTGTTCAGACAGACCACAGGCCTTTGGTAGAAATTTGTTTTGCACAAAAGGGACTTGATTGTATACACTCTTGCATTTGAAGGTGGGTTGTATGTCTACAGGAATACTGCTTCACAGTACAGTGTATAAAAGGGAGCAGGAAATGGACTGTTTGCCAAGACTGGTTAAAGTGTGTGCTCTGAATGATATGGAGGTGGAAGACACAGTAGAGGAAGATGTCAGTGTTTGCGAAGTTACCCAAGGGAGCATTATAGAGAGTAAATGGTTAGAAGTATTAGAGAGCAATAAGGAACTAAAAGATGTAATTGATTTGTTATCTGCAGAGAAACCAAGCAAAAGGGAGTTGAAGAAGTGCAGCTGTAGTCGGTGGAAGCTAAGACATGAACTTGCAGTTGACAAAGGGTTTCTATTGCTAAGGAAGAGACTAGTACCACCAAGGAGATGTGTCAGAAAAAACTGCAACTGGCAGATGTGGGTAATTTAGGAAAAGTAAAAACAATAGGGAGACTTTGAAGAGATTCCTGGTGGCCAGTGCTTGATCATGATTAAAAGTGTATGGCTAGGGAGAGCGTAGAGTGTGTGGCATGTGACACAGGTTAGAGAACTAGTAATATCCCTATGCTGTGAAAACTTTTTAAGAAAGAAAGTTACCTTTGCTATTTGCTCAAAGATAACGGAGAATTCCAGAGATATCGAAAATCATTTCAAAAATTGTGGAATAAAGCACAAACCATCAGCTTTGTATCACCCATAGACCATTGGTGCTACTGAGAGACTGGTAAAAACATTGAAGGAGGGGATACAATTGGCCAGAGCAAATGGCCTTAATGGGAAAATAGAGTTGTTTCTGAGCATAACTGGATATTGTATGTCTCCATACTTCACCACAGGCAACTCTCCTTTCAAGCTGTGATGGTTGAATACTATAGAAAGTTTGTAAAATATTTTGCTGGTAGGACATACAATATGACCTTATTGTTAAAAGAAAAAGTAGAATTACTATGGGGGAGTGAATATTGAAAGGAATTTCAATGGGGAAAGGAAGAACTAAGTCATGCTCCTTCTTTGCAGGCTGATGATCCAATGTGTGATAGAAAGGTGGTCTGTGATGCATGTGCAAGGGTCTTAAAATCCCATCTCACTGCGTGTGTCTCACAAGCCTTGAAGGCAGCTCAAGGTAATTATTCAGTTAAAGAGAGAGTCTTTGGCAGTTTTCTGGGCAGTAAACATAGTCAAAGGTTTTTGTGGGGGATGAAATTTGCAGTTCAGACAGAGAACAAACCTTTGGTAGAATATTGTGCATGAAAGGGACTTCATTGTATACACTTTTTCATTTGAAGGTGGGTTGTAGGTGATGGAGCAAGGTTTCGTATTTTAGAAACTTGCTTGTATGCAATCCTCTCAAATAAAATGTAACTACGTAACCAACAAGTCTTGTAATACTAATATTGCATTACATACAAACATATTGTATCCAGGGGACGCTTGCCTATGTGAATTACTAACAAATAACCAGAGTGTCTAAAATGGCCACCAAAAATGCTGGAAAGTCTCTGCGCATGCGTCTACTGCATCTACGTAGTATGACGTCTTCATTCGCTTGGGGGGAAAACTTTGCAGCTGGGCAATAGCTATAAATATGGCCTCTTGAAACTCACATGGTAATGCACATGTAATCGCATAAACTAAACCTATAAGTTATACTAAGCACTAATGCAAATAGATTTAAATAAGTAAATGGGGATAGAGTAGAGATAAGTGGTAAACAGTGTAATTATTTATTGTCATATTCTAACGTGTCTTTTTCTGACTTTATTATTAGTTCATATTTGGGCCTCAGATGGTGACTGAAATCCCTACCCCACCTAATCCGCGCGCAGGCACAGAGAAACTTGCCGGAAACCATGATGGCACACTTGAAACACAGCCAAGGCAAAATTGGACGAAGATGCCTGGGAAGGAAAATTATTGACCCGAACATGCAACAATTTTGAATCAAAGGTATAAACTTGTATTGATCATAATGTGAAATGCGGGTGGGAGTAAAGCTATGGGAAAGTAAATTAAGGGGCGGAAACATAGAACAATAGCCAAAAGAGAAAGTATTACTTTTAATATGGTGTGATTAACTCACCTCCTTGCCCTGACCAATCAGAATATTGCAACTTTGGGTGTGGTACACGGATACAGAATAGTATAATTGAGGTACGTTAGCTAGAGACTTTGTCAGACTTGTCAGATCTGTCATTCTGACTCGTCACCGACCCAACACTTATGCTGCTACAGATCCTGGCTGAGACACTGTCTCAGACCCTGCTGCTGCTGCCAGAAACTCCCTTCGAGAAAACGAGATACTGATCTAATAATCTAGAAGGGGATATCGGAAGAGGGACATTCGAGGAGAGTAATGCCAATGAGGGGTGCGACGCTGACGTTGCACTTAGTAGAGATCACCTTCCTAGATCCGAATCTGCCTGATCTCCTGTCTCCATGCTGTCTTGGGAGATTCTATCTGGCCCATCTTTAAGGAGTTGGGTTCATATATCACTTTAGGTAAATATAAATCTGTAAAACCTGTCTTTGTACCTGCTCTCTCTTTCCCTCTCTTTCCAGGTACCGTCTTCATTGATCATTATTATGACTTTGCTATACTAGACTTTTATCTTGCCTCTTGAGAGAAGGTGCTAGACTGTATTTTGATCCACAAAATTATTGATTTAGATAAAGATTTTAAAACTTTTTAAGTTTGTGGTTATTTCAAGTCCAAAGTTAAATGTCATTTTCTACCTTAAACTATCTCAGCAACCTGATTCATTGAGTAAAGGGATTATTAAGGAGATAATATTGGTAAGACTTGGTAAAGGTGAAATATCAAATTACAGGTAAAACTCAATACTGATGACAGCGGGGTTTACTAGCTTATCTGTGTGAATGTTTTGGGCCCAGGTGAGTATTAGGTATGTGTGTGTATAATCCGAGCTGGTGACCCGCACTCTATCAGTATTTTCTTGGTAGCAGAGGCATGGTTAGGTACTAGTTAGTTAGGTAAAAAATATTGTGGATTGAATAATTTGATTTATGCACTAACAACTGCTATTCGTTAATTCTTATGCATTGTTTCATGTCGTCTGGAAATTCCCGGGAAGCCATACTGCAGTGAGGTTTTTTTCTAGATCAGGAAAGTGCTGAAAGTTATGCAGAACTAGAAGCACTAATTTAGGGACTATTTTTCTTTTTCGTGTGAAAGTGAGAGTAATTGGTGTTCACTGGTGATACTTTGGTCTTATATCACCTAGAAAGGGTATAACTGAAGGACTAGCAGGTTCTCTGATGCTTGTGTGAAGAGTAAGCGGAAGGGTTTTACTCGTAGTGTGTAAAGAGTAAACAGAAGAGGTTTGCTCGCAGTAAAAGGTTGACTATTCTTTGAATTTAGAGGATCAGACACAGTAGCGAATGTTTCTATGTTGTTGTTTAATGAAAATTTCATGTAAAATCGTGAGAAAATAAGTTTTGGTATTACCTTGTAAAGGAGGGGCCTGTTGCGGGTGCTGCACTGACGTCACAGAGGGCCGCGCTGGGATTGGTTAAAACAGCGGGCGTGTGACTGATACGAGAATTGTGAAGGAGGGGTCAGTAGTAGCGAGTGATACTGACATCATAACGAGCCACGCTAGTATTGGCTAAATGCACAGTGGAAAACAAACCCTGATTGGTTGCAAGACTAGAAGACGCTATATTATTGGAGAAGTGTATTAAGAAAAAGCGGACATTTGAATACCTATAACATAGAAATCCCAAGAATAATGATAGATAGTGGATTTTGTATATACGATCCGACATCAATAGGAATTCGCCCAGACAGAAGATATCTGGCTTTGCACACGAACGGTACATAAAAGGGAGATCGCGCAAAATGTACGGAGAAAAAAGAAAATTTCATTTATGCAGAAAATTAAGAATTATTTAAAAAAGGATAAACCCATTAAAACTAGCGAGGGAATTCTCATTCCTCCTCCGAAAACTCCTGTATCTAATATGATGGTAGAAAGAGGTTAACATACTTGCGTATGGTTAGAAAATTGAATAGAATATACAAAGGATGATGGAATATTGGCGTTCCCAGAGTACGGAACATTTAATGGAAGAATTTTACATAATTTACGCACTAGAATGAATGAGTTAGAACCAAGAACCAGATTAACTCAGTATAAAGCACTAGAAGAATGGGAGACTGAGGCATTTGTGCGAGATAGATCCAGACGTGACAGGAATTTGAGTAGATATTATCCAAAATTTCCACGTGAAACCCGAGATAAGCAGATGAAACAGTGGAGAGAGGCAATGCTAACTGAAGGGTTATATCCCGTATTGATGGCTGAGGAACAGACAGGAGGAAAGTGCACAGAAAAGAAAAAGCATTTAGCATCAACGGGTTGCGGAGACTCAGGAGATGATTATTTAAAACATATCTTAATGAAAAATCTTCCGCCTTATCAAGAAAGACTTAATAGAACTACTCTGAGTGCTCTGATTCTAGATACACCCTTAGTGCCACAAATAGTAAATGAGAGAACAATGGAAAGGGGACTTCAGGAAAAAGAAAGAGAAGCAATAAATAAGAATAGAGATGAATTAATACAGAAGATAACTCAGTTAAACGCACATCCCGAAGCTCTGACTATACCAGTGACTATAGGTCCTGTTGTCCCATTGTACGGGGATAAATCAAATTGTCCTAAACTGCCTGTCATGACTACACCCATTATTGTGCCAAGAAAAGAGAAGCTAGTAGTCGATGACCAAGCTAGTGATTGCGAGACTGTAATTTCATTAATGGACTTGCCGATAAGAGGGCAAATAAATGACACACCCTGAAGAGTCACACCAGGTTGCTCAAAAGAAGTATGAATAGAGACACCCACCAGATCAAAATGTGCAAAATTTGTAACTCCAGAAGAAATAGAAAGAGAGGCACAGGAAATAGAGAGACCAAATCCACCACCGAAAATATTAGACATATTCAAATTAAGAGTTGAATTAGAAAAATGATAGCTGGAAATGTAGGACTAGATAGGTTAAATACTTATAGGGAGAAAGAATTGCTGTGTATTTGCAGAAGCATAACTCGAAACACAAGAGCCCTTCATGAAAAATTAGTAAATTTAGCCTCTGAAATGGGAATAGAAATCGGGCGATCCAAAGTATTGCAAAAACCTTATAGAGCAGAATTTTCTGATGAGGATTTGGAAAAGATGAATGTATCAGGAAGAAAATTACAGGTTAAAGAATTAATGGCTATATTGCAAAAATGGGGAGATTTAGACAGGTGGAAAGTTCGCTGGTCAAACAAAAAGGAGGAAGCCCAGCAAATCAGATAACCTCTGAATATGTAATGAAAGAAACAGAGAAGGCAGAAAAGTTATACCCAATGAGGGAAGTTCCAGGAGGGGGTTATGTACATGTCCCATGGACTCGACAGGATATTTTATCATTTACAAATGATTTCTCTAAATTGAGAGAAAAACCAGTGGAATGGTACAGGCAAGTTGAAAGGTTTGTGAAAGTGTTGAAAGTTTTGTTGAAAGATCTCAATGGTCTTTTTGACATGGTGGTGCCTTCTGATTTGTGGACTGAATGTAAAATTACAGTTGATTGGCCTAATGATGAGTACCCGAGAAATGAGAAAACAGGAGCTCCATCAGAGGAAGTTATGAAGAAATCTAACCAAGTAATCACTTTCTTAAAGGTAAAATTCCCCCAAAAGAAACAGATTGGATAACAATAGACAGAACAACCCAGGAAAAAGATGAGTCTGTACATGCGTACTATGAGCGCCTCCTACAGGTGTTTAAACAGTACAGTGGTTTTGAGAGTATTTGGGATAAGGACATGACACATTTTGTGTATCATTTTGTGTTAAGGTTACAAAAAGAAATATCTGAAATAATTAAGCAGCATAATTTGTGCTGGCAAGCAAAGCCAAAAGATGAAATTTTAAAATATGCAAAATATTGTGGAGATGAAATTGACACTAGACGAAAGTGATGTGGGCTCAAGTGAAATTAGCAGAACAGCAACAACTCCAGTTACAAAATCAGTCAGGAAATACAGGAAGGGTGCAAGGTCATGGTGAAAATAATGGGGGTAAACCGAAAGGGCGGTTGAACATAGAAGAGCCCAAAAAAAAGTGTCCTTGTCATGGGCGCGGAAAATTGGGGCATTGGAAAAACGAGTGTAAAAGTATACAGCATAATTATGGACCAAATCAACATTTAAATCCACAGACGCAGAATGAGGTGCTAATGAATCAACCGCAGCACGTTGTAAACCTACAGAATCAATTGCCACCAGCCCCTTTACCAAATTTTGTGAGTCAAGCCAAGTACAGTGCGGACACCGGATTCCAAGAAGGAAGTGGTAAGAAAAATTACATAACATCGTGGTTTCTTTTTCATGATACGTATTTTGGAGATCAAGATCAATGACGGTGCCTGAGAGGGGAGGTAAAGGAGTGCGTACTTGGTGCATCCATACCGGTAGATCAGTCAGGTCCGTATATTGATGGAAAGGTAGAAGGAAATGACATTACCTTTTTATTGGACACTGGTGCTACCCGTTCTACTGTGATAACAGCAGACATCCCAAACCTACCCCTCTTGGGAGAAGCAATCCAACTAGTGGGCGTTTCTAATAAACAAATTAGGACCCCTATTACAAAACCAATGGAAGTGTGCATTGGAAATAATGCACAAGTTTGTGGTGTGCAATTCTAGTCCTGTGAATTTATTAGGAAGAGACTTGTTGTGCAAAATGAATTGCACCATATTTTGCACACCAGACAGTGTTGCCATTCAGACCCCTGATGAAGATGGAATATATAAAATCATGTTAGCCGAACAAGGAACCGAAGTAGATGAGTTATATTCTGTAATGAACAAAGATGACTTACCCAATGAGGCCAAAACAACAGTGAATCCTGAAGTGTGGGATTTTAAAGGAAAAGAAGTAGGGTTGATGACAGATGTAGACCCTGTTAAGGTGACTGTGAAAGAAGGTGCAGTTTATCCCAATACTCGACAATACAAGATGAGTCCCGAAGTAAAGGCTGGTGTTGCAGCAGCAATTGATCGAATGGTCAAACAAGGTATCTTAAAAGAAATCATGAGTAGTCCCTGTAATTCACCTATAATTGGCATTAAGAAACCAAACAGAAAATATAGGTTAGTTCAAGATTTTAGAAAGATAAACAAGATTGTTGTGTCATGTTACCCTATAGTACCCAACCCTGCAGTGATTTTGTACCAAATACCATGGAGTGCCAGATGGTTTACTGTAATTGATTTATGTCATGCTTTTTTCTCCATCCCACTGCACCCTGATAGCCAGTTTTTATTTTATTTTAAATTTGTGGATCGTATATATGTTTGGAATTGCGTTCCTCAAGGGTACATAGGGCCATATCAGCAACGGCCAGCGATAATTATCGCTGGCCGTGCTTAGCGATAATTTTCTTATCGCTGGCTATCTCTGCTTTTTATCGCCCTGGTAGCGCGTTATCATCAACGCGCTGCTCCAGAGCGATAAAAATTCCAGAGATAGCGTTGTTATCGCTGTTTTGCAGGGAACATCGCTGGTTTTCCAGCAATGTTCCCTGCAAAAGGGTGATAACCTTGCTGATACGACCCTGTGGTTGTATCAGCATCATCCACCCCCAATGTTAGGGGTGGCTTAGTCAGGATTTTAGCAGATGTTAGTTTTTGGAGAAAAAGAACAGTTTTCTCCAAAAACGTCTGCTAAAATGCAAGGGCATCCTTGCTGATAGCGCAAAGACGCGTTATTGCTCTTCTAACATGTAGTGTATGTCAGGAATGCCCACTTTGCATCTCATTAGAGATACAAAGGTAGGCGTAGTGTAAAAGGGTGCTAGCATGCGAATACGCATGTTAGCATCCTCTTGCTGATAAGGCGTTGGTTTTATCAATTATTCCACTTGAAACGCCGAGGGTGTTTTTAAGTATATTTGAATATTTTACTCAGAATTGGTTTTAACACACGATCGCTTAAACCTGTTTTAAAATTGCTCTGCTTACTATTATTTCGCACTTTGCACTTTGTACTTGATCCTACCTGCTTCAGTCAAACTCCTTTGCCCCGGTCCGACGTGGCTTGTGCCGTTGCGCGGAGGGCTTCGCAGGAGTTCCAATAAGGAAGCACTTCCAGCGAGGGTTAGCGCACTAGCTTTTTGTGCCCCACCACTACATAATCGCATGGACTCTCGCACACGCAGCGGGCGCGCCGCTGGCGCGCCAAAGGCACGCCTAAGGCAAGCCCTTCTGCGCCCGTCCGCGGCCGGCCGGGGCTAGGGGCGCCCCACTATGCCCAAGTCTTATCCTATTCAGCTATTGAACTGCGTAACAATCAGGCGAATTGGCCAATCGACCCCTGCCTAAAAACCTATCTATCTACCATAGGTATCCTTCACCCCAGGTATGGGTCGGCTGAACTCCCTACTCTACCGCTCAGAGAGTGCCCTCCGGCCAATTCAGTTGAAACCCCGGACCATATCTCTCCCCCGCCCTCTAATAAGACGTGCATGGTGTTTTATTATCTTAACACTCGCTCGTTGCCTAAGCACCAATTAGAAATATTTCACTTTCTTGACTCCAACAATCCCGACATACTCCTTCTCTCAGAGACTTGGCTCACTACCGACTCTCTACCCGACATCCTGGCAGCAATTCCTACAGGGTACTATATACTCCAGGCCAATAGATCCCTTGGGAAACCTGGTGGAGGAGTTGCTGCCATTATTCATCACAAACTTAGATTCACTGCTTTAACAGTCACTGGCATACCGTCTGTTGAGAGTCTTATTTTAAAATTCGACTCCCCCCACTTCCCTTTTATCTATGCACTTTTCTACAGACCCCCCAACACATGCCCTCCTTCCCTCAGTTGGCTGGTGAACTAATCTCCCAACTAGTCATCAACAATGCTAAAATTATCATTATAGGTGACTTCAACTATTGGCCCTCGGACACTAAGGAAAGCACTAGCTCCCTAGAATTCACTGACCTCCTCTCTGGGCTAAACTGTAACCAGCATGTCCATGCTGCTACTCATGTTAAGGGTCACACCTTGGATCAGGTATGGACTGCCAACCTGACTATTACTCCCCCCTCCATCTCCCCATGTCCTTGGTCAGACCATCATATTATCCACTTCTCCCTGGATTGCTCCCCCCTCGTTAAACCCCCGACGCTGGGCAAGCACTGGGCCAGAAATTGGAATCGGGCCAATAAGAATGAGTTTCTCTCCCTACTAATGACCTCCCTCCCTGCCGAGACGGACTGCCTTAACAAAGAGGCTGCCGCCTTCAAGTGCTGGCTTGATTCAGCCAGCAACGTTGTTGCTCCCTTTAAATTATCTACACTTAAACGTCCTCACGACGCCCAACGCTGGTTCTCTAATAACCTAAAAATAAAAAAATTAGAGCTTAGACAGGCGGAACGCAGTTGGAGACGCAATTACTCCTTGGAAAGAAAAGCTACGTACATTAGTTTTTTAAATGACTATAAAAAATCCATTATTCAGGCCAAATCCAGTGATTTCTCCTTGAAAATCACCAACTCAGCAACCAAAACCAAAGACATATTTGCTATTGTGGACGAACTATCTCTGCCTGACAGAGTAACTGTTAAACCACTCCCTTCCCAACTGTTATGCGATGCTCTAAATGACTATTTCTTGCAGAAAATCGCCACTATCAAAAGTAGCATCCCCCCACCTACTCTCTCTACAAATACCGTGATCTCGTTCAAGAACCCACAGGTGCTAGATCAGATACCCCTGATCTCGAAGGAGGAATTTCTTGCACTCCTAAAGAAGGTTGGATCCGGCTCCCCTACAGGCCCCTGTCCTCCTCACTTCCTTCAAGAAGCTTTCTCCACATGTCCTGATCCTCCTTTAGCACTTCTCAATAAATCTTTGAAACTAGGCCTAGTTCCCGATTCTTTTAAAGTCGCCGAGGTTGTCCCCATCCTTAAAAAACCCAACGACGACCCTTCAATTCTCACCAACTTTGGTCCGATCTCCCTACTTCCTTACCTCAGTAAGATTCTAGAAGCTCATGTCACCAAATGTCTCAGTTCCTTTATTGAACTCTCTCTATTTCTCGATCCCCAGCAGGCTGGCTTCAGACCAGCTCAATCCTGAAAATTGGTCCCAGGCTGTCCGCCTAGCCACTTTTTCAGCTAGGAGGGCAAGCTTTGTCGTAAATAAAATATTACGCTTTCATAATTTCATAATATCAATAAGATCATGCATAAAGCAAGAGGCTGAGTCTGTGGTATCAGGTTCAAAAAGGGCTTTATTCCAATAACTCGAGTCATAGGGAGAATAGTACCATCACCACAAGGGATCAGGAAGGGTCTCAAAGTATTCTCAAAACATTATTCACAGAGTACAGTATATATACATTTCTCAATTGTACGTAAGCAAAAGAGCAAAAGAGAATGAGATAAGAGCATGTGGGCGTGTAAGTAGGTGTGAAGGTGGGCGTCCATGTGGGCGTCCACTTGATGATAATGGGTAATTTGTCATAGGTGGGTGGATACCTGGAGGGGGTTGTGTGATCTGCTGGAATTGTACTGGAACTTTGCCTTACTTGTGCTCGACTCGAGCATGACGTGTAACTGACGTGGGGAGGGTTGCTATGCAACCGGGAAGTCTAGGAGTGAGGCCTCCTGTGAGTGAGGCCTTCGGTGTCAGGACGACCAGCACATCTTGTTTTATCTGATATCTGATGTCTGGAGCAGGGACTGATTTGTGACATAGGTTGCCCATCACCATGAGCCGATGTGGCATCTATTTCTTCATTTACTTCATTTACTGCAGAGGCCTTACATGGGGGCTATGGGCTTTTTACTGACGTGAGCTTTGCAATCTCACAAACAGAGACAGAAAGGCTAGGCTTTCTCCTTTGCAGATGGGTTATGTTGATCCCTTCTTCTCCAGGCAGGAATGCGGCTCTGTAGGAGTAAGCAGATAACCGTGCTCAATACTGTCTCGGCACCTTGTGACAGGGCCCCTTTGGCTGAGGCCCAAGTGTGTAAGGCCAAGGATACGCAGCTGCAGCTTTCTGAACGTGTGAGGCCTGAAACCTCTGTTCGGGTCTGGCTGAGCCACAAACACGGGTTTTTATGTGGTGCAGGAAAACATGATGAAAAACGTGTAGGCCTCAATACAGATTTGTCGTTTCTCTCATGGGGGACTGAATGATGGCAGGCCACGTTATAGCATAAGTATCATGATAGGAAAGGCCATGGAGGGGAAATGCATAGGTTACATGCATGTGCACATAAGCGTTGGGGGGGCACATGGGGACATATAGGCCTCATAGATTTTTATTTTCCTCATTCCCTCCTTGTTCCCTAGTGAACCCCCTATGTAACATCTATTTTCATGAGACAGTCGATCTGTTCTTGCAGCATTATTTTTCCATTTTCAATGCTCTGTAAATGGGGATGTGGAACACATGCAGTAGCACACAGGCCGCAAATGGCCGGGCCACACTGCAGACATAGGCAACAACTGAATATCATTAATAGTATCAACCCACAGACGTTCAACACTTTCCATCCCCAAGCCGATGTTAATCCCCAGAGCCAACTGGACCAAGTCCACGTGCCTGGGTCTTGATGTATGTTTTGGGCAATCTTGTGGAGCCTTGTTATTGCTTTGTATACAGATGGTGCGTTATTAGGTATGAAAACGCAACAGCTAGAACCGATGACCCTACAAGCCCCGCCCCTATCCGCCAGGATGACGTCAAGAACAAGACGATTCTGAAGAACGACCAGTCTCATAGCATACTGTTCCTGGGTCAGATTCCCCAGGGCCGATGCTGTCACATTAGCAACTGTTTCTAGAATCCTTGTTAGCCTTCGGATAAGTTTACTATTCTGGACGGGATCTATGAAGAAAAAGAATCCTTTATTGAAATCTGCATATTGCTCCCAAGCTGTCTCAGTCTGGTCAATGCCAGAGGCATCGAGCCCTCGTCTGTGTCTGACAAGTGTGAGCCGAAGATCTTGGTGATAGCTCAATGGGGCCAAGAAAACGGGTGGTAGAAGAAATGATATGTAGCACGTCCCACCCCAATCCAAGGGCAGCTGCACATAGGCTGTCTGGCCACAAATAAAGTAGGTGTGTCGTGATGCTCTGAAATAGGACTTTCCTTTGTCTTTGAATACTATTATAGTATTACACTCGCTGTGCCCCAAATGTACTGAGCCTTCTTTTCTGACACACAAGTTCCCTTTCACTGGCAGAACAGTAATTGTAGATGGACCTGACATGTGTAGGGGCTTTACGTTCAACACTATGAAATCGAGGGTCGCATTTCCTTGCAGATACTCTTCAGTTTCTAGATCTGTACCTTTCATTTGGGGAAGACCCTCTTCATCTGGGAAACATGCTTCGTTCATGACTTTGTTCAAGTTACCCCATACCCACTCGCCCCTACAATCCTCCTCTTGACATTCTTTGGCATCACCGTTGATGGATGTCATTAAGGCAAACCATGCTCCGCAAGAACCATTATGGGAGAAAGGAAAAGGGAAAAGAGGCAACACTCCCTTTACCTTCTGATATGGGGGAAGTCGGCCACAGACCCAGCAGTCTGTAGCGTTACTAGTCTGATGTGAATGGTGCAGCATCTGAATAAAGGTATTGTTGCGCAGAGCAAGTCGATACGATAACTCATGGGATGGCAGATCACTAAATGTGTGTTTTGTGGTATCATTAGTGGAGGAGTGTAAGAGTGAAGCAATAGGAGGAAAAATAGCATGTAGTATTAAGCTGATACATATTATCGTGATGCACAGAAGAGATAGAAAAATCACAGTCACTATACATCTACCACGTAATATTTTACAGTATTTGCTTTTTATCTTGCTCTTTTTTTTTCATTCTGATTTGTTCAAGATCTTATGCAAGCCAGAATACATGTTCAACCGCTTCACCACCTAGTGGACTTAATTGATCAAACGGGTTCTGACTTTTTAGATCTAAGTTTACTCCTGCTGAGGAGTCTCCTCTAGTAAATGGTGCTCAAAGTCTGAAAAGTTATTTTCCTTTGTAAAAGAGTGGTGAAGGTGCAACCATCCTTTCCGCCCTTTGACTTTAACGGCCGTCCTCGTGGTCCAGAGCACTGACTTCGGCGCCTTCCATCCAGGAGCGATGGAGTGTTCCCTGACCTGGGTGTTGTCAGGGAAGGCGGCAGCAACCTGCGAACGACAAGAGAGTAGTGCAGACATCAAGGAAGCCAGGTAATCTGTCAGCATGTTACTATCAACATCAGTAATCTTTTTAGGCATTGGAGTGCCCCACATATTCGGTGGTCTACCAAAGACCACTTTATATGGAGATAAGCCTGTTCTAGAATGGGCTACCATTCGCATGTAAAAGAGGGCAACCGGCAGGGCTACCATCCAATCCACACCTTTGTCTGCGCAAATCTTTGCTAGTTTTATTTTTAAGGTCTGATTATGTCTTTCTACAAGGCCTGCTGCCTCAGGATGTCGTACACAATGGAACTTCCAGGTATACCCTAACAGAAGGGACACCTGCTTCATGAGTACCAGGACATATTTGTAACCTCTACATCTGTTTATTTGGATATAATCCATTTGGAGCACTTCAAAAGGGTGGTCAGGTGGATGGAATCCACCTTGTTCCATCGGAATGCCTTTACCTGGATTGAATTGGCAACAGATCATACATGTTCTGATCTTTTGTTTCGCTGCTGCACGCAGGTGCTTGTTGAACCATATATTCTGTAAGCTGTCTAGCATTGCTTTCTCTCCTAAGTGTGCAGGAATATGTGCGGTATTTATGATCACTTGTACCATCGAATCAGGAAGAAACCATGTTGTTTTACCCTTAGTCATCCAACCCTGATCAGTCAGTACCCCTCCTTGTTCCGACCATTTCTTTAATTCGTCTAGAGTAGCATGTGTCTGTATGTCTTGTACATCCCTGGAAGGATCCCTAACTGTCATGGCTTTGGACACTGATGGTATCTGTGAGTTCGCTAGTGGGGTCTGAGATGTGTGTTTAGCAGTTCGGTCTGCCAGATCATTGCCTTGAGAAATGGTATCTGTGGCTCTAGTATGTGCTTTGCATTTTAGGATAGCTATGGCTGTTGGTAAATGTATCGCTTCCAGAAGTGCTTGAATAAGGGGGCCATGCTGTATCTTGGCCCCGTGAGAGGTCAAGAAACCTCTTTCTCGCCAGAGCACCCCGAAATCATGAACTACCCCATATGCATATTGGGAGTCGGTGTAAATGTTTACTTTCAGGTGCTCAGCTCTTATGCATGCTTGTGTTAGGGCGATGAGCTCTGCTGCTTGTGCTGACAATATGTCTATTCTTTTAGTCTCTATTATTTCAGTATCAGTAGTCACTGCATATGCTGCCACTAATTCTCCCGCCCCTGTCCTCATGCATGAGCCGTCAACATATAGTGTTAGGTCAGGGTCTGGAAGTGCAACGTCTGTCAAGTCTTGTCTTGGCTTAGTCACGGTATGTATTACTTCAACACAGTCGTGTGGGGAAAGGCTTTCTGTACTGGAGGGCAATAGAGTAGCGGGATTCAGTATGTTGCATCGTCTGATCTCTATGTGTGGTTGAAATAACGTCAGCTCATAGCCTGTCAGTCTAGCTACAGTCAGGTGTTGGGTTTGTGTCCGGTTCAGGAGAACCTCCACTGCGTGTGGTACTTGTACTGTCAGAGGGTGGCCCAGCACTATCGAGTCACTTTGTCTTATGGCTAAGGCCGTTGCTGCAACAGATTTTAAGCACGCAGGCAAAGCCTGTGCTACTGGGTCCAATGTACTAGAAAAATAAGCACAGGGCTTGTGTTTTCCTGCATGATCTTGTGTGAGGACAGATAGTGCTGTTCCATCCTGTTCTGTCACAAAAAGCACAAAAGATTTGTTGTAATCAGGAATTGCTAAAACTGGTGCTTGACATAAAGCTCTTTTTAATTCTTCAAATGCCACAGTGTGTTCTTGTGTCCAAGGGAGGACTTTAGTAGAAGCTGCCTCCTGTGTCGTCAACTGTATTAGGGGCTTCGCTATGTAAGCATACTGGGGGATCCACTGCCTGCAATATGAAGAGAGGCTAATGAATGCACGTACCTCCTTTTGTGTCTTGGGCTGTGAAAAACCAGAAATCAATTGAATACGTTCCGGTGCCCACAACTAATTCCCCTGAAAGATCACAATAAAACATGAGAAAAAGGGGAAAGCAACATACCTATTCCCTCGGCTTAATTTCTAAGGGGGCTAATTTCTAAGGGGCTAGTGGGAAGCAAACCTCCTCAGGGGCCAGCAGGAAGCCAATATTCTCCTCCTTCCCCCCTTATTGACAGGAGGAAATCTGAAACAGATTCCACTGCTGTCAAACACTATCAAACCCTGTGTGTAGCAACTGGGCGTAAGCAAATTTATAGGAGATGCACAGCGCAGTTGAAATTCAAGAGAAATCCCTCCAGCAAATGTACAAACTTCATTGTGTGAGCCCATAGGCTGGCCAAATGACATCTCAAATGCAAATGTCCCCATTATGTGAACCTACACCAAACTGAAGTCAATATTAATGCCAGGAGGCCCTAATAGGAATGCTAAACTTCCTAAATATTTGGAAAACCAAGTTTAAGTACAGTTGTTAATGTTGATAATTAATAATTAATAAATTATCTGCTAAAGAAACCAGTCATTTTGCAATAATTTCCACCTATACAATAAACTGCATCCCTCGCCTTTCATATTCAAACTCCTCCCATCAGAAGCCCAAACCCAATATCCTAATTTAAAAACATGTCAACTTTTGGTGCCACCATTTACAAGAATGAGCTTACTAAAGCAAACTTCAAAAAGGAAATCCTGTCAGATATTTTCTCATTACCCTAAACACCGAGCCTCATTTGTCACTCTGGGGTGGCAGTCCTTATCTAAAACAGGCTCTTCAAGAGTTAAGATGCGAGTGTACAGATCATAATTGTTCCTTAATGTCCAATCTGGAAACATATGACCGAGGCTGCCTGTCTATAAGAGAAAGGCAGTTATGTGAAACATATTTTAGTCTTGCATAGCCTTTTTCTTTTGTTTTATTCATCTCCAATACCAATTAGACATACACTGATAACGTGTTGTCTGCTATTTTGACAGCATGATAATGGTAATATCATGTCTGTGAAATTTAGTAATTGTGAACAAGTTCCAGCCAAGCGCTGTGCAAAGATTGCCGTCGTCACGACCATCTCTGTACCGCACAGGAGAACTTTGTATTAAACGCTAAACAGACTGGTCAATACAACACAAAAACAAAACACATATAAAATACATATGCCAAGCCATCAGTATACCAAGCACAGAAAGCATAGACAATAACATAGATCAATGAGCAGTGATGCGCAATTTCCGTACCTACAGCTCAGAGGCGAACATTCTGGCCTGCTTAATTTGTCAGGCTTATAATCAATAACTGATTTACCTGCCCTATACACCCCCATCTGACAGTAGGTCATCTCAATGATGACCAGCTGTCAGCTGAACTGACTGTGTCAAGTCTGACACACAGGACCAGCAACAATAATCAAAAATGAAGAACACACGAACATTTCTTTCTGAAAAGGCGCTACGCATCTATTTCAACACAATGGACCCTTACTTCCTATTTGAAGGCGCATATCTCATGAGTCTTCCCATACTCGTAACCTTCGGATCATTTTGCCAATCCAACTGGCGGCAACTTTTTTTGCCACAATTTAAAAGTGTCTGAATTTGAAAATCGATTTTATACAGGCATATAGCCCTTAAAATTGCAAGCAAGAGCAGCATTGCACTTTTTGTCTAGAAGCAATACAATGTTTGTGAAAAAACAAAACAACACTTCTCCGTAGACATTTCCTCGGGGCACTGGTTTTGCACAGAACAGAACAATGGAATATTTCATGACTTTCATTTCTCAGCTGCCCCGTCTTATCAGAGAAGCTAAAAATAGCCCCTCAGCGCGGCTCGAGCCTGGGCCGCCAGCCATTTTTTTTTTCCTTTCGTCTACTCCTGGCCCTCAAGGCTCTCCGGCTGCAGGCATTACACAGATGCTAAGTCAGAGAAGCTTCCTAAGCAGTGCCTCTGTTCTGCTCCTTTCACCGGCCCCCACCTTTACTGGCTTCAAGGCCAGAATCCGTCTCTGATTTCTGTCTCACATTCTGCTCTATTCAGCCCCCACCTTCTCCTCACTCTGAAGCTGTCAAAGACAAAAAGTCTTCTCAATTCCATAAAAACTGCAATAATTCGCCCAATTGAAAGATCCTTTATATACACAATTTGTTCTCAGGGGGTCGTAGAGGTGGGAGTCTCTGCATGTTCAGCGTGAATCAGGTCCCACAACCGTCCGGACCCAGCACATAGGCTCACTGAACCACCAAGAACACAAACCTGTATACTTGAACAATTAGCAAATTCGAAATACCCACAATTTTCTTCTCAAGCTAAACCCTTAACGGATCACTAATTATTTTTCGTTAACACTGTGTACATTAGCGGTGTCATCAAATCACAGGTGTTGCTCTTTCTCCAGCTACACCCCTCTCAATTTCCTTTCGACAACGTAACCAAATGTTGGACCATGTAAACACCAGCCATGCGCTGTTCTTTTGGCGGGAGGCTCAAGAACATTTGAGCTACTATATCATAATCATATGTATCATTGTTGGACACCCACAGGGTCGCTGACCGTGCTAATTCATTTTCGGTCGGGGTGAGGGGCTGGTTGTTACCTATCCATCTACTCCTGGAGCTGGGCCTGTTTGGGGGTGCAGGGAAAGATCCGTCTAGGTATGCTGGTGGGGAGTCCTCTAGGTAGGTGGTAACAAACGCTTCGGATGCTGTTGGCCTTATTTTTCGAGGTACTTGCGGTGGCACTCTAACGGGTCTATCTACCGGGGCCACCCTTGCTAATTCCTCTGAAAGGACGTGATAAATACCAGCAACGACAGTATTTCTTTCTCTTCCAGCCTGTTCTCTTTTTACCCGCTCCCCTTCCTCCTGTAACATCTTTTCTTTGGCATTTTCAGACTCCTGTCTACTTCTCTCTGCTTTGTGAAACACATACTCTGTCCTTCTATGTGACTCCCTGCGCCAAAACTCAATGGCATCCTTCTGAGCATGTCTACATTTTCTCTTCCATATCTCTTCCTCTACTTTCATAATGCATTCCGCATCCCACGTTCCCTGATAGGCCATCTATATTTTGTCTCTAAATCCTACGTGTAATCCACCCATAGAACGAAAAACAACACGGCATCTAAACCATGCTTACAGTACATTAAACGTCCAGGTGTGTCCCTAGGCGGAATGTTAACTTGTTCCTCTAGTACACCTTTTCTGGTACATATCGTTCGCAGTTTCGAAAATAACGGCATGTTGGAACGTAACCGAAAACAAAAATCACAATAGCGCTATAAAAACAAAAACTATAATAAAACAAACTTACATAAAAACCTGACACATACAAACCTAACTGAACCTGACTAGGAAAATAACATTCATACAGTTATATCGGTGCACCTTGAATACTTTGAGATCTCTATTTCCTATAACTCTAGCTGCATGCACTTGAACATACAGGTCTCACAAGTGAGAACCCGTCTTGATTGCAACCCCCATGAGAAAACTCACCGGGAAGCGGAACTTGAACTTGAACTTGAACTTGAAGTCGAAGGCCTCCGAAACTCGACGCTGCGCGGGGAATGGCGTATCTTAGGTGGATCTCCAGAAACCTCGGACACAGCTCTCTCGCAGGTGGGCTCTGGGTAGGACAATCTGCATTCCACACCGCCTCGTATGGATGCCTGGTCGCAGTCCGTCTCCTTCGTTGGCCTGAGGGAGTTGGCGGGAAGACCCGCGATGTGTACACTCGAAGACCGTCACGGCTGTGGAGGGGGCAAAACTGGACCTTCATCTCCGGCGTGTGGGGAAAGAGATAGAACTGTTCGGGCGCCATTATGTCGTAAATAAAATATTACGCTTTCATAATTTCATAATATCAATAAGATCATGCATAAAGCAAGAGGCTGAGTCTGTGGTATCAGGTTCAAAAAGGGCTTTATTCCAATAACTCGAGTCATAGGGAGAATAGTACCATCACCACAAGGGATCAGGAAGGGTCTCAAAGTATTCTCAAAACATTATTCACAGAGTACAGTATATATACATTTCTCAATTGTATGTAAGCAAAAGAGCAAAAGAGAATGAGATAAGAGCATGTGGGCGTGTAAGTAGGTGTGAAGGTGGGCGTCCATGTGGGCGTCCACTTGATGATAATGGGTAATTTGTCATAGGTGGGTGGATACCTGGAGGGGGTTGCGTGATCTGCTGGAATTGTACTGGAACTTTGCCTTACTTGTGCTCGACTCGAGCATGACGTGTAACTGACGTGGGGAGGGTTGCTATGCAACCGGGAAGTCTAGGAGTGAGGCCTCCAGTGAGTGAGGCCTTCAGTGTCAGGACGACCAGCACATCTTGTTTTATCAGATATCTGATGTCTGGAGCAGGGACTGATTTGTGACATAGGTTGCCCATCACCATGAGCCGATGTGGCATCTATTTCTTCATTTACTTCATTTACTGCAGAGGCCTTACATGGGGGCTATGTGCTTTTTACTGACGTGAGCTTTGCAATCTAACAAACAGAGACAGAAAGGCTAGGCTTTCTCCTTTGCAGATGGGTTATGTTGATCCCTCCTTCTCCAGGCAGGAATGCGGCTCTGTAGGAGTAAGCAGATAACCGTGCTCAATACTGTCTCGGCACCTTGTGACAGGGCCCCTTTGGCTGAGGCCCAAGTGTGTAAGGCCAAGGATACGCAGCTGCAGCTTTCTGAACGTGTGAGGCCTGAAACCTCTGTTCGGGTCTGGCTGAGCCACAAACACTGGTTTTTATGTGGTGCAGGAAAACATGATGAAAAACGTGTAGGCCTCAATACAGATTTGTCGTTTCTCTCATGGGGGACTGAATGATGGCAGGCCACGTTATAGCATAAGTATCATGATAGGAAAGGCCATGGAGGGGAAATGCATAGGTTACATGCATGTGCACATAAGCGTTGGGGGGGCACATGGGGACATATAGGCCTCATAGATTTTTATTTTCCTCAGCTTGACCTGCGGAGTCCCTCACGTATCCTCTCTTTCCCTCCTTCTTTTTAATTTGTACATGCTTCCCCTGATCCGCTCCCTACGTAACTGCGAGATGGCTACCTTTAACTATGCCGATGATCTTCAACTAGTGTTTAAAATTGACTCCTCCATCACGTCTGTCTCCAGGTTTCAGGCTACCTTATGTCTCATCAGTAACTGGATGAACGCCAGTCAACTGAAACTCAATCCTGACAAAACTGAGCTTGTTCTGACTGGTGGCACCTCTAACCCCTGGAATGCCAATTACTGGCCCCCTCTCCTAGGCAACCCCCCCCCCAACCTGCTGATTCCGTGAAAAGCCTTGGAGTCATTATAAGTAAAGACCTGTCTATGAAAGCTCAAATCAGCGCCGTTGTATCATCTTGCTTCTTTCACCTTCGTAGAATCCGTAAAATCTCTAGATTTTAGACCACCGAGGCCCTCACCTTGGTTCTCCTGGCCCTAGTTACCTCCCGCATTGACTATGCAAACTCATTGTATGTTGGCATTCCGGCTTACCAGCTTCACCGCTTACAACTGGTTCAGAACCAAGCAGCCAGACTTATCTTCCAACAACCTAGACATCAATATGTCCGCCCCTTGATGAAGAGCCTTCACTGGCTTCCAGTAGCAAACCGCTGTACATTCAAACTGGGCTGCACTATTTTCAAAGCCCTAGCCGGCCTCGGCCCAGCTTTTATCTCATCCCTGATACTTCGCTACACACCTTCACGCGCTCTCCGTTCCTCTCACTCAACCTTGCTCGTCCCCCCCCCCTTCAAGCGGAAAAAACACGGTGGCCTTAGTTTCTCTCTCCTGGCCCCCCAACTCTGGAACTCCCTCCCTATTGAGCTCAGGTTAGCAACCTCTCTTTCCCGATTTAGAACCCTTCTTAAAAACCCTTCTATTCACACAGGCATACGCGTAAGCCATGACCATTACACTTCTGCCACATCTCTCCCACTAGCGCCATGAAACCGTTTGGTGTACGAGCGCTTTATAAATATTTTTAACATAACATTATCTCTGCTTTTCTGGCTTTTAAGGCCAGAAAAGCGGAGATAAAGCCCTTGATGATATGCCCCCTAGAAAGTCCATCGATCTTTAACCAAATTTTGAAAAAATGTCTTAAGTCATTGGTACTACCTCGAGAGTCAGTCCTGGTACAGTATATTGATGACCTATTGGTCGCATCTAAAATCAGGAGTGACTGTTTCACTCATTCCATTGCCCTATTGAACCATCTAGCAAAGGGTGGACATAAAGTGTCCCCTGAAATACTACAAGTCTGCAGAAATGAAGTAAAATATTTGGGACAACGAATAGAATGAGGATTAAGGAGAGTAACCACTGACAGAATCAAAATAATAAAGCAAATGAAACTACCACAGTCACAAACAGAAATAAGAATGTTTCTTGGTGCAGTGGGATATTGCAGGCAATAGATTGTGGGGTTTTCTATACTGGCAAAACCCCTGATACAAATAACAAAGAAACGAGCAAAAGACCCAGTAGAGTGGGATGATCTGAGCATGCAATCTTTTGTAAAATTACGAAATTGTTTATGTGAAGCACCTGCTCTAGGTATGCCAGATTATTCGAAAGAGTTTGCATTATTCTGTTGTGTGAGAGAGATAACTGTGCCCTCTTAGTCTTAACCCAGAGACATGGTCTAATGCGACGTCCTGTGGCATATTTTTCTGCTACCTTAGATCCTGTAATATCTGCATTGCCAGGATGCCTAAAAGCTGTGGCTGCAACGTGCGTAAGTATAGAACAAAGGGGCATGTCAGCAACAACCGGCGATAATTATCACTCAGCGCTCTTAGCGTGAGGATAATTATCGCCGACTAACGTGGATTTTTATCGCTGAGATAGCGTGCTATTAGCAATGCTTACCTCACGCTAACTGCCTAACGTTAGATTATCGCTGGAAACCCAGCAATAATGTCACACAATGTGGTGTTAGCTTGCTGATAGGGACTCACAAACTTAGCCATGATATCCACCTTCCACAGGATATCATGGCTAAGTCAGTCCTTAAGCTGGCGTAAGGAAAGTAGCGATAACAGGGGTTATCGCTACTTTTCCTGCTGCCATGCTTCATAGCGTGGGGCTTGATGATAGGAGAAATGTCGCTTAGCGACATTTCTCCTGTCATGTTAGGTCAGGAATGCCCACTTTGCATCTCATTAGAGATGCAAAGGTGGGCGTTAGGAATCCCGACGCTAAAGCAAGGTTTCACGCGTTAGCGTGGACTTGCTAATTAGGCGATAAAATTATCGCCGCTTTTCGGTGCCAGCTTGTAAATATGCCCCCAGGTGAGATAATTGTGATGGGACACCCCGTTAAGGTATACGTCCCTCATGCAGTTGAGATTCTCTTAATAAGGACTCAAACTCAGTATCTCACTCCGAGCAGACTAACAAAATATGAGAAAATCATATTAGGAGCAGAAAAATTGACCATAATTAGATGTGCTGTTCTTAACCTAGCTACCTTGTTGCCAGATCCATACAATGAGGAAGTGAAAGATGAAGCTGAACACGAATGTCTTGATATGACAGAACTCAGTACTAAACCTCATCCAGACATACAGGATGAGCCTTTGAAAGATGCTGAGCATGAGCTGTTTGTAGATGGCTCATGTATGCGCCACGAGGATGGAGGATCAAGTATAGCTTATGCCGTATGTACATTGGCTGGAATAGTCGAAGCATCCTATTTACCAGGAGTCAAGTCTGCACAAGTAGCCGAATTGATAGCTTTAATTAAAGCGTGCAGAATGGGAAAAATTGGAGAGTAACCATTTACACTGATAGTCAGTATGGTTACGAGGTTGTGCATGATTTTGGCCAGCTCTGGATGCAGCGAGACTTCCTGACTTCTTCAGGGTCTCCCAATAAAAATGGAAATTTTGTGAAAGAGTTGCTTGAAGGAATACAATTACCGAAAGAAGTGGCAGTGGTCAAATGTGCCGCACATAAGTCAGGAAATGACCGTGTGACTGCAGGTAATCGATATGCTGACCAGGTTGCCCAACACTGCGCAAAATTTCAAATGGCAGTAAACAGGAAAGTTGAAGATTGTGGAATGAGCTATCAACTTATGCTGTTAGCAGGATTACAAACATGGAGAGAAGTAGGAGAACTCCAAGATGAAGCGGAGGCAAAGGAAAGAGAAGAGTGAGAGAAGATTGGTTGTCAGAGAAGATCAGATGATGGTGTATGGATTTATTTAGATGACAGACCTGTATTACCAGACTGTATGCTTGCACCCGTGGCTAGGATGTATCATGGAGACACCCTTATAGGCAGAGATGCAATGATTAGACTCTTCAGATGAGATTAGTTTAATCCAAGATTCAGGAACATTGCAGAGAGTCTTTGCCAAAGATACTTGACATGCCAACAAATGAATCCCGGCAAGAAAACCATAGACTGTACAGGGAAAATTGAAAAGGCTGAAGGTCCCTTTATAAGACTTAAAATTGATTTCATTCAGTTGCCTGTTTGTCGAGGATTGAAATATGTACTTGTCATCATTTGTTTATTTTCAAGGTGAGTGGAGGCATAACCCACCAGAAGAAATGACAGCTTGACAGTGGCCAAACTCCTATTAAGAGAGCTTATACCTCGCTTCGGTTTTCCAGTAACTATTGAGTCAGACTGAGGGTCTCATTTTAATAAATAAATTATTAAATTAATTTGTGAAGCATTCAAAATTGAACAAAAGCTGTACTGCGCATATCGCCCAGAGGCTTCTGGAGTAGTAGAACAATTGAATGGCACATTTAAGTCAAGGCTGGGAAAGGTGTGTGCATCCACTCCACTGGACTGGCCTGATGCTTTACCTCTTGTTCTGATGGGACTTAAAAGTATTCCAGACAAGAGTACCGGATTGAGTCCCCATGAAATAATCATGAGAAGAACAATGAGGCAGGCATGTATACCAGGACACAAGCTGTAAAATATAACTGATGATTTGGTACTGGAGTATTGCAAAGAGTTGGCTGACCAAGTGCGTTCTATATCTCACCAGGTTGGAGAAGACGCAGTCCCCATGCAGCCGAACCAAGCACATGATCTGAATCCCGGTGACTGGGTTCTAGTGAAGAATCACACTAGAGAATCGTGCCTAGCACCAAGGTGGGATAAACCACATCAGGTTATTTTGGTTACAACAACAGTAGTGAAATGTGCAGGTTTGCCTCATTGGATTAATGCAAGTCATACTAAAAGAGTACCAGCACCTGACGAAGAAGAACCTCAACAGACTCAAGCAGGTGAAGGAGCTGAAGGTTGTGCAGCTGAAGGATCCCGCATAATAAATCCTGAAGTAGCTGACCAAAAACAACCAAGCACCAGTCAGGATGATTGGATCGCAATAGTTGAGGTACCTGAAGAAATTGTAAGAACAAGGAGCCAAACTAGATTAGCTAGTCAGGAAAAAAGTGAGGACCAGGTAGGAACAGAAGAATGTGCTCAGGTAAGCGAAAACATGATTGTTAGGGAGCATGACCAGATAAGGAAAGAGCAATTTACTCAGACAGACAAAGTCGGAGTCACAGACCCAGAGTCTGAGGAGGGACAGGTAGGTCCTAGAGAACACGTTCAGGCAGAAGAAAATCAAGAATCAGAAAGACCTGAGCAGGACCAGACAGGAAAGGACAAACGAGTTCATGTAAAAGAAGAAGAAAAGAAAATCGAAACTGAACCTGAACAGTGTCAGATTAGGGAAGAAAAACGCATCCAGGGCCCTGGACAAGGTCAGGTAGAGAGGAATTCGGAAAACGAAAATAATCAAGTTGTGCCATAACTTAGTGAAAATAAAAGAACACTTGAAGAAAGTGAAAGTGCAGTGCAAGCTAAAAGAATCAGAAAAGGCGATAATTGGCCGAGTGTTATCAAAAGAGTGAAATACCAGTTTAAACCCATAACAGAGGAACCAGAGCAAGTAGACAAAGTATCTAGTCGATCTGGATCGTCAACTGAAATACCAAAATGAAGAAGTCCCAGGCTGAAATTAGTAAATAATAAATTTAAAGTTCCCGAATGGACGTGCATTATTCTTGAAGATTTTGAAAATGTGGAAATAATTGGAGAAGATAACGAAAGCTTAAATGCAGACCCAATTGATGAAGAAGTGAGACCAACTTGAAAGAGAATATTTCCCTTTTATATTCTGTCACAAAATTTAAATTACTAGAGCAAAGAAGAGAAATCTTCTTATCCAAATTGATGAAATGGTCGACAAAAGAACTGCTGGAAAACCGAATTGTGTAAAGAAATGTTGTAGTATATGTATAGGTAGTATATTTTTAATACTCATTATATGGTTAATACTAACCATGGCAATTCCTTATTTGATGGTTACAAATGTACAAAATAGCACGAATACACATGAAAAGGTAGATACCATCAAAGGAGACAAAGTAGAATTAGAAGCACAAGGTGAGTTAGATTTACATCACACTGTAAATAGAACTGATACTGACTTAAATGTTTTTACAAAACTGTTAGTACAATATGTAGAGACCATGGAGGTTAGTGATTGCTATGAAATTACCCGCATCTGTAGCAGAGGGAGTAACATATCATCATTTACCATTGACATATGGTATTTCATTTAGTGTTTTAGCAAGCTTATTTTATAGAACAGGGAAATTGCAGTATTACTATTCTAATGTAGATGTGATCTTTTCTGAGGTTCCTATACGAAAGAGCTTGAACCCTGTCCTTAGTACGAGAGATTCACAATTTATGGGTGAATATTTTCTAACAATGAAAGTAATAGATATAGCAGAAGCTGAACTTGTAAATTGCATGAAGAAGAGAAAATATTTTTGAATTTAGTTGAGACAAGGAGACAGGATTTTCAAAGAAGAGCTGCTGAACCTAAACCTCAGATACCTAAATGGGCTGAAGAGGAAGAGCATTATGCAAATGGCAAGACTCATACTGCTATGTCCTTGGATTTTGAAAAGAAGGGAAAAATCTGTCTCCATAGGTTAGAGACTGAATATAACAATGTGTTTATTGGTTCCAATGAATGTGAGCATAATTTCTTAGTAATTGGGGGATGGGGACTAAAAGGAGGGACGGATCCAGTATTTCATGGAATCTAGTATGAGTGTGGCAATAAATTATATTTTAGGCTGCCAGATCATTGGTATGGGAGTTGCTACTTTGGAATAGTATTTCCTAAAGTTTATCATGTAAAAAGAATTACTGGAAGCAATGAAGACAATAATGAACTAACACGTGTAAAAAGAGCTAGTTTTTCTGAAATAGTAGGTGACATTTTAGGTGCATAGATAGCTTCAGTGGGAGTTCTTCTAAATTCACGGAAAATTTGTCAGTTGTCTACAGTAGTTGATCGGTTATCTACTAACACTGCTGGGGAATTCTTGACGATCAACACTGAATTAGTTGGGGTCAGATCTATGGTTATGCAAAATCGACCTGCTCTTGACATATTTTGGCAAAACAGGGTGGAGTCTGTAAATTATTGAAAACGCAACATTGTTGCACGTATATTCCAGATAAAATTGTTGAAATTGGAAAATACATAAAAAATATTACGAAATTAGAAGAAGAGTTGAAACTACTGGAGGCTGAAAGGGTATGGAAGAAATTGACAAATAGAATTTCTAACTTAGGTAGTTGGTTTTCCATCATAGGTAATGGTATTCTAGGTCATATAATACTGCCCATAATGGTAATAACACTATTAGTATTAGCAATAATGTTTTGGCACAAATGCTGCAAAGGGAAAAAAAATATGAAATGAATGAAAGAGGTAAAAGAAAATTTGAAGAACTACAACGAGAAGAATTAAACGGAGACTTTTACAAAAGAATGAGAGCACTACAGTGTAAGTAATTAAAGGGTTGAAGAAGAAATTGAGATGTGCTAAAAGTTGGCATCTGATTTAGTAGAAATTATTGATGGCATTAGGAGGGATTGATGGAGCAAGGCTTCGTATTTAAGAAACTTGCTTGTATGCAATCCTCTCAAATAACATCTAACTACGTAACCAACAAGTCTTGTAATACTGATATTGCATTACATACAAACATACTGTATCCAGGGGACGCTTTCCTATGTGTATTACTAACAAGTAACCCGAATGTCTAAAAAGTCCACCAAAAATGCAGGAAAGTTTCTGTGCTTGCTTCTACTGCATCTATGTAGTATGATGTCTTCTTTCGCTTGGGGGGGAAACTTGCAGCTGCGCAATAGCTTTAAATATGGCTGCTTGAAACTCACATGGTAAGGCGCATGCTATCGCATAAACTAAACCTATAAGTTCTACTAAGCACTAATGGGAAAAGATTTAAATAAGTAAATGGGGATAGAGTAGAGCTAAGTGGTATAAAGTGAAATCATTTATTGTACATTCTTACGTGTCTTTTTCTGACTTTATTATTAGTTCATATTTGGGCCTCGGAGGGTGACTGAAATCCCTATCCCACCTAATCCACGCACAGGCGCATAGAAACTTGCCAGAAACCATGATGGCACACTTGAAACACAGCCAAGGCCACATTGGACAAAGATGCCTGGGAAGGAAATCTATTGACCCGAACAATCAACAATGTTGAATCAAATGTATAAACTTGTATTGATCATAATGTGAAATGCGGGTGAGAATAAAGCTATGGGAAAGTGAATTAAGGGTCGGCCACATAGAACAATAACCCAATGAGAAAGTATTACTTTTAATATGATGTGATGAACTAACCTCCTCGCCCTGACCAATCAGAATAGGGGAAAACACGAATATTGCAACTTTGGGGGTGGTACATGGATACAGAATAGTATAATTGAGGTAAGTTAGCTAGAGACTTTGTCAGACTTGTCAGATACGTCATTCCGACTCGTCACCCATCCAACACTTATGCTGCTACAGATCCTGTCCGAGACGCCGTCTCAGACCCTGCTGCTGCTGCCAGAAACTCTGCTCAAGAAAACGAGATACTGATCTAATAATCTAGAAGGGGATTTCGGAAGAGGGACATTTGAGGAGAGTAGTGCCAGAGAGGGGTGCGACGCTGGTGTTGCACTTAGAAGAGATCACCTTCCCAGATCCGAATCTGCCTGATCTTCTGTCTCCATCCTGTCTTGGGAGATTCTTACTGGCCCATCTGTAAGGAGTTGGGTTCATCAATCACTTTAGGTAAATATACATCTATGAAACCTGTCTTTGTACCTGCTCTCTCTTTCCCTCTCTTTCCAGGTACCGTCTTCATTGATCATTATTATGACTTTGCTATACTAGACTTTTATCTTGCCTCTTGAGAGAAGGTGCTAGACTGTATTTTGATTCTGACTCACAAAATTATTGATTTAGATAAAGATTTTAAAACTTTTTGAGTTTGTGGTTATTTCAAGTCCAAAGTTAAATATCATTTTCTACCTTAAACTATCTCAGCAACCTGATTCATTGAGTAAAGGGGTTATTAAGGAGATCATATTGGTAAGACTTGGTAAAGGTGAAATATCAAATTACAGGTAAAACTTAATACTGATGACAGCGGGGTTTACTAGCTTATCTGTGTGAATATTTTGGGCCCAGGTGAGTATTAGATATGTGTGTGTGTGTAATCCGAGCTGGTGACCCGCGCTCTATCATAGGTCTACAGGAATACTGCTTCCCAGTGCAGTATATACCAGGAGCAGGAAACATACTGTTTTTCAAGACTGGTAAAGTGTGTGCTCCGCCTGATGTGGAGATGAAAGACACAGTAGCGGAAGATGTCAGTGTTACCCAAGGAAGCATTACAGTGAGTAAATGGTTAGAAGAATTAGAGAACAATGAAGAACAAAAAGGTGTAATTGATTAGTTATCTGCACAGACACTAAGCAAAAGGGAGTTGAAGAAGTTCAGCGGAATTCGTTGGAAGCTAAGACATGAACTTGCAGTTTACAAAGGGTTTCTATTGCTAGGGACGAGGTTAGTACCACCAAGCAGTTTGCGTCAGAGAAAACTGCAACTGGCACATGTGGTTAATTTAGGAATAGTAAAAACAAAAGAAAGACTTTGAAGAGATTCCTGGTGGCCAGTGCTTGATCATGATTAAAGGTTTATGGCTAGGGAGTGATTTGAGTGATAATATCCCTATGCCATGGAAACATTTTAAGAGAGAAAGTTATCTTTGTTATTTACTCACAGATAATGGAGTACAATTCTGTTCCAGAGAAAGGGAAAATTATTTCAAAAAGGGTGGCATAAAGCACAAAACTTCAGCTTTGTATCAACCACAGACCATTGGTGCTACTGAGAGGGTGGTAAAAACATTGAAGGAGGGGATACAATTTGCCAGAGCAAATGGCCTTGATGGGAAAATAGAGTTGTTTTTGAGGATAATTGGATATTGTATGTATCCACACTTCACCACAGACAACTCTCCTTTCAGCTGTTCAAAGACAGAGCTCTTTCCAGAAAAGTGTGCCCAGGGTGGATGTTTTGGGGTAAAGGTTGTGTGAACATAGCACTGGGAGATTGGAGAGAAAAATAAAATGTTTACAAAAGAAAAGGAAGTTGAGCTATGACAAACAGAAGAATGTAAGGAATGTGGTGGCCAAATTGGAAGATTTTGTAAAAATAGGAGCGCCCAAAGGGTGTGCTGAGCGGTACAGGTTTATGAGTGAGTTTGAGGTAGTTACATTTTTTTAAATGCAGTAAAAACACATGCTTGCAAGATCTGGAACAAAAACAGAGTGGCAGTTCTTCATCATGTTACAGTCTAAAATCAGAAAATTAATACAGACAAGCAAAATGGTGGGCTGGATCAGCCAGGGATGGTAGGCAACAAAAATCATTCTGTGGTAATACCTAGCCAGCAGAAGAGTGGGAGAATAATCAAGAATACATCCTCTTTGAAGATTATGTTACAAAATAGTAAAGTTATTGTTATATGCTGTACATTAATATGGTTTAGTATGTCTAATTTCTTTTCGCTGTTTTTGAGGGGTGCTATTTGTGTTATCTTGCCGTTAGTTATCTGTAAGGCAGAGAGCAATGTGGCATAAATAATGTGACTTACTGATAGGCTACGATGCGAAGTTTATTACTCACATTGTGCACTGTCCATGGAATGGGAACTTAGAATGTGATGAGGTAATGTAATTAGAATGTGGGGAGCTGGGAGGGACAGATCAAGGGCTGCTGGTGAGTGGTGGCTGAGATTTCTGGAAATAAATACAAGTCCCCTGTCATCCTTGTGGAGGAACTATGCAGTAACCAATCAAAAAACCTGTAACGGATTAGTGCTCCATGGCAGGGGCAAACACAAGATTGACAAGCTGGGTCACGAATGAGAAGTCGGCAAATGAGTGATGAGGAAAGGTCAACCAAAGATAAGATGGGGGAGAGGGGAGGCTCCAATGTTGTGGTTCTGGATGAGCCACAATATGTTTCGCAACAGAACGCATATGTTCTTTCCCAAGCTTAGAGCTAAAAATGAGAATATGATAAAATAATACAATCACAAAATGTGAGGCTTGATTCCACCCAATATGTATTTTTACCACATAATTTAGTCAACCCTGGTGTATCATTTGGTCCTCTTCTGCCATGTACTTCACTGGTCCTGGATGGATACATCGTATCCTGACCTGTTATTCATTGTTTACTGTGTCAGTCTCCAAGAGTAGCTCAAACTACACTTCCTTGTGATGTCATAGTATGATATTCACTAAGAACTTGTGAAATATATCTGTGGAACAGCTCATTCATAATGCTGTGTCTGTTTATGCTTTGCATTTCTGATAAACTTTTATCAGTAATAAAATTTTGCGACAAGCAACAAAAAACACTTGCTTCGAGATTTCATTAGACTTTTTACACCATAAAAAGTAATGACAAGATCAGGTCTATAAAAGGCAAAGAGTTATCATCATTCCATGAGATGGTTGAATCGTATAGAAATTTTGTAAAAGATTTTGCTTGTACAACATACAATATGGGGAAGTTGTTAAAAGGAAAAATAGGATTTCTATGGGAGAGTGAATATTGAAAGAAATTTAAGTGGAAAAAGAAAGAACTAAGTCATGCTCCTTCTTTACAAGCTTATGATCCAATGTGTGATACAAAGGTGGTCTGTGATGCAAGTGCAAAGGGCTTGAGGGCCCATCTAATTCAGACATGAAATGGCCAAAAGAAACTCACTGCGTGTGTCTCACAAACCTTGAAGGAAGCTCAATGTAATTATTCAGTTATAGAGAGAGTCTTTGGCAGTTTTCAGGGCAGTGAACATATTCAAACATTTTTAGTGGGGGATGACATTTGCAGACCACGGGCCTTTGGTAGAATTTTTTGCACGAAAGGGAATTGATTGTATACACTCTTTCATTTGAAGGTGGGTTGTAGGTGTCCAGGAATAATGCTTCACAGTGCAGTATATACCAGGAGCAGGAATAGGACTGTTTGCCAAGACTTGTTAAAGTGTGAGCTCCGCCTGATGTGGAGGTGGAAGACACAGTACAGGAAGCTGTCAGTGTTTGCGAAGTTTCCCAAGGAGCATTAAAGAAATTAAATGGTTAGAGGAATTCTAGAGCGATGAGGACATAAAGGTGTCATTGATTTGTTATCTACAGTGAAACCACGCAAAAGGGAGCTGAAGAAGTACAGCAGATGTTGGTGGAAGCTAAGTCATGAACTTGCAGTTGACAAAGAGTTTCTATCTTCTAGGGACAAGATTAGTACCACCAAGGAGTTTGCATCAGAAAAAAATGCAACTGGCACGTGTGGATAATTTAGGAATAGTAAAAACAAAAGGGAGACTTTGAAGAGATTCCTGGTGGCCAGTGCTTGATCATGATTAAAGGTTTATGGCTAGGGTGTGCATTGAGTGTGTGGCGTGTGACACAGGTTAGAGAATTAGTAATATTCCTCTGCTGTGAAAACATTTTAAGAGAAAAGGTTACCTTTGTTATCTGCTCACAGATAATGGAGTACACTTTTGTTCCAGAGAAACGGAAAATTATTTTAACAAGTGTGGAATAAATCACAAAACATCACCTTTGTATCACCCACAGACAATTGGTGCTACTAGGAGAGTGGTAAAAACATTGAAGGAAGTGAACCAATTGGCAAGAACAAATGGCCTTGACGTGAAAATAGAGTTGTTTCTGAGGATAACTGGATATTGTATGTCTCCACACATCACCACAGGCAACTCTCCTTTCAAGCTGTTCAAAGACAGAACTCTATCCAGCAAAGTATGTCCAGGGTGGACGTTTTGGGGTAAAGTTTGCGTGAACAATGCACTGTGAGACTGGAGAGAAAAATAACATTTTTACAAAAGAAAAGGAAATGAGGTATGATAAGCAGAAGAATGTGAGAAATGTGATGGCCAAATTGGAAGAATTCGTAAAAATAAGAGCGCCCAAAGGGTTTGCTGAGTAGTCCGGGTTTATGAGTGAGTTTGAGGTAGTCACATTTTTTAAATGCAGTGAAAACACATGCTGGCAGGATCTGGAACAAAAACAGAGTAGCGGTTCATCATGCTGCAGTGGAAAATGAGAAACTTAATACAGACAAGCAAAATGGTGGGCTGGATCAGTCAGGGTTGGTAGGCAACAAAACATGTTCTGTGGTAATGCCCAGCCGGCAGAAGAGTGGGAGAATAATCAAGAAAACATCCTCTTTGAAGATTATGTTACAAAATGGTCAAGTTATTGTTATATGCTGTACATTAATATGGTATATTATATCTAATTCCTTTTTGCTGTTTTAAGGGATTCTATTTGTGTTATCTTGGTATTAGTTATCTGTTAAGGGAGGAGTTAAGCAATGTGGCATAAATAAATTGACTTACTTATAGGCTATGATGCTATGTTTATTACTCACAGAGTGCACTGTCCATGGAATGGGAACTTAGAATGTGATGAGGGAATGGAATCAGAATGTGGGGAGCTGTGAGGGACAGGTGAAGAGCTGCTGGTGAGTGGTGGTTGAGATGTCTGGAAATAAATACAAGTCCCCTGTCATCCAGGTGGAGGAACAATGTAGTAACCAATCAAAAGACATGTAAAGGAGTAGTGCTCCATGGCAGGGGCAAACACAAGATTGACATGCTGGGTCACATATGAGAGCTAGGCAAATGAGTGAAGAGGAAAGGTCAACAAGTTTTAGTCATGCCCCGGGACACTACACTAGCAATAACCCCTCCTCACCTAACCACAGTTCCGGCCATTAATATGATAGCTCCTACACCGGACCCCAGACTCGATGAGATACTATTATCCCTTCAACAAATAAAAGAGGACATCCAAACTCTTCATGACCTGAACCGACATCAACCCAAGCCATAAGCGAAACCCATTCATCGGCAATGCACTAACCCCCCCCGCCTCAATTCCCCAAATGGAATACAGTACCTTACCCTAATGCCTCATCCCGCCAGATCAGGGAAAAGAGAACCCTATCACCGAGTGAGCTCACTTCCCTACTTCTTTCCTACGAACTCCGTTCCCTACCCTCTAAATCTGCACACACGGACGACACACAAACTGTCCTTAATCCAACCCACCCATGCCAATGCATCTAGAATTACAAGACAACCCCACAGAAGTATTGATGAAAATAACCTCAAGAGAGTAGCCATCTCACATGACCAGAACACCACTCTGACCAAGGCCCAGCTAAAATGTATCCTACTAAACTATAGATCAGCATCACGTCATGCCGCTGATATAGCTGACCTCATCATAACCAACGAACCTGACCTTATCATCTTAACTGAGACTTGGCTAAACTAATCATCCACGCCCATCTTAGATATTTTAGTTCCCCCAAAATATTATGTGCCAAGACTGGATAGACTTGATAAGCTAGGGGGTGGCATTGCCTGCATTCATAGGAACACCTCTCTGTGAACCGCTCCAACTCCCCGGTATTCTCTTCCTGTGAATACCTCTGCCTAGACATCACGAGCAATAACAAGCCAATATGCTCACTTCATTCTTTCTACCATCCTCCTGGTAACAACCTTACCTTCATCAAACACTTTATGGATATTCTATCCACAAATGTCGGTTAACAGATTACTCAGATCTTCCTGGGGGACTTCAACCTCCACTGGAACGATCTAGATGACCCAGAGGCCAACAGCCTCAAAGCTTTCCTGTCCGACCTCAACTTGTCCCAAATTTGTGATAGCCCCACCCACAAAAAAGGCTCAACCCTTGATCTAGTAATTTCCAAAGTAGACTCTATCCAGCTGGAATTGATTCTTCCTTGCGACTGGTCCAACCATCACATAATCACTTTCCATATCAAGGAAGTAGTTAAATTACTCTCTATCCAACCTATAAGAACGAAAATCTGGAGGAGGAACCTAGAAAACCTCAAACCTACTGCACTCGCAATCGCTAGCCACATCCTCACTCCCCCACCGGATGGATTAGAGGATGTACAGGACCTGACCAATCACTACTTCCACTCTATGAACAGGGTACTCGACAACCTAGCGCCCCTACAATTGAAAAGAGCCACCACATAAGACTCAATCCCCTTGTATGATGGTAGGCTAAATGAAGACAGAAGAACACTGAGAGCAATTGAAAGACAATGGAGAACCGCTCCATCTGCTGCCCACCTCAAACTACTAAAAAGCACCAGAAACTCCTATTACAGAAAGATTAGACGTTCAAAAGCTGACTTCATATGTAAACAATTAGACCAATCTAAGAATCGCCCCAAAAAACTATTCGAAATAATCAAAGCTCAATCTAAGGTTGTCTCCCACTCCCCCCAAGCTAATCCAGAAACACTCCCCAATTGCGAGGAACTTGCTTCCTTTTTCACAACAAAGACTGAAAATGTAAAGACAGACCTACTTAATGACCTATTATACAATACCCACCTACATATTAACACCTCGCTGACCACACCAGTGATCCCGCCTAACTGTGCTACAAAGCTCGACCTCAAGAACAATGCCTCCTGGACCACCTTCAACTTCTACAGCGAAGAAACTACCTTAAACAAGCTCACGGCTTTGAATCCCTCCAATCATTTCACAGACCCTCTCCCAGCAACCCACTTAAAAACCTTCATTCCACAGCTAGTGCCCCTATGGACCAGGATTATAAATACCTCTCTTATGCAAGGTACCATCCCAGACATCCTCAAAGCGGGTCAGGTATCCCCTATCCTAAAGAAAATATCAGCAGACCCGTCAGACCTGAATAACTATCGCCCAATATCCAACATCTCGACCCTGGCCAAACTATTCGAAAAATGTGTCCACATGCAGCTTAGTAACCACATTGACTACTTCAACCTGCTCGATCAATTCCAATCTGGCTTTTTGATCAGGGCAGATTACCGAATCAGCCATGACCCACATTACAGATGACGCACTACAAATACTGGATCAAAATAAAGCCTGTTTGTTAATCCTACTTGACTTATCCGCAGCCTTCGATAGAGTCAAACACAGCAACCTACTAGACCTCTTGTAACAAAGAATGGGTTTATCTGGAACAGTGTTAAACTGGTTCACCTCCTTCCTCCAAGACAGAACGCAAAGATTCAAGATCAACCAATCATTATCTAACCCCACCCCAGTCACATTGGGAGTACCCCAGGGATCTTCCCTCTTCCCAACACTCTTCAATCTGCTTATGGAACCTCTCACTGAGCTTCTCAACTCCTCAAACATCCAATATCACATGTACGTTGACGACACACAACTCTACATTAAGGTCCGCTCTCTTGAAGACATCAAGTCCCTTAACTCAATGCTCCAAAAAACACAGACCTGGTAGGCAAGCAACCATTTAAAACTTAACACACTAAAAACAGAATTCCTCCTTATCGCTCCCCCCAACTAAACAGCCATGATCCATGAGTGGATGAAGCACCTAACTGCACTCGATGGTCAACCTCTCATCATTGATTCCGCTAAATCCCTAGGAATAACTCTGGACAATAAACTAAATATGCAGAAACACATCAGCGCTGCATCTAAAGGAGCACATTTTCAGATGACCACCCTGAGAAAATTGAAACCCTTCATAACCGCGAATGACTTTAAACAGGCAGTTCTAACTCTAGTCATTCCCAGAGTGGACTATGGGAGTATCGCTCTCTGCGGCCTTCCCAGATCAATGACCGCTCCGCTAAGAGCCTCAATCAATGCAGCCGCTAGACTCATCACAGGCTCCAAAAGAAACTGCCACATTTCCCTTGACCTTCAAGCCCTCACCTGGTTACCTTTTGAGGCCAGAATCCATTTGAAAATCGCCTGTATGACGCATAAGACATTACACCACAAAACCCGAGATACCTGGTGGAGAAACTAGTACTATCGGGTGGTAACAGAACTACTAGGAGTTCTGATAATCTTCAACTTAAACCACAACGTTTCTCTAAGAAAAAAACACACAATCGTACCTTCTCAGGAAATGCCCCCAGGATTTGGAACGCCCTGCCCCCAGCAACAAGACTTAATCCATCCGCTGCTTTCTTCAAAGAAGAAGTGAAATCGTTTTTCTTGTCCAGATTCAGCTGAACTTTCTTAAACACTCTTGTAGATATGTGCTAGTCTCTAATAGTTACCAGTAATATATTCGCATAACTCATTGTACTTATATGTATATGTCACCTGCATTTGCCCTGTAAAGCGCTCTGATACCCGCAAGGGTCTTGTTCGCGCTATACAAAACTGTCAAAATAAACCAAAGATAAGCCACGGGGGAGAGGCGAGGCTCCAATGTTGTGGTTCTTGATGAGCCAAAATATGTTTCGCATCATAAAGAATATGCAGTTTCTAGGTTTAGAGCTAAAAATGACAATATGATAAAATAATACAATCACAAAATGTGCTGCTTGATTCCACATAATTAGTATTTTTTCATTTAATTTAGTCAACCCTGCTGTATAATTTGGTGCTCTTCTGCCACATATTTCACTAGCCCTGGATGGATACATCATATCCTGACCTGTTATTCATTGTTTAGCGTGTCAGTCTCCAAGAGCAGCTCAAACTACACTTCCTTGTGATGTCATAGTATGATATTCACTCAGAACTTGTGAAAAATAGTTGTGAAACAGCTCAATCATACTGCTGTGTCTGTTTATGCTTTGCATTTCTGATACACTTTTACCGGTCATAAAATTGTGCGGCAAGCAAAAAAAAACACTTTCTTCGAGATTTTATTAGCCTTTTTACACCATAAAAAATAATGACACGATCAGGTCTATAAAAACCAAAGAGTTTTCATCATTCCATGAGATGGTTGAATACTATAGAAAGTTTGTAAAAGATTTTGCTGGAAGGACATACAATACGAGGAAGTTGTTAAAAGAAAAATAGAATTTCTATGGGGGAGTGAATATTGAAAGGAATTTGAGTGGGGAAAGGAAGAACTCAGTCATGCTCATTCTTTGCAAACTTATGATCCAATCTGTGATAGAAAGGTGGTCTGTGATACAAGTGCAAGGGGCTTCAAATCCCATCTCATTCAGGCAATAAATGGCCAAAAGAAACTCACTGCGTGTGTCTCACACGACTTGAAGGAAGCTGAATGTAATTATTCAGTTATAGAGAGAGTCTTTTGCAGTTTTCTGGGCAGTAAACAGATTCAAACATTTTTTGTGGGGGATGAAATTTGCAGTTCAGACAGACCACAAACCTTTGGTAGAATTTTTTGCACGAAAGGGATTTGATTGTATACACTCTTGCATTTGAAGCTGGGTTGTAGGTCTACAAGAATACTGCTTCACAGTACAGTAATACCAGGAGCAGGAAACGGACTGCTTGCCAAGACTGGTTAAAGTGTGAGCTCCACCTTATGTAGAGGTGGAAGACTCAGTAGAGGAAGATGTCAGTGTTTGCCAAGTTACCCAAAGGAGCATTAAAGAGAGTATATGGTTAGAAGAATTAGAGAGCAATGAGGAAGTAAAAGGTGTAATTAATTTGTTTTCTGCAGAGAAACCAAGCAAGAGGGTGTTGAAGAAGTGTAGCGAAGTTGGTGGAAGTTAAGACATGGGTTTCTATTGCTAGGGACGAGATTAGCACTAGCAAGTACTTTACATCAGAAAAAAACTGCAACTGGCACATGTGGGTGATTAAGGAATAGTAAAGATAAAAGTCAGACTTTGAAGAGATTGCTCGTGGCCAGTGCTTGATCATGATGTTGAGTGTATGGCTAGGGAGTGTGTTGAGTGTGTGGCACAGGTTATAGAACTAGTAAGATCCCTATGCTGTAAAACATTTTAAGAGAGAAAGTTCCCTTTGTTATTTGCTCACAGAAAACGGAGTTCAATTCTGTTCCAGAGAAATGGAAAATTATTTCAAAAAATGAGGAATAAAGCATTATTCCACACAACAGTATCAGATAAATGAGTAACAGCAATTATATTGTTATGAGTAATAATTCTGAAAACACGAGACTGTGAATTAAATATTACTAGGGTTTCTGGAAGGTTAGTCACTTTTTCCCCGCATCTCTTTGAATTTCTGTACCTACATCTCTCAGACATCAGCTCCTTCCTCTTCATCACTGACCTTTCAATCTGTCTGTCTGGTTGTACTTCTTTGCATCACCTCACCTTCATCATGCATTTATTTATGCAGTTTTATGCAGCGCACACATTACCTAGTAGTGCAAAAGTGCTTTACAGTAAAACTGGGACATTACAAACGCATCAGAGGATACACTATTCATAAATATTGAATACAAGATATGAATAGCTACAATGCTAGGAGAGTATCCTATAGTATTGAGGTAGAGGAGAGATCCATTGGGAATGTTTCAATGGAAGGTCAAGTCCGAGAGGGTTGTGGAGATACAATTAGGAGGGCTTTCAGTTGAGATTTGAAGATTGTTCTTGAGGTATTGATGCGTAAACCCAGAGGTGAGTAGTTTCAGACTCCGGTAGCGCTTCCAAAAAGGATTCAGACATAATTTGTTCCTTTTTAAAGTTAGAGGGTTCTTCAAGCAGTGCTACAGCAATCTGTTCCGCCAGATTTCTTAAGCTGTGTAGCCAGAAATCAAGGAGCAGAGGTTTGAAGAGGCGTGTGAGCGATGCACACTATTTTGCACATAGCTGCCTCTTCAGTTTGAAGCAAGCAAAGGGTTGAAAGAGTACTGATGAGATGTGGCCATTCATTTTGGCCCCAGAGATGAAGCATATCGCTTCACGTAACAAACTGCTCTAATTGGAGCAAGAAGTATTTTGGGAAAACTAATCACGATAGAATTGCAGTAATCGATTCTTGATAACTCTACTGAATGATCAGAGTCTATTTTTGGCCATGTTGTTAATTTGTGACTGTACATTAAGTCTTTTGTCAATGATGACTCAGAGGGATTTAGCACTCAGATAGGAGATTTACCATTGAGGATATTAATTGAACCATCCCGGTCCGAACCAGTAGAGGAGAATGGGAGGAGGTAAGGAGGAGAAATTCGGTATTGGATGGATTCAGTTTCTAATGAAGGGTAGTCATGCAATTGTGAATAGTGTTTAGCATGATGGAAAGGTGGGAAATGTTATTGGGAGAGGAAACCTTTCGATACAGTTGCGCTTCAACAACATGTTGATGATAAAGGATCCCTTATTTCTTACTGAAAAAGTCCAAGGGTTTCGATGTTTATGTTAAATAGGGTTGGGCCGGGATAGATCACTGAGGGATGCCTTGTGTTAAGACAAATTATTTTCACAAGCAACAATCAATTTTAGCCTTTGTGCCCTGTTTGATGACTTGAACCATTTGAGGGCTACTCCATCTATTCCTATCCGATTATTAAGATAATTAAGAAGCATACGGCGATTTACTGTATTAAAGGTTGGAGATAAGTCAGAGGGATCATTAGGCAGGATTTGCCTGAGTCCAAGATGCGAAATACATCATTGACAACCTGGAGCAGAGCTGATTCTGTGCTGTCATTTTTATTGCATCCTGACTGGTATTAATCTAAGAGGTCATTGTCAGGAATGAGTTAGGTAGATTGCTTTGCTGCAGATCTTTCAATGACTTTTTCAAGGACCAGGAGGTTGCATACAGAGTGAAAATAGATCAGATCACTTAAGAAGTGGAGTGACTTGACTACGCTTGAAGCTGCAGGAGTCACGTCATAGTGAGAGAGGTCCACTAATTTTGCAGCGTAGCAAAGCAAATGTAGAACAAGGTCTTTGTCCATGTTGTTAGGAAAAGGATCTCTAAAATGGTTGAGTGGTTTGGTGTTTATGGCGATTTCAGAACTTCATCTTCTCTGATTTATTGAAGTGCAGGCATGTGTTCAATGATTTTCATTTCATGCATGGATCGAGTTGGTAATCTGGATAGATTACCAGCAACGGTTCAACATATTTCACTTTAGTTTCTAAGAATTGTGCGAAATCTTCTAAATTCACAGTTAGGTCATCAAATCTAAAGGAGCCGGGGAGCTGTTCGCAGCTCTGATCAGATAAAGTTGTTCTGGGTGATTTATGGCTGAGCTGATAAGATATCTAACATGTGTCACCTTCACACTGAGGACGTGCCTCATTTATAGAACTCTTGGATTTGGGAGGCAGGCGTGGTTAGTGGTGGAGGGTGATTGTCTCCAATTCTTTTCCAGCAATCCCGTGGTTTTCCTTTCTTCGTAAAGATTTTTATTGAGCCAGAGAGCCAATGATTTCTTTTTGCTTTTGAGCAGTTCTAGATCATCAAACAGATCCAAAAGACAGTCATAATAGAGGGAGGTTGACTAGGCTGATAGGAGGGAGTGACCTCTGCTCACTGGTGCCAAAGTTCCAGATGTCAGTGTTTTTAGAATGACAAAACCAGGATACATCTTTTTGGGCTGGCCCTTTATTAAGAAAGGATAGAGTAGCAGGGAGAAGAGGACAAGATGATGGTATGACCAGTCCACCAGTATGGGGTCATCTGCAGACAGCAGTTCTCTCTTCGATATGATTACGTCTAGTATGGAGCCTTTGGTCTGGGTAGGTCTGAGGTTGTGTTGATGATTACCAAAAAGAATGATGAGAGGAGATTGACAGTGGTGTCATCTCTGTTACCCCAGTTAAGACTAAATTCTTCATGGATAATGACATTGCATTGAATTGATTGGCTTGGCACCATCATTCCTTAATCATTATCACCAAGAATCAAATCAAATCAAATCAGGGACAATTGTTAAGCGCACATATCACTCGGAAGTCTCATGGCGCTTGCAGATAGCTCTGAGAGATTGCTTGATTAGTTGTCAAATAGCCACGTTTTTAGCTTCTTGCAAAAGCCATTGTGATCGGTGATTGTGTGTAAGATTATTGGTAGTTTGTTCCAAAGAGTGGGGGCAAGAAAAGAAAAGGACCTTCCTCCACTTCTGGCGGCGTGGATTCTAAGAGGTGAGAGTAATGATTCATTACTGGATCTTAGGGACCTACCAGGCTGGTACCAACTTAGTTTTTTGGACCAGTAAGCCATCCGGTTCCGTACATGTTTTTGTGTACTAGACATAGGATTTTGAATTGAATCCGCTTTCTGATTGTAAGCCAGTGCAGGGTTCTTAAGCTGGGGGCCGAAGGGGATCTGGGCGGAAGATTGAGAACCAACCTAGCTGCCGTCATCTGCAAAATCTGAAGCCTTGTAAGAAGGCCTTCATTAATTGAGGACAGCAAGGTGTTGCCGTAGTCCAGGCGATTCTTATTAGTCCCTGGACTAATGGTTTACTAGCCTCGGTGGGGATCCATTTAAAAACCTTTCGCAGGCTAAGCATTGTTCCAAAACAGGAACCTACTAGCTGGTTGACCTGATTTTGCATTGATAGTTTGTTGTCCATGTGGAACCCCAAGTTCCAAACCGTCTGTTTTGCGGTAGGACAGGGGCCCAGGTTGGAGGGCTACCAGTCATAGGACCAGTGTTCATGGGCCTTGCCAAAAAGCATAATCTCGGATATTCCTCCATTTAATTAAAGCTATTGAGGTGACATGCACTTCCTGTGATCCTGAAATATCTGCATATTGGTATTGCTATTAATTACTCGTCAGTGACATTTGTATAATCAATGGCTCAAAACACTTTTCACTTATCTATGCAAAGAAAATTTTCAAATAAAAATGCTGCAAAGCTTTGTACCACCACCATCATTTTCTCCCAGCAGAACTAATGTTAGTGTAGACTGGGAACTATGGAAAGAGAGTTTTGAAGCATTAATGGCTGCTATTCATAGTGAATATTACACCTATAAAAAGAAATATGCATTATTAAATCAGTTAAAGCACTTGCCACAGCAATCCATTTTAGGAGAAGGTGATATGGTGGATGAATATATGTCCGCATTGTAAATGTTGGACATGATGTTTAAACCACATAAGAATGTTGTCCTAGAACGCCACAAATTTCAAAAGTATCACCAACTTTTTGGTGAACCATTTAAAACATATGTTGGGGTGTTGAGGTCTTTAGTTATCTTGGGGAGGGGGGGTTCCAGTTTCTGGCAAGAGAAGCGTCATGTTTTGTGTTGACTATTAGAAGCATGAGCGTTAGTAAACCACCTTGTAATGGGCCATCACTAACAACGTATGTCATTTGTTTCCTGACTGGGAGTATGTGTAACAAGCATTTGCAATGCGATAGGTCTCGCATTTGCGAGAGTTTGAGCTATTGGCGTTGTAAATAAGAATGCTTTTTATTTATTTGTTTGAAAACTTGCAAGCGGTGCGTAAACATGCACTATGTAGGTTTTCTGAACACAAATAAAATGCATGGTCATATACAATGTCAATAGCTCAAACTGTTGCAAATGCGAGACCTCTTGCATTGCAAATGCTTATTATGCAAAGGCATGAGATACCTGACTAACTCACAATTGCAACAGCGTTTTTTTGACGCTGTCCAGTGGGCTTATATGCTGTGTTTTGCAATGGTCCAGTCCCAGTTATAACATTCAAGTCAGCCCTTTCATCCTTGTATGCCTTTGTTGCTCCTGCAAGAGCAACTGTGAATGTGTATAAAAGCTGCAGTTTGAGTCTCAGATATCGGCACCAGAGGAAGAGATACAATTACACATGGTGTCCAGGGCACAAGAATATAGGAGCTGGGCTGAATCGCTTCCATCTATTTACAGTTAGCTGCCTTTACAGAAGCTCAAGGAGGCAGTAATTTGACCTGGAAACCAGGGGTGACCGTGGGTGCCTGCAGCCCTTTGGAGTGAAAGAAAAGCTTTTCAGGCTGCTCACATTTGTAGTTTACGGAAGGAAAAGGAAATGCAGCAATATGCGCACAAGACCGCACGGTGTCTGCAGCGCTTTCAAGCAACGTATTGTAGGATGCGAGGGAGCAGTAATCAGCTAAGATGGGGCGGCAAGCAACTTCATATACTTTTACAGAGTGCTGCAAAATGCAAATATTGAAAAATAACTACTGAAAGCATCTAGCCAGTTACAGTTTGGGGGAGCTCTGAGGGGGACATAAAAACATTGGGTGTCTTCCGACACCGGGTTCTGAGACTGAAAATGCAGCTTTTCTAGACATTCACAGTTGCTTCTACGGGAGCGCACTATTACACATGATGTTGGGGGCACAAATATATAGAAGTGAAGCAAAAAAGTTTCAGTCTATTTACAGTTGCCTTTACAGAAGCTGAAGGAGCAACACAAACGTGACCAAAACAACAAGGGGCGACTGTGGGTGCCAGCAGTACCTTGGATTGAAAGTGAAGTTTCTCAAGCTGCTCACATTATAAAGAAAGCGAAAAGAAATACTGGAATGTCCGCCTAAGACCACACAACGTGTCTGCAGCGCTTTGAAGCAACGGAAGATGGGACGCTGGGGGTGGGAGGCAGGGGACAGTAAGAAACTACAGGTTATACATCTTGATCTTGAAGGTAGCCTTACACTCAGGAAGCCTCAATTTTTACACACGCTTCCATTCATATTTTTTCAGTTCAGACTTCACCCTTTCGTCTGAAATGCTTCAAACGACTTCATGTTGTTGATGAAAACAGCGATGTCTTGGAGATAGATCCCACCGTTCCTAGGCCCCCACAGACACACATGAGAACTGCAGACTGGAACCTTGGTGCTTCCAGAAAACACACACAGACAACACGCACTCATTTTGCATAAAGTGTAACTTGAGAAAAGGGGCGGTTGTTTATGCAATAACAAGTAGTCATTTCTCTGAAGTATTTACATTTTAAAAAATGAAATCATTTACAAACACGCACACACACTACTTTGAAAACAAACAGGGCGCTGATGGAAAAACACATTTACAATACTCTTGTGAACATGTATGGGTTGTTTGCTTTCAATTGAAATACAACCAGCCAAGAGAATCTTTGATGCGATAAATGGTTCAGACTCGGACTTGCATGCTGCCGTTGGAGGAGCCTGCTCAGGGGGCCCTTACTGAGCACCAGTGGTTGCAGCAGCTTCTGGCGCCCATGGCTAACCGGGACTCGGATATGCCACCCGGCAGTGCTGAGATGTGTGCGCCTTCCATAAAAACACAGCAGGGCACTGAGAGGCCGTGGGCCATATGGTGGATTCACATCGTGGCTGTCCTACATGCACACTCTGTGGCAGCCTTGGGGGAGGGGGAGTGGTGGAGGAGCAAGAAGAGGAGCGACGATAACTAGCGTGAGGTGCCGTGCTTGAAAGAAAGCGCGGCACCTATGTACATCAAACACATGTGAATGTCAGTGTCAAACAAATCTTCATCATAATGAATGAAGAATACCAAAGAAAAAAAAGAATTTGAAATGCAAGAAGAGGAGCAGTGAGAACGTACTTTTCAGAGATGCGCGTGATAACGAGCGTAAGGTGTCGTGCAGCCTGGTGAGTAGGGGGAAGTGGGGGATGGAGGGGCAAGGAGAGGAGCGGTGATAGTGAGCATGGGGTGTTGTGCTGAAATAAAGCGCAGCACCTTTGTATATGAAAAACTGCTTGACTGTGAGTAAAGCAGCACCAGCGGGTGCCATGGTTAAAAACAAGCGCACACCATAACATATTTGCTTGGCTTTCCTGCTAAAAGGTTTCTTGTCTTTATGGGGCCATGTATTTGGCCCCATAAAGATAAGAAACCTTTTGCGACCAACGCAAAGCAAGCGAGTCCGTCCAAATGGGACGGCTCGGAAAGCCAAGCAAATAAGTCACGGCCACCTCTTTTCCAATGGCTGGCCACCGTTTAGCATAAACGGTGACGCCAGCCAATGGAAAAGAGGGGCGGGGCTTAATGCCCCTTACAGAAAATACCACTTCTCATTAAATCTCGCCAGCGAGACTGCACATGCGCGCAGCCTACGCCAGGCGAGACCTAAAAAGGGGTAACAGCTTGACTGCAATGTTTAAATATGTTAAGACATATTTAAACATTACCAATTTAGCAGTATAATTGTGTAAAAACTTGAGGGGGCAGGATTATTTTTTTTATTTTTACAGGGGGGGGTCAGCATTAAGAAGTTTGAAGAGCACTGACCTAGTGTGCTGTGTTTTAACAACACTCTGTAGCTGGACCATGCTTCAACCCTGTCAGCCCCCAGATCACCCCAGAAACAACACATAGCCCCAAGACACTGTCCAAGCACAGAGAAAATATAAACTTGCACAAAGACCAGCAACTAACCTGAAACAAGAGAACACAAACACCACCTTACGACGGTGCAGAGCGCAGAAAACACTAAAAAAATAAATCAAACAACAGCCTGTAAACCGATACCTAAAAAAAGTGGAAAATTAAGATCATAGCCATAGAACAGACCTATTTTAGCAACTCATGAACATCTAAAACACAAATGAAGTCTGTGAATGTGAATTCTAATAGAGTGGTCCCATCTATGCTGTACTTTGTGATAAACTCTCACCACTCGTTCCATTCAAATTAGTTCATAACCCTCCGACTTTCACCAGTTTGTTGATGTACCACCTCTAAAGCCTACAAACTCGAATCTTTACCTTTTGGACCGCAAACGGTCACCAGATTTGGAACTATCATCAAGGACACGCTCAGTGTTCCTGATGCAAACCACATCACCCGCTTAAAATAGGATGGCCTAGGCTATTTTCCTGGCATACAACTCTTGTTTCTGTTTGGGTAGGGCCCTTCCACACTGGCTCTCACAACATCATCCACCTCTTGAGACTCACTACTATCTCTGGACCATTTCTTCATCCACACTAGGTACAATTTTTAAACTAGTTTCCCACACTTCAATAACTGGACAAGAGCCACACCAGGTACCGAAGGTGGTGTAGTGCGATAAAATCAATTTCATACTCTGCACCAAACGCTTCACACTTGACCACCTGACACATGCAACTACAACCCAGTTCCTTTGCTCAACCAGCCCATTTGTTTGGGGGTAATATATAATGAACTTCTTAGATGCCTTGCTCCTACTTTTTTTCAGGAAAACCACCCTTTCCTTAGTCACAAATTGGACATCACTGGCTGACAAATATGTTCTAGGGTGAGCAAAAAAACGATGGATTTAGGCCCAGATCTCTGTACTGGGGTGAATGTATGACATTGTTCTGCATTCTGTCCATCAATAGTTCTTTTTGCATTTGTCACCCCGAGTGGGACGGGTATGATCAGACGTGAGTCCTGTGCTCTCCATGCCACTGAAATCAAGCTATCCTGGCTGAAGAGGGGTGAAACCCCGAAACTGGTCCTAGGAGGCTTGTTTCCAGTCCAGGGAGGACCTGGTGTGGCAGTTCGGGCTGGACTGTTCCCATTGGGCACAGGGTCAAGACTGATTTGCATATGGCTGGGTCCAAACTGGAATGGCATGGTGAGCAAAAAAACGATGGATTTAGGCCCAGATCTCTGTACTGGAGTGAATGTATGACATTGTTCTGCATTCTGTCCATCAATTGTTGTTTTTGCATTTGTCACCCCGAGTGGGAAGGGTATGCCCAGACGTGGGTCCCTTGCTCTCCATGCCACTGGAATCAAGCTATCCTGGCTGAAGAGGGGTGAAACCCCGAAACCGGTCCTAGGATGCTTGTTTCCAGTCCAGGGAGGACCTGGCCTGGCAGTTCGGGCTGGACTGTTCCCATTGGGCACAGGGTCAAGACTGATTTGCATATGGCTGGGTCAAAACTGGAATGGCATGGTGAGCAAAAAAAACGATGGATTTAGGCCCAGATCTCTGTACTGGGGTGAATGTATGACATTGTTCTGCATTCTGTCCATCAATTGTTGTTTTTGCATTTGTCACCCCGAGTGGGAAGGGTATGCTCAGACGTGAGTCCCTTGCTCTCCATACCACTGAAATCAAGCTATCCTGGCTGAAGAGGGGTGAAACCCCGAAACTGGTCCTAGGAGGCTTGTTTCCAGTCCAGGGAGGACCTGGTGTGGCAGTTCGGGCTGGACTGTTCCCATTGGGCACAGGGTCAAGACTGATTTGCATATGGCTGGGTCCAAACTGGAATGGCATGGTGAGCAAAAAAACGATGGATTTAGGCCCAGATCTCTGTACTGGAGTGAATGTATGACATTGTTCTGCATTCTGTCCATCAATTGTTGTTTTTGCATTTGTCACCCCGAGTGGGAAGGGTATGCCCAGACGTGGGTCCCTTGCTCTCCATGCCACTGGAATCAAGCTATCCTGGCTGAAGAGGGGTGAAACCCCGAAACCGGTCCTAGGATGCTTGTTTCCAGTCCAGGGAGGACCTGGCCTGGCAGTTCGGGCTGGACTGTTCCCATTGGGCACAGGGTCAAGACTGATTTGCATATGGCTGGGTCAAAACTGGAATGGCATGGTGAGCAAAAAAAACGATGGATTTAGGCCCAGATCTCTGTACTGGGGTGAATGTATGACATTGTTCTGCATTCTGTCCATCAATTGTTCTTTTTGCACATCAATCAGTTGCATAGGTGGAACTCACATAGAACGTCACCTGCCACAGCTTGCACATACCGAACAGTTCTTAACACTCACCTCCACATACATATTCATACTTGCCCACCAACAACTCACTTGAATTCTGTGCTTGGCCAAGGCAGACCCCAAATGTCCTTCATGTCCATTATGAAGAACCTCTGTCTTCAAAACTTCTGGGTGAGCTAGCTTCTCTGCCCACATCAGTAAACCATCCTCCACTGATAGTTCATCCAAGCCTTGCAAAGGCTTAAATAATCTACTTTGCTTCAGCCATCCACTCATGACATGTCTGATAATTTCCTGCAAAACCACATAGCCTTAAAACACCACAAGCCAAACCTTCTCATCTATAGCATTTGTGGTTACTAATTCCACTGAAGCAATAAAACTTGTCTATGTTGGAGTTTGATATGGAACTTGCTATGTGGGATCCATAAACTGAATTCTAAGATATGGAATCCATAAACTATCCGGGTTTCATAAACTGAGTTCTAAAATGGTGTAAGGAAATTCTATATGGTGCTGAGGCAGTTGACAGATGACACCATCTGCCAGGGGTTACGTGTATGACACTTCAGTTATCACATTTAACAGCATTTGACATCCTATTGAAGACTGTGTTTCTCTCATGCAGATAAGGAGAATGTGCATTCTTCTTTGGCTAGGAGACTATTACTAAAGATGTGTAGGACATTTCTTGACAAAGGTCATGCCCTACACCCCCTGGTGAAAAAAGGGGTGGGGTATTTCTGGAAGATGATTGTTAACAATGATTTGCCCAAAATAAAGAGTCCATTGAAAAAAAAGTGGTGTTAAATCCCTTTGATCCCAGAGATAGAAATATTGCTGCTGCTGCTACCAGTAGTTATGTATTGGGGTAAGTGTTTATTCAAATACGTGATGGGCAAGAAAGGGTGGTGGCGTTTGCATCAGGAGCTCTGAAGGATGTTAAAAGATCATACTCTGAAAAGGAGGCGTTAGCTTGCTGGTGGGGTGAGCAGCATTTTTAGGACATATGTATGGTGGGCTCAGTTTGAACGGAGCATCAATCGCAAGCTGCTGGTAGATTCTTTTTCATCCAAGGGTGCAGGTAAAGCAACTGCTTGCATTGCTAAATGGTTGTATAGTTTGCAAGGGTACACGTTAGTCATAAAGTATGTGCATGCAATTAAAAATGTCAATGCTGACTGTTTGTCATGTTAACTACTAAACAGTGTTCTTTGTGAGGACAATGGTGAATGTATGGTGGCTAATCTGGAGGAGTCTTGCAGAGGGGCCATGTCAGATGAAGAATGGAGGAAGGCATCATTGAGGATGAAACTTTGAAATTGGTATTATCAATGATGGATGGCGTGGAAAATGAGGGGACACGATAAGTATGGAGTGGATTTGAGTGGATTTTGTCCATTATAGAATGAGGTGTTGGTGGTCAAAGAAAGAGTCAGGAGGTGTGACAGGTTAGGGGTTCCTGAATGTTTAAAGCTACTAGAGTTGTTACATGAGGGACACAGAGGAATGGCAGCTATGAAAAGAAGTGCCTGCGTTGATTTCTGCTGGCCTGGTATGGATGGAGAAATTGAGAGGTTTGTTTGCTTGGCCTGCATGTGTAGTGATATGTCTTACAAGGCAACAGAGTCTCCTATTATTCCAGGAGAATTTCCCAAAAGTGCAAAGTAGAAAGTTGCCATTGGCATTTGCGGACCATTAGAGTGTCTTGGGCTAAGGTATGCCATTGCCAATGAATCACAAACAGACACAGCCATAGACCGAGCAGGTAAGGGCGGTGGGGCCGGGTGCGGGTGGGTGGGCATTTTGACTGTCGGTGACGAGGGATAATTACTTATTTATTTAGGATGTTTGGATCTAACTATCGTAGATATTTAACGATAGCCCTCCTTTCAAAGTCAAGAGGCAGTGAAAGCCATTTCCTACACTCAGGCCAGAATTCTGAAACTCCTCTTACTCCACGTTAAGTTTCCAAAGCATTGAACCACCCCTACAAGCAATCGGTACAAAAGGTCTGTAACTTTATCAGAAAGGACTGCACATTTCTGCATGCACTGTCAATAATGATTCACCACTGATGTGTGCAAATGTGTCTACCTTTTTATTATCATGCTCCACATAGTGGCATTGGACGATTTATGCTACTTACTGTGAAAATCTGGACATGAGTGTGCTGCTTCCAGTGAAATGTTAGTTGAATGAAAACAGGCAGGCATGCTGTAAGTTCACCCAAGTGAAATAAGATATAAAAATACACCCCAAGTTAAATAATTAATGATGTATTCTAGACCAATCGCCGTCTTCTATGACATCATTCTGCTATGCACAAATGAGATATGAAACAAACCATGCTTTTTACTTTTGATCCACCTCAACGACTCCTTCTCTTCAATATTGAGCCATGGAATGCACCATGTGTTCCAGATCAGCAGGGTGGGATTTCACCAACCTGTGACCTTTAGAGGCAGCCAATCCGTGGACACGCTGCCTCAAAGATCCCTGCATCCTTTTCAGTTCCACAACAGTCGTGGTATGTGGGAGTTTTCCAATTCAGCCGCATGGCTATCCGGCAACTCACATCCCATCCTCGTCGCCAAATGAATCTGCTGTGTCTTCTAGAATGCTGCACAAATGTAAAGGAGATCCGAAGCAGGAACATCTATTGTGACTGGTAAAGTAGAGAACAGCGAGCTGCCAGCTTGACCGTCCAACACTGTGATAATCACTCTACTGATCAACTGTCACCAGTTGAGAAATAACATTCAAAACTATAAGTAAACATTCTACCTATAACATGTACCTCACTGAACACATAGCTAAAGACAGGGCAAAGGGCTGTGCAGAAAGGAGAATTGGACTGAAAGCAGAGAAGGTGTGACTCTGTGCTTACTGTGCTGACTGAGGCTAGCCTCAGTGTAGATAGGCACAGATAAGGGGATGAGAAAGCAGCCAAATAAAAGGGGCCTGCCAAACAGCCATGCGCACTTTGCATGTGCTCCATGCAGCTACAGCCTGCATGGAGAACATGCCCAGGCCCCCAATCCCCATCTGAGCGCCAAACCACGGCGGCCTTGTGATTGGCTACGGGGAGCCAGGGAACCGCGTCCTTCCTGCTTCCCTGTTCTAGCTGGAAAGACGACAGAGGGATGGCAGAGGAGAGAACTGACAATTAGGTAAGTTATTTTCTTATTTTTTACCCTCTCCCCTGTCCTCCCACTCCCGATCCTTGCAGGCCACCACTGGTGGTGAGAAAGAAGGTTCACTCAGAATTTCAGTGGCAGGTTTACACTCAGAATACTTAAGCGGAAAAACACCACAGAGGAAAAAAGGATATTTATCTCTGTAAAGTAGCAACAAGAGATGTTGCATATGGGTTACAGGAACCTAACACAGATGGAAGCATTACAATTACACTGTTTGCTCATATTGGGTTCTAAAGGTTTTTTTAAATACTGCACGTAGCAAATGAAGACAGTTATGGCTAATGCTTGCCTCCTGTCTTGTCCTTAAATATGTCATATTAAGCTCCTTCTGTTACCGCTTCAATTTCCAGTGCCCCAAACTCTGCTTAAAGTACAGTATTGAAGGAGAAAAGCCCCGAACAATTCATGCTTAGTAGTCAAACATTAAAAAAAAAAATGTTTTTTGTGGAAGATTCTCTGTTTGGGAAAATAGTTCAAGATTTTTTTTTCACTATTCCTAAACCCTAATTCGTGTCTTATTACTCAGCATACGTACTAATGTAATCTAGTAAAAACTGTCAGTACTCCACTGTCTCAGTAAATTCACAGCACGTGTATTCATAATAAGCAGTGCACCTAGCAGCACAGATGCACTGTATTACACTTTATCAATCAGCAATTGTGTAGTCATGATCATGTAAATCAGTCAAATACTATTTTTAGAGACCTCTTTAAGTAACTCCTATTATACTGAATAAATGAATTATTAGGTGTCGTTCATCACCCACCTTTTGGGTACAGACCCTGATTTGCAAAGTTTGAAAGTGATAAATTAGGCATAAAATTGAAAAGAGAAAAATATACAATTCCATAAAAGTTGGAATTGTTACACTCAGCTTTATTTATAATATACTACACCCTTCAAAGACAAACAGTTTTGCACATATCTTTCCACTGTTATTAAATGTTAACATGTTTCAGTGTATCATGCTTAGCGGGCATTCATCAGACCACTTCAGTTTTCATTTGCTTTACCATTCAGACAATGCACAGCTCACTGATTTATCCAGCTGATATCAATATACGTTCATATTTAAATTTTTCATGATCCCCCACATATTGAGAAAGCTTTATTCTTTTCTTCGGGATCTACGCAGAAATATTGTACGTTACAGTGCTACTTGCCTAACATTGTTAACCCATAGAGAGCACTTCCTCATTGTACGTTGTCAACAAACGAAACCAGAGCAATAGCAAGATCCTTCCACTCCCAGATTAACACTGCTCCGAAATGAGGGTAAGAAACTCACTCACCGATGTGCATTACATTTGTTCTTGATAATAACAATGACAAAATTACCGACTCCTCTTTTATGCCCCCGCTTACCCCTTCTCCCTCTACTCTTCTTTCTCCTCCTAATCCTCTCTCTTCCTTTTTCTCTTCTTTATCATCCTCCTCTTTTTCAAAGGGATGCTCCTAGGTAGAAACTATGATTCACCACTGAAAAGTTTTTAAAGAGCCTGTCTGTGATCATGTCACATTTACACCTACTTATTTTCATGATCTACATCAATTTTGCTCTTAAACAAATTTCGGCAGACGGGTGAAATATAAATCCCATAATATCCTATTTCGGCGGACAGATTTCTGTCACCGTTGTGACGGAGTAACCCATCGGCTAGAATCTAAATCAAGTCTCTACTGATCACTGTGGCATCCTTGAGACAGGTGTGAGTAACTTAAACGTTTACATTTATTCTCAAGGGCAGCTTCAAGATAAAGGTTATTACTGGTTGACCTGCATGGGAAGAGTTGCTTAAACTCCCAATTTGTACTGGAGGACTTTGTCCCAACTTCTTACATGTGTTGTTGTGTGAGTGAGTCATAGGATGATACTGCGCAGTTGACATTTTATTAGTTTATTGAACATGGGTTCACAAAAGATTTTATTTTAATTAGAATGTAAATAATGAGGATCCTTCCCACCACCACCATCCACCTATAAAACATCTGAGTCCTTTGCTATGAAGGATTTTAATGAAACCCTGAACATTCTGACATTCCAGTTTCGGTCATTTCATGTACATTTATGTTTTTGGAAGTTAAAAACGTCTTTTATTTAGTTGAAATGTTAACAGAAAATATAATATAATAAAAAACTGCCCAATGCATATTCACAAGTCCAGGTAGAGACATACAGAGCACAGAGTGCACAATGTGGACAATGTAGTAAAGCTAAAGATGCATACACCAGGTATGCTCTATGTCTATAAAAATGGCTGCCGCAGCCTGCCGGGTAATCTTCTGGATGAGACTAGGACAGCTTGGTTGGCATATTCCAAGGCTACATCAAAAGTGTAGTCATCATGGATAGCAGTGTCTACTGAACTGGCAGTCTTGTGGTCAATCGACCATATTTACTTTTGGCTTCCTCCAAAGGCACCCGGCAAGCATCAGGAGAGGAGTTGAGGTTGCACCGTGTTTACAACAATGACCAAACTGGGAAATCTCCTCTTGTGCCCTCTTTCAAGTACTATGCCTACTTTAAGTTTTTTGTGATCCAGTCTTGGAAAGGTGCCACCTTTGTGTAGCCCGAGTAGAGTTCATTGCTGCAGGTTTTATCGTAGCCCCAGCTCACAATTCCTCTCAGGTACCACTTGGCCTCTGGGTCAACCAGTGGAGGTATCACTGCTATGCCCCCTGTCTCTGATGGGCAGATATTTGATACTACCTCCCAGGACTGCTGTGCACAGAACATGCTTTCGGTGATACTGACAGAGATGCCATTCTGTTCGTATTGCTGCTCACACGAGAGGGAGTCAACCACTCGAACAGCACCCGCTCGAATGGTATCATTTTTGTAACTTGGGTCTTGAGGTCCCATCAGAATTTTCCACCCGGTGATGATGATGAGGGCATCACCAGAAGATGAGTTCAAGTCAGCTGGAGTGGCGAGGCACACTGGCTGGACCCTGGCACTCACCTTAGCCTTGTCGAGTAGTTTCAGTAGAGCAATGTCAGAATCCAAAAGGATGGGGTCATAGTTTGGATGTACAAGGATGGCCGAAATCTAGAATATAGGAAAAAGCATACATTATTGCTCCTACTGTGATCAGTGTGAACAGAGTATGGTACATTTTGGTAGGAAAGTGGCCGAAAGCCTTAAAAAAAGGTAATGGGGTGGTGCGGCCCCACTCCCCGAACCGTACTAGCCCCCAGGTACACCATAACAGGGTTGGGTCTATTACCATGTTGTGGGGAACCCACCCATGGGACATATTAGTGTCCCTGCCTGCATTAGCACAGGTAGGGAAACATATGTCTGCTCCCACCCAGCAGAATTATTTTTAAAGCTTCCCCTGGGTGGGAGCAGACATGCCTGCCTTGCTCGCAGAAACACAGGCAGAGAAGGTATATCCTCTTTCACTCTGGAGCTTTAAACAAATGCTCCTACTGGGTGATAGCAGACGTTTGTTTCCCTGCCTTGACTCTTGCGAGCAGGGAAACACATATTGCTCCCGCTCGGAGGGAGCAAACAAATACAGCTGCTCCCGCCGGTTAGGAGTAATGCAGGCTCCTTCAGCACGAGGGGAGCCAGCTAGGGCCACATCGGCCCTAATGCTCGACTGTGACCCTTAAGTTGCTGTTTGGTGGCACCCACGTAGAATAAAGTCAGGTCCCAGGGAATGAAAATACTAGTTCTGCATTTACAACTATTTCTTAGTGCAAAAATGTTCCAGCACTATTTCTTAGTGCAAAATTGACCCAGCACTATTTCATAGTGCAAAAATGCTCCCTCTCATCCCAAATAGACACAAGGATGCTCTAAATGTAGCAGACACAATAAGCCGAAAGCAGCTTGCTAAATGTGCTATTAAGGTAGGATGTTTCTCCAAAATTACTCCCGGCACGCTCTGGTCCAAAACCGACACAATGCTGCATTTGTGCTCTAAGAAATGATGCTAAAAGCAGCAGAACACCATTAGAAAGTGCAAGCGTCTGCTAATGCTTGCTAAATGTGCTCTTGCGGTTGGATTATTACTCACAAATTATGTGAGTATGAGTAATCACACGATTATTGGTAATTCCATCAAACGAGTAACACGAAATTGCCTACATAATTTGGATTACTCCGAAATAATTGACATTCCACCCAGGACTATGTATTACTCTGTTACCTGATGAAGTCCCTGAATGGCAAATTTAGAAATGATCGCCACGGCAGGGGTCATTTCTAAAGCGTTGGTGGCAGGAAGTGCTGTCACTGTGTTTCCTGTCAATGCTTTTGTAAGTTTGACATTTTGCTCCATCAACATGATAAAGCCATCCATCAAATGTATTTATTTGTTTTTAAAAAAAAAACAGTAGCAGGATTATCTTTTTGAAACTAAACATAAAATGCCTCCTATCCATGGGAGTTATCTCCCGTTAGAGATGTTTGGCCAAGGCAGAGATGGAGTAGTCTAGCCGTAGTCAAACTATCATCTGTCACACTTAAATTAAGCGGATGGACCATTATCTTAAAGGTAAGACTAACCCCATTGCGCATAGTATCCTGACTTCCAAGATATTAATCAGGCCCCAAGTTTTTAAAGAGTGTGTGGTCATCCAGACAATATGTCTGAAATATGAAACTAAGCAATTATGCTTACAGAAATTAGGAGCTTACATCGATGTTGTTGCCGTGTCGATTTCTGTGATGGGGAATTTTGCATACCATACCACCAAAACACAAAAGAAGTAGGTTGCCTGTACCCTTCAACTGGGCAAAGAGAATTTGGTAAGATCTGGAGAGTTAAATACTGTAGCTTACGACTGGCCTAAAAGAAGGCCATCTTTAATGTAAGTGGATGTCTCACACACAATATTGTGTCAGGCTTCATCATAGGCATCCTCTCCCCACCCTTGTATGATGGTACTACCAGGAATCAACCTCCACGAAGACTTGGCGAAAGGAGGGAGTTCTTGCATAAAACTTACAGGACAAAATCAGGATCCGGTTCCATTAAAAGTACCTTGAATTTCCTCGGTTATCACCTTTCTTAGTGAAGACCTCAAAAACAAGTATGTTGTTGGAATCTACAGCGATCTCTGTAGATTCCATCAACATCACTAATAAAGGTGATAACCGAGGAACTTCATGCTACTTTTAATAGAACTGGATCCCGATCATTTATAAAAGGACCCTGGGTGAAGGAACATCTCAATGGATCATTTATAACAGGACATGGGTGAAGGAGCATCTCAGTGGGTCATTTATAACTGGACCCAGGGTGAAGGAGCATATCAGTGGGTCATTTATAATAGGACCCGGGGTGAAGGAGCATCCAAGTGGGTCATTTATAACAGGACCCGGGGTGAAGGAGCATCTCAGTGGGTCATTTATACCAGGCCTTGGGGTGTAGGAGCATCTCAGTGGGTCATTTATAACAGGACCTGGGTGAAGGAGCATCTCAGTGGGTCATTTATAATAGGACCCAGGTTGAAGGAGCATCTCAATGGGTCATTTATAACAGGACCTGGATGAAGGTGCATCTCAATGGGTCATTTATAACAGGACCCAGGGTGAAGGAGCGTCTCATTGGGTCATTTATAAAATGACCTGGGGTGAAGGAGCATTTCAGTGGGTCATTTATAACAGGCCCTGGGGTGAAGGAGCTTCTCAGAGGGTCATTTATAAAAGGACCTGGGGTGAAGGAGCATCTCAGTGGGTCATTTATAAAAGGACCCAGGGTGAAGGAGCATCTCAGTGGCTCTTCACGACAGGACCCAAGGTGAAGGAGCATCTCAGTGGGTCATTTATAATGGGACCCGGGGTGAAGGAGCATCTCGGTGGGTCATTTATTATAGGACGCGGGGTGAAGGAACATCTAAAGTGGGTCATTTATAATAAGACCTAGGGTGAAGGAGCATCTCAGTGGGTCATTTATAACAGGACCTGGGGTGAAGGAGCATCTCAGTGGGTCATTTATAACTGGACCCAGGGTGAAGGAGCATATCAGTGGGTCATTTATAATAGGACCCGGGGTGAAGGAGCATCCAAGTGGGTCATTTATAACAGGATCCGGGGTGAAGGAGCATCTCAGTGGGTCATTTATACCAGGCCTCGGGATGTAGAAGCATCTCAGTGGGTCATTTGTAACAGGACCTGGGTGAAGGAGCATCTCAGTGGGTCATTTATAATAGGACCCAGGTTGAAGGAGCATCTCAATGGGTCATTTATAACAGGACCTGGATGAAGGTGCATCTCAATGGGTCATTTATAACAGGACCCAGGGTGAAGGAGCGTCTCATTGGGTCATTTATAAAATGACCTGGGGTGAAGGAGCATATCAGTGGGTCATTTATAATAGGACCCGGGGTGAAGGAGCATCCAAGTGGGTCATTTATAACAGGACCCGGGGTAAAGGAGCATCTCAGTGGGTCATTTATACCAGGACCTGGGTGAAGGAGCATCTCAGTGGGTCATTTATAATAGGACCCAGGTTGAAGGAGCATCTCAATGGGTCATTTATAAAAGGACCTGGAGTGAAGGAGCATCTCAGTGGGTCATTTATAAAAGGACCCAGGGTGAAGGAGCATCTCTGTGGCTCTTCACGACAGGACCCAAGGTGAAGGAGCATCTCAGTGGGTCATTTATAATAGGACGCGGGGTGAAGGAACATCTAAAGTGGGTCATTTATAATAGGACCTAGGGTGAAGGAGCATCTCAGTGGGTCATTTATAACAGGACCTGGGGTGAAGGAGCATCTCAGTGAGTCATTTATAACAGGACCTGAGGTGAAGGAGCATCTCAATGGTTCATTTATAATAGGACCTGGGTGAAGTAGTATCTCAATGGGTTATTTATAACAGGACCTGGGCTGAAGAAGCATCTCAGTGGGTCATTTATAATGGGACCTGGGTGAAGGAGCATCTCAGTGGGTCATTCATAATAGGACCTGGGTAAAGGAGCATCTCAATGGGTCATTTATAACACGACATGGGTTGAAGGAGCATCTCAGTGGGTCATTTATAATAGGACCCGGGGTGAAGGACCATCTCAGTGGGTCATTTATAAAAGGACCCGGGGTGAAGGAGCATCTCCATGGGTAATTTATAACAGAACATGGGTTGAAGGAGCATCTCAGTGGGTCATTTATAACAGGACCCGGGGTGAAGGACCATCTCAGTGGGTCATTTATAATAGGACCTGGGGTAAAGGAGCATCTCAGTGGGTCATTTATAACAGGACCTGGGGTGAAGGAGCATCTCAGTGAGTCATTTATAACAGGATCTGAGGTGAAGGAGCAGCTCAATGGTTCATTTATAATAGGACCTGGGTGAAGTAGCATCTCAATGGGTTATTTATAACAGGACCTGGGCTGAAGAAGCATCTCAGTGGGTCATTTATAATGGGACCTGGGTGAAGGAGCATCTCAGTGGGTCATTCATAATAGGACCTGGATAAAGTAGCATCTCAATGGGTCATTTATAACAGGACATGGGTTGAAGGAGCATCTCAGTGGGTCATTTATAACAGGACCCGGGGTGAAGGACCATCTCAGTGGGTCATTTATAATAGGACCTGGGTAAAGGAGGATCTCAATAGGTCATTTATAACAGGACATGGTTTGAAAGAGCATCTCAGTGGGTCATTTATAACAGGACCCGGGGTGAAGGACCATCTCAGTGGGTCAATTATAATAGGACCTGGGGTGAAGGAGCATCTCAGTGGATCATTTATAACAGGACCTGGGGTGAAGGAGCATCTCAGTGAGTCATTTATAACAGGACCCGGGGTGAAGGAGCATCTCAGTGGGTCATTTATAATAGGACCTGGGTGAGGGAGCATCTCAATGGATCATTTATAACAGGACCTGGGGTAAAGGAGCATCTCAGTGGGTCATTTATAACAGGACCTCGGGTGAAGGAGCATCTCATTGAGTCATTTATAACAGGACCTGAGGTGAAGGAGCAGCTCAATGGTTCATTTATAATAGGACCTGGGTGAAGTAGCATCTCAATGGGTCATTTATAATAGGACCCGGGGTGAAGGAGCATCCAAGTGGGTCATTTATAACAGGATCCGGGGTGAAGGAGCATCTCAGTGGGTCATTTATACCAGGCCTCGGGGTGTAGGAGCATCTCAGTGGGTCATTTATAACAGGACCTGGGTGAAGGAGCATCTCAGTGGGTCATTTATAATAGGACCCAGGTTGAAGGAGCATCTCAATGGGTCATTTATAACAGGACCTGGATGAAGGTGCATCTCAATGGGTCATTTATAACAGGACCCAGGGTGAAGGAGCGTCTCATTGGGTCATTTATAAAATGACCTGGGGTGAAGGAGCATATCAGTGGGTCATTTATAATAGGACCCGGGGTGAAGGAGCATCCAAGTGGGTCATTTATAACAGGACCCGGGGCGAAGGAGCATCTCAGTGGGTCATTTATACCAGGACCTGGGTGAAGGAGCATCTCAGTGGGTCATTTATAATAGGACCCAGGTTGAAGGAGCATCTCAATGGGTCATTTATAAAAGGACCTGGGGTGAAGGAGCATATCAGTGGGTCATTTATAAACGGACCCAGGGTGAAGGAGCATCTCTGTGGCTCTTCACGACAGGACCCAAGGTGAAGGAGCATCTCAGTGGGTCATTTATAATAGGACCCGGGGTGAAGGAGCATCTCGGTGGGTCATTTATTATAGGACGCGGGGTGAAGGAACATCTAAAGTGGGTCATTTATAATAGGACCTAGGGTGAAGGAGCATCTCAGTGAGTCATTTATAACAGGACCTGAGGTGAAGGAGCATCTCAATGGTTCATTTATAATAGGACCTGGGTGAAGTAGTATCTCAATGGGTTATTTATAACAGGACCTGGGCTGAAGAAGCATCTCAGTGGGTCATTTATAATGGGACCTGGGGTGAAGGAGCATCTCAGTGAGTCATTTATAACAGGACCTGGGGTGAAGGAGCATCTCAGTGAGTCATTTATAACAGGACCTGAGGTGAAGGAGCATCTCAATGATTCATTTATAATAGGACCTGGGTGAAGTAGTATCTCATTGGGTTATTTATAACAGGACCTGGGCTGAAGAAGCATCTCAGTGGGTCATTTATAATGGGACCTGGGTGAAGGAGCATCTCAGTGGGTCATTCATAATAGGACCTGGGTAAAGGAGCATCTCAATGGGTCATTTATAACAGGACATGGGTTGAAGGAGCATCTCAGTGGGTCATTTATAACAGGACCCGGGGTGAAGGACCATCTCAGTGGGTCATTTATAATAGGACCCGGGACGAAGGAGCATCTCCATGGGTAATTTATAACAGAACATGGGTTGAAGGAGCATCTCAGTGGGTCATTTATAACAGGACCCGGGGTGAAGGACCATCTCAGTGGGTCATTTATAATAGGACCTGGGGTAAAGGAGCATCTCAGTGGGTCATTTATAACAGGACCTGGGGTGAAGGAGCATCTCAGTGAGTCATTTATAACAGGACCTGAGGTGAAGGAGCAGCTCAATGGTTCATTTATAATAGGACCTGGGTGAAGTAGCATCTCAATGGGTTATTTATAACAGGACCTGGGCTGAAGAAGCATCTCAGTGGGTCATTTATAATGGGACCTGGGTGAAGGAGCATCTCAGTGGGTCATTCATAATAGGACCTGGATAAAGTAGCATCTCAATGGGTCATTTATAACAGGACATGGGTTGAAGGAGCATCTCAGTGGGTCATTTATAACAGGACCCGGGGTGAAGGACCATCTCAGTGGGTCATTTATAATAGGACCTGGGTAAAGGAGCATCTCAATAGGTCATTTATAACAGGACATGGTTTGAAAGAGCATCTCAGTGGGTCATTTATAACAGGACCCGGGGTGAAGGACCATCTCAGTGGGTCAATTATAATAGGACCTGGGGTGAAGGAGCATCTCAGTGGATCATTTATAACAGGACCTGGGGTGAAGGAGCATCTCAGTGAGTCATTTATAACAGGACCCGGGGTGAAGGAGCATCTCAGTGGGTCATTTATAATAGGACCTGGGTGAGGGAGCATCTCAATGGATCATTTATAACAGGACCCGGGGTGAAGGAGCATCTCAGTGGGTCATTTATAATAGGACCTGGGTGAAGGAGCATCTCAATGGGTCATTTATAACAGGTCCTGGGGTGAAGGAGCATCTGAGTGGTTCATTTATAACAGGACCCAGGGTGAAGGAGCATCTCAGTGGGTAATTTATAATAGGACCTGGGGTGAAGGTGCATCTCAGTGGGTCATTTCTAATAGGACCTGGGTGAAGGAGCATCTCAGTGGGTCATTTATAACAGGACCTGGGTGAAAGAGCATCTCAATGGGTCGTTTATAACAGGACCCAGGGTGAAGGAGCATCTCAGTGGGTCATTTATAACAGGAACCAGGGTGAAGGAGCATCTCAGTGGGTAATTTATAATAGTACCTGGGGTGAAGAAGCATCTCAATGGGTCATTTATAACAGGATCCAAGGTGAAGGAGCATCTCAGTGGGCCCTTTATAATAGGACCCGGGGGGAAGGTTCTCAATGGGTCATTTGTAAGAGGACCCGGGGTGAAGGAGCATAGTGGATCATTTATAATAGGACCCGGGATGAAGGAGCATCTCAGTGGGTCATTTATAACAGGAACCGGGGTGAAGGATCTCGATGGGTCATTTATAAAAATAGCACTTGGGGAGAAGGACATCTCAATGGATGATTTATAGTAGGACCCGGGGTGAAGGAGCAGCTGGCCCTATATGAGCCACAAAACCCACAAGCGATATAGCTGCGGGATTGGGCTCCAAGTGCAGTTCAGCCCCAGTCCCTGCCTCTCACCTGACTCCCTGTAAGGCACTCAAGCATGTATTGGCGCCCCATTCCAGGCCACATCCTTCTTCTCACCTATGCTCAGCGCAGATGATAAATGAGAAGGTTCATCCCTATGGAGAAGGGTATAAGAATCTGCATAACCATTCCTCATTTCAGCTGGATGAGCTTGTAATAGGTGGATTCATATGAGGAGATATCTCTGCATCCAAGTCTGCCCTAAACATCCTGGCCCTAGTCTTTTTAAGGGGATCCAGGAAACACTCACTCTGAGGTTCTGAAGGCTCTTCTCTTCCCTGGCATCATCTCGGTAGAACTTCCCAAGCACCACTTTCATCTCGGCCGTCTTGAGGACGGTGGTCTTGCCCAGTTCCGTCACGCAGTGGGCCGCCACCACCACGGTGCGCTCGTTCAGGAGGGCACCGCTGCAGATCAGGAACCAGGATCCCTTGCGCTGACTTGGGTCTTTCACGCCATTGGTTTTCCTATATATGGCAGCCTGCCAGGGCCAGCGTGTCTCCGTCAAATTTGCCAAGGTGAAGTTGTTAATTTTTCCACAAACTGTCAAGAAATTCATAAGAAAGCGATTACGATGAACAGAATTTTCAAACAGTCCATTGCACAAGAGTCTCCCGGTACCTCTAGGTAACAGCTAGTATTTGAAGAAAAAATATTATATTTTCTGTGTTAAAAGCTGCCTTATCTATCATGATGTTCATTATGCTTGATCTTGGAACAGCAATCTTTGCGATTTTTCTGAACAAACATCTTGGCTGGAGACAACTTTAGCTTTCTTGCAAGACTCATGCGAAAAAAAACACATAAAAATGCATACAAATATACATACATAGAGGTGTTTTAGATCAGCTCTTATATACTGGTTTCTTCAACTGTAATTAGTGTTTTGCTTCTACCCACCAAAGCATACAGCATGGGTCAGTGGGTGCGCTCACTTCAGCCATTGCCTTTCTCGCACTGGGAGTGAAGGCATATTTCCTGATCACCCTCACAGCTGCCTAAAAAGAAGTGTATTTCGGTGCCAGGCTGGGGAGGTCATACTTTACTGGGCAAATATTTCTTCTTTTTCTCTTTTCTTTTTTGTTCTCCTTTTTATTTTGTAGTCATTCTTATGTGTTACAAACTATGGGCCTGATATACAGTTTGGTGGATGGGTTACCCCATCACAAATGGGATGGATCACACAGATGCTGTATTACAGGTGCCACAGAATATATTGCACTTATAATATGGTGGATGGGTTGTCTTTCATGTTTGTGACGGACAGTGCTGAATTCGAGCCGGTGGTTTCCGGTACTCTGCAGCAGCATTTAATTGTCAAAACTGGTGCATGTAACAGTCTTGCACAGGGTAGAGCTGTCTGGCTAATTTAGAGATGAACACAGCAAAAGTTAATTACTAATTTAATATGCATTACAAATTACTATTACCTGCCATCCAAGACATTCTTATAGCTTTGGGGACTTCGGGGTCTGATATAATCCAAAATGTCACACTTGTAGGATTGTGATGGTTAGTAGTTGTGTTGTTACTATCATTGGCAGCATGGCAGGGGCAATGTGTAGTATAGGCTGCAGTGTCTCTGGCACTTATGTTTTTATAAATTTAGCACTGGCGACGGAGTATCCCATCCACCAAAATCTAAATCATGCTCTATGTCTCCAAGTTACAGTAATCCACAATCGTTTTTTCTTCTAAGTGGCAATAAGAATTCAGTCTGTGGTGGATCCAGTTTGAAGAAGACTGGTATCATCAAACAGGTTCATTGTTTTGGAAAGTATTTGAGGGTGGAGCGATGTAATAAGGATTAAACTTTTACGCAAAGCAGAGTAACGTCAGCCTATTGATGAATGTTGATGTCTTGATCATTTCTCATGGCTCGGAGAGTGGTTCCATGTACACCCTGAAAATGCAGGGGGGAAGGAATGAACCTGTGGCACACCATATCCAAGGTGCAGATTTTCTGGTCTGTGAGAGGTTATCTTGACAATTTGTGAGCTTGATTTCATTGTAATCAAACCCTATTTGACAGTATGTTTAGCAGGGTGCGTGGTCAATGGGGATGCAGGCCGCTTACAGGTCAAGAAAGGTTAGAACGCAGGTGTCATTATGTCACCAGGTATTTGAAGTTTGGAGCTGCCATTTCAGTTCTGCTTTGGCAGTGGAACCCAGACCTACTCTTGCATGGAGACCCTACTCTATCACCATAGCAAAAACATTGTGCAGGTTATTTTTGCAGACAAATGTTAAGCGTTGAATAGAATCTTATTTTTTAAAGACTTTTGCTAGGAAGCGAAATTTGGATGGCGGTACCAGGTTTTGGAAGATGCTGTGGTCAAAAGTAAGTTTTTCAGGCTGGGGTAATTTGTCCTCACATTAAAGCTAGTGGGAATTTGTGTCTAGTGATACAAAGCCTCTTTAACAGATACACTACAAGGCTTCCTTAATAGTTATGTATAATAGTTTATTCTCACTGTGAAAGGCTGATCTACATTTATCTATATGCCACCCAGAAGTCCTCCCAGGACTTCAATATCAACAGGAAATGGCCAGACCAAGCTAGAAAAGTATCTTCTTTAGGGCATTTGGTCGATACCTGGATGGAACAGCACCAGGACTTTGGTCTTTTCCGTCAACCATTAGGACAGCACTACGACCATACACATCCATAAACTGCATAAGTGTGAAGGTGTAAGTTTGGTCTCCAACATCTAGCAAAAAACATAAACCCACGCAACTGACACAAGTTAAAGGAGCACAACGCTCGGGTAGCTCATTTGTAGCTCATTTCAGAACCAGCTGCATCTTTTTGGTGGCCATTGGCATCTTCGTGTTGAAATGGATGTCTAAACATCAAAATGTATATGTATTGACTCAATTTCTGGTTTCTGTGAGTAAATGGCAGTCCACTTTCAACTCTAAAATCATATTATTAACTTGATGGTATTATATTAATACCTAATATTCAGGAGGCCTATTATTCTCCAGCCCAGCCCATTCTCTCATTCACCATGCCCATCAATGCTTGAGTGACACTGCACAAACATGCACTTTGAGTTGAGAAAGGTTGTCGGTGTCTGGGGTTACTTTTGTTTCCATTTAGAGGGCCACATGACCTATCATCTTGAGTGGGACAGTTATGTTACGTTAAAATATTTGTAGCGCTCATGGCTGTCCCAGCAACAGCCATCGCTAGAAATGGAGAAGGTAAGACCGGCGGGAGAGAGCAAATAGGCAGAGAATAGCCAGGTCTCCACAGGCCTTCTGAAGGCCCAGTGGCCATGGGTGCACCTGATAGATAGAGGCAGAGAGTTCCAAATGGGTGGGGGCTTCTGCAAGGAAAGAGCGACCTCTGCTCTTGCTCTTCTCACCAGGGGCACAAAGGCTAAGTGGAGGTTCGCCGAGCGCAAGGTGTGAGAGGGAACATAGAGTCGGAACAGATTGGGCAGGATAGGGGGGCCGGAGCCCGTGAGGATTTGTGGTAAATACAAAAGGCCCTAAAGTTAAATATTTGCTCCACTGGGAGCCAGTGAAGACGGCGAATAAAACCAGAGACAGAACAATGCTTTGGAAGAGCAAAAAGAAGCCGAGCTGCAGCATTTTGGGCTCACTGGAGCCCCTTTATCTGCATCTTATTCGACCCAAGGAACAATGCATTGCAATAGTTAAGTCAGGTCAAATAAGTCAGCCTGGACAGTATGGTAGATTGAATGATTATCTGACACGTGTGGGAATCAAAGAGTCCCAGAATGGGTCTTAAGCCTTGGAAGAGTCCAATGCAGATGCCTGCTACCGATTTTGCCTGGACTTCAAAGGACAGAGTACTGTCTACCCAGACTCCCAGATTCTTAACAGCTGTTTTAGGCTGCCTGGGTAGTCCTAGTGCGGAAGGCCACCAGTGGCTGCCCATAGCTGGATATCTCTCCCCAGGAGAAGAATTTCAGATTTATTAAAATTTAACTCTAGGCAATTGGCTGCCATCTACTCGGAGATGATGACCAAGTCTTCTTGAAATTTGGTGGGATTCTGCAAAGGGTCGTTAGAGAAAGAGAACACCAGCTGTGTGTCATCAGCATAGGATACCAGGCTGATGTTATGTGATTTCTCAACCTGAGCCAATGGAAATATGTAAATATTAAACAGAGTGGGACTCAGTGCAGAACCCTGGAGAACCCCATAGCATAGTAATAGAGTCAGGGAGTGGTAGGGTGGCGAGATGACTTGAAAAGTTCTGTCAGACAGAAAGGACGTGAACCAGGAGAGAGCATTGCCACTGATACCAATTTCCCACTACCGATGCAACAAGATCTTATGAGAAACAGTATCGAATGCTGCACTCAGATCCAGCAGAATCAGCGCAGTAGATCTGCCCTCATCCAATGAGACACGTAGAAGCTCTGTGACCGCCAACATAGCGGATTCTGTGTTATGCTGTGTTAAGCCATTTTGTGAGCGGTCCAGAATCGAGTTGGATTCCAGAAACTGAGTTAGAAGAGGATTGACATTAACCCGGGGTGGAGACCTACGCCACGCCCGCGGAGTGAGCGGAGATTTGCCTTCTCGGCGTTCCACGGGGAACGCGGAGAAGGCAAATCTCTGCACACTCTGCAGCGGAACAGAGTTGGCCAACTCCCGCTTGGACCCTCCTATTAAGAAGTAAATTAACATTAATTAAAAATAAACTTAAAACCACTTATCTGTGTACTGCGGCATCCCCGGGCTGCCCTCCTCCTCTTCCTTGCCGTACCAACAATGCTTGAGAAAACTGAGCATGTTTATGCACCCACGCATGCGCATTTCTTGCAAATAAATGCGCATGCACAGGAGCACGTGCATGCGCAGTTTTTTCAAACATTACCAGTATGGTGAGGAAGAGGAGGAGGGCAGCCTGGGGACGCCACAGTACATAGGTAAGTGGTTTTCTTTTTAATTAATGTTACCTTACATCTTAATAGGGGGTGGAGACGGGCGGCGGAGCGGAGTTTGTTTGCAACTCCGTGGACCTCCGCCTAGCCCGCTACCCCCACTATGCCTGGGGTTAATCAACATGTGATTCCGTAGTTCCAGTAAGAAAAGGAAGCAGAGTAACAGGGCGAAAGTTTTCAGCCCAAGAAGCGTCTAGAGCTGTTTATTTAAAGAGTTGAATAACTTTTGCATGTTTCCACAATTCTGGTACTGAGGCTGACGACAAGGACAGATTTGTCAGTTCCAGACATCCAGGAAACAGACAATCATGAAACTTTAGGAAAAGTTCGGGTCTGAGAGTGTTTCCCGGGGAACCGACTTTATCTTGTTAAATAGAGTTAAGCATCCTCCAAGCAAATAGGGGGAAAGGAAAGAAGAGATGGGTGAGGGTGTCTTAAGGGCAGCTTTTTTAAATTTGATAATTATAATTTCTGCTACTGTGAATGGGAAATACCTATGAATGTGCTAATCTATTACTCTGTTCTGTGATGTTTATGATAATGACTAACATATTATGCTTTATATAGATATCCCGGTTTTCCTATTTTTTGAAGATTGCCCTTCATTGTTTTGGCCTCACTTCCTGTATTGATGTGTGTACTGCGCATAATTTTTTGGGTTCACCTTTTTTTTTTGGCTTGGTTGGTACTATCATGTGGTTGCCCTATACATACTTGAAAAAGCCCCGGCTTACGGGCCACTGGGGGCGAAACACGTGTTGGCTGGGCCTCACAAAATTTGCTTCACTATGATCATTCATGTCTTCGAATAAAAATTGACAAATAGAATATACGAGTTTCCAACTTCATTGTTCAATGAGAACTAAACTAGATATTGAATTTGTACTAACAAAGAATTTATACAGAACACCACTTGTCCTGGTGCACTTTTTTCCCCATAGACCAGTTGCATTTTCCTACTCACTTCATCTCTTAATCATAAATCTCCCTATTGGCTAGTTCCGTTTTGCCACCCACTTCAAGCCTTCCAGGTCTTAATCTTCCATCTCCCTATTGGCCAGTTTCATTTTACCACTCATATCAGCTCTCAATCTTCCATCTCCCCATTGGCCAGTTCCACATTACCACTCCGTTCCAGTCCTGGAGAACGACATCACTTCCTTGGATTTCTGGAGGGAGCGCGTCATCGACACTTACTTGGGACGCAGGAGGGAGCGCGTCCGCTCCATTTCCCGGTCT